>NC_090214.1:4915000-6259166 GCF_033026475.1 Channa argus | reverse complement strand
AAAACACTCAGAGACAAGGCACAGTGAAAGAGGAGGTAAGGCACACCCATAGTTCTAGATGACATTAGATATAGAGTAATGTAGAGGCTCCCAGAAAATAGCATAATCAAATTTGGAATCAGGAGATCATTTTCATTCTAGCCAGCGTTAGGTGGACATTTTCTAAAATGGACAATTTACAGGAGGTGAAAGTCACTAACATGCTCTTATATACAAGCTATCATCATTTTATGCTACTCAGCATCATATTGCATGTTGAAGGCCCTTATTCAATTTTGATAGTGACAGCGAAACCTTGTTAATGTGGCTGAGTGAGTGAGCGGCAGTTTTTGAGGGTGGAGAATGAAACAGGAGGCTGTGTGAAAGGTGGCAGTGGAGGTGAAAGTCTGAGTTCACTCGAGATTGTCTTTGCATCATTCAGAGACATTGTGAGGACTGTGGAGGCAGCAGCCACAGGATTAGAGTCACAAAAAGTCACAAAGAGGCAAACGGAAGTTTGGAGAGTTCGGAGAGTTTTGAGGGTTATTTTGGGCACATTCCTCGTTTTATGCTGTGGGGCCAAAGAATTAATATATACTTTGTCAAAATAAAAAAACAAATTAAACAATACCATGTTGATTGAGCTCATTCTCTGTTGGTTTTGGAATCATGTCAAAATGCCAATGTAGGAACAGATGAAGCCTTCCATCACTGTCATGGTTTACTAAGCCCAGCACACTCTCTCTCCCCCTCTCTCTCTCACACACACACACACACACCCTTGTCTCAGGCAGTGTAAAGACAGTGGGAACCCCCGAAAGCTCAGGCTGCCAGAGTCTGATGTCAGACATTTCAGGCTGACCTGATTGAGATTAATGCCAAGAATAGTGCGAATCATTTCTACCTCCAAGGCTGAGATTAAATGCATTTATGCTCACTGCTGTGCTACATCAGCCTTTGAAACAACTATTATTCAGAATTCTGCCACAAGAGAGTTTTTGCAGTCAGCATGTGTATGCATGTGTGTGTGTGTGTGTGTGTGTGTGTGTGTGTGTGTGTGTGTGTGTGTGTGTGTGTGTAGCCGTGACAGATGTGTGGGAGAGTGGGTCTATTGGGGCCAGAGTTGGACAGGAGAGGATGTAGAGCGGGGTTGCTTTGATGAGATGTAATGATGGCATGACGCCAGTTGTGTGAAATGGTACAGGGCGCTGTGAGAACAGCTGCTGGCGTCCTGTCTCACTGTAGCCCCGGGGAGGGGGAGGGATGAAGGGGAACGAGTGAGTGGGGGATAGCCTAAGGCGGGACACTCTGCAGGGGGCAGGATGGTTGCAGGATGCACCTCTAAGAAGCACAAGCGGAGATGCACATCGCCTGTGCAAAAACACCTCAAGGGGAAACAGATGGAAGTGTGTAATGCACTGTATTATCTGGTGGTCTGGTGATCAGCAGTCTCTCAATGACGTGCACGGTGTGGTCACTTTATGCTATTGGTTATCGGTATTTAGTAATAGTCATCTCTGTGGGGAGGATTGAAGTGTTTTAATTTATAAAATAGTGCCCATTTGCAGTAAATGTATAAGGAAGAGGACTTTCAGATCTCATCTTCTTTAACTCACGCTCACTTTAGCCCTAAAAACTTGAAGCAGAGGATCCTGGGAATCATATAAAGCCCCTCTGGGAAAGTAGAACATGCAAAGAAAAGAAGAAAGCAAAGAAAAACACTTGGGCAAGAGATAATTAAAAATGCAGTAAAAGCAGGTTGTGTGTGGAAAGTTGTTTCTAGTATTTATATTGATATGAAATGTGTGTAGCACATTACTGTACATGAGACCCATGAGAAGAAAGTCACTGTTATCAACTACAGACTATAGCAGCTTATGAATATTCATATTTGGAGAAACAGCAGCCAAAATCCTTGTTCAATATTATGGTAAGAAACAAAGAAATATATGGAAAGTTGGGAACAAGTAGCAGAAAGAAAATGTTCATGACATTCAGATAAAAGTTCATGTCATTTCCTTCATACCCCGAGGGAAAGAGTAGTGATGAAGGAGTTTCTCAAGCCTCTCTGACTCTCACAGGTTTTTCCCAAGCCCAGGGCTGAGGCCCCTGATGGGGCAATCCACTATCTGACACAGAGCGAAAGGAAGAGAATAGGAAAACAAGGTCTCAGAGGAAGAAGGGAAAGAAAGCCAGACGATATCAGTAATCTTTACCCACTGCAGGATCCACCTAATTATAATGTTCCAACTGTTGAGGCTGCTGAGGAAAAAAAACATACAAAATACCTCTAACAAAGTTTTTTTTTTCCTGCTTGTTAATAATGATTATGGTGTGTCAGTCTCCCATTTGTCTGAGGGACACATACATGAGACCCATGGCCCTAAATCAAGCTCATCTGAGTATGGAGAGGAAAGGGAGGAGCAGGAAAGACAGGCTGAAAATAAAGGTACTGTATGTAATTTAGACGTGGCAGCACCAATCTTATAAAACGCAACATATTTTTGCTTGTCATGACAACGACAACTGCGGTGTTTCAGTCTCCCACGAGTCTGAGGAGCATGTACGTGAGACCCACAGCCACAAAACAACCTCATCTGTGCGCTCAGAGAAAAGGGAGGAAAAGGAGAGAATAACTGAACAGACAGGTATTTCTTTTAAATGTTGTAGTAGCATAGAATAAGCCTGTAGATTTATACCATCGTTTATTTATGGTTCTGCAACTAAGCGAGAGACAGACCTTTACTATGAGGGAAACTTGAAAGTTCATGGTGAAGACTGGGATCTTCTGACTGAAACTCAAGAGCAGAAGATGGGTAGGATGTTTATTTATTGTTTAGGTTGCTGAGAAAAAAAAGCCTAAGCAATCCACATTGTGGTGTTTCAGTCTCTCATAAGGCTGAGAAAACATGTGACTCTTAACCACAGAACTTCTGACGGGAGGAAAAGAAAGATTATTTGTATGTACTGCAGTGGTGACTGTAGCACTGTAGTGAGTAGTAGTGGTGGAAATAACTTCCATGAGTTAAACTTAGCAACTTCAAGCAAAAACAAAAAAAAAACGGAACCAGCAGAACTTTGTCGGGCTTTTGCTTCCTACGTGTATAAATGTTTGTAGTGTGTCAGTGTCTCACATATGAGATTCACGGCCACAAAACCCAACACCTCTTATGAGGAGCATGGGGAAGACAGGGATGAGGAAGAGGACTTGAAGAGACAGCTACATCTTAAGTGTAGGATCATTTACAAAACTTTGGCTTGGTGTTGCAGAGGCCTAATAAACCACAGTTTAAACTGGCAAATCACAGCAGAACCTGGACTTCTTAAAATTGTATCAAAAATATTGTCAAAAATATTTGTATTTAAACCTCAACTGTGTTGTGTCAGTCTCCCACAAGTCTGAGGGACATGTACATGAGACTCGTGGACACAAAGCAGCTTCATCTGTCCAGGAAGAAAACGGAGAGGAGGAGAAAGAAAGTCACACTAAAAGGACAGGTATCTGTTGTACATGTAGTAGTAGCAATAGTCTACTAGTGCAGTTTACTTTTCGAGATACAGTAGTAAATCCAGTATGCAGTATATAAACTTACCTTACAAGCGAAGCTGAAAACAAGTAACAGCCGCAATACATAAAAATATAAATGCTACCAATGATTGTAGTGTGTCAGCCTCTCACATACAAGAACTGCAGCTGCACAACTGAGCAAAGAGAGTAAAGGATGGAACAAAATCCTGAAGATAGTGTAGTAGTGTATCTAAAGATTTAAATAGCTTAGATACCCGGATGCTGCAGAAGTACAGTAAAGCACAGTTAAAATTGGCAACTCCCAACAAGGATTGGTCCCCTTAAAATTAGAAACAGCACATCCATCCATCCATTATCAGATGTGCTTATCCTGCTGAGGGTCACAGGAGTGCTGGAGCCTACCATATCCCAGCTGTCATTGGGGGAGAGATGGGGAACACACCCGACAGAATAGAAACAGCGTATATTTATTAAAATATTTGCTTGTCATTTCTTTCACAATTGTATTTTGTCAGTCTCCCACAAGTCTGAGGGACATGTACATGAGACCCATGGCCACAAAACACCAGCTTTAACAGAGCATGGAGAGGAATTAGAGGAGGAGAAAGAAACAGGTATTTGTACTTGTTATAATGTAGTACTAGTGTAGTTTATACATTTTAGTTTAGTAGTAAAAACTACAGTATGTAGCACTGCAGATGAACCCAGCTCACAGCTGCATTGCATCAACTTCCCCCCTTGTAAATACTAATGATGATTGTGGTGTGACAGTCCCCCACATGTTTGAGGGACACATACATGAGAGTCATCATGGGCATATAGAGACAACCTCATCTGAGCCTGAGGAGCAAGAAAGTACAAAAAGAAAAACTTGGACAAAAGGTATAGAACTGATGTGTCCTCTAAATTTTGACAGTAGCTTAACTTTAGTTAACTTACAGCAATGGAAATATACTGAACATTAATTCTTTGCTGCAGCTCTGGTAATATTGACTCCTTACAAATACAAATTTCAGTTTCCCACAAGTCTGAGGATCACATACATGACACTCGTGGCCACAAAGCAACAATCCCATCTGAGCACAGGGAGGAAATGAAACAGGAGGATCATAAAGACAGAAAAGCTGAGACGAAAGGTATCTCGTGGATGTAGAGGTAGCAATATTCAGCCCCGTTAGGATTTCATGGAACTTTTTGTGATTGTTGCCTGATTTCACAACTTTTAAATTTAAATTTTTTTCAAATTGCTAAGCCGTGCAGGATTAACAGAGGATTGGCCGTACTAATTGCTGTGATCACAACATCACAAATTCCCAGAGGGACTCAATGTTCTTGCACACTTTCTTTAAGAATGTAACCTAAATTTAACCAAGCTAAACCATGAGGTTTCCTGGGCAGTTTTAATAGAAACTGGAAACATCAGAAAGTGATCGCTGGACCTAGAGATACAGGTTGTCATTTAATATATACATCTATATTATTCCAGTATTATAATGAGCATTTGCCAATGCCTCTTATGAAGTCACTTGTACATTTTCCAACATTTTAAATGTAGTATATACAGTAAATAACTCAAAATAGTTGGATCATAATTTAATTTAATAAAACTGAAGTCCAGTATTACAAGGATACTTTTTTTTTTTTGTGAAACCAAATTTACTTCATAAAATTTTTTTTGGTTTGTATGTTAATGAGTTGGTGTATCAGTCCCACAAAGGTCTGAGGGACACATACGGGAGACTCATTGCCACAAAACAATAACCTCACCTGAGCATGACGGGAAAAGGGAAAGTCAGCATGAAGAAAAACTGAAAGGAAGGGTGGCTGTTGTTATAGTTGGGTACAAAAATTTGCATCCTCTTATTTTGAAGTGGCAAAAACAGTGAAACAAAGAATTTGTTTTCATCAATGTAATATTTATTGCTCAGTCAGCTGGTACAAATGATCCTTCATCACAAAGAACACTTCTACCAGCTGAATTTGCATTGTTATTATGTAAAGTTTAGAATCAGGTTTGCATCCCCTTTGATGCCATTTCAGTGTGAAACATAACCATGGGTGCATACGTTTGCATCGCCCTTGATAAATAAATAGAAAATTAACCTCTAGTTACCTGTAGTAGTGGAAATGTGCAGTAGTTGGTAAAACCAGGCAACTCAAAGCAGAACAAAAGAAATATATATAAATATTTGTTTGTGATTGCAATCATAACTGTGGTGCTTTCAGTCCCCCATCATATAGAGAAACACATACATGAGAAACATGGCCACAAAGCTACAAACGCATCTGAGCATGGGGAGGCAAGAGAGGAGGAGGAGAAACACGGAAATGCTGAGGAGACAGGTATCTGTTGTAGAAGTAGTGGATCCATGTTCTCATAGATTTACACACCGTAGTTTACACTAATTATGGTGCCGCAAATAAGGAGCAAATCAATGTTTTTTTAACAAGCCAAACTTGGCTGTTTACAGTGTAAAACTGACCCCTAGAAACTAGAAAACATTACAACTGTATGTACAAAAAAAAAGTGCCTCATTATTTCAATGACAATATTGTCATTTCAGTCTTCAGTCACAGTTTTGAAGGCCACATACATGAGAGTCATGGTCACAAAAGCACTTCATCTGAGCATGAGGAGAAGAGGGAGGAGAAAGGGAATGACACTAAACGGAAAGGTATCTTTTTTATATATGAAGTTTAGTGCAGCAAATATGCAGCCGATAAAGAAAAAAAATCCAGCTTATATTGAAAAATGTGCTTCCAAAAATAACGGAAAAAGCAGAAATACAAAGTTAGTTTATGAAATGTTTTGTCTTAATGACAATCATGGTGTTTCAGACTCTCACAGTTCTGAAGGACACATACGTGAGGGTCATGGCCACAAAACCACAGGCTCATCTGAGTATGCTGAAGAGGAGCATGAAGGGACACAAACTGAAAGCAAAGGTATCACTTTTGCATCTAGCAGGGACAGTTTCCTTTTAGTTAAACACAGTATTCTTGGTCGTCAAAAATTTGGTCTGGAAAAAATTAGCTTGTATGTTATTTTCAAATTATTTGCGTATGATCCATATTGTGTAACACTAAAGTACTAAGTCCTTTTTAGATAAACTGTCAAATTAATAAATTAAGCTACTCACATTGACAATTTGTGCCCTGTACATCAAGGCTACAGAAAGAAAAGCACATTCAATTTACATAATGATAATGATAATCCTGGGGTGTCAGTCTCCCACAAGTCGGATGAACACAGACATGAGACTCGTGGCCACAAAACAACAGCCTCATCTGGACACAGAAGAGCAGCATAATGAAAAGGAAACTGAAAGGACGGCTCTTTATACGTAATGGTAGACATTCTTTTAGTTTTACATACTGTAGTTTCATTCCTGACAACTTGAAATGAAAAATTGGCTCAGAAAAAAAAAAAAAAGGATAAAGAAAAAGGAAGCAAATAACATGTCAATGGAATCTGTGATATCTTAGTCCCACGCAAGCCTGAGGAACAAGTATGTGAGATTCATGGCCACATAACAATGTTATCTGAGCACAGGGAGGAAAGGGAGAAGGAAAAAGAAAGGAAAGGTACATTTTTATATACATTCTGGTAAACTAATGTTGGCAGTGCTCTGATAGATGTATATTGTACTTCATTATGCAGTTGCCAACAAGTTAAACTTGCCCATTTAAACTGATTCTTTAGTGGCAAGATAAGAGTCTGTCAATTAAAGTTATAGAGCTACATCAGAATGTGCTACCAGCGTTAACGTGTTGGCGCTTCATGTTTAGGTTGCTGAGGAAACAGCATTCAGTCTAATAAGATGTCTCTGGTTGTTATGTTCATGAGAATTGTTGTATTCAGTCTCCCACAAGTCTGAGGGACATGAGGGTCATGGCCACAAAATAACGTTATCGCAGCACGAAGAGGAAACAGAGGAAGATGGTAACTGATTTATATGTACTGGTGGCAGTAATATTAGCTATACACACATGTAGTGACTAGCAAACACAGCACACAATGCTACTTGAAAAATGTTTGTATTTTTTTCTTACGTTGATGGGAACTGTCAGTCTCCCACAAGTCTGAGGTGCATTTGCATGAGGTTCACGGCCACCAAACAACAACCTCATCTGACCTAGAGGAAAAGGAGCATAAAGAGAGAAAAGCTGAAAGGAAAGGTATCTATTTTGTACAATATGTCGTGGTAACAGTATTCTTTTTAGTAACATGTCCTGTAGTTTACCAGTAGTGAAAAAAAATGTGGCAATTCATAAAATGTTAGGGTTTTTTTTTAGCCTCCCACAAGTCTGATGAACATGACACTCATGGCCACAAAACAACCTCATCTGAACATGTGGAAGAGATGCATAAAGAAAGAAAAGGTATCTGCTTTATATGTAGTGTTGGAGTTTGTAGATATACTATAGTTTAGCTGGTAAATATGCAGTAGATAAAAATGTCTTGCGATAAACTGCAAACAGCAGAAATGTATCTAAATAAATGAATCTCTATCTGCAACTTAACGGCCTTGTCAGTAAACTTACACTACAGCTAAATCTAAATTTGGAATTACATGTTTTATTTAAGATGCATGCTGTAGCTAATGTGTGAGAAATGAAAACATCAGGAGATCTGAATTAATAAAAAACTGTTTATTATAAGGATTTGATTAGGATTTAGGTAGCAGAGTCAAAACCTTATATATAAAATGCTCCTGCTGTAATGTTTTGTTCATGACAATTGTGGGGTTACAGTCTCCCAAAAGGCTGGCGAACACATACATGAGACCAATGGGCACAAAACAACCACTTCATCTGAGCATGGCGAGGACAGACACGCTGAAAGCAAAGGTACCTCTTTCAGTTGTAGTGGTGGCTGTCCTTACATAACATGCTCCTTGTTGTTTTACTTGGAAAACCAATTGACAGCTGGGATGTTCAGTCCCCCACAGTTTTGGGGGACACGTTCATGGCACATGCCACAAAACCACAACCTAATCTGAGCATTGGGAGGAAAGGGAGGGAAGGGATAAGGAAAGAAAGATTGAAAAGAGAGGTACAGGCAAGGTTCCAGTGGATTTACAGCAGCTATACACAGACTGCTTAGAGGGGAATAAATGTACAGTAGATAACTTTTCACCGTAAGTTCAACAAATGTGTCTACAGCAACATGACAGCTTGTCAATTGAAATAAAATGTGCGCATAAGGCTAAATCGTCTATCCATATTTTTTGGGGTGTATTTCTTGAAGGACAAGAAATATTGAAAAAAATAAGGATGAAGGGGAATAAAAAAGAACTAGAAAAGATGAATTTGACATTGAAAATAGTGTTGAATTATGACAGTGTTGTTTCTATGGTCAGAACAAGGCCTTTTAGTAAATTACCTACATACTGCAAAGAGCAATGGATGTGGTAGTAGTGGCCATATAGTTTCAAAGAACCTGAGATCATCTGTGATACAGCAGCAAAGATTGAGTAGTGACTTGTTGCTCCTTTGTAGCTTACCATCACAACCACCACCACAACCAACACTTCAACTACCACTACCAACACCACCACCACCACCACCATCACGTCATTACACCAGAGGGGGGGAGAGGGAATCATGAGACCCCACATTACATTTTTGGGAAAGAGGAAGAAGAAACAGAAGAGAAACACAAAAGAAAAGGTAGATTTGAAGATGAGCACAGTGATTTATTCTCTAAGTGATTGCACATCGGGACCCAAAATTTATCATAATGAAGTTCAGAGGTGACAGGTTGCGTTTTTATAAAATTTGCACATTTGAGACAATTATTTTCTTGGTTCATTCATTATTCCCCCTGAGTCATCAGGTAGAGATTTAAATTAATAGGCCTGTGCGTTTGTTTTATCTACTTGGAGTAAATCCAAAACAAAGGTTTCCCACAAAATGTTTAAATTTGTTTTTTTAAAGCCTCTTTTTGGTGTTGGCAAAAGAATTTCACCAAAGGGTTGAGTTCATTCTTGACCTTGGAAACAACAAATGGAATTACACCGTCACTACAGGGTTCACTGGGATTACATTTGTAGGTCATATGATGTTTTCTAGAGCTGCACACAATCTTACAAAAGGCTTATTGAAAGACAAAAAAACATTTTTAATGTCATCTTCTTGGCGTGTTTCAAATATTATTTAATATATCAGTAAGATATCAATAAGAAAACCAGTCGTGCTTTGAAACAAGTTCCACCAGACTGCATTCGTTTACAAGAAGTTAAATGAGCTAACAAGTCATTTCATTATTGAATCAGATTAGAAAACTACACAAAAGTAGTTGAGGATAACTTTTGGGTTTTGTTCAATCATTTGGGGACACTGGGCAATTATTGTATCAGTCTGACAGAAATAGTGACCCCCTTCTTTAAAAGGTAGACTTTAGTGAGAATCCCATCCTCATGATTCATACAACCTCTGTAGTACAACCTATAGGCCAGATCTGCTGTGTTAAGGTAAAACAAAGATTCCTTCACCCCTCAAGGACTTCTGAAACTCTTAATCTCAGGAGAGCCGCAGGCCAGACAGTTGTTTGGGATCATATACGATGATTTCAAAGGTAAGAGACCAGCGTGAGCAGCACGTGATGTGAAGATAAAGACAGGGAACTTTAGCTTGTAAGATAATCAGATCAGAGGATTGTAAGTGGCTTGTTGTTTGACTAAAGTGTGTAAAGTAGAACCCGTGGAAGAATTCCTCTGAATGCATTTTTATCTGTTTTTCACTTTGCTCATTCCTCTACTCATCTCTGACTCCCTCATGGTTGAGTTTATTTATATGTATGATCAAGGTAAGTATCTAAACCATCAAACTACTACCCCACATTCACATTTTGGTTAAACGATTTTTAGAGAGGATGCTTGTTAGCATATAAACCATTTCAGTTTCCCAGACTCTGGTCCAGGCAGCTCGCTCTCTTGCTCTCTGTCTTTCACTACCAACAATTGATAAATACCAATAAAGCAGCATCTTGACTCGTAATGTTAATCTGTGGAACAATGTCCCATTGCATCTCTAGTCTGTGGAGTAATTGGCCATTTATATTTAATTAGGCAGTTCTTCCCCCACTGTTAGCACGGTTCCCTCAGTGCTGAGAGAGGCACTTTATGGTGCTGCTTTCGCTGGCTCCCTTCAAACCAGCTCATTAATATTTCAGCTGGCATCATCAACCAAACAATAATAAAATAATAATGTGACGGCTGATTAAACAGCTAAACTCTGACTTTTTAATGTGCATTTAAATGTGTATTTGCATAAACATGCCTGGTAAACGCCTCTTTAGAGGACAGTGATGCCTTGCAGCACACTATTGCAGCCAACTTCTAACGCTTAATAAAGCATTTAATTAGGTACAAACCTCAGCGAAGATAATTGTAGCGAGAATGTAGAGCAACGCCCCTCCGCCTCTTGCTTGCTGCACACCTCTGCACAATGCAGATCATATGGTAAATGTTAAATGGCTTTGTAGTGGTTAGAGATTACATATAGGAGTTAATATGTTAATCATAATTAATTTATAATATAATATACAAGTTGTATTACATATGCATGTGGTAGTTATACTATATGACACATGCTCTGAACATTGCTTTACTTTTGTGAACTGTGTACTTGACTGAGGAAGGTATGCGTGTGTGTTGAAGGAGACAAGTAGAAGAGAAAGGGTCAGTATGACATGGCTTATGTCCCAGAATTGAGGCGTTCCAAGAACATTTAATGGGAAACAAAACATGGGATGAATTCATTTGCACGGAATTTATGAAGGGAGATGAAATCCCTGAGAACTGATACTAGGTGGGAGAAAGTTGGGAGAGAGTCAGAGAGGGAGAAGACGGCGGGCAAGCTGCTGTCCTTTTTTTCTTGGTTCTCACACATACACGTGCATAGTAAATGCTCATTTGGACTAAATTGATTTGTCTGTGGGTTATCTCTAGCGACCACAGCTTTCATTTTAATTCAATTGTAAAAATTATACACTATTCTCCACAGCAGCATTTCTTTTTTCAATTTGAAAGACATCTTACTTTATCAAACGCTAAAGCGGGTAGAGTGAAATGTGCAATCTAATCATCTCTGATAATTCATGAATTACAAAGAGAATTTTTAATTAAGAGCTCTGATCATCTAGCACTGTGTGAAAGAGAATTTAAGTCTGCAGGAATGAAGTACAAACTGAAAAGAGAGGAGGGGCAGCAGAGGTTTTCTGTCAAGTTAATCAGGGTCAGAGCGATTTCGGTGTCATGTGCAGTCTGAAAACACCCACTGCGTTGCCTCACTCAACCCAAACTCCCTTGGTTATGATTCTGTTGCTTGTAATCTACTTGGCAAGTAATGCAATTAAATTCCCAGAAACAAATAACACACACACACACACACACACACACACACACACACACACACACACACACACACAGTACAGTGGAATTCCCATCAGTAATCAGTGCAGCACAGTGAAGCCAACTCAGCAAACCTGTGAGTGCTGTTGTCTTTATTGAACCACTACAGAGTCAGAAAGCAAAGTCATAAGAGACACAGATTCATTCAATCATTCATCTGTTCACTTATGTCTAAAATATTTTTGCTGAGCAATCATCTGTCATTTTGTACTACCATGGAGGAATCATCTAAAACTATAGCACAACATGAAAGCATCCTTTTACAATTGTTCAACAATTCAGGTTTGGGTTCAACACAAAGCGGTATGATTATCATCCCCTCGTTAACCTGTCTTCTCTTTTAGACTGTGAGTGCTACGGCCACTCCAACCGCTGCAGCTACATCGACTACCTGAACATCGTCACATGCGTCAGCTGTAAGCACAACACCAGGGGCCAGAACTGCCAGCACTGCAGACTGGGATACTTCCGCAACGCCTCTGCTGAACTGGATGATGAGAGCGTCTGCATCGGTCAGTCAGCGGAGGGACAGTGAAAGTGATAGAGCGAGATTGTGTGTGTGAGAGTATGAGCATGGTAAACCATTGTGTGTAGAGACAGATTTTAAAATTCAAGCACCCACTCAGATCTTTTTGCAACGGTCAAAGCTCTGTTATACTGTAAATTGAGTATGTTTATCCATGACAGGTGAACAGTGAAGAAACTGTGGCCCTTGTTAAAACTGGCACCGTAACCATCCTCATCTTAGGACTGTTTTGGGTTTTCAGGCCTTGTCTAACAGTACAACATATGCTCAAGTGACTCGCTTGCACAGTCGAGCACATTCTGTTGTTTGGACATGTAGTACAAAAGTGGTTGGGTGTTACATGAACTAGGTTTACTGATATGGTCCAACTTCGTTCACTTCATACTGATGCAAACACCCTCAAGCGTTCCTTAAAGCTAAAGGGCAACACTTAAATCTCATTTAAAATGCTTTCACAGATTTTACACTAATCCATAGAAGGTCATGTCCTAATAAAAGGTCACTCTGCATAGCTGAGTAACTAATATCTGGTGTTGATTTAGATCCATCTGTAGGTGGACCGCAGGGGGTTGGAGCGTGAATTCTGCATGGTTGGGGGGCACACAGGGCCAGGCTGGGGAGTCAGCACAAATAGGGCCTCACTGGCTCATCTTCCAGCACACTGGCACAACGAGCGTGGCAACAGAAATCAAGTCACACTAGCTTCTCCAGAACAAGAAACCATGGGCTCTCCAAAACTGAAAAATTTCCGTAAACATTTTACACAATTGAACATTCTTCATAGAAATACGCACACACACACATACACACACACACTCAGTGGCGCACATATATTCTGAGGTTTATTGTGTAGAACCCACAACAGAATAAAAAAACACAGATATCAGCTGCATTGCTTCGGTTGTGTAATCTTGTAGTCTCAGCCTGTCTTATGAAAATTGTACAATAATTTGACATTGAGTTTAAGTAAAAGATAAACTCAAGGTCATCTTTTTGTAACAGTAGAAACTAACAACCATACCCATGAGGTAACATTAGCATTTCAATACAACAAAAATATTTTCAAAAGGTCAACATTTTATGAAGGAGAATTTAAGACTTTCTCAGTTTGTCTAGTTTGATGGGTATTGTGAATCATTGGCACAGTAAAAGAATATACAAAAAGTTCAATTTAATTTAAAAAAGAAAGACATCACACAGTGTCTCTATGCACTTATTTTATCTACTTGTATTTGAAAGCACATATCATGAAATCAAACTATGCTCAGCTCTGATTAAAGACTATCAGTATCCAAATGAACATATCAGATAAGCAGCACTTTAACCAGACATCTGTCATACATGTGTTCAGCGAGCTATAAGGAAGGTGCAGCTCCCTTTCAGTCGATTCACTCAGTACAACACAAGGACGGGACCACACCCTTGTGTGGCCTGGCTGAAGACGCCTTAATGACGCCGTAAAGGCTGGCAACCACAGTTGTCCCCTCAGTTCGTACGCTCTTCACCTTGCTAAAAGAAAACCTTTCTAGTTTACTAGCTACTGCTAGTTAGCTCTCGCTTCAATCCTCAGAACTGGACTCGAAATTAGCTTAACGGTTCCTGTTGGTGTTCGCGGCAACAACCACAGTTGGTGAGTCTTCTGTCAGTGGAGTGCTGATTTCCAGTGCGTTGTTCATTGTCCTTTCTCATCAGGTCCAACGTTCCATCTTGGGACTTACCGTTGGTGGTTGAGAGCCATTGATGTTCTCCATTTGAACCGATTTAGTCTGTTGATTTGACAGTCCTTTCATATAAAACAGCACTTCTTCTTTCTTTGGCATCTGCCAGTGTGCTGGTGACCTCAATGCTTTGTCTGTGCAGCCAACTTGTACCCAGTTTGCTGCTGACGATTTGAAGGTTATCTTACGGCCAAATGCAGCTTATGTACTGAAAGTTACATAAGCAGATGAACAACTGACTGTTGTTCATCTGCCAGGTGTTTCCATCTCTACAGAGGACCTCTGAAACTCTGTCAAAGTAATTGTCGGCTTCATGGTAACCTCTCTGACCACGGGCCTTGTTGCATGGTGACTCAAGTTTGCGACAGCCAACTCTTCAGAACTAGAGTCCTGGTGTTTTCACATCTCTTTTATTTGAGGTTTAATTTTAGAAACGGTTTCGTACCCTTGCCCTGATCCATTTCTCACCAGAAATGTTATTACATAGGTCTTGTCCTGGGACTGCCAACAGTGGTCTTTGTTATTATGAGTGGGAGTTCTAGATTTGGCACAGTTTTTACACCGGATGCCCTTCCTGACACAACCCTCCCTAATTTCTAACGGGCTTGGGACAGACACTGCGTGGCTGAGGATATTCTATAAAATATAAAATATTTAAAAGACACCGTGATTTCATGTCAATACAATCCCCAGACATTGCATGAGAAAGGGATTTGCAAATCACTCGCTCTCTTTTCGTTTCTTTCTCCAGAGTGTAACTGCAATCAGATGGGTTCTGTTCATGATCGGTGTAACAGTACAGGCTTCTGTCAGTGTAAAGATGGCGCCACAGGGGCCAAATGTGATGACTGTGTCTCAGGCTTCTACTGGAAACAAGGCTGTTACCGTGAGTATAAGGAGACACATTTTTTTGTGGGTTCATGTCTGAAACTCCAGGGTTGAAGAAATGTTGTAGCTCTCCGGGACCTTTGAGAGAGCAATGTGCCACTTTGCTTGTGCATCTCCCTATGTTACCTTCACTCCCAGGGGGAATAGATCATGTAGCTCATTAGCAGCATCAGCTACTCCTTTAATTGATGATCGTGTCACACCTTAACCCCATTACTGGAAATCGCCTTCCTCTACCATCGACCATAGGTCTCAAATAGACCTTTCCCCATTTACACACATGCACGCATGCACACACACAGACACACTCACACAACAACCCTCTAAAGGTTTGCATGGATTTTTACCATGTTTATTTATAACAGTATGGGACATATTTTAGCAAATAGTGGTACACCATGTTTTAGGTTTGACAACTTAGTCTGAATACTCCAAAAGCAATAGAGCTATTTATCTTTACTGTAATAAAAATGTAAGCACACGTAATTACTTGTCAGTGAAGCCAGATTATCTTTATTTTCTCTCTGAACATTTTTAGGTCAAGTATCTTGTGCAGTACAGCTGCCTCTGTGCTTTTCCTACTGCCTGTTATAGCATTTTGATGGTCATTTGATCCTCCAATCATTACTTCACAAATATCACACATGCAGTGTGTTTTCTGCTTAGTTTGAGACAGTAATTTTGACTTGACCTTGACAAAGTGCAGGCTCAAGAAACAGACGGAGAAAAGGGCTGCAAAAACAAAAAAAAGGCAAGTGTTACCTCTTGTTGTCCCTAAGGCAAAAGTAGAAAAATTTTCTCTCTCTTTTCTTTCCTCCTGCTTTCCCTTCTACTTTGTTCCTTCTGCCCTGAATTCTGCTCCAAACCTTGTATGTCTGATTCCCCTCATTCTTTTTCTAACACTTCCCCTCTTCAACTTTTCCCACCTGTCTATCTTTGCCATTTTTTTCCCTTTTTCCCATCCTTCACTCTGTCACTTTGCATCTCCCTCTTTATTCCCTACTCGCCTTTCATTCTACTTACCCCTGCAATTCCTTCACCCCCTCTTTTCCTCAACTTCTCCCTGTGCCACACTTTCTGTCTGCCTTCATCTCTGCTCACAGCTAACGTTTGCGACGAGGAGATGCTACTCTGCCAGAATGGAGGAACGTGCTACCAGAACCAGAAGTGCATCTGTCCTCCAGAGTTTAAGGGAGTGCTGTGCCAACACTCCCGCTGCGAGGCGGGCAAGGACTGCAACACCGCCTCTTCGCCGCACCTCTCCATGGCCACCCTGCTGCTTTGCACTCTGCTAGCCCACCTGCTGGCCACGTTAAATCCCCACTGAGCCACAAAAAGAATCGCCTAAGACCAGGAGTATGTGTATATGTGTGTGTACAATTAGGCAAGACCCACTGTGGGTAGGCCCATCCCAGTGATGGACCCGACGAACACACATTGCAACACTCGCATAAGCGCACACAGAGGCACAACACTAACTAGCTCCAGTCTCCTTTTGAATACACACATACACACACACACACACACACCTCACTGACTGTTATGATACAGAGTATGTGCTCAGGTGTGAGAAGGACAAAAAGGAAAAAAGGGGAGAAACCACAGTGAAAAGAGATGCAGAGGAAGGGGAAAAAAGAAAATCATACCAACCACTGTTCCCTTTAGTACCGAGCTGGAGCAACGTGCATCAAACCAAAAAGCATAAACAGAACACTTGAATCACCACTGTTTCACAAAGGGAATGGCTGTTGTAACCACAACTTCTTATTTTTCTTTCTTTCTTGGTTAAGGATCCCACCTCTGTTAGACTGATGGCCAACATGTGTGTGGTCAGACTTGTTCAGAGGAACAGACACGTTGTCATGATGGAAGGGTCATGAGGAGGCGAGGTGTGTGTTTGATCCTGCTGCCAAGGCCTACATAGTATATTAACCAGGTTTCATTTGTTCTCAAAAGATGAGACTTTGAGATTTTACATTTATTCTATTTCTGCTGCATTTTTTAAAAAATAATTATATCTTCAGTCATTGTATCTAATGTGCCCACTAACAGTTTCTGAGATTATACATATTATATTATATCCAGGGGGTTATGAATTATACAAATTTAGTCACTATTATGGTTGTTATAGGAATGAGTGATTGTTGCCACACTTAGCAAGATTTATTCTTCACACAGTATTCAGGAAGCAGACTTTAACTGAATTTAACCTATCAAAAGTCTAAAAAAAGAGAGAAAAGGTATAAACCACGTATCAATATTATATGACATTATTTGAATATTTTTTGTAGAAATTATTTTTGTTTGGAGTTACAATAAACTATAAAAGTGACATTTACAACTATTCCACATGAGCATTTTATTACGCCAAATGTATATCTTGCAGTAAATATGCCGTCTTACTTGCACGTTCTTTCATTGGTTCATTGGTTCATCTTCTTTTCAATGGGGTGGAGGGGAAAAAGCAACAAGTTGAGACAAAAAGGAGTGACACTCCATTTATTCGATCCATTTCATTTACTTTGGACATGGTGCTAAAGGCACATTATCAAAAACAGATTAGTCCAATCCAACTTTCTGTCTGACAATCACAAAGAACTGCTTTCCTGTGCAGAGAATTTAAATGATTTTATTCTTATCAAAGTTAGAAAGAGCTTTTAGATCTTAAAGTGTCATTTGCACATGCAAATGTTATGGGCTACTTAAAAAATATGTTCCAGAATATGAATAGTGGAGCCGCACTCATTTACAAGAGTCGTGAGAGACTGAGCGACTGACACGGAGGCCACAATTCTCCATCTTTAACTCGGCACAATGTCGCTGATCACTGTCTGCGAGGCTGTTGCAGTGACGTGTGTTTGGCAAAAAAATGTATTTCGAGTTTTGTTCCTAGCAAGAAGAACTAGAAAAGCTAGCAATAACTACCGCAACAGCCAAACTACAACATCATTCCACCGAGAAATGTGCTATTGCTGAGTCGGCCCAGGTACACAGTGGATAAAGAGACATGAATGCTGCATTTCACCAGGATACAGTGTACATCAAAGATAAAAGCGAGACTAAGCCTGTGAGAAATGACAAGACAGGGATTGTGGTATTACTCCTCTCCTTCTGAGCTGCTGGTAGCTGTATTAGCTATTCTGTGTGCAGGGCTCATCCCCTCTGAGCCTCAATGGTTTCAAGAACTGAGACTTTTATGAATGCAGAACAATAAAAGAAGAATGTAAGGGAACTTATTTTGTCGTGGATCACAGAGCGGGCAGTACTAGTAGCGATAAGAAAATGAGTACATGAGTACAGTGTATACAGTAACCTACTATATATAAAACAGAAGAAATTCCCAATCCAGATTAGTACAGATTAACTGTAGCAGTACAAAGATGCTTGTGACCTTTTAAAATATATTTCCTAGTAATTTTGTTTGTGTTGGCCAGCATGGCTTAACACACTGCAACTTGAAGCTACAGTGTGCAACTTAACCTATTACTGAGTGGAGACTGAATTAGTCCTCCCTGCTCTGCCCAGCTCTCGCTCACTCTGCACAACCCTTGAGGTAGTCTGCCTTATTAAATTACAATAAATAAAAATGCCAAGAAACTTACTAATCTAGCAGAAATTGATGCTCTTCTCTGATGGGTTAAAAGTAAGAGTCTCAGTCAAAAATGTTTAGAAGAATCTTTGCACTGCTGCCAGTCAATGACAGGGGGCTTTGACAGCACCCCTCCAAAATAACCTAAGTTATGGAGCATTTTTCTATTACGGAAATATCTAATAGAATACAATTATCTAATGTTGCATGCTGAGGCTTCGTCTTTAATGACAAAATGGATAATACTCTCATGCCTGCATGGCAAATATGAAGCTACAGTCAGATGACAGCTACATTATCTTAATGTCAAGTCTGGAAGCAGAGGTGAAATATCTAGCCTGCACCTATCAGAACCGCTTGAGCTCACCAAAGGAGGTGACAACTGAAGACTAGCCGATACTCACAAAGACTGGACAGTTAAACCACTAAAAGGTTGTTTCCGCCAAATGTCAAAAGATTTATATTCTGTGACAGTCTGGAACACACACCTTATGACTGAGGAAACACCGTGGACAACACATTAAGCAACTACACAATAACATTTAGAGGTTCCTGGAGCAGACAAACTTGAAAGTACTTTGACAAAAGGAAATATTTCTGTGTTCCTGTGCCAAAACAAACTTAAGTTAGGTTTATTTGATCGATTGTTTTATTCGGCCCCACATTGTGTAATGGCCATGTGTCCCTATTAAGGACCTCAGCTATACTCATTTCATTGCAAGTTAAACATATAAAACAGTGAGAGCTGGCATTTAAAAATAACAAATATTGCTTATTTATTTCTCACATAGATAACAAAAAAAAAAATATTTTTAAAAAATATTTCTTACGCAAAATGTTTTCTCTGTTGGGGCAGCATTTTTCTTAAAATCCTAAAATGTCTTTAGGTACAATAAACAATCATGTTAACAATTCAACAACAATAAATGTCAAATGTCAAATGCAAAGACATCCAATGAGTTTTCATTTTTGTTTTTCAAAAAGGAGACACAATGACATTTTTTTTTAATCCAGTACACAGTTACAATCAAATAATGCAATTCAATATTTTTGTCTTTCAATGAAATCTGTCGAATAACATCAGAACTGCCAAATTATGCCTTGATTTATTACCAAAAAATAATTAATTACAATAAGAACCTAATATGCAGATGAACCTACCTAATTAAATGGAGTGACACTGTGCTTTGCTGCTTTGAGATAAACCCAGAGAAATGTAAAAAAAAAAAAAAAGAATGGATGAGAATAAACTCAACACAAAACTTCTTTTATCTCAACCCTAAACTGCTGCATAGGTGTAAAAGATCCTCCAAATCATCTTTAAATTTGTGTTTTATCATTTCATCCCTTTATAGAGAGCAAGTAGCTCGGGCACATAATGTGAGACAACCCCACACTGTTTCTAAACATAAGAGAGATGGAGAACAGGACAAAGTAGCACTGATACAGATATAAGTACATACTGTCACAGCCATCCCGTGAATATGACACATCATCAGATCTCATACAGTGTATAGACTTAAAAAGTGACTGTAGCACCTGCCAACGCTGCTGTGTGTGTCTGTGTAGGAGATCAGAAACGTGGGAGAACGGCGGCTGAATAAGTTTGTCTTCGGCCTCCTGCAGCCTCCTAAATGTGACTCAGAGTTTGGTGAAAAATGTCTATTTGTGCCTGTCATCCTTGCACTGTTTTCCCAGCTGCACCACTTCCTCCTGCTTGGATCATTTTCATCTGTGGATTTCACATGGGTCCTTGAGGCATCCAAGTCTGATTGCCCTAAAATTTCCTTTTCCAGAGATTCTTTGTTTTGATGATACACAAGCTGGTTTGCCATGTGTACCCACAGGTCTCCTGACAGCCATACTTTATGCAGCCCTACCATCTCCTGTACATGACCTGATTTCAGTTTAAAGTGTTGTGTTTCTCTTGGGTTTCACTGGAGCTGATCTGATGTTTCATCATCTTTTGGAAAACATGTAAGATTAGCGGTACAGCAAACATTTGCTAGACACATTCCCTCTAGAAGAGCCTCTCTGAGCAGCTCGTATTGTTTGTGAGGGTAGCCTGGACTCAATCTGGATGAGAAGCTATGTGAATATTTAACATCTTAAGTCCCGCTCTATTTGTACAGTACATCAACATCCGAACTTAAATCACCCAACTCTATCGGATCCAGAAAGATCAGGTTGTTCTAAGAATGTAAAAACTTAAATGGACAAAAGTGAGGATGCACCAACCCAGCTTCATCTCTACCAGTATAATACTCCAGTTTAATAGTCCAGGGTATCTGTTGGCCCTGAGTGCTCATCTGATATCATGTGTTTTTGTCTCATATTTAACACTGCCTTACTGTGTGAAAGGTACTGGGATCATTTTTACTATTTTGTAAGCTAGTATGTAACTTGCTAAATATATGGGGGAAATGATCAATACCATCATTCTTTTGAGGTTTGTGCATATTTAAATTATATTGTTACAGTTTATGAGGGTGTGTGACTATAATGCAAAAAACATTTTACTTCTTCTACATCTTGACCTGAGGGTAAACTCACCATAATGTTTAACTTGTCCAATACATATGGAACACGGGTTGCGCTGCAGGATCACTGTGTGCAGATATTTACAACCAGTGCTGACACACAGTGAGTAAACACTTGTAATAATGGAGTAATTGCCAGGCTGTGCTCGCTTTTCTCCCCGTGTCCACAGGACGACTGAGGCAAAGAACGGCGTTCAGCTTCAACTACATCAAACATGGCTCTGTAATTTTTTGCTTCTCATAAACCAAAACTGACCTTTCAAACTAGCATTTTACATTCTTAGTACTGGTTTTCTAAGCTGCTCTTCCTCTATCAGATTTTATTAAACATATAATAAAATATATCAGTGCTTTGTTCAGGCAATATGTTAAAATGACTTTTAGACCAAAAGTGAAAGAAATGTAGGATTTTGACAGAAGATTAACAGCAGGAACTTGATGCATCTGAATAAGCTCAGAAAATAAATAGAACAAAACACAATATATTAATATATTTAACATGAGTCATCATGTCTGGCCCATAGCTGATTGGGCCAGACATGATTACACTCACTTTTGTAGACTTGTGAATTAACACTTTGGATCATTTATAAATAAAACATCACTACTAATACTTTTCTAATACCATTTTTTATTTTACACACATGCACACATGCACACATGCGTAAGGTATTGGTTATACTGAACCCCTGCTGATTACTTGTGACCTTTGGGAAAATTGTTAATTCCTAGCCACCGTCTTTGACACTATTATTCTGGATTCCAGCAGGAAAAACATAAAAAAATAATACTTTTTGTACAATTAAATGACACTCTTCTTTTGAGATTCTCTGTACACATTTTAAAGCAGAGAAGAAATAATTACACAAAAGTGAAGCTATGTGTAATGGTATTTGCTAAAATCTCTTTCATGGATGAAGCTCAAGGACCTTTTTAAAAAAGTCAGCAAAAGCTGGTTAGTCACAATAAGGCTGTGAGTACAGCTGATCCACCTCATTGTAGTAATAATTATAATCGTGTCCCATTGGAAAAAAAATAAATACATAAAAAAATCTATTTCACCATACAGATAGAAAGAAGGAGCAAAATACTTCATTTGGATTTGTGCACACAGCATCAAACCTATAACCTAAATGCATTTAAATAAAAAATACTGACGGCTTTCATAAAAATCAATTATACATAATAAAAAATGAAAGACCTACACACATATAAGTAGTTTACAGCCAGGCTGCAATTTACACTTCTATTCAAATGTATTTAACAGCCAGTATTTACATTTTGTCTTGCAAATCATTCTAATTATGTGTTTTCATCAACATGATGTACCTAAGTCAGTACTGTAATATCAGTACATATGACCAGTAGCTTCATGTAATCTATATGAGTGGATTGCACGTGTAATCCGTTCAGCTACCTGGACACTCGTTTTTGAATAGAAAAATGAAAATAACAACCTAAAATCCAACCTTAGTCCAAATCCAGCAACACATTTCTTTGTTTGATTGTCATCAGAATAAAACAAATTGGCTAAAGAGATTTCATACTATAAAGTGAGGTTAGTATGACTAAAGTAACTCAAATGATAAGAAACTATATTTTAAATCTCCACCTGCAGCCACCATGATGGTTCAGTAGCAACGTTGAACCTGTGAAAATCACTGAATAAAACTGCATTAATGTGCAAGAACAATTTATGCATCGCCAGCGTAGACGCAACAGCCTCCAGTTGGTCTGACATCGACTGGCGTATCGCGCACCCATTGCATTTCCCTTAGCCAGGGCCAGACTCACACCTGGTAGAGGGGGTCCTTCAGACTTACACTAACAATAATGTTATTTACAAATGGAAACCCATTTTATGATTAAATTATATACATAATATGCAACTTTATGCCTCGAGTCAGCAGGGTGCACTCGCCAGCAGCTGGTCAACTTTCACTCATCTTGATGAGGTGTCTACCTGAGGCGTCTAGCCTGAGGCTGAGCTAAAAGAAATCTGTAAAGACACCCAGAGGCATTGCTAGACATAAAGAAGTGCTGGGCACAAGCCTCCAGCACACATTTCCCTATACAGCAAGAACAATTCCATGGAAAGTGTGGGTAAGACAGAGTCCTCATCATGAATATCAATAACTTTAGGGTTGAGAAAAATTATCTAATATTTGTATCAAACATTCATTTAATAATTAAACTGGTGAAACTTGCCAATGGCACTTTGCACCCTCAAACACAAATACAGTAAACATGTGGGAATATTAACAGGCACCCAGATTGTCACAGAGACAAAGCAGACTAGAGATGTGTCCTAAAGGTGTATGCCATTTTTTGTGAGCTCATGCCGTTCTGCTTCACTAACATTATTGTCTAATGATTTCATGTATTTTTATAAGGGATTTTATGAATTCCCTCTCTCTCTCTGTCGCTCTCCTATAGTGCTAGCAGTTTGGGAATGCAAACTTTGCTTTTCTTTCCAGTGGAACACTGGGGTGTTGCTAGTATTTGTTTTTCATATGGTATAAAAGCTTTGTTCTGTTTTCAATCTTCTGCCACAGGTGACCTGCTTATCTTACAATGGATACTGCTCTATCATTTATCTCCCCAAAAACATCTACAAATCAATAATGTTGTGTGATCTCTCTTCAGCACAATTTCATCGTCCTGACTACTAAACATTATTTAGAGATGAACTGATTATGAGTCAGATAAATGCAACCACAGCATGGTGTGCCTTTTGTATTTTGCATGAAATTGCTCCTTCCGCTGTAACGATGTAAGGACAAGCACTAATTTCATTGTAATTTCAGTGCAACTATCACAGGCAACAGATCTTGTAGAAACTACTTGCAGAGTGTTAGCTGTCATAGTTACGCTTGCAAAGCTCTAAAGTTATGAATGCATCTTGAAGACAAATGTGTTTAAACCTTTTTTAACATCTGGCAAGAACACATCTCAAACAACTTGCCAAGCACCGACATCCATCTCCAATGCATCTTGGATGCATTTAAACTCAGCACAATCCATCTCCATCACTGCTCTGCATTTCCATCAAATCCTTTAGAGGATGGATCATGTTCGAAACACAATCCAGGGTTCTGTAATGATCCTTCTACTTCAGATCCCGTACAGCTGCTGTGCACACCAACATCAGTCCTCAACGTGAATGAATTAAAAATGTGTTAAAGGCTTCTATGAGGGAGCTATTGGCTGCTGTCACACTTCAGTCTGTTTCAGCCCCCTTGTTTACCAGCTGTTTACCAGAGTTCAAGTGTACCGCCTGCTAAAGATGCATCACATGCATTTACTCTCTTTTTCATCCCCTTAAAGCAGATGTAAACGAGGAAGTCTTGGACAAACAAGCTAACTGGCCCAGTGTGCTACATTACATCACTGCATGGAGGCAAAAAGGAACTACATGCTGGCAGGCAGTGGGTGAAATAAAGATGACACTATAAAGCAAAGAAGGGTGAAATTTTATCCTGCTTAATTAATCACTGTGTTTTTTTTTTTCTTGTGAATGCCCACAACACCACTCATGCCTCTCACCACTCAAATCATAATTAGACCAGAACTGAGAATAGAGCGATAACAACAGTCACATGTGGGATAGAAACTACGGTACAATTTGTATTTTATAGAGCTGCTCTATGCAAAAACTCCATTTGTGAAATTAGACCTGTGCAGAACATATACAGAATATATTTGCACTAAAATGCCATCACAATATAATGTCCACTGTTCCACCTTGTTGTCACATCGAGCTGGAGCCTTTAAGGTGACATTTATGTGTTTGCCAAATTTGTAGGTTGTTTGTTGAATAAGCAAGTCGGAAGGGATGAAATGGGCCAATATTCTATTGCCTCTGCCTTGTTTCTTACACTGACCTTTACCACCATGTACTCTTCTGAAGTATAAGTGAGCTATATTTCAAACATGTTGGCATATGTCTGAGGAATGGCTGCTGCTGTGCAGTATGTAACCCTCAACACGCCCTTGTTTCAGTCCAAAAGATGAAAGTTTTGTCAATTCGCTAGGCTGTCAGGCTCAATGTAGCAGTGGGGCTGACAGCGCAGCTCCAAATGCCAGCTGTAAAAGTAGGGTTGTGATATCTGCCCTCTCCGCTGCTACTGCAGAGGCACAGCGGCATGGAGATGCGAGACCAGATGCCACTGGCTTGGAGCTCATGAATGTGGGCATCTGACATCTAACAATGTTAAAATATTTGTCATTAGGAAACATCCACAGTGAATCTCATGGAATTTTCTTTGATATGCTTTGATAGTGTCTCAGTCTAACCACTTGCATCTTGCAAAATAGCACTGTCACAAAGTTGTGTGCTGTGAGACGGGTGGGTGGGTTTTTTTCTGTCTTACTTAATATTTTGGTAAGTTCTGCAGTGCTTTTAGTCATGTCAGCTGGCTTTCAGGGGGCAAATTAAGATTGCTTTGGAGTAGCACCTCTGCCATCTAATATGTCTGAAAATGTCAGCTCACCCAGCTTCACAGATATACTGTAAATAGCAGATATGAAGACAATATTCTTGGCCTCGTATGAAAAATTACAGCATTTTAATACAGCAGCAGAATATACACACCACTGATTGCTTTGTGCAGGTCTCAAAACCGAGTGTGGAACCGTCAAATGAGTTAGTGAGATTCAAACACATGCACAATGAGAGTGCATGTGTAGATTAGTGTCAAACTGTGCATGTTGATCTCTTATGACCAGAATATACTGCTAATATGTAAAATGCTGCATATCTATTAATATTATAGAGTCTTTGCTTTGGAAAACTGATAATTTTCAAATATTTACTGAAATTTGTAATAAAAACATATTTATCCAGACTAGAAAATAGGCAATGTAGGCACATTGATGATATTTTTAATTGAAATCAACCAATCAAAACACCGCAAATTGATTTACAACTTCTGCTTATTTAATGTTGGTTCCAGCATTCAGTATGCACACCAACACTTACAGAAAGCAGCACGGTGTTTCCTATATATCTTCTTCTTAGCACACAAATGCAATACAAATATGCAATCAAATACAGATCATTATTGATTATCAAAAAGACCACAAGGATAAACACAATTAATCATCAGAGCATGTATCAAATACATGTATATATATGTGTATATCTTCTACACACCGCACAAAACAGATAAAAACTTACAATAATATAAAGTAGCTGCAGGTAATGAGTCAATTTGCATCATGGCTCAAAATCAAAACAAGAATAGAGAAATTCTCACAGGTAAACATATTTCTGGACAATCAAAAAACAATCACAATCAACAGGTTACTGAACAACACACAAAATCCAAAATTCAAAGTCTCAGTGAATTATGTCCCAGTGCATTATGTACCACAAAGACTTCAAAACAAACACCTCCACAAAAGCCACACAGCAAGCAGGTAAACGGCCTGCACAATACACAACAACCTCTTTGACTCACCTGATTTGGAAGTAAAAGGCCATTCTCCTTTCAGGGAGTTGAACTGACTCATATCCACATTGTGTTTTTATCGCTGCTAGACTAAACATGCATGAAATAAAGTAATTAGCGCTGGAAAACAAACCCTATATTGTTTGTTGTGTGGCTGACTCGCCTGTCGAGTGACTCGACTTTAAGAGTGCAATACCACGTTTGACCACACAGGCTGGAGACATTGGAGATAACACAACCCGGTGCGGCGCTGTTTTACTATTTAAATAAAATGGAAAGTGTTGACGAATTCAGTCAAATTAAATCAGAATTAAAATTAATGTTTTTGGACGTGAGATAATCAGCCTTACTTCTTTTTAAAACCAAATGCAAAAGCTTTAAATAAATAAGAGAATACATTTCAAAAAAGTATTTCTATAAACTGGTGTGTGTCTGTGTGTGTGTGTCTGTGTGTGTGAGTGACCCTTTGCCTACAGAGGGGTCACAAGGTGGTGCCAGCTTGTTGCCACAGCAGCAACGTCCCCTCCCACACCAGGGTCATCTAGAACCACGACTGAGCATCAAAGGGATTGATGTAAAATACATTCACATCTCTACCTCACTCATCTTTTTTTAGTTATTTATTGACGTTTGATTTGTTTTGTAGCAGTTACTAACACATCAAGTGGGTATACAACTCGTCGGCTGTGTGTTTGAACTGATCTTTGTTCTGCCACTTTAAACTGCATCATGCCAGAGGGGGTTCATTGACTGGAGGCTCAGACTCCTAGTTAAGATATTGTCAAAGCTCCTCTTCATTAGCCTCGAGGGGCTCAGACATCAAACAGTTTACCTCTCAGTAACAAGTGGTTGGCAAACCTAGAGAGAGCAGGCAGGGTACAATGTCGATAATCCTCTCTTATAAATTCCACTCTCCTCATCGTGTTTGTTCACTGAAAAGCCGCTAATTGTCAGTTGTTTTGTGGATTCCATGATGAACGGTTTTTACATTTACTCAAAGAGATGTCTGTTTCCATTCATTTGGTGTTGGGCCAACAAACGTTTCTAAAGCATACAAAATAATACAAAATATAAAACGCAGCACAACGAAATAACAAACTCATTTTAAAACAGGACACTTTGACATGTAGCTATAGGAGAGACCAGGAATTAAACCACTCACCTTGTGGTTTGAAGACTTCCCTACCAACTGAGCTGCAGCTGACCCTAAAACACACATGACGGCAATAAAGTATGATGCTGTTGGGATGTGGGGATGCAGTTTGGTGTGCTGACAAGCTAAATCAGTGTGTGGAAAGTTGGACATGCATATTTTTACATATTCATCACTGATACATCTGGTGTGGCTTTTGGCAATTATATGTCAAAGCCACAGGTGCATTCATCTGCAGTTTGGGCGCCTTTATTCATACGAAGAAACTTTGGCCATTAAGGGCACCAGGGACCTGACCGTCATTCCTCACAGTCATCGGAAACAGCAGAGTCCACATACCTCCAGATGGCTTTGCTAGAAACAAATTTGAATGTAAGAAGATGCTGAACCAAGATACAGTTTGGTAAAGACGTGACTGGGGAGTTGATCTAGCAACACCTTGAAATTCTTCTTAAAATATGCCAAAATATGCCAAAATATAAAAACTAAAATTTGGGCAAACACTAGGAGTTATCCATTTCAAGTAGCAGGAAGGAAAGCACCATCCCACTGTTTGTGATTTGGGCCTGTTCAACAAAGCTGTTTAAAAAAAAAAGTAGATGTAAGAGAAGCACGCCACACAGCACTACGGAGGTCAAGAGAAACTGGAGCATGGAGTAGTCTACAAAAAAAAAATCACACACAAAAGAACTCTTGGCAACTATGTGACATGAGAGGGGAAGGAAGCTAACTGTGTTCATCAACAAATAACTCATCATCTCCAGCAGTTAATGCCTGCAGTTTCAAAAAGACGAGACATTGAAATAGCCTTCATCTAAAGGAAGATTTACAAAAACAAGTAAAATCAATTTACATACTTAATGTAATATAGACTCAGTGCCATCAATAATTACACAAATAAATAAATCATGACAGCTAACCGGGCTATATGTGAGAAGACTGTATTCCATATTTATTATCATGAATTAATAGCTGCTATTGACTCTCTGTGTGCTCTCTGGATTTGTTGCTTGTCTCTTTAACTTTTCTTTAAAAATGTAATATCGTGATTTTTTTTCCTTTTTTTCAGATTTAGAGAAAGCCTCACCGAGTTGCTCTATTTTTGTACACTGTCTTACAAAGAGGATTTTCACCTCTTTCGTTCTCTCTGTTCTTGTCCCTCTCACGTACTCCTTTCACAGTCATCCCATTCCTGCTGTTCCTTCATGGATGGCAGAGCACCGTGTCAGCTGCTGTCACACATCTTCAAGTGCAGGCTTCAGTTATGTATCTACTGTATACTGATGGAAAAAAGATTTGTTGTTGGGAAAACAATTGTTGTGTACCTTCCCCAAAGATTGTCAGTTATCTAAACTCTGTGATGTTTGACTTGCCATTGAAATTATACATTAAAGGATAACTTTGGTAATTTTCTAAATGAATCATATTTGTAACCATGCACATACAGACAGATAATGCACGTCAGTCTGCAACCTGGATTAGTTTATTTGTCATCGTCAACCAGAAACAAACCTCAATGAGTTACACCACTTTCTGCTGTGATTTTCAATGGGGGTGACGAGGATGGACAAGATTAGGAATGAGTATATTAGAACAGCACAAGTAGGACAGCTCAGAGACAAAGTGAGACAAGCAAGACTTAGATGGTTCGGGCATGTGCAGAGGTGTGACGCAGGGTATATCGGGAACTGAATGTTGAGGATGGATTTGCCAGAAAGGCGGGGAAGAGAAGGGCCAAAGAGGAGGTTCGTGGAAACTGTGATGGAGGAGAGGAAGATGCAAAGGACAGAGTGAGATAGAAATCCGTTGGGGTGACCTCTGAAGGGTGCAGCTGAAAGAAGAAGATGAAGAAGACACACAAAGGCAGCATGGTGACGGAGTGGTTAGCGCTGCTGCTTCACAGCTGGAAGGTTCCCACTTCGAATTCCCAGTCAGCTGTGGCCTTTCTGTGTGAAGTTTCCATGTTGTCCCAGTGTTTGCGTGGGTTTCATGAAGTGATCCTGTTTCCTCCCACAGTCCAAAGACATACATGTTAGGTTAATCGGTGACTCTAAATTGGCATAGGTGTGAATGTGAGTGTGAATGGTTGTCTGTCTGTGTATGTCTCTCTGTGTTGCCCCTGATATAGACTGGAGACGTGTCCAGGTTAGACCCCATCGCTTACCCAATAACATCTGGGATGGGCAACAGCCCCCTGCAACCTTGAAGAGGATACTCGGTTACAGATGATGGATGGATGATTATTGCACCAAATGCTCAGAAACAGCCTAATAGCATTGAAGACTTTGTGCATGCATTGTTTACTCTGCATTATCTAGGTTGATATAGCACATACTTAGCCCACAGCGTCAAATAGTGAGGCGAAGAAAGTGTCAAATATTGATGTTGATTAAGTTCTTTGGAGTCTCATATGTCTGCTACAGCTACCCTTTGGTGTCACGAGGGTGGAATCATGAAATGCTCAGTTACAGTTGCTAAACATCACAGTTTGGTTGACTTGACGCACAACTGGCTTAGGGTTGCCATTTTTTTCTTCAGTGTTCTAAAAACAACAGTAATTGAGCAGATAATGCTGTGTTGGGGTTAACAGATGTTGAACAGCATTTAGTTGTACTGAAATTACTGTAAGGCAGAAGCAAGAGCAGACACTGGAGTAGATGCTCAGTACGACAATAAACTGATTGTTGCACAAAGGTTCATCAGCACAAAAGATTTTGCAATAATCTGAATTCTCTATTTACTATCTAAAATCCTTTGAAAATTGTCCAAGTTCCAAAATCAAGGTGGTGTATTAATATATGTATTTTTAAACGTTTCACTATGTGAAGTTACTACATTCCTTTGTAGGTTACTTTGTAGGATGTATGCTGTTCTTCAGCGCACCAATTTGCATGTTTCATCCAGTCACAGTTCTTTTATGACAGAACCAAACCAAAAACAACACAGACAGTTTGTTTTTTCAGAACAAAACAAAGACTATTCAGGTTGTCTGTCAGATACCCAAAGAGTGTATCCGTCATATTTGCACGGAAAAGGACTTGACGGAGGTGTTTGGTCAGCGTGTCTGAAACGGAAGCAGAGGATTACAGTGTTTCTTGTGTAACATTTGTGTCCTACCAGCAGGCAGCCTCTGGGGCGCCTAAGTGTACCATCTGTGACCAGGTCTGCCATGCCATCATACCCTGTACCACTGCCACTGATGATGAGGACGCGTTGGAGCACATGACTTCTGCTTGCACTGCCAGAGAACAGCAGACACAAGCCAAGAGGAAGCAGTGTCATTTGTTTTTCTTCCTTAACATGGTTCTGTTTTACATAAAAAGAAACAACTAGAAATACGAGAGAGAGATTAGCTAACAGATCCAGCCTGTTAACACATTTTGTGCAAAGCCAGACAAACCACAGCTCTGCACTGGATGTGCAGACATGATGACCTTAATGATCTTCTTGTGCAAGTCTGTTTAAGAAAGCAAACTAGCTTATTTTCCCAAATATAAAGAAGTGGTCAGTTATTGGTCATTATGTAAAATGATCACCATTTTATTGTGACAAATTAGAATGCATGTGCAGGCGTCACAGAACATTGCAGGCTGAGAAAGATGAAGTCAGATGCAAGTCAGTAAAGCACACACCAGGTGAAGACTTTAGTATAAAACAGCACCTGTTAATCAACTGGAATCTTAAAGGTAGAGTGATCTGTTTTCTTCTCATTGTCACACCTGTGTTCTTCTTGGTATGATGAGTCAAATTGCTGCAGGTATGCAGCAAGTGAGCGGCTACTATGCCACATCTGGAGGCCAGAAAGTCCCAACAAACAAATAAATGAAGGCCAAGAGATGCAACAAACACTTGTTAAAGAAGACACATCCTGTTGCCCATTTCTGAATAGTTACAAAATTTCAATGCAAAGTGGCAAGGCCAAGACATGTCGCCAGGGAAAACTATTGTTACCACTGTATGTGCCACCGTAATCTGCATTAGTGAACAGATCAAAAAGGTTAGAAAAAGTAGGTCTTTCCTCATATTCTATGTGTACGTTTGCCTCCAGCTGCAATGACTGATCTAAGGAGGGAAAACATACCTTTTTTCATGACAGAATATTTTGACATGCCAAGCATGGGAGTTCCCGCAGAATTGAAATATCTGTCTGTGTTCTACTCTTTGATGATTTCTTGCTTGTCTGACTTTGAATCCGATAGTGAATTTCACCATAAGTTATACAGTACATCAAGTATGGGAAATGATGAATATAGCTTGTTATGCTTTCACTGTCTTCAGTGTCTTCTGGCTGTTCTACTTTTTGTGCTTTTCAGCATTTCAACACAATTTTTATTTCTAAGTTTTTTGTTTTTTTTTGGGATAATTGGCCTGTGATAGAACTTAGTTTCTAAGTTGCTTTTCAAAGACATCTGAAGCTTGTTTGATCTACTTGTGTATTTTGTGTAAATGCCTTTCTCTCTTCTCTGACATACGCACCATTGCTTACATGCCTTTATCTGCCACTCGAAGGGTTTGAAATGCTCTGAATGCTAAACTGGCTGGAGACGAGGGCAGACAGCCGGACAAGTAGCTGCCACTCACCTGATCATGGTAAATTTCATTTCATTCATACAGTATTTCCTAGAGACACCTCTAGCAGTGTGTTTGCATCATGCAATTGTATCTGGGTCCATATTCTTAAATATGTTAGCCTTGCATTCAACTTCACTCTAGAGAATTCCATAAATATGATATTGTTGTAAAGCAGGTTTTTTTGATTAACAAAAATGAGTTCATGAGGATGAATTGATTACTGTCTGGAAATTATTAATTGCTGCCCTACTGACAGATTTCTTTCTTAAAAGCTACCCAGCCTGCGGGGTTTCAGAATCTAATGAGAGTTAGGAAACATTCAGTAATGAAAAAGACCAAAAAATGTCACAGTAGTGACGGGTGTCAGTGTGGGCAAATATTCATGATGCTGTCAGAAGGCTCAGGAAATCAGAAAAGCATGTGGACTAAGCTTCCCGCAGCTCTCAAATGGATCACTGCTGTCCATCACTGCACGCTTGGTGACACGTTCCATCAGCTGAACATAAAGCATGACAAGGAGCTCCTCAGGAATAACTTACTGTTTAACTCAGTGGCGTTTTTAGATGGACTGCATAAAATGACACAAAACTTCATAAAAACAGTGTCCCACTGTCATCACAATATTTATATTGCTGAGCGAAATGCACACTGTGCGTGTGTGTTGTTCATTTACTGTATTTTCTCCATTTTGTTTTGCCAATTCAAAGCAGTATTTCCAGAAAAGTGGTCAGAGTGCAGCTTCCTTCCCCAGGGTAGTCATCTGACCACAAATCAAGCGACAAACAAGAACAGACCCTGGTCTATAAGGTGACCAAGATCCAAGAGTCTGTCAAACTGAACTACAGCGTTCCTTGGCTGTTAAAAGGGATTTTTCTGGAAAGACAACAGTCAGTGCTGCACTTCACAAATCTTCACTGTGTGGGAGAGTGGCCAGATGGGAGAATACAGCAGCCTGGAGTTTGCAGAAAGGCACTGAAAGATTCTAAGTGCACGACGAAAAAAAAGACAAAAAACTCTGATTAAACGAACACTTCACGCTTAATGGAAACAGATACTGCATTTTTTGTGTACAGTAAGTGAAGCGTTATAATGCCAGCCTCCTGTTCAGTGGTGGTGATACAATGAGCCAGACTAAACACTGGGCTATTATTTACAAAAAGAATCATAAAAACACATCTGGAATCGTGCTCTGAACTGCAAAGAGGAGTGTGTGTGTCCTGATGGTCAACGAATTTTTGAGAAATCCTAGATAAATAAGTGGAGAAACATTATGACAATAGCTCATGCATAGGCCACGAGGGCAAACCAAATGGATGTAAATGATATGAATCATATGCTCTGGCCTTTACCTAATTGCAACCTAGTTGAATACCTATGCCATATTTTGTAAGACAGCACTGCACCATCCTAATGAAAACATTATCAAATGAAGTAATATCTTCTGTAAATGATGTTCCAGTAGAGACTTGTACAATCATGATGCCACAAAGCGTAGAATGTTTTGGTGACATGTTCCTTCAATTGGTCACCTGTCTGTATGCTGGAGATACAATTTTAAAACCTAAATAATACAGACATTTAATGGAAAAGGTTTGGAAAACAAGTTTGGGGCTATAAAATCAAAACAATGAGCTGAAAGACACAAAGTTCAGGAAATCTTCGAAATTAGGCTTCATTCATACTGCACACTGAAACCTTTTACCATACACATTAAATCCCCCTTTGAAAATATAAAAGCTTCATTATAGAACATACATTTGCATGTCACTAATTAAAATTAAGTTTACTTACCAACTCCTTATTTTTAACAAGTACCTGTTACTACTATAGGTGATTTTTAAGTGAATTACTGAACACTTTTACTATAGAACTTCATAAATTACTCAGATACAGTAGGATAAACACTCTTTAGTGGATTCACTGGTCACAAATGGTGGATATAAACTGCACATAGAATTGGCAACAATGTGGCTTAAAGGGTTAGTGCAGTCCTGCTCTCATTTTCATTCACCATGGAGTGGACGTTATGTGATTGTCTCTGTCTGCCTATTAATTCCTGTCAGATTCACACTGACAAAAACAGCATTGTTTGATTTTTCCAAAGCGCTGTGTTTCTCTTGGTCAGACCATTAGTCAGTTTTGTTCACATCCTAACCTATTACAGAACATAAAGGCTCCAAATAGTGTTGGATGTTCAACATTTTGTATCTCACTAACCATGAGTTTTCATTTCAAACAAAATCCAATTTAAAGCATAATTACATTTACATTGACAGAACCCAACAAAACCATGACAATGATAAGAAGTAACGAGGGGCACATCAACATCCTTGTTAAGAATGAGGAGAAGTACCAACAGGTGACAACGGATCTCAAACTATGCTGTCAGACTGTGAGGTTTATGAAGAGGAGGGGGTCCAGGAACACCAGCAGCTTCCTTTAGCTCACTGCTACTAGAAGAGAACACATTTAGTTTGGAAGCACACAACAGCTTACAGTAATGCTGATTTTACATAAATTCTAAAAGAATATATCCACAAAGCATTGGAGAAAAAGAATAAATGATCAAAGAAGATAAAACACCAAATAAAGAAGCCATGTTAGCAGCTCTGTGAAGCTGTAGGTACTTTAATGGATGGTTGAAGTATACTCACATGCAAACAGCGAAAACATGATGCATAGCACTGAACACAGCTGTGCAGCTGAGAGCGATGGAAATCATTAGTTATGTTTAGTCAATACTGGACAAATGGAGCTAGATATGCTTGCTACAGCTACAATCCTAAGGAGAATGTGAACATCTGTATCAAATTATATGCAGATCCATCAAATATTCACTGAGACCACAGTGGTGAAGTAAAGCTCAGAGCCACACACTATCCTGCCTAAAGAAAAATATGTGCATGCAGGTGGGAGCTTTCCGACGGCTTTAGTCATCAGAAAGGCCTTAAGTCTGTATTTATATTTATTGAGGGATTTAGATTCTTTTTCCAATGTGAGTGTAATCATTCCACAAAAGTGATCCTTGACCTGAAAGCAAATTGATACTAGATAGCTAGTGCAGGATGTGGGAAGATGGAGGTATTATCTTTTCTCTTATAAATATGATCAGAAGAAGCAAAAGCACACAAAAAACAGTCACTCCTGTCGGTTGGATGAACATGGGCTAGTATACAGTTTTCTTTCTTCATTAGTTTATTGCATGTATAAAACAATGTACAGGTTTGAGATAAACTGTTTTTTTATGATGCTAAATCTGCTATTACTCTGCTCTTCTGTTAAGGGACACAATATTATTTAGTTAAGGCCTTCTTTTCCCTGCAACCCTCAGGCAAAGCTGGGGAATAGATGGATGGATTTTTTTTGTTGTCTCGATCTGCTAACATCCTCTTTCTGACCTGTACCAGAAATGTGAGGGCTTCTTTACAAGAAATTGGTCTTTACCAAAAGGAGTAAACAACAGAGAGTCTGGTTTTAAAATGAAAAGACATCAGTGCAACAAGGGGGAAAGAATGCCAAGAGATGGTAAAGAAAATAAAGGTTGAATGGTAAAGGAAAGAGGCGGCCCAGGGCTGGAAGGGGGTAAAGGTGTTATGGTAAAAAAAAAAAAGAAAAGCTGAAGAGAACCAAGCAACGTGGAGACCGAGAGGACAAAGATACGAAAGGGAGTTGAAAAGTACAAGAGATGGAAGCAGTGCAGAAAAAGTGTTTACAGCACAGTAAGTCAGAAGTAATCGTACTATAGGCGGAATCTTATTGCCAAGGTACAACACTTTCTGACAAAGTAGATGCTTAATGAGCGTTTTCTGTGCTTTCACATTTTAAATAAGGCATTTGCAGTTGTGGGAAGGCTCTTATGTAAGTCATCTATAGCTGTTGAAATATGAATGTCACAAGTAAATGATTCAGATAGGGTAAATATATTTACACTTGAATACTTTGATATTTAGGTACTGTTGCATTTGTAGCATTCACAGATTTTACTTTTAAAACCACATATGTGAATTGAAATGTGAATTGTCTCGCAAGTTCTTTCAACTGTACACGGAATTTACATTCATTGTTTGTCTGGCTCATAATTTTACTGAGTAAGAAGAAAACATGTCAGTGTTAACAACTTTCTGCAGGAACCAAGTGGCCGAGAAGACCGTGTTTCTGCAGGTTAACACAGTCAATAGCGGTAATGATTTGGTTACAAATTAAATTCTCTTATTTGCCTCCACAGGCTCCCGGGTCACAGTGCTTCTGAGATGCAGACAGCTGTGTTGCACCACTGACCCTTTTCACTTCAACCATACTGCAGTGCAGAATCCACCCCTTCTGCAGCACCAGGGTGCAACTGGTCTTCCTTTGGGCTGACATTCTGAGATGTGAAAGTGATTCATCTTAAGAGAACAAATTGTGGCCTGTTCAGCCTGCCCTCTGAAGCTGAATGAGACAGCGACTTCATAAAAGCATTTTTACTGAAGCAAATGGTGGTTCTTGTGTACAATACTGCATATAACTACTGCAGTCCCAGGCCACAGCAGAACTTTAACAAAGTCTCCATTTAGTGTAAAATTAGAACCACGTGTTCACCAACTGGCCTCTGATCGGGACCTGATAGACACTCTCTATTCTGTTTCCTTTATTGTCTTAGTAGCTAAATAAAGATTACAACAAGGTGAGAGACTATCGCTTAAAAAATCCCAGTAATCAAAGACTTTTAAACATCATTAATTTAGGAGAAGTCTACCATCAGTTTATAACTATTTCTAGATTAACAAAGTTTAAAGGAAAGACATTCTTGCACTAGACTTAGGAAAAAGACTAGAGTTCATCCTTGTCCAAAAACAAGGACTTTTGATGGGGACATTAAAACCTTTTGAGTGACTTAACTGGCTAAACAAAATTTTAATACAAATCGTCTGCCGATGAGTTTCGTCGTCTAAACAGCAGTTTTGTCCTTGAACCAGCCCATGTTACAAGGAAACTTCCAAGATTTTAGGTCAGTGTTTTTTGCCCCCAAGTGGAAGAACGGTGGAAAAACAAAGACAAGAGGGAAGAACAGAAGCTGGATTCTTGTGACGTTCAGCTGAAAATTTGAACACTGTTCAAGTGAGTATCTTTTGTGGTGGTGCCTAATGGGCTTGTCAACATTATAGAATTTTCTTTATTTCTGTATAAATGGGACTTAAAATGTGATCAGATTTTCAAGTGCTAAAATGGGAACAAAAAATCCCCCAAAAAATATATTCTTAACAAGAAAAAAACAAGTCATTTTTCTTTTTATGTGTGTTATATGTTTATTTGGGCAACTTTTAGCTGTAGGACTTCTAATCATGTCTTAAGTCATACACAAATTGTAAAGGTTTCATAAACTTGCCATTGCACAGTTATCAGACTGTTTCCATTTTGTTGTTACATTCAGTGGTGGAAAGTGAATAACTATGCAATTGTTTTGTGTCCTCCATCAGTATGTGGATGTTGCTTCTGAAACTGTTGCGTAAGAGCTCATTGTAAGGAGCTTTTATCCAGCAAATACATCACTTTAAGAAGTGGCCCACTAATACTTTTGGTAATTCTACAGTTTAGATAACAGTAGAATTATATGTAGGATGGGGGGAATGATAATTAAGGAAAGTTTAGTTTTCACATTTTAGATTTTGGAATAGATAAAAAAAACCTTTAGATTTAAAAAGAAAATTCAAACACTATAGTAGTTTTATTTAGGATCAGGGAGGTCATTTGTGGTATATTTTTTTCCAAGAGGCAAAATAAGAATTCTGAGGGCATCGGTTTATGCCACATTGTTAAAATAAAAATGCTATTTATGAAAACGTATATCCCTGTGGAAAATTCAGTGGCTCTTCACCCGTTTTTCAAGATGAATTGACAGGATCGACATGAATTATTTTACCTGTTACTTTAATTATTTAACTTTTAGGGATTTGTTCTTTATGACAGTGGTTGAATCTTTTTAAACTGAGCAGAGGTGGCCAATCAGCTTAAGCACAACTAATTAATCAAAATGTGCTTCACCAAATGGATGTGAAGACTAATACAGCAGCTTAATAAAGCTCCCAATCACTCTCATACATGTTGGCCTTGCTTTGATTGGTGGCTTGAGATTTACTACACCTGTGCTGTATTAACAAGCAATGAGATCAGAAACTAATTTGTGCTAACGTCTTTACAGTCCCCCTCTGCACATGTAGGCTTGGTGCCATCTAGTGGTACTGCTGCTTTGACAGCAAACACACAAACTTTAGTGTACGCAGTCCCAACATATTCTTACATCAGCTGAGTTAGAGAAAACCACTTAAATCCTATGTCTGTTCTTATCAGGACTTTGATGAGTTGTCATTGAATTATTACAGTGGTTATAGATGCGGTTAGAACCACAGTGTCCGGGAAGAGTTCAATTTTTAATGGCAGAAAATGTAATTACATTAAAAAATAAATGTAAATACATTCATAATGTTCATTTATCACTGAAATGTAGATATGTAAATCTAACAAATGCCTTTAGTTATTGCACAGTGCATGTGTGTGGCATGACTGTGCATCTATATAATGTGATGTTCAAGCTTCACCCAGTTAATTTTCTGACATCAGATCTGAGCAGAGACACTGAATAGCTTCCATTTCTAAGACTGAAAAAACTCAAAGCTGCTGCCACCAACATCCTTTGAGATTGCACTGTGAAATTCTTGCCAACGTCTGCTGGCAGAAATTTGACTTGCCTGTCAGTAAACTCTGACAAAAAGCTCTAAATTAGGTCGACAACTTTAGTGTTTGTTGTAAGAAATCGTGATTGAAAAATAATTTTAAGCACCTAAATCCAAAGCTTTGGCCTGAGATTAAAAGGAAAACTAAATTGAAGAAAGAGACTCAACAAATACAAATAACAAGCTCTTTGATTTATGAAATAAATTGGTCTTTTTTAAATATGTTTTCTTTTTATCCAGTATACTGGTAAATGGCAAAATGTAAGGCTCAGAACCTAAAGGTGCCAAAAACATGGGCAATATTAAAAAAACATAATTGCAAAATGAAAATGAAAAATGGCCACAGTACAGAAGCTGCAACTAAAAGTGTACTATGGAAGAGCTGACAGCAGCTTGTTAATCAAACACTGTTTGATTAGCGATTTAATGTGTTCCCTGGGGAACAAATACCCTGGAGAACAAATTAAAGTGAACATCATTAGAAGAAGAACATTAATCTCAAATGAAATTATGAAATAATATCAGATGAAGCATAAAATGTATAGAATGAGCTGGTGTTGTTCTACCTTTTAATTATTTGCAAGGAATTCCATTAAAAGGCTGAAACCTAAAAAGCATCAGTATGTCTGTTAATACTTTCTGACTTCTTGACTATGACTGGACTGGGCCTCCTAACACCAAATGTATTGTTCATACTGAAGCATAAACATTTAACATTTACGTTTAAAAAAAAAAAGACTTCTTGTAATTTCTTGAAACAGCTGCGCAGTGTAGTTTTTAGCAGTGGTTAGTCAAACAGAAGGAAATTATGAATTTACTGAGGAATATTTTCAGCCATTGATTAATATTTGAGTAACAATTAGACAATTATCATTTTCCATGTACATTGCTATCATGGGATTTGTAAGCCAGTGTAAATCTGTTTGTCTGTTATCACTTAAGGAGTCTCTTAAACGTCTTCGTACATACAAGAAAATGCTTCTTGTCAATATTTGAAGATGACAATGCTGCCTCCCACAGGGCAGGATGGTTCACTGAATGGTTTGATGAGTATTAAAATAAATCACACGGACTTTATGAACACACCAGAACAACAAATCAAAGATCAGCATGAACAAAGCACTTGTTGTAGTAAGTAAGTAGCCTTTACAGATGTCATTTGCTTTGGGGTTTTTTCTGTGAACTACAGTAAAACACTACGAGTTTTGGATTTAGTCAACGTGCACAATATGATTTGTGTTATTAGTTAAAAATGATAAAGTAATTTAGATGAAGATGTGACCATAATTTAATTTTAATTATGGTAAATTAATGCAATGAATTCCAAATGTTCCTAAAACCCTGGTCGGTGCATGACAATATGTAGCAACACTTTGTCCCAGTGAAATCCTGCCCACTTCAAACCAATAAGAAGCGTATTACACAATAACTCAAATGCAGGAATCTCTCCTGGAAAATAAAGGAACTGTGGCGGAAATGTATGTGTTTTGCATATACGGTAGGACCCCAGTCGGCCACAGAAGGAATCTGGCTGAGAAAATAAGGTTTCAGGGCTTTTAAGTTATCGGTGCAATAATGTGTAAGCAGCAGTTAATGTTGTAGCTGGTCCAGGAGGTGCTAAACAAAATGAACAAGGAGCTAATTTAAACCACTGCAATCGATCTTATTTATGACTCTGTGGGATGTACTCATTTTAAATCCTGATCGGCAAAATGGGCATCTGACAAATTTAATGAAGTTAACAGTGCAACAACACTTACCAGCAGCACAACATTCAAGTAACTGAGTAAAGCGTCAGTGCTTCAGTTTAGCACTCAAGCACTATTACTTTTCTGAGTGAATATGTTTCTCAAATCTCAGGTAGAATATGCTATACTACATATACTTTACATATATACATAGGAAGTTTTTTTTTTTACATACAGAGAAACGTGCCCTACATAAGACGCTGACACAATGTTGTAATTACAAGCTTTGTCCAGGAGATGTCAGTTCTCAACACTTCTCTTTGAGTTGAATTGCATAACCTACGTGGCAAATATGAAAGCTGAGCATAACTGTTAAAACACTCAACTCTGAGTGACCACAATTAAACACCTGTTCAGACTTTCGGGTTCAGTTAAGTAAAGGCGTATTTTTAATGAGATGAACAACAGCTTCAAACTACTTCCACGAAAAGGTGCTCACTTCCAAAGAGTGCAGGCCAGAGAAAAAAGCTTGGAGAAACAGAAATAGGTTGAGGTCTTTATCATTTTTATCTAGGCTATGCCTGTTGCTGGCGGGTGTTTGGGGATAGCCTGAGGTTAGACCTGAAAAGTGAATCTAAAATGGAATGGGTCGTCTAAATGGGGCATGTGTTTCTTTTGCACGCTGCAACTCAGGATGCCCGAAGTGTTTTCTCAAAGTGTGCTCAGGCGCCACACTGGGGAATAATGCTGGGAGAGAAAAGTATAATGGCTTCTTTTCATTTATCATATGGTCTAAAAACACATATTACCACTATCTCTGGAAGATAAAATCCCTCTTCTTCTTGTGTCACCATGATGTTGACGCTTCTGGTTATACGTCTCAACAACTACTGGATATTTTTTATTCTATGCCCAGTTGCCACCAAGCACTTTTGGAAGTGTACCTGCTTAGTATTAGGATATTCATTTCTTAGTGAGCATAGTGTTACTATGCTGATGTTAGCAATTAGCTCACACCAAATCTGTAGTGTCTCTTTGGTGATAAATAAGCTTTACAACTGCATTGTTCATTACAACGCTTAACACACAAAACGCGTGCCAGGCATCGGTCAGCAGCTTCTAGCATCCATGTACACTATGTTTGCATGTTTTTTTTTTTTAATCATACAGCATTACTGCACTATCCCTTAAACCCCCTGAAATGTGTGTGGCATCACTGGATGTGCCTCATGCAGATCTAATAAAAATCAATTCCTTGCTCACCACATTTTACCCTCTTCTTTACATCTGGAGTCTGAGTCACCAATGTAAACAAGCCGAGGTACTGTAGTGGGATAAAAGCCATGATAAAGCCGTCATAAATACAAACGAGTGATGCTCGTCACCAGAAAATGCACTAATCTGACAATCAGTGAATCATTATATCAAATGCAGAATCAACAGCAAAATGCTAAAAAAAAAAAAAAAGTCAACAGTATTTGATTGTACTAAAACATGTATAAGCATAACACTGGAGCCATTTATTGTACATAAACACATTTTTATTCAGCCTGATATAGGTTACACATGAAAAAAAACCTAAGATTCTAAGAAAACTACTTCCCTTTGTGGAGCTAATGATATGAGTTTTAAATCGGCTTTAGATTCCCGGTTGACAGCCTTCAACATGAGCTGCCACGGGCTGAGAGATTTCACATAAACACATGCTACGACTGACCTGAGGCTTTTTTTTTCCTTTCTTCAAAAGTAATACAAAAAGAAAACATTCCCTCAGCAGTCATTGTGTATTTTTTGACTAAATGATATGGAATGTTATATTGAAAATACAGCTAAAAAGAAACTGTTCTCTGCAACAGCATAAAACAGGATACGGAAAAAAAAAAAAGATTCCCAGGAGACCCAGGCTGCTACTGTGTTTGAGGCATTAAAACACCACCTCATTCCAAATTGCGTTCAACCAAAAAACAAACAAACAAACAAACAAAAAAACTGAAATCTGCTCCTGTGATTCAGTCTCATTATCCTCTAATGTGGAAATGAACAGAAACCACATGATGCCTAATACCTTAATATTAAAAAATGCTTGCAGATCAGTTTGGGAGTCTTATATATTAGGACTGAATGTCATTGACAGAATGCAAAGACTGTCAGGGAAAAGAGAGGGAGGGCCTTAACATTTACCTAGTGTTAGTCGTTTTTTTTCTTTTTACTTATAAATTTCACAAAGTGCAAATTTTCATTTATATTACATCATAACCAATTTTAGAAATTGTTCATTTTTTGTTATAACAATGACAAATGGTTAATTCCACATACCCCCAACCTAGCCATAACCCCTTTGTACCTTTAGCTATCCATTAGAATATTAAAAAATGAATCACTAAATACATGCTGCAATGATGCCCACCAGTTAGATCGAAACTAAACCAAAGCCGCATTTTTGGCTCCTTGAATCTCTTCCTGTACACTGTTACTGTCAGCGTGCGTTTATAGTTAAAATATATATATTAATCTATCATTAAATAGTATGCCTCTTGCACAGTCTTGCATGCACTAAAGAGCATTTTGGGCAAGCTGTACAAGGAGGAGAGGCGTGTGGACGGACTTGCTCAGGCTATAGGCTCCAGGCCAGGTCCAGGCACTCTTTTGCAAACAGTAAACATTTTTTGCCCTTTACTCCTTGCAAACCTGCCAGTCCAACAAATGGTTCTCCAGTGTGTTTTTGTCGAGTGAGCATTTGTGTGTGCGCGTGTGTGTGTGTGTGTGTGGTCCTAAAAGTTTCACAAAAGAACTGCGTAGATCACTGAAGTTTTGTTCCAAGCTTTCTTTGTCTGTTCCTAGAAGATAAAAACAAAAAGATTACTGAGTTATGAAACAGTTTCTAACACACTAAAGACCCACGACACCAACATTTCACAACAATCTATTACATTTAATAGAAATGAAATAACCATGTCTTCAGCAATTGCATGGCAAAGAAAATTCGTGAAAATATTTTGCTTTAAACCCTGGTAAACTTTTAATAAAGTAATAATTAATGAGAGTCAGAGATGCAGTTGCAGCAAATAAAACCGATTGGAACCAAATTATATAGAAAATCGGCCTTAAAAAGGACGATGTAAGGAAATTACTGGGAGAAAAGACATGATTACAGCTTTTATTTTGTGCCAACTTTGCCAGTAGTGTGTAATGGAAAACTGACATTGGATCTAGCATTAATGATCCAATCAAACCTCTGTTGGTATCTCGTGCAACAGGTAACATTTCACATGTTCACAGTACTAGTTAGATATTTTCAGAGCACATAAGTTAGTTATATCATACAACTCAGAACCACAGTTCCTTGCTCTAAAAAAAGCTTTGCCCTTTATGCTCCACCACACTCTGAACGGCCCTTCAGGTGGTTGTCACGATGAAATAAAAATAAGAAGCTGAAAAACATACGCGTAGCTTGCTCAAAATGTAAAAATCTCTACAATGCAGTTTACTGAGCTTGTGTCACAGGAGGCTTTTTAAATGTGTATACTGTAGCTTTAATGTGGAGGGATGATGTTAAAGGTTTCTGAAACCTGGACTCAATGAACATTCCTTCAAACCAATCAAAAGGTTAGAATGATAACCAACACCTGAAGAGCTGTGCAGAGTGTAGGAGGACTTTATTTAATAAAGTCTGCAACCATTAGCCTAATTACATAAACTGCATATTGTAACTTGAATTGACGTAAATTGTCATTTCTGCGAGACAGTATCTTACCTTGCCTCTGATCTGGTCACTGTATATTCAAACCATAAGATGTTGGGGATCAGGCTTGTGTCTCGTACGAGGAAGTACTCCGATATTGGCCTATAAAATGTAAAAAGTCATAAAATATTACAATAATGGGGCCGTTTTATCCGCCTATCTAGGCTAAGATGAAATTATCTTCCCCTCTGACACAAAAAAGAAAGCAGAGAAATGAGAGCGCTACTTACCACGCCGCTATTTTGGGGAATAGTGGTGTCAGCACCTCTTGTGTGAAAAGGAACCAGATTATGCCAATTGTACTACCAGCCACTCCACCATAGAAAACCTGGCTCCAGGTATGATACAACAAGTAGACTCTGAGAACGAGAGATGTAAAAAAAAGGGCAATGTTCAAGGAAACTGAGTATAGTGCTTGACGCTAAATTAAATTCAGCAACTTGCAATTAAAAAATGTAATGTGTTCACATAGTCAGTCACAGTGTTGCAAAGGAAATAGCAGCATTTGGCTTCCTGTGCTACAGTGTGAACAGAGCTGTCAGCCAAACAATAAAACATTTCTTGTCCAATATATTAAACAGTGGTGTGAATACTTATAATCACATATGTATAAAGAATGAAACATTTGAATTAGTTGACTGACAAAAAGTTCCACATTTGGGTTAGAATCCAGTCCTCACCGGCTGTATGAGACCGATAAGGCCACGCCCAACAGTAGAATAGACAGTATGTGTCTCCACAGCAGGTCCACACATCGAGCATTGTTCGTTTGATGCATTCTGCAATGAGAGATGAGCCTGAGTTCAGACCGTTTTCAGTAAAAATTAAATGCACGTCTTGGAAATAACCCATTAAATAACAACAGGTACGAGTAGGAATTAAATGCTTCTTTAATTAATATAATGCAACCAATGACTGACACAATATTTGAAAGCATGACATTAAAAATTGCGGGAAGTTGTAGAGAAGATGCTTTATCATTTCAGACAAAAAAAACAGTCTTTTTTTGTACTTTCCTGAGGTTTGCAAATTTAAATGTGCAATATCCTTATTTTGTGAGAACTGAACTTTAGCTAGATATTGTAGTTCAAAGAAATTCACAGCTGGGTGTTCACAAGCTCACCTTAAATAAAGGAAAAGAAAGAAGTAAACAACAAAGAACCAGATGAGCTGGGAATGACTGGAGGGCATCCCATACTCTGTGGGCAGGTTTGTGTGAGCCCCTAAGGAAACACAAAAAAAAACATTCATTTACAACTTTTTCTTATTTTGGTTAGGGGATCAACTAAAGCAACATTTATTACTGGTTTTATTTTTCTGAAAACCACTCGTAGCCAATGTTTTTCTTTACTGTGAAAACTTTAATTGTTTTCTTATTGCAATTAGGATTTGTATATAAAATATGTATTCGATGAAGTACATACATTTAAATACCATAAATATATACATAGCTGAAATAATCAATTGTAAAATAATTTCACGTAATATTTAACCGAAAAGAAAGAAAACTTAATGCAGAGCCATAAAATAAACACATCACCCACAACATTAAAACCACCGGCCTAATACTGTGCATTTCCCTTTCGTGCCACTAAAACAGTTCTGATCCATTAAAGCATGAACACTACGAGACCTCTGTAGGTGTCCTCGGGTATCTGGATACATATCTGCAGCATATCCTTTAGATAAGTTGTGAGACAGGGCCTCGATGGATCTGAATTGTTTTTCCAGTACATCCACAGATGATTGACTCAAATTAGACCTGAGAAATTTGGAGGCCAATATCTTGTACTCTGTCATGTTACTCAAACCATTCCTGAACAATTTAAACCATTTTTTCCTGAACTGTATTCAGTGGTGGGAATGCTGTGGCAGATCGATATATATGGAATGCAACACATTTTCATCTATAAACATTTCATTTTGCATGGATAGTAAGTTGGCTATCATGCATTACAAAGTACTACTGAGAGTTAGAACCAGCAAGTGAGATATTTTCTTAAAGGAACGTGATTATTGTTATGCTCTGGACTCAACTGAAAATAAACAGTCCCCGCCTGAGAATTTGTCGATCACAGTAATGCCAGTTTCCACTTTAATAAATATAAACTAGACAAATTAACTTGCGATGATCAGTGCCTGCTATGATTGATTGATTGATTGATTGATTGATCTTCTGGCTGTTGTGATGCTGTTGCAGTGTTGCACAATCCTGTCAACAACTTGCGGCGTCAACAGGCTGTTTCCTCACTCACCTGCACATGGGCGCGGCTCTCTGAGAATGTGCTTCAACAGCCAGTTCACCCCTTCATTCAGGATGAGCCCACCAAAGAAGGAGATCTGTAAAGACAAAATACATTCAAAACGAGTGCGCACACGTCTGCCCTGCCGGGCAACTGTGACAAATACCAGCTTCACACGGCGGCTTAAATGTGGTGCGCTCTCTCAAAAACTCCAAAAGTGCGTGGACTCACCGTGTGCAGCTCCCGCTTAAACACTATGAGTGTTACAAAACCGACGAGAATGGCTATGGGCAGCAGACTGATGTAGGCCAACACTCGTCCCGTTAGATCACCTGAAACACAGGACAGAGTAAGCGAAAGTCGCCAACCTGAGGAGCGGGGCACCTGGTGGGAGTGACACTTCGAGATACTCGGTGAACCCGGATGGCTGAAATATTGTACTTGTGAGACTCGGATGTAAGCGGTTGTGGTGGTGTGGCTAAGGCATAAGTGAAGCAGCACGTTTAATTATGGGTTTGTGTTAATTAAGACAACTCAGTTCAAAGTAGATTGTGCTAGTTACACTAATCGGGCCAGGGAGCTGGTACGTTAGCATTAGTCTCGGCTACAACGCTTTAGGTGAGATACTAGTTACCTCCGCTACAGATGAGGGTCATATTGTGCTGTACAGAAGGCTTGATTTTTCTCGAATTATTCTTACTTGACAAGGCGTATTGGCCACTTCCTGGGAGAACATTTAAAGCCAAATTTCAAACAGCTAACAAGCTAGCTAGCGTTCACTGTGGACCTGGTCCCCAACTGCGCATGCGGCGCTGTCTCACTATTTAGCAAGTTCGGGCTGCGTTCCCCTGCTGTGCTCGGGGTTTACCTGCATCTCACAATTTGGCAGCGTCGCCGACGGCCGTGTCCATTCAGTGGCAGCAAAAACACACGCACTGTCGAAATTTACAAAAGCGGCTGGCGATCAGCGGCGCTTCACTAGTTAGAGGAAAATGTTGAGTTTACGTACCGTCGGGGAACTCTACGTGTGTCAGAGATATGGACCGCCATCGAGGTGGTGCCGAGCACTGCTCTTCCAACGCCATCTTACCCGGACACAACCGGGCAGTCATCGAGAACCGCCCCACACACGTGTCTAACCAATGGTGAGAGGAGCTCCGTGTTCAAACAGGTCCCGACAGTGGAGGAGCAGGCCAATCCCAGCCGCGCACCGGAGCCCAGCTATTCTGCCCATAGAGAAGAATTATTGAATGAACAAAAACACCAAAGTCCTGCACAGTGAACGACACTCATTCAAGAAAGTTGGGGATCATTTTCCTTATTACTATTTTAGAGTGGGCTGTAAACGACCCACCACCTGGAGCATCTGCCATGTCTTGATAAAGTGGAAAGCTCAGTTTTATAGGATGAGATTATCATCTGATTATGACACATCTTCTGATTATCAGATGATTATGAGAGGAGAAATCTAAAATGTGATATAAAAATCTAAACTTCTGTAATCCACACTCATGGGTTTGACTTTGTATCTCGTATGTTTACTTCTTCTCTCAAAATATACTTTTTTATTAGATGTGGTAATCTTTTATTAGTATATAACTATTATAAACATATTTTCACTTAACCATTTTCACCATAAAAAATATTTATTTATACAAGGTATGGATTTTTACATACTTACCTGATCATATACCAATAAGCATAAATACGTAGATTTAAACATGTTGATATTACTTGGAAATACGAGAGCAGAGGTGTTGTATGTTAGTCATTTGTTGTCTAAAATGTGGTAACCATGTTTCCAAACGTTATAATAAGCTTAAATTGAACAGAATTAAACCACAATATAGCACCTTAAACCGTGCCGAGGCTTTAGTTTAGAACAGCCAAAATGTCAGCAAAATACTCACATACTGATAGTGAAGCTAATAACTTGAAGATTATCAGGCCAAATGTTTTCACATTGTCATTATTTTCACATAAATCACATTCTGATATAAGGAAAGTTCAGGGGGATCCTTAAAACCAGTAGGGTTCATCGATGTTTGTAGAATGCTTCACTTGCTTTTGAGAGTTATTTGGATCAAAATGGTGAACCACCTGACTCATAAAATCATACGCTAAGCATGAAAACAACAGAAGCAAAAGTTTACCACAATCCCACAGTAAAAAAAATGCAGGCAGAAATGCACACACTGCAAAAAACACAAAACAACTGTGTAAAGGAATATCTGCACTGGGTATGGGACAGAATGGGAGAGAACCCTCCAAAGTCCTGGTGGGAGACTCCTCTAAAGGTCATGCAGAATATGAGATACCGTGATATGAAATTAAATTCAACAAGTCACCATCATTTGGGAACAGAAATAATAGAGTAACTTTTTAATTAAAAAACATTTAATATGGAGAATTAAAATGAAGTTACAGTTTGTGCTGACATTGTCATTCAACAGTAGAAAAAGACAAAAGGCATGAAAAGCACACTTGTAATATACAGCAGTGACATCCCTATTTCTACCGTATTAAAAAAAACATCAATCATTCTCAACATATTTTGGCCATCAGAAACTCTTGTTAGATATTCCCTATTGAATGTATATGCTAGGAAAAGAACTAGTATCTGGATTTTAAATTTCAAATTATTGCAATTTCCTAAACATTTTCTTAAGTATTTATCTATCTGGTGTGTAGAAAACACGACAAGGAGGGAGCTTGGGCGTAAATGTTGCAGGGAAATGCTGACTGATGCATTTTGGAAATCTTTACTGTTAACATGCAATGTTTTTTCAGATCATCTATTCTCAGAACAACACACAAGAGAATGAAACATTTTTCTTACAATTTGCCTTAATTGCATTCACCTGCATGACACATAGTGCTGATAGTCTACAACAACGACTAAAACAAGGTTTTAAATCAGTTTTTCTGAGTCACATACAATTAAAATTAAAGGACTGGCCTATTTCAAAGATGGAGACTAAAACACAACATGTAACTATAAGCAAAATAAACCATTTCCATAATATAGCGTTTTGGGAAATACATTTTCTCTACATATATTCATATACTCTCTATTATCAGTAGGTTCTGTGATTGAATAAATAATTCGATAGTTTGTAAAGTCAGTAAACTCTCAGAAGAGTTGTGGGACATTCCTGAATCTTTCTTCTTTTCTGATAAAGTGCAAAATGCTGTAATACACAAAGCTGCACACAAACGTAAAAAAAGAAAAAAGCATTTGCTGTTCTATTTACAGCTACAGGTTCAGACTCATGTTTGAAACAGAAATAATAATCCTACAATGCACTCTTAACACAAGCAGGACGATTTAAGGATATGAAAGAGCAAAAAGAAACATTCTGAGCTCTGAATGTCAAGAGTCGTGTTGCAATTAGACAGTGATTTAAATGATCCAGATCACAAACACACATTTATATAACTATGATAAACTATTCCCCAAGAATAATCAATCACATAATGGTCGAACAGGTAATTCGAAGGCAACCACAAGCATACATACTGTTTAAATAAATAGTCTTTTCATTAAGTTACTTTAGCTTTTGACATTTTCTTAAACAAACTACAATCTGGTTGGCAACCCTGATTACAGTGGTGGAGCTTTGTTAGCAGCACAAAGTAAAATTAACTTGGCTTCTTTATGCCTTTTAGGGCTCTCTGTGCTTCTCAGTATTGAGAAAACAAATAGGACTTGGAGGCTACCATCAGTGCACTTATATGTGGGTTCCAGTCTGACTGAGCAATGCCTGGTTCTTCATAAAATCAAAAACAACAATATCTGATCTAAAACTACTAATGTAGATGGCACCGTTTTAATTAGAGGCCATGAATAGTTAAAAAATATTCCTAGAAGAAAATTACAGTGTGTCTATAGTGGTGGGAAATATAATGTGTTCCTAACCATTTAAAACTCTGACACAGAGTGGTTTTTCCAAAGTCTCTGGATGCGTTCGATAACAGTGGGCACTTTGCCATGAGCATCAATCCTTTTGACTGATTTTTTTTAAACAGTGAAAAAATCACGGGTGTAAATGATCAAATTAATGATGGCTGAATTCCAGTTCTTCAGCTCAGTTTCGGGATCCTAGTGTTGTGCGTACTGGCTCACTATCCCCCTGCTATACACTGGCAAATACAGTAGCAATACTTACTTACTACGTACTTTGAGGTTCTCATTGCTTCACTAATGTCACTTACATATGATTTACGGTTTTGCAACATACTGGAGACTTTTAGTAACTGAACATTTGTTATATTTTAAAAGTAAATCACATTTTTGTGTATCAAATAAATGTAATTGAGTGAAAAATACAATATTTGTCCATGAAATGCAGTGAAGTGGAAGTACAAAATATGTGAAATTGAAATACTCTACTATTGTCCTCAAAACTGTACTCAAGTGGAGTACATGGGGAAACTTGAGTAGAACAGAGCAACCATGAATGTTATTACCAGCACCTGTGGTTTTCCTATTATGACAAGTCAAATGTGAAAAAGACCTACTGAGTGAAAAACAAAATACATTTTTCCCCCCAATCCAATTTTCCTACTCTCATTTACAGCAAGCACCCTTTGGCTTTATAAGAAAAACTCTCAAAAGTATCATTGTTCTAAGATCTTCACAGAAAAGAAAAGGAAAAAAAAAAAAGATTATATTCACCTAACATCTCCTTGTATATAACAATTTCAGTCTTAATTATTTGGAATCTAGTGACTTTTACTTATCAATAAACAATTCAGACGCAAATATTTTTGCTGTAATTCAAGTGACTTGGCCAATTAATAAACTAACCTTATATTGATTTCAAGTTACTGATTACTCCCGAACAACAGTGATATGTTTTCTGTTAGACCTTTGAAACTGGCAATAATGCACCGCATGATGGTATTTACACACACATTTGGCTGGTTATATCCTCACTTGCATAAAGTAAAACCGTACAAACTATTTGTAACTGCTATGTCCACTTTGAATAAGAAGAGAATAGAAGAAACTGTACATAGCTAAAGCTAACGTCTTTAGAGTGAGCAGATTAATACCCAACACTAATTTACATGGTGTGTTTCTGCATCTTTGATGTCTCATGTTAACCGGGTTGAATAAATCATATTAGAATAAATACTTCTTTAGATTACTGGGGATTTAACTGAGAAGGCAAATCTATTGTTCCTTAGAACAAGGAACAAATCGGTGTTCGCCACAATTTAACAAAAGTCTTCCCACTAGAATATAAAACATACCATTGCATTATAATGACAGATTCTTACACCATTCATTTCACATAATAATGAAGAATTTGATATCCCACCGAGTTTAACAGGAGACGAGTAGTAAGTTCTCTTAAGAGGCTCTCTCCTTGTGGAGTATCAGTGCAAAGGCCCAGTTGTTGTGTGCAAGGCATTGCTTCTGTCAGGTGTGTATTTAGGAAGTACTCATGTCCCATAACAAGGCAGAGACAAGTCTTTACACGTTTGCAATTACCTGACAACAGGCATTCTCCATACACAACACAGCAGCTTTTAATAAAGGAGAAGTGAACTCCCATTTTTCAACTGCTCTCCCTCATTAGTACCAGTGATACTGTAGATCTGATGAGAATCTATCCTCTCAGTAGCTGTGTTTGATGAACACAGATAAATGAATGATTAATACTTGTTCTAAGTGTAACACAGAAGCATAACTCAGTCCAGTCTTTGCTGTTTCTTGCATTCACCCATAAAGCCTCACGTGACCCTGGTCATTTTAATTGGGCCCGGGAGAGGCCTCTGCATCCCTGGGTAGGGCACCATTGAGCTCCAAAAGGCTATCAATTCCTAGATACCCCAGTAAGATCTCACTTCGTCGGTGGGAAAGGTTCAGGACATCCTCAGCCAAGCACTGAACAGAGGTGAAGCGAACCTTGTCATGGTCAAACATGTCCTTTAGGTACTGGACGATTTGTTGCTACAGAGGAGGGGAGAGAAATAAATTACAGTTATTCTAACTTTAACTTCCCACATATTTTACACTAAAAAAGCTTTGTTTAAATATAATTTTTAGTCTTACTCTTTTGTCTGACTCTTCAGACCTCAAGTTTGAAAGATAAAATTAGCTTAATTATATCAGCTTTAAATTTATAAGAGAGACAAAGCGGTAGTCTCATCTTTATCTCTTGTAACTAACACTTGTATCAATATCCAGGTGGGAAACCTTTCTGACAACTTTGATGTGGAAATCGCATTATGAGTGAAATATGAATGCGACCAAACCGAAAATTACTGGATACAGTGTTAACACATTGGAGTTGTCCTGTGACATGAATACTGGTAATCTGACAGGAATATTTCCCATCTCGGCCATTCACTCTTTATAACATACATGCTCAGCATAGCAAAATAGTTTGATGTTTTTGGAAATGTATGATTCAGTATTGCAGTATTGTATACCGAAATACTGAAGTGCTCACTGTTTCTGGTTTCCACCAGAAAGATTCACTTGCTTTCCATAATGATGACAAAAGCCAAATGCTCTCACCTTGAAGATTGTGCACACTTCACTTAAGTGTTGCCTGGGTCCCAAAAACCCAAAAGCTAAAACAGGGCTCACATGTTCTGATATGGCATAAAAGTGAGAGATAAAACCATCAGGAACCTGTAAAAAATATCACAGGAGGAACTGTCAAAATAAAAAAATATACAATTCACAGTAATTTCATGGAAAAATGCAATAAAATGTAAAAAGTTACCAACTACAAACACACCATAAGAAGACGCCTTTTGGCTTTTAGGACTGACCAGCAAGCAGTTGCCAGAGCCTAAAAAAGAATAAAATCTATTATTAACATATGCTGTAACCAATTTACTGGTGGTATAATCAAGGAATGTACGTGTTCTATTGTGACTAAAAATTAACCGTCTCTTTGAAGCTGTCAGAGAGCCAGCGATTCCTCAGGACAGCTACCACAGAGGATGGAGGGTTCTCCAGGTCCTCGAACGCGTCCATCAGAATAAAGTCCAAAACTATGTCGAAAAAGTTCATACACACCACCTGCAGAGATAACATAAGTGAAGTTCTGGTAATGGTCTTAAATTATTCCCCTTAGTCCCAGCAAAGAAAATTCTTAAAATGCTGATGAAATAAATAAATGATGAAATATTTTACCAGAAATTCCAATTAAAAGCTATAATAACAGTACAGACTCCATAATGATCATACAGTCATGAAAGGTAGATTCATTGTAGGACTGGTGATGAAATACAATGAAAAGACTATGCATTTATTAATTATGCAAAGTTAAAAAATAAGGAGGAATACAGAGGAGTCACACGCAGCCACAACCACATATACGTATCCTGCAGATCTTTCAAGAGATCTCTTGAATATTGAATGAAGGATTGAAACAATTAACGCAGTTAGTCTGTTACACAACCATGACCCTAAAAGTCAGTGTTTCAATGAGAAAAGCACAGAATAGCCAGACTGTTGGCTGTGCATCAATTAAAGTTTCATTCACGTCAGTCAGGGACATTTCACCTGTGTGAGATTAACCGTTAAGGAAAACGACATGATAGATGTCCAATCCACTAAAACATAAGGGTCTGATAATTGCGTGTGTTCCTGTTAAGTGGTGCTGCCTAAAAATTAAATTGAAAGTGAGACTGGATTACATGACATGAATTCCTCACCCCTCGGCCCTCCAACTCCATTTTAGTGATGGGCCATGTTTCTTCTCTCTGAGTGTAAAGCAGCATGTCCTCGTAGCTCTCTAGGAAGGCTTTGGGACTCTGAGGTAAAGCACAAAACAGGAACCAATTAGTCAGCTGTATACAAATGTGCAAAAAATAATTTTGTATGTTGACCTAAACAGGATGACTGGATCGAAATGTGTTAATTTACCTTGTTTGCCTTTACCATCAACCCTACAATCATTTGCTTCCCGGTCTCCATGAAAAATGTGCGGTGGGTTTCATCTAACAACAGGACCTGAAATAAACAAAGCATTCAATTTATTTTGAATATTTTCTTTAATAATGATCAACGTATACAGTGAGCAACTGCTTTCTTCTTGCCTAATGTTAAAGTATTGTCAAAAGCCGCTTTCACATGTGAACTCTGGACAATGTCTGGAGAATCATGTCCAGATACTGCCTGGAGTTGTCTTTTTACACGTCACACACAGTGGGAGATTGTCAGAAGAGTTCTCAAAGGAGGAACTCTGCTTGATTTCGGTGAGGAGTCAGAATGTACGGGAACAGCATGATATAAAACTGTGTCCAAAAAAGAAAAGAAAGACACCATGGCTGTCACCTGATAGAAATGTCTTTTAAACAGTCATTTGCTCGCATTAAATCCTCTCACGTTCTTACACACACCACATCCAAGTAAAGTCAGGAGAAGACTAGGTTTTTGTCACATGTGTAAAAGAGGCAAAAATGTAATTTAGAGCTGCAAAAACTTTCAATATGCTTCTAAACCATTTAGATCCAGAGTAAACTTAAAAAGTTACAAAGGGTGGGGGGTGGCAGCTAGTAGGGATTGATTAATGCAAAGCAGAGCAAAGCATAAAAACCACACGCAAGCCAACACATACGATTGAATGCAGTGAGTTACCTTTTTAAGCAATGCATTTAAGCAAAGTATTTTAAGCAACAGAAACTGACTGTCTGTGGGTGCTGTGACTGCACCTCTACAGAGGCAGCATACTGCAAACTCTGGTTTGTTGGGGTGTGTTGCAAGGTTTCTAATTGTGTCTTGTTACATGCAATGTACGAGATCAGAGATGGTGATCACATCACAGGAAAGACAAATAGATCATCAACTGAACTGGTCCTTACTGAAAGTTCTCATGACAGTGATCGACTTTTGTTGCTTGCATTGTCTGCAACTAGCCTCTATGATTTGCTGCTAACCAGTTTGAAGATCTGCAATCAGACAGAATTACTGCCATTTTTAAGTGAAAGGTGGGATCAGCCAAAACAGCTTGGAAATCTCTAAGCAGTATATATGATCATAGTGATAACAATTACAAGGCACCTTGTGACAAAGGTACCACTACTGCTGCCTTTTGATTAGCCGATCCTCCCTTGCACAACTCTACTCATGCAACCCACATAATGGCAACACACAATGTACATTTTTGCAGATGATGAGTACTGATACCTATTGATACCCACTGATAGAATCAATGTGCCACACAAAGAAAATCAGAGATTCCAGGTAACTTGGTAATTAAATGTGACAATTGCAAAAAGACCAACAACGTAAACGATTTTGCACAGCAATATTAAAGGTAATTCATGTAAGACTGAAACTGACCTGGAATGCTTGTCTCACACAATGAAGCTTAGCAAGGAAGTCTTGATCTCCATAACATTCAAGTAATTCGGTCCTGTTAGAAAAAGAGATATAGAACTCAGACAGAGAGACTCATACAGATATAGAACTTAATTATTGTTTTCTTTACTGTTGTGCATTTAAAGTAGCATAACTGAAATCTTTTGGCTGCCCTGAAAAAAAGAACAAGCTCTAAAATGCAACACTAACATATAATAAAGCTGTTATAAATTTTGTAATTTAGTTGAAATATCTGACCATATCTAGCTGCTAATTGCTTCACAATGTCATAATCGTTTTGTCTGCCGGTTGAGCTAAGCAAGTACAGTGCATCCAGAAAGTATTTACAGCTCACCTCACTTTTTCCACATTTTGTTATGTTACAGTCTTATTCCAAAATGGATCAAATTCCTTATTTTCCTCAAATAATACCCCACAATGACAACGTGAAAGAAGTTTGTTTGAAATCTTATTAAAAATCACATGTACATAAGTACTCATGGCCTTTGCCACGACACTCCAATTTGATTGGACATGATTTGGAAAAGCATACATCTGTCTAGGGTCTCACAGTTAGCAGTGCATGTCAGAGCAAAAACCCAACCATGAAGTCCAAGGAAGTTTCTGTAGACCTCCAAGACAGGATTGTATTGAGGCACAGATCTGGGGAAGGGTACAGAACAATTTCTGAAGCATTGAAAGTCCCCGTGAGCAGTGTCCTGAATCATCCATAAATGGAAAAGTTTGGAATCACCAGGACTCTTCCTAGAGTGGGCTGGCCGGCCAAACTCAGCGATCCAGAGAGAACGGCCTTAGTCAGTGAGGTGACCAAGAACCCGATTGTTACTCTGAAAGAGCTCCAGCTCTAACCTTCCAGAACAACAACCATCTCGGCAGCACTCAACCAATCGGTAGAGTGTAAGGTAGAGTGGCCAGATGGAAACCAGTTGGTAATAAAAGGCACTAGACAGCCCGGCGCCTGAAGGACTGTCAAACCAGGAGAAACAAAATTCTCTGGTCTGATAAAACAAATATTGAACTCTTTGGTCTGAATGCCAAGTGTCATGTCTGGAGGAAACTACGTACCACTCAGCACCTGGCCAATACCATCCCTACAGTAAAGCACGGTGGTGGCAGCATCATGCTGTGAGGATGTTTTTCAGCGGCAGAAACTGGGAGACTAGTCAGGATTGAGGGAAAAATTAACAAAGCAATGTACAGAGACATCCTTGATGAAAACCTGTTCCAGAGTGCTCTAGACCTCAGACTGGGGTGACGGTTCATCTTTCAACAGGACAACGACCCTAAGCACACAGCCAAGATAACAAAAGAGTGGCTAATGCTCTGAATGTCCTTGAGGGGCACAGCCAGAGCCCGGACCTGAACCGGATAAAACATCTCTGGAGAGATCTGAAAATGGCTGTGCACAAATGCTCCCCATCCAACCTGGAGCTTGAGAGGTACCACAAAGAAGAATGGGAGAAACTGCCCAAAAATGGGTGTTCCAGACATGTAGCATCATACTCAAAAAGACTCGAGGCTGTAATTAGTGCTAAAGCTGCTTCAACAAAGTATTAAGCAAAGGCGGTGAATGCTTGTGATTTTTTTTTTTTCCATTTGTAATAAATTTGCAAAGATTTCAAACAAAGTTCTTTCCCGTTATCATTATGGGGTATTGTTTGTAGAATTTTGAGGTAAATAATGAATTTAATTCATTTTGAAATAAGGCTGTGGAGTTGTGCTGAAGTGCATTATGAGAAGAGGTGGTTCTAATGTTTTAACCACCCTGTTTAAAATTAATGAAGAGGCCAAAACTTGGCTAAGTAGCAATGTTTATTGATCATGTGCCACTGTGAATTTCTTATCACTGTTTTATCAAAAAGCTCTGGAGTTGGCACAAACAGCAGAGTAGAGCTAGCATCATGGGATGGCCTCTGACTTGTTTGTTTTAACAGGAGTGCGGTCACTAGAAATTGTGATTGGATGCCAACAGAAGAATTTGTGGGCAGACACACACACACACACGCACAGAAATGGACTAAATCTGAAAACCATTCACACTCATATATACACCATCGGGCAATTTAGAGTTATATAAATTTTTCCAATTGGCATCTGCTAATCTTTACACCCTCAATAAATACTGATGAGTGCAGTTTTTAATAACATATTTTGTTTGAGACGTTCAGTTACCTAAGGGACCTATACGCCACTTTGCCTTCCCGGACCAGAGACAAGGCTTCTTCATATAGAGCTGCTGGCTTAAGTGGCTGGTAGACTTCCTCCAGAGCCATGGCATCAAAAAGCTGCACAAACAAAACACACACACTGACCATATCTGCAAGACATAAAACTTTTTGTGTAGTTAATACAAATACAAGAGTGCTCTGGGAAATTAGTGATCGTTTTTTTAATCTTCTCAGACCAGAGGAAAGAAACTAACCTCTGCGGCCGAGAAGAAGGAGTCTTCAGAGGTTACAGTAGTCGCATCATCATCTTGCAATCTATGGAAACTCTCCACTTGTGGCAAGATAAGAGTTCCTTCACTCTCTGCAGAAGGACGAATAAGCTGTGACTCTCAGGTGAAAGACTCAAAACACAGATGTGCCTTACAAACATATAAATGTACGGTTCCACTTTTATACTATTGATATAGAACTAGACTAACTATTTTACTCATTGAAAAATTACAACCTTTAATTCAATCAATACTATCATAAATGTTCTTTATGAAAGTGCAAATCTCTCTTTTTATTCTCAAAACTTGAGTCTGTAATCCAAATTTCCCTGTCATTAATCACAACCTTAGTTTAAGGTCACACAAAAGCTCAACACGACTCTTACCAAAGTATGCCATCACACTGTCTGTTGGGATACTACTGCCAAAATCCTCTTGTAGGTGATAGGCCCTATGCAGCAGTGTCTCTAACTTCTCAGCGAACACTTTATTACGACCTTCAGTCTATAATCAAGGGGAGAAAAGCATTAAAAAGGCCCAAAGTTGCTCTACTTAGTTGCGTAATGAAATCAGACTCAGTTTAGCTTTACATGAATATTTGTATTTGTACCCTGTCAGCTATCAGCAAACTAATTACATTATAAACATAGTAGTAATTCCATACTGCATAATAAAATACAAGACTGTACTTTGACTGGAAAGTAATTAAACCATGTAAAAGAGGATCAAACAGTGTGTACTGAAGTTAACGGTTTCATGGTTACCATGGGAAAATCTCCACACATTGCTCCCTGCAGAGCAAGGCTGCTGTTGGTGGATGTCGAATGTGTTGGATGCCGAATATTCAGGGCCTGTTCCCACTTTCGTAAAGCTTCCTCAAAAAGCTCCATTCCTGGTGAGATAAAATTGATACATTTTTACCAAACCAAACATCTTATGTGCCCTTTTTTTTTTTTAAAGAAAGTTCTGAGAATCATTGAATACGTACCCATTAAATACAGACTCTCAGCATTAGCATCCTCTACTGCACCTGCCTCTTCTGCTACTGGCTCTGCTTCCCAAGGGGTGGATGCATTGCCAAACTGATTTGGAGAACTTGGGACCCGCATCTGTGCCAAAAACATTAAGTCAAAATACAAAAATGTGACACAGAAAAATAATGGGAAAGGGTAAGAAAATGTGACAGGAACAAATATAAAACTAACAGGTGTCAGGCTGTGTGAGGAACTTGAATGTTTACTGGGAGCAAGGGAGGAAATTCCACTCATTGTGTCATTGCTCCGCGTGCTGGGACTCATCATCTGTCGGCCAGTGAACTGACCTGCACAGAATATGAAAAGCAAAAAGATATAAAAAACATTTGCAGAAAAACTACAAGCCAGTTTTTTTTTTAATCAACAACATAGATGTACACACCTCTCTTTAATGAAGAGGGTCTTCCTGTTTTCATTAGTGCCTCAGGTATTCCTACTGTCTTCTGGCCTTCCTTCCCTTGTGCACCCTGTTTCCGTTTTCTCCCCCGCCTTTTTAGCTGATGAGCTGTGAGAGCCAGAGCAACACTGCCCAGTGCTGTAGCAAACAACACCTTCTTCAAGCTTGGAGTCAGCTTTAGCTGGGAAAATATGGACTGAAATCACAATAGGCAAAAATTAAGTGTGGTTATGACTTCTAAACTTTTATTTAATCACTGATAACAACTGCACAAGTATGCATAGAGCAGCACATACTGCCTGTGTATAAACATTCAAATTCAATGTGCTTTACCTGTCCAAATGTGGAATAGAGAAACACCGGTATCTCTGCAACGGTCATGGCCAAAGCCTGGGCAATGGACATCCCTTCGGCTTGTTTGAATGACATCTCAAATTTCAAAATGCCTTCAGGCCACAGATCTCAAAAGCTTCCTCACATTCACCTTGAACAAAGTTTTCTCTTTGCTCTGAGATCAGCCAGCTCAGGGCTTGCTGATGAACTGTCTGTCCTCATCCACTCCTGAGCTTATAGTCCACACTGGTCCAGCGTCTGACTTTTATGACCCTGAAATAGATAAGACTTGAGTGTACAGCCTGGCCCTTTAGAACTGTACTACACAACATGGGCCTCTTGATGATGAAGACATGGCATCAATAGACACATTTATAAGTACAGCAGAGTTGTTTGCACCACGAAAAAACATCCAGACAAAGAATTAAGTTGCAAAGGTGTAAGGTCAGAAAACCAAGCTGGCATTACCTGTTAAGCAGTAGAGCACCTTGACAGTCTGCCAGCTACTCACCTATCTATACTGTCTGGTATGCAGCCAGTTAATCAGGCTGCCTCAGCCCCATGCCCACCGTACATAACAACAGTAGGTATGGCGTCAGTCGGCAGAAAATGTCTGATGTTATTTTTCTGTTTGAGGCAAACCTGTGTTATTCTGTACACTGACTGATATAGAAAAAACATATTTATTGTCCAGTCAAAAGGGACAATTTGTTGATGATGAAAGAGACTAACTGTAGGGTGAATACGAAGAGGGAAGGTATCTGGTTCTAATTCTGACTTTTAAATCTCTTCACAAGAACCTCTTCAGTGGTTGGGAAAATATTTCATGCTTAAGAATTATCCTTACAAATGTACTAGTATATGTTCCTTTGACTTTGAATCCCCTTTTGTAATATAAAATAAAAGCATTCATGGAGTAGGCATTAAATAAGACAATGTAATTTTTATCATCATAGGCAACCCCAGAGGAAATGTCGAAGATACAACATAATATTGCTTTACAGAATATAGCAAATTGAATTTAAGAACAAAATCTGTGAAAATCAAGATATTTCAATTAGAATTCATAAAGTGCAAAATGTTCAAAATACCTTTCTCCATCCAGGCATAGTAATAGACGAACTTTTACATATGTAAGACAGGTTTTGCGATTGTAATACTGAAACGCTGAAGCATGTATTTTGTTTTTAAACATGCTTTGGAGAGAATTTCAAGTGTGGACATCATTTACATCATTTGTTCTAAAATATCAATACCATGATTCAAAGTATTAATAGAGAAAAGAAAACTGGAAATGTTTTACGATTTTTTAACTATTTTGGCCAAAAAAAAAAAAAAAAACATATTCACAGATGTTGAGTTTTGAAAATTAGCCCACTGCTTTTAGTCTTTGTAAACGACTTACTAATTTTGAAAAAAATATTAAACATTTCTGCAATGGAAGCGTGATTAGATGTCTTTGCTTTAATAATGTTTTAATATACCTGTTTATTTATTAACATAAGGGCTTGGATGGGCATTGGTATCATGAATAAGCTCAATGAATTGTTGCAGCTTGATGCTTGTCTTTGTATCGTATTCCCATAAAGTTATTAAATAAACATGCTGTATGTTGGAAACCTGTAAGGTGAATAACATTAGCAAGCTTTCTACTTAACCCAGCTCAAACCAAAACTTTAGACCGTGAATCAATCTTACCGCAATCTTTTCACCTTTAACGTTAAATAAACAGCAAGTCTGAGCCATGTCTTAAAAGTATTTCCTGACAGGTAACTAACAAGCAGGCAACAGCCCTCACAGGAGAAGGAGGAGTGCTAACAGTCGCTAGCATATTAGCTAGCGTTCAGCGAGATCTGTCACTTCACATCACAAATCCCCCATTTAACCGGACACCGGTAAAGCTTTGGACACTTGAGAGATCTCAGCGGCTACGTGTACAGCTCAGCACCGCAAAACGATTAACATAATCCCCCATACACGTACATACCGTGAGCTTCCAGGCGGCGGGGAAGGACATTCCTGTGTCACGTTCAGTGAACGCCGCACACTGGAATTTTGTCCGGGGCGGCACTTTGGAATAGTGACGCAACCACTATCCAACAGGCAGATGAGTACAGAGTGTAGTTTTTCTGTTTTGACCAATCGGGGGAAAGAAAGACGGGCGAAGCACTCCTGCGATCCAATCAGTTCGTAGATCATAGCACAGTGTCAAAAAAGTGGATAAAATTCAGATAAATTTGGATAACGTCCTGACGGTTTATAAATTAGATAAAAAGGCCACTAAAAGCGCACGATATATTTATAGTGATATTTCCTATAGTGTGTTATGACAAGTAAGCAGCCAATGATACGTTGTAACGTTTCTGAACAATACCTATGCATTTATAGACAGCTTTTTAGTACTGACACTTGGTTGTGAGAGGGGAAATTTACGAGTTGCTCTGGAAGGCATTTTTTTACGACATAACCTGTTTTGGATTTTGTCATCTACCTTTCAGAATAAAACCTTTACCTTTTTTTTAAATGCACAACGTATGCAGAGAATGTATGACAGACCGCCAAGTTAAGATGGAGAAAAGCACAATGTCGTTAATATTTAAATCATTATTGTAAAATGTTATTTCACAATTCCTCGTTCTTTTATTCTCCTGTGTTTAATATTACTTAATTTTTGTTATACTAAAAGCGTAATAGTAAACTGGCACCATGCTGGTGTCTTTTTTGTTATATAATTATAATCTTATATATAATATTTGTAAATTTTACACACGTTATTATATTTTTTTGTCATACTTTCTTTTATAAATCTCTTTTTCATTTGTGGCCAAATAAATGTTTCGTTGTGAAAGTTAAACCGGAAGTTTTTTTGTTTGTTTTGTTCCTGCCGGAAGTCCATAACAATAACATGGTAAAAATAGTATAGAACAAAATATCTTAGACGTGTTGTCTCCCTGGTGGTAAATACTTAGGACAACTGAAAAGGATCCTGAGAATATTCTTCCGAACTGTCCGAGAGCAGAACATTAAGTTCTGTAAATATGAGTTGTATATGTATGAGGACTCGTCCATGTTTGGGCTAGTCTCTTTCGGTTCTGTCTCCCGTTAAACGGCTGGGAAAATGAGAGCCACTGGGCTCTCTAAACCAAGGCTTCCCCCAAGGCCTTGATATGAAATCTCTGGTAAGAACGGAAAAAATGAAGTGCTCACCCACGCGTCAGATTAATGGTCGGTATATGCCCAGATGGAGCTTTATCTCTGTGTTTGCACTATAATTTACAGGTGCTCCGCTGGATGTGCTTGCTCGTTCTGATTCTTCCTCTCTTCTTTTGGTTCGGACATGTGATCACTCGGTTTAGTCTATCGCCTGCTGTGCAAAGCACCGGGCTCAGAGGCTACATGAGGATCAGCCCTGGGATGATGGACCAGGTGAGAGGCAGGGCTCCAGGTCACAGGCTGGGGTTACACAGATATAGCTCCCAGGGCAATGGGGACACAACAGTAGAAAAACACTGATCGATCTTTAATGGTTTTGATTAATATAAGTTGAAAAAGGAAGTCAAGTGAGAAAACATCCTGCTGAAAAGATACACGAGGAGTACTGTTTTTTATTATAACTTAGGTCAGGCATCAAATTCATAAAATCTTTTCTTCACAATCAGACATAATCATAGACGTACTAATCTGGCAGCAAACCACCAAGATGTAATTGTACAATTAATGTATATGTTTGAAGAAACTATAGTCTAACAACTGTTTGTTATCTTGTCTTTATTTCTGAACAGTTTCTCGACATGCACTGCAAACAGTGTGCCTTAGTCTCCAGCTCAGGCCAAATGCTCGGAGCCAGTGTTGGTAAAGAGATTGACAAGATCGGGTGCATTATACGGATGAATAACGCACCCACACAAGGGTATGAAAAAGATGTAGGGAGCCGCACCAGTGTTCGGGTCGTGTCTCACACCAGTGTTCCCCTGTTGGTAAAAAACGAGCAATACTTTTTCCAGCAGTCGGTAAACACCACATACGTGTTCTGGGGTCCTGACAGGAACATGAGGCAAGATGGGAAAGGACACATCTATAACACACTCCAGAAACTAGCAAAGAAATATCCAAGCGCCAGAATCTACGTTGTGACCAGAGAGAGGATTCAGTACTGTGATAGTGTGTTTCAAAATGAAACTGGAAAAAACAGGTATGGTGTGTGTTTAATGTCCTAGTTAAATAAAGAAAGACCTTGAGTTTTGAGCTGCTAACATTTCCAAATTTATACACGACATACTGGGGTTATTCACTATGGCTAAACTTTATAGTAATACGAGCAGTAATTGTGCTTGTTCAGCCTATAGCTGGTATCAGTTGTATGCTTTTATTTTGGTAATGTAAGCATTTTAACTGCAGTAAGTCTCCAATTCATTCATTTGTCATTTGTCTCCGTTACTCGATCTTTTCTTGAAAGAAATTGGACCAAGAAATGCTATACATAACGTAACGGTCATCCTTAAATTCTTATGTTGTTCAGCTAATGTCCAAAACCGCCAAGATGTTAAATTTACATTGATGATGTATATAGCAAAGAAAATCAGCAAATCCTTTAATATTGAAAGGTTAGAAACTTCATATATTTGGCATTATTTTGATAAATTAGGATTTATCAAACGCGAAATACATTCTGTGTTGATTAACTAACCATCTAATGTACACATCATTGTAGCACTAGATTTAGTTTTTTTTTGTTGTTTGTGTGCCACACTCAGAATGAAGACGGGGGCATTTCTCAGCACGGGATTCTTCACAATGATTCTGGCTATTGATGTGTGTGACAGCATCCGTATTTATGGGATGATTGATGATAACTACTGCAGGTGACAGGAGTTATGACTTGAATTTATAATCTACACACAAGTTTATTTTATTTAAATACAAGTTAATATCCTATTCATATCCTGTGTAACCTGTACTTGTTTCTGGTATTTACTTGACAGTCGAGCCAATCACACTGTTGTTCCTTACCACTACTATGAGCGAAACCGAATTGATGAGTGCAGGATGTACAAAGTCCATGAGCACACACGACGCGGAGGGCATCGCTTCATCACTGAGAAAGCCATTTATGCCAAATGGGCAACACGTCATAAAATGGAGTTTAAACACCCAACTTGGAGCCTCTGAAGATGGAGATCTTGAATTTGATAGGATGTTCCTTGTGATTTGCACTACTTCTGGCCTCATCTTGGTGAAAGATTTGAGTGTTGCCTGGGCAAGAGATTTATCAAGTGCCACCCCAATTTAAAAAAAGTTGGGACGATGTGTAAAACTTGCATAAATACAGAATGCAAGGATTTGCAAATCTCATCACTCCATATTTTATTCACAATAGAACATAAACAACATATCAGATGTTGAAGCTGAGACATTTTACCATTTCATGGAAAATATTAGCTCATTTTGAATTTGATGGCAGCAACACATCTCAAAAAATCTTGGATCAGAGGCAACAAAAGGCTGGAAAAGTAAATGCTGCAAATGGAGGAGCATTTGGCTAATTAGGTTAATTGGCAACAGGTCAGTAACATGACTAGGTATAAAAGGAGCATTTAAGAGGCAGAGCCTCTCAAATGTAAAGATGTGCAGAGGTTCCTCAATCTGTGAAAAATAATAATAGTGGAACCATTTCAGAAAAATGTTTGTCAATGTAAAATTGTGAAGAATTTAAAGATCCCACCATCTATACCATATAATATCATCAAAATATTCAGAGAATCAGGAGGAATCTCTGTGTGCAAGGGACAAGGCTGAAGTTTAAAACTGGATGTGGGTGGTCTTTGGGCCCTCACATGGCACTGCAATAAAAACAGGGAGGATTCACTACTTGATATCACTGCATGGGCTCAGATACACCAAGAATCACTGTCTATGTTAACAGTTCGCCGTGCAATTCACAAATGTTAGGCAGCTTACACATTTGGAGAGACACCATCAGTGCTGAAAAGTACATAGAGGTTTTAGAGCAACATATGCTCCCGTCCATACGTCTTTTTCGGGAAGGTCTTTCACATTTCAGCAAGACAATGTTAAACCACATACCGCATCCATCACAACAGCATGGCTTTGCAGGAGAAGAGTCCAGGTGCTGAACTGGCCTGTCTGCAGTCCAGTCCTTTAACCAATAGTAAACATTTGGCTCATCATAAAATAAAAGATCTGGCAACAAAGGGCCAGGAATATTGAGCAGCTAGAATCCTGCATCAGACAAGAATGGGACAACGTTCCCGTCATAAAACTCCAGCAGCTGGTCTCCTCACTTCCCAGATGTTTACAGACAGTTGTTAAGAAAAGAGTGGATGCTGCACAATAGTAAACATCAAGCTGTTCCAACTTTTTTGAGTTGTGTTGCTGCCATCAAATTCAAAATGAGTTAATGATTAATAATTCAGTTTTTAATTTCTTTAAACCTGTGCCAGGGCTTTCAGTCCTATCATCATATAACATGACCTCTGTGATGTGTAGTTAAAATATGAACAAAAAAATGGTTATTTTTAATAATGACTATTTTGTCATCTGCAAGTTGACATACTTGAATTAGTTATTTTGTTTAACTAGTGATCAAAATACAAAGTTATTGAATTTATAAACATATAAGTATTAGGAAGCCAAAACAACAACATACATTTTTTGGTCACTTTTGCTCATACAAGTGACTTAAAAGATTAAGAAGATTCATTTTTTAGTTGATTGTTTTATCTTCATTATTTTGTTTTCCTGCTCTTCACCCTGTTGGTTGCTCAGTATTGTGCCTCAAAACCTGACAGTCCTGTCTGCCTTGAACTCAATCTAGTTATCTAGTTTATTTCAAACAGTGTCTGTGGGCAAATTTTAAGTTTTAAAGCAAAATAGCAAGATTATAGTCTTAGGCAAGTTTTGTTTATGACACATTTAATTTGAGGATTTGTATTTTTGCTCTTCCTCCCTCTTTTTTTTTGGTTTTGTTTTGTTGTTGTTGTTGTCTGAGTGGTGCTGTGGTTGTGAGCCTCAATTCCACAGCTGGACAACAAAAGAACATGCACGTGAATGCAGATGCCCATTCAGGCAGGTAATTTAAAGAAAAACTTAAAATTACCAATGCAAAGTAGCTGGTGAGTGTGTGAATAGGAGGGATATACAGAACCAACTGTTTCATTCTCACCACTGTGTGGCATCCTAAACCTTTATTTGACAAAAAAAAAAAAACAACTTCCGACATTTGGTGGGTCTAAGAAAAGTCTTGGTAAATTGTTATAATTTTAAATGTAACTGGTTCATTGCCCTTGATAACACAATGCCTATTCTTTGAACAGCTACTTAAAAAGTTTTTACTGCCAGTTTGCTGCCTTCTCAATTGCATAATACTTATTGCAGCTATAGTATTTGCACCCCTAAACACAAATTATCATAATATTGTGCATTTCAGTCATGGATTGTTTGAATTAAAATTCTCGTGGTCTTTTTTAATAACGTAATATGTATATAACAATATGTATGAAACTAGGAAAAATGAAAATGTACAGCATGAATGTCAACATAAATAAAATTGCTGTCAAATATTCTGCTTGTGTGTCAGTCTAAGCTTTGCCTGTCTTTTCTAGACTGCCTAAAATATAAATGATTAATAAAATACGTACACTTGAATTTAGTTAAAGGTTCCACGTACACAGATGTTACACAGCCACGAGTTAGTGGATTTCAGTTACACACGCACACGCACTAATAAGAAGCTCGGTGCTGCAGTGAGGGGAAACGTGCGGATGACGTCATGAAATGGCGCATAGATGGGGGATGACTGAGATGGGAGCCCTCGCACAGGCAGCGAAGCGGTAAAGTAGCGGATTTACTGGTGTCAGTAATCAGTCTCCGACGCGCCTTGCTGCTTAAAACCTTAATCTTATCAGCGGGCTTATTGTTTTTAACAACCGTAAGTAAAGGCGCGTGTCTGGCCGAGGGCTGCGTGAGATTGGATATCCTCATAATAGCACCGCTGCTTTGTGGCGTAGTAAATAACAGGAGGAGATAATAGGAGATCAAATCTGTTAGCATTTGTTATGTTGTAATAAGTAAAGCATTTTATCGTGTTGTAATGTCGTTGTGCACCTGCTTATTTGCGGCGTTCCGTTAAAGGAACAGGTTTGAATTTGTATTTGTGTCTTCCTGTCAGATATGATGACAGACAGTCCCAGCCAGTGGGTTGGTACGCAGCCTGATCCGAAAGCATGGGGCTCCGGCTCAGTGGCAAGGTAAGACAGACCCCCAGGCCAGGTTAGTGTGGGATCAGACCCTCATCACCACAGTCAGGATCATATTGTTAAAGCAATGAGGGGTGAGTACAGTTTGAGTGGGACACTTAAGCCGAATAACAGCCTTTATTTGCCAGTGCTCCACATTCAAAACCAATCTTGTGCTATTGATGATAAAACTGTGAGCACAACAAATTCTGAATGCTTAGAGGTTGTTTGTTCCTAAAAAATGTCCTCAAAAAAGTCAATTCAACTGAAAATGTATTTGAATGACTGGTCGTCAGTAATATTTTCTAGTTGGTCTTAGCATGTTATTGCTTCATTTCTGATACTTAATGCACAACATCTGAGTTTATACATTTAGTAAAAATTTAATTGAAGAAAGTGTTTAAGCAAATGTACTTATGTACATTACATACAATGTAAACTTAGGTGTATTCCACCACTGTTTTCTACTCTGCAGGGACAGCAGAGCCACAGGATGGTGATCTTTTTGGCCATCTTCATCCTGATGATGCTCTTCTTTCTGTATGGCTTCAACACTGGCAATGATGTACTGTCCACTCCCTTCCATGTGGCTCCAAATCACATTCTCAAGAACACAGACTTAAAGAAATGGGCTGGGAAAGACGGCTACGTGCCATTTAACGGGAAAAAGGTACAGTTTACGGTTATAACTTCACCACTCTTTGATGTGGTACAAATCCATATATAATTACTTCACTGTTGCTGAGAGTAGGATATGGTTTTTGTCTCACTAGTTTATTCACTCTTTTATGCAGTCAAATTACTGTAGTCGGTAAACTGCGTAAAAACTTGTTTTTTATTAATCGTTGCTGCACCTCGCTGATTTCTGGATGGGTAAAAACTCTGACTTAATGTCTGTGTCATGTTTGTTTGCAAATTTGTATTGTGAGTAGTGTGTACCAATAGATACCAGAAGAAGCAGCACACAGTAAAGCTTATCAGTGAAAGGCAACAGCCACGAACCTTTCAGTAGGTAAACCGTGAACACATGGCAACAAGCTGCCAAACTTGTAAATCCCCTCATCGCCTCAGTAGTTATACTGAGATCGCTCATGGTACTAGAGAGAATCTAATGGAAGTGCCTTTTGTTCTACAGGTTTATCAGATGCTGAAGTACTGGACAAAGTGCTACAGATTTAAAAGTTAAGGATCACCAAAGTTTTTTTTTATAGGTCATCCTGAGAGGAACTGCATCAAATTCCGTGTATACTGTGGGAACTGTTAATGTTTGTATAAAATGTGCAACAGTCGATCGATCTGGAGTAATTTCATTGATTAAGTACATCTTTAATCATCTAAAGTGCACTATTAGGATTCCTGATGGGCCCCATAGATATACGTACAACATTTCACAGCCGTCCATCCAGTAGTGAAGGAGACGTGGCCACTAAAAATTAAAACATATAAACTTAATGGTGACACTAGAGGAAAATTCAGGGGTCCACGAAAATAAAGATCTAGGGTACAACAGAAATCTGGAAAGAAAACCATGTCAATCCATTTGATGATTGTTGAATTCTGCAACAAGGCATATTAATACCAGCTACTGGTCCCCGCAGTGTTCATTGATTTTAGGCCTAAGCTGATCATCCTTTGCAAGCTTCCATCACTCAACTCAGCAATGTTACCAATAGATAGGAATCTATCTTAAATGATCTTAGTTTTTTTACACCAATATGATCAGTTTCATCCTGTTGCTCTTTTCCAGAGTATGACTCTACACTGTCATAACTGTGCACTGGTGACGAGCTCCAGCCACGTCCTGGGGAGTCGAGCGGGAGAAGAGATCGACCGCACAGAGTGCGTGATCCGCATGAACGACGCCCCCACTTTGGGGTACGAGGCTGATGTAGGGAATCGGACATCTCTGAGGGTTGTAGCCCACTCTAGCGTGTTCAGGGTGGTCCGACGGCCTAACGAGTTCTTGTACCTCACAGACAGCAACCCCGTGATCATCTTCTGGGGACCAGCAAACAAGATTGGGAAGGATGCTAAAGGAACCTTATACAGATTGATCCAGAGGGTCAGCATGACCTACAGCAACCTGTCTTATTTCAGTATCGCACCTAGCAAGATGCGCAGATTTGATGGCCTTTTTCAAGGGGAGACGGGAAGAGATAGGTGAGTAGGAAGCCAGTGTTACATGAATTCGGTGTTATTAGGTATCAACACAATACTAGGCGAATGTCACACTCCCAAACTATGTGTTTTTTCTCCTTAGACAAAAATCTCACTCGTGGTTGAGCACAGGATGGTTCACAATGGTCATAGCCATTGAAATATGTGATAATATCAAAGTATATGGGATGGTTCCACCCAATCACTGTGGGTGAGTATAGCAATGGCTCAAATTCACCCACAGCATCAACACGTCAGTGGCCAAGTGACAGATAAACTGCCTTTAATGCTATTAAAATTAATATTTTTCCCCAGGAAAAAACCTATATCTAAGAAGATTCCCTACCACTACTACAAACCCAGGGGGACTGATGAATGTCAAACATATCTACAGAATGAGAGCGGACGAAAAGGGAATCACCATCGCTTTATCACAGAGAAACAGGTGTTTGCACGCTGGGCAAAGCTGTACAACATCACTTTCATTCATCCTAAATGGTGAAAACAAAGAGACCTCTCTGCACTCTCACACAGTCTGATCGAGCACTGTGGGCTGGATCTCATTGTAATTTCTCTCAAAGAGCCTCCACAAATCCATGTGATGATTGATGGCTTCTGAGGGGAAAAAAAAACAAAACAGTTTTTCAACCAAAGGAAGAAGTTCAAGAAAGTTCTATATTGCAGTGGAGTACAGTAACTCATTGCCACATGGTGCAAAATGTGGATATGGAATATACACATACAAATGGCAGCCCATTGCATTTGTGTAAATAGAAAATGAATTTTAAGATGTTTTTAACGTTTATATTTTATTAGGTATTGAAAATGAACTTATGTTTCCCACATTGAGAGGGATTATATCAGCAAGAATTCTAATTACATATTAAGTGGCGTAATTAATACACCACCTAGCTGTCAGAAATTGTATTTTAAAGAGATTACTAATTCAAGCTAAACTGGAGCCTTACAATACAGTGCACTGTTTGAAATGTTACAATGACCCTGAACCACTACCAAAATAGCATTTGGTGATATCTTAGCTTTAACATTTTTTCATTTAAAAAAATAAAAATGAAAAGAAATGAATGCCTCAATTTCAAATGCTGTTCCCTACGGATGGGCAGATGATACTGGAGCTTTTCATTTTCTAATGTGCTCTTTTTTTTAACACATTGTGTTGGAGGTTGTGTCAAATGAAGAAAATCACCTGTTTTGCAGCTAAAACAAAAGGGACATTAGCAGAATGAAAAGTCTCATTTGGACATAAAAATACACCGTTATAAAATAGCCTACTTTTATGAATAACACTGGGCTCGTATCGTATTTATGACTAAATAAACAGCAACTTACATTGCACGTTTCTACTTTTATGGTGCCCACAGCACTTTACAAAGTTTCTTCCCATTCACCTATTTGCACAGTCACACACCTGTGGTGACAGAAATGCCACGCAGTGCACTTGAACGACAGCTCCTCCTTCCTTAGCCATCGCTGCCCACAAAACACTGCGGTCGGAAATATATTTACACCAATAAACTGCACTAACATTATCGGCACCAAAATGTTTAATATCCAGACTTTTTGGACAACATGCAGTATTTACCATCCGCTTTAGGCGCCAATGATGCTTCATCTGCCCATCACTTGGTCTAACACAAAGCATCCCCCCTACAAACAACTCAATAAGTCTAAAATTGCAAATTTTCAGCAAATATTCACAATTTATTGCCCTACAATTTAAACCTTTTTACCTCAATGCCATTCTAGTGCATGCAGCTTCAGTTCAAATGAATCATGGTCATGTTATGTATCAGTATTTTGCTCTTAGAACTGCACGATTAACTTAGTAAAATAGCAGCTTTTCAGTAGAAGCAAAGCAGAAAAGGGAACAATTAAGTCCACTTTTTGCAAGTTCTAATCTTGTTCTCTGTGATATGTGAATCCATCTGTAGGCTCTTCTCTCAGTGCACACAGTGCGCTTGCTTGGCTGTGATCAGATGCCTTTTGTTCTTTACTTTTGAAACCACTGGTCAGTAATGAACATAAAACATATACACAATACTCTGAATAATTGTACATTACTAAATTTCCTACTACATTTATTAAGGCAGCAACAAAAAAATAAAAAAACTTAATTTATGTTGCAAATTGTTACTAGAACTTAGGACCATTAAAAGGTCAACACATGAATCATACAGAGAAGCAGCACTGTGTGCACACAGTTTTTAAAATTTTGTTCCCCCAGGTTATATTAACTGAAGTAAAGAAAAATCTGGGAGTATAATATAATAGCACCACAAAACAGCAAAAGCACAAAGATGCACAGTCGCCCAACCAATATCCCAAAAGACTTGAAAGGCCACATTTCTACCTGGCATGGAAATGCTATTTTTGTCAGGCTTTTTGTTTGGCTGAGGGAAAATGAAATGATAATATAAGCTGTAGATGCATGACGAATGCATGGCAACTGGAAGACAATCTGATAAATGATGTGTTTGACTTACTCATAAACCTGAAGCTGACTCCAATGTTTATTGGTAAAAATGAAACTCAGAGTTCAGTGCCGTTTGTTTGTCCGTGTTGTGCTAGTCTCCACACTGTTTTTCATGAAAAGTGGTTATCAAAAAAGTGTTTTTAATTATATGCTTTCAAAAAACACAAAAGTCACTTAACATTTGATTGTGTTTGTATTTAGATATGTACAGTTTGTTGTGCCATTTATACAATGACATACAAGATAAAGACTGTATAATAGATAATCTGACAGACATCTAGCATTGGCAGCCCTCAGTGAACTGATGTGAGGAATGATTGTTTGAGGTAATGGCTGTTTAGCAATGCTAAAATGAACAACTTCACGGTAAATCCCAGTTTAAAAGAAACTGTTTGCATGTCCTGTTTACTTTTATCAGTTGCTAATTCTTTCATGTACCATTTGAAACATCTGAAAAGGCAGCCGTGATCTTCTGTCTCAGCCCCGCCATTGAAATTAAGATGGCCTCCTGTTCTCAAGAAAAAAGGAAATAATTAAAATAAGACAAGCTTAAGTCGCTGCACAGATCATAAGGCATTTGGTAGTTGTCCAAAGCATGTAAATATAGCCTGAAAGTTTGGTTTGTTACATATCTTTGTGCTCACCTCTGTGCGAATGGTCCTGCTGCCTTGACTGGGGCATGTGTTGAGGTACAGGTCAAATAAAACACTAGGGTCAGTCACATCCAGGTTTTGGTCAGCATCCACACTGGCTTCTAACCCATGAAGGCCTCCAAAAACTACCAAGATGTGACTGAAAAGTGAGAAAAAGATAACTTTTAAAAATAGAATCATAAAATACAGCTCATAATAGAACAGGACTAGTGCAGCCATGCTCAATATTTTCATTTCTTTTAGCTAATACTTATAATATATATACTTATACTATATTACCACACAATATATTTATATTACCTTATTAGTGTTGAACCTACTTGAATGGTGACAGCTTAGTTCGGTCAATGTCGCTGCCTTTCTCTGATGTGCCTATAGTCAGATCGTACCCTTCTTTATATGGACTTTCTGTGAAAACTGCACCTGTATTAGCAAAGCAACAGAAATAAGGACAAAGCAGACACATCGGAGTCTCTGAATGGTTTTAACTCTTGATCCAGCAAGATTTCAAAATGTTTAAGTAACAGGAAACAAATGAGACACCTACTAAGACAAGATGCTAGGCGGACACTGTAACCCCAATAGAGACCTCCTTCAGTCCTGGGCACGTGAGGAGCCACGACCACACCTTTATACATTTTGCTTTCTGGGGATAATGTTCAGAATCTTTAGTGCAATGAAAACGTCTCTCAGCGAAAATACGCACACCAGAAATTCTAATGTTTACCGTGATTCTGTGTCTTGTTGAGTTGTACTGTCACTCGCAGTCCAGACTGTAGCTGTTTATCTATCCGAACATCCTGTGGAAGGCAGATAGACAAATCTCAGACTGACAGGCTAAACAGTTAAAAAAAAACAACACAAAACAAAATTAAATCAACAATTTTGAGAATTATTTTATTAAGCACAGATGGCTCAAATTCACAGGTTCAATGCCTGGTTTTCCTGGTCTTCTATTATGGTAAACTGAGTGAGCAGCTTATATTGTAGCTCAAAAGGACTTTGAGTCAATCAGATAATGGCAGTAATCTCTATAAAAACTCACCTTTCTCATTCCACAGTTGACTAATGAACCTTTTCCTTGTTTGGACGGCCTATCGAGAACAATTCCTTCCCGGTATTCTGATTCCTCATCTATCCTCATGTGGTGAGGACTGTCTAAGGGGTTAAGCAGACCTGACACAAAAAACAAATAAATAAAAAATTGAATCATACACCTTCTTTTGTCTGATATGCCTGACTTTACAGTGTAACCCGTACCCAGATGTTATATTAAAATGATAATCAAGCCATAGAATTTCAGAATGATATTTTTTATCCACGGGATATTTTTTTCACCCTACAGCAGTGAACAAGGCTGAACTAATAAAAATTGTACCAGTGGAATGTAGTTAAATATATTAATTACAAGGTAAACATTTCTGATGCAAATCTGAGGTTTTTAAACTGGGAGAGTTTCAGAAGATGCATAAAGTCACAGACAAGAAAAAGAAAGGTGTGGGGAGATTTCTAAAAACAGCAGTGGCGGTAAACTCCCTCGGTAAATTATTAAATTATTATTAATTATTAAAATTCTGTAAATTAAAATATATAAAAGAAGTAAAAATTATTTTACATTACCTGCATATTGTAAATCTTGATGTTTTGGGAAAAAACACTTACGAAGATACCTGGTGGAGAAGAAAAAAAAAAAACCTTTAATCCCAGTATGTAAAAATGGGCTGACAGTGTTATAATGTCCCTACTTACTGTGGACATTCTAGGTACTGGAGTATTCTGGCAAGCTGGATGCAAGCTTGTCCTTTCTTCCCAACACCTTTGAATTCTCCTTCAACACTCCTGCAGGACCATGAAAACAAGGGTTTTAAATATTACACAAATATTTTCAAATTATTTAAGGAAGCATTAACCAATTAGTTGTAACTTTGTTTCCACTCACTTGACATCTTCCCCCTGTTCATCAAACACAATGATTTCATCAACACAGAAAACAACACAGGCGCGCGCAATCTGTCCAGCCAGGTACGTACGTAGTTCAGCAGACTGAGCGTTGTCCAGGACAGAACCCGGCAACGCCACACTCACTGTGTAAGACCGACCTAAGACACAGAAACCACGCATTGCAGAGCCTCATTCATATGTCTTATGAATGTCGTATGCTAATAGCAATGCTCCATAAAATGATGATAGTTACCTTTTTTGTTTTGGTTCTGTTCCAGTTTTGCTCTCTCTGTGGCCTCATGCTCTTTCTGCTTTTCCACCTGTTTGATCAGCTTGGCTTCTTTCCTTTTCCTCTTAGCCTCTTTTACTGTTATAACAGAAAGATTCAGTGACACCAGTGAGTATGTTAGATTCGGATACAAAGATGGGGGATATCTGAATTGGGGGTCCAAGGTAGCGGTTCAGAACTATTTTATAGTAAACTCAATTATTTTGTCATTTCCAAACTTAATTAGGTCAATGTGTGATTTGGGTCTACGTGAAGAAAATGTAGCTAAAGCCCTTCGTACTTGAAAAGAGCTCCCTGCTGGAACTTGAGTAATAAAGCAAACTCTATCTTTTATTCACTCTTTTAATAATAAAGCGCAAGCAGGCAACATGCATCTGAAAAGTGTTAGCTTAATGTGGCCACTCACTTTCGGCTTTTCTTCTCTTCCAGTCCACCCTCTCTCCAAGCTACCAGAAAAACAAAAAACACACGACATGTAAAAACAGAAAAAGATGCCATGTATTTGTTCTGTTGAACAACACCGCAACAGTACCTGAGAGGATTCGGTTTTAGCTCTTTTAAATGTAACGTCGGTAGACATCTTTACACACACACACACCAACATGTGACGTTTACGTTTCACTTCCGGGTGGCGCTCCGCTTTTCAAAATAATGTTGAGGGAAAGGTTAATTCGTCACAAAAAAAGGACCAGCGCTCTAATTATTACTCTAATGTACCCATCATCATGCCTGGCAATTCCTGAACGTTTTATCAAAACTATTAATCGATGTCATTACAATTTTATCTTGAAAAATAAGCACCACTGTATTGGGAAAATTGACCAAGTAAGACATTTGGCTGAATGTGGACTAAATATGATTGACTTTAATGTTATGATGTTGATGTTGAACTGATATTATTAAAATTAGGACCAAATATTTAGCTTTTCCCATTCCCCCAACAGCTTAAGAGGTGCATTACAAAATAACTAACAATATTTATCCAAGTCACGAATTTCTTCATCATAAGTTTAACGTTACCGTCAATATTTGCACTTTCTGCATGACCGATGTTGAAACAACATCAAACAACATCATCACAACAACATGGCAGAAGTAAAAAAAAAAGTTTTACCATTCTAATATAGCAACATTACCTTTGGAATCTGGAACATGCAAGGCAAAAAAAAGTTGAGTTCTTTGTTAACAATGTTATCATGATGGATGATTTTTTTTTTTTTTTACACTAATGTCTATTTTTAAAATCTCCTTCTTTTAGAGCCTTTAAAATGAGCTGTCCAGCTTAATTTACCTAAGTTGTATTACTAGTAACAACCTTTTACAATGTTTCTTTAAATTTCATTAACATTTTTTTTTAATATAGTTATTTTTATACATACTAAAGAAGCAGTTGTTAAATTATGTTTTAATAACATAATTTAGATTTATTAAGAACAGAACTGCTTCTTTAGTAAGTATAAAAATAACTATATTAAAAAAAACACAAAAATGTTAATGAAATTTAAAGAATGGAATAGTATTTGTTCTTACTTGAAATGTCTGTTTGTACTATTGATGTTTGTCAATAAAGAGAGAAGGTACAGCTTTTTAATAGTCAAACAACTGTCTGTTTAAAACACCTAGAGATATTGACTTTATATCACAATATTTTAACTGAAATATTTCTCTTTTAAACTGAAGCACGTATAAATTAAAAACTGTAGCTCAGTTGGTAAGGCAGTCGTCCACAGACCACAGGATCAAGGGTTCGATCCTTATTCCCGGCTATATGTCGATATGTCTCTGGGCAAGACACTGAGCTGCTAACAGCCCCAGCTGTGCAGTGCTGGTAGAAACTTGGGAGGGTTGCGTCAGGTAGGGCATTAAGTGGAAAAAAAAAAAAACTGTGCCAAATCAACATGTGGACAATGATCTGCTGTGGAGACCCTGAACTCACGGGAGAAGCCAAAAAGACTAAAAAAAAACATAATTAAAAACTGTGACTTTCAAGTTTTACCTGACTTGATTTTTGTGCCTAATCAACTTCATCAGCCAGAAACTGCAAAGCACAGAGGGCATCCTGATAATGTCTGTGACCTGTGACCAAAATGTCTTTAAGATTGACAAATGTCACGTTGCATTGTCAGTTAAGGTTGCTACACTGATAGACTACAGACACAAGGCCAGCTGAAATGAAATACATTTTAAATCTGTCAAAAAAGAGGATTATTATAGAAGGAAAAAAGTGCTAATGTAGCTATAACACAAAATGTATTACAGTGTGTAGCTTTATTGAAACCATTTGACAAAACCGTAATAAATGAACAGTTGGTTGGAATACTGAAAAAAAAAAACTAATATCTGCCTCAATATCCCAAATTTTTAACATTCTTATATTAGTTTGATTAAATACAAAAATGTGTCATAAAACTGTGGGAGTACACCATTTAACCTAAAACAAACAAACAAACAAAAAAACCACATGAACACTTCGTTTACAATTACTGAGCAATAATTATTATATTAAAAAAATATTTAATCTAGACAAAAATATTCCGTTTTCCCGACAACAAATTGAAAGTGAAATTACACTTTATACCAGCCTCATGCAGGGACACACACCAAAATCCCTGAATATTGACATTAACTAAGAAAACGAACTCAAGCCATTTAAGTAGTGTGGTGAAAACTGGGTGGATGTCTAATGCTGTGGACATTTTACTCTTTTTGACTCCAGTTTTTCAAAATGTTCCCTGCAGCATCCAGGGTGGAGTCCTCCTATTAGATAAAAAGAGTAAGAGTGAGAAAGAAAATCTCATCCAAGAGTTGAAGAGTTAAAAAACGATTATTCACGCTAAATTACCTTGACAAAACAGAATCGAATGTACTTGTCGAATTCCCTGCTGTGTTCTGGGCTGTAAAATGCAGAAACTGGGATTGTTGATAAACCCTGCAGAGGAAAAAGATGAACAATAGTATATAAAGTCAGAAAAATCCAAAAAAAAACCATCAACATATGGTAATCTAAATATGTATTGCTGCAGAAAATCTCAGATCCATTATTTTTCTCTTTAAAACTAAAATCTTTACCTTCTCTTTAATTAACCATTTAACAAATCGTAAATCATAGGGTTCATCCTTAGTGCTCTCATCATTGAGGTCCACCTCTGTTAAAAAAAAAAAAAGAAAGCTTGGGTGAAAATTATTTAGGCTATCTGATTCAAAAGATAAATAAACTGAGAAAATTAGACATTTAAAACTCAATGTAACATTTGTTCACTCACTGACAGTGGAGATGTCTACAGTCATAAAATAGCTTCCCTCTGGCATGATGGGCTGCAAACCCATACTCTCCAGAGACAACGCCAGCTTCTTCCTCTTGTGGTGCAGCATTGCAGGCAGCTGCTGAAAGTAGCTCTCTGAAGTCCCAAACAGCTCATATTCTCGCTCAAATGCCTGAGCTACAGCCTCCTATTGAAAAGACAAAAATTAGATAAACAGTAGTTTTCTAGTTGAAAGGACAGTACATGTACATTTAATAATGCACAAGACAAACTAATTTTCTCTGTCCATTTCCATATGGTAGAAAAATTGCTGGTAGATTATAACTTGTCTGGGTTCAGGATTCTAATAATCACCTAAATATACATATAAGTATATATATAAAACCTGTGGATCCATCAGGACACTCATTTTAATTTTATATGCAGTGGAAGTTATAAACCTGCGTATCACACTTCTTTACACTGAATTGCACTACAGATTAGCATCGGAAATATTTGTGATAGCACAAGTCATGCTCAAAACTGCTGGTTTCCCAGGTTTTAAAGGTGAGATCATATGTCGTGTTTGTAGTGACTTGGAGTGTCAAACTCTAAACTGATTCTGGAAATACGAATCAGCAAACAAAGGTCTAAATATTTTGGCTTGAAGAGGGACATTAAATTAAAACTTAGACCTGATCTTTGTTCTTCTGTGTAACAGCCCCCATTACAGATTGTAAATATAATTTTAGGCAGCTTTAAAATGTGAAAAACAGTTATATCCCCCTTATTACATATTTGGTTTGTAATGGCTTGACCCATTATTACAAGCCATTAAGAAAAATTCAAGATGCAACGTCATCGACATGGCTGCACCTTCATTAACACAAGAATATTGTATTTCAGCAAATTTAAAATGTGTTTACCTGAGCAGCTGTTGCACAGTGGTAAACACTGTTCTGATGGATGGTTTTCAAGTATTTGAGGACACGCTCAGAGCCGATAGCCCAGCCAACCTGAAAACAGAAATACAGGTCATTCTAACAATGAGCTGTAAAGAACAACACATCAACTGACTGTTCAGAAAATCTGTGCTCTACCTTCCAGCCAGTTGCGCTAAATGTCTTTCCAGCACTGCCAATAGTGATGGTCCGTTCCCACATGCCAGGGAGGCTGGCTGTTAAAAAAGCAAAAGAAATATTGTTACTATAGTGTGGTTTGTGGTTTGTATTCACAGTAGGAAAAAAATGGGCAAGTATCTCATAATTATAACTTACTATATTACAATTTCATAATTACAACATCATGTACAAAACACAACATGCCTCAGAATCCTTAGGCATTTAATTGCCTTCACTTTAAGTTTCTGTTCTTAGGTAAATTTACTTTATCACTTTTATTTGGATACTGCGAGTTTATGAAAACTTTTGTTTTGAAAGGATGACTGATACACATTGGATTTAATCAAGTTAAGTGTTTGGGAGATTAATAAAGGTTGTCAGACCATCACTAAAGGCCACTGTGCTTCTCTATTAACAGCTGCTTTTTGCTTTGTATTATTGGAGTTACTGAAAATTTTCACTAAATGACTATGATAACAAAGAAAACTTAAAAATCGAATAATTCTTAGGGGAGTTCTGAAGCATTTCAGAACTACTAATCTAATAGCTACGAAATCATACAAACTGATGAGATACAAAGCCACTGTTTATTATTTTTTTGTGTGTGTGAATGTGGTGTTTAATGTAATTTAATATGTGCATTTTGCTGAACTCTGGGTGTACAGTATCTCACCTATCTTTATATGCTTGGCTCCATCATAAGTCAGCCACTCATATACCTCGTCACTGATGCAAACCATATCATGTTTGATGCACAGATCAGCGATCATTTGGAGCTCTTCAGCCTTGTAAACCTGGAGTAGGCACAGGTGGGACGTAGTAAGGATCAATCACATTTCAGCAAAACATTTTATTTGGCAGCCGCACCCATCAATGGTCAACATCCTACCTTCCCTAACGGGTTGTTGGGAGTGTTCATTACAATGGCTTTTGTGCGTGGAGTGATTTTACTGGCCAGCTCCTCAGCAGAAAGAATCCAGTCTGCACTTGACCGGACAGTATTACCCTTAATTTGCTGCAGTTAAAAAAAATTTTATTGAAAATGTATACATTCAAGCCCAGAAAGGTGTAAAAAGTGCTTTTGCTAATGCCACCTATTTTTTTTTTTTTACAATATGTAAACTGCTTACCTGCCTTAGAGGAACATAGACTGCTTTACCTCCAGTCATCATCACCATCGGCTGGTAGCAGTCGAAGAAAGGCTCGATAATTATTACCTGAAACACATTTATGTTTGCCTTGTTCCCATAAAAATTAACCACAGAACATGTGTTAACGAAAGCTATTGTATTTAGTAACTTGTGCTAATGGGCTTTGTTTTTTTTAGTTCTTAATATTTAACATGTATGATTTTTAACTCATTTATATATGATTTTATAAACTTGACTTAACCTGACTTGGGTTGACTTTCGTACCTCATCCCCTTCATCAACCAAGGCCTGAAATGCACAATAGAGAGCCTCATAAGCACCAACTGTGACCAGGACGTCTTCAAAAGGATCAATCTCCTGTCCCATCACCCTACTGAAGAACTTGGCCAAACTTTTTACAAGACGAGGGTGACCCTGCAAACAGAAATGACATAAATATATTAGGTGATCTAGTGACAAATTTCAACCCCCCCCCCCCCCCCAAAAAAAAACAAACAAATTTGCAGAATGATATATAAAAAGGTGTTCTCGTGTGTCTACTTACAAAACATCGAGTATACTGGTGCATTTGAGGTCCTCCGCACACTGCTTTGCACAAAGCATCTTGAAGAAACTGAGGAGGGGAGAAGTCAGGATACCCCTGTCCAACGTTGACTGTTTTGTGTTTTGCTGCCAGTTTTGTCATTTCAACCCTGATGGGGCAAAACAGGTCAGACAATGCAGTGATAGAACATTAATTATTAGATAGAATAATTAGGGTAATGAGGTGTGGGTTGTGCTGGGAGAAAGGAAAAACAAGCAGAGCAGGGGTTCTTTGAGGACCCGGTTTGTTTGTTTGATCGTCACCGCATCTTAATTCTGAGCAAGAGAAAAAAAAGTCACGTGCAAAACTAGTGCTGCCTTAAACCTATATTTCATGTTCTATTTTTTATATTTTTTTTGGACTGTCTCTGCTCATAGTGATCGCTGCAGAAACTGCATTCGATGAAAAAATGACTAATTATGTATCATTTATTTACCGGCTGCCAGGCAGCGCCCCGCCCCCACAATCCACCAATCACGTGATCATGTTGGTCGCGGTTTGGTTACACGCGCAGAAGGTTATCGTTATTCGGGGTAATACATTAACTCATATAAACACGAGTTTGGCATCTGATCTAAATACTTAACATATTGGGAAATCGAAGGTAATAACCCGTCAGTATTTTCACTTACCAAAGGTTTTGATCCACACCGTCTGTTCTGCGCGCAGCAAGTCGTCTTAGCATGATTGTCTGCAATTGAAACACGTTTTAGCCAAACTATCTGGCGCCCCACAGAAATGCCTCTGCAGTTTCCGCACCCTCCTTATTATGGTTTCTTACTGAACTCTTGTGAACTGCAGGGGAATTGGACAGCTGATTATTCCCATCAAATAGTGACCGTCCGCTCACACAGGCGCGCACAGGCTCGACGCCGGTCGTTGAGCCCCAAAGACGACGGTGCGCAAACTGTTTCCAAATGTGTTGTTTATTCAGATTGGCAGCTCCCGAGGTTGAGAGACATCGACAAAGTCGAGTAACGTTCTCGTACATTATCCTTAACCTGCTTATATTTTTATTTCTACTTCCTGTTTGGGAGGAGCGAGATATTAAAATGAGAAACAGCGACGCTTTGGTTCCAAACACGCACACAGAGCAGCTCAAACTCCAACAGTATCATCACTTACATATATAACTCATTAACTTTCCTTTGTGGTCAGTTCCTCTCCGATTGTTTCTTTGTGGACTATGTATGATCTTTGTTTTAATTTAAGGTTGTTTTTGGTCTTTAGGTCTTTCAACACTAGAAAGTTACAATGTTTGTGTCTTGAGTTTTTTTTTTTTTTTTTTTTTGTTCTGTATCTTTGTGCTAATTTACAGCATCTTTGCAGTTGTTTTGAGTCTTAGTTTAGGTCTTTTTGTGGTTGTTTTGCATCAATTTGACCCTTTTATTGATTGTTTCCCTCATTTTGCCCCCTTTGTGTTTTTGTATGTGTTGGGTGAATTTGTTTTTTCAGCATCTAGCTTTTCATGTTCCTTCTCGTCAACAATCTCGTGCTGGCATGAGATTGGTATCAATTTTCTCGTCTTAAGCTCAGCTCTACCTAATAATCACATACTGTCATTGGCTGCCGTTCATTTTATTGACTATAACCCACATCATATTACTTTAGAACAGAAAAGAAGTCACAATACATGCATCAGCAGCAGCTCTTTTCTCATCATTTAACAAATGACATGGCCATTTAAAGAAACTGGTTTACCTGCCTGTGTTTAATTTACACACTGTAAGACGTACACACTTTTTCCTCTAAACTGCAGCTTTTTTCAAGTCCTCGGGCAGGACTCTGCCTTTCTTCCTCGCTCTGTCCTTCTTCTTCTCCGTTTTCACCTGCTTGTGTTTCTGGATGTTCTTTCGTCTCTTGTCCTGCCGTTGCTGCATCTTCTCTATGACGTTCTCACTTCGCTTGTTCCAGTTCTTCTTCCTCTGAGCTTTCCTCTTCTCCTTCTTCTTCAGCGAGGTGCGCAGCATGTCCTCATTGTCTTTGATTTTGATACCCTCAGCTTTATAAAGCATGTTGGTCCACTTCATCTTTTCCTCCATCTCTCTGGCCTTCCCCGCATCCTTCTCCCTTAACTGTTCCAGCTTTGCTTTGCGTGCTTCCACACGACTCAGCAGCTGCTTGTAGTTTTTCCCTGTCAGTGGTGTTAACTGCCCCTTGAGGCTCTGCTTCTTGTTCTTCTTTTTTAACATTTTGTCTACATAACCCTCTTCCACTGTCTCCACTTTGTTGAAGACAAGAGCCGTTTCATTTCGTTTGCTTGCAGCAGGAACATGCTGTTCTTTCTGTTTTATCTCAGGAACGTGTTCTTGGCCACTTTGTTCTGCTAGTTTCTTCATCCGGAACTCCTTTCTCTTCCTCTTCTTGCGCTCTCGTTCCAGCTTTCGCTTAGCTCGCTTTGCCAGCACTGCCTCTGACAAAGCATCCTTTGGGGCTCCCTGATGAAAGAGAAGCATCAACAGTACATATTAATCCACTGTAGCTGTGCCCTGTACAGCACTGGAATTGTAAAACCTTTGCAGGAAACACAAAAATCGTTCCTCTGGCAAGGTAAACATCATAAATGCACGAAAGATTTCTCATAACGTGTGTAAATCTATACCGACTTGCTTTTCTGGTTTCCTGCATCAGTACAATTCAGAAACAGTAGCATGTATTGCAGCTGATGAAACGTATTCTGAACGGCCCATCTTTACTACTTTTACTGCATACCTGTCCTCTTGACTCTTCAATCTTTTCATGCAGCCTCTTCCGTAGAAGGTCCACTGTAGAGAAACTGGATTCAACATTTCCTCCTGTTGGGGGCAAAAATAAATAAAACTGTATTAAATGTAAAATGGAAGGATTTTGTTTTTTATAAACAGGCTGGTACCTACTGATATGCAACAAACAATGTTTCAATGCAGTGAGAAAAAAATCTATAATTCTCATGACACTAGCAAATTCTGAATTTGGATGCACATCGTTTACCTTTGGATGTCTGTGCTGTCGCTCTGTTTACGCTCTCAGCTTTGGTCCCTTTTTGTTTAAGTGGGGTTGAGCCTTTCTGTTTTGTCAGAGGTCCTGGTCTGGGAGTAGCCGTTTTCCCATTAGGGTCTTTTTCTATGTACTGTTTCTTTTTACACGTTTTCTTCTTCTTGGGAGGACCAGTGTCATTTTTACCTTTGAAATAAGCTACAGAGAAAAATAAACACACAGTCTGGTATTAAAGTCTGTCCATCCCTTGTGTATTAAAGTCATGCATTTCAAATTTATTACATATAATATAGCACATGTTATGGTCATGTCATAAGGTCTTCCATGGTTTTACTACTGCAATAATTTGCAGTCGATCTAAAGGTAAACTAACAGTATTACGTGCTTTGTCAGGAAGAACTAACGAGCGCCTCTTTCAGACGACTGCAGTAATTGATTTTGACCACATCTATTGCACCTTTCAACACCAACTAACAAATAAAGAACGTGTAATTTTCTGATTTACAGCATAAAATTTTTTACTCATGGTCAAGAATAACGTATAAATAATAGCACACTTGGCTAACTTTACCAAACGACCTCTTCTTTGGCTCCTGTTCGCGTTGGAAAAAGACTTTACTTGCGAGTTTCTGAATGTACGAGTCCTTGGCAGCGAGATCCATACCGATTCTTTTAAAACAGGAGCTTTCACATTTACTGTAGCGTAAACAGACACATTTCTGTACACACGTGGGTCAGAATTAACGGGGAGGGACAGTTTCTGTTGTTACGCAGGAAGTGGTAACAGCAAAAAATGTCCCCCTCTCTGTTCTGAAACAAGTAAGGCAACCTTACTTGTGTAACATTAGGACATCCCGTGTTTTTTTTTATAAAACACACTGCTTGGATTAATGTTTTGATCCAGCATGGCTTCTCTGAAATCACTCCTGGCTTCTTCCATCCGTTTGTTATCGACACTAAAACAACAGGCAAGTTCGTATGTTAAAACCTGCGCCTTTACTTCCCTCACTAAACAAATGTGATCGTCAATTTTATTAGTGTTTTCACCACCGGTAGTTTTTGAATTCAGGTTTTTCTAAATGTATACTTGCAGTCTGGTGTAATTTATATCAAGAGGACTTTCCTTCAGCCTAGAGCGAGTCTCTTCAAACGTCCAGGTAAAAAAAAGTACTGCAAATTATACTTAAAATCAACATGAAAAAGAAAGTAGTTTTTTTTTTAGGTGTTCTTACCATAGACATGTTTTTGTAAATTTAGCAGATGGCTAAAATATAATTAAGTTTACTTTGTCCAATTATTTGTATTTCCATTTGTTTTAACTATGGAAAAACAGCACTTATTGGTGATTTAAAGAGAAATAAATACATTCATTCAGACGCCATTCCGTTAGAAATGGCACCTGAACCTGACATAAAGTCTGTTTCTAACATGCTTACTTTATTTAACCACAGTAGTGATTCCGACAAACTGGACATTTTTACATCAGCATCAGTTGTTTTTTCCTCTTCTTATACGACACTTAATACATCACATAAATAAGCAAATATTTTCAGGGTCATAAAAATATGCTCTTACACCATATTTTTACATGGCTACTGCTGTGCTGCCTTCATTTCCTTTTATTTGTATTGCAATCTCCAGGAGGTGTTACTACCTTCAGGCAACCATCCAGCTCCACAGCAGCCAAAGCTGAACAAGGAGAAGACATCTTTCTCAAATGGTTCCTGTTGCTCATCCCTGCCACCACCTTTGGTCTCGGTACATGGCAGGTACAGCTTATTTACTTTGTGTTGTCGGTGAAATTATAATGTGTTTGTTTCTTTAAATTATTATTTTTGGATGGACTCAAAGCACTATTATTTCTGTGCAGGTGAAGCGACGTGAGTGGAAATTAAAGCTGATTGATGAGCTGACAAGACTCACTACTGCAGAGCCCATTCCTCTTCCGATTAAGTGAGTACATGGTAGACGCTACAACTACACTGATTAACTGGTTCTAATAAATTAATGAAAATACCAAGCGAATATTTCGATAATCGATTGTAGAAATGCAAAACTTTTTTGGTTCTTCTCTAATGAGAATTATTACTTTTCTTGGTTTTACACACACACACACACACACACAATCTACAATTTGTCAACTGCTTCAAAGGAGGAACGAATCCCACAAATGCACATACAAATATACAAAAAACAAAAAAGAGTTTCCTTTTGGTTTATTTATATAAATTGACATAAAACAAAATATTTATCTAGGTTTGTCATAAATGTGCAGATTTGCTTGTCTTTTTTTGCCCACCGGATCCTAGTCCTCATGAAGTGAATAGTCTAGAGTACAGAAGGGTGAGAGTACGTGGACAATATGATCACTCCAAGGAGCTGTATATTATGCCTCGCTCGCCAGTCAACCCAGAGAAAGAGGCCAGAGAGGCGGGAAGACTGTCTTCAAGTGTAGAATCTGGAGCTAATGTAGTCACCCCGTTCCACTGCACTGACCTTGGGTAAGATAAGCATGAGCCTTGTGATTATATGTTTACTGTGTTTACCTTACTAATATATGGAGTAATACTCTACGTTGCTGCAGCATCACAATCCTGGTGAATAGAGGATACGTGCCCAGGCAGAAGATCAGACCAGAGACACGGATGAAAGGACAGGTTAGTATTTTAGCTCATGTGAGACATACGACCAGTTTCCCATATCCACCTACATTCAGTTGCAAAATAACCCTAAACAACCCCCAAAGAATCCTTTTAATAACATAAAAGGCAAAAACAAGGATTCCATGTCTCAGGTGTAAGTTTGTAAATATTTGTATATTTTGATATATGTAAAAATGTGTTCTTAAGTTATATGACAGTTGTATTTTGACTATTTTTAATTTAACCTGTATTCTCCAATGACCAATTTGAAGCAATTGCTTTTTCATTTAAGCATGTAGTTTTAATTTACTCAAAATTCAAATCCAAATTTAGTCATAATTCTGTTTTATTACTCTATAAAACTATGTAAAACACTAAAATGCTTCTGTGTAGGTGGATGGAGAGGTGGAGGTGGTTGGGGTCGTCCGGTTGACAGACACTCGCAAACCCTTTGTTCCCAACAATGATGTGGAGAGAAACCGGTGGCATTACCGTGACTTGGAGGCCATGTCTCAAGTCACTGGTGCTGAACCCATCTTTATTGATGCTGATTTTGGTAATGTCTCTTTACCTGAACAATAACATAGTATCAGTTTAGTAAAGAACCAGCTCATGCACTGGACAATTGCATAAAGATAATGTAGCATCATGTTGAGGTTAAATGGAAGCATCTTCTATCCTGCAGGGAGCACAGCTCCTGGTGGACCAATAGGTGGACAGACCAGAGTCACACTGAGGAATGAACACATGCAGTACATAATTACATGGTAGGTTGGATACTATTACCACCTGTAACTGGCCTTTTCTCAATTTGCTGTCATTTTGTAAACTTCTTTTCCTTCGTAGGTATGGGTTGTGTGCGGCTACTTCCTACATGTGGTATGCAAAGTTCATCAAGAAGATTAAAGTGTGATCAAATTTAAGTTGTATTACACATGTAAACATCTAAAATGCTGCACAGAAAACAATACTTGATCTGTATGAGCTCCACTCAACTGGATATACTCACTGATGTATGTACATACTAGTACACATGCAATCTTTGTGTTCATAATAAAATGTATCCATTTGTGTAACAATTACATTTAAGGAAGTTGATCTCGAGTTCTTAACCTAGAGCATTTGCACTGTGATTTACTGGGAGCTGGAGGCTCTACATTCACTCTCACCAAGTCAGGCTGTAGCTCTGAATTCACAAGATTCAAACTCCCACCTCTTAAAGTAGTTTGGTGTTAACTGCTGCCAAATTTAAATAAAGTGAATATTGTGTCAACACCATACATTCTACTCCCTTTTAGATAAACACTAATTATCCGCCGATAGATACATTTAAGCCAATATCTCACAATCTGAGTAGAGCAACATATTTTACTTTTTACACCTGCTTTCACTATTTGACTTGCAGCCTAATTGTTACATTTTACTGACTTCACAGAAGAAACAAAGTCAATTAGTGGCAGTTCCATACTACATTCAGATCTAATAATAAAAACAAGTCAATCTCTTAGGACATATTTTTTTATTCCAAACAATTTAACCAAGCTTGGTTGCCAGTTCCTTGGCCTTTGCCTTCTCCAGCTTAGTGATACGAGCTGTGGACTTGGGGCCCATGATGCCGCCTCCCCAGTGACGACGGATCTGGAATACAAGAAAAAGGTTATAATGGTGAACTGTTTAATACAAATATCTAATTTTACTCAAACTACAGTTTAGTATGATTATTGCTTACCTCCTCATATCTGTCATTGTAGTTGGTCTTGATGGCTTCCACAAGCTTGGCAAGTGCACCTTTATCCTCACTAGAAAAGAAGGAAACCAGTGAATATAGCCCTGACAATTTAGAGGTAGTTCTACGTGGCAATACTAATTTATTATCCCAAGTTTGTCCAGTCCTGTCCCATTGTACTCAGTGATCAAATCTTTGTTAGCACTGTGGCTGATGTTGCAGCAGGGCACACAATTCCAATACAGCACATTGGCCTCAGAACACAGCTACAGACAATTTGCTATTATAACAAAACACAGCTGCAGAAACTCTCCTATAAAGATGAACTGCCAGGAGTGAGTTTAGAATATATAAGAAGTTCCAACAAAGCTTAACAATAGTCTGAATTGGGTTGTACTCATTCAGCCCTGGTTTTGACATTTGAAAATCTAAAAATCACTACATCGTTACAGTTAAATACAAAGTTGCTGTGCATACTTACGGGTTAATCTGTGTGAAGGCAACTGAAGTGCATGTCTTTCTGTGCACCAGTCTGCCCAGTCTAGCCTTGCCCTTGACAATGCAGTATGGGACCCCCATCTTGCGGCAAAGAGCTGGGAGGAACACCACAAGCTAAAAAGCAGGAGGCGCACATGAGCAAATATTTTAGAAACAAATTTTTAACTTGACAAAACTCCATTGATGAAGAATCAAGATGACCACAATACATGCTGTGGTCAAATTACTTAATCACGACTTGTGGTTTGTGCTCAGGGTTAAAAAGCTCGTATGTTTTGATCCACACAGAGGATTCAGGTGAAGAAATTCAGACATCATTGCCAGTGACCACCTTCTAAACTTGTACCAATGGAAGTAAAAATACTGCGACAAAATTACCTCAATTGGATCCACATCATGGGCAATGACCACCAGCTGGGCCTTCTTACTCTCAACCAGAGAAGTGACTGTGTTCACACCTGTAAAAGAAAGATTTCACTTTACTTCTTATCAACAAACTCACTTCTCTGAAGTGATTTATTACGATGGCCAATGCTCAGGGTTAAAAAGCTCGAAAAGACATCATGTTAGGTCTCAGGTGAAGAAATTCAGGTCATCACTGCATTCAGGCCAAGTTACACTTTCACAAAACACAACTTTACTATAATTGCTTTAAATGGGAATGATTTCAAGTCTTAATGAGGCTTCTGGTGGGAGACATTCGAGTTAGGTTCATTAAGTAGGTTTGTTCCACTCACCATGACAGTTAACTGAAAAATAAATATATACCGATTTGTCGGTACACTCTACACATTTGAGTTTTGACTGATAGCTCACCTGCACGGAGCACAGGGGGCCTCTTGGTGGGAGCATCTCCCTTTCCAGCAGCCTTCTGCTCAGCACGTGCCAGCAGCCTCTGCTTCTTCTCCTGCTTGGTCTCTGGCCTGTACTTGTGGGCAAGCTTAAACAGCTGTGTGGCTGAAGAAGAGAAAATAAATCTCATTCAAGTCCCACTCAACCATTACATGTGGCTAAAAATAGTTGATTCTAAAGCAACAAGGTAACAATATTTCAGGCAGTTGCATCAGTGATCTTGGTGGAAAAGGTCATCACAGCTATTCAGATAGCAAATATTCTTTCACATCACTTGCAAAGCCACATAGGTAGAATATCATGAACCAATAAACTATCCTTAATATTTAGCTCTCTTTATCCAGTGATTTAAAGTCTCAGGTGCAACTCTTGCTGCCAAAAATGGCTGAATTGTACCTGTCTGGCGGTCCAGAGCCTGGGTGAACTGGTTGATTGCAGGGGGAACCTTCAGACGCTTGTAAAGGATGGAGCGCTGCCTCTGCAGGCGGATATAACGAGGCCATTTTACAAAGCGTGTCAAATCACGCTTGGGCTGAATATCCTGGCCTGTGGGAAAAGAAATGTGATGTTTAACATCCGATAACCCACTGAGCTAGGACCCATTACTTTTAAGCTGCAGTGCATCAGCGATCTTGGTGGAAAGTTGTCTTCAGTGTTGTTAAGATAGCAAATACTCTTTTACATCATGTGCACCATTAAATTCCTCAGTTTGCCATAAATTTCACTTTTGACTACTTACCAATGCCAAAGTTCTTTGGCCTCTTCTCAAACAGGGGGTTAACTACTTTCTTGGCCTCATGTTTCTTGGCCACTGAAGGGGCAGGTGCCACCTTCTTCCCCTTAGCCTTCTTTCCCTTAGGCTGAAGAAAGAAGAAAACACTGTTAGGATGTGTTACAGGTAGGCATTTAAATTTAAGTCTGAGGCTTAAATAACATTCAAATATACATTTAACATAAAAGCTGTGTGCATTACTATAAATCTCCAGGCTGGGCTTAGCATCCATTCAATATTGCGTACCAAGAGACAAATCATAATAAGTTACGTGTTATTAGCAAAGACTGGGCTAACTAGCAAGTACAACACATTGCGCTAAGAACGTTCGTCAACTCCCCACGTTGGTCAGTCAAAATGTTAATTAAGGGCATGCTCACACCCACATAATCAAACCTTGAAGTACAAGTATACACGACCCAGTAAATGTGCACTGCGTTCGATCTCCTGTTGCTAACTCTAGCCTTAGCTTTGCCAAGCAATGCTCGGGCCCGTTAACGGTACCCAGGGACTTAAACGGATACGTACTACTATACAGTGACAGGAGTCCCTCTGTCGTCCGTAATTCATGAATTGTGAGGAATTTGAAGTTAGAGTTCACATACATGTGAAGAACATGTATAACTGTACTTGTAAAATCAAGCATGGCGACCACATTAGCTTTATCTCCCAGCAGGCAGCTCCTCATACCGGCTACATCAGGTTCAGTTAAATCAAATTCTAGCCAAAAACAATAAAACATCAACGCGCAATATCGACTTCATCTTCACAGACGCACTTTCCATAACTCATATATACTTTTTACAATGTGAGAGTAACCAAAAAAACAAAGATGACAACAGATACAAAAGCTGTAACATTTCCTTAGAAGAAGCATCTATGTACCCACCATGTCGGTTCAGGCAGAAAGGAAGACCGAGGTATTCTGGGTAGCGTAAATACCGCGAGGCTTGCAGCGTGAGTACGTAGCCTCTCAAGCGCCGATCTGGAATCAGATTTCACTGCGACTGGCTCAATATAATTTTAGTTTTAAACATGTCTATCCTGACTCAGGAACAGCGTGAATCCTTTTTACGTCACACTCAGGAGACGGCACTTTAATACTTTCATCACCTAAAACATATTATAATAATATTTCATAAATCTTGATAGATCGTTTGATAATTTGTGCTCCGAGTTTACAGGGAAGCATAAATATTTTTAATAATTTAAATATTTTATTTAGAAATACAAAAAACATTATTTATCATTTTATATTATTATTAGTACCAATGAATTAATTAGTTTTTTTAATTGTTCATACTCATAATGTTTTTCCTATAGCCAACGCAAGAGAATTAGTGGGCAAAGTGAAAAAGGGACATTTTCTTAAAAGGCTTCACTTTATAAAGTTGCCCATGTAAAAGAATAACTTCGAAGGTGTCTCATGTGTAGTGTCCATCATAACTCAAATACACCTTTTCATGATGTTTTTTTTTTTTAAGATTTTTGGGAAAATGTGCTTTTAGCTGTCCTGCAGAGAAACTGTTTAGGATAAAGGCTGGAAGCAGATATATACAGCAAACAACTTGCCATTTGTATACTTTGACTCAGCAGAAATTAAAAGAAAATATAAGATGTAAGTGCTAGATGGACACTGATCCATTTGGACAGAGACAGCCTAACCGTTTCTGTTTACATGCTCAGTCTTAAGGTAGCTGAGTGTTGCTGGTAGATTCACACTTTTCGTACGTCCATTTGGGTTGTATCAATGTTCCGATCTGTTTAACTCTGGGCAAGATCGTGACTTAGCAAGATGACGAACTGTTCCTTAAAGCCCATTATTCCCTTTTGTCATGCTTCAAATCTGATAAGCAAGAACCTGAATATACAGTGTAAATCTAAAAGTCTTAACCTTCCACTGCACAACCAACCATCACACAGTGGTCTTGGGGACCCGTTTAACCGACGTACATTATTACGCCACTTCCGTAAAGAGATGCCTTTGGCACAACTGGATAAAAAAGTTATAATTTTTATTACGTATATTATTAAATATTTATTGTAAACAATTATCTGTCTATCTACAGATTCATAAGCTATCCGATTAACGTTAACAAGACATTTATGTCCTAATCACCGTAATGTATTAAACATAAACTAAAACTAGGGGGCTGGACGTTACCGCCTGACGTTGCCGTCCCCTTCCTACGGCTCTGCGTCGTGCCGTGCCGTCCCGTGCCGCGCCGCGCCGCGCCGCTCCGCTCTTTTCCGCTCCGTTCCGCTCCGTTCCTTGCTATAGCTGGGAGGAGGGGGAGTAGTTTGGGGATTGTGGGCCGGGGTATCGTGTCTCTCAGCTCGGCTTCTCGGTATTTTGCTAGCTAGTTTATGCCTGCTTGCAGCCAGTATGGATTCTTTGCAAGAGGATTGAGAAATAGCGATTCTCCCCTTGGCAGCTGTTTATGTTGGTAAATACGACTCATTCATTACAACGGTTGACATGCAGTGCAGTTTTCCCTGGTAAACATAAGGCCTTTAACAGAGCTGTCAGATTCTGTATGTAATTTCCCTGATAACTGTATAATACATAAGCTTAACAAGAATCGACCTATCCAACTTATGTTTGAGATGTCAGTCTGAAACGAGGCGTAAGTGTTTTTCTGTGTGTGCAGATCATGTCTCCGCGTTGTCTTGGTAAAGCTAGCTTTAGCTACGGCAGTCGCTCCTTTAAATAGCAGTTTTGTTATTACTGCCATTTCAAATTAGCAGACATCATACTGAAGCGAGTAGCTATGACTGAACAAGACATCTGTCCCCATCTGGACTCCATCGGAGAGGTGACCAAAGATGACCTCCTCCAGAAATCTAAGGTTGGTTTTCTTTTATTTACTGTAAATGTGCTGCACAGTGTCAAGAGTGCACACCACCAACAGTGTGTGCCATGACCGATACAGCCCTTTTTTGTCTTTTATTTATGTCTTTCTGTTTATGCTGCCTTCCCATTGCTGCAGGGAACCTGCCAGGCGTGTGGTGCAGGTGGTCCAAACCTCTGGGCCTGTCTCCAGGTAGGATCAGGACTTGAAAGTTTTAAAAAATGTTTTGTCTTTCTAGAGGTAGGTGCTGGTTCAGTTTGCACACCTTGTCCCATGAATGATGACTAGTGCAAGTGCAGCTACTGTGCAGCTGATTATAAAACCTTTGAGAGACAATGGACAGGTGAATGCTTAATAATTAATGAAGATGTGAGATATAAATGTAATTGTATATGCAGCAGCTGTCAAAACGCAGGGTAGCAAATTTACAGTGTGGCAAACACACCTCCGGTATTACTTTCTGAATTACATTTTAATATTATCATTACAGTTATTTACAGATTGAGATAATTGAGATGAATAGACAGAGTGTGTAAAATTTGATTTTTGTTTTGTAGAATGATTGCCCATATGTTGGTTGTGGAGAGTCCTATTCTGATCACAGCACCCTGCATGCACAGGTAAACCACTGAAAGTGCCCGCTAGCTTTTTCTCTTTTTGTCATGCAGTTGAAGTCCTTTTCAAAACCGAGTCCCTCGAATGAATGTGTGGATATGTGTGAGTTTCCTTTAGGCTAAGACGCACAACCTGACTGTGAACTTGACAACGTTCAGGATCTGGTGCTATGTGTGTGAACGGGAGGTGTTTCTGGAGCACAGGCCTGCCCTGGCCCCTTTACCTGCTGCTCCACATCACTGTAAAGCCACAGAACAGGTACGACGTCTGTCCAATAAAGTCAGCTGTCCTCATCAGTATCTCCTAGCTTTAGGGATTTAAAGGGGGGAAAACTGCTGTATACTGTAAGTGGTAGTGATTCACAACAATCTGTACTATACTCCTATCACAGGAAGCAGCTCCTCAGCCAGTGGGGCACCCACTGAAAGCTGTACCAATTGCTGTAGCAGAAGAAGAAAGTTCCGAGTCTGAGGAGGATGAGCTAAAACCCAGAGGTAAATCAAGGTTTTTGCCATAGATTCTTCTGATACACTACAGTGATTTTCAAATGCCTCAAATCACACTTGTCTGTGACAAACAACATTGATAAATTACACATTTAAAAAAAATGGCTTAAGATGGCTTTAGATTTTCTCTCATTACTAGGCCCTATCAGACATATTTAACAGATTTAATTGCTTTGAGACCTAAGAATAGTCCCCAGCCCTCTTTCTTTTAACCCAGATAACAATTAACCCTATGTCTCTCTCCAGGATTGTTACAAAAATGTGAGATTGCGTCGATAATTTGATTGATGTTCAGGAATACATAAAGCTCTTTAATATTGTTTCTCCTTTCTTTAGGCTTGACAGGAATGAAAAACATTGGAAACTCCTGTTACATGAATGCAGCCCTGCAAGCACTATCCAACTGGTGAGGTCCCTTACTGTTATTATAGTCGGCTGTGTACTGGGCACGTGTCTCTTTTTATGCATATAAATATGTTTTAATTTAGGTTGTTAGACTGCTGTGTTGATGCATTGTTTTTGTCCTCTTTTCACCAGTCCTCCTCTCACTCAGTTCTTCTTGGACTGCAGTGGATTGGTTCGGACGGATAAAAGGCCAGCTCTTTGTAAGAGCTACCAGAAACTCATCTCAGAGCTCTGGCATAAAAAACGGTAATAAACACACAAGTGACATAAAACTACTATAGATGTGAAAATGCACTAGTGTCTTCTTGTCGTTCATTCATATTAAATTAACTTAACGTCTCTCATGGCTGTTACCCTTCAAGACCGAGCTATGTCGTCCCTACTAGTTTGTCCCATGGCATCAAACTAGTAAACCCAATGTTTCGTGGTTATGCTCAGCAGGTAAGGACAAGCATCCAGCAGGTAACTATAAATGATCTCACTCAACAGTTTGACACTTGTCTTTAGTTTTGAATCTGTTTATTTTCTCACATGTTCCTTAAAGTGGCTTTTACTAACAGCTACATTTTGTTTTAACATCCAAAGATTTGACCTAATTATTGTAATTTATGTATTTAAATGCATAGCCACATTTTAAGGCCATTTTCTTTTTTTCAGAACCAGACAAAGTCTTAGATGGCTCTTTACATCTCTTTATATTTCTCTGCACGCAACTGCATAGATTACATTTTGAAAAGCGTGGATATAATCACATTTCATTGGTATTTATTAAAAGAATATGGCTCCAGCATCATATTGAGAATGCAATTGTAATAGTTGTATCTATCATCTTATCTAACTCTAGCAAGCAAAGACTTGTATTTTGTACAATGTAAAAACTACTCCTTTATGTTTAGAGAGGCCTTTTGATTAGACATGCAATCAGTACTTCAGATAAGAGCAAATAAGCTTTGTTTTGTATTTAAACTGCATTGTACGGTATGATTCATTTTTTATTTTATTTACAATGTCATTAAAAAGTGGAGTTTTTGAATAGTAATGGCTTTTGCTAATTACTGCATATGTTCTCCATGTGTTATCTCTTACCAGTATGACACATATCTCTCTTTCCATCTTGTTATAAATAGTCAGATTTACAAAGTTATTTATTTGTTTGTAACTCATTTATGCATATACTGTTTCTTTGCAAAACTCCCATCATTGTTGCTCTACTCATGCACCCTTCTTTTGATCTTATGTTTTTTTTCTTGGACAGGACACTCAGGAGTTCCTGCGCTGCCTGATGGATCAGCTACATGAGGAGCTGAAGGAGCCTCTGACAGAGTGCAACATGAGCAGTGAGGGAAGTGATGGGGAGGAGAGAAGAGATGGAGACCGCTCCCCATCTGAGGATGAGTTTTTGTCCTGTGACTCTGGCTCCAGCAGTGACCGAGGGGAGGGAGGGGGTGCAGGTGACAGTGAGCTGCTCTTGCAGGATGAGTTTGATGGTGTCAGGTCACCGGCAGTGGGAATTGTCAGTCCTGGTGGGGTGATCTCGGAGAAGGAGAGACTGAAGGAAAGAAGGGTATCTGGCTCACCTCTCCGTGGAGGCTCTCAGGAGATGGATGAGGACGCTGATGTGGATACGGCTGCTGAGGAGGAGGCTCCTTTGAGGGGACAGGAAGAGGAGTTAACACTAACTCCAGACACTGATCTCCAAAACCCAGAGAACCATCAGACATCAAACACTGGGCAAGGGCAAAGTCAGAGCAATAACAGCTTAGGTATAAGATCGACAGGATCACAAAAGTGGGTTATTACATATCATACCACCAGCTTTGGATTGTTTGTCTGTTTCATGATACAACATGCTTTTTTCTAGAGCCGGACAATGAAGCATCAATGACCCAGCCCCAGTCCACTCCCTGTAGTCCTGTGCGAACTCTTCAGGAGCTGCATCCAAAACTCTCCTCTAGTCCACCTCGCTCCAGCCCGCTTCGCTCCGCAGGACCTGCATACTCATTCAAAAAAGGTCTGAAAATTTCTGAAGTCTTGCCACATTTAGCAGGTTTCTTTTTCTTTTGGATTCTTCTCCCTTCGTGTTCACACACTGCCGCACTGTGTTGGCAGTTTGGGAAAAAATTATTTTTCACAAATGTACCCTCCTTGTTTTCAGCCTCACCTTTAACATATACTGTACCTTATTTTAATTTGTTTCTTAACTGTGGTGTCTAGGTGGTGGAAATCTTGAAATCTATCCAATTGTCCTAAAATGTGGTTAAGAAATGTATGTTTCCACCAGGATAATTCCTTATCTCTTTGGCTCCATCAAGTCAGGTTTTTAATTAGTCCAAATTAAATGCTGGCCACATGATGAGCCCATACACATTTTGTTTGTAGGACTAATGAGCAAATCTGAAAAAATCTAAAACTAATAGTGAACTTGTAATATGTTATACCTGCATATTAGTTTGTGTTAGGATTCTCATTCCAAGTAGTCTTGTCTCATTCATACACTTTGGAGTTTCCCCATCACCTGTTATAGTGTTGCAGCCTTTTGAAGGAACTTCTGTGTTTAAAGTGTTGTTGCAGTGATGAGGTTATTTGCTCTCGATTGAGCTACTATTTGTGTAATGTTGGTACAATCGCTTGTTAACTATGTCCACTGCTTGTTTTATAGGGATACATTTTGATTGATGTGGCATTTTATTACAGTAAGATCCCAGTTTCTGTCCCATACAATCTATTCAGGCATTGTGTTGCCTTCCTTTCCCTCACCCACATTAATTTAATTAAGGTAGCAGTGTTTAAAGTGCTTTGTCCACCTCCAAAGGCTTTAACAATGTTAACTTTGTCCTCTAAAACCATCTGTGCTGTTGTGTGTCTTCCAGCTCAGCTGCTGCTCAGCGCCAGGAAGAAGAAACAGTCTCACTATCGCAGTGTGATCTCTGATATCTTCGATGGCTCCATCCTCAGTCTGGTCCAGTGTTTAACTTGTGACAGGGTGAGCTGTGCTTCACATGTTCAAACACCAGGGGAAGCTACTTGCCTATTCAGTCTTGATAAATACTAGTTTTGTTACCTTTTTTGGATAAAGGGTAGAAGGACATCTGTAATTCTACCATTTCACAAATGATATGAACAATTATTTACACATATTTTCACATTTTAAACTTTTGTTTTGCATTTCATTCGCATCATTTATATGTAATCATTATTATTTTTGGAAAACATTATGCCAAAGGATTGCTCAATCCAAAATCATCCATCAACCATACTCTTTGTTGATCTAGGTGTTTATTGCACAGATATGTAGATTAGACAATTTTATTTAGTTCCACTATTACTGAAATATGTAATATATTTAATATGTGGCAGGTTTCTACTACAGTGGAAACCTTTCAAGACTTGTCGCTCCCTATTCCTGGTAAAGAAGACTTGGCTAAGCTCCACTCCTCCATCCATCAGAACCTTCCAGTCAAGACTGGTGTGTGTCCTGACAATTATAGCTCACAGGGCTGGATCTCTTACATCATGGATTCCATACGCCGGTCAGTGGACCACTTTAAGCGGGAAGTCAGCATGTTTGAACGCAAACACATAAATTCAGTGGCTTTTTGCATATTAATATTTTGACGTGACGGATGTATCGCAGTCAGTTGTGTTTCTGGTGAGTGGTTTTATTGTAAAGTTTTCTTTAGATGTAAGTCGAGATTAACGTAAAGTATGATCAATAAAAAAAAAACAGGTTTTAATAATAAATTAGGCAAGTGGAATCTTGAGTTGTTCCGCTCACTTAATTGCTTAAAGCCTATTTTATCATTGAACCACAGTGTTAGTTCCAAGATAATCATTACATGGGGCTTTGCGATAGATATTTGGTGCATGTACAGAGCACGCACAGTAGATACAATATCAGAGCTACAGTATTGTTGGTAGGTCAAGGCAGAGGGCTGCACTTTTCCTGGATTTAACTAATGAAAAGTATCCTGTCAGATGAACTTTGTCTTTTTCATCATAGTCTGAACTGGAAGGATGATTAGTGTGTCCCAAAGTGAAGCAGCATGATGCAGGTTACTGCATTGCTAATCACAGGAAGTAAAGAAACATCTAAGCTGTTTGTTATTTTTCATAACCTCAGAGCTGATCATAACTTTGTCTGTGGTCCATGCAGTGAGAGGGCCTTGAAGACGTCAGAGAGTCAGTCCGGGACTGATCGAGCTGGAGAGATTATGTAGACTAAGGCGTTCTAAAATGCTTGATGCACTGCTCCAGGACAAGATTTAAGTAACAAGCCATCAGAGGCCCCAACAATAGTGATGTTGCATTTTTAGAAATTGTTAAAGTACACTTGCAATGCAATCTAACACAGCAGGTTTGCCATGAATTCTGCTTTTACAAGCATATATTTTCCCAGAAAGCTGACAGTTCTACTTTGTGTTTATTATAGTTTCGTCTTGACTAGTGTAATTCCCTTTTAACCTGCCTCAGCAAGCCTTCACTGGGTAACTTAAAATTGGTCCAAAATGTTCTTTTTTTTTTTTTCTTTTGAATACATTTAGAGCTGTGAACATCACAAAACTGCCTATATTAAAGAGCTACAGCTCTACATTACCAGTAGAGATCTGATCAAGACAAAAGGAGAATGTGTTCTTGTCCTTAACTCTGAAACTCTCTCCCATCGGACTTCGGATCTGTGAATCCCTTTAAAAAATATGAAGACCCACTTGTTCAGACATATTTTTGCTTGCTTTTTAGTATTTTTTTTAAATAGTTTTTTTTTTATATTTTTCTCTGCTACAGTATTCAGCTCTTTAGCAAAAGCGGTGAGAAACCTTCCTACCACACCTCTGCAGGAGCTAGAGACAGTTAGAGAATAGCTGGTGAACATTTGGCCGTGAGCTAAATGTTTTACTGTGGTGGCAGGGGTTACACTCCGTTTGTGTTGTGCTTTTTGAACAGGTTTGTAGTTTCATGCATCCCCAGTTGGTTTTGGGGGCCCATGGTTACACTCGAGGACTGCCTTGCTGCCTTTTTTGCTGCAGATGAACTCAAAGGTAAAGATTACTATATCGCACAATTCTCTAGTTTGTAAAATTGTTAGGTGCAAATTTGATGTGAGAATTCATATTTACTTTTATTCTTTTGCCAGGAGACAACATGTATAGCTGTGAGAGATGTAAAAAGTGAGCATTTGTAGTAAATCCACTGATTAAAACTAAAGAAATTCTTTGAAAAGTTTGTTTCAGTCACACTGATTACTCTGATTTGATTTCTGCAGGTTGAGAAATGGCGTTAAATATTGCAAAGTGCTTCGACTCCCAGAGGTAGAGGTTCATTATCTTATCGCTTTCTCGCTTCCTTGCTATAACATTTAGTTATGATAGTGGGCGGTTTGATAACATCTTCTTGAATCTTTTTGTTTAGATTCTGTGCATTCACCTGAAACGTTTCCGGCACGAAGTCATGTATTCATTCAAGATTAGTAGCCACGTATCCTTCCCGTTAGAGGGCCTGGACATGCGACCCTTCCTTGCTAAGGAGACTCCATCCCAAGTCACCACCTATGATCTGCTGTCAGTTATTTGTCACCATGGAACGGCAGGAAGTATGATATAGTTTCATATTCTGCAGATAAGGGCTTCTCATTTCCTTTATGGGTAAAGAGCAAATGTATACACGGTACCTTCTTTCTTTTTTTTGTCTTTTTTCATCTTTCTTTTTCCTCCCCTCCCTCTTACTGTGTGTATGTTACTGCAGGTGGACACTACATAGCTTACTGTCAAAATGTGATCAATGGTCAGTGGTATGAATTTGATGATCAGTATGTCACTGAAGTGCATGAGACGGTGGTGCAGAATGCAGAGGCCTATGTCTTATTCTATAGGTGAGCATCTGAAGAGCCGGATTGCCAAACATTTATACTGAATCTTGGCTAATTTATGATGTTTGTTTTTTCTTGGACCCATTCAGGAAAAGTAGTGAGGAGTCAGTGAGGGAGAGGCAGAAGGTGGTGGCTCTGGCCAATATGAAGGAGCCCAGCCTGCTGCAGTTTTACATCTCCAGAGAATGGCTAAACAAATTCAACACCTTTGCAGAACCAGGCCCCATCAGCAATCACACATTCCTTTGTCAACATGGAGGTGTGTGGCATAGTCAGACTCAAAGTGTATAGTGCATGCTTATTTAAACTGGACCTCCACTGATTTTGTATATAAAGTTCAATGTAATAGTCATGGGAAGTATGACTCAGCCTGTGAAAACAGTTGGCTTATCAGGGGCTCTGGAAATGTTTTGTCAAGTCTGAGATAATAACTTGAATGTTACAATTTGTTACTCTGTGTTACAACAGTTAAAACCAGCGTTGGTCTTTAAACAGTTCCAAAACTCCCACACATCTTTTAAAGTGTTTTGTATTTAATATGTGCAGAATTAGAAAACAGTGCATGATGTAGCCAGACTGTAATTAGGAGAGTTTTACAGACCATTATCAGCTAATATTAGCGCAGCTCTGTTGACTGACTGCATGCAGAGAAGGCTGACGCTCAACTGAAGATCCGATAAGCTGAATATAGGCTACCTGGAAAGCACAAGTTTAAAGTGACTAGAAGGCACCTTTGTTTTCTTGTGGTGCAACCAGCTGCTTTCCCATAACTTCTGCCCATTCACCGAGCCAAAACTTCAGCAGTCTGTCCCTTGACTGTTTAGAAGAGACCAGATCATTTTTCCCATTATGCAACAGATTTATATAAGCAAAGAAATGGAAAACAGTGCTGAAGGGAGGTAGCTGGCCTGTCTAAACATTCCAGGTCCCAAGACTAACCCCCCAAAGTTACACAATATTCCACAGCAATATTATCTGGATCTTTTCAGATTTGAATGATGGTTGACTAGTTCAAATGTCTTAAGAAGAACCTGTATTGCATCAATGTTAAAAGAGGACAGCAGGGATGACGGTGGAGTTTGAGAGGGTTGGAATGAAATGCACTGCTGGCAGCAGATTACTACCCCTTTAACACGTTTTTGTCTCTGTACAGGGATTCCTCCTAATAAATACCACTACATAGATGATCTGGTCGTGATAGTTCCCCAGAATGTGTGGGAATACCTTTACAACAGGTAAACATGCAACATTCAAATATTTTAATGAATGGCAGAAAGCAGTACTGTGTTTTTGTAAAAAGGAAACACACTCTTAAAAGCAAGTCTTATTTGTTTCTATCAGTATGTAAACTAAAATGTTATTTCTGACTGTACTGCTTTTGTTTAATGATTTGATGTCATTAATTTTAAATAGCATAAATAGTAATTTGTTAAGCTGTGCTTATAGAACAAACAATTGGAATCAAAAGCAGACGGCAGCAGTATCTGCCACAGTTGGTTTACATGTTACAAATTGTTTACCATTTATGTTCTGTTAAGTTAAAGCTGCACTAATCAATAATTCTGTGACAATATTGGATCAAATGGCTACATGCAGTGTGAAAGGACTCATTCATAGGGAACAACCCACTGAGAATTTTCACCTTACTCTTCAATTCACAATAATCCTACTTATAGTAGGACACTTATTGTCTAGTCCAGTCTCTGCAGGCAGTTTTCTGCAAAACGGCTCTAAACTTCTACTACTATCTGCCCAGCAGACATAGTTGACATCTATCAAGTGAACACTGAGGAATATTCAGCAGCTACAGAGCCAGAGCAGACCAAACAAATTGAGTAACTATAGCTCACAACTCCAAATGCTGCTTCTTTTCTGGTAGAAATATGTAACTAGCTAACCATCTACAACAAATTTAACTGACTTTCAACAACAAATAAATTAAAGCAGCTTTAAATTCACAAATTAATTGAGGTTGAAGCTAATTAATCTGCTTTTCCTTATTATTGTTTCCAATATTTTGTCCACTTTTGTCAATTAGTTGCGACTAGAAAGCACCTGGTAATGAATCAGAATGCGTGGGATTTGAGCTTTCCTGGACAGTGTAACATTGTTTTTGAACAATTCTCCCAGCAAAATCAACATATTTAGCTCCACAATAATGCACTTGGTTAAAAATTGATTAGAAGGACATAGGATTAGATGACAATATCTATTAATGATTTTCTTTATGAAGAATAAATTCAAATGTCTGTCTGTCTAAACTTTAGAGCCTTTCTCTGTTTGTGTCCTTAGTTTTGGAGGTGGCCCAGCTGTCAACCACCTGTATATGTGCGCCATCTGTCAGGTCGAGATTGAAGCTTTAGCTAAACGCAGAAAAATGGAAATAGACACCTTCATCAAGGTAAAAGCCTGTATACTACGAGGGTTTATTTCTGCATACACTCTAATTTTTGGATTATAATGGATCTTGAATGAGCATTTTTTTTCATCTGTAGCTCAACAAAGAGTTTCAGGCTGAAGAGGCTCCAACAGTGATCCTTTGCATCAGCATGCAGTGGTTCAGAGAATGGGAAAGCTTTGTGAAGGGCAAAGACAATGGTATGATGCTGTAGCTCGGTAGATCGAGTCATAAATTAAAGTTCTTAATTTTTATATAATGTGTCTTTGAATTTGTTTTGTTAGAGCCACCTGGTCCCATCGACAACAGCAAAATTGGTGTAATGAAAGGAGGACACATACAGCTCAAGCAAGGTAAACCTCGGCACTGGTTTAGAAGCCCATAAGATGTCATAAATGTTTACTTTGTGTCTGATCTGCATTCAGGCGCAGACTATGGTCAGATCTCAGAGGAAACATGGCAGTACTTGTTGGGTATTTACGGCGGAGGCCCTGAGATTGCAGTCAGACAGACCGTGGCTCCAGCCGACCCTGACAGTCTTCATGGAGAGAGGAAAATCGAGGCAGAGACGAGAGCACTATGAGACAAAGAGAGGTTCGATTTTTTTATGGGAAACACTTCCCAGTGCTTGCATGCTTTTCAGTCCCGGTAATCCCTCAAAAGAACTTGCATCCCCCTCAATATATGCAGACTTCCATACAATCACATGATATATACTTTGGCAAAATACAAGTTTCCTGGAAACTGTGGTATTGGAGCATAAACCTGGTCTTGGAATGTCCACTAATGTCAACATATGAGCTCATAAATTTCTTCTGGCCACAAAAAGAGCAAGAAATCCATATGTGGCCAGGAACAATGGAGGGAACACATCTGGTTGATAAACAGCCATAAATCCCTATTTGAGTTGAAAGTCCCAGTATAGGGTCTCTGTTCTCAAATTGTTTCTCAACTTTCACTATTTGCAGGTCTCCAGATTCCCCTTTCGAAATCTACCCTCACAAGAAGCTGAGGAATTTGCACCTTGGTCAAGAAATCTTGCCGTGAGCACTTTTTCAATGTAGCAACATGTTATTCCGAAGTTGTGTTGCAAGAGGATGAAACGGTAGTTAAATATATTTATTTATTGAAAAGCTCTGATTCTCCGTTAAGGTATAAAATAAGATGTCATGTCACATCTCTGGGGATATTTCTTTAGCTATGGTGTCTCGTTGGCTGCTGTAGTGACTAGTTTTTATTTACTGCTGAAGTGGCTGCAGCAGGCTGATAGGCGGAAACAAACCAGAACGCTGAATAACAGTATGAGGTTTGGTTTGAGGATTTTTCTTCTTGACTTGAAGCAGCAGCTAAGAGACTTTAACAAGCTTTCTGTTGTTTGCCTGTTTACTAGTTACATAGCAACAAGTTCAAACATCAAGAAAAAGATTTTGCATAAAACATACTCTTGCACTTCCAACCTGAAATACACAAAGCACTGAGTGCTAAGGAATGGGAGTCATTTGTTTGTTTAAGCCAGTAAAGTGATCAGATTTATAAACTAAAGAAAAAAGATTACAGTAGGTTTATATGAAACTATGAAACATGCATGCATATGGGGGTTTTCATGGCATTTGCTTCAAAATGCATGCAGCTGCAGCTCCTCTTTTTGACCCGACAGAATATTTTACTGACAGGATGAGATGCCAAATTTTGTGCTCATAATCATTGAGATATTGGCTTACTACCCATAAATATAAAAATGAAAATAGTTTTATTAACATGAATATAAACAAAGTAGGAAAACACATTTTTTTAAAATTTGAAATATCAAAGGAAACATGGTTGTCTGTTCTCAGAAATGTACAGTTCCTTTAACAACACAAACAATGCAGCACCTGGTAACAGTGGGAAAAAATGGCAGAGAGTCAGTCTCAACTTACCTGAATAAACCAAGTCTTCTTTTATCTCACTGTAGATAAATCACATGCTTGCCTTTTTGTACTGCACAGACAGGCACCAGTTTTTAAGTTTAACATTCAGGTAGAGTGACAGACGCAAGGTAACAATAATGTATGTAACTGATTTTTTTTATTTTCCTTTTTAATCTAATAAATACTCTTCAGTTACTGATAATAATTATTATATATATATATATATATATATATATATATATATATATATATATATATATATATATATATATATATATATATATATAAAAAAATACATAGCAAATTACATAGCAAATTTCAAAGCTAGACCTGGAGAAAATGAAATGGTGTATTAGTAGTAATTAGTATAAGATAGAGAAACTGAAAAACCTGCATTTAGATTGTGAAATCCCCTACGCTACATTTTCAAAGCATCAAGGCAAAGGACAAAGAAATGCATAAACAAATAATATGTATAAATTAACTATAATAATGCCCAACGACTGAAAAAAATCAACATTGTCACTAATCTTCAGCTGCCATGCAGTATTCAGCTGTAGGGCTTAAGTAGTTTTTGTTTTTTTTTTTTTTTTTTACTTTTTGTAGCTGTATTACAGCAATTAGGAATGAAATAGCTATATAAACAAATCTGACACGAAAAGAATAAAAATAAAATGCCGTATCTAGTCATCATCTCATGGAATACAGTGCCTTCAAGCCCTTACGTACCTTTGTATATTTTGCATGAAAATCACTGTGCAGGCATGTACACGACTGTACTTAATTGACACCTCACTCACTTAACAGGTTAAAAAAAACAAGTTAGTGGATTATTTTAATGATTTTAATTTAATACAATAATTAAAATACTAATTAACTATTGTTAATTCAGAGGGATTTTAATTATTTCCTTATGTTATGAGACCTCATATAAATTCCCAGCATAGCTTAGCTAAACTTTAACCTCGGTAGAGACCTGTTCAGCCAAGGTAAGTAAAAACATCTGTGCAGGTGTGTAGGGACTTAAGTACATTTTCATCCACCTTCCCTTTGAAAAGATGCTGTATCCCATCAAGTCTCCCACCTTATGTAATACAGTGCGTGGTACATTGTTTACTGTATGTAAGCTAGATGATGAAATGGGCGTGCACTCTGAAGGTATAACTGCCCAATAATTTAAAGATATAGATCAAAAGTTGTGAAATTTCATTTTCTCCATTTTCTTTGTGAACGTATGGTCCATTTTTTATGTTTTATACTCTAAGCATCCAAGAGTGAATTAGCTCATACCAACATTTTGTCATGCTCTGCCCAAATGTAAGGAAATACACCTACCAACTTTTGAAAAGCTTACTAATTAAAATGTTGTAACTTGCTTTAATCCATACAAAGCCTGAAGCCCTAAAAGTGACAAGTTGTGGCTAGCAGTTTTCCCCAGCTTCCAGTCTAGTCAGCCGTCTGGTTGTAGCTTCATATTGAACTAGCTCACAAACCTGTGATATCTGTCTTCTTAACTAGATCCCAAAATTTGAACTATCCAATAAAAGATGTAAAAGAAGAGATTTACGCAAATTAACGTCCACGTGATTGTTCTTTTTGTTAAAATATGTAGTATACACCACATGTGTAGTATTCTGTTAGTCACTGTGAGTCATAAACAGCTGAGCGATCCAGGATAAGTGAGACAGATTCTTGAAATGCTTAATCAGCAGATGTCTGTAGGTGTGATTATCCACAATAGCAGCTTTAACATATCCTTGGCAATATGAGCAACAATGCCCAGAATTCCCAAGGTGTTTCAATAGACATTTCAACACAGATATTTTGACTTCCCATCACAGAAAAGTCACAGGTGTGACTAATACCAATAATGCTAATAAAGATTGCGGTATAGACTTTGGCTATCAAAATAACTTAGCGGGGCTCTGAAACCAGTGGATCATCTTTATCAACTAATATTGTCCAGAAGCCAATATTGCAAATGCACTTTGTGAATATTTCTTATTTTATGTGTTTTTAGTAGCTGTTAAGCTTTCGTTTTTGGTTTTGTTTTTTCAAAAACGTTTACTCTTTTTTTGATTTCTACCAACTCTTGTTAAATGCTTTTGGGCATTTGGTGCAGAAAGTGTAAAGTGAATAATTGTGAGCTTCACTTGGGGATTCAGGTGATAACTCACCGTAGGTTCATCACTACAAACAACCCCTTAAACATTGGTATTTGACACATTGTGATAAAAAAATATTCATAATAACTGATTAAAGGTTCAGAGCAAACAGATGCACAACAACCTATGGCTAATGTGAACATGACGAGCAGTGAAGATTCTCTCTCAGATGCCCTTATATGTGGATCGGTGGAGGTCACACCACAAAATACATCTGCAGCTCATGTCCCCCTGAATTCCTCAGCGGACAGTCATTCATCCATGTGTCTAAGTTAAGTTTTGTAGTGTTAGATTTTTTTTCCTTCAGACTGAATCTGCTAGAGATTTTATCAATGCAGTGGCCATGTGTGCTGTATGTTAGATACTTAACGGGGGAGTACGTGCAATGAAAAAAGATAAAACTTTGTGCAATATTTAGTTCTGCCATCATAGAGCATCACTTTGAAGAGCTGGTAGTAAACGCTGGGCCAGTGCAGCTTATTGTATTGCTGTAAGGTGTTGAGTTGTAATTATCTGACTTTACCCATCTCTGAGTGTGTTTGCTTGTGTTCCAGCACGTAGCTATGTGTCTCAGATTTCCACTTTACAGGGAATTCAAGCATTGCTTGGACTGAAATATCATGGCATTGGACAGAAAGCACAGCAAGAATTCAATGATTCATGTTTTCTCTACAATTTTCAGTCTGTGGCTTTTGTGTTCATAAATGGTGATTGTTTGAGAACGTGGGACTTATATGTTGACCTAAATTCCATGGGATGTCTTAATGTCTGTATAACTGATGTAATTACTCATGACTAGTTAAATTATTAAAATTGCCTGGTCTTTGATTTGAATGTGGGTTTTTTTCATTTTGTTTTTTGTTTCTTAGTTGTTTTTTCTTGTGGTTTGAAAAAAGTTAACAACGCTGAAAATGAAAGAACACAGAAAAGGACTGTTTTTCTCAGTAAGCATTCAAACCACACTTTATATCGTTATATCAGATTTAGAAGATAAATAATGTGTGAAAGTACAGCACGGAGACAGCTTAGCATAAAGACTGAAAACCAGCACAAACAAATAATGTGCTTCTGTCAATATTTAACATGTTATCCCTCTTTTTTTTTTATCTGCGCAAAAAGATGATACGCTCAGTTGCTAGTCTTTTGATATTTAGTGTACAAATGTGAGGTTTTAAACTGACTGAATGAAATGAGTCACTTTAAATATATGGGCATTAACCTGGCAAGAAAAAGCTCTGTGAAAAGACAGATGTGGTGCTTTTCTTTTAATCTCGACCCCAAACCCTTTTGTTTAGTTTAAAGATCTTAATTAATCCCATCTGATACGGGGCTTACAATGCGCATATTACGGCATAAAAACAAAGACCATAAATCAAAGTTTAGGCTAAAGATATACCAGGGCCCAACCTCTCTTTTTGGTGGGGCCACCAAAATGGATAATCCAGCCAATGGCCCAGATCTCAGGTTACTTTGGACATAGTGCATCCATTTTACCAGTCTTTTTAAATTAGTTTACTAATTTGTTACACTACTAAATTGTTGCAGTGCCACTTTGAAAAATGAGTAGATATTTACAGATAAGTCAGAGTCTGAGAGTTGAGCTGTTTTAATCTGAAATAGAGGGAGCAGCTTTTATTAAGAGAGCAGCTATGATGTCATCTGTAGTCCCATACGTATGCTGAGCTGTATCCAGCTCAGACAGAGGCAGACCAAGAGGAAAACACCAGCCTGGAAAGAGATAGGATACATGATGACCACAGGAGAAACAACACACCGTACAAATCAGGTAAGAGCCAAAGACACAGCAACTCGGACACAGACCTTCTTACACACACACACACATGCAGCTGCAGCATGTGTCCACATCACATCACCAAAACACTGGCGTGTTTCCTGCACTGCATGTGTGCCTGAGCCGGACTGCGCACACACAAGCACACCCAGAGCTTTGTTATAGATCACTGGCATGAAGATTATCCTGATGCTTACTTGAACGATGTGCAGGATGCGTTTCATGAGACACCAGATATATAGTGATAAATAATTAAATGTCCCATAGCAGTAGTTTTACAGACCACTGAATATTAAATCATCAGATCACAATACAGTGAGAATCCAGGGCAGCAGGGGAGTGTGTGGCTGGCTTTAAGAGGGTTGTCAATGGTGTGTCCCTTCGCTGGGACAGGATGGGTGTGGCAAGTCGCAGCACAACACTTGTCCTTTCTGTCTTCAGCGTTAAAGTCATTTTCTCTCTGGCTGATGGCTCTGTGTGCATCATTTAGCTTTGTAACATGAAGGTCAGATGTCGATTAACGTGGGCAGCTAGAGATCTGTATTAATTTACTGGAATAAACGTGGGCGTATCTTTGGAAATTTGAGGTTAGCCTCTCTTATAGGACAATAGGACAATCTTTTTAAACATTAGTTGTTTAAAGCACAGACGTGTTCATCATCTGGAAAAATTGGTGTGATATTAAGAGCTAAAATAACTCTTGTAGAAAATATTTTTCTGTTTATTGTTACAGATGTCAGAACAAACTGGGTCCTGCCTGTCTTTCACGTATACATGCATTTTTAATATTCCACAGTATGAACGGGTCTCCCATTTTATCTCTGTTGCCCCTCTTCTGCTGAGCTCACGCTGCTCCTGTAGGTGTGTTCTTGTTTTGGCAGTGGGTTAAATCGGATGTTCGCTTTCCTAAAAAAAAAATGCAATGAGCTGAGAAATGATAAAACGGCAAAGTATTAAATGGTGAAAAGACAAAAGATTGGAATCATGACTGGGTATGAGTCTTTTAGTAAGAATGGGATGAGGCCCAACACTTGAAAACAGGATTTAATCATGAAATTGAAAAGAATTTGGAGATTTAATCTTCTCTGGTACGTACAGCTATATCACTGCCAATTTTAGAGAATCCAGAAGAATTTCTGTTGAGGGCTGAAAACCTATTTTCAAGGCCCTGGGGCAGCATTACTCTCTAGTAGAAATCACCGCATGGGCTCAGGAACAGCTCCGAAAACAGTGTGTGGCTGCATCTACAAATGCAAGTTAAAACTCCACTACGCAAAGAAGCAACAATATGCTAACAAGATCCAAAAAACACTGGCTCCACATGTGAGCCGGGGCTCATTTCACATGGACTGAGGTGGAGTGAAAATCTGTCCTGAGGTGTCACCATTCAAATTCAAATCCCCCTTGCTTAAGAGGAGAGGGGCCCTCTGACTGTACAGCACATCGTTCAGAAGCCAGTATCTGTGATGGTGTGGAGGTGCATCAGTGCACACAGCCCGGGCGTCACATATTTGAGGGTAATATTAATGCTGAATGATATATACAGGATTTGGAGCAACATATGCTGCCACCCAGATGCCAGACATCCTTTTCAGAAAAGGCCTTAGCAGAAAGTAGCTAATATTACCTAAAAGGTGTGGAGTTTGCCAGAAGATTGACCTTGAGATGGTTGTGAGTACAGTTTGTCCGAGTGGTTATGTACGAGAAAAGCTATGGTCAATAAGACCCAGAAACAGCATAAAAAGACCAACCTCTGGCTAAAGGGTTGAAAGTCGACCATTTTGTCAGTACCCTCCAAATGAAAATATATTTACAGCATTATGAATGAAAAGTGCAGCTAAAATCCCATATAAAGCAGGACTAAGCTTTCAGAACTAAAGTAGCTCATTGTATTCTGTTTTTATTTGCACAGTGTCCCAACACTTTGGACTCAGGGGTGTACTCTGCTTGGGACAGAAGGGGAGAACACAGCTATATCTATTTTAACGCAGCCTACTTTTGCTTTCTTCCCATTTTGTCTTTAAAGATCTCACTTCATTTTAGAGCAACCTACATGATGGTGATAAGGTATTTACCAGAAACGTTCTGTGTCTGTTTTTTTTCCACAGGCATTTATTGCATCGTATGGGACAGCAATGCTTCATTAATCCGGAAGACGTTGCCCAACAAAACACGGGACGTTATTCAGTGATCATTGCAGTGCGAATTAGTACAAAACAGCTCTGTGGTGACCCTGCACCCATATTTTCCTGAACTGCAGTGTCGTCAGAGGAACTAGTCATCGCATGAGTTGGACTTAAAAGCTCACTGAATCAGCTCCCAGATCTGTGAAATCTCTCTCTCTCTCTCTCTCTTTTGCAGTGGTTTTTGCAAAAGTGACTTCTCTGTAAATATTTACATGCCATGTCTCACACCTCTCAGAGATGGGAAGCACCTTGAGACACATTGGTTATTACTCCATGACCTTTTAACTCAGCGTTACAGTTGCTCGTCCACACAGGGAAGGCTGGATGTGACCCGTGCTGTTTTAGTTATTGACGTTGAGAAATTGGTTTCACATTCTTTTTTTTAATGGAACTTTAAAAAACTGTAACTCCCTCACTGTTTTTTTTTTCTCCCGCTGCAAGCCTTTTATAGAAAAAACAACTTGTTCCAGGAAAACAATTACTCATCTGCATGGACTCTATTTAGACCGTAAAACCGATTTCCATTCCATTTAAGCTCTCAAAAACGTCTTTTTTTTGCAACAGATCTTTTCAAAATCAAGTTTACCTAGTGCTTCCAAAAACCCTTCTAATACAGAATACATATAGTGCTATCAAAAGATACGATAAAAATTAAATTAAATAAGGAAAAATGGAGCTGGTTAAATGCTGGTTGTTATTTGTCAGGATGTCATTTAAATGAATACCTTTCTGTGGTTTATGTACGTGTTAGTGATGGTCTGTGCTTCCTGTCCTCACTTGCAAAGCTTAACTGAAATCAGTGAGGATGTGTTTGTATACTGATGCCTGTGTGAGTGTGTAGAGTAACTTTGTAGACCCGCAAAAGTCTGTCTCCTGACACATTTGCACACGCCATGGGCTGTGCCATGTGTTCCCAGCTGGTCGACATGTGGACTGTGAGAGTGGGGAGGACCGGCCGCAGGGCCATGGAGCTCACCGCCTACCCGCAGATGCTTCAGGGAGGCTACCACAGAGTGACCGGCCTCCACTACATGTCCTCCTTCTCTGATGCAGAGGATTGTTGTGACGACACCAGCTCCGGCAGCTCTCTCACCATGGATTGGCAAACACACGCGACTGATGGCTGACGCTCAGCCAAAGATGTCATGATGCAAACATGCAAATAAATATGAAAGGAAAAGTGCAATAAATGTAGTGCTTGGTGTTGAAGTGAAAGAGGGTGGGCTGATGTTTGTGGTTCTTGAACAAAACTGTTTTATCCCTGAGTTTTATCCCAAACCTCAAGTTTTAGAGAAAGTATTCAGATCTTTAATCCAACAATATAAAAATCAGGTATAGCTACAATTAAAACTCCAGAATCCGTGATGGAAAGTAGGTTAACTCAAGTTCCCTAACACAATTGTGTGAGTGTTGGTCAGCTGCATAACAGCTCCCCCATCGGTGTCTGTGTGTGTGTGTGATTGTGAGTGCGAATGGGTAAATAAGAAGCAGTGTAAAGTGCTTTAAGTGCCAATAGGTAGAAAAGCGCTATATAAGTGCAGACTATTTACCATTTACCATTTTACAATTATATTTACACTTTACCTCTGTATTCTTAAATTCCAAAACTTCCAAATACTTTATTTTTATTTATTTCAGCCTATTGGACTGCTGAACAAAAACCAGTTGTTACATCAAAAACATAAATGGCTTCAAACATGTGATTTTATGATTAATGTAGTACAGTACTGCATATACTTTAGTAATTAACTTTCCCTTGATGTACTACTTACATGTACATTAATATTAAGAAATAAGTACTACACCTACCAGTATAAAAGGGGACATAAACTGTACCACAAAACTGGATAGCATTTAAGTACAGTACTTAAGATACTTCATTCAATCGGCCCTGTGAAAATGTAATCAAACTGATTGTGCTATTGAGCAATAAAATTACCAGTTCAGGGCAGAACTAGAATCTGGATTGCGAAGGAAATCTTTCTTGCTGTTTTGCAACAACCACAGAGCCCATGTTTTGCCTGCAGCTTTACAGGGTATCATTTCCTAGTGTGAACTCAGTACACAAATGAAGACATGCTGACACCAGAAGTCATATGATCTGACTCAGATCCTATAAGCATGGAAGTAATTTTTTTGCTCATTTTTATGACACAGACCACATTAATATGATGAAAGCTGTGACAACTATTGGCAAATAGATTCATTTGAATTTATTATTAATCTTATAGTAGTCGTAATAGTTCTGTGTAATTCAGTGTGATAAATGAACCCAGCTTGAAATAATTTGATACCAAGTATTATGAATAAACCTGTATTTCCAACTAGCCTCAGGCTTGGACAGGTGAGGCCACAATGGGCCCCTGAACACAGACGTGTAAGATGACCCCACAATAACAACAAAGTGACTCTAATTGTAAAATGACACTCTGAGTCCCTTTGTTTGGCTTTACAGCTATTTTCTGTATAGTTGTTTCTTATTTGTTTATTTAGCAGTTTTGTGTCTTTGTAATAATACTGCATTTGTTAATCGTTTTCTTCGTGGTCAGTTAGTAACTTTCTTTGTGTTTTTTTCATCTTTTTTTTTTTTTTTTGTTGTTGTTGCTTTCTAGAAGCTTTGTGTCTCTTTTTAGTTGGCTTGTGTCTTGTGGTCATCTAGTTATCTAGTTGTGTGTGTGTTTTTTTACCACAGTATTTTCCGCTAAAATGAGGACGTTAGAGGTAGAATATAAATAGAGTGTATTTATGTAAATTTGATGTAAATTTCAGCAGACTTTTTTTTTTGGTTTTGGTAATGCCTGTCGCTTTTGTTTGAGTAAAACATTTGAAAACCACGACTTAATAACTGTGATTTTTGGAGAAGCTAAAGTTCCTCTTTGGGATTCACTTACTCAAGAATCATTTCCGTGTCGCCTCCTTTCTTCTTACCCATCATCAATGGGTGGGTGGGAAAAAAAAAAAAATCTGCGTAAGGTACAAAAAAGCCTTCCCCTCAGGCTCACTCTTACTTTTCCAACTTTGCGCACGCACAGATCTCAGAGCTCCAGCCTCCATCTCTCTTTGAGCAGTCTTCTTGAACACAGCCATGGCAGGGATGATAAGCACCGAGGCTTTCTCCTGTTTTGTCTTTTACGGCGTGCTCCTGGTGATTAAAATGTACATCATAGCGTTCATAACGGGACAAGTGAGGCTGCGTAAAAAGGTGAGTTCCCGATTTAGGCGGTGGAAGCGGCTTAATTGCAGCACCGGCGGCACCGTTCACTGATTTATCTGCTTTTCTCTAAGGCATTTGCCAACCCAGAGGACGCGCTGAGACACGGCGGTTTGCAGTTTCACAGAGAGGATCCTTATGTGGAAAGATGTCGGAGGTGAGAAAGTGCAGAAAGTTTGAACCTTTAATGCTTGAAATAACAGAATATACAGAAAAGCGAAATGAAGTATGTCGAATTGGTCCCTAAGTTGCATAAAGGTACTTAATTACTTCCCTGCAGTTTTTACATTAGAAGATTGCTGTTATAATCATTATTTCTCTATAAAGCATCCGTGATTCTGTGCATAATATACGTCTGCATGTATCAAAAAATGAAAAAAACAACAACTATTTTCCAGTGATTAAATAAGGGTTATTATTTTAGAGTGTTTTTCCAGGGACTTTTATTCCCTTATAGGCCATGTTTCTCCAAGAATGCATGTTTTCCTCCACTATAAAGAGTTCGCAGTGGATTTGTTTTAACTTGTCAGAAAACGATCTCTGGCAACGACGAGGAAAACAGATGTTTTTCTCTGCTCGTAAAAACGTTGTTTTCCCCTCTTTCCTACACTCTCCATGAAAGTAGTGATGGAAAACCAATTGTAACAAATCATTTATTAAATCTTCATTTTTTTAAAGTCTGGCTTGCATAACAGTTCAAGTTTGTGCCCTTTCAGCAGCATGTTACCAGGGCAGGTCCTCTTGAATTACATTGTTCACAAGGCTGATCGCAGTAGGCAGAAAGGAAACTGTCTAGCCCATAAACTGTCTGACGAGGCAGCCGAAAAGAGAAAGTTTGCAGTAGCATGATTCATGTGAGATGAGCTCCCCCCCTACACTGAATGAGGCACTCACAGGATTGTTCACCCTCAAGTGAAATTACAGAAGAAACCATAAAAACCCCAAATGGAAACAATCAATGAAATAGTTTAGTCATTCTTTGTATGTACTGCACGTCATCAGCACTTAAGGCTTTAAAAAACAGATGTTTGCTCCTGCAGTCACACATATGTACGTATGTAGCTTTGACTAATTCTTTTTTTTTTTTGCCCAACAGAGCTCATAATAACGACATGGAGAATATCTTGCCCTTCCTCTTCCTGGGTGCCATCTACTCCCTGACTGGACCTTCACTGGCAGTGGCCCGCTTTCACTTCCTTGTCTTCTTTCTGGGCCGTGTGCTGCACAGCGTTGCCTACCTGCTTGCCCTGCGAGCTCCGACCCGCTCACTGGCCTACATTGTTGCACAGATACCTTGTGTCTCCATGGCTCTGCAGATTCTTGCAGCAGTTGCAGCGTACGCCTGAACATCAAGAGATGAGGGGACTAAACTACAATTGGCGTTCAAGTCTCCGGTCCCAGTGTGTGACGAGGGGGACCCAGAAGGGGCCTCCTGGGAGGGAGAACGCAAATGACAGGAATGTCACAGAGAGTGCAATATGTTGCAAGCTGCGTGATTACACCAGTGGTGTTTAGTTTTTAGATTTTGACAGTATTTTTTTATTGTTTTAATTCCAAATGTGAGAAGATCTTATTTAACCTTCACTGAAGTTGGCATCTTGTACTGTACCAGTGTATTTAAAATGCAAATGAAGGTTGTTGCTTTTGTTTTGTCTCTTTAGCTATAGTTTCTATTGGAAAGACATGACCTTCACTGACAGACTTTTGCAGGCATTTCTTATAAGCTGATCTGCACCGTGTGTAGATCCCTGACCCCTTTCCTGTATTTACATACAACCCAGACCACCATTTATGTGGCGTGTGTCCTCTGCGGCTTCACGTGTTTCCTGTGTCAACATGTCATCTGTGGTGTTAACATTTGTTTGTACAACAGCCACTGGAAGCATAAGGGAGCGTGGTATAACGGCAGAGGATGTAATTAAAGATTTACTAGTCACTCAGTGGAGTACAAGTTGATGATTTACTATGCATTCTTCCAGTTCCAAGTTCAAGGAATACTATCACTGAGGTTCCAGAGGAATAAAGAACCGAAAAGAAAAAAGAAAATGTGTTTTTATAATTGTTACCATAGCTTATTACAAAGTTTGATAAGTCCATGGAAACCGATTTATAGTCAGTAAAGCAATTCCCATCCTAGCCTTACTTAAAAGAATATTAATACAACAATATGTTCAGTCTTGTAATTGTCTTAATGGAGAGATAATTCCAGACTGGGCCTAGTTGTGCAGAAACTGTGTGTTCTGATGTTAAGGGAACAGGGCCCCACTTTGTGTGTGCTCGTGTGAGATGATCCACAAGTCTGAGGCCAAGCTCCAGCATTCCTCTATCTATTATGTAAGAAATTCTGGCTGCGTTGTGTTCACAGTCACATCCTGAGAGGGCGGAGGGTGTTGGGTGTTGCACTTAATGGACAGGAGTGCAAAGAAACACTTTCTGATACCTTGAGAAAGAACCTGGACATTTATATTTGAAACCACCTTAAGTGGAAGTAACATTTTTATCTGTATATAATGAGCAAAATATTTCAGCTCCAGATTTGCTCAGGTCTTCTGCTTTCACTGAAAGCAGGTAACTACAACCTTGTCAGTCTGGCAGGGGGTGGCACCTGGGATGGCCAATTAGATTCAGGGGATGGCCATTGCCCTCCTCCCCCCCTCCCCCCCCCTCACCCCCCCCCTGCATCTGTCCCGTACTCTGTATTTCACTGCAAGCTAAAACTTTCCAGCTGTAAGAACAAACATTCCTAGTCATCACATTTCCAGTTGTTCTCCCGCCAGTGATGACTGCACTTGAAATTACAGGGGCTGCAATGTTTGTGATTATAGAGAGAAAGGAAACATTGAGAAGGTGGAAGGATTGTAAAATCCTCTGCTGTGAATGAAGGAACTTAACAAGATGCATCATCCTGGTGAAACATAAAGCCTACATGCCAGAGACAGGGCTGTGCCTATAGCCTGTGTTTGCGTCAGCGGTGTGGTCGTCTCAACCTGCCTGAACCCTCGGGATAAAAGAGAGCAAGGCACGTGCTCTTTGTCTATAAGTCCTCCCTTTTGGGCTGATAAACTTAAAGGAGCTGACTGACGCACATACACACACACACACACAAGCTCAATCCATTAATCCATTATACTCAAATGATTTAAGCGACTTAAAATGTATAGGCGCATGAAACTCTACTCGCTCACTTGTTTTTGCAGCAGAACACCTGTGTTTTAGTTGAGTTTATGTGATGAGGTAAACTGGGGTTCAGTGGGTGTTGGCTTCTCTGGCTGCATCAGTAAAGGGAGAAATGTTGACAGCAGTGAGGAGCAATGTTTCAACAAGTAAGAAGCTGGAAAAAAACAAAAACTCTTTATTTTCCTTCAATTCACCATGACACAGTTGCATAGTTGATTATCCCCACCTTGTGGCCTTGCACAGCACTAATCTGAAATCATCTGGTTCCAATTTTCAGTTTCTGTGAACAAACTGTCCTGCACACTGGCTGCATTCAGAAAGTGAAAGTATTTTGAGCAACATAGTTAACTTTCACTTAGACAAGCAGCAAAGGAGAATTCACACACTGAAAAGCCTTATGCCGTTGGTTACACAAGGATTGGTGAAGTCAGATCTTGTATCTTTGTTCTTTAAAATCTTGACAGCAGAATTTTGAACGAGCAGGGATCAAGATAGACATGTTTACTAATGATGGTAAACAGAGAATGTTTCATGTATTTTAGGTGCAGCATAAACACTGCAGCCTTCAGTTTTTTGCTTTTATATCTTTTGAAAACATTCCTTAATAGCAACTCTCTGACTTGTGACTCAACCCTTTTGCTGTTCCTACAATGCTAAAATTTAATGTGCTTAAAAAAAACAAAGCCAAATTGTTCAAATTTCATAAATATTTATTACATATCAAGGAACAGAATCAACTACTTTCACAGCAGTGGTCTACAGCACTTGGTTAAAATAATTGCTCAAATAATATTAATAATAATAATAATATAGTTCAGTTTCATTTGAGGCCACATTTGATACACAAACATTTACAAGTAGTACTTGGCATTAAAAACAATGGCGATACAATATTTTAAGACACTTGGTGTTTTTTGTTCTTTTTTTTTTTTCTCATTTTGATATCACAGAGAGGTTCAGCAACAGTCTAAACAGTAAATACAGATTCAAATACAAAAATAAAATCAAAAACAAAATCAAAATCAAAAAACAGTGAAAATGCCAAGGGGAGGTAGAAACAGAGTACTCAGACAGAAATACAGGAGAAACAGCAAAAACGTCAGTGGGAGAAGCAGTGTTCCCCCAGTCACACACGCCCATTCAGAGTAATAAACACTAAAGTACCTTTGTAAAAATCCCCCCCTCCCTTCTTCTTCTTTGTCCCATCTGGTTTGTGTTATAGTGTTTGAAGGGTGCAGGTGGAAAACAGAGGAAAGGCATGAGAGGAGGAGACGAAGAGGCGGCTCATGCGAGAGCTGAAGGCTGCTGCATTGTGAACCCACCACAGAGAGGCACTCTCACACCAACATCCGCACAGCCACAACCGCTGCTCCCAGCTCAGTGTTGCCTTTCTGGACCTCAGAGATTTCCCCTTTGGCGTTAATATCTAGTGTTCATTACTCAGAACCTTTCCCCTTTTCTTCTTAGATTCGCCCTATTCACTGGCCGTACGTAGCTTCCTCATCGCACAATGCAAGCATGAGATATATTTATATTATTGAATTTGAACAGGGCAGCTTTATTCTCTGGCTATGTTTAAGTACACACATCTGAGCACTGCACCTCAGTCTGAGCAGCAGCAGCTGCCGCAGCTGAGCCACTGCTGCTTTTTAATCATCCCAGTGACTTAATAGCAGGTAATTGTTTGCACCTGGATTTACTGCAGTGATGGTTCCCAAAACAGAGAGAAAGAGCCTTCAGACAACGTGGACTAGCATCCCTTTTGTGGTGTTCAAGTGTTTTCATAATTAATTAATTTTATTGATTTTACACACAAATATGTATAATCCCAGTTTAACCAGTTTCATATTTGGTACTAGTCTAATGTTTTATTTGGCTCTGAGGGGCTTTTAGCACAGATAATGCTCATTAGGTTTGTGCTCAGGCTTAAGACTCATGCTGTATTCACGTCAAAAATGTTCACGCCAACACTCTGACTTGTAATTCAGAGTAATGGGAGCTGAGAAGTTTCAAACATGGATGGAATATTTCCTACTCGATGAGAAGAACAGACATGTAAACATTTTGTTTACATGGCAGAATGAATGCAATGAATGCACTGCCAGTGTAACGTGAAGAATAAAATCTAAAATAATCCTTTTCTGTTATTTTAGCTTTTTAAAATTGAGTTTACAGTTCTTTAGTTGTAATTAGAATTGAAATTATAGTTGGGCAAAAGCTGCATTTGTTATGTTTCCATTTAAAAACACCTAAAATTACCTTTAAACCATTGGAACCAGCACAAAGTTCTTTGCCTTTCTGCACCTTCCACATACAGGAGGAAACAAAAACTAAAAATAGTTCATAATTATATTTTTGTTGTGTTAGTATAAAGTAATTTTTATTTTTTTTTTCAGTTTATGTCAACATACTGTATTTTAACTTTTTTTGTTCTATAATTCTCTTGTTATACTATCATATCACTTCACAAATGACAGTCAAGTAAAAAAAAAAAAAGCATACGTCCCTTCAACATCCACATTACTTGTGTTGATTAACATTGTCATCTACTTTATTTTGTGTGTTCGTATTGGTTGTTGGTTGCCAAACAAGCCATAGACAAGGCTTGTATGTAGGAAATGCAGGTCACGTAGGCTCAACATGGACTCATTCCTGACTTTGAGAGTGCCTCCAGTAAATGAATGTATCCATAATGAATGGAGATGTGGGTCAGCACATTAGCAAATGTGAACTGTCAGATACTGGTATTTGGTGGAGGATGCTGGAAAATGGCACTTGTGGCAGACTTTGCCTCCAGGTCGGTCTGCCTGCGTATTTTGAACAAGGAGAAGAATAAGGACTAAATGTGCAGAGAGCATAAAACATTATACTTTTACTAAATAAGGGAATAAAGTAGATTTTTTTTAACATGTCTATAAATATGCATCACAGTCATGACAGCCATACAAACCTGTCACTGTGTTTGCATTTTCATGTATAAACAGATGTACACATACATATTCATATCATACAACATTTGAAAGTGGACCTGAAATAATCACATATACAACACGTATTAAGCTCTAGCAATTTCAGAGGGCATTGGGAACGCAGAGATTCATGTCAAGCCTTGGTGCACAGATTTACATTCAGTGTGTGGTTGGGGATCAGAAATTATCGCTGGACTCTGAATAAGCCACAGCATCTTGCACAAGCTCATCGCCTCTTTGGGTTATTTGCTGCGGTGCAACACAAACACCCAACGCACAGTGGCTGTGAGGGGCTGCTTGCAAACACACACACACACACACACACACACACACACACACACACACATATTAAAGCTCCCACTGCAGCCTTCTTGTCCAATGAATGGGCAGACACAAGATACATGGATGTAAAGAAAACAAACAAACAAACAAACAAACAAACAAACAAACAAACCGATAAAAAAGTGTGAAACAACAAATTAAACACAAACAACCAAAATAATAAAACAATGGTGACAGAACAGAGGGGGGAGAAGTGCACAATGGGATTGTCTTCACTTTAGGTCCAAGACATCTTCTATGAAGGACGTGGTGAGGGAGAATGCACTGGCGAGTGGCGGGCTCTCTGCTCGCAGCACCACCTTCTCTGGCTCGGCCTCGGAGGTGGGCGAACAGTGCAGATGCACATCCAGTTCTGCTTCAGTGGACTCTGAGGCTAACCTGTAGTGCACAGACAGATATGACTCAAGCTCTGATAACATGCAACTGTCAAATGTGTTGCTGCGTTGCATCGGCCATGTCACCTGTCGCTGTTTGTGGACGTCAGTGCTCGGGCTTTGGGCTCCTCCTCAGTGCTCTTCTTGCTCATCTTCCTCTGTTTGACTGTTCCACTGTCCGACTTCCCACTGGGCTCCTCTGTCAAGCCTTTGTTAGTATGAGGTGGGAGAAGAAGGACCAGACTTAAAGGAATACTTTGACATACTTATGGTCACTTTGTTTCTTGCCCAGAGTTAGATGAGTTGATCATTAGCGCTGTTACATCTTTGCATTCAATACAAAGCTCCAGCCATTTGGTGGTTAGCTTAGCTTAGCACAAACACTGGAAACAATGGGAAACAGCAGGCCTGGCTGGGTAAAAAAATACTGTTGTTTGTTGGAAGTGCTTTTAGGTCACATTTATTTCCAGTAGCAGAATCAGGCTTGCTGCCTTCCCCTATTTCCAGGCATTGCCACTATTTCAGAGAGGGGCATTAAGAAAGTCAGCAAGCATATATCTCCAAATGTTAAACTATTATAAATGCTCAAACCATTAACAAAGTGTAAGATCATTTTAAATAACTGTACCCAGCAGCTCCTTCCTTGTGCGGCTGGCTATCTCTTTGATCTCCATGCGGGACAAGGAAAGTGAGTGTGTGGCAGAGATGAGAGGAGTTGGAGGCACCATGACGGAGGCCGGAGTCGTCAGCACTTTGTTGACCAAAGGGGACTTGAGGGGTCTTTCAATGCTGCGGCCCACCAGGTTACACAAGGGGATCTTAAAGATTTGCTTACATGCAGTTTCACCTAGGAGGAAGAAACCCAGATGAACAGATGGATGGCAAAAAGGAGGATGTGTTGGGGGGTGGGGGTACAGTCAGGAAAATAAAGAAAGGACAAGACGCAGGAGATATTGAGAGCCGAGATGCGACGTGACAGAAGCACGTATGTAGGAAGAGGAACATGTGGCAGTTAATGGGAAATGTATGGAACTCCTTTTGTAATGCACCATAGTGTTTTTGCAGATTTTAGCACATTATGCTCATGAATTCATATTCTGTGTGCATTTATGTCAATTCCTTCACAGACTTTTCACTCAGACACTGAGGTTTTTTGCAATCTTAGTTTTGTTTTCTGTCAAAGTTCCATTACAGTGATGCAACTGCAAGCAGTGTCTATTTTTCAAACTAAGAAAATGTTTGATGTTTTGCAAAATATGCTCACTTGGATTTGAAAATAATCTGTTTATTGTATGAGAAAAAGATTTTAAAATGTTTCCAAAGTCTGATGAGTCTCTTTCCTAAGCCAAATGGTGAAGTACAGTAATGCGTTTTGCTTGTTAAACTCCCCTTTGGGCTTTTCAGAAAACCAGCGTTAAATCGCCGACCTGACAGTAGCACAAGAGGCACAAACTACAGCTCGCTGCTTCCAGTCTTTATGGGAAATCCTACAACACAAACATAAAGCACAGTTTATATGTTGTTGAAAGCATTAATTAGGTGAGTGCTGAAGAGACACTGCTTGCAAAAGCATTATTATGGCCATGGATAATGAACCTAAAGCAGGTTTCAAGCCTCTGCAAGTCGATTTCCGTAGCACATTATAAATAATAGTAGCTGTCACTTGCGTAGAATGTAAGAAACAATCGAGAACCTTTATGCGATTTAATATGGTCACTATAACTGGTGAGAAAAAGTAAGTGAACCCCTGAATTTTATGAATTAAAAAAAATAAAAATAATTTCAGATCTTTAAGTGAGTTACAATTATAAAGAGCACTGTTATTATTGTTTTCAATCACATTGGAATTGATCACTCAGACTTTCCCAGTATAAGTTTCAGTAAGACTTTGGACAAGTAAATTAGAGTCAGTGGTTAACTTGGTCCACAGAGGAAGCCCAGGGAAACAAAAAGGGCACCGTGACACTACACAGTGATACCCGGGAAAATGTTTTGTAGACTGCTGAACCCGGAGTAGACTTATTTCAGAAGTCAGTGCAGCAGCTTTTATGGTGTTTAGGAAGTATATAAATGTGACAACATCATCCCAACAGAAAAATATGGTGCAGGCAGGATAATTATTTGGTGCTGCTTTGCTGCCTCTGGGCCTGGGCAGCTTCCCATCTTTACAGGGAATTTGAATTTCTCATTTTATCACGGTTTCCTAACAAACACGGTGCTGTGTAAGTGGCTGTCTGCCAGCTGAAATGCAGTGGAAGTTGGGCTGTAAAACTTGAACCCTTGAAGAAATAAACCTCCCGCTGTTGCAAAAAGGAAATGTTCTAAAAGAGGAAATGGTCCAAAATTCCTCCTGAACATTAAGCAACTTTAATCCACAACTACTACAAGCACTTGTTTAAGGTTACTGTTGCTAAAGGGAGGTCTGACCATAAATCTAAGGGTTCACTTATTTTTCCCATCAGAACTACAACTGTTTTATGGGTGTGTTTCATGAAGAACAGCACCTCTGAGCGCAATAAAGACACAAAGAATTATTATTGTATAGTATCAGTTTAAGTACGTTGTTTTTGATAAAGATACGATCACATATTATGACCAGTTAATGCAGAAGTTTCAAAGGGGACATATATTCTTGCCATGGTATAAATACATGCTAATTTATTAACTAACCTTCATAAACTTACTTTATATAAACCCAAACCTTCTCACTTACCCACATACACTTTTGTTGAAGCTGTAATTCAATGAGTTTTCAGGGTGATGAGCTGATACAAAAGAATTAAACCTTCATTTTCACATACTCTAAAGCGATTAACAGTCCTATTTACTGAAACCGCATGTGATCTTAAATGAATCATCCTTACTTCAGAGAGTTAATGTAATAAAAACTGTTCAGTTGTAGACATTTAGAGCAGACCATCTATTATTCAACAGCCACTACAAACACTTAAAGTCTGTTTGGGACACATTAAACGGATGTTTGGGATTTTTCAAAGGGCACAATCTGTCTGCAAAGCTGCAGTGAGTCAGCCTGCAGTGCCCAAATGCACCATCAGGGGGGAGTATTGGAGTTCAGCAGCACCACTCGGGTCCACTGTGGCAGGCTGGTGGTGACACAGATGAGACTGAATCAATGTGGAGACTGTGCTGCACAAAGGGGACCTTCTCATCTGAAATGTCAGCGGGTGAGAAGTGAGTAAAGAGCCATGGAGAAAAATAGAGGGTCACTGCTTGTGTTTGACAGCTACACTGTTATTGTTGTTACAGATCTTATCTCTTCGCCCTGCGTTGTCACACAACAAAACTGGGACAGAAATGCAGGACAGCATGCAGTTTTGTGGAATATATAATGATAGAGATCAATATATTCCACATGCGTTTCTGAACCAGGGGAAGTGTAATACTCCAACAGTGAAATAAATGCAAAGGTCAGGAGTGTTTCCAGCACCAACTTGAGTCAAATTCTTCTGTAGCTCTTTTGCTGTAGGTCTCTAGCGTGTGTGGATGCAGGTAGCGGCATTTTGATCTCATTACTAATACAGATGAAACGCCTCCACAAGGAGCAGATACAACACAGGCAGTAAGTGGATGGGATTTTTGTCAGCACCCCTCCGACTTCTCTCCTTCCTCCACAGACCCCCACCTCTTCCCTATATCACACAGCCCCTCTACCCACCCTCAGCCTCACATTGTGGCACCAGTGTTTGGACTAACACTTTGGATGGAAGAGAGGGCTGACAAAAGTCTCCATGGCGACAGTGCAATCTGTAAATCATGCTGCGGCAGACATGTCTTCTCCTTCCCGGTTTCCCTTCTCTCCCCTTCTTCTCTCCCAATCTCCTGCTTGTGCACACCCCGTCTCTTTTCACTCCCACTCATGCATGCCTTTTCTGTGTCTCATCCTCTCAGCCTCCGATCATTTTTAAAAACCTTGAGCCTTGAGGTCTTTTGCCTTAACTTTTTTTTACTTTGCACTCCTTCCACCTTGCTCCTCTCTCATTCTCATATCCTCACACTAATGCTTTACATAGTTAAGACAGGAGGGGGGGGGGGGGGATGGGGAAGACATAATGTTCACTTAACATTCAACCAACGTTCAAGTCAACATGCCGCCGTGGTGCAGACCGGGCGATACACTCTGGGAGCACGTGCATGTTAGTGGGGCAGCGTCACGAGCGGTTTCATGAACAGAGGAAGAGTTGCAAGAAAAGTCTGCAGTACCTTCAGCATCCTTAGACATGTACAGGGAAAGCTTGGTACCATAGGGGATCCGAATAGAATCTGAACCAGGAATGAAGAAGAGGGTTACACAAACTCAACACACACAGTACACACATTTAGGCACAATAGGTTCTCTATTAAGTGTATGAATGGAGGAGATGCAGAATCATATGCATAAGAAGACAGAAAATGAGAATCCCTTTGAGAGACATCATCAGCCGAGCTAGACAAAAAACTCTAAGCCCGTCCTCAGTTAATTGCAGCAGCGACAGTCAGACCTTCCTCCCTGTTAGTCTTAATGGGACTTGTATATATCCACTCGCCTCAGGAAAACACTGCCTTCAACTGCAGCCGCGGTGGCAGCGGCTACACAACCAAGTCATTTTAATAATAGTTTTCCTCAAGCGGTGTCCTTTGCTGAAGCCGTCAGAATTACATGGATGCATTGCCATCATCCACCAGTCTCATGGCACACACACTGATTGACAAACCTGCATGTCATTAACAGCATTAACAGCAGATGTGCATAACAAATACTCTCACTTTCAGATAGTGGTGGCAATCTGGAAGAGGTCAGCTGTAGGGAGGAAGTGGGAACTACAAAAGGGTCAAATATACAATAAAAGATGGAGGAGGGAATAAAAGTGAGCTGAGGGGTGTGAAGGGAGGGGCTTGTAGAGATCATCTTTGAAAGCATCGTCTGTCTCTGAGGACATCATGTCCCTTAAATGATGTTGTTGGTGGAAGGTGTGTTGGTGATTAGCCCATTCCTCCCTTTTGTAAAATGTTGTTAAGGCAGAAATCGTTTAAGACTACTTCCATGCCTTTGTTGCAAACACAGGTCTCCCTTCATTTAACTACCGATCATTTCATTGTGAATGATGGCAGTTTTTTGGGAAATAGTGTGTTCAGGGACACTCCAACATTTAAGAGCTGTCAGCTGTCCAACAGCAATACATACAGATACTGTTTATCCAATTATATTTTCATTGTCTTATTGTCACCACTTAATTGATACTACAAATAATTATTACCATCTGTAGAAAGTGCGATGAAGTGAATTCTTCTCTGCCGTACAGCTTCTTTGTTGTTAAAAAATATATCATAATATTGGGATTGATCAATAGGATTTGACAACATTATAAAATTATAGAGTAACTGCAACCACCCAAAAATTCACATGATCCTTTTCACCATGTTAAAGATTTGTACTCTTCCACAATATGGCAACGAAGCTGGTTGGTTAGATGTCAAACGGTCATTGAACACACCAGCAGGCAGTGTTTTTGATATGATCCACGCTTGCAATGAAATTCTGCAGTGACAATAAAACAAAAGCAGTGGATTGTTCATTCTCCTATGAGCACAAACCTTTCTGCCAAACCCAAACATATAATAATACACTGATTGTTCCCTATTCATGGAATTCAATATTCAGTGTTATATAGAGAAATACTTGACATTTGAAACCACATTTCTGAAGTTGCGGCAAGTTGATTTTTATATTGTATTAAATAAAAGCCTGAAGATTCAGCTATAATCTAAAATCTCTCTGTAGATTTTGTAAGTTACAGAAAAAATATGGAAAGACGCCTCTTTAGTGTCACTATGAGTATCTAACAATGGGGACATTTTAATACTTCTTATAAGACTAACTTATGTCAACGTTATACCTTGCGAGAAAGGCAGTGGCTTCAATGAACCGTTCTCCTGAGGCAAGTTTATGTTAATGGATCCAATCTCAAGCTCTGGGCTCACAGAGCATCCAAAGTCAAACAGGTCTGCAGGCAACACTGACATTTGAAAACCTTAATAACTTGTATCCACATCCTCTGGTACTTTTGCTGTGCAAGGCTTACCATCACCGAGCGGGGAGGGGAACACGGGCATCTCGTAGCCAGTGGGCGTCTGTGGGGAACTCTGGGAACTGGTGTCTCTTGAACTGCAGTTAGAGGCTGAGCTCACCGGAGCCGATGAAACAAAATAGATGTCCGACTGTGGGTGGAAAAACAGAAGGACATAGAGAGAGAGAGAGAATAAGATCAATACACAGTTACAGCAAACATGTTGAGATGCCAAGAAATATTAAGAGGAGAGGGGCAGAGAGAATAGAGATGGAGGAAACATGGAAAGCGTAAAAAAGACTGAAATAGAAGAAAAGTATTTTTTCGATGCCAGGTGCGTTTTTAAATTATCTGCGTGTATGAATTATGAGTGTGTTATTGCTTTGTAGCCATGCAGATTGCCAACCATATTTCCCTCTGGGGTAATAAAGATTGATTGAAACGAGAGAAAGCTGAGGCAGCTACTTTTCTCCTCTACATTACTAGAGGAGAGGGGGCTGAAAACTCATAGATTTAGAACAGTTTTAGATACAGAATAACAAACATAATAATAATAATTAAAGAAATGTCAAAGTTGCATTTAAGACTATTGAAAATGTCAGGACAAGATATACTATTAGCTGTCAATCACACTGACCCTTGAAGCAGCCAACTGTAGCTCTGGGACGACTGCTGTGTACACCAGGTTACCATTAACCACCAGTCGGATCTCAATGGAGTCTGTTGTGAAGGCCAGGATGTAAGGAAATGCACAAACTGCAAAGAGAATATAGGAATATGATAAACAAGCCGCAAATGATCAACAGGGACCTTTAGGACGACACTCCACCCCAAGATTCCACCAAGCTTTGCCCTTGATAAACAAAGAGTTAAAATGTTTTCAAATTTGCTCAACTCCCACAATACAAGACATTTAACGGTTTCGCCACGAATGGCATTTTGAAATGCCATCATTAGCTGATGATATATGCAGAAAAATGAACTTCTCCCCAAGGGGCTCTAGATGCTCCTTATCTTTTCGGTTTGATTTGAAATGTAGAGCAATGAGCTGAATGAGCTGGAGCACACCGTAGAAGAACCTGTCTGCAAATCAAAGTAAACTTGCAAAACCCTCAAACAAACCATCTGTCAGGTGCAACCTAAGGGCAATGAGGTGCTTTAATAAAGAGCCTTGAATATGGAAAATGATTATTGTGGGGGTAACATTACAATTCATTTGGGCTTACTTTAAAAAAAAAAGTAAGTCCAATGTTGGTCACAGTCTTTTAGCTCTGTTTTGATTGCCACTAACTCCTGAGGGAAGTATCTGGCTTGTTAGCTGCTAAATGATCCACTATATTCACCAGCTAGTCGATAACTGTCTGCCTTTTGTTTCTGGGCAGGTGGCAGATATAGGAGGGTTTTACAGTCTTATTCCTGTGAGCAAAAGCAAGCTGAAATATGCTGAAATGCTGTGTGGAACTGAGAGGAGCGTGCAGAGTCGGGGTGCAGTGTTTCTCAATAGACTTGCATCTCCTAAGCCCCTCATATTAACTTACAGTGTTTTAAAAAGCAACAAATCCAGCAACTGCTGGGGCAGATTCGACCTCTTTTTCCTTCACGATGAATGTGCCTCCCTTGTCTATGGTCAGTGACCAAGAGAGGGGGGAGGAGCAGCACATTTGTTTGAGCAACGAGCAGCCAGACAAAAAAGTGAATGAGGTGTGAATTCGCGTAGCTAACGAACAATCACGGATCCACACTGTATGTTCATTGAGGCTACTTCTCATATGTTTTTGTGCTCATCATTTTTTGCATCAAGTTTACAGAAATTAACTTTTTCTTCTTTTCTTTGTTTGCTGTGGCTTCTCTGTTTTTACAACATTCATTACAGGTCTTTGAAATTGGAAGTAAATTTAATTGTGTTGTGCATACAGTAGTTATGTTTCAATTAAACCAATAAGGAAATTAACACCTGCTATCATGTACTTACATATCTAGCAGTAACAGGTCGAGTTTTAAAGAAGCATTGACTGAAGGTACTTCTAAACACATACTGTCATGTGTTTCAGTACATTTCTTTAATTATTTATTATTTTGTTATCCCTCTTTAACTGTGTGTGTGTGTGTATGTGTGAGAGAGCACATTATAAGATGCACAGCAACCTTGAGGAACAACATGTCATCAACACGGTCAGGATTATAGGTTTCGTACCAATTGTGTTTTCTTTTCATCACCTTTCACATTAATAATAGCACACACACACACACACACACACACAAATAATGACACAGAACAGTTAAAAGCTTGTGGCCACACACAGTGTTTCCATGGTGACAGAAAGCTCCGGCCAGGCCAGCAGCACGGGCAGGGTGGGGCCCAAGTATTGTTGCCATGGTAACCTACCAATAGCGTTGGGCATCTGGTTCCAGCTGAATTGGAAGTCGGAGGTGTTGGACTGGATCATCGGCGTGGAGCCGTTGAATGGACAAACCTTCTTGTAGTAACAAATATCTGTGGAAGAAGAAACAGAGGAACCTGGTTCAAGTTTCAAAATAAAATTGTTTTTTAATCTTTATTTTGAACATAGATTGAAAAGCAGCATTTTAATGTAACACAGTGAAAGTTGCACGCTATCGCTCCTTTTATTCATACACAAAAACAAAAACATGTTAAAGTAAATAGATGCATTTTTGTAAATTGTAATCTAATAACATTTGTAATGTTAAGTATTGACTTACAGTTGTAACATAACAGCAGACCTGCCTCCCCATCTTCATACACGTCAATGGCTGCTACAAAATTTACCTGTAGGCAGGGAGGAGGAACCATTTCACATAATTCTGAGGTCACATTTTATGACCTTTAGGTTCTGGGTAAACCCAGACAATAAAAAACATTTATTAAACTCATTTATATTGGCTATCAATTTAAAAGGAGAAATGTTTGAAGCAGAATGAGATTGTTTATTAGAACAGCTGTTCATCGCCCAGCCCGGACATTCACTTTGCTCCCTTTCCTCCCTTTCCTCCCTTTCCTCCCCAGCCGGTTGCTGTGAATGACAATGTGTTGATTCACCCAAGCAGCCTGGTAATCAGAGAGGTAAATAAAGCAACTAACTGGGTCAGCTGAAGGTCTCAGTTCTGCTCAGCCTCCACAAACTCATTACATGAAGGCAAAGGACAGATAAACTACTCCTGTAGGGTGTGCACTATGCATGTGTGTCTCACCCTGTTGGCGTCTACATGATGTAGCCGGTAGGCATCTCCAGTGCTCTCATTGATCAGGTCAAACTGATGTTTGTATGCCACACAGATCATATTGTCATTTTCCCCGGTCGGGCCGTCCACTAGCGCCATCACCACAGGCGGGTCACACAGACAGATCTCCTAATGGGTGGATAGTACACGATACCATCAGTGCGCACATGCACGGATTGGTCAGAAAGTTGGACACCAAGACCCCACTTAGATAAAATCACACTCAATCTAAAAATATGTATATCATGACTGTGAGGTCAGACCTGGCTGAGCTATGACTCAGTCTACAATGTTTCTGATCAAATCCTGCAAATTAAGTTTCACAACCTCTGCTGCCGATCAAACCTTTGTTGGTGTTCTCCCGATTACCTCTACTTTAGTGTATTTAAATACAATTTTAAAAGTGAAAAAGTCTTGGCATGCATAAGGAGTTTGTTGTACCCGTATGTACTGAAACTCCTCCACTGGTGAGTCCACTCCCATGGTGCCAGCGCTGAAGCGTGGATGTTTCCTGGTTATGAGGAGGAGTTTGTTCCTAATGGCTGCTACTATCCTCAGCTCTGATCCGTGGTGGGTGTTGATAGAGTACAAATGACAGCCTGGGACAAAGAGGAGGCAGAGGAAGAGGCGTGGGGAAAGAGGCAGAGAGACACAAAGTACATTGGACATGTCCTATAGGTATTGTTCCCTTGCATCATTCCACTGATCAATGTACCCGGCACAGAGAGCTGGCAGGACACCAGCAAGCGGGTCAAAGAGTGTACTGTAAAAAGAAGTTCATTGAGGTCACAGTAGCCTATTTTAAATTTGCCTAAAAGGATTATAAGTTGCTTTTTCTTATCAAATATATGAATAATCTTGTTTAACATATACAGTAGCTGGCTCCGTTTTCTTGATCGCTGACATGTTTTCAACATTTTCAATAAAACTTTCGTTCTTCAATATGGATGATGCAACAATGTATTTCTTGTTTGCAAAAAACTCTGTTAAAAGATAAAATGGCCAAAAACAGAAACATTAGTCAACAATTAGTGGGGTGGGAGCGTGTGGCCTTGTCTTTCAGTCCGTCCATGGGTTAAAGGCACAATCCATCTAACAAAAAATATCCCAGTATGCAGGAAGAATAAAGCACTAGTATTAAATACAACTTGGGTGATACAAATTTAAAACGACACTTTGACACTTTAGCTTTAAATAGTTTCATTCACATCGCTTTTAATGCTTAACAAAACAGATTTTTTTTTTTTCACAAGACTTGTGAAACAATTAATTATAATTTTTGAGGAATGTTGAGTGAACTATCCTGCTTCCTCTAGCTTGTATATTTATATATTTTATTTATGTCATTTATGAAACTTATTTGCACTCTTCAATTCAAGCTCAAGTTGTTTTTTTCTGGTATTGGTCTGTTTTGTGTTCAGAACTGTTCAGACTTTAACATAAAAGAACATGAAACCCATATTGTTACCGCAACATCAGCCTGGTGGGCATGAAGATCAGGAGGTGTTAATTGATATGAATTTGAGGCTTTGGCTCTTTTGAGTTATTCAAATCGAGTGGGTGTTTTCTAAAGATTTTAGTCAAGAATTCACACTTAATGTTTCCCCACACAGTGTGTCTGTGCTGAGCTGTGGTGGAGGTATAGTAACACAACAGGGGAATTCAGAACCATGTATATGTGTGGAAATGTAGTTTGTTTGCATAAATGCTAAAGCTGCTTATTTTTGCACAGAATCTCGTCTGTGGATTGCATTCACCATCAATTATGCTGGAGGTCTATCAGGCAGGGATTAATTGATCGATATGAACAGGATGAACGATAGAAAAGAACATGGATTAAAACACATTCCTCCAGTCTACAGGATATTTCACTTGTTTGTTGAAGGATTAAGTTCAATTGTTTGCAGTATTGTGTACATAGTTGTATACCTTTAGTTTTCTCCAGTTTGTTCTCCCTGCTGTCACACTTGTTTCTGACGACCTGCTTCTCCTCCAGGCCTCTCCTGAGCGTGGTGAGTCTGAACACGTAGATCCGAGCATCCTTCCCTGGAAACAAAACAAAACGGAGGGTGCATGAGTGCATGAGGGTTACTCTAGCTGTAATTTCCCATCACTTTTTTTTTTTTAGCATCCTCCCACAGCGAGACATACTGTACCACAGAAGGATTACTAGAAGGCTTCTCAAGGCTTGGGCTTTCTACGAAGCTTTATCAAAGCCCACACATACTCATGGCAAATGTTTGCACTGCCATCACTTAATCACTATCAAAACTGACTCAACTCTGTTTGTTAATATTAGCTTTAGTTAATCATCTGCAGGGTAATTAATTACAAGCTCTTCTGGTTGGGGCAAACACATGAGGCAAATCCTGCAGCTGCTTGTTAGTACACAGCAACTTCTTGTTTACATGAACTATTTTCGCTTTCAGGTCTGTTTCATTTTACTTGTCTGTTTTCTGCATATATATCAGACCCTTAAGGCCCACTTCACTCTCACAGTCAATCCCACCCAACAGAATAAATTGACACACACTTTCTTATAGACACACATAACCTCAACAGTGATCGTTTCTCTATAGGTCAGCTTTCTTAGATCACAGCGAGAGATCAATGTGTTTACTGGACCAGCGGGGGTGGAAAGAGCAAGTATGTATTGAACAACACAGAAAGAGATGGGGATAATGAGGAAGGAACTGTTCTGCAAATGTTGAGTGAATGTGGGGATGACGAAGGCTGTGACCAGGTGTCCGGAGTGCTGGGAGGAGGTATTGTGGACTAAGCCTACCTTTGTCAGCCCGGGTGATAAGCAGGTCCTGAGGCTCGAGAACTTGCATCTGCTTTACCACCATGGTTCTGTCAAACACCTGCACTGGAGGCAAAGACTGCGTCTCTGAGTAAAAACACATACATCACAATTAAAGACAGGTTGGAAAAAATAAAAAATAAAATTAATTACTTCGGTTGGAATATTGCCAAAAAGATTGATTGTGTGACACTCACCAGTGTTGGACAAAGTTGGATCAGGGCCTGAAACATGGACAACGTCATTAGAATAATCCTGTTACAGTAGCTACTGTGTTGGGCACAGTATTGAATAGATATGGATGGGTGGCTTTTTTTTTAGAGGACATAAGGAAATATGGATTAGGATGACCTCACCATCCAACAGCATGACGCCCGCTGCGTCGGTGGCAACCAGGAGAGACTGACCCCATGAGTCAGCGCACACAATCTCATAGGGGAATGTGCTGCAGAATGACTGGGACTCCCATGGCTGCAGCATAGTAAACACAGACATGTATACACACAGAGACATGGATATTAGAATAGACCTCTGCTGTTGTCATATTCATCAGCGGGATTCAACACCGCTCTACTGCGTGACATATTCCTTAATTCTCAAAACAGGCCTGCAGCCTACGTCTGGTTACATCTCAGGCTGCAGGCTGAGATGTAACCAGACTCAGTGTTTTATCTGTATGGTGACTGTCAAAAATATGATTTATTTCGAATTGACAGAGACTATCCTTTAAAGACATTTGTTTTGAAAATATTCATCTGAGGCTCACCTCTTTTCTGTACAGGCCTGTTGTAACAAGACTAGTTGGGGCATCACCTCTGACAATGGTCTTCAGCTTCAGAGCCTAGAAAGGAAACAGCGTCAAATATGACACACATGTGTCAACTCTGTATCTTTGGACTTGCAGGGATGGAATAGTATTTACAGTCACAAGAAAAAGTAATTGCCTCGTTTGTAATTTCCTGGTTTTCTGCATAAGTTGGTCATGAAATGTCATCTGATTTTCACCAAAATCACACATATCAACACACACAATATTTCTAAGCTGATAAATCACAGATGATCATAATCTTTCATGACTTTATTAACGTGCACACACACACACACACATACACAGACGTTAAACGTATAATGCGATGTTGAAAAATGATAATGTTAACAGTGTTTTATTAACTTGTTGAACTGTCTTTGGCAGTAATAAACTGAAGCAAGAGCTTCCTGTAGCTGTGAATTAGACCTGCACAGTGTTTCAGGAGGAATTGTGGACCATTCTTTCTTACAGAGTTGCTTCAGCTCAGCCATATATTACAGTGTATTGTGTGAACAGCTCTCTTGAGGTCATTCAACAACATCTCTATTGGGTTGAACTCCGGGCTGTGACTGGGTCACTCCAAAATGCAGATTTTGTGTTTCCCCACACATTCTGTTTCATTCTGTAGTAGATTTACTTCAATGATTAGGATCCTTATTCTGCTGCACCACCCAGCTACTTCTGAGTGTTAGCTTGCAGACTGGCAAACCTTAGGCATGCTGCAATGTTGTTTTTGGAGAGCAATGGTTTTCTTCCATAGTGTGCTGCCATGGATAATATGCCTGGTTTACTATGGTGGACTCATGAACAGAGAGGATAACAAACTCCAAATTCTTCAAAAGTCGGATTTTTTTTTAACCTCATTGAGAATTCTGCATGATTTTTCATGGGCACCTGATTCTATGGAGAGTAGCCACAGTAGAGAAAGATTGTTTTTAGTGGGGCGTTGCTCACGTCAACTGATGCTGCTTGTCAACAGCACACTGACACTGCTTGAGCAGTTTTATTAGTCAAGGTAGTTCTAAACCACACCTTTATTGTTGTTTTAATAATTGGACTCCAGGTTTGCCAACTTCTGACACCAGGTAATGATTAGTGACATCAGCAGCCCAGTATTGTCATTTCTTGTTCTGCCATCACTTTATATGTTTAATGGGTGTGTTAAGTACAGACAGGAAAGATCATTACTTTATTTTATCAGCTTGGAAATACTTAAAATTTGGTGACGATCAGATCACATTTCATGACCAAGGACAAGACCAGGACTTTGCACACAGTGCCATTTTTTCTTACAATTGTAAAGCACTGGATTACAGCTAACATTAAGTTTGTATCCTGTTCAATGAAGTATTAAGAGCAAAAACACAACAAACATCCACTCTTCAGAAAATTGCGCCTGGACCTTGAATAGATAATTATTTATACAAAGGTGTCTGAAAACTGTAAAGAAGAAAATACTCTGTTTGAGCTCCTAATAATATTCAAACTTCCAAAAGGTGACAAGCAAACATTGATTTTCTGTACAAAGTCAAAAAGTAAAAATGTTATGAAACAACTGGTTTAATCTAAACAATCTGTTGTATTTGATAAATGTATTCTTCTTAAAATATTACACCTGTAAAGTATCTAGTACCTACAGCTGTGAGGTGAATGTAAGAAGTAATATTTGCAATAAAAATATTCCTCTCTGAATTATGAAGTATGAAATAGCACAAAATAATGCCTCAAAACAGTAGTTACTCTAATCGAGTCAGTGGAATTTGTTACTTTCTACAAAACCTTAGGCGACTCCTCACAACTACAAATACATAATGCAGAAGTTATTCAAAAGATGTCTGAATGAGCCCATAAAATCTTGAACAAGATAAGTGGACATTTAATGCTGTAAATCATGTGTGTGGATGCATAATTCTGAGGAGAAAAGGACTTGGACAAGCAGACTGCCAAAGAAAAAAAGCATCGTAATAAATAAAAGTTGAACCTCAAAACTCTAACTGAAGGCACTTTGCACACATATTCAAACGACAACCATCTGATCAGACTGACAACTCAGCCATTTCCATATCCACATAAATGGGCAATCTGGAGATTCTTTAATCAGTACCACCCAAAACTACAGCGTGCAGTGTACTTTGGCATTCTTGAAAGAATATCCATAAAAGTACATCGCAAAATATCAGGGATCCACGAGTACTTGAAATCTATAATGTGATTTACACAGTCAAATGGACATACAGATTGTCAATGTTGTAGAGGGCAAATGCTGTGTCTCTCCAAAAGTGCACACTAAATTATGTAAGACGTTTCCTTTGTTAATCAGTCGATGCTTTGCTTTATGTTCATGAGCTGAGAGCGGCAGAAACAAGAGCAACAAGGTAGAAAACACAAAGACCAAGACGTGACTAATAAAGACAACAAAGGGAACAACGTACAGTATCTTTATGGCTGATTTAAACACGCTACAAACTTTAATCGTCTAAATCGTTGTGGCAGTATGTGAGGGAACTGGAAATAATGTTTTCTGATAAAATTTACTTTTTCTTTTCAGTTTGGGGCAATAACAGGCCAGACACCAGCATCTAAGACACAGGAAAAAGGTGTTTAAACTTGTTTAAACAACTTACAGCTGAAGTCAATGTCAATGACATCTTAATAAAAATGCCTCAGATACAAAATATTTCCATAAGGTCATCTACAGTAGGTGCTGCACCAGAGTCGATGCTTTGTAAGCTTTTCTTTTCTTGTATATGTGTTCAGTAAATTTGCTAATGCTGCTACTAAGCCCTCTTGATTGTTATTAACCTTATACCTGTATAATTATGGTTACATTAGGATCCAGAACAGAGGCGTAATGATGATTACATCAGCCCCATAATGACGGTGACTCTGGCCCAGAGACCTGTTGTTATATTCAATCCCAATCCCAGAATAAGCAGGTCTACAGTTCACCCAGCTGTCTTTCAGGGGTTGCAGCAGCTAAACGACTTATCATCATATACACTGAGACAACGCAAAATGGATTCAAAATACTTCATTCCAATAGTCCTGCATTCTAAGTTCTATTTGTACAGTGACTATTATTAGCAAAATAATTTTAACGACATGCCTTCTGCACAATTACCATGTGTCAAATTCACTTTCTGTCATTTAAGGAACAATGTGAGGGTGTATGTAATTTCTACATTTGACGTTAAAGCTAGTCTTGTGTGTGTTAATTAATAATTTTATTTGTGCATTTATTAGAATCAGGTGTGTTTCTCCACGTACACTTTTTCCCTTTCCCACCCTTGTGTGGGTCTGGTTCCTGGTTTGTTCTTGTACGTGTTTCTGCTTTGTTACTGCACAGAGCTATGGTTATGTGGTGTTCCTCTGTTTGTGTGTGTGTGTGTGTGTGCACTTTATTTTTGTACCTGGCCTATTCTGACAAACTCAGCTTGCCGTGCCTCTTCCTTCTTGCGTGCAGATTTTGGAGACTCGGGCAGCACGTCGCTGAAGGACCGTCGGTTTAACATGTTCTGGGGAGAAAAAGGAACCTAAACATGGAAGAGCAACATCCAAAATGTGGCACACACATGCGCACACACACACACACACACATACACACAAAGAGAAAGCAGAGAGGGGGTCTTAGGAGACTGACCCTGGCAGGGGGTGAAGACTGCAGCAGTGAAACACAGTAATAGTTGTTTAAGGAGAAACTGTGAAAGAACAAGACAAAAAAGAACAAAAGTGATGTGAGGAGAAAGAGCCCTGCTGAGAAACTCAGCATTGCAGTAGTATCCAGTCAGTGTGGTGCAGTATGCAGACGCAGGCCGAGGGCTGCAGAGGAATACACCAGAACACAACTCAGCAGTGGCTACAGTTGCTGCCAGTGAATGAAGTGACAAGAAGGAGACGGAGGAGAATCCCTGGCCACAGCGTTTTCCTATCCAGAAACAGCTCTTTCAACTCAGCGGGTGGTCAGCAGTGCAGCTATACCTTGTGTAGGTCAGGCATGAGGTCTTGGTAGAGCGAGCGAATCAACATGTCAAGGGTCCGCTGACGCTTCTGAGCAAACGTTGGCGTTTCCAGTGTGGCTTTCTCTCCATTGATTACTAAAAACAATGACAAAAGATCTTATTAAGCCAAACAAACATGACGCAGATTAACTGGTCATGATATAATAAATTCTTCTTTGTTTTTACTTACATTTGACTAATAAAAAGTCCCTGAATTCTTGGTGATCAGTAAATACAGGCGGAGATGGAAGAGGGGGTCCAAATAGTGGAACGCTCTCCTCTGAGAAAATCTTTAACCTGTGATCGTAAACAATGCAACATCTCTCTTATAAAATATTAAAGTAACTCTTTCAAATCAAGGATGTCACAGAAGCAATCAAGAGGACTTAGTAGCAGCATTAGCAAACTTCTTTAGGTAGAGAAAGCAGTCTGGATGAAATGCCACTCACCTGTAACTGTCATTCTGGCTGTTATACCTAACTAATGCAAATATATCTGAGAATGAAGTAAAGGAACATTTTATTTAATATGAGATACAGTAAAATTGCATATGTCTTCTGTGGTACAGGATTGATGCTCATTAGCTGAAATCTGATCTGATCTGTTCATTACATCTTAACATGGCTCATGTAAGTGGTTTACCACCTAATTTCTCCGACAGTCACTGTCTGTGTGAAGGATACGGGTGAAGTGCGATCGGATCATAGATGGTTTGAAGGATGACGATGCGTCATCCCCTTCTTGGAATACTATTGTAACAATGTCATTTCCAATGTGCCGTTTTCTTTCCACCTGCCAGCGAATGAGGGCAGACAGAAGACTTATCAAAACGAGACAAAAACAGCAACGTAACCATAGTGCTCATTGATTTATGTGTGACAGGAAATGTCTTTACAACTCATTTCATTGATTTAATGGCCTTTTCTCCCCTTCGTTCAATTTTGGTTTTCATAAGTATAGACGGCTCCAAGACAAACCTGGAACAACTGCGCCTTATCAAGTCCCTGTGTTTGCATGGATTCAACAAGTTGTGATGTAGGCTACAACTTTTTAATCTTACATGGTAATTTTTTTACATTGTTCAGTAGATTGGCAAATTCGCTACTAGCAGTTTATGTTTGCAACGTATCCACATATATAAAGACAACTCTCTCTGCATTATGTTGATACTAAAGAAAACTGAAACCAAGTGCTTGTTTGATGTTTGTTCACGATGGACATCAGAGGGAATTATAACCTCATACAGTCACCCTGAATCTAAAACTATATGTAAAACTGAATAATGCCTGTGTGACGAGCCATTATTGACTGAGCTATGAGGAAAAAACAGCTGGCTATTTTGCTGCAAAATATCCCAGGTAGCCAGTTCCATGGTGGATAAATCTTTTTGATCATTATTAATCCATAAAAACTGTACAAATGTCAGGATCCTTTACTTAACATCCCACAATTACGTATTGCTTCACCAATTAAACAGATTTTACACTGGATAAGACTGTGCTCAAGTGTGAAACACAGTTACGTTCTATCATAAGACTGGAGTTCTTGTCTTGTCAGGTGGATGGAAGACAAGTGTTAGACTAGCAGCTACACTCACTTATAGCACAAGAACATACTAGTGTTTATTAAACACCACAATGCATTTTCTAGCTTAGAAAGAAATCCAATTACGTGTCCAGCAGCCCCTTTAAAATATACGTATTAATTCTGGCATTACAGGATGGACCCCAACAGTAAAGCAATAATGTCTTCTGTTTTAGTATTTTTTTTGCTACATTGAACATATTTGCCAGCACTGTACTAGCATCCCATCAGTACACCAGTAGAGTCTATAAACACATTCATAATAAAGAGTCACTTAAAAAACTGGTTGCTATATAACAACAGAGAAAAATGCACTACTGCCCACAGCCACACTCGCCTGCTGTTTGTTTTCTTTAGAGTAGGGTAACATGGTGGACACATGGAACATGAGCTCATGGCCCTGGTACACCGTGTAGATGGACTTGATTCCTGTAGTGTCATCTGCAGGGACAGTAACAGCACACAGAATCAGTAGGACACATTTGTCTAAAAGAATGCATTTATTTAAAGTGATGTTCCTTTGGATGTGACGTAGCAGACGTGAGCTCTCTTACTCTTTGTGTCCAAACCTCCGCGGTAACCTGCCCATCCCTGCAGAGTAACGGTATCACCCAGCAGAGTGAGAAACTTTTCAAAGTTCTCGCTACCTGTCTCTAAAACACAAAGAAAACTTCTGGGTTAGCAGCAATCTTCCTTTGTAGTACATGGACATTTATTTACTTAGCTGCACACAATAACATTAAACTTTGTCTGCTCAATATGAAGCTGCAGTTTGCAATTGGGCTAATTAATATTGATGTCAAGTTATCCATCCGCTGTCTGTAGCTTTATATTAAAAGGGACAGTTCAAATAAACACAATTGGCAAGAGAGCAAAACAGAAAATCCACAGAGTATCAAATTATACACTGAATAGTTTTGGTTAAAATGTTTAAAAAAAAAAAAAGTCAGGAGGGACTTACCATTGCTAAACATCTCGTCATCTGTGAGCTGTCCGTCTTTGGCATACAGGACACCAAATTTAAAGTTGACAGAACCCTACAAAATTAAAGCTACTTAATATTTGTGCAGGTGATATTCTTTTCTATTGACATTTGAGAGCTGCTAATGTAATATGACGGCGCCACAGATGGTAGCCTCGGTGTGTTGGTGTGCTCTACTTTGTCTTGTTTTGTGTTTTAATACAGTATTCTGGTTGGTGGTCTTTACACTAGGGAATAACTCATTGACATCAAAGCTACTACTCCTGTGGATTTATTGCAGACATTTCTGGCTTCTATCACAGATTCACTTGCTGTTTTGATCAAGGAGGCACACAAAGTGAGGCCCCGCAGAAGAGGTAAACGCTCAGGTGCGCTTGTGCGTCTCACTGTGTGTGGAACGGACAAACCCGGACGGCTTGGTTATTGTCCTAGGAGACTTTACCAAAGGCTATCTCTCTCTCAAACTCCCCAAGTTCAAACAGTTTATTAAGTGCTAGACCACAGCTACACCACCATCAGCCTTGATTATTGCTTATCATGCCATTCGCTGTTCTTGTCCAAAGGCACTTTGACACGTAGCCGGGACAGGGGATCAAACAACTGACCCTGTGGTCCGTGGACGACTGCCTTACCAACTGAGCTACAGCCCCCAAGTCTTACCACATCATGGTGCACCTGGCATGGTGCACCTTCCGGCATGCAGGCAGAAACTAAAACTCTGCAAACATGCTGTGAGGACATCAAAAAAGTGGAGCAGTGAGGCTGCGAGGGAACTGGGATGTTTTTAGGTCTGCCTAACAGTCTGGATGAGTACACGGACACTGTGACGTCTTACATTAACTTCTGTGAGGACAGTGTCATTGCATTACGCACCAGGGTGAGTTAAAACAATGACAAACCCTGGTTCACAGCTAATCTCAGATGGCTGAGGTCCGAGAAAGAGGCTGCATGCAGAAGTGGAGACAAAGACAAATACAGTAAAGCTAAGTACAGATTTAGTGAGCAGAGCTAAATCTGCCACACATGGATCATCCACACAGCTTCACACCTCAGTGTCCCCCTCCCCTCCACTCCTCACTACTCTCACCATCAAAGAGGAAGATGTCAATAGACTGTTTAAGCGGCTGAAACCTCGGAAAGCTGCGGGCCCAGACTCTGTCTACCCCTCCATCCTCAAGCAACGTGCCAATCAGTTGTTACCGGCGTTCACAGACATTAACGTGAGGATCTGCCACGTGCCAGTCTGCTTTAAGACCTCAGCCATCGTACCAGCCCCCAAAAAGGCGAGTCAAAAGTCTTTTGAGAACCTCGTCTTGTACCACCTCAAGGACATTACAGACCTCCTTCTAGATTCTCTGCAGTTTGCCTACAGGGCCAAGAGATCTGTAGATGATAGCTGTAAATATGGCCCTCCACTTTATCCTCCAGCATCTGGACTCCCGAGGATCCTATGCAGGGATACTGTTTGTGGACTTCAGCTCTGCTCCGAGACAAGCTCTCCCAGCTGAATGTGCCTGACACCATGTGCAGGCAGTTGGTGAGGCTGGGGAAGCATGTAAGGCTGTACTTCTTGCGACAGCTGAAGAAGTTTCAGTGTTGGTGAACTTCATCAAATCCATCCTCACATCCTGCCTAACAGTCTGGTTTGCTTCATCCACTTAGCTGAGAAGGTTATTGGCTGCAGCCTCCCAGCCGACCCCTCTCATTCCGGACATGAACTGTTTCAGCCCCTTCCCTCTGGACCACAAGAACACTTTCCAGCACCCAAATCCCATCCACCTAACTCACGGACAGCCAGTCTCACTCTTTCAAGTTTTACTACCTTCCATTGCACACTCACCTTCTGTACATAGCTTCTTATTTTATTTTTTTGTATTGTATTTTTTAAAATTATATCTCTGTTTCTCTATATTTTACTTTATGTTTATGCACCTGACACAAAGACAAATTCCTACTACTGTTAAGTGCTCTTAACTGTGCTTGGCAATAAACATCCTCTGATTCAGATTCTAATGAAAGAAACATACAAATATAAAACAAGACCAAAGAGATGCACAAAAAGCCCCTAGAGACTAATTACTTTTTAACTAGTCTGAATAGGAACTAATGAGGAGATCAACATGATGATTTGTTTTACTGTCCTTGTTATTGAAGAAATTAGCTGTTAGCACCAACAATTCCATTCTCTCTGAGGTCTGAAGCTCTGAGGTATAACGCTGTAAATAGGACTTAGACTGACAACAGGGCACAGGAACAAGCTCCAGTTTTAACGTAGGACAGTTCACACTGTTTCAGTGGCTTGATTAGGTTCAATACCTGTTTTAATATTTTTTATTTTTTTTATAACTTGTTTTCAGAGAAAAATAATTTAACTGGTGTATAAAATCAGGATTGTAAAATTGTGTATACACATGTTTATATTAAAGTCTTACTGGGAGTAGTTTAGCTGCCTTAGCTACTGTAAATCTCTATTAAAAGTGAGACGTGGTTTAAAATGTCCGCAATAAAATGGTTGCCTCTGTATAGAAGTGCTCACCATTTTAGAAATGTAATTTTAGAAACGTGTTTTCTACCCCCCTTGATGCATGCATGTCAGAGCAGAAAAAACTATGAAAACACATATGAGGCACAGTTTTAGAAGGGACAACTCTAGTTCCTGCAAGATGTAAGACAATATTAAGGATTATTTAATCAGATAAAATCTCAACAAAGAATCAAACAAACGGGTATCTGTTATGTGGGTGTGTGAAAGCCTAACAAAAAGAAACCAAACAAAAGTGCCATAAAAGAAGCAGTAGCTAACCTCGAAAACAAACACCAGAGCTCCACTGTACTAACAAGAGACAACCAATAAGCTAGTGTGAAGTGAAAGCGGAATCCTGCCATACCTCCTGTTCCTCCAGCACCAGCAGATCCTGAGGAAAAAGGACATAACAGGTATTATTCACACTGACCAGCTCTCCAGGTACAGATAACCCAGCCTGAGGATATTATAGAGTCTCGTTGCTGCTGATCAGGTCTTGCATAAAATGGACTGGTGTTACATTTCATTATGAGTGGTGTGAGCTGATCCTCTGGTGTTACCCTCACCTTCTGAATGTCTGGGTTGAGGATCTCCCTGGGGCCCTTCTCAAACCTGTCCATGTTCATTGCGCTGCGAATTAGGACAGGAAGAGGGGGAGTGGAGGAAGTGGGGGGAAAAAGAGAATAAGGTGTTTACTAACAATGCAAGACAAATAGCCCAAAGGGAGAGACGGAAAAACGAGACCTGATACGGGGTATTTCTCCTTCTGCTTTTGCCATTTGTACTTTTTCAGAGTTTGAGTGGTGACAGCACTCAGCCGGAGGAATTTCCAGTCTCCTGTTTCATGCATCTTGTTGTCATTGTTGATCTTCAGCTACAAGTCACTGACAACATCTGCTACTGGTAACACTTTCTGGTGAAAAATATGTACTAAAACTGTGTGTAACCTGGATTATTTTGTTCATCTGTGCTGTAGACCTCAATTGTTGTCTAGAAAAACTATTAAAAAACACATTAGCCAAACACACCACTCCACATATTTCTTCTTTCTAAAACCAAGACCCTGACATTTCTAACATATGCTCCAAACCGGCATTTGCAGGAGGGTCGATCAACTGTTCATGTCCAGCATTTAAGGTGGAATCACAGAGACTCTGATAAGTGTGGTCTGGTTTTCAGAATGAATCAACATGTCACCCACTGGAGTGGTGTGTTTGGCACATGTGTTTGGTTTTTAATAGCAGAGGTCTACGGCAAATATACTTATCAGTACGGGCGTGTGTGTGTGTGCGCGCACGTGTGTTTGTGTGTGTCGCATGGAGCAAAAATTGGCAACTTTTCCAACAACCTACAGCTCGAGGCTGCCCTTCTCACCTCAGGATGGACTTGACTGATAGTGTCTTGTTGGGGCTGTAGGGAAGGCTGATCTTCAGAGTGCCCTGAGCGAATAAGAAGGACACACAGGGACACACATCATATTCACTTGCTCAAACATGTTTTTTAAGATATGTGGCATTATATCCTCAGAAGTTTTTCATGCAAAAGCAATTCAGCAGGACACAACATTTTTGTCAAACAGCTAAATGGAATAATTACACTGGACCACATTAAACCAAAGCAGTTCAAGCCAACAAAGTTGTTCTGCCCACTGACAACAACATCCTGTTACAGACTGACAGAAACAAGACAAATAAATGTGATCAGCCGGCAGAGGTGCACCACTCTAATCAGTTTCCAGATGAGACTGGAGGCCAAAATTAGATCCAAGCTATCTTGGTCATGAAGCTGAGTCACCACACTACAAACACACAAGGCAAACGCAAACGCAAACCTACACATGGTGACTCAGAGTAGAGTAGCATAGTCGGCCAAGTTGCCATTTTGTGCCTTCTTATATTTAGATAAAACAGCAAGGATACCACCTACAGCTGTGCATTCCAATTGAAAATGTTGAAGTCCCAGTATCTGACAAGTGTCAGATTAGCACAGTGAAAACGAAGTACATTTATTTAAGTACCTACATTGTGATACTTAATCTGCTTCATTTAAGAGGAAAATATTACTGCTTTAATAGATACAACTACTTTCATCTGCAACATTAAAGATAAAATTTCATTTAACTCTATCCAGACAAACATATAAATGTATTTCCCAAGAAGTGGAACTTTTCCCTTCACCTGTACCTTGATGTACCACTAGTAATTCCACTCAATTTCGGCATCATCGCTACAAATCTTGGGTGAAAGTGCTGCGAGGTGCACAGACGGTGAACTCACCGTCTTTCTCCAGAGGATGGCTCTGTACTGAGGAACCCGCTGATTGTTTTGGTCCGAGAGGACGACTGACAGGTAGAAGGGATTTTTCTCTGCATCTGTACCCACATAGTTCTGGTGGACTAAAGGAAACAGTGACATCGAATATAAAAATATACATGTAATAGATAATAGTCACAATGTGTGGTCACAATCAAAATATGAAAGGCGGCAAATGTGCTATTCTGCACTTTTTTTGTTATTTTAATTACAATTCTATATCTTTTTATTTTAAGACACTTAGTGATAAAACACTTTTCATGCCCCCTATGCCATCGTTTAGTCTTCCCACTCACTCTCTCTTCATTTTATTTTTTGTCTTCTTTCCTTTACTCCAGTTCTTTATGTTTGAGACATGGGCAGAGACAAAGATCTCTTGATGACACCACAGCAAAGTAACACATTCGTGCCGCTGCCTCTTTGGTTGACAGGGTAACATCTTCAGAAAACTATGCCCAGCAGACCAGCAAACCCAGTTGGATGCTGGCTCTCTGCCTGCATTTTTGTCAATTGCTTTGTCCTCCTCAAATGCTTTCTTTTCCTCCAGTGTTTTTTTTTTCACTTAAGGTTTCAGCTCTGTTTATTCTGTATTAGCATTGTCTATATGCTTCAGGTGAGCAATAACTCTGCAAGGTTTGGTTGCAATTACATACTTATTAGTTTAGCCAGCTTGAGCTTTTTCTCTGTGTGAGTAGAAAGTTGATTCTCCGTTTCTACAATCAGAAATTATCTTTGTACCTAGTGCAGGACAAAAGGCAAACAAACAGCAACAAACTGTTTTATTACCCTCTACCTGGTCATGAAGAAATTCAGATATCAAGTTATTGCATTAGTTTCATCAGACAGGAAATGCTCAGTTCATAATGTGCCATGTTGTATGATGCAGTGAGCTCTGCTCAGGCTGTGAGACACAGATGGCTCAGCTGCAGTCCAAACAGGTCCAGCCAACTTTCTGGTGGCGAGTCTCATTTTAAACTGCCCGTGCCATAGCATGATTAGACCCTGGCTAGAGGAGAAAAGGCATTTCTTTTCTTCCATTCACTGACTTTTTGCTTTCCTTTACAATTATCTCCATCCATCTTCGGCTCTGTCCTCCTTTATCTCAACCTTTCTGCTGAAGGCATTCTTCCTGATTCAAGTCACAGGAAAAGAGTCCAGACAGAGATCTTTTGTTGGACAATTTGCTGTGCTGCCTTCATTGCAGGTCTGAGAACAGGCAGGTTGTTAATGAGGATGGTAAAAATGATGAGGGTCAGAAAGGTAAAGGAACAGGTTAGTAATTGTAATGCATTTTTAATCATCTCTGGCTTCTGTGAATGGCTCTGCTGCTGGGCTGCTGCTCAGTGTTGGGATCATTTGTGAAGCCAACAGTCAGATCCTAATTGTGTTATCTATTGGAGGCAAGCCTTTGCTCTGTCTGTCGAGGCTGCATGTACTCCACTGACTTCCTCCTTGGATGGTGTATGGGATTAGAGTATAGCTGAGACTCTCAGTGGGGATGTGGCTGGATGCTAACAAGTTTGAAGAGAGGTGTAGCACGAGGATGAGGCTGACTTCATAAGATAAGAAATGTCTTGTGGAGCAGGAAAGAAATTCAAAGGATGTTTTATGTCTGCAGCATCTGAAAGCCAGCTTATATGCTCTTGCTCATTTCTTAAATTTCCTTCAATATATCTCCCTAAGTGTGTGTGTGTGTGTGTGTGTGTGTGTGTGTGTGTGTGTGTGTGTGTGTGTGTGTGTGTGTGTGTGTGTGTGTTTTAAAAGAGCACAGCAGAGCAGCACTGACCCTTTCCCAGGAAGTATTTAAAGAACCATCTGGTGTGGTACTCTGGATTCTCCAGATGGACATCGGTTCTTCTCCAAGTTCCTGGAGTGTAGTCCGAAGTCTGTTTGTAACACACAAACACACACACACACACACACACAGTCATCAGAATGTGAGTCACAGCTCTCTTCTCTGTGGAAAACTGTTACACAATGCAGCAGTACAGATTACAGTACAGGGAATCAGATACAGCCAAAGCCTGAGCTACAGTACAATCAGCTTTTTTACTGTCATGATGTTCATCATGATGCAGGCTACAGTGAATAAAGCTTGGGGAAGTGAGTGAATTTGTAATTAAAAGCATAAAAGGTTAAGGTTTTGGAAAATGTTCTTTTATTTATTTATGGTTGTTTAGTATAATGTTATTTAGCAGAATACATAAAGTAGGAGCACAATAAAGATAAAAGATAAAAGCTGTGAAAAATGTTGGGGCATTTGGAGATCTGGTCAGGAAGAAGGCTGGTGCACAACTGTATTTTGCTGTGTAGTAATATTTTACATAACCTCTACTAATGTAGTAACACATGTCAATATAGTTTTAAGCAGATATTTTGTCATTCATTTGTGCACATGTCCCCATTGATGGATGCTGACAAATTGTTGTTGACAAAAATGCATTTGTCCATTATATTATGTGACGTAAATGACTCAATGCTAATACCGGCAGAAGTGGCGTGACCATTTAGGGAATTACCTCGCGTCGCACTTTGCCAAGGGCAGCAAAATGTAGCCCAGCCAAAAAATATTAACCTGTACATTGCTGAGCAATTTGTCAGTCAATTCGCACCTACCTGCTGTGTACACTTCTGAAAGCTGAGTTAGAATTTATTTGCTGTTTTCCCATTGTTTAAATTGCTGAATCGGCTTATTGTTTCATAAAACACATATTATATTTTGTGTTTTATACCTATAAGAAAGTGGTCCTTAAGAGAGATTTGATCTTGTGTTATTTAGTCTGAGGTGCTGAAACTGGATCATTTGAAAAAAAAAAAGCTTTGCTGCTATGACTACACTGTAAAGAACCAGGGTTATTGGAGTTATTATGCAGACCTCTTTGGTTATTTCTATATAGATGCAAAAAAATGCTATGTTATTTGTATAGGGGTCTGCATATTGCCTCACGTATACATTAGAGTATTTTTCTGGACTTTGAGTACACTACCTTTGCACTACACCATTTGCATTATATATATGGCTAATTGGCTTTTGTGTATTGTTGCTATACGGTGGATTGCAAATTGAAAGGTGACATCCTTGCTTTTCAACTAGCTTGGCACGAGTGCATGCACCGGTTCTGAGTGGTACATACACCAGTACAGAAACTTCCCCCATCTGACAGTTTACACAAGTAATTTAGTTGCGACTAATTTATTAAGCCAGTTTTCCCTTTTCATGATGAAATGTAACAACAATCCCCTACATGTTTGTTTGATGTAGTGTTGCCACTTCAAATGCTTCGGCACATCACAAAGTTATAATATTTAGCATGTTATTAGTGAGCATCAGAGGCGCTGGTGGACAGATTTACCTTTAGCTGTTTCCTGTTGCTCGCAGTCTGTTTGCTAAACTAAGCTTCTAGTTGTAGCTTCATACGTACAGACATGAGAGTGGCATCAAACGTCTTACAGATTTATTGACAAGAAAGCAAATATTTTTGGCTTACTGTATCCTATTTTGTACTTGAATTGAACCGATCACCCAAATTTTCCTGCAAGAAGCACTGCTCATGATTTCTTGAGGTTAGTGAGACTGGGCTGAAATGCATGTGTGTACATTGAACAGTATGCACCTCATCTGATGAGCCATTCTCCACCCTGAAGCGTCCTGCCCTCTGTATGGCCCCATCTGCATCACTGGAAATCAGCTGTGGGGGAAACAGAAAAAGACAGAGACATGTTTAAAATTAGATATCTGACAAATCATGACTTGCGCTGGACACTAATAAGCAGGTCATAAATACATTAGAGCCGGCTGTCATCGCCAGACAAAACAGGAAGCATGGCAGACACATCAACTCCTTGTGACAACAACAGCATGAGTCCTCTCTAGCAACATATCTACCCACAGCTGCGTTCCCATATGTATTACCAACATCTCCACACTTCTTTAATCATCAATATCTAATCAAGTCTGTGAAATGATTTGTCCAGCTATCACACTATTTCCCATGTTCTTTTTTCATTCTCATATCTGAGACCCACTACCTATCATCCCAATTATCCGTCTCTTGCTGACTCACCTCACTCTACGGCGCTGTTGGAGAGGAGATGCTATGAGAGCAAAATGGGCCATTAATGATAGTGAGGGAGTGGGTGAAACAAGACAGCATAGGGGAGAAGAACAGAATGTATCCTGCACTCAGTACTTCACTCTTTACAAAGCTTCCTCCATGTAAACCCTAAGAGAAAAGTCAAAACATTAATTTTATGTTGGCAGCAGCAGTTGGTTCACCACTATGGCCCACACTGAAATATCTTTGCTCTAAGATAGACTGTCATTACATTAGGTTTAGACATTCATGTTTCTCTCATGATGAACTGCTATAATTCAATCCTAAAGTGTTTTACTTAGCAAAATCAGCTGTTCATTTTTTCACTTTGTCCATTTAAAGCATTGGTGAGGCCGTCCCCTCAATAATAGGGGCTGTAACAAGGATGACATATGGGGGCAACAGTGGCTTGGTAAAGTGGTCAAAGGCTTTGCGATTTGTAGTGTCCCTGGGCAAAACACTGAACCCCCTAACTGCAAAACCCCAGCCGATTAGGTTATGCAGGCCAGCGCACACTGAGCACGAGTCCCAAGCCCAGCACAAATTGGGGAGGGTTGCATCAGGAGGAGCATCTTGCAGAACAACCTGTACCAAATCAACCCCAAATGATGGCCCAAAGTAACAGGATAAACTGGAAGGAAAAAAGACTGATACTTTGTGGTTTGTTTAAACTGCATCAAACGTTTCTGCAGTTTTTCCGTTTAACAATATTTATTTCTCTCGTTTGACAGCTGGGCTCAATTTAACTCAATGTTTTAATGTGTTGTCTGTTTTGATGTGTTATCTAACTCTTGGAAAGAAAGAAAATCGCTTTACTTGTTTTTCAAAATGTTGAACTATTTCTATAAAATGTCAGTGTGCAGTAAAAATTTAATTAATCTTAAAAATAAGAAAAGGTTGGTCACATTTGGCTGGTACATGGATATTTATTGTTCCTATTTATCATTTCTTAAAGGCCACCATGATGTCTTCATCACTAAGATCTTTAGTTTGTTTGGCTTGCCCATAGTCCAAAAGAAGAAAGAAAAGCATCATATTATCTCATCTGACATTTGGCATGTGACAAACATAATTACTGATTATCAGGGATTAATTTTACTCTTGACGGGCTAAATTGTTGCAGCTTTATGTGGGAAGGCTATATACTTAAGCACAAGTCAGATTTACTGAATGATCACACTATGTATAAATACATTACATGTGACAATGATTTCTTAACACTAATAGATGAGTCATGTGCTCGGTCATGAGAATCGTTTCAGTGCTATCCACTGACTCTCTGAGTGACCCTGTTATTTACCATCTATTTCTCATCTTGGTGGACAGCTACAAACCCCTCTTCAATCTATTCCTGTCCACGTCCCCATTTCCTTTTTAACCCCCCAACACCTTTGCTCGGAGTGGTGCTTTGTTGCCAGGCAACGGACCACAGAGTCCCTCCTCCTTTGTTGCTCTTTCCCCTTCTGCCTTTTTTCTCTGTGTCTTCGCCCTCTGCTCTTTGACTGTCCTGTCCTTTATCCTGCTCTCCTTGCCAATAAAGGTCTCTTTCCTATTAATATATATCATTTTTTTTAAAGGGGCTGTGGCATGGCTGTGCTTGCCTGCACACACTGTGACAGGTCCAGATGGCCTCAGAAGGGTCTGGTGGAACCAAGCAAATGGAGGGAAAAAAGAATAACTCAACATGAAAAGCCGCTAAATGTACTTTTTAGTGTGGCCTGAGGAAAAACATTCAGACACAATTAGGATTCAACTAAATAATGTTTGTTACCCTTTAAAATGCAGATTATTGTCTTGTTTTTTTGTTCAATATTTTAGTCAAAAAATGTTTAGTTTCTCAAGGTAACATCTTCAAGTATCTCGTTTTGTCCTCCTAGCTTTCCAAAAACCTAAATTTATACTGATACAAAACAGAGAAGCAGGAAATACTTGTATTTGGGAGGTTGGAAACTGCAGTTCTATAGTATCTTTGCTTGAAAAATTACCCACATAATAAACCACTTTAAAAAGTTTATTTTTCCAGTAATAGACTTTTTAATTATAGTAACTGAGTTATCTAAATGAAACAGGAGACATTGAAAAAACAAAATACTTTTCATTCTTTTCTGTCTCAAGTTCACATAAGTTGCAATGTCATCAATTAGTACGTTAACATACAAATGAGTTTCCTGGTCATGATCAAACTCCTCAAGTGTCTAGATTTAGTTTTGAGCATGTTAAACACCATATTCCAGTTTCAGAAACTTTTAAAACCCCTAACTTATGCCAGCATTCTTTGATAGAAACCAAAATACCATGGCATCGATCAAGTCATGTGGTATTTTACAACAAAATGCATGACAATAAATGATTATCATTTTCATTATATTGCAGTGTGATCAACTTGCTGATTGTATGGAACATTCTTCAGTAACCCATTTTATAAATTGTATTGTCCCTCTTAGTTTCTATTAACATAGATCCAACTGTGGTAAAAACAGATGACTTTAGCAAACCTATAACAAAACCGCATTAATCAACTGTTTAGGTGACTCGGTTGGTGCAAAAATGAGAGCCATCATCAGTCAGACAATCAGAAAAGTGGATACTCTAATGATTGTGCGTGCAGGGATATGAATAACCAGGATTCTCATAATTTCCATCTAGGATCAAAACCAATAAGACATAATCACGGTGCATTTAAACACTCTTTCATTAAGAAAAAAAACATTGTGATTCTTTTTTAACCAATGTAAGGGTCTATGCATAATAATAATAAAACCATACAGTGAATGGCTGACTAAACAAGGCACAATGTTTCAAGGTGGAGAGTGGGTGGTGTGCCCTGTTTCAGCAGCTCATTAGATCATGTCAGACTGTCCGATGATGAAGGAGAGTGATGAGACAGCACTTATTATGAAGAGTCCAATCAAAACATTCCTGTGGATAAGTGAGGATAAAAGGCTACAGCTTTAAATTCTGAATAAAATCATTTATAACTGCCACACTGGCTTTATTGTCCATGCTAAATTAAATCTGATATGCACTACTGTAGCTGGGGGATTAGAAAGTTCTTAAATGAAATTCTGCAGTAGCTTTTCTGGAGCTCAGTCTAGTTTCTGTGTTATGCCAAACATTTGGCCCACCCCACATGGAATTAAAAGACCCCACCACCGTTCAGTTATAATAATACATGTGCTTCCTAAGGCGGTACCTGACTTATATCATTATCAGCCAAATATCATTATTTATAAAGTGTATCTAATAGCAAACGATTGTTATTATTATTTCCAGCATCTTGAGGAAATACAGAAATTTCCAGGCTACAATAATCATCTTAACACATCACGCTTAATTAACTATTTATAAGAAAACATATAGGACTGGTGGAAAGTGAGAGTATTGTGTTAATTCAATGATTTTGTTATTCATAACAAAAAACATTATTCATTATTATTCATATAATTAGAAATATCCAACCATTCCCTGGTTCTGGCTTCTCTGATATGAGGATTTACAGTTTTTCTCTGTTCTTTATTAGTATAAATCAGATATGTTTGGATTTTGGACTGTGGGTGAGACAAAACAAGACATGTGAAGTGTTTGGAGTTCTGCCCAAAGAGTTTTAATTCGGCTTATCTTACCAAGTGCCCTCTTTCTAGTTTGGATGTAGGTGCAACTTTAACAAGAGTCCTGGTGGATACAAACTTCTTCCATTTCACGATTATAAAAGCCACTGTTCTCTAGGGAACATTAAAAGAAATTGTTTTGTACACTTTATACAGGTCCTGATCTGTGCCTCACCACAAAATGTTATTTTGAACATCTACAGAGGGTTTCCTGGACTTTGTATCTTGGTTTTTGTCCTTATTTTTAGTAATTAGCAAATCCTCACAACTAACTTATGCTAGGTGGCTTTAAATGTAAATAATATATAATTATTAATCAACGAATGATTTCAATACAATATTTATTAACTGGCTTTTTACTTTAATACAGGTCTGCAATTGCACAGTACTATGATTGAGACCGTCAGTACTGTAAAAAACATTCCAAAATTCACGCAGCCCCAGTGTGCACACAAGTAAAGCAGAAGCTGCATTTCCTAAGGTATGCTGCACTGTATATAATGAGATAATACAATCCAGAGGTTTGAGAGCCGAGCATGTTTACTGCAGGTGTAAAGCTCTGATAAACGACAGAGTGGTTTCTCTGCAATAATTGGCTGTGTCTTAGGAGAGGCTGCAGAAAATACCTTCTCTCCTTTCATATGCATATTAATAGGCTTGAAAACGAATATATTTTCTGCATATTTCCTGGTGTCCTGTGTTTATGTCTGAGTGAATGAGCTTCGCTATTACATTAAGTTCTGTGTGTGTGTGTGCGTTTGTGGAAATGGAAAGTAAATGTTGAAGCTATAGGCTTCTATCTCCCTCCATTTCTCTCGCCTCCTGCAACATTAACTGTCCAATTGCAGGATAATGGACGGAAAACCAATGCAGCATTCGCACAGAGCAATGCACCAGCTCTCTAGTGTATTAGTGTGTCTGCATGTGGGGAAAAACAGAGAAAGAAATGCGTGACATTCAGTATTAAATGTGCATTTAGGTAAGTGTTTGTGCTGCTGTGTGTGAATAGGTGTTCAGCTGTTTTGCGTGAAAGAATGAAAAATGGCAGGAGAAAGGAGAGATTAAGTGCTCTGGGGAGTCTGAGTGTATGTGTGTGCGTGTGTGTGTATGTGTCCAAGTTCACACACATGCATGCATCACACAGCTACTGCTTTTAAATCATGCAACAGAAGAGTGGCAACGAAGGAAAAGCTGCACTCCAACGATTCCCCACTGGCTGAGGGGAGGGAGACGAGAGGAAACAGTGGAGAAGGGGGAACCCATTTAGCTTCTACACTTAACAAACAACCTACAAAAGCCCTCACCACTGCCAGGGAGCAATAGTGGAGGCTGGGGCAGAGAAAAAAACGAAGGGGCATCAAATGTATTGAGAGACGCAGAGAGAGAAAGAAAGAGAGAGACAGAGAGAGAGATGTGTAATGACCACAAAAAGCTGAATGATAAAAGAAAAGACAGCTGTCTCAATGATGCAGAACCCCAGGGAAAAGGGCAGAGGCATTGGGGCTTTTCAGACAAAGCATACACAAGTGCATGCAGACGAATACGCACACACTTAAACAGCTCTCTTTTGAGGGCACAACTTGAACATTTCACAAACACAATCGTGCTCAGAGAGCCTCTGATTTCCCCAAGGCCCAGGGGACAAAGGAGCACTGTAGCGCAGAGAGAGAGATGTGTGTGTGTTTGTGTCGGGGTATTAAATCAATACTTTTGTGACTGTTGTTAGGTAATTGATCTCATCAGTGGGTCTGTTCATGCACACTCACATTCCTACAGGAAGGCAAAGAAGACAGAGGCACAGAGCAGCAGAAGAAGGGGCAGAGGGTGAGGGGGGGAAGTTGTAAAGTAGCATGGGAATAAAGAGAGGCAGGTGCACAGTCGGAGAGACGATGTGAGCGACAGATGACAAAGGAGATGGAAAAAATTAAGGAGATGTGTAGCAGAAGAAGAGAGGAAGCAGGAAATGCTAATGAAAAGACAAAACATAAAAAGGGCGGATTTAACACAAAAAGACAAAACATTTAAAAAGTTGCTACAAAAATCAAGCAAATGCTCAGTTCTCTGTGACTTCCTCTTTTTTTCTATCATTATTGCTGTGTTTCACATTTATATAGACGCAATCTAATTGCAGAATGTGATATATAATAGAGAAGTCATGATATCCTGTCTAGATGAGCCTCTATTCCAATAACCTGTATAAACTAATGCAGTCTCTCATTTATTCTCTTCCATTTCATTCCTCTTTAAGACTAGTTGGTCCTAGGGTTTATTTTATAAGCCATTCTTGTTTTTGTTTTTTTCACCAAATTAAACCAGTATTAGTCTGTCTCCTAAAAAATTGGCTTTTATACAACTAAACCACAAATATAGGGAAAATAAATACATTGAGATTAGATTTTAGAAGGATACAGTAAATGTCACAAATATGTCCATACTGACCATATACAGTAAATTAAATGTTACTAGACAACGTATGCTCTGTAGAGCATCCTCTTTTTGTTACTATAGCGCTACTGTGCTAAAACTTGCTATGGTTATTTTAAACCAATCACAGCACTTGGCTAAGTTGGGGGAAAGATGGTTTGGTTTGGCTTATTAATAAGAAATGTGTCTGTTACTTCAAACACATTGTGCCTCTTGCTTGTAAAATAAAAATGAACATGATCCACCACTTACTGTTTTTCCCTGAAAATGAAGTTGCGTTTTTTTTTTTTGCATAGTCGCACACTTTCCTATAAAGCGACTTACAAGTGAGAAACGCACAGACAGGAGTGGACAGGACTGTTTTCGCTCAAGCGCACTTCAACTGGTAGAGTGGACGAGCTGGGGATTGAACTGTTTACCCTGCAACTTGTGGACACAGCCACCTTTAAACTGCAGCACCCATAATGTGGCACGACACGGTTAGTTTGTACTACAGGAACAATAAGGTTTCCATGCCCATGTCATGCATCATCGGATGCTAGAACTTTGCCTCAGACATGTAACTATAGACTCTTGAGCATTAAAAGCCAGAGTTGCTGGGTAGAAACTAAAGATCTGCTTTTTTGAACCAAACATGCCACGAACTAAGAATGTGAATATGTGTGGGTATGTATAGTTATTACCGTAGTTTAGGTGTTGATAGAAGAAAGAAGTTGTGTATGGGCATACATTGCTTAGTCTGTCACAATGACTCAAAGGGCCTTGAATAAAAATACAACCATAGCTGTATATAGAGAAGGAAGTGAAATGTGGCAGCTTAGCATGGGAAATCAAAAGAAAATGATATCTGCCTTTTTAGTGTCTTACTGCATGTCTGTCTTCTAAAATGACTAGTAGGTATATGGTCATCCTGATCCTATTATATTTAAGAAAGATGCAGTCCCCAAACCTGGTTGCCAAGCTGAATCAAAGAACACATAATATACATTGTCAATACTGAACTTGTACAGTAAACTATGCACAGTAGTCCTTTGGCATGGAAGGATGAGATATGACGGTTTGTATACAGAGACTACGGTCACGTAGGGGAAGACTTCTGCAATGCTAATAATAATAATGTATAATGCGTGATGCTACTGTAGAGAAAATATAACCAACGACAACCAGAAAAATTAAACGTGAGAATGTAAATCAAAGACAAACAACATCTGTGATGTGGCTTTTTGCCATGTAGCCATCGACTGCACCTGATTAGCATTAACGCTGCCTGTGGCTAGTACAAATGCTAACAGCACAACATCAATAAGTTCCCCTTTATGCTACAGTAAGTAAAGCAATGAAAAGCCTAGGGTGTAGGACTGAAGGGACTAGGCCTCCCACCCAGGAACCACGTTGGTGGGGTGAACCCAGTTTACGGGCCCTCAGCGGTGGGGAGATGATGCAGAGGAGCCTGGGATCACAGAGCAGCAGCATGCATCAGCTGCTTTAATAGATGATAAGTTATGTATCAGAGAAAATGAAAGGAGGAGGAAGGACAGATAGAGAAGAGAGAGAGCGCAAGAAAAGGAGTTTAATCTAAGGTATCTGGATGAGCATCGGCTATGGCATAAACTTGAAGATATTTCAAATTACTTTTAAAGTGGCTCCAAACTGCATTTGTGAGGTTAGATGTTCTGAGATTAGAAGTGCAGTATACTGTGTTTTGTTAGCCCCAATTCAAAGACAGAGAGATGCAGGGAGGGAAAGTGCATATTAATGCATATTAATTTATCTGCTTTCACACAAAATCATTTACTTCCAAGGACACAAACAAATTATAAAGAATTCATTGTGCATTAAATGATTTTTTGAATCTTGAATGAAAGGTAAGATGACAGCTTGAGTTTGTCTGAGAAGTCATAAAGAATGTCACCAAAATGTCAAAACACAAGCAAATGTCAAAACAAGTGTCAAACACTGAACAAATGATCTTGAACATACACTAACTGCTAAGTATAAATGCACCTCAGTTTCTAGGTGGATCAGCATACCCTTACATTTAAGCGTGTTCCTGGGTGACAAATACCATCCACTGTAACTACTTCGCATGCATTTTTCTGTGGCTTTAGTTATGACTCACCAGTGTCTATTCTTGTCCCACCAAACTTTACTGACATTTCATAAAGCTGTCTGCACTTCAGGCTGTGTGTTTGAGAAGCTAGAAGTAGGTAAACACTGTAAGGCCCATGTGTCTTAATCACTAGAAACAACAACTGCTAACCCTCTCAGGAGACACGGGGGTGTCGGAGCCTATCTCTGTCGTTGCTGAGTGCGGGGTGGGGTCCAATTGGCACAGACTGACGCCCTTTTATAGAGCCACCTATGTAGACAGACAGCCATGCACACTCACACCCCACACACAATTGACCTAACTACAACAACTGTGGGAGGATTGACTAGAAAAAATGCAAATTACAACATCCTCAACCCAGTGACAACCAGGATCTGTAAAAGAAATTAAAGATCAAGTAACATCATGTAACAAGGTCATGTAACATTTGGGGGAAAAAAAGAAAAAGAAAAAGCACAATCTTTCTTTTCTGAATAAGGTTCATCAGTCCTGAACCTTGAGTGTGGTCAGTAAGTTGCGACAGGAAATGTTAACTCAGTTAGCAACCTTTTGATATGTGCTTTCATTTCTGAGGCCATTTTGTTAACTTTATGACTTTTGCTACTCGTACACTATAAAGTAGCGTATCACATATTCACAATTGACCCTATGAAGGAATTTTTATCTGCTATTGTCTTGTAATTTGCTAAATGTGGCTACAGCGGCTGCTGTTCAGTAGCAGCTACATAGTCACACTCTACTGTCAGAAAACACAAAAACACATGCTGTCACACACAGTGAGACGCAAAACAAACTGAGAGTGGGAATAAATTTCGTGTGACAGTGGAGTCAAAAACCTCTGAGGCGGTGACAGTTACACTGGTGGGCAGGTGGGAGTGGAGCCGTCTGCTCACCAGTCACTGTGCAAGACTGACAGCTAACCTCTCAACATAGTGTCCTCCAATCACACACACATGCACACACACTAATTCTAACAGCAGTCTCAGTCGCAGCCATCGCTTTGCATCACTGCGGCACATCAAACTGCACAGAGCTGAGACAAATGCACATGCCTACACAAAGAACGAAATCTGTGTGTCGGAATTTTGGGACTTATCCTTTATATTCCCAACACTCTTTTTGTGTTTTCGTACACCACAGAGCTTCTGAGACGGCAAGCGCCCACCTATCGCCTATCTGTCACCGCCTTCATCTCTCAGCCTCAAATAAAGACAATTCAATTCACTGGAAAAACACCACCGCACTCTGCAAGCTGCCGTGTCAGGATGAAACAGGTTTAATTGTTGATGGCTTCGGCTTTAGTGCACAACACACAATTAAGCCTTTGAATGTGGACTGAGGAGTTGTCACTGCATTAAATGACAAGACGGTGGCAGTTGCCTTTGTGTGTGTGTGTGATGTTTGCATCTATCCAAGAATGCAGATGCCATCATGGAGTGTGTGTTTCCTTATTTATGTGGATGAATGACTGTGTGTGTGTGTGTGTGTGTGTGTGTGTGTGTGTGTGTGTGTGTGTGTGTGTGTGTGTGTGTGTGTGTGTGCTGGCACAAAGGTTAATAAAAACCTCTCATGCGCTGACTGGAGTGACTTGGGCATGTAATATGGGGTGATGGCCAGTGAAACAGCAGCAGGGTATTGATTTTCATCTGTCCTTATTTAGCTAATTAAACCTTCATACTTTGTTTTGCACTTTTTATCACTCTCGCCTCTATTCAGGAGAACATATCCAACAAAATCCTATGATTCAATATGTTTTGATGTGATGAGGCAGCGTGGACATGACTATTCCACTACACCCTGGGGCTCTAAAACTCCTGAAGACCTTTGTAAGCCAAAATATAAAGAAATTCAGATCATCCAGAAATATGTCCTGTAGTTAAAAGGTGGCACAAGCAATTCAAAGATATTCAGAGGGTCCAATTTAGATAAATGATCTTTGATGGGTGGCTTGTACAATCGAACTGCCCTTTTTTGTGACTAATGAAGTATTTTGAATCGTACTCATTCAGCTGTAAATCTTTCAGGTCGGCTGTTTTGCACTGTGCATTTTCTAAATATTTCCCCAGGAATTATTATTTTTAAACATAAAGAGATTACTTCTGGTATTGTGCAATCTAAAAATCGTTAATTGTGATATTACTAAGAGACAAAATATTAAAATATAGCAAATAAATAGGAATATGGTTTCCTCTAACAGAACGGTGTCCTAGTAGTTTGGAAAAAAAATCCAGACCTTTGTACCAGTATATAACATGTTTGAAACATATAATTGGACATTTAAACTATAAAAAAAAAAACATTAGCACTGGAGCTACACTACACTTCACTTGTCTCTTCAGTTTAACCTCTAATAAACTGTAACTACGATTCAGTAAAAAGATGTGGGTGTAGTAGTTCCAGTTAATAATGCACCATCACTCTGCCCAAATCCTTTTCCCTGCAATCAAAAGTTTTATTATTAAACTGGGAATCAACTCTGCTGGATTCTGCTCAGCTCATACTAACATCACGCCAAAGACACAAAACATGAGGCCAAAGTATTTCCATGAAGGAGTGTTTGCTGCCTTGGAACAGGTTGCCAACATGGATTTATCATATATCAAAATCCTGAGTATTCTAGAGAAAGACTTGTCTCACTTGCTAATTGCACAATTCTTTTCAGGGAATGTCAGGTGCTAATATTTTGCCCACTTCATGTTGAACAGACACACAGACCATTATCAAACAGAGTCCCTGCTGTCAACAAAAGCAGCGGTTTGCTGGCTAAGTACCTGAAAAACTCTTTTCTGACTTTTGCACAAGCCTCCCCAGGAGACATGCAGCTTTAAACAGTTGGAGCTCCAGACTTTGCAAAAACACTTTCCCTTGTATGCTCACGAAAGCAATTACGTTTCTTTTTCCACACAAACATGAAGATTTTGCTTCACTGCATCGTATAGGGACTAGCTGCGTTACAATAATTGCTAAAATGTAAACTTGGCATCAGCTTTTCCTCTCTGAGGTTATTTCTGAAGATCAACATGGGTTTATAAAGCCCTGCCATTAATTTTCCATTATATTCACACTCAGCCTCTTCAAGAATTGTCATGTTTTAAAAACAGACTAATTTGTGCAATTATCAGAGTTATCTCACAAAGAAAACTAACGCAGATCAAGTGGAGGAACTGGAAGGCATTATGAGAGTTATGAGATCAGAGTGGGGAGGAGAGATAGTGGAAATCTCCAGGACAATGCAGATCAGATCCACAACATGACAGATGCACAGGTTATGTTAACACCTCACAATGTCTTCAACTGCTATAGGTATTTTGCGATGCATGAAATGTCGATTGTTTTCACTACTGACTTACCATCGGATAAGATCAGATCGAAAAGTAATATGTCAATTAATACAAGTTACTTTTGAAGTAATAAGTTAAGTAATAATATTAACTTTTAACAGAGTAATGAGCCTAACACTAACAAATAAAAAAAAAGAATGAGAACTCATTGTTTGTTGTGCCCAACAGGGGGAAACAACACAATTCTTCCCCCCCCTTTTTTTTAATCAAACATCGATCTGTTTGAAATCTTTCATTTATTTTAGCTTCTAATCAAGGAATCCATTTATTTCAATATTAATACCTAAAACCATAACTAGGGTTAGAGTGGTGCATTTGGAACACATCTGCAGTGGTTGTTCATAATCTACAGTTTTGCCGAAATTTTACATTCAAAGTGTAGCAGCGTAGAGGAGTCATAGGTGAGGAGACACTACTCACACAGCATGTGAAGTGCAAGAGACTCACGCTGCTCTTAATAGTGAGTTTTTTAGTAACATTATCCTGGTTCACACTGGCCACAGTGTTGAATAATGCTCTGTCTTTGCCTACAATACACCCAGCAGCATAGTGTTTAGTGTAAGTCTGCTAGTATTGATAGGCAGCATGTGGTTTCTCCTCAACACTAATCTGCCACACACGTGGTGTGCAACACTCGTGGACAAACCCACAGTATGTCTGCTGTAGGAAGTACGATCGTACAGCAAAACCCTAGGACTTCCTGTGCCTGTGGGTTATCGGGATATACAGACTCAGCTCACAGTGGAGGGATGTACGCTCTCTCTCTCTCACACACACACACCCACACACCCACACACACACACACTGCCACAAAGCCACCATGACTCAACAGCTTAGTAATCAACCGAAAATACACACACTATGACATTATGACACACACCAGCAGTGTCAAAACAAAACCAATAAACTTTGGAGGCTGAGCAGGTGGCAGAGACCTGCATCACCACAAGTGGAGCATCCAGTGTCATCCATGCTGGCAAAGCACATCGCTGGACCACACCCAGTACGTCATGACTCATCAGTCCCCCCTCTGTTGTCCTCACATGCCAACAGAAAAGAGAAGAAGGCAGCACAAGAGAGAGACAAAAAGGGAGGGGAGACCAAGAAGACAAGAAGCAGTATGAGGGGAAGGTGGATGAGGAGACAGTCACGCTCAGACACAAAGAGAGCAACAAGCAGATGAATGAATCGTGGGTGGGACTCACCAGCTCGACCGAACCATAGTGTTTCCTGCTGAAGTCTCCACGCCTGCAGCCCAAGTCCTCTGAGGCAGAGCTGCAACACAAACACATGGTCAAAGACGTGGCCCGCTTAGCCTCCCATCACACCACACAAACATTCAGCACATATACTGTGACATTACAGAACTGGCATCTGCAGAATCTGCTTTTCATAAAGCTCTTTCTCTCACTCTGCGTTCTTGTTCATTGCCACTTTGTTCACACTGTGTTCTTTCTCTCACTCTCTGTCCTCTTTTCTTTGTCTTCCCTTCTCTTCCCCTTGCCTTCTCTTCCCTTGTTTCTGGTAGTGTGGCAGGGCTGCCGGTGGCATAGTGACTGGGCAGGGGCGGCGGTCAAGCAAGTTCTGGTTGAGATGTGGATCTTGATTGAATTAGACCAGAGTGATAGATGGAGACTGGCGAGAGCTCACTGCTGGTCGAATAGTCAACATGAGAGCAAAATTTTAAAATCTTGGGACATAAAAAAGATGTCATTTTAAAGTTTTTTAAACTTATGAAGTCACACTAACTGAGACATTATCACTTGTTAGAAAAACAGATAATTCTTAAAGTACTTAATGCAGCTTTCTTGAAGACCGTAAATTGTTGTTTTGACATGTGCATATTAAATAAAATTCATAAATCCTGTCAATTACTGAAATGTAGGTATATTTGTATTTCTTTTACCTTTGGCCAGAGCCAGCCTAGCTTTTTCCCCGGTTCCAGTCCTAATGCTAATCTCAGTTATCTGTCGCCCGACTGTAATTTTTATTAATAGACAGACATTGGTTTTAATCTTCTCATCTAGGCCAGAAAATCAGGGTTGCAGTAGAACTGGAGCCTATCCTGGCTGTCAGTGGACGAGAGACATGCTACACCCCGGACAGGTCACCGTCTCATTGCCAGCACCGGGAAACATACATAAAAACACAACCATTCACACTCAAATTTAGACCTACAGGCAATTTAGAGAACCAGTTAACCTAACATGCGTGTGTTTGGACTGTGGGAGAAAACCAAATACGACAAAAAGGGGATTCTAGCTGGGGACCTTTTAGCTGTGAAGCAAACGCACTAACTATTTCACCAGCGTGCTGCCCAAAATCCTATTTCTATAAAGAAAAACTGCTCATTTAAAGCACACCAACAAAACTAGTGAACATTAGGGAGCAGCTATGCAGGTATCATTGTTTGCACTACTTGCATAGTTTGTGTTGCTCTGGAGAATTTAAATGTTAGCCACGGGTGGGTGTTCCTCATTTTCCACAATGTAAAGAACCCACAGTAACATTAAAAGAGGCAATGGGATCGCGTAAGAGAAATGACAGATGCAGGTATTTATCGCCGCCACCTGTTGTTTTTGTGAAAACGGTCCACTGTTACTGTTAGGATTTAAAGCTGCTGCTAAGATCATCTGGTACAGTCCCATGTCAAACTGTGGAAGAACATCTTGTGTATGCGTAGCAATAATTTCTGACAACATGCCCAACTGACGCTCCAAAACAACACAGTCTAAGTGCGCCAAGTTGCGTAGGCGTATGTGTAGTTAAAGCCAGGATATCTGAGGCCCTAAACTTGCTCTTTAATACAGATAAATGTCCACGGGAACTGTTTCGTCCATCTGGTCTAATGTATTTATAAATGTAGGTCAGTCATGATGTGATCAAAGTCCATGTGATCAACAAGGCTCAGTCTAGCAGCACTGAACAGTAGCCATGTATCACACCATAACTTCTGTCATGATGATTATATTTCCATTGATCCACCCCGACCCAAGCTGAAGAATCACTGGATAGCATTGTAAAAAGCCTGGAATGCAAAAATTCACCAGAAAGAGCAAGCTGGGCTATAATACTAAAACAATCAATTCATTTGTCTACACAGGCAGCAGTATGTTCATAGCTCCCTTTTCATAGCATTTGATTTCTTTGGAACAATGTCTGAAGGAGCTGGTTAAATCCTATTAGAAATGAAACCATTAGAGAAGGACGATCATTGCCAAGAGGAAGTGACAAGGTATGCCAAAGCCATTTCTCACCCAAAATCAAGAAAATGATGTTAGTTTAGGTGAAGAGTGAGGAGGTATAAAGGAGGAGGTATATGATCTGATGATGACACTACATGAAAGATTAAAGGAGGTATACAAGCATCATGCAAACACACAGATGCTGTTGCAAGGTAACACTTCACACATGCTGTCAAATTATTCCTTCACAAGCTCACATTTGGAAAGCAAGAGCAGAAACGAGACCTCACACCTCGCTGTGCATCAGAAGGCGGCCAGCATCGCATAGTACGTGACTGTCATGACAGACTTTAGTGTGAGTTACAACCATTTGGTTGTGACACAGCAGCTGCATGAAAACTGAGGTTACAGCTCATTACTACAGTTTGTTAGCTGGTGGTATATTGAGCCTTGAGTAGCACAAGCAAAATGAGTGTTTGGATGTAATAAATATTCATAGTTTATTGTATCTTTCCCAAATGTCTTTCTTTCTTGTTTCTTGTTCTTTTTCATACTATACTGATCCTGAAAGTCAGTGTGTTTAATGGCCTAGATTTAATTATTCGTACAAGGTGGAAGTTGGGTGCAAAAGTTTGCATCCCTTTATTTTGAAATGTCACAAAGAGTAAAACAAAGATTTTTTTTTTTACCAACATAATATTTAATGCAAATTCATTGAGCACAATTGTTCCTTCATCAGAAATGAATTAAAATTAATTTTTCATTAGTTCATCAAGCGTGATGTGAATTGTAAACATCAATGCTGTATTTGGTCTAAATTGCATCTTTCTCATCAAACATCCAAGCAAAGATTTTACCACAGTCACACACACCTCAAGTTAAAATTTGGGTGGCCAACGTCTTAGGACTGTAATAACTGCTGGATAGATCCACAGCCCCAAAGGATGGGCCTTGATAACTCTTCATACCCTGTGATGTTTTACCTGCTGCCATCAACACATCAACTTTACTTTCAGCTTCAACTGTATGTTCCTTAGTGCAATTTAGCAAATGGTGTTATGTTAACATAACAACAATTATGCTGAGGAGTACAGTAAACATCATGCTGACATTTAGCTCAAAGCACATCTGCAATACTCTCTATTGATATTTGATGCACACACACACACACACAATGAGAAACAACTATAGACTGCCTGGAAAAAGGGGCACAAGGCTGACACGTTTAACTGCAGCCAGAACATGAGCGAATCGACAAAGACAATATTGCATGAAGTATATATCATACATAGGGGGCACTTTAAAAGGCCCCTTAAGCGACATCAGCACAGGGCTAGATTGGATTAAAGCCTCACCAAAGAATTACAATGTTTCTTCTACTTGTCTTTTCTTTTCTCATATTCATCCTGTTACTGATCCAATAGCGTCACCAATTACTAAAGCAACCTAGCAGCACAATTAAGTTACATATTAGTCAACCTGCGCTCTCTAAAATCAGCTGACAGTGGCCGACCCACTGCATAAATGCTACAATCTGTCCGTCTGTCCACCTGATCCAGATGTTTCAGTCGGGTTGCTTTTGAACAAATGAGACTGCCATGATGACAGGAAGTGTGATTCATAACACATAACACAGGCCTGTTCTTGCTGCTCATTGATGGCGTAGATTCTCGGCTTCGATGCCTGTACTTTAGGTGAGTAAACAAATAATTAAAGTAAATCTAAGTTATTATTCTGCAATAAGAGACAAAAGAAATACAGTACATAAAGTCTGATTCAATCCAGTCTTCCGTGTTTTTAACACTGTGGTCAGTGTGGTTCTTAATTTACTGTAATGCATCTAACATAACTGATTTTTATGTTAATGGCTCATAGTCTGACTTTGTGCACCTATGACTAATTATTATACCTCTGACAGCTGCTTCACATCCAGTTCAACTCTGCTCATAGCAATATTTTCATAAAAGCACAAATGAATTATAAAAATAAGTTAAGGAACTATAGCAACGGAGCTGGGTTTCCTTATAAAGTTTGTATTTTCCTTGTAGTCTAATATTAGAGGATCCTGTGCGTCGGAAATTCTCTCTCCTCTTTCTTCTCCTGAAGTGCATTAACGTTTTTTATTTTAAAACTGGAGGTCTGAACATGGAATAAGCTTTAATGCTGCTACTGGCCTCTCGAACCCCAACCCTTATCTCACTAGCAATCCTGTCAGTGCACTGATCTTTAGGCTACAATATTATTAATGCATATGGTAGTGTTCTCGACTACATATACATGCAATATACTCTGGGCGTATACGATACTTTAAACTGATTAAATGCCATGCCATAGACCACATATATTAAATGTATTTTTTCCTTGCACCACCATTTAATAATGCAGCCCCATCTAGCCCCACCAAGAAAAACCTTCTGGTGCTGCCGATGGAAAGCCAAGTCAGTGGAACTACACACATAATGTCTTTTTCTACCTTTATAAAATAGTTAACTGAAGTCCAAGACATTTTTGTATTTCTTCTGCAACGTAGCCCTACACTTCACCACATTACCCAGAAACTTGCTACTATGGCTCCAGGAATCTACAAGATACAGCACGGAATTAGCGGGATTTCGTGTACCTGATGTTTGCACGTACAGTATCTGTATGACTGTTTGCATGCTGATATGACCTGCATGCTTTCTGCTTCCTCAGTCTCCCTGGACCACATCCCCCACTCCTCTTCTGTCTCCCTCAAACTCTTCCTTCTTTGGTCAGGTTTCTCTCTCTCTCTCTCTCTCTCTCTGCAGAGAATATGAAGGCAGCGTGGAGACTTAATACATAATGTACACTAAAGTTTAAAGGATGCATTATAGAGTGAATTCCTCTTTGTTTCCTTGCTCACTCTTGCTGCCTGCTTGCCTCCTTTACAGTACATACTGGAACCGAGGGAGGGGTTGCTATTTTTCCTACTCTGCACCTTTTCTCTAAGTGAGGGTTGTGATAAGGACTGTGCATTGAAGGGGACTTGGCACAATGTGTGCACACAAGTTTTGTTTTTTCAAAGCCTCAACACACGGCTTTATAATGCACGAAGCAAAAGTGTTTTTTTGTTTTTTTAAATAAGAGGTATTTTAACACATGTAGGAGGTGTAGCCAGTGGTGAAATGTACGTAGTTGGTTTCTGTTAGAACAAGCAGAGAAGCAACATAAAAGTTACTGACACCTATAAAAGAGAGACTTGAGTCTGATGAGCAACATAGACCTATAAACACAGATGTGGTGGTACGACGTACAGGAGAAGATATATTTTAATTTCAAATACCCTACTGGTTGTTATCAGTCTTAGTCCACAAGGTTTACTTGATCCAAAATATATTTAAACAATTTCTTAATTCTAAAATAATTTAATAACCACTTTATTGTTCCCAAAGGACAAGTGTCATTATATTTGTTACATTATTAATGGTTCCTATAGCAGCAATTGGACACATTTTTAATCTTTCATGTAGTGTCATCATCAGATCAGATTTGACTAAGCATCATATTTAGGATGGGTTATGGCAAAATACTTGCTCATGACATTCCCATTCCCATTTGAGTTCAGTGCTCATTAGCAAACGCTTGCCTCCTAACATATACAACATGATAAATATTAGCCCATAGGTGTGAACATTAGCAAATTAGGATCGTGAGTGGACACATTTTAGCATGTTTAAACTACTGTAAGTACAGCTTACACTCGTGACATGCTGCATAACATATATTTGAAAAACAACCCGGTTCTAACCATTGTCCTCCATTCAGAGCTGCCCATGTGTTTGGACATCACAACTTCAGACCAAACAGTTAAGCGATTCACTTTCCAGCAACAACAGCCAAAGAAAAATTAAAGCTTGGACCAAAGACAAATAGCTCTGATACAGAATAGATGAAATTGATATTGATATCCATTGCTAGGACTGGTCCTAGCAATGGAGGACAGTGGTCTGAACATTTATTATTGCATGACTCTGTAAACTGTAAAATCTATTGCGTAAAGTGAATCTTTTTGACTTTGTGTTTGGTGCATTTGGCTTTTCTTTCAAAGACCTTGATGCTAAGAGGCTCAGAAGCAATACCGCAGTGACAATGAAACACATAAAAAGGCCCATCAGCTGGTGCAAAACCTTCCAACAATGTGTGTCTCTTACTTACTGTACATCCACATATGGCATCTTACATCTACCAATCTAAATATAGTAATAATCAAAACAGCAACTGGCTGTTTTATGTACCAGTTTGTGAGAATTGCTGCAACGATGAGAGTATAAACTGTTGAATAATACAAAGGATTTAACGTGATTCATTTTTCTACCATGTGTAACCTATACCCGGTTCAGTTTGGGAACTTTGGTGAATTGTGGGATTAACTGTTTTATTGTTTTTTTTTTTTTATTTAATTTGAATTTATCTGATACATGCACCAAGACTTGTGCATGATAATCTTGTTATTTTTGAGCAATAAAAAATACAGTTTCAGATGTTGATTATTGTGCTAAATGCACAGTACACATAAACACTAAACTATTTTACACATTGTCAAACAAAAATAGTAGATTATTCGTAATAAAAGAGGTGAAATTGAAAAGAGCCGTGATCTACAAGGAAAAACATAAAATATAAAATGACAGCAATATAAAACGCCATCAGAGCTTTTCGTAATAAAAGCAAATAAAAACAATTCTAATTCTTAGTCTTTGGCACTTTCAGCACAACTGTTGCAACGGGAAAAGAAAGTCTGAATGTTCACTGCATGATCTTTGTGTGTAAGTGTCTCTGCAGCCCTAAGCTCTGCAAGCTGGTAAAGAGCTGCTGCATAGGTGGCATTTTCAGATCCATCCACAGTGAGAGGCTGGAACTGAGCTACTACAGAGCAGCCTTGGACTAAATCTGAAGTCACTGCACAGTTTAAGCCAGATGTTTGCCTTTATTGTGGCCACACACGTTATTCTGGCTCTGTCACATACTGCCAGAGCTGCACGCACCTCCACCTTGAACTGAAAGGCGTGTCGTCAATAATTCATAATTTTGCATACAGTAACGTCTGTCCCCGCAGAAATAAAGACGGCTCATTTAACAGGAAAGGGCGAAGCGATTTGGTTTACAGTTTTAGAAGAGTGGCAGCAAAAGCAGTATAAGCAGTCTTTTGAAGAGCGCCAATACTTCCACACTGGAGACTTGTGGATTCAGCGGCGCTCAAGTTTGCCGGCCAACCCAGCGTAAATTGGAAAACATCAATAAATTATGCACTTTAAACACAACTACACAGCCTCATAACGCGACCCATCGAGTCGGTGAACATTATTAGCCGACCTAGGGCAGTAACGAGGCACTTTACGCACCAACAAACGCTTTGTACACAGGTGATTTCGGGTTTGATCAATTTGCAAGTGCTGCAGTGATACAACCGGGCGACGACAGCGAAATGCGTTTAGCCGATTAGAGGCGGCGTGAACACACAAATACAGGTAAGAGTAGGATCCGGTTTTTACCGATGATTGAAAGTCAACAGTTTGCTGGACGCTGGATCCACGCTGTTCATGTCCCCATTCGATGTCAGTCCAACGGACAAGGCGACAACAGCAAACCGGCGTATTTCTCCCTCTGCCTATTTCTCCCCTCGCTGAGAGCGCAGGAGCATCACTGCGGCGCAAACTCTGACAACAGCTGATCCAAACCCGGTTGGTGGCCGGACTCCTTCTGGCTCTTGGCTTTGCGCGTAACTACTCACAGCATGATGATGATGATGAAGCGAAACGTCTCTGCCATAGGTCCTGTGTGCTTACTGTGTGATCTCCCTCCCTCCCTCTCGCTCTCTCTCTCTCTCACACACATACACAACACGCACGCATCAGTGGTACGTTTCAAGTCACCACACTTTTTTGCTTGAGGCTACGCAGAGCAAAAGGCACCATTCAGAACAGATTATACTTGTCGTTTTTCCTTTGAGTTGCAGTTACATCACCGTCAATTATGCGAAGCTTCCCTACACTTACAGTATCCTGGGGCGCACACTGATGCAAGGGTGCAGCACGGAGGCTGAGGTTCGCATCAGATCATCCGGGGAGAGAAAAGATAAACATGCACTTAAGATTTTCCTGCTCTCAATATCATATATTGTAAGTCTTGAGAAGAAAAAGCACAGAATACAGTTATGCATTCTCCAGTGTCAGTTTGTTATGTTAAGGTGAAATATACCAGCTGAATGAATAAACAAATCGCAATGTTACCGCATGTGCTTTTCAGTCTATAGTGGGCTTATAAGGTTTAATAAATATCTCCAATATTAGACTAAATCAATAAGTAATGCAAAACACACCAGCTATGAGCCTTTAATAAGAACACATTTGGTATTGACAGTTTGAGAAAATGTTGAGAAGGCTCATATGAAATACGTGTAAATCATCCAAAACTATTACGACATTCCACTTTCTAATAAAATATCCGAAGTTGTACATCTTAGTAAACAGTTTACAAAGATGTTTTAATTCATCAGGACTGTGGCTGTAAGTTTTACCACATTGTTAATGAACTGATTTCCACTCAAACCTGGCAACCCCAATTTGCTTTTTCCATTCGTTACAGAAATAACTTATCCTTTTGTTTGCTTGGCCCCTCAGATCTTCACCAATCAATCTCTGCTGTTTGTCTACCCACAAGCCCACTGAAGAACCGGCCACGGCCGTGATGAGGCCACAGCCTCCATCCTCTTCTCTCTAACTCTTGATCTCTCAGCTTTTTCCGCTGAGGTTTACCTTTTTACAGTGCCTCTGTCAATCTCTTATTTACGACTATGTGGACCAGGACACACAGCATCTATCTGTACACATGCACGTAGGTGTTTGTCACAGCACTGTCATTTTTATTAAAAGAACTGGGTGATGACATGCTACAACACGTTTACTCCTGTGGTTCAGCACTTTTCTACCTTATTGTTACCAAAAGGCACTCATAATCACACACACACACACACACACACACACAAATGTAGGAGCTGATAGATGTATGAAGATGGCCTACACTCCTGGGTAGCAACTAAGTTAGGGTTCAGTGCCTTGCTCAAGGACACTTTGACATGTACGAGGAGGAGGAGCCGGGGATCAAACCAACAATCCTGGGACACACACACTAAGCCAATATTTTGTTGACATTAGTATCACTTCCTCATTGTTTGAAAACCCAGATAAATCCCATACTGTATATTAATGATAGAAAAAATAAAATTTAGAAAATTTAAATATGAAATGTTGTTTTGTCTTTTCTTTTTGACACATTAAAGCCTGAAACTGAGATGTTTTGATGAGGAGACACATTGGAGTAGCTCCCTGGTTGTGGACAGTTAGACCCCAGGGTTGCTTTACTTCCTGTTTGACATCTTATGTGCAAACTCCAATTACAGAATCTAAATTGTGTTTATTTGGCATTTTGGAGAATTAGCATCCAGAAACATCAGTCACACCCACATTCATTGTATTTAACCATGTTCTGCAGCTAAATTCTTGGGGATTTGTAGAAATAGCAACGTAACATATTTAAGGATTTGAGCTCTCAGATAGGGAAAAAAAGGAAAAAGCACATATGGAAAATACATAAGGAAATCGGAGGAATTGGGAAAACACGACAAGGATTCTTTCACTTGATTCTGTAGAAACACACACACACACAGAGACACACACAGACACACACAATAGCAGGTGACATATGAGCGGAGGCAAATCTGATACCCTCACAATAGCCACAGCTTGTCTCTCACGCTCAGCATACGCACATACACACACACACACACACCACACGAGAGTGGAAGAATGCTCGGCTCAGGCTACAAGGCACTCAGCTGCACATCAATTTTTAATCAGTAGAAACCCCCCTCTGTGGCATGCCACACCACAGGAAAACACCAGAAGTTACACACACACACAGGCACATACACATTGCCAGCTCCCTCTCTCTTTATGAATGTGTCTACCTTTAAAAATAGCTCATGTTGAAATACAGCTGTAATCTGCTAAAGCCTGAAGAAAAAGAAAACGTTTTCAAAGGAGACCACTAAAATAAAGCCCCAGTTGTCTCACGTCGGCATCAAGTTACAAACAACAGACCCGAGATACCTGAACACCCCCACCTCTAATAAGAGCCCTGAGGCCAATCAGTCACAGAAACAGGGACACAAACAGGGACATTCATACGTGTTGCATAAACACCCTCCATTTACACATTCTGGTCTTTGCATAAGGGCTTCTGATTTTATTAACGATTGCTTGTGAAGCCTTTGAGTAACAAGGAAAGTTCAAATGAGGAAGAATTCCTGTTCAAAGAGCAGCCTGTTGATGTGACCTAGAAGCCACTAACCTGAATACATAACAAAGCTGATATAAGAGAAGAAGCTTGTGTAATATGACAACAGTCTGCTCCGGGAATGAATATAATCCAGTCTGTCTGTGTCTTTTCTGATGTTTTCCTACATCTTCACTGTTCTGCTACAAAGTAAAATGACATTACGAACGCAGATCATATCGATTTTCCTTGTTTTTTAATGTGCAGGCTACTTTCTTGATTCTTGAAAACCTAAGATGACATAAAATGTGAATGTTAACCACTAATTAATTATCACATAAGGGTAAGAAGTCTAGGAGATATTTATGATAAAGTACAAGTAAAAAATTTTTTAAAGGAAATAACTACTTTAATGATTACAAAAAAATACCTTTCCTAGCTGCCCGAGCCGATTCAGGCCAGGTGTGGAACAAAGGCCTAACCTGGAGGATTCAACTGGCTCCACTTGCCTACTTTACCTCAGACTTGAGCTGCTACATGGATGAGTAGCAAAACATTGTCAGTCAAGATGAAACAAGTCCAGCTGACATGACTGAACCTCCAGATAACCAAACATGGATCACTGAGACCCTTCACTGACAATCAATGGTCTATTCCGACTTCTAATCAGCCCATAATTATGGCTCAGTAAGTGACATTTCAGCTTCTAATAGGTTCAGTAGATTCTTTTAATGTGGTATTGTGCGCCTGACTTTTTTCGTTGCTACAAAATTAACTTTTTTTTTTTTTTTTAAAATCTTTTTAGGTTTAGGCCCAAAGACCACTGGCTTAAAATACACACTTTTAATGTCACTTCAAATTGAAACTGTTGTCTCCCATATCAGAGTTCTCTGTTTTGATGCCCACCAATCTGGCCTGTCCTCTTCTCTCAGAAGACGTCTGCTTCTGTCACACTCACTACAGCTTCTACATGTCACCTGTCCTCCAAACAACTGGAAGGTGAAAGGCCACCTACTGAACCATAACTGTAAGCTGATAAAAATCAAACTGACTGGAAAATTCAAAAAGACTGCAAATAGTCTCCAGAATGCTTGGTTTATCCATGAAACCACTAAAACTTTGGCAAGGAAGACCTAGCAACAAATAAAGTGTATGTGAGCTTGTTGTATAAAGTGGTGCAACATCATAAATTTATAGGAGTTATAGTAATATTAGGACCATTTAATCCCTAGTAGCACCATGGAGCAGTGTTTTAAGAGGGTTGGCTGAGTATAATGTGGTAGAAATCAAATCCAGAAGAGCTTCTTAATTTTATTTCACAATGATGAACAACTGCCAGTTCTTTTAAATCAGGGCACTGCAATTAATTAATCAAATTAAATTTGGGACTACTTACTGTATTCAATTCTCATCTCATGCACTTGGTGAAGCATTTTGCCTTGTTGCATTGTCTTGCTTTTGAAGACTGCTATACAAACTTGTGAGATGCTGGGAACAAGCAAACGGTGATTGATTGTTTAATTTTATGTTGATCACTTAAGAACTGGTCGTCAGGCTGAATGTTACTTTTTCCATGTCATTAACTACGTAAACTGCAGTATGGTTCCTCATTTTATGCATTTCTGTGTCATCAAGCGGTTAAAACAAATCTTTAAATGTATTGAGGAGTTCAGCAATAGGAGACATAATCCTCAATAAGCATCAACCCTTCAACTCCTGTCCATGTATATGTGAGAGACTTCTCTTGGACTATCCCAGGCTCTGTGATCCCCAGCCAAATGCAACTTCAAAGATCAGGATCTGAATGTAGGTGTAAGCTTTATAGTGTGTGGGTTTACAATCTGTTCGTCCATGCCAGCAGTGATATTGGAGCACAGGTACACAAAATGCAAAAAGTGTGTATGCACGAGCACTCGCGGGTTATTCTCAACAAACTGGAACCCGTGAAGCTGCACGATGCAGATGAGGAGCTCTCAACTCAATAGTGTTCTAATCCCATGGAGCTACGCTGCCTCTTCTCTGGACAGCTGCCACTCCGGCCCTCTAGTCTCACAGATTAAGCTACATCTGACCGCAGCACCTTTCCCACGTGTGGGATAAACAAACATTCTCTTACTCTGTGTGTGTGTGTATATAGAACGTGATAGGATGTGCAGTTGCTGACACTAGGTCACACGTGATCAATTTTCGGAACAGAAATGTGTGAAACGAAATAAGCACACAAATAATCCAAACTGCAAGTTTGATGCACACTTATAGTAGTGTATGACACTACTAGTGTCAACACTGTGTACAAGTGTCAACACTGAATGGTTTTAACCGCCACACATATCCTGTGGCAAAATGCAAATCAGTAGACCTGCTATGATGTCATGTGTTTGTGATTAGGTTTTGTCATTGGATAATATGTAACCAGCAGGAGGAAATTAGTGATAGACAGGTTCATTTGATTATGGAATGATCCAACCATTGTATAATCACCTGCAGTGCACAGTGGAACAAGAGAAGCACTGCAATGTTTAGTTCAAGGCAGTTTAAATGATGCCGGTTAATAGGTATGTTTACTTAGTTTTACAAGAAAATACTGAAAACTTTGTTCTCATACATCTCTGCCCCTCATAGTCTCTTTTTCAGATTTGGACTTTACATAAAATCGGTCATAAGGTAGAGCTGTAAACATTAGCACTTCTTACCCATTAGTTGTCATTTTTCAACTAAAAGTGCCAAACACTCATCCACTAATACGTAGGATGTGAAGATTTCATGCCTTTCTTTAGTAATTTTCGCAAAACACTGCACTGAAGTTGCTTCTGGGGGGTCATGTGAGCAACTTGGATGGCAGCTCCTGTCATCGGTGTGTGAGTGTGTGTGACCAGGTGAGAAGCAACATTGTAAGGCACTTTGGATGAAAGTGTTATATAAATAGACGATTTATCAAATATACAGTTACACAATATATATTTGGGTTTTAGGCTGTTGGTTGGATAAAACTCACCTCGGGCTGTTTGACATTAGACATGTTGTACAATTGCTTTATCTACCACTGATCGCTTCTAGAAATGAAATGAAAACCTCTAAACACAGAGCAAATAAGGAGTAAGTTGCACATGCACACCTACACACACACATACAGAGTTGATCTGGATTCAAACCTTGGCCTCTTGGTTTCCAGTGTGTCCCAAATGCCATCAGGTCACCACGTGGCCTCAGTGAAATGTCATTGTGTCAGGCTACAGCAATTGATGATGGTACTCTCATTAAATGTGATCAGGTGGACTAACCTTTTGTTTGTAACGATCAGACTGACCCCGGACAACTCTCTGCCCTTTGTCCTTTAGCTACATGAGTGGTATGCCTATTTACTGTGTGTGTGTGTGTGTGTGTGTGTGTGTGTGTGTGTGTGTGTGCGCGCGCGCTTGTCATATTATATTTTTTGGTGTATATAGTATAAATGATGGGGTGCGTTAGTAGCAAAATCACATTTTACATAGCACATAGAAACACAGTTAGCTTGTTATTTGAAAGTCCACCTGTTCACATAAATGTCCCTGCTTCCTTAAGCCCATCCTCCCTTAATTACGTGTATGAATAAACCAGACATATTTATATAACATTTCACACACACATTAAACTCTTTGATGTAACACAGATGTTTTTCTGCAACACATTAGTTTTGTGACACGTCAAATGCTCCAACTATGAAAAGACGCAAGTGCTCTTTGACATCCACCGGCCATGCAGCCATATGTTCATATCATACAGGGACAGTCTGCCCTCTTGTGGCTCTAACATTTAACACACTGTTGAATGGGAAAGAACTCATGACGTATGATGCATTACAATTATTAAATTAGAATGCTCATAATTGCATAAAATTGTGAACATTGAACAACTAATGTAATATTTGTAGTGCAGATGTACATAAAACGTTTAATAAATACATTTTAAGTGTATGACTACATGATATTCTATCCTGTTCTTTATCTCAACCCTATTCCAGTCTTCACTTCGAAAATGCTGCTCATACAGTCATAAATGACAAATATGGATCAATCTAGGTCTAAGAAATCTAATTAAATCGGGACCAGGAGTGCATGGTTTTTGTGTTGGCCCTGGACTGGTGAATCCCACACATGTCCCTGTAAAAGCTAACTGAAGGGTCCATTCTTCATAAATAGTATGCTGCTACTGCCCTTAAGCTTTTATTAAACCTTAAACCACTTGACCAGGTTCTCTCACCCCTTTAGACCATGCAATTTCCATTATAGCCCATTAATGATAACAGATAGCAAAAACATTGACCAGGGTTGCCGTTGTACTTCAGCGTTAGTCATTGGAAGTCCAGAATTTTGAGGGCACAGTAGGAAAACATGCCTGTACAGCACAGTATGTTGCCTTTGATTTGTTTGGGCCCATGGCTCACTATTTACCCTGATGTGTTATATTTTTTTGTCCATCAGGATTTTGCAGACCATTTTTTGATTGTTGTGATCTAAAATGCCTAATGCGGCAACTTTTTTAAGAAGATATTCCAATGCACGTTGTGATGGTGTTTTAAATTGTAAAGCCACACATTCAACTCACCTCTGTGCTACAAACAGCCTCACAGATCCCTTCTAAGTCTGTTTTTCTTGGTTTAAAGGTTTAACACAGTCACATTGATGCTAATGCTGTGGCACAAATGGTGTTTCCACCCTTAGAACAACATTTCCTCATTTGTCCTCCAGAAGCTAGATGTTATATCCTATAGCAAGTAAAAAAACAATTCTGTGAGTTGGAGGTGATGAATATTATAACATTATTAAGATATTATGTGTGACAAACGAATTTAATTGAAATTTGTGTGTGCACCTGTGTCTTTGTGAACAAAGGCAAAAAAAACTGTAAATGTGTTCACAATAACTCTTACAAGAGAGGGAAACTCCCTTTAGTGGTTTTAAAAGAATGTCCACACTTCAGCAGCCACATCTCTACAAGCCCTGCTAAAAACAAACCCTTCTTTCTACAAGGTCTTTTCAAACTGCTCTTCTAAAGCCCCTCTGCCATTCTTTCACCGTTTGTTTCTGTTGCTCATTCTCCAACCAAGAAAAGGTTTGGCTGGCCTCCCTAAAACCGCAGGGTAAAAATGTACAACACTAACCCTTCGCAGGCTCCATTTCCTCCTATGTCTCCCCTGCACCGCTCTTTAAGGGTTACAGCGGGGGCAGTGGGCTGATGTAAAAGCAGCTCGGTATGTACACACAAACAGGGCCGTCTGCACAGTTTGCAGACGGCCTTTGATCTTCACACTCTGCTTTATCCTCTGACTCCTCAAAACACAATCACTTTCACGTTGTGTCATCATTTACAGTGATCGTGGTTTAAAAAAGGAAGTTTGTACAAAAGAAAACACTCCCCAGAATATCACTCTTGTATGCATGTGGTTGTGGCTGTGCCTAGCCAGCCCACATCTCAACCGATATCTAGCTTTAATTACACTACACTGGGTTTATTCCAGTCAACTATAATGGGGAATAGGAAATGTTATTCCAGCTTCCAATCTCTCCCTGAGTAGTGCATCGTGCATTTTAATGTGTAGGTATGTGTCTTAAAGCCCTAAATGGAAGCAGATGCTCCACTCAAAGAGCAAAAGTTTACATAGGGCTGTAATCAAGAGAGGTTTTTTGTATTTTTTCTTCCAGTAATTTGAGTCTATTTTTTTTTTTTTCTTGTCCAAATGAGCCTGGTGCACTGTGCTGTGCGCATGGCTAAACTGTGATGGGTTGTGCTGAGCTATGCAGCCACATATGGGAGTGATTAGAGTCCGGTGTTTATCAGACCTCACTGCGGGACTGACAGTACGGCTGAGCAGCGCAGAACCGGCCCTTTGCACACCATTTCAATTTCCCACCACAAATTTCTACGGAGTTTATACAAGTGATACAATATGGCAACAACACAATGCCTCCAATCATGATTCCTGGTAACGGCATCTTTAAAGTGATGAAAGATTGGTCGATTAAATGAATTAATATGGTCACTTTTTTATGAATCAGTCAATACTTAAACCAGTTTTACAGTCTTGTTGACTAACCTTGAATATATGAAAAAATGTTGCATATAGTCTTTTATAAGAAATCATATAAAAACTGTCTATATTGACTCTAGGGCTGCAACTACCAATCGCTTTCATTACTCATTACTGATCTCCGCCCGAAGCACTTTACACCACTTGTCATTCACTTATTCAAACACACACACCGATGGTGCAGCCGCTATGGATGGGTCCTAAACCGCCAGAGGACTTGAAACTTGTGCTTCAGCGTCTTGCTTAAGGAGACATCAGTATGTGACACCAGGAGTAAGGCATCATACCAAAAACCCTTGAATTGGTGGATTACTGCTCTATCACAGTTAATCAATTTGTCATTTCAGACAATTGTCTGAATATTCAAAACATCTGCAAAAAATCTTGAAATTTGCCATCTTGACAAAGCACCAGTCCCACGTTAAAAAAAGATTCTCATACTGAAACCAAAATATTGTTGAGTAATCTAGTGCAAACACAGATAGATACTTATGATTTGTATCTAAGGTGTGCGAGAGCTAAGTAATGCTCGTAATATTTGAAGCAGACAAGCGCATTCAGTCAGGGAAAATGACATTTAGTCTATCACTGCATGTCCCCAGCTGGGTACAGATACACAGACGGAGACCCCTGCAGCCCAGCCTATCCCAACCACTTAACTCTGTCAGTATGTCCCTGTACATGGTCTGTTAGTGCATTCATAGACCTAAAAACATAGGAAACATGTCTGACGTTAGAAGCATATGTTCTTCATTCACATATGGCTTTGAAGTTACTGTAACAGCTTCACCAGGAAACCAAAAGAGGACAACCCCTAATACATATTTCCTTCTCTTTTTTCTTTTCTTTTTAAACGTTCTTCGGATGTTTGCTTATAAAGCAAGCGAAGACAGCATGGTTCACATCAGCTAAACGTAAATCCTGTTTTGTGCTAGTTTGATAAGCAGCAAGCTGCAGTACGCCACACCTCCCTGGCAACTTTAGTCACTAAACATTGTGCGGGACAGGTTAATGAAGACACTGATAGCATTTCAAAGCAAACACACGCAAAAAAGCTCTGAAGTGAAAGGTTCCAGGGAGAAGAAAGGATGAGAAGGCGAGGGGATAAAGAGTATGTCAGAGTTTTAGAGGCTGCATTCTGCCAAGGAGCTATTTTTTGCTCCGTTAATGTGGCTGCATTTGCAGGGTGAAGTTATCGCTGCTTTGTGAGAAGCTTTTTGTTTAGTGGAGACATGCGTGGATGGAAAATGCAAGGAGGGGCTGGATGAAGCTGGCAAACTGAGTGCATTGATTAATGAGCAGCACACATTTCAAAGCCAACTAATCCAGGCAGTCACACCTAATCTTTCCTCCCTGTGTTGTAAGCGTTGCTCTTATCTTAACATTGTTTCATTTTGCATTTCAACACAGACCATAGTGCCATACACTAATCACACAGTGTCCTGTTTTAGCCTGACGCTTCACAAACATACCCAGGCTGCTGCCTGTCAGCGCATGCCTTTCCTTAAATGAACTACAAATATTCACTTATGGATTAGCAAGAGGGACCAAAAGATTCCAAGCTATGAGGTTACTTTCCACCGCATTAGAATCTGCTGATGTTGCCAGTGGATTCATAGAAAGCATGCTGCTGACAGAGATGAGCAAGTCAGTGCTATGTGGACAACTCCAAGTGTCACCATGTGGCCTCATGTCGTTCACAGAAAATCAACCCGGGTTGACTGGAAGTGTGTTGAAATGGGCCAGAGCCAAGAGCACAGGAACGCGGGGAGTTGACAAAGAGTCATGACACAATTGTTATGGAAAATAATGGGAACAGACGCTAAATAGGTTAGGATTTATTGTTTCTGGAGGACATCCAGACTCTCCCTCTGTCAAGCATGAGAGAAACCTTGAGGGGAAAGAATCAACAATAGTTGTGTGTGCTTGCTGATGCGCTGTAAGGTTTGGCCCAGTTTTCTTTGCCAGATACTCTGGTTTATCATCGCTTACTTCTGTGTAATGGATGCACACACGCATGCATCCACATATATGTGTGCGCCAATAAACCACCAACAAGCATGGAGCCACCGGAAACTGCCAACCACCTGCAACCATGCAGCACAGCAGAGGAAAAGGACCAAATAATTGGTTCCAGTAGTCAGTTCAACTTTTCTGCTTTCACCTGCAACTCTCCAGCTACCTGCTGTCAGTGGGAATATCTGCCAACTGGCAGTCCAGTGACTTTGTTAGATAAGGCTTAGTCACGATGAAACGGTGTCCAGAACACAGTCAGGAATAATAATTTGATGTGATGTGTTTTTCTCAAAGCAGATTATCTCCTGGAGATTACAACAGCTTATGACAGATTTACACTTTTACATTTTCCCTACGTTTTAAATAACCTTGTATTTAGATTCCTTTTTGCTTTTGCTGGAAAGTTGCAGAGGTGAAGCAAAATCTGAAACTGATCAATCAGCCACTATTCTAACAGGTGATTAATCATGTCATACAGCCATGTTACTTTTACAACAAATTCTTAGTGTGTCAGTTGTGAGGTTTTGCCTCTTTCGTTGGTCTAAGCTCTTGGATTTGCAGTAGAAACAAGACATTTGAAGATGTCACCTTGGGCTTCGGGAAACTGCGTTAAGTACGTTTTACTTTTTTCTGACATTTTATAGATTTATCATACTGGGACTATGACTACAGCCTGGAGGAAACAACAAAGAGATCAGTATCTAGATAAACTTGACATTTTTACGAAGTGTGGAAACACACAGCCAGACAGCATGTGTGAGTATATGTTGTTATGTACACATACTGTGTGCATCCTGTGAAGCTGCCCAAATGTAAAGTCATGCATCTCTGCAGCACAGTGAAACAGACACAGGCTGCTGAGGGGCAGTCCTTTACTTGAGTGTCTTTCATACTGCCTCAGTATAGTGGAGAATCTATTTCCCCATGCAGCAGCCCTTCAGGCTCTGATTGATTGTCTGTTAAACTGCTAGTGTCTGAGGGACAGTCTGCCAGGAAGGGTTACAATGTGACTCTGCACCCACAGCAAACAGAAAGGGGACAAGCTCCTTGACTACGCAGGATAAATCAAGCTAATTAGGAGGGAAGTGTAATTTAAAAGTAAGTGCTTGGCACAAACCTAGCCAAATCTCGCCCCCACATGCACTGTGTGCCCCAAATACAGTACATGCCTTGATTTGGAAAGTGAGACCTGGCAGCCTGGATGGAGACATCTCAAACACAAAGTCTCACCATCACACACATACTGAGTTATCAGAGCGATGAAGCGACACACATGAGTAGATTTGCACTAAATCTGCACAACTCGGCAGGTCTGAAATAGCAGGAAATTGGAGTGGAGGTCGGACTGATGGGGGTTATCTGAACACAACAATAACCTCCAGAAACCACAGTAACGATAAAGATTAGTCACCTGACAGACGATTACTACATTGGTCATTTGAAGTCGTTTTTCACTGCACGTTTCAAGTTTTTCTCTTATCTTACATGACAAGTAAATTGGGCCGTAGGGCAAAAGAAACAAGATATTTATTGATATCACCACGTGCTTCAGGATAACACATAGGGCACTTTTCAACTCAACAGCTTTAGGTGAATGTGGCGGTGTGAACAGTGCAGGGCTGCTTTTACCCAGTACAGTATAGCTTAACTTAGCATTAAAAGTGCAACAAACCTACTCTTAGCAACCCACCCTAACATGACATCTATAACTAGAAAGGATATACATTTGTAATAACAAAAAACATTTTTTGTAGTCAGATTGATTGAGAATCAGCAGTTTAGATACAAAATACAGAACAAACAAGTCTGTGACGAGAAATTCTTAGCTAGGATGTATTGTGGATGCTTTGACCGCTCAATCTATGGCAAATTAATTTCCGATTGATGACCCTGACCACACAGGCAGAAGGACAGGCTAGGACACCCACATAGCTTGGTGTCATCCGGCTGGAAGCAATCACAAGAAGCCACAAGCTACATCAGGAACCTCCAGGAAGTTGTAGCCAAAAGCCAGTTGCACCATGCAGAGAAGTCATTACAGCTGCACATTATGTGGCTTATCTGTTACCAAGGTCCCCTCGCATCATAAGTCTTTGGCCTTAGCATGTGTCTGAACTCATGTGTCCAGCTGTGTTTCTGCGGTGTAAGACCCCAGCAGGTGATTTGGCACCTTTGATCCCTCTGTATTTTAACCAACATACCCCCCCCCCCCCCCCCCCCCCCCCCCCATGGCGCAGGATTGGACAGATCTAGGGACACTGTTATTGCTCAACTACCCAATGAACACCTGATGTCGGCCATAAAATGACGTTTGACAGTCCTGTCACTAAGAAGCTCTGTCAACAGTCCGGTGCGGACGAAATGTATCCGTGCGTAACGCATCCCACCGCAGACCGATAAGAGCCAAAACGCGTTAAGATGAAAACGATACGGTGAACAAATGGAATCAACCTGTATTTTTAGCCACACTGGTGGAAATCGGAGAGGGTTTTACGACTACAGTCCTTTTGGATGCATTATGGTTTGGGGCATCCCTCCATCTCTGGGCGCGCACACACTCTCACACTCACACACACACATGATAAGCTGGCTTAAACCACATGTGAAAAAAAACAAATTAGAAGCATTACTCTCAGCACACTAACATTTCTAGCGAAACGTGCCACTTTTGGCCACGAGAGCGCAGTTTCTGTGGGATAATGTGGCCATTTTGATCGCCCTTCTTGTCCCAGACAAAAAAAAAGAAAAGAAAAAAAAAACGGTACTGCCTCCCATCTCACAAAGAAGAGGACCTACCTGGTGATCTCGAAGCTGCAACCTTTCCTAAGGAGCAAAGCTCTTTTTCGCATGATGCCTTTGTCTCTGCCGAGGTACACATTTTTGTCTGAATTCATGGGTGCAGGTAGACTCGGTGAAACAGCAGCGCTTTTCCTCCCAAGGAAAAGTTAAAGAAAAAAAAAAAAAAAAAAAAAACCGAGCTGTAGACTGCAAGAGGTGGACGCAAAAATAGGAGGCAAGCTGGCCGAAAAAGAAGCGGAGGAAAATCCTTTAGCGCTCGTCTCACCTCAGCGGGGCACGAAAAGTGATCTTGCAGACTTTCCTCCCCTCAGGCTACACAAAAGACGGAGCCGTTAGAGGTGCATTTTCAACGGGTTGGTTGTATCTCCATGCGGGCTCACTGGAGCAGGCTGTACCCAGGGGCTGCTGCAGCTATGAGTGAGAGCGGACCGTGCCGAGGAGTCTCCGCCGCTCCGGAGATCCTGTGAACCTGAACTAGCCTCCAGCTTCAGCCCAGCACTGAGTGGCTGCACGGCAATGACTTCATGCAAGAGAGAGAGAGAGAGAGAGAGAGAGAGAGAGAGAGAGAGAGAGAGAGAGAGGAGGAAGAGAGAGAGAGGCGGTGAGACTATGTTTAAGCCAGTGTGTGTGGGTGTGTGTTTTTAGCGTTATATTGAGTGGCTTCGCTAAACGCGAGAGAAACCGACAGCTGTATCCTCCTATAAAAGTAGTACGCTGCTCGATCTATATTAATGAAGTCAGAATTAAGACGACAACATCTAACATCCATTTTTTGTTACTTGCAACTACAGAGTGGAAATGCGGTGACTCTATGAAGAATACTAATTGTGAGCGCTTGAATTGCACTCATCCATCCATCATCTGTAACCATTTGTTCTGTCAGGGCTGTGCGGTGCTGAAACCTGAACCAGCTGTCACTGCGTGAGAGGCAGGGTACAACCTGGACAGAGAGACACACACACACACAGACAACCATTCACACTCACATTCACACCTACAGTCAAATTCAGAGTCACCAATTAGCCCAACATGCATGTTTTTGGACTGTGAGAGGAAACAGGAGTGTGCGGAAGAAACCCATGAAAGCATGAGGAACACATGCAAACTCCACAATGAGAGGCCGCAGCCAGCCAGGGATTGAAACCGGGGACCTTCTAGCTGTACTGGCGCTAACCACCATGCCGCCCTTGTAGCCTACACAACACAGTCATACAGATACATAAGTAATAACACAACAGTTTTAATCTGTGCGCCCTATATATAGAGTAGGAAGCATCAGAAGCTTTTCCCTGCCTAGGCCCGTTTTCTTATGTTGTTATTGAATTATAATACCACGTATAGAGAGTTTTCATGGTGAAACTGGAAAAAAATGTATAAATAAAATAAATTAAAAACTGAACAAAGTGATACATGCGAAGCAATGTTTACTCTGAACAAACAAACCCTAACTGCAAGTGCACCCAGCTGTGGGCACTATGGATTAGTCCATTAGCTCTAAAAACACAGCTTTGTGGGCTGTGCATCTTGTATGTTCTTCATTAGGGTGGGATGACTCTCTTTTTCCGCTGGATTTTTTTCTCAACCAAATTGTCCTCTCTTCATAATCTCGCTTTCGAAGACAGAGTGCACAGGCGGATTTTTTTGTAAAGTTTTCTCTCTGCTGATCTTAGTCTCACATAACACAACTGTCACGCTATCTTACTACAGAGCTGAAGATTTTGACAATGTTCATAAAAACCCTAATGAAATGAACAAAAGCGTGACACATTTGTAAATACAATGTTGGTGAAACATTATGTATATAATGAAGTTGCAATTGTCAGCATCCGACAACTGTTGTAATTAGTTTTATTCTTGAAGAACCATGTACAGTACAATAACGTTACTACTTGTACTGTACCAGCATTAACTTAATGCTTTTCCTCATCAAAAACTGTTGCATCACAGAGACGGCCAGTCTGTATTTGATTAAAGTTAGGTGGTGTCATGTTCTGGAAGAATGAATAACACAATCTTCCTCATAAAATACAATTTGGAATTCACAAGTAATAAAACACACCCTTAAACAATTCCCTGGATGTTACTGCAGTTATACTTCATCGGGGATGACAAGTTGCTCATGGTGGCTAATGGTAGCTAACAATTCATTTATAGAGATGAGCAGGTCCAGCTGATTCCGATTTTGGAGCAAAATGATTAGTGGAAAGGATCTGGGTGTTAAAAGAGGGATCATTGTTGGGTCATGGGTGGCAGGAGCTTCAGTCACAAAGATTGGTAGTGCAGGACGTGATCAGACTGTGTCAGCAAACACACCATAAGTATGTCACATGTGAGAGGTCAGTTCTGCAAAAACGATTAGGATTATGACTACAGTGAGCGGATCTACAGGCTACGTATGCTGTGGGGGCATTTTACTGGCATAGTTTGGGTCCTCTTTCCCTTTAGAGGAACGAGCCTATTAAAATCCATATAGCATTTTTCTTTTTTCTTTCTTCTTTATTAAAGTGCTCTCTATAGTTTGCTAACATTTGCTAACATTAAGCAAAAGCTACTACAAGTTCTGATCTGTATAGGAAGATTATTATTAATGCAGAGATGACATGACGTTTCTCTAAATCTTATTGTGACAGTAAAAGGATTATAATTAATTTCTGTTTGTGGCAACACGGTGTGCTGTTTTCTCAACATACTTTACATGATCACTGCAGCTCCTGAACTCCTGAGGTTACGTCCGGTAAAACGGACTCATGGACAGAAGAGAAGAGAATCATCGGCAGTGGGATTCAATTAGACGTCACAAGGAAAGATGTGACAGTGGGTCATTTGTGTAGTTTGAGCTTTGATTGGTGGGCACTCTTGTGGCATTTGTCTGTGGGTTTGGGTGTATGTTTCATCTTTTCCATCTGATAGAAGGACAATAAGCAGATTACTCCCTCGTACAAATACACACACTCTCCGTCTAGTATGTCAGCCTAATGTTTAGATGAAGAATTCTCTCAACATGACTCACAGCTAAATTCAAAGAAAGATTCTGTCATGTTTGTGCGATTGGAAAGACTGGGAAAGACTTCAGTGTTGCTGCTCAAACCTTCTGACTCATTGTGATTCAACAGCATTGCTTATTGCCACATTGCCCTATGGTTAGTGACGCCTTTTAAAAAAATATATCATTTAACAAACATCACTTATCAATTATATCATGTTGCAACTACAGTAACAGTAGAATCAAGTGCAACATACGATGCTGAAATTATACTTACTTGTGGGATTCTACTATCTGCAATTGCAGAGAGACTAAACATGTAATTGAGCCTTCCAGTTGCAACCAGCCTGCCATTAACAAATGTAAATATTTTGCTTACCACTAACATTAAAAAAACAATATATATTCTCCAAATGAATTCCATGTTTCTCCATGTTGCATGTACTCTCGACTTAATTACATGCAAACACATTCAAAGGGGATTTATGAGCTTAAATAAAAAAGATGCTTTGAGGTAGGCAAATATTATTGTGCATTATGGTCCCACAACTCAATTGGAAATCAAGTAAACATAATTTTTGTTTTGTTTGAAAATAAGCTGTTCATGCAAAATTAGTATATTATTATTACCGTTGGTTATTTACACATTCAGCACACATGCGACAATATTAGCATTCATTTTTCATTGCGTGATGAATTTAACCCCTATATACCTTTTTTTTCAAAATCAATTTTAATGCAGATGATACTGTGATGTACACAGATGCCCCTTGATTAAATTAAGCAATAACAAATCTCCTCAATAAAATTATTAACAAATGCAAAGAAAACACATTTATGATTTTTTCAAGAAAACCATGCCCATTCCATACAGTGGATAATGTCAATCTTAAAATTTGTGGAAAGAACTGAGCTGGAAAATGTGTGTGCCTAAAAACGTATAGTATGGCTGGATAACAAATTATCTTTGGATTCGTTTCATCCTAACAGAAACAGATTGTAATTCTGAGTGCAGCCTCCGTTAGGTCAGAAATTGGTGGGAACAGGACAGGATGCCACAGGGGCATAAGGAAAAAGGAACCCATGTACATTTGATGAAGTTCAATGCAGTGAAAAGTCAAAAAAAGAGAAGTAAAACTACTGTAAGTCATACTAACTGTAAACTTAAGGCCTGTGTGGGCAACAGAACCTGGTTTAAGAGACACTTTCTCCTCATCTGACAAGTAATGTGTTTACAGGTCAAAGCCCTGGAAAATGTTATAGAATAACTTGCTGGACAGTGGGAATGGTGACTCAATAGCTAGAGCTAATAAAGCGATCCCTGCCTCCTTTATAAGGATTCAGGGAACTGATAAATTGAGTTAAATTGCACATATCACAGCATCTGGTTAGTGTGCTCAGAAGAAATGATACACTGTATAGTGTCTGCATAGATAAAGTAATAACTTGGTCATATCCTCTTCCTGTACAGTCACAGCATAATTATTATATAGTGCTAATTTTTACAACCGTACCTAGTAAGTAAACTTACACAGATGAGGAGCTAAAATAGATGGGAAAAGGAAAGAAAATGAATGGATAGTGAAGCAGAGCGTAGGTGTTACACTAGTGTGTGTGTGATCACTGTTCTCCAGTGCCAGAGCAGAAAAAGCTTTAGTGCAATTAGTGGGACCTACCGATGCCAGACTGTGTCTACAGGTGAGAATGATCCCAGCTGTGTTACTATCAGATGAACCTTTTGTGCTAGTCAACATTGTTGTCCTGTGGATGGTTTCATCTATGTAAAATCAACTGGAAGAAAAACCAAGACCAGCTGAACCATATGGTCGACTCTCTATACTGTTTAAAGTTTACAACCCACATGCGTTTATGTTCATAACGATGTAACATGTATGTTGGCTGACAGGTCGCCCCAGATGTATTTTCCTACGTAGTTAGCTCTAGAGACTAAATCTAGAAAAGTGGGAACAGGTAGACTTTTTTTTTTTTTTTATTAAAACCTCTATATTCAAATTAAAAAAAGGCTTCCAAAACATTTTGAATCTTAATAAAAAATTGGCCAAGCAAAGAGGTTCTGTTGCACTGTCACAAAGTAAATTTGTGAAGTCAACATAATATGAATCTCTTCTAACCTGCAGCTGACGATGTTTCTGATAGATAAAGGAACAACCTGGAAACATGAACACTGAGCCTCCTCTCCACCTTCTGTCTCAGTGAAAGGACTCGTTCATTTGACCTGAGCAATGAAGAAGGAGAAGGGAGTAAAGCAGAACCACAACATGTTGCTAAACCACAGCTGCAGCGACGAGCCTATCAGTGACGGTGAGTCTGTTGCCAGCAAACCACAGCATCACAGATCTAAAATACAGGGTGGTGACGTTTAGCAGAATGATGCGGACTTTGCACATCTCTCTGGGTTGCAGAGGGTGGTGTTGGTGGCTGGCGATGAGGACACCTGAGGAGACTCACTGGGCATCGGTGTATCGAGATAAGAAGGGACAGACTAGAAAGACGACGGTCTAAACAGTAGCACGCAGAGAGAAGCTGTTATTTAGTTCTGAGTCATACTTAAATTCGTTCATCACCTTCTGACACCTGAAGCAAAGGCTATAATTGTGGATAACAGCTGTGGGTTCTAACCATGTCAGGCTGTTGCCCTTTCAATGGAAGGAATGAAGCACTTGTGAGCCTTGACATCACTGATCATAGCCTTTGGGTGGACATAAACTATTCACAAGCGGTTTATTCTCTTTATTCAAGAGGGATTTTTACTTTCACTTTCATGGCTGACATAATTCCAGGATCATGCAACAAAATGCAAGAAGACTCTTCATGGTTGAAAAAGTATTTCATTTTAACTGTACAGTCACTGATTAGTCATTTTCCGTTTAATTTAAAAATCATACTGGCATCAAATTCTGGCAATAAAAGTGTATCAAATAATAAAAGTGCATTTTGCTTTGTTATGCACTAAGTGTGTCTCTGTACTGAAGATTTCATATCAACCAGAAGCTCAAGTTCAATAAAACAAAACAAATCACAAGGTGAAAAAACATTAACATACGTACAATTACAAACTGCAAATATATTTTAGAGCAACAACAACAAAAACTAAAAGACGTTTGACTTTCTTGGGGGGTTGGGCGTGAGGGACCACCCATTAATACTCCTGTAGCCCAGTGTTAGAACAGAGATCCCACATAGTATTACAGCACAGTCAGGGCATAAGTGCAAGTTTACCGGTAGTGACATAACTGACAGGTCATAAAGAGAAAGGAAAACATTCAACATTTTATTAAAGCAAAAACTATTAATAGTTTTCATAGTCTATAATCCTACAGTCAGATACTGAAGTTACTGACTAGTTAGTGAATAAAGTGGAGCAGCTGCACTGCCCAACAATGTGATGATTTCTTTATTTTAATTTAAAGTCAGAAGTGGTCTTCTATCGTTCTCACAAAAAAAAAAAAAAAAAGACTTCAAGGGCATGAAGCCCCATGTTTTTGTCATTCTGTTTCCTTGTGCTTAGACACACACAAACAAAGTGCTTAAATACTGATGTCCTGCAGTAATTCTCTCTGAAGTTGCAGTTGAAAACAATTGTCATACCTGTGGAGCCACTGATAGGCCTGGTTGTCCACTTTCAAGGCCATTAGCAGTAGAAAAATTGAATGTATAAAAATTTAAATGTCCCTCTTAACCCTACTGCAAAAAGGACAAGATATTCTATGTGGATTAATTTTGACCTCCTGCGATACAACATAACACAGCCTGAATCTTCACTGTCTTCTGATTCTCCCGCTGGCTCAAGGGTACATTCAATAGCTGTGATGCAGTAACCATCAGTGTGCTTTTTTAACAAGACAGTGATTAGACATTCTTAGATGGGCTTAAACAAAATCCTGTCATCTTGTATAGATGTATCCAAGAGCTGTGTCTTCTTGTAAACTGTCTTGTCCTCATCTAACCATCTAATCATTGGTGTCTGTTCTACTTCTGGTGCACCTGCATCAGCTTAACTCAAGCTGAGCATCTTGAACGTGCTTGAGATTTTTTGCTTTGGTGCTTCTTTTCTCTGATCCACCGACCACTTTTCTTTTCATTTCACATTTATGACCTCTTCTCTTCATCATCCTCCTGCATACAGGAATGTTCTGTGAAATGAGCAGTGATGGAATAAGTCTGCAGAGGTACTTGTCTAGAGTATTTTCTTTTATCCCCACTTTATACATCTACTAAATTTCTAAGGCAAGTATTATACTTTCTTTTGCTTCATATTTTTGAAAGCTATGGTTAATAATTTAAAATTAAAACCATGTAATAAGTTTGGAAAGCTCCTATCGATGAAACTCCAGAAATGCTCTCGGTTTGACATGTGATCCCTTCTCAAAAACAGCATTTGTTTAGAGTATTCTATCACGTTTCAGAGTCTTGTTAGCAGTTACACCACGGCATAATTTCTCCCTTAGAGATAATACTGTCAGCAGCAAATATTAAAATATAGAGATTCATATTTACTGCCGCAATGATCATTTGTGTAGTTTAATAAACAAGACACGAGTGGGACAGGAGTCTTGCTGTGTAGTACTATAGTTAAATGAATACATGCCTATAATGACAATGCCGGTGTATTGATGCTTAGTGGTTACTGATTACTAGTTAGCATATTTACATGAACTAATTAGCAGCAAACACACTACAGCAAAGGCTGATGTGATTCATGTTGCAGGTTTGAAAGTAATCCGAGATTTTTGTTCCTAAGGGAGACAATAAACGTAACCCTGACCTTGAAAGGTGAGAGAAGAATTAGAATTCATCGTCTGAGGTTCATTGATGTCTGTACTAAATAAAATGCAAAGCCATGCAACAGTTGTTCAGATATCAGAGTAAAGTCAGGGAAATGCAATTTGATTCTCTAGGGGTCTTAAACGTATGTTTTTAATATCTAAATGAATCCTACAGTTGTTTTAAATGTTTCACTCTGAACTACAAATATCACCCTGCTGGTGACAACAGAAGAAGTTTCATCCTATGGCGACAGTAAATCCCTGTGAAAACCTTCACAGCAGTCCATCTAATAGTTGCTGAAATATACATAAAAAGAAAACACACATTTTAAAAGGATTGGGCAAAGGGGAGCAGTTGCCATAGACCATTTATTACTCTCTGAGCTCTGTTTGTGATAAAACCCTACTCGCCTTTGCTACCATCTATACTTGCCATCAGACATACCCTCTAATCTGTGCTTTTGTATTGAATTAGGTGGTTTTGTGCAGGTGTTTGTGACATTCCACTTTCCTCTTGTATCAGCTTGAGAGCCATTTAAATCCTGAACCCTCATCAGCGGCAGGATGGAGATTGGGACTTATTAATTACAGCCCGTTACGCTGTGATCACAGATCACAGACGACTGAATGACCGTTCGAGTGCGTGTGAATATTAGCATGTGTCGATTTTGCGTCTGTGTGGGTTTGTCCACTTAAATGTGTGTTCTGCATGTGCTAAACTGAGAAAGCAGACGAGTCAGTGAGGTGTTGTTTTACTGTGATGATTTTTGACATGAAAGGATTCTGATTCCTGGGGTTAATCTGTGCTGATGTATATTTTGGGGGGGAAAAAAAGGCCAGAAGCAGAAGTCACAGTGTTGGAGCTGAAGATTGAGGAGCACTGCTTTCTGCCTTGGATAAACTGTCTGCAGGCCTCTAAGTGCCTTGGCTCCTTCCACCTATTACAGGGTGACTCATAGCTTATCACTGTGAAGCTTCTCAGGTAGACTCACTCAGATGCACACAGAAACACACACATAGTTACCAAGTCCTTGTCTGTCAGTCTATCCCACTCTCGCCTTAGCACAGTTAGAGTGGCCTTGTTGAATGGCCAGATGGTGCCACTCAACCTCTTTCCTCCTCCAGGAGATTTGATAAGAGGAAGCCTGGCGGTAGAGTGAGACCATCAATTGGGTTTATGCTCGCTTTCTCCTAGTTGTCATCTAAATTGTTCCAGTCTTCGTGGAAGAGGAGTGGAGGCTAAATCAACAATATGCACGCTGAATCTTTTTCTTTTCTACTGGTGTCAGAATAACCAGGCCTCAGCAGCACATTTTAAGTGAGGTGCTTTGACAGGAACCCTGCATATTCCAGCTTTCCATTTACTTAAATTACTTGTCACCATCTCCTTGGTTCACCCTTTCCACTGATTGCCTACAAAAGCAGTAAACCCAGTGCACACAGTGCAGTTATATGGGAAGATTCAAAATAATTACGCTCCTCTATAGGACAAGTCATTTAAGCAGCTGCTATGCAAATCAGTTTCTTGCCATCTTTCCAGCCTTCCTCCTTTCTATATGGTGATAGATCCTGAAGGCTGTGGGAGGATCAGAGGATCAGATGTCAGTTATTCATGAGGTCTCTGAGCCACAGTGGCGCTCCGAGATGGAATTAAGATCGTCTGCTGCATGTAATAACCACATCCTTCCTCTTAAATGTCACTCGGACTGTTTGCATGCTTTGAGATGAAAAACATCAAATTTGTTTCGACATTTAGATTGGTCGCATTTGGCAGATGGGAACACTTTGCACGGGCACAGAGGAGCTACAGCATGGCCGTTTCTTTGGGAACGGGAAGCGAGCAGGTGCAGTTGCTTCAGGCAGGGAACCACAACAGCTGTCAATCCCCTGAGTGAAACTGTAACTGAAGGGCTTCCCCCTGTACCCATGTAGAATATAGGCAATAGACTAAATTTTCAGCTTGCTTTTTACGTTTCATAATAAATTTCCCTTCCCGTTTAAGAATAGCGCTCAGCTTAGTGTTGGAAAACCCCCCCGAATGACAACACCTGTTTACTGTCATGGTGTGTGTAGTCTCAGTGAAGCTGCTCTAAAAATATCTGATTCAGATAGTGTCATCTGGGTAACCTAGGCATAGCCAGATGCCATCATCTGCAGTTTTTAAGATAGAAACAGTATGGGAAGGCAGAGTGAAGGCAAGAAGCCTCTTAAACCTTGCATTGATGTTGTGTTGTCTTATGTGTAATTGCCCCTCTCCTGTATCACTGATGCAGGAGAATATTGATTATTCTTACAGCTCTCCGTCCTTTGCAACCTTTGTTCTCAACCTCTTATCCCTCCCACTCTGCTCCTCTTCAGTATCCATTCATCAAAAACTGAAAAACACTGCTCTAAGCACCAAATAGAAAACTTAAATGTATGTAAATGATGATATTATCCGACTGAACAGGGACACATGTTCTTTATATTTTAAATAAAGTAACTCTTTTTTCCACATATACAGGATTCGAAGAAGGCGGAAGACATGAAAGTGTCTCTCTTCACACAGGAAGTGACTAGGAGGCAACTGTCATTCACATGGCTCTTAGTCAAAGCTGCAGGCTTGCCCTCTGACAATCGTGAGCTGACCATCAAGCTTTTCCTCCACACCGATGCCCCTGTTTAGTGGCTGCACTTTATTGTTTTGCACCTTAATAAAATAAATAAAAAAAGAACACAGACATGCGCGTTCCATTCTTTTGTTTAGAAGCTCACACTCATACAAAACAACACTTACTCAGCGAAATGCATCCACCCATTTATAACTTACCATCAAACCCACTCTTTTCCCCCCTTTCTCAGTATCTAAATAATATGATTAGCAATAATACATACATTTTTATCAGTAAAAAAAATATAAAATTCAAAAAAAATATATCCGAGACCAAGACAGATTTCTTTAAACTGCTAAACACCGATCACATTTTGTTAAGAAAAAAGCAAAAGAGAACGAACAAGATCTTTTCATTACTTCTCTCTGTGACTCATTCATTCTCATGCTTGTCTTTTTTCCTCACACATAACATGAAAATATGCCAACTACAACCAGATTCTCACACAGGGACGGACGGACGGACAGTCCTTTTTGAATTGAGACCATGCAAAATGAGGAGGAAGATCACAGAACATTTTTCTATCAGACTTTTGAGGGATGTGAACGTGTCCTGAGTGATAAGACAACAAAAGAAATGCAGAGCGCTCAAGAAGAGTTTTCATCCTTTATCCTTTCATCACAGACTGTTTATCTGCTGCAAATGGTGTCACTCGTCTCTTCCCTTCCCTGTGTATCCAATTGTCTAATTTGTCATCTAGTTATATTTTTATGCGTTAACACATTTTCCATAAGCTTCTTTTGTTCCTAAGGCTTCTAATTTAATTTTATTATATTGCTGCCTTTTTATGAAATTCCAGTAATGTAAGATTTCAATTTTAGCAACACGAAACATGTGATGCGGAGGTGGTGAGCATCTGTTATTCACACAATGACCAACATTTGAGTTGTGTACTTCAGTGGTATGACAGTGTCTTCACTCTGTAGCCTCATAATCGATTTTTAAGTCATTTTAAAACAGTTTTACTTGGAATTTAGCATTTTGTTGTGCAGATTTTCACACCCATACCGTTTTCGTGTTCTTGAAAGAGGCTGTTACTAAGGAAGGACATGCCATGGGATTCAGATTAGATGAGATACTTGCAAGTTGGCTATGAAGAGCGATGACAGTAATTTCTGTCTTTGATGCCAACAGCTTCAGTGTTCACGTTAATTGGACACATTAATTTGTAATGGTAAACGCGTCTGTCAGTGCAATTCTTGGCTGATATCTTTGTTATGTTGACTGTTGCATTGGTGACACTACTCGCCGTGCTAGTGGCCTGGCTCTGTGGATATCCATGTCACAGTCGGTCAGCCAGTCCACCGCTTAGATTCAGAGTTACAAGGGAATCTGGCAAAATCCTGGTTAAGGACGTTAAAATTGACTCTTGGGTTTTAGTACATGTGCCCTTCACTGACAAGTAATAAAGTAAAAACCTGTCTGCTACGTTTTCTTTAAGAATCAAAGCATCAACATAAAAAAATATTTTCACCTAAGATGGGAAGCTCACGAAGCACAGCCATTAATTTGGGTAATGCGTCCCCTGTGTGCCTTTTACTTCAAACGTGAGACAGTTTTAACGAGGGCATGGTATTTCTTTAAAGATGTGAAATTATAAAACCCTGGAGGTCCAAGGTGCTCGTGTCATGTGTAACTTTAATACTACGCCCACATCTTATCAGTGTTGGAGATAAAGTTTTTGTAGGTGTGTTACTTTAGAAAGAAAAGGTCATTACTTCAATCCACAAAGTAAATGAACTTTTTTTTTTTTTTTTTAAATGGGGCTTTTAATGCTTTTCATATTTCATTACTCTCCACATTATTTTACAGCTATATCCATATTAATCATTCAGAGTGTGACAGAAGGAAATATGGTGAGCTGTGTCTGTGTTTCTGCTCTCCTGGCATCAGCTCCAAGGAAAAAAAAAAAGACTGAGTTCATTTAAGTAAGTAGATTACGTCTTGGTGTTCTAACATTCAGGTTACATCTGTCTCTATCGATTACTGTGTAATCTAACAAAGTAACCCCTGACAGGCACAGGCAAGCGGGTGTGTTAGAGATGTATTCAATCCATAAACATACACACAGGATTTAGTGAAAAGAGGTAGAGAGAAATGAGAAGATGCAGTGTGGAGAAGGAGAAGGTGAAAGAAAGGAGAAGAGGACAGTATGAGACTTTATAAATGAGATAACAGACCAGAGAAGTAACTTTCCAAGGTCAGGCAGAGGCTGCAGTCAAACAGCAGTCAACTATTTGAATGAGTCTCAAGGGCTGATGATAATGCTGGGCAGGCAAAAAACAGCTGCATTAACAGCTTTGAAGGTAATCAGCGCTTTAAGAGAACATTATCTGCTGCTGTGGAGTTTGATGTGGTGATGTTGAATGACTGGTGTTTTGTGGCTGCAAACTGGCAACATGAAAAGTGGGGTCAATGATGCCCCCTCCTATAAAAATAAGTGGACAAATTAAAACACATTAGTCTTACAGAAAGAGAAATCCGTTCTGCTCGATTTAGATCTATGCTGTGTGTGCGTGCACCACACTTGCGACAAGTATGAGATTGAGTGCTGCAAATGAGACGGGATGTTTCCCCAGGATGTGTCCCCCCAGAGAGTGATGCTCATGCTGCTTCAGCATTGCTCCAATCAATTTGTCACTACTGTGAATAATCTGAATGTCCCATAAGGGAGGAATATGTTTAAAAATGTGTTTCTCCAGGGAGGTGTGTTGCTTGAAAACCGAATTTATATTCTCTGAAAAGTTGCCAAAAGTGAGGATTTTGTGGAAGATACAAAATAACAAAAGAGGACAAAATATCTTTTGTAAAGTCAATTTCTGAGAGGGCATTTACATGTCTGTGTCCAGGTTTCTTGTGTCAAATAGCAACAAACAGCTATTTCTGCTATTTTGTAGAATAGCAGAAAGTTATCGATATGATCTTTAATTAGAACATTTATGTTGCCCAATTTCTTCCGGTGTCCCTTTATTTGCTGGCACTGCAGAATAGAATATCAACTTAAACTTTTACATCAAGTCAAAAAGTGCAGTTCATTCTTCCAACACATTAAACATTCTTGATTAAATATAGCATGTCACGTAAATGTTTTAGTAACAATTCTAAAGAAAAGACAAGAAAAACTAACATAATTTCACTTCTACAAAAGGACTAAACTGGTACCATTTCTGAATTGAGTAGACAAACTGGGAATGAAAAGTAAACATGGATTAAACAGGTTAGGCAAAAAGTGAAAATTGGGTTGTTGATGCTAGAACCAGAAGATAACCATAACTAGGATCAGTGAAACTAATGAACGTGGACCTTAATAAGATGGGAAAGCTACGACATAAACGTGAACCAGGGCTAAAGAAACTAAGGAAGTCAATAAGGGAACCGAACCTAAAACTAAAGATCAATGTGAAATTATTAACCAGACAAACAAGAAAACAAGGAATTACCATAAACCGCAAAAGAAGCACAGAAAAAAATTACTAAGGCACTGAATGAAAATCTAACCAAACCTCAGACCAAGATACCGGATAAACAGAGTCAGGAATCCACAAACCATGAGACAGGTAAACCAGTCGACTGGGCATTGCACGGATAATCCAGATGACACAAGACGAAGAGACAGGTAAACTAGGAAACATGGTGTTGCAAAAATGACAATGACCTGACAGGGAAAGAAGGGGAGAACTGGGTTTTTAAAAGGCAGGGGAACAGGTGAAAACAATTGTGCATGTTGATGACTGGTAAGCTGGAGAAATTAACTGCAGACAGGAAGTGGAGAAAAAGGGAACAAAATAAAAGTCCAGGGCAGGAAGTGAATGAGTGTGTCAGATCATGACAAATTTAAATTCTAAATCTCTTCCCTTTGGTATTTAATCTGAGAAAATTCTTTAAATCTTCTTCTGGATAAAAAAAAAAAAACTGTGTATAAACTGTTTATTGTATTAATTTTACGCAGCTTAATGTTTCCTTAGTGTCTCCAAGTGATTCATAGACAACATGCAATGCATAAATAAGTCTTACAACAAAAGGTGAAAAAAAGGTTGAAAACTTGAGTTAAAGTTGAGCAAAAGCAGATTTTTGTTTAGATGTTTGTCCTGTTGTAATTCTCCTCATAGGATGCCCCTCCTGCAGCAGTCAAATCCGTTCTCTCTTCAGGATGCGATGGAAGCAATTGAGTGTGAAAATGTATCAGATCTGGAAGGAGCTGAAGCGGCACAGCTGAGTGAGCTTATACTGACTGCCTCACTGCCCTGTGTCACTGATATTACTGTAAGACACCCACATAAATAAAAATCAGGCACATGGGTCTGATAGGAGGTGACCGGTTTCTTATTTAATAAATGGGGAGGCCCTTGTGGGGGGGGGGGGGTAAAATGCTGACTCATGGTTTAGGATCATGTAGTAAGGAGCATAACTTGCAAACACTTTATTGTTCAGTTATTACATCTTCGTTGTATTGTTCAGTGTTGTGTAGCTGTCGGTCTGGGAAGGGATTTTGACCTGCACATCACATGTGAACTGTACCTGTCAATAAGACTTACGTTCACATTACATGCCGGCCCTGATCTTTTTAGGTGATTCAGATGTAATTGTTAGTGAACACAGGCACAAGATTTCATTTCAAATCAGATCTTGGAGACTTTGTCAAGGTTAGTTTTTAACGTGGACCCGGGAGCAATAAGGCGAGAGGGGTTCAGTGAGAAGATTTAGCTTTATAAAACAGGACAAACAGACACAAACTGCGAGGGAATACCACAAAACTAGAACACAAGGAATTAACTCGAAAAGGAGGAACTAGGAAATTAAAGAGGGCGGAATGGGAGATAAACATGGAAGGAATAGAAGGTAACTAAAAACTAAAAAGATAGTGACACTAACAATCATGACCTGTTAAACAACCTAAACAACAAGGAACCTAAACATAAACCAGGGGAGTGGATACAAAAATGAACTAAAACAATGATCCCGAGAAATAACACGAAACACTGGAAAAACTAGAGATTTATGAAATCCTTAACTAAACCAAAGCACACTAGAAAACCAAAAGCAAACTAAAAAAAAAAACAAAAGCAAACTAAAAAAAAACCAAAAGCACACTAGAAAACCAAAAGCACACTAGAAAACCACAGCACACTAGAAAACCAAAAGCACACTACAAAACCAAAAGCACACTACAAAACCAAAAGCACACTAGAAAACCAAAAGCACACTAGGACTTTCCTTGATCTGATTCATATCTTTTATTTTTCTGTTTGTTGTATGCAAATCACTGTTGGAATCTCCCAGTGCAGTGGAATAGAACAACAACAAAGACAGAGGTAAATGAAAAGACGAAGAAGTTCCAGCTTTCTTGGACATTTATCAAGAAACGTCTGTTCAACTCAAACAGAAAAAAATTAACATAACCAACCAATTCTAAAGGAAACGGCATGATTTGACTGTTTAATAAATGGTGTTGTTGTTATTGATTCAGTTAAAATTTCATCATGTTCATTCCATATCATATTTAAATAATATCTTGGTCAGCTGTTGATGAAAAAGGAAGTTGGTGAGTGTAGCATTTTATAAACATGACATTTTTTTATTTACAAGAAACAGTGACTAATTACTGCTCAGTTGTTGAAAGGCTGAGCTCAGCATTTTATCCTGAGGACACATTACAAAAAAAGTCTCTCTCTCTCTCTCTCACACACACACACATGCAAACACACACTCTCTCTCTCTCTCTCTCTCTCTCTCTCTCTCTTAATGAAATCATTGTTCACTGCTGGAAATTCAATAAGGACATGCTCCATCTCAGTACTGCAGCTTTTGAAACTATGAACAAATAACTGAATTCACTTAAAACACATTGACAAAACCACAACAAAAACTCTATGCTGGGGTGATGGGCTGCTAAAGAAAAACTGAAAAATTGTACAGTAAGGTAACAATTAGCAAAAAAATGTTTGACGAGTAAAAAAAAAAAATCTATTAATGTAAACTATTGGATTCATATTAAACTGGCTCAACCTAATTAAGCTTTTAAAGGTCAATGCAAATCATCATTTATTGACACAGTCAAATTAAGCTAACAATAAAAGAGGTTTACTTAATGATGTATTAGTATCAACTAATTTGAATAATGCCAATAGTTTTTAAGAATTTAATTTAAAATAATTACACATTTCTGCATCTGTAAAAAAGATGTGAGAAAAAATGCAAGAAGCTAAATAAGTGTCACCATGACTTTAAAATCTCATTACTCAATATGCTGTATTTTAACAGTTACACCTTAAACTTTAGGCGTAAGATATTTTTACAACTTTGAGATTGATATAAATTCAATTTGATATTGATTCACAGCTTCACAGTTTCATTTAATTCCTTCCATTACACACAATTTTCTTTTTTTTTTTTTTGTCCTTTCGGCTTGTTCCGTGAGTTCAGGGTTGCCACAGCTGATCATTGTCCGCATGTTGATTTGGCACAGCTTTTACGCCGGATGCCCTTCCTGACCCAACCCTTCCCAATTTCTACCAGGCTTGGACCGGCACTGCACAGCTGGGGAGGGGAATGGGCTGTTAGGGGTTCAGTGTCTTGCCCAGTGACACTCTGACATCTAGCTGGGAACGGGAATCGAACCACCTGTGCTCCATGGACGACTCCCTTTACCAACTGAGCTACAGCCGCCTTCCATCACACGCAATAAAAGCATAAAATGTAAATTTCAAATGATTTAAGGATTAACTGATGTCGTGTGTTGCAAAACCACAATACATCCTTTTTTTTTGTTTTAAAAGCTTAAGAATCATTGAAACGTTGTGTTACGACAGCATTTAAGCGTCTGTGTGGATGGGTCTCAATCAGGCTTGCAAATCTGGAGACTGAAAGTTTATACCATTCTTCTTTCCAGAGAAGCATCCCCACAGCACGATGCCGGCACCACCGTGTTTCACAGTGGGGAGGGTGCGTTTGTGGTGATGTGCAGTGTTTGCTGTCCGCCGAACATAGTGTCTTGTCTGAAGGCCAAAAAGCATCTCTTTGGTCTCATCAGACCAAAGAACCGGCATCCACTTGACCATGGAGTCTCCAATATGCTTTTTGGCAAACTCCAGTCGTGATTTAACATAGGTTTTCTTACACAATAGCTTTCTCCTCACCACTCTCCCATGTAGCTTTGACTGGTTAGTCTCCATCATCTCAGCTACACTTCGACATATAGCCGGGACCGGTGATCGAATGACTGAGCCTGTGGTCTGTGGACGACATTATTACCAACTGAGTTACAGGCGCCCCATGTTTTCACTTTGACTATAATGAGGTATTTTTCTGAAGTCATCAATTTATATTGACCATGATTGATTTATAATACACACTCAAGGGTGTGAATACTTTTTATAGGCACTGTATTTACCATGCATGTTCTCTGGTGGAAACATTTTACAATTAGCCATAGTATTTTAGTGCTAAACTTTGAGCAGTTTATGTAGGTATTAGTATTTACATATGGTTACATAGGGATAATACTTTTTATAGGAGCTTTTTTACAGTAAAACATTCTTTTACTGGTGAATATACTAAGATGTAAGACTGAATCCATGGGTTTAAAAAGAAAAAGGAAGTAAAACTCTGCTTGAACTGTTTTTAGGCTGAAGGGAATGGGTGGAGATTCACTTTGGATCCATGGGTGTGGATGACAGTATTTAAGAAAAGCCACCAACTGAGTCATATAGATTACACAATCTCTACCATCACATTGACATTGTGTAATTATAACAGGTTAAAAAAAGAGAAATTATCTGTCAGCATTATAGAGCAATTCATTTTTATATCAACAAATGAGAAGGGAGGGTTAATTTTAAAACTGTATTTGAAAATATGTAAGAACAGTGTGTACAACAGTGTTGTCAATAGGTTTCTGACAATGACTAACATTGTCAGAAATTTTATTTCCTGCAGACAGTCTACCAGCATTCAAGTATGTGTGTCTGTGTAGCAACAATTCCTAATGTGAAAGGCCATATACTGCATATTGTTTGTTACTTGAAAGGAATGAGAAGGCTTGTGATCACATCACAGTGCTTGTCTGATCTAAGAGGCTAAACAGACTTCTTTAATAGTTTTGTTAGAATTTAGGAAAAATACTATGAAAGAAAAATGTGCTTTTTTTCACAGAAACCGAAACCAAAGCTTCTCCTCGCTCTTGTTTTAACTCGAATCAACCATTTGCTCAGTCAAGCACAGAGGTGAGGTACATTTAAAAAATACATTTAGCAGATACGAGCTTAAGAATAACAAACACTATAAAAATACAGTACTCATTGTTAAAATCTAACAATGATCAAAAACAAATACAACGAGGCCACACAGCTCTGTTACAATATCATATAATACAGAACACAGTCATCCATTCTGCTTTGTTTGATCCCTCACAACCTGACTGACTTAATGATGCACCCCTGGTTTCAATCATCGATCCTGCATACACACCATTATAGATCAACAAAGACACACAGACCTAACAATTTATTACATCCAAAGACTCTAAAGATTCTGTCTGAGAGAGTAGTGCTCTTGGATTTAGCATAAACTGGCATTTTTCAACATATAATCTTGGTAAATAACAGCAATCTTCTCTAAAATACTTTAAAAATTGAATCTGCTTTCTGCTGCTTTCTGTGTTGTGAATTATTTAACCGCAAATTGACTTCAGTGTTGCACACATTCTCTGTCATGAACATAAACAGGCATTTTTAAATTGGTCTTGGATTTTCTTCTTTGTCAATGGGGAAGCTGCATTGGAAGTATAGTTGAGATGATGTGACCTGAGCTGGTGTGGAAAAAAAAAAAACCACAGCAATAATCTGGTAGTTAATATGCACTGAAGTCAGATTCTTCTCATTTAAAGTTTAAACACTGATTCTTCCAAAAAAAAAAAAAACTTGTTTTGCTTGGATGGTCACACATTTCATAATTTTCCCCAAAACAATAATGGCAGCGAATCCATATACGAGAATCATATACGATTGTGTTTACAAATACCCCACACTAGGCTGAGGCTGAAGGGCAAATGCAGAGATGAGATGTGATCAGATTATCTAACTGGCCATGCTTCTGTCTTTTATAATTACTCCACTACTTCATGATAAAAAGGTCTGGGAGTGCTCGGGATAGACGTGAATGATATCTGTGTGTGCAGTGGGCTGAGTTGTAGTTATTAAGCAATAAGAGCTCTCGGGGTCTCACGGTACAGCTCAGTTTATATTTAATGAGCTAACAAGATTAGATGGACATGGGTTTAATTGTTAAATTACATTTACCTCCAAGTCGCAGCTCGGTCATTCACTTTGACCCAATCTCCAGCGACTAGATAGAATAGAAGCATACAACTCAAGTTAAAGTCTTTCACTGAAGGAAGATTGAATCATCTTTCAAAAAAGGTCCACACTTCCCAAAATCGAAGAACGGTACCGTTCCGTCAATCATTTCTCCCCCACACGCAGTGTGTCGCACCATCACCCACATGACCCCGAGCTTTCAGAACCTGACAGTTTACAGAAATTTTAACCATAAGTTTATCCAGGACGACAATAGTTAATTTTCTTAATTCGTTTTTTTAGACTGTGCACGCCCAGATACCTGGATTTGAGTTCAGGTGATCTTTCACATTTGTTGTTAAATAAATGTACAAATTTGCAAATGTTAGCAACCTACACTACTAAACTTAGACAATGACTATTGTAGACGTTATTCTGATCAATATCTAGATTTCTGTCATTGTAAACAAGTTATCAAAGTAATGTTACCATTTAGCTTCAGGCACCACATGTAAATCGTGCAAGACAAGCGGCTTATATTTAGTAAAGCCTGTAGAAGTGTTGAATGCAGTGGGTGACAAGCAGGAAACACAAATTTAGCAAACATCTTATCGAAGAACAAGGTCAAGTATAAAGCTCCTACGGTGTTACAGACATATCTGCATACTAGTTCCCCCTATGAGGACTGTATGATGACTTGTGAATATTGTGTGGCTGTAAAGTGTAATATTTAGGCTTTATTTATTTATTTATTTATTTATTTATTGGCGACCCCCGAAGGGACAAGCCGAAAGCTGTCGATCTATTGTAAATCATTGCGAGAGAATAATTTCCTGGGCATGTGTGTTTTTCCTTATGTTCTGCAGCAAAATACCTAATTTCTGTTTCCATCTCAGACAAAAAGAAAAAAAAGGACAAAGAATAATAAGAGTTGAAGGAACTCCCTTGGACTTACAGTATACTACATTGTACTTTTCTAATTTCCCCAGGCAGCTCAAGGCTTTAAAAATGGCACCACACTACATCCATGCACAGAAAGACCAATCAGTGCCAAACCTGTGACCTCATAACATGCAGTAACGTTCCTTGCTATTTTCTCCTCCGATCTTTGCAAGGCTACTGCTGATGGCCTTCAGTGGCTGTGAGAAACCACAGCACTTTTCAGTCGGCGCTGCCAACTAAAATATTATGCTATAATTCTGTAAGCCCCACTTCATATGTAAAGCCATCATTTATCATTTACTTGAGACTCCACGTGGATTCACACAGTAGAAATGCATTTTTTACTCAGTCCAAATTAGATTTGTCCTCATGTCCTATTATTATGCCATCCCTATCTTTAGCATTCTTCCTTCCAATGTGTTGCTTTAGTCTATATTTGTTGCTTCTGCATGAATTTTCTGAACATGCATTAGTAGTATCTGAGTATCGGATGGATTAAAGAAATTGTCCTAGAAAATGTACTAATTTGCTTTTCTTTCTGAGAGATAGATCATAATTTATAATAAATTTGTGCTTTTTTTTGTTTAATCCATATAATTCGGCCACAAGGGTGGCCCTTGGTGGCTGGGCGGAGCCACACCTGGTGGGGTGGGATTCAAGTCTGCGGCCTTCTACTGTATATCTCAACTCAATGCTCTACCACAAACCACCAAGCCCCCGTTTGTTTAATCCATATAAATAGTGCAATTAACCCAAAACCATAACGTGTCATTTTTATGCTTTTTTCTCTTTTAAATTCTCTAACGATGAGATTAATTGAGCGCTCTGAACTTTTCGACTGCACACTTCAAACCCACCTCATTTGCTTCATCTCTCATGCTCCTCAAAACCCAAAGAGTGGACTGGCCAGGCAGCAGCTCTGAAGCAATAACTCCTGCAGAGCTCTTGTCAACTAGCCAAACACACTGAAGTAGCGTTCCTTTCTTTGTTAGGTAAAAAAAAAAAAATCAAACATCGCTTCCCAGTCTTGGCCATCACAAGCTACTGTATATTTAGTTTAGTAAAAAGGCAAGGCTGTATAATATCTCCAAGCGCAAACAAAAGCTGCTTGGCTCTCAGACTGTGGCTGACCTTTTTGGGCAGGTTGTAAAAGTACAGGGTGGAGTACAGAGTAATACTTCTCCTCCACTTGACCTTAGAGAAAAAAATTTCTGTTGAAAGGAAATGGTTTGAACCCTGAGGTTATTGTGTCTCCTACAGGGCCCGACTCCAGACATCGCTCACATAAAGGATTCCTTCACAGGCTGTTTAACAACATATGAATTCAAAACAGCACTCTGTGTCTGTCTAACATTGTATTGAGTTTGCTAAAAAGTCTAAAAATAAATGACAGAGAAGCAATAAACAGTGTTTGCAAGAGAGAGAGAGAGAAACAAACACTATCCACTATAAATACATAACTGTCCCTCCTTAAAGGAAAACAGAATGAAAGGCAGTAAGATCTTATGTATGTTATCTAATGTCACAGTGAACGTGTGAGAAGTCTTCTATATGACTTTTTAAAAGTTCCATGGCTGTCGTGTTCTTGGCTGCTGCAGGTCTCCGCCCCCATACCACTGTTTCCTCCTATTCCCAGCTCAGTCCTTCTGGCCCAAACCTGTGTTTACACGTGCAAGACGCCTAATAAAGCTATGTCACAGGCAGAGACATTTCTGGCCAGGTGGGGCCATGAAGGGGTCCTTAGCGATGTCTGTGGCATTTGGTTTTAATATTCCAGTACAGCAAAACAAATAAATACAGATATTTTCATTCTTGTACTTGTCTGGAATACATTCCATGACATTACTTTCTCCCTATTAGATCAATCTCTGGTAACATTTATTTAGAAACGTGAATAGAAACAATTCAATTCAATTCAACTTTATTTATATAGCACCATTCACAACAAAGTCATCTCAAGGTACTTTACAGAATTAACTCAAGATTATTAAGATGTACAGAGAAAACCCAACAATTCCCCCTTGAGCAAGCCATAGGTAACAGTGGAGAAGAAAAACTCCCGTTAATGGAAGAAACCTCCAGCAGAACCAGGCTCAGGTTGGGCGGCCATCTGCCTTGACCCAAAAGTCAAGGCAGATGGGTGAGTGGAAAGTGGAGCAACAAAAGTAACAACAGAACATTGGGCAGGTTGGTAAGACCAGTAGCTGCACACTGGAAAAAACACATGTGATTGAATCAGTACTTATTCCACATGTGTTGGCGCAGCCGATAGCCTTTGGACAGCAGTGATTAATTCGATATCAGAACTCCCTGTCTCTTTGTTTGCTTGCTGGGGTTCAGTGCTGCACAGATATAAGGTCCACAACAGATGGCAACAAATCAGTATTATGCGATTTTTAGCTGCAAAGAAAAGAATTAGGTTAATTGCAAGACTCATAAAGTTTTTCAGAATAAGTTAAAAAGATATGCAATAGAAATCCATGACATCAGTGAAAACAGCCTTTACATTCTGCAACACTTACAAAAGCTTCAGATGAAGCATATTTGTAAGGTGGCTAAAGATGCATTGTGAAGCAACTGTGGCGCAGGAGGTAAAGCGGTTGTCCACAAATCCCCCTCAGTCCCCGGCTCCTACAGTCACAGGTCCAAGTGTCCTTGAGCAAGACTGAATCCCAACTGTGTAAATAAAAGCAGAATACAATGATCTGCAAATCTCATCAACTTATCTTCACAATAGAACACTGAGCCATTTCAACATTTCCTGGAAAATGTTAATTATGCTTGCAGAAGGATTTGGGATCAATTGAGAGAATGACTCTCATCATTTCAAATTTGAATGTAAATGAAGCACTAATGTGACCCTTGTTCTCTAAAGTTGTTTCTTATTTCAGCTTTTTTTGTAAAAAGGCACATTTATGCTACACCAGTATAATCATGAATAATCTTGAAATGATTTAAAGAATATTTTGAAGTGCTTAAAATAACAAGAAAGCTAAAGTTGGCCGTTCTTTACACTGGCATCTGTTTAATGGGCAGGCACATTATGTGAGTTCATCCCTAGCCTCAAACCAAAGTCTTTGATCACCGACAGGCTCACAGATCCCGTCTACATGAAGATTAATGACTTCTGCAGCATTAATGGATGATGGACATCTACTACTTGAAGCAGCTGTGTACAGCCGGAGACCCACGGTTAACTGTCGTTCTCAAACTCAGATTCGGCTCCTTTGCAGATACACTGAATTGATCACAGATCAAAAGAAGTCTACTATTGAACAGGCTCAGATGGAGGCCACCTCTCTGGAGGGAGAGTAACAGGGAGGGGGTGTAAGCTCCTGCTATTCTGAGCTGCAGAAACTTCCTGCATTATTGATCAGTTAGCTGGGGAATTCCAAGTTGAAGGAGGGTGTGAATGCACACAGGGAGGATCAGGCTTGTGTGCCACAGCTTTCCTGAGCAGATTCATTGACAAATTCTCTTGTGCAGTCTGCACCAGAGTCAATGTGTGGACCCCTGAGATCCCAGAGATGCACGGGGTTAACAGAGCTCACCGTGTTACTATTTGCCTCTATTCTCATTATTGGATCCCACTGAGGCCCTGAGCACAATAAGCCTGTCAGTCAGCGGTTCCTGCCCTGTGTTCGCTGCAGAGGCAAGCTTGGTACAGTTTGGGACAAAAGAGAAGAAGCGGCACTTTGGGAGCAGAACAGGTCTCAGTCCTTAAAAATAGTAGGAAAGGGTTGGAGCAATATGAATGTTTAATGCCAAATGTGAATGTGAGGGGACACTATTAAAGCAGAGACTACAAGGGCAGAGAAGAGCAGACAGACCATTGTTTCCATTCAAGCCAAAGAGAAAAAATGTTAATTGGCCTGTGGTTGCATTCTTACTGTGTCCAGCTGAGGTCTGCTAGTTTTGATTTCCTCTGCTGCCTCTTTGAATGCTGAATGAGAATGCTTTACAGTCATGAATTCAATATGGTCGGTGGATGAAATGCCTGTTGTAAATGGTAAATGGTAAATGGTCTGCACTTATATAGCGCTTTCTAACTATTGGTACTCAAAGCGCTTTACACCGCGTCTCGTTTACCCATTCGCACTCACAAGCACACACACACACACACACACACAGATACACACCGATGGCAAACACTCACTGGGAGCAAGTAAGTTGTGGTATTCTGTTGGTGCACTATGAAGTATATCAAGAAATAGGTAAAAATGTAAAACTATGTCACAGAAGTTGCTTTGAACAATTGAAGTAGATCCACACATAATACAAAAGTATGGTTTTGAGCACATAAAGTCAACACTGAAAAAGAAACACGGGTCACTATTCTTCAACTATTCTTCTTTATTATTATTTTATCCATGTGTCGTTGATGTTACAGGGTTAGGGTCCCTGCCACATGTGATGTCAGGAAATGCCTTGGTTCTGCGTGTAAAAAGCTCTGCCTGTGGCCATTTTACACCTGCACCTTTACACCCTCCTCCTCCTCCTCACACCTGAGCTGCTTTTCCCCCTCACGCCCACTTCATATCCCCTCTACCTGCTATTGGTTACATCATAAATAAAACACTGAAAAGAACTTAGCGGGATCTCGCCATGTGCATTTAAAAAAAAAAAAAAAGACTGGGGGAATGTCAATGGCTAAATGTTTTATCTCTGGGGCAGCAGCATGATTTTATTCATTTTATCGCTTTATTGAATATGTGAACATTTATAGAGTAAAGACAGTAGAGAAGCTGGAACAGTATAATTTTCACATTTTACTTAAAAATGTGACTAAACTGTTAATTGAATATCAAAATAGCACAGTTTCATACACATTGCAGCACTTTAAACAATGGCAGTGTAACAGACCTCGATATATAGCTATAGCAACTATTTTCTGTTTTCTGCAAATAAGTTTGTTTTTTTTTTAAGACTGATTTAAATAACTGAATATTTGATTAACTGACTGCAGGCTCCTAACATTTACATTATGCTACATGCACAAAAGGTCAACATGTATTTTAGCTGTTATCTCTACATGAAACCGATCTAACGGCCATTTAAGATTTTTCAAATCTAACAGCATCTGCCAAGCTGTGTTTTCTCCGATCGAGTCTGAAGGCTAGTTTTATAACAGACCAGCCACTCAGACAGGTGCCCTCCAAAGCTTTATGGCCTCTAGCTCACTAAGAACTTAGCTTTTCTCCTGTATCGTTTATCAAAACTGAAGCCATTTTCATTTGCTTTAGAAATCCCCTATTTTTTCCCCCCATTTTTAAATTAGAAAAACCACGCTACATACAGAATCAATGCAATACAGAAGACAAACTCCCTTCGGCCATCAAACTAATTTTCCCATTATGACAAACCAAAATACAAGTAGCACGTACATTCTAAAACCCACTCAGCCCTGATTATACAAATGCAAACTACACAGCCACAAACGGATGTGTATAACCCATATCTAGATTGGCTTTCTATTTCCCTTTACTGACTTTCTGGTTCTTTTCTTTCCATCGTCCAGTGAGGCGCTTTACAGAAGGCGAGGCTCTTCCCAACATCACCAACATTCACATGATCATCGTACATCGCTCTGTGAAGTCTGCAGAAAAGACACCCACAGTTTGCAGCACAGTGAAGCACGATACAAAATAATGTCTTAGTGATATCTAGTAGCTAAAATAAAATATGATCCCTCATTGGCTTTAATTTCTACGGTAAAGAATGTGTGACTGTAACAGTGCAACAATTGCTACATGTTTACTGCATAACATTCTATTCTATTCTAAAGGTCGATTGGATCATCAATTCCATTACAAAAATACTAAATATGTCTATTGGCTAATAACTTATGCAATAGATTATTTTTCAGTAACTGAGAATGCTATTTCTGTACCGTGTCACAAGTGGCTGGAATAATTAAAGGTCCTGAAATGAAGCCCAGTGCAAATATACGAGTGTCTGACAGTAAGTATTGCATTAAAAGTTGAACATAGTGAAAAGTCTCCAGGGTCCAATCAGCTGATCCTACTAACTCCGCTGTGGGGTGTGAGTGTCTTCCTGGCTGCTTTCCAGCAGCTCATCTTCAGAAAAACTGATGTGAAGACATGTATCATTCACAGGAGAAGGGAAGGGCAGTGGGTGCTCATAGGCTTCCGGATGTGAGGTGAGGACGGGAGGCTCAGGAAGATATGATTCAGAGGAAGAGAGGACGGCTTCATTTCTCTCCACTAGGGGACTGTTGCACCCGCTGGATGCTGTTAAAAATGTCCCCCGGTCCCCGAACAGGTCGTCGTCGTCACGCAGGGGCGACAGCAACGACTTGGTCTCAGAGCGGACGCCAGAGTCCTCACTGGCCGAACAGGAGCTGCTCTCACCGTTGCTGAGGGAGTGGAAATCAGCAGATGACAGCGAGCTCGGGGTGATGTCCGGGAACGAGAGGCTGCTGCTGCGGCTGGGGCCCCCCTCAGTGCCGGTGACCTCTCCAGGCGTGGGTGCAGCTGTGACGTCTGACCCCGGAGACAGAGCCCTGCTTGCTCGCTTGCGGTTCAGGGAAGGTGGAGGAGGGTCAAGTTTAGGGATTATCTGTTTACACCTGCGGGAAAGAGAAGAGGGGGGGACTAGTCAGGGCAGTCTGACAGAAAGCCTTTATGTGTTCACATGTTTTTCACAGTACTTCCATGAAGACGCTATTTTCCTTTTATTGCTAATTCATATCAAGCATCATTTCTCTTTACAAGGACCGTGAGAACAATCCTCAAGCCAGTTTTCCTCTCCATCAGTCACATTATACCCCATTAACCTGCGCACACTGTGACGCAAGCTGTTACTGCTACACAAGACAGTAACTCCCTCTTTCCCTCTGGCTCCCTGTTGTTTTCACTATCTAGGGACTTCTCTACATCCCACAGCTCCCCTGCTGAGAAAACAGAGGAACAGGAAAAGACACGGAGCCAGAAAAAAAGGGATCAGAGGTAAGGAAGCAAGGAAAGAGCTTCAGGCTTTCTAGTTAAACTCCACTGACTCTTTTGGTTCTAAGTGGAATGTCTCCAAAGCTGCACACGTCCCTCCCCATTAGACACAACAGTGGGCCATGTACAGACTCAGTCCTCCACAGTGGTAAACCTGAACAGGATCACTGTTGAATATTTATGTTTTTAAAGCAACATTTTTGCCGTACTCAAAAGAAGACATTAAAGATTTATTGTGGATAATAGGGTTTAATATTTCCAAACACTTCCCCTAAACCCAAATGAAACACTTGGATACTGGCCTCCTACTGGATCTGCCCCCGGGCAATCTTTGTGGTTTATCCAGAAAACAAGTAGAGTTCAAAGTTTTCATTTTGCTGTGGCGTCTTGTGGTATTCCTGAATGTGTGTTGCCAAGTAGTGGAGATGAATTTGCATCCCACCCCCACCCCGTCTCATTATCATATCTTTGACTCAGCACTGCTCCTTTCTGTCACATTGATTTCCCTCTCTGCCTCACTGCTCTCTCCTTCTTGTGCGTTTTTTCTTTCCCATTTTTCGGCTTCTTCCTTTATTACTCCATCTTTGTCTCTGTGTTCATCTTGCTCTATTCAGCCTGCCTGCCATGCATTTCAGCCGCTGGTGTCTCTCTCTTTTAGCCTCTTTTCCAGGCTATTTAATTTGGAAATTCTGTCTCTATAAAACCAGTACATACACTTAATAATTCATTATATTTATTTATGCGTTTTTTTGTACAAACATACTATTTTTGCAGCCCCGTGTCAAACAACCTTTGGTAAATTGGTTGCCTTATGTTACTTACAGACCACAGAACCTTTAAAATCTCAATCCACTGTCAAAGCAGAATTAAATTGTCTCTAGTATTACACACTTCTCCCAGGCACAGTACTGAAATCATCAAGTGCAGAATTCTAACATGAATGTACACCATAGGATGCCAAAGTAAAGGAGATTTATAAGAGGTTGTTCAAGTCGTACCCTTTACAACAGCTCATGCTGTTCATGTTGGTCAAAGAAGGAGAGGAGGAAGGCATGTCCGTAGGCAGAGAGAGAAGAGGAAAGCCAAGAGTGTAGGATGGACAGTAGGGACTTTGAATGTTGGGACTATGACATAGAAGGCTAGAGAGTTGGTATATATGATGCAGAAAAGTAAGGTGGATATACTGTGTGTCCAGGAGACCAGGTATTAAGGTAGCAAGGCTCGAAGCTTAGGCTCAAGTTGTTTTACCATGAGTCGGATACGAGTAGGAGTCATCCTGAAAGAGGAGTTCGTGAGGAATGTTCTAAGGGTGGAAAGACTCTTGGAGAGTGAAAATATGTCTCGAGGAATGAAGGAGAAGTGAACTGGTGCTGATTTTTAAGAATGAGGGAGATGTGTAGAGCTGTGGCAACTACAGAGGAATAAAGCTGATGAGCCACACAATGAAGTTGTGGGAAAGAGTGTGGAAGGTAGACTAACGGCAGAGGTGAACATTTTTGAGCAGCAATATGGTTTCACGCCTAGAAAGTATCCAACAGATGCAGTATTTGCTTTGAGGCTGCTGATGGAGAAGTACAGAGAGGGTCAGAGGGAGTTGCATTGTGTCTTCATAGATTTAGAGAAAGCGTATGAGGAGCTGTGGTATTGTATGAGGACGTCTGGAGTGGCAGAGAAGTATGTTAGAGTGGTGCAGGACATGTATGAGAGCTGTAAGAGCGTGGTGAGGTGCTGTAGGTGTGACAGAGGAGTTCAAGGTGGAGGTGCGTCTGCATCAAGGATCAGCTCTGAGCCCCTTCTTGTTTGCTCTGGTGATGGACAGGCTGACAGATGAGGTTAGACAGGAATCTCCATGGACTATGATGTTTGCAGATGACATTGTGATTTGTAGCGACAGCAGGGAGCAGGTGGAGGAAAATCTAGAGAGGTGGAGGTCTGCTCCGGAAAACAGAGGAATGAAGCTTAGCCGCAGCAAGAAAGAATACATGTGTGTGACTGAGAGGGACCCAGGTGGTACAGTGAGGTTACAGGGAGCAGAGGTGAAGAAGGTGCAGGACTTTAAGTACTTAGGGTCCAGAGTGTGGAAAAGAGGTGAAGAGGTGAGTGCAAGCAGGTTGGAACGGGTGGAGAAAAGTGTCAGGTGTGTTGTGTGATAAAAGAGTGTCAGCGAGAATGAAAGGAAAGGTGTTCAAGACGGTGGTGAGACCAGAGATGTTGTTCAGCTTAGAGACAGTGGCACTGAAGAAAAGACAGGAGGCAGAGCTGGAGGTAGTAGAGCTTAAGATGTTGAGGTTCTCTTTGGGAGTGACGAGGATGGACAGGATCAGGAATGAGGACATCAGAGGGACAGCTCATGTTAGATGTTTTGGAGATAAAGTCAGAGAAGCCAGATTGAGGTGGTTTGGAGCGACATGATTCACTGTGGCGATGATGCACAGTGCAGTTACATAGTATATTTTTATAATGGGAAACATGGAATGGAAAATTGTTTCTTTCAATGAGTCTCTTTTACGCAATAATCCAGGTTCCATCAGAAAAACCCATTGACTTTGGTTGGCCTAAAAAAACACATGTCACCCCTATAGGAGTCCATTTAATGGGACCACAAGCTTCACATTCCTTTTGTTTATTATTTGTCTATAACAGGATTCCAATAACTTACGTACTAAACTATTATCTAGACTATTTCTAATCAATTATAACCCCGCACAAAATTGAATGAGTTTGTTTCCATATGCTCCTCTACTGGCTGGATGGGTTTATCACGGCCCCCATCTGGAACATGACGATTTGGTAATACAGATTAAAGCCAAGCATGCAAGTGACAAAAATACACACTGAAATAACACCATTTATATAGTAACACAGCGAGTGTAAGGCAGATACATCAAGATGTACTTCTCAGAGCCTCTGCTCTGACAGGTTTACTGTTACAGGATTAAGCTGCACTGACACAATAATACTACATTTTGACAAGAACATTTCTCCTTTTCCTGACAAAGGTGTAAGAGACGAAACAAGCGCTCACAGTCCAGCTAAATTGTGGAAAACACACACACATTCCTAACGTGCAAAAGACATGTGTGACCCACTGATTACTTTAATGCTAATGTGGTTATGAATTTGCAGAGCCACATCCGAATGTAAATGGAAGATATTATGCAGTCATTAGCAGAGAAATCACTGGTGGGCCCACACACGAACCAACTAACACCCACACTGCTCATCCACCGCATGCCCAGTCCCATGCTTGTGCCGCACACACACACACACACACACACACACACACACACACACACACACACACACACACATGCTGGGTGTTTTCAGTAATACTCACATAGAGGGAGGAGAAGGGGCAGAAAGGAGAAGAGGAGAAGAGGAGGAGAAGAGGAAGGGGCAGTGGCAGAGAGCTCCCAAGGCATCTAGGGAGAGGCAGGCTGGAAGAGTAAACGAGGAGAGGGACAGATATGGGGACAGAATGATGGAATGCATGTGGGTTTAAGGCAGGGGGTTGCTGGGCAGGTGTTACTCTGGGGGGTCAGTTTGAGTGTTTGAACAGAGTGAGAGGAACATGAGGGATGGTTAGATGAGGAAGAGGAAGAGCAGGAGAGGGTCCTCACACCTGTACCAAAGAGAAGCAACAGTTAGACTACTTAGGAACAAGGAGCTGCAGTATGTTAGGGGGCAAGACGGGGGAATTTAAAAGCCAGTGCATGTGTCGACCCATCAAAGCCAGCGTGTCCAGGATTTTTACATTTTCAATTTTGGCGACCCAGCTGTTCTATGCAAAAAAGACAGTGGTACACAGCTGTGCTGCTATAGAGATCTCACCCATAGACACAGATATGAGTGGGTGAACGCAACATGTAGACTGCACCACTGTTTAAACTCAGAGGAAAACTGAAACCTTTTCAGATACGGTTGTATCGGGGTGCTGGTGGTGTTGCAACCTGGGTTGTTCAAAAGGCGTTTTGGAGCTTAATGTGTTTTTTTTTATTTATAAGCTTTTAAAATACAACTGCCAAATTCATAGGATGTTTTTGGTAAGAAATTCAGGGGTGGGGGGGGCTTTAATTTCAAAAAGATTCAGTAGCAAAGGAATGCAAATAAAAATAGGATAAATGTGTTCTCTGACACACACTTCAACTACTGCTACAGTACACCTGGCTACTCTAACATTCTAGGTCTTTCCATCCTGTGTTGCTCTTTTTAAGGTTTCTCTCTGCTTTTTTAGACTTTATCATTCTTCAAAGTAAAGATTTAAGCATAATGTATAATGTATATTGAGAAAATTGTGAGGCAATGTTTGTATGTATATGTATATATATATATATATATACATATATATATACATATATACATATACATACATATATACATATACATATATATATATACATATATATATATATACATATATATACATATATATATACATATACATATATATACATATATATATACATATATGTGTATATATATATATATATACACACACATATATATATATATACACACACACACACACACACATATATATATATATATATATATATATATATATATATATCACAAAATGGCTTGGCTTGAGTGCCTGTATCAATCTTTGCATTAATTTATCCTATTTTACTAAGACAAAAACTTGCTAATAGGGAGGCAACTATTCAAAAGCATCTTAATTCTTATTTACCCTTTGGGAAACTGCCAACGGAGATGAAAGAAAACAAGCATTATTTGTGTGAAGTGTAATGAAAGACATAAGTAAAATGATACACATGGGAAGTATGAGCTGCCGATTTCTGCAGATGCCTACTTAATCCTGGGCTAATTAAATGCCTAATAAATGAAAATAAATATAGAAAACAAATCAACAGAGGTATTTAAGATGTTAAGACGAAGCCCCCACGGCGTCTGCAGTGCATGTGACTCATAAGTACAGTGAGCTTATTTACTTCACTTTTCAATAAAGCAGAAGAAAGCAGGCAATGAAGAGATAGTGGGAGCGGCAGAGATAGAAGGAACCAGGACATTATTTTGAACACTGAAAGAACAAGTAGGGGGTTTTAACTCAGAACAGATATGGGCCTTTGTAAAGAAATTCACCCACCGAAGTGTGAGCGTGTGTGTGAGTGAGTGAGAGACAGAGAACAGTATCTGAGTGGAGTCTTTAAGCATGTGGGTGGATGACGGGAAAATTCTGTGTCTGCCAATCTTTCATTTCAAGCAATTGTATTCTAAGACGTAGGCTAGCGCGTCCAACATGAGAAGAGAAAACCACCCTAAAACCACCACAAACACTAAAAACAACAGTTTATACCTCTAAACAGTGGTGTGCAGCAGCGAGTACATCCAGCTGACAATACCAGCTCCACCTTAATGTCTGGAAATAGCATCCATTACAATCACAATCACATCAGCGCAATCAAATTACTGACCAACGAGGCTGCCGGTACAACTCTGACACAGACGATAATGCTGATGATGAAGAGTGGAAACATACGAGCACACAACAGCAACAAGTATAGCGAGGAAGTGAAGATCACGAGATTGGTCAGGAAATGTGAAAATGTGATTATGAAACGTACAATACTGTCAGGGACAAAGGGTGTGAGTGCAGTGTATACGATGCCAGAGGAAACATGACTCACTTGTGAATAATACATAGTTGGGTGTACATATACAGTAAGCTGGCCACCATGTGTGTTTGTTCTTGCTCTGTGTGGGCATGCTGCAGTTTTTAGCAGCATGACTCTAGGGAAGGTAATGTCCAACACTTTGATCCAGACTGAAAAAAATCTTTAAATCACTGGTTGTACGAATATGAAATGTTTTCCGCATAAGGAAATCCGGTGACTATTTCTACTACTGTGGCAGTCAACTGCCACGATGACTTTTTTCACCTCGTGACTTAATCACCACCAGCAGGTCTCTCTCTGGTCAACTCACCAGCACCTGCTGACTACTGTAGCTGACCACCCTCATTTAGATCTACAGTTCTTCTCGTCCACAGACAGCACCTGGGGGTCTCCACACCACACAGATCCAAATTAAAGCTCACGTGGATTTTTTTTATCTTGCTTTGTACCTCATTTGTAAGTCACTTTGGATAAAAGTGTCGAATGATTCATTTAAATGTAGTCATCCAGCAGCCCATTACTGTAGGTTGATTTATGGTTTGGGTGGTTAGTATTATCCGATGGATACGTATGAAGAGTGGTGCACATATTTATTTATGTATTTATTTATTTATTAAGGATGAACTGTAACAATTTTAGGATGAACATTTTAATACGTCTAATATATTCCAAGTATTCTGTTTGTATGTTATTATACCTATTGTGAGTCAACTAAAACACGCTGAGCAACGTTTTACACCAACCAACTATTCAGCTATTCTGTCTCCGTCAAAGTTTAAGACTGTTTAACTATACTGTGTAACTATAGGTACCATATTAGACTTCCTCTCATTGATTTGCCCCTCGCTCTGTAAGTGTGTGTGTGTGTGTGCTACCAAAGTGAGAAACTATCATATTCTTAATGTGGACATGCAGTGAAGCATGGTAATATTAGTATTTAGCTCAAATCACCATTGTGCCGAAGTTCAGCCCACAGAGCTGCTAGAATGGCTGCAGACTCTCAGCCTTGTTTTTTTTGTGTTCGTCACATAAAGAGGTTAATGATTCAAAACGTAGCAAATAACAGTTACTGTGAGAGTTGTGCCCACAACATGTATTTTAAGTCTACTGTTACATCCTGTTTTGTTGTGTAAAGCTTGACTCACTACATTGTTAGATGCAGCGTGCAGTATGATGCTGACCATGCACAATGATCATATAGTAACATATAGGGGGGTCTGGAAAGCACACATGGCTACAGTCCATGCTGGGCCATAACGCCTGTGTGACTTAAAGCTAAACTGCACTAATAATGTGAAGTGAAAGCTTTCCATCACTCTGCATGACTAGAACTGGACCAAGAGGAGAGGTCAGCTGAGGCCGGATGAAGAGCGGGAGCACGAGGAGGAGGAGGAGGAGGAGCAAGAAACGACAGTAAGAGAGGGTGGCAGAGGATTTTCTCTCTGTTAGTTCACAGGATATAAAGTAAAGCCACTCAGGCTGTAAATATTGATTGACAGGGGAAATCCAGAAAACACTTGCAAATGGAAGCAATAAAACTTACTGTGCAGCGGGGGGAGGGCTGGTACAGGAGTTACAGAGTTCAGCCCAAGAAACACAATCACACTACAGAGCTAAAGTTTCCATTTCGCAAACCTTATTTTTCTGATGCTTTAGTGAGATTAAAGTATCTAGTCGATGGGAAGGTCAAGGTTGTTTCCATAGCATGAATTAAGTTCTTTCCAGGATTCCTGGAAAAATAGAGTCAGTATTTCTGTCTGTCTTATCTTTACAGCAACAACCTGACTGCTTCATTATTGTTATATGCCATTTGTGTACAAGCCCAGTATAAAATTTTATGATTGCTATTCCAGTAAAGATGGTTCCACTTAGGAGAGGAGGCAAACAAAAGTCAATAAAAAAGCAGTGGGGAGGCAGAGAGGGAGAGAGAGACTTTAGAGACACAATATAAAATGCCTGGGTGGGATATTTCTAAACTACTGCATCAATATTTTTTAAGGTTCTGAGCCAGAGAATAGAAAATGTGATGGGGAAGAGAGGCTCAGGAAGAAGAGTGTCAAAGATACTGGTGGGTACGTATTTCAAATAAAGCAAAAAAACACAACACACCCTCAGAAGAAATGTATCTTCAGATAGATGTCACTTTTTGAAGGAGATTTAAAATTCCCTTTTGTCTTGTTGACCCCCCCCCCCCCCCCCGTTAGTTAAAAATATTCTGACATAAGTAGCAGGGTAGGGTTTCAGGTTGTGAAGAGATGGGAGCTAGAATTGGCTGGAGGTCTGTGCAGCAGCAAACCACAGGATGTGAGTCTGGCTAAGTTACAGACTGACAAACAACACATACTCTACACAGAAGAACAAAGCAGACACTGCAATTACAGCAGACACAAGCAGGCCTAATACACTGCACACAGTCGAGTCAATTCCAACTAATTTTTCTCTCCTTGTCTGTTGTAAAATCAATGATAATATGCTCTCTTTGTAAAGCTCATTGCTGAATCAGAGAGAGAACACAGCAAAAAGCAAGAGAACAAGGGCTTTGATGCTCTGCTTGTTCTTGCTGTATGCAGTACATGTTTTAATGTTTTTATTTTTATTATTTCTATAGCTGGTCAGTGTGATGGTTTAAAGGAGATTAGAGCTAAAAGCAATTACAGTGTAAGGGCTTATTGTGTATCACTGAGCTGCATGCATGTTCAGACAATAAGCCCAAAAGTACAGCAGGAACACCGCTTTGCAAGATAAAGTGAACAAGACAGCTAGAAATAGAAACTCAAACATCCCTGAAATGCAAAACACATCCATCATAAATTATTTTAAAGAAAATGGTTCCATTCACTACAGTATCTTTGCTCTCACGACGTGGGTTTTAATGGCTTCTCAAAGTAGAAACCGTGGTGGGGGAAGCTCGAATACAATCACCAGGAAGGATTAAAGCTCATGGAGTTTCCATATTTGCTCCTCTCTTGTCTGGTTCCCACTTTCAAACTCAAACCCAATCCTTTCTTAACCTCAACCCTTCTCCGTGTGTTCTGTAATCCCCTGATTACAGTCACAATTTCATTAGCTGGAGGCTGTTTTCTGCTGAGCTGAGCTAATCACACTAAAAGCTACAGGCTGTGTGTAACTGTGTAGCCTGGTTACCTCAAATACAAACTGACTGGCGCCACATTAGGAATGTGTTTGCACTTTAAAGCAATAGTTGGACATGTTGAGAAATACTCAGCTAGGCTCTCACAGATTTTACACTTGAGGAGAGCTGCTAAATGCACCTGTCTCTTTTCAGACTTCTACGGTGCAGGTGCTTGCAGGTATCCCAGTTAACCTACTGCAATTAGCACCCGACGTTTTATATTCAGCATGGCCTAAACATTCCAAGGTTATGATTTCCGGATGCCAATATTTTTTTAGTTTTCTTCAATTGTCCTAAAACTCAGAACATCTTTATTCCCCAATGTAGATGTAGAAGTAAGACAAAAAATACAAGTAACAATAATTATTATGAACATTTTTCATGTTACACTCTTTAGACAACACTAGTGCACAGAATGTCCAATGGACATGGAACTTATATTTTGGCAAAATCACATTACTTTATCAAATGATATATTAATGAGACTTGCAGTTTGTTGAAAATCTGCAAATGCACAGACCTAAAAGAAAGTGAGTGTGGCGACTTACAGCCAGAAGGTGAATAAGAGTTAGAGCTGCTCAGTCTTCTCCTACAGTTGACAAGGGGTCTAAAATATTTACTTATAGCTCCATAGTAGATGTATTCATGGGGTTAGGAGCAAAAGCAAACCCACTGAAAAGTGTCCTAAACCCAGCGGTCATCAGAACCACATGAAAATGTGCCAATAATTTGTCAATTAGTCTTTTCCCAAAGTGACCTTATACCAAAATGACCTGCTTATTGTACAAACTTTGTGCCAGTTCAGTACAAACAAACATTATTTTCTTTCTGTGTAATCATCAGCAGATCGACTGTCTTACTTTTCATCCACGTTGGTGGAGTTTGTCAGTGTAAGTGGGACAATCTCAGTACACGAACGCTCCTTGTTGTCTGCTGTCCCGTTAGCCCTGCTGAAGAGGTCCACGTCTCCATTGACCGATGCAGCTGGTTTGGAGCCGTTTTCCAGGTTGACCAGGTTGAGGTAGGACTCAGCACAGTCCACCTGGTTGGGGGAGAGGGGTGAGGTTTGCAGTGGCCATGCAGACGTGGAGTTAATAAGCTGATCCAGGGCTTGACTGTAGTGATTCTTCAGATTTAGAGACAGAACTGATGTAGAAACAGGGCTGGATGTAGGCTGTCCAGCTGGAACAAACGACACAGAGAATAAATACCTCACTGACTTTTCCTTAAAAAGCTCTGTGCTGGTTAGAAATACTTTAATGCAGGCTTTATTTTAACAATCAGTCTTATATAATATCCCGCAAATTATTTCAAAGTTTACTATGTCCAATATTCAACATCAGCATTAGGTGCAGTTTGTATTAATGCAGACACACATGACACATGATAAAATGCTAAACTTACATAATAAACATGCACAACACTGAACATGTTAGCAGTGTTACTGATAACATATCAGCTAAACACTGTGCTTAAAAACAGCCTCGGAGAGTTTCTAGCATGGCTGTAGACTGTTAATGGACGTTTGGAAATTCCAGCGTGCTTTTGTAAAATTCCAGGCTTCTCAATATTGACCAGAACACATGTTGAAGTCAGTTTCTTCCAGTTGCTTCTGTACTCTTTATCACTGACGGCAGATTTACATCAGACTTTAATTTCTGTGACTTAAATGTCTCCACTGATGCTGTAATAAAGACATTTTCAACATTAAACTAGTCTCACCTGGGGAATAGTGTTGTTTCTGCTCAGTACAGATCAAATTCAAATGCTAATTTTATATGGAAAAGGACCTGAGTGTATCTGCAGAACAGGGTTCAATCACCGGCAGCTGTGCATCTGCCCCATCGAACGCAACAGATGATGTTTGTAGGCAGGAAGCCAGTGAGAGATCATAGTTTGTGTCCCGACTGTTTACATCAGCCCCAGGCCACCAGGGGAGTGAGCAAATGGGGACGGCAGCATGCAGGGAACCTGACCTGACATGAGCTCGTCTGAAGGATTACACTGCTCCCAATCACTTACTATGTCCATTAGCCTGAGGTTCCTTTAGTGGTTTGCCTGGTAGTTTTGTTTTTGGGGAGCGAGCCTCCAGCTCTTTCAGTTGCTGCACCAGCAGGGCCAAGTGCTGCAGCAAGTCCCTGTTCTGGAGCAGCAGCTGGTGGACACGGGCCTGAGCCTCCATACGGGCGGCTGTCTCCGCTGCCATCTGATCCTTCAACAGCTGCACCTGTAGTGACAACAAAGTACAAGGTGTGGTTGTGAGTCAACTGGTTTGATTTCATACTTACGCCAAAAATAGAGGCGGTGAACATTCAGATGTTGACAGTGAAAGCATTAATGAAAGGGGAGCATTTTGATAAGGCAGTGAAATCAACTAAATCGTGCATGAAATACTTCAGTAAATAAGCATTTGTCCTGCAGTTCCACAGCTGACATTATATAGATGACTTTTGATAAACATCTTACTACCTTAAGAAGCTTCATTTGTGCATTTATTTCAGCACATAATGTGTTTTCTTATGCTGCACTGACTGTCATCACCCATTATTGTGCTGGTGCTGCCCCCTAGTGGGAAAGCATCTGTGAGGGACATGCAGCACACAAATGCAGCACAGATCATTGTGACAGAGTGAACTACAGTCTAGGTCTGAATAGGTGTGTCCGTCAAGATGCAACTCACCTGATTTTTCCAATGAATTTTCTAAAGTGTGTATTAGCCTTAAGCACAGTAACAGTGTGCATGGAATAAATGTCCATATTGGAGAAAAGGCTGCAGGCAGTCATCATCACAGTCAGGTGAAACAGGAAATGATACATGTCACATTTCCCTTTTACCAAAAACCTGTGAGTGTAGTGTTTCATTTATACAATATAGATTATTTATTTATCCCTTATATAATTGATCTGAAGAGAGACTATTGATCTGAAAATAAATCTTTAGAAAAAAGCAAAAACTACTGCTAATTTGTGAGAAAAAGAGCAACCAGCATGAGCGTGCATTGTATATTAGTATATTACAGTAGGTTCAAAGGTAGTTTACAGTTTGGTCACAATGTATTTTCAGCCAAACTGCACCTACTGCTGTGGTTGAAACAAGCTGTACACTGTGTACCAATCTGTTTCTCACCTGTGCGACGGCCACCTGTGTGTGCTGCTGCTGCTGTTGTAGCTGCTGCTGAAGAAGCTGCAGGTAGTGCTGCGATGCCAGCGGAGTGAGCGACTGAGAACAAGGGCTGCTGGGAGTAACGCCCTGCGATGTCACCGTGAAGACAGACCTTCGATCAAAGTCCTGAGGAAGGAAACATACAGAAAAATACATTTTGCTTATGGAAGTATCAAGGTAAAAATGTTTAAGCTGACGTGGTGCTTTAAGTCTCTTGCATCATGCTCCCTGACACACACTGTACTCACACTGTGCAATGGTTTACAACGCTGGGCCCCAGCACCAACAGTGCTGCCAGTTTTTCATCCTTGCTATACAATAGGTGCTATTTTTAGACCGTGGACACCAAATGGATGCAATTAATGAACCAGTAGGATAGAAATCACCCAGCCCTCTGAGTCACTGAGACCAGGGCTTGCACCTCACTGATCTGAAGCTCCCGGGAGTCCTGCTGAAACTCCACACCAGAACTGAAATAATCTCTAAGCTCATTATCGTACCGTACACTGTCCTCCTCTTTCTCATGTCTCCCATGCTCCTTCCTCAGGGGTGTTTTAGATGATTTTCCGGATGATCTATGGTAACCAATATTTTCTTGAAAAAAAAAAAAGGGGAGCAGCTTCTTACCCCCCCCCCCACACACACACAGCATAGACACAGCATGTGTAGATAGCTTCAGTGTTCAACTAATTATATGTATATGTACAGACACATGTAAAAATGACTTTGTTATGCAGCGTCTACTGTAACTCCTACATTCAGCCAGTAGAGGGCAGAGCAGCTCACTGTAAAAATGCAGTGATCTGAGATGCTGAGATACTGAACAGAGATGCAGAGCTACCTTTTTATATCTTCAGCATTTGACTGTTTGTTTTTGGGGTTTTTTTTGTCCTTTTGGCTTTTACTGTGAGTTCAGGGTCACCACAGCATGCTGATTTGGTACAGTTTTTACGCCAGATGCCCTTCCTGACGCAACCCTCTCCAATTTCTACCGGCCTTGAGACCGGCTCAGCGCGGCTGGGGATGGGCCGTTGGGGGTTTGTTGTCTTGCCCAGGGACACTTTGGAATGTGGTCGGGAAGAGCGGGGCACGAACCTCCGACCCTATGGTCAGTAGGCGGCCACTCTACCAACTGAGCCACTGCCGCCTGTGATTTCGAAAAAAAATTAAGTTTGCATTATCAGTTTTACAATTTATGAAATCTAGTAACACTCTACTCACTGCAATCTCCCTACTTTTTATTTTAAACAAACATGAGGTTTAGAACACATTATGTAATTATAAATGTGTTATCAGGTTGAAACACTTTCAGCTTCTAAAATATTTTGTCTACACCCCTGTGTTGCCTGTTTGCAACCAGCATCTTGTGAAGTCTGGATCTTTCTGCTGGCGTTCCTTTCCATTATCTTGATGTGGCACTATCCCTCCTATCACACACTTCTCTCTCTTCTTTCCACTTCCCTCGCTCTTTGCTTATCTCCATAGAGCAGATGCACGCAGAGCTCTCGTGGGATTATGGTGCCGTTTTTCAGAAATCAAAGGGAACAGACTGGGTTTGTGGGATTAGGTGTCCCCTTTTCTGAGCCAGCACAAATTTTCAGGTTCCCCACTCCAATCCCACTCACTCTCCCTTTCATCAGCATGTTAACAGGCATGTTTACCACATTGGCTCTGATGACAAAGCCAAAGGAACACATCCTGACACACTGAAGCCTTCATGTTTGAATCATTTCATCCAGTCTTATCTAAGTGTAAACTTATTGAAAGAAAAAACTGTCAGTTCCTAACTTCAAAGAGGTTCAAACACTGCGATATAAGACAGTGAAACAAGCATGAGCATAGTGTTTTTAACTCATGCATGAGAGAGACCAGGTCATTTTACACCTGCATTATGAACACTAAGCTGGACCTGTGATTGGTCACAAAGAGCTGCAGCCAATGATCTTCTCAGGTACTGCAGTAGATGACAAAGCACTATACTATACTATACTTAGTTAGTTCAACGAGCCATTTGGCAGTATTACGAACAGATAAAAGCATCAAAACACCACTAAAAGGCACGAGAGCAGAGCCAATGTACTGTAGCTATAAAGATGAAAGCAAAGACCTGTAATCATAAAAATGTGGATGCTGCTGCTGCTTCAGCCCTGTTACCTGTGTCAGCAATAAAGAGGGAACCTTCATTACAAGAATAGTGGAAATAAACTGTAATATGAATGTGGTGTTTATAGTGTTAGTTTGTTGTAAGGTTTAGCTGTCCAATGACCATGACAAGAAATACTGGCATTGTAAAGGAGATACTCCACTTTTACAATTTTAAAATGCCAAAAAAAAAAAAAAAAAGAGTCTTCACCCAAACTGAAAGTTGACTTCATTTATCAAGTCATTTATATTTCATTTATCGAGGTGGATGGAAATGTTTGCACTGATATAATTGTCGATATTTTACAATAACTTTTACTTTAGCATTTGCATCAAATCTCACTCTGGTGTTTTCATAATTTAATCTAAATCCAGTGTCACCTTTGATATTTAAAAAGTAAGACTAGTATAATATTAGGTTGAGGCCAGTGGACTGGCAATACCCCTGAGCACTTAAGTGTGTGTGTGTGTGTGTGTGTGTGTCTCCTACGGTATCTTACTATGATGGTCTGTCCGGGTTTGACCATGTTCAGCTCAGCAAGACTCTGCAGAATTTCATTGACTGCCTTTTCACACAGTGAAGCACCAGCTGACGGATCTTCTCCTCCTCGTTTTCCTCCGTGTTTGCTCTCCTCATCTTCCTCCCCTCGATCTGTCACTGCCGGTTTACAACCTACAGAGGAAAACAAAAATAGTACAATTACCTCCTACAGCTTTTGGGTAGTGTAACTGAATGTTCTTGAATGCTACCGTAGTACTCTTTGTTATTCAAAATGCCAAATAAAACAGTGATATTAATCGATACACTTAATTTATACTGATGCCAAGTTTATAATTTCCTAAAATTACGCTCATGATCGGTCACATTGGCAAACACAGTTTTGCGTTGTCTAATGACAGTTGCCATAATCGACTCCAATCGCTCCACTCCATGAGAAATGAGTGCAGCACGAGGACTCGGTGTAAACTGAGGTCCAAAGCAGCTTGATGTCGTCCCTTTTCTCTTCCAGTATAGCAGCACATCTGTGTTGTTACGGGTTGATCCCTTACGAAATTAATGAGTGAGTGATGTCCAACAGTTCCATTTAGGCCATAAAGATGAGTGCAATCAAACTAACCAGGAGAAAGGTCAGGCTTCAGCCAGGGAAACCATCATAATGAGGAACGCAAAGCGACCAATACATGATCATAAACACCAAGTTTCCACAGTAATCATGTTCAGACCAGAAGTTAAGAGGTAAAATGTGGGTTCTTATGGACCAGCATGGTTCTCTGAAGAATGGTTGCACTACTTCAATGATAAAACATTTATAATAGAGAAGACACACATCAAAACCAAACCAAGCAAGCACACGACATTCTGCTGCCATTCTATTGTTGTAAAGAGTATAAAAAATTTAGATTGTTTTGGTGGGTGGGCTTTTATTTTTATATTGTTTTCCATTCTGCTGTCACTTTTGTCATGTTTTCTTATGCTATTAACGGTGGGATAAGACACTGTTAGTTTAACTTGTTTGTAGAGTAAAGGTTCACTTTTCCCTTTTTGTTTTATATTTACAAGTGTAGTATACGTGTTAATTAGAAAATGTCGGCATGCTAATACACTAAAAAGCAGTGAACATTACATGCTAATTTAAAAATCTGTATGTGAACATTCTCCATCGTGAGCATATTAGCTCTGAGCACTGTTGTAACCAAACACAAGCTCACAGAGCTGCTAGAAAAATCAGTCAACATTTCAATAAAATGCTGAAATGCTTTATCATTTTTTTCTGACTAAGATAAAAAACAAACAAAAAAACAACTAACCAATTTATTAATTCATTCAAATCAATGTTGGTGTTAGACAATTACTTTAGAATAATTTACAAACACTCCAGTGCACAGTATTTGCTGTACTAATAGTTGTTGGTTGAAGTTTAGCACCCAACAGTGGAAAGGCTCAGACGAGCAGGTTTTCATGCCTGGCCAAACAGAAACTAGAGACTGTTCAAATAGACTGTGACACCAAAGTATTAGTTGCAGATTTTTATTACTAGCTTATGTCATCTTAGTATATGATAATAATCGTGAATATATTTTTATGCATAAAGCTTTACTGTCATGAAAATCAGCAACGACACACTAAACAAAAATGAGTGTCACATACTCGAACATACTCTGGAAAGGCAACACGCGCGTTGCAGGTAACAGTAAATCGTTTAAAGTTGCCCTCACCGTGACTGCCGGGCTCCTCTGTGGACTTGTCACTCTCGCCATCCGCCTTCCCATCTGCATCCTGCTCAGCATGCTGCAGACTCAGCTTATGGCACACCTCGAAGGCCTGACCTACTGTCCGTACAATACGCATGGCCTGCGTCTGCCAGGGGGAAAGGGAGGTGAGACACTGAGATAAAAGGTCTCAGGTAAAAGTTTGGAGGAGAAATACTATAACAAGTTCACGGGGAGAACTTTCACTTATTTGCTTGATCTTCTTGTAAAACAACATATACGAAGTCACCTGCTGTATTTGGATGTGAAACCATGTATCCAATATGTGATACCATCATTTTAGAGATGGATGATTTATTTTCTGTGGGCCAATTCTCATTACAGCTGACTGACAATAAACAGCACACACTTAACAGTTTAGACTGAGGAAAGATATTAAAGAGATGCTTGTCTGTATTGTGCGGTTGTAATCCTTGTTCTCAAGTGCATCTATTCTGCATTCACTGCAAGCTATGGATCTGCAGTGCTAAGCAAAGGGAAATGAAATAAGCCACCGGAAATTGAATGTAAGTAAATTGTAATTTTAAAAATGTAGTGACACACACACACACACAAAAAAAAAAACACAAGAAAGATAAGAGTGCAGAACACAGACAAACCTCAGTCACAGGTTACTGGACACAGAAAACTAAGGAAAAAACACCAAAGTCTGCACTGTAAAACTCTTTTCAGCTGGGGGATTTACATCAAGGAGACAAAAGGTGCACAGATTTTAAAAAAGAAGCAGCAAGAGCCTCACTCAACATGCAACATCCACTACATCATGGTTGCATGAGAATCAAAGCCTCCTGGTCCTGCTGCTGTAGTTGGAGAACTGATACAACCATAAGTGTGGTATTGACATTCTTATATTCAGCTCTCAGGTGGCTTAGCTTTTGCTTTACCTTCTTCTTTGATTTGAAGACATTACATCTGAATGAATTACTGGAGCCATCTCTTGCAATGTAGCTGAAGATCTTTAAGTCCTGGGAGTCATGAGACACGTAGAAAATTCTGAAAGAAAAGGTTATAGGAACATCACAACATTCAAATATCATTATTTTACATGATTAAGTAACTGCCTTCACTATTCACATCCACTTAATGACCAGTTACTGTAAAACTCACAAAAAAGTCTGAGAGAGGACTGAACTAATGCAAACATAAATCAAATATAAGGTTTTATATAGTACAAATACATACCCCTGTCCAATTATACTGTATTTTCATATCATATACTGCTTATGCACGCTGTTTTGTCTCGTTCTATCATTTCAGGCAATCACGCAGCCTCACTCTCTGCAGTAAAGTGGCAGAGCTGAGCTGAGGGTCAGACCTGCGTCTCCAGCTATAAAAGGTCTCCACTGGGAACCAGGCAAACAAATTACGACCGTCTACTGCTGACAGTCACATGGGAATGAGAGGAATATTTTGTATGCCCACCGCATAAAACACACAGAAAAACAAGCTGGGGTATTTTCATTAAACACACACAGTCCTTTGAGGAGATGTGGCTTAGCCAAATGCGATCCTACCACAAAGACAGAGTATCCATAATTTACGAACACACACTCTTTCAGACAAATGTCTGAGGACACATGAGTCACACATAAAAGAAGATGGTTTCGTGGCAAAACACTTCTAAGTGGCTGCCTAGTACTTAGAAACCTCAATTTCTGAGATTTCCAAGAGGAGGTTGCCTTATTAGCTATAATTGCTTGTTTCAGGACAAAAAGCAAAAAGAACATTTTAGTATCTTCTCATTCCTTCTATTTAATTGTTTAGGGTTTTTTTTTAATTGCTCCACCGAGACTGTGCTAACTGTGCTAACTAATAAATCCATTTTCTTTGGGTACAGATACTGAGATAGTTTGTAAAAAATATATACTGAGATTAAAGAAAAAAAAAATTACAAGTAGGCCTACAACCTAAAGACAAAATGCCTCAGCTGAAATAAATAACTAAATGTTTAATGTATAGACTCTAGCAGCTTCTCGCACAAGCCATACATTATTCATTATGCAGTCTGTACATCTAACATTAGCGCTGTATGGTAAAGTACATGGGATGGTCCAGAGCACTGCCCACGTTCAGTCTTTTTCAGCCCATACTGACAATTATCTCTAAATCCAACCTAAGCCTGAGGAGCTGCGACTCGTAATGTCGGCGAATGTTTTTAAGATGGACATGCATGATGGCTGGCCTGAGGTTCTGTCATTTTGCCCGCTGTACAAGATCGTGCAAAACATTTGCTCAGTCCGTTCCCACTCATTGTTGATGTAACTTATGTTGCCACAAAAGTGACAGAAATAAAAATTGATTTTGTGTTTTCATCTCTCAACACATCCAAAGTAACTGTCTATTGCTATCACGGAGCCTCAGATGATAAATGTAGGGGGTAAGGTTGTGTGAGGGTCTTACATAAAAATATGCATGATAGATAGAAAAAATGTCACACCAAAGTTTCTTATCATGTTATGTTGCCAATAATCAACCTACATGTTCATTTTTGAAACCTATATGACATAATATGATATATTTTAGTATGTTTTATCATATCATTAGTTGGGGTTATAACGCCAGCGTCATCTTCCTCCACAGAGACTGACTTTAAGGATCCAGTTTAAAAAGGACAATATTGTCTTTTGCAAACTCACAGAAATGAGGTTAGTGAAAGCTAACAAGAACATGCACGTTATACAGTAATACACAGACTGGCAAAAATATCTGACGATTTAATGCTCTGGGAGCATAAAGGCAGCAGCATTGGTAGTGAGATGACATATTTGTTTTACATATGAACATGTTTATTCGTCAGACAGTGAGATGTGTGTGTGACTAACCGGTAGATGGGATCATGCATGATTAGCATCTTGTTCTCGTCCCATTTCCACTCTTTTCTCTGTGTGAGGGAAATTAAGCACTGATTAAGGATCTTACGTCAAATAAATTATACACACACATAGTACTATTCTAGTGAAACAGACCTACTTTAAGTCTCATTTAAAGCTGACTTATGTTTACCCAGTGGAACGAGGTGAAGTAACGTTTCAATTCTTTTAGAGTTTATATTAGTGACCGACCTTCTGTTTCTTCCTCAGCATAACCTTCACGCCATCCACGGACACAACAATGCTGACCTTCTTCTTCTTGATGTTCTTGGCCTTGAATTCATACTAGAAAAGCAGACAAAGAGATGTACATGAGAAGACTTATTCAAAACATGTACGGATTTTTATATGCTCATAATTTCTGCTGTGAAAACCTTCTGTCTTACGGCAAAAACTAATTGTTTCCCCATAGACAATCACAATGCACAAACACTCTCACACATCAGTCGAACTCTTCACTGCAGTGAGATGTGACCTGAGTGAACGTCCTGCTGCACTTCGCATGCTGACAGAACTAAGGGCATAACGCTAAGTGGGAACAGTCAGTATTAAAACATGATCTGCAGTGCACTTTTGATATTTCTGCTCCTTTAATAGTTCGGCAGGTGACACATACCTCTCCGTTTTCCTGAACATTCACACTTGAGACAACTAATAAAAATTCTGTGAGCGTAGCGATAAAAGTAAAAAGAGAAAGGACCCTAGGAAAGTTACAAGACAAAGACTCTGCTTGAATGTAATGAGCACCATCTTCAAATAGGTCAAAAGCTCTAGTTTTTGAGTATTCTGACTCTCCTTATATATGCAGGTAATAGCATTAAACTGTCACTTTGACCTCATTAATCCTCTAAAATATTCTGGAGAATTCCCATGGAGCCGTCACATGGTAAGTATCCTGTTATAAACTGAAAGAGACAGGATGTTATCGTGGACAGCACAACCTCTATGCTTTTCAGAGCCAGAAAAGATAATCTACACCAGCTAAGTCAAACAACAGCATCTCCGTAAAAAGCCCAGGGTATGGGCTCGTCTCCGCTCTGTTTGCTGAGTGCTACACAACAGCTGTGTGTGCACTGGGTGACTAACACGTTTCCATCACGTCAGCAGGCCAGGCTCTCTGCTGAGGAACTCGGTAAGTGTGGCCCGTCGACTCCAATCATTGTCACTGCTAAACATGCAGCGGGGCTCAACACTTGTCAGCGAGACGCTACCGAGGCCTATGGTGTGACTGTCAGGCCACGAGAAGCAGGTGTTTCACTTTTGAAACGCACCCGTTTTGTACTGTGGCCTCCCAACCTTTTGCAGACCAACACTTTTTGGGTTTTTTGTCTTCTAATTTCTGGTTCCTACTGCTTGCTATGTTAACACCCCCACATCAAGCCCAGATATCGGATTTAAAAAAAGACCATCTCTGCCACACAGTTCCAGCATTATCCAGTGTACGGCTATAGTTTGTTGGACATTAGCTCAACGTTTATTTACTGACAAACAGCAAAAACACAGAAGCTTAATTCAGCAATATGATGCACATTGTTGTTAATGACTTTGCGAGTTGTTCATTTTAATTTGATCACTTAACAGATCAGATATTACAAATTTAGAAAATAAATTTAAATGCATTTGCTCAACTATCAATAATATCATTTGAAATTCCCTTGTAATAACTAACTCAACACTGTTTTTTGAGGCAGATTACCAAATCAGACAACTTACTTATAATTTCAAGGTGTGGTTCTTGTGTTTAAAACAACTTCAAACACATTCGATTCACCATGACTGTTGTAACACCAGAATGATCACCGTGCTGAGCAGCTGATCCAAAGCTGTGTGGACACAATGTTTGAGGAACGTTTGGAGGTTGTGTTCCTGCAGCTGTGCCAGTCCTTCACATCATTGGTTTAGAAATCAATTTATAATACAAGTAACATGAAAATGTTGGTGCAGGAAGAGCACAAGGAGCTGACGTCAGAGCACTAGTATAACATGACACAAGCCAATTCCAGGGCAGACTTTAGGTCAGAAGACCGTCAGATCCGAGCTGTCTGGAACTGTAGCTGCTGCTAAAGCCTCCACTGTAGCAGGTGGTTGTTATTTGTGTCTATGTGAAAACAGGAAGCGTGAACACATTGAGCATTTAGTTGACTGCTGCTGAAAACTTTGCTATAGAGAATTAACGTAACACCACATCGCGTTAAATATTGGGGGATGCAGGTGCCTTTGTGTGATCTAAGATAGGCAAGATGACACCTGTGTCACAACAACAGTTAGCAAAGCATGATGCCCAACTGTGTACAAGTACACAAGAGCAGTTGGGCCTGATGCCCATTACTGCTATCAGCACCGGTACATCACTGCCTGTAGTTATTCAGTGTCCTAAGCAAATTAAGCAAAAAGAATCAGTCATATCTTCTGTTCATCCATGAGATAAGCAGGACAAAGTTTGGACAATTTCACTTTTTCTTAAAAAAACAAAATCTGCTGAAGAAAAACAGGAAGCGTTTTTCACCACTGACAGTTTGGAAGCAAATAATAAACATCAACTATGCGTTTTCCTACGGTCAGCTAAATGTCAGTACATGAAGCCAATGTGAAAAATTTTCATCCAGATGAATGAGGGATAAAAAAACGAGACAAGAAGAAATAACATTTTAAGGACAAAAAGAGAGATGATTGAAGTGGTGAGAAAATAAAGAAAAGATGTGAAGAGACAGGAGTTGTTATGTAAGGACCTCCTGGAAACTTTGACCTTTTACTCCAGGTACACAGCGTTGCCATAGAACAATTATCTGAGCATTATGAGCAAGTCAAGATCTACAGTTCCAGACCTGACAACGAGATGCTGTAGTTTGGCTTTTATTTGCCTTGTTTGAACCTCAACGTAGGGTCTGTCCTATAAAAGAAGCACATTTTGCAACATTCATTTTGTGTTTCCATACTTTCTTTTTGCTGATTTCCTGCTTGAAATGCCCTCCTCCTCTCTCTCTGCCCTGGATCCATGGTGATTAAAGTTTCGGCCTCTAATTATACAGAACTGAGTCCTGAGAGAGCTGATTAAATAGAGAATAGGTTGATAGAAAGAGAGAGAAAGAGAGAGAGAGGAAGAAACACATCACAGAGAAAGGGAGAAATAGCAGGGGTTGAGAGTGGAGAATGGTAAAATGTTCGTGCTTAAAGTGAAGTATGTGGTTGTCTTTAAGTGGGAAACTAAAAACCAGACGCTGATTTAAATGTGTATTAATCTCAGCAAGCCTTTTGCTAATGAACTGCTTAATCTGTTCATATGTTATAATTCCTTTTGAAAGATAACACTTCTCTCATGTAGCTCTTTGAATCGACAATGAAAAAAAAGAAACTTTATCAGTCAACAACTGCTTCAGTCAGAAAAGCCAAAAAGAATCGGGTCAGTCAAATTGATTGCAAAATGAAAGAGTGGGGAAATACTTTGCATTTAAAACGGACTGACAGAAGTGACACTTTTCTAATAATTTGTTAATAACTACTATATAATAACAGGCTATGGGGGAAGAAAGCAGCACAATAAACCATAATTCAGTCACATTATTACTAATATGGATGTTAAAACAGCCTTTAGGCCTAAGCTGAGGATCTGGTCAGCAAAGTATTTAACGTCCAAAAGTCTGGAGGCTGCTGTACTAAATAATGTCACCTTAGCTGCAATGCCAAAGTTTCCGTAGACGTAGTCTTTGCAACTTTATCTAAATGCAAATACTTGGCCAATTAAATAGGCTGCCTGTGTTTGCCTGGTCTCGGTATGAGGGTAATGTGTCATTTTGCAGTTTCAGCAAAGGTCAAAGTTCAATACATGTTAACTTTACCGATGCTGCCAATAGGTTTAGTGCATTATGGGGATGTGCACACAGCTGGAGCTGCACACCACACACACACCAACTAGGAGACATTCACAAATCAGCCAAATAATTACAAACACTCAGACTATGTGACTCTTTAGCGTCAACTTACCTGACCGTGACCGTACGCAAGAATGTATCATCGTCAATGGCAAAATATGACTGGAAAAATTGTCCTTTATTCAACTGAAAGTCACAAAAGGCAAAACAATTCTGAAGCAGACTGAAACGTTTTAAAATCCCAATTCAAAAAAAGTTGGGACAGGTGTAAATAAAAACCAAATGCAATGATTTTCAAATCTCATCAACCCATATTTTATTCACCACAGAACATAAACAACATGTCAGAAATGGAAATATTAGCTCATTTTGAATTTGATGGCAGCAACACATCTCAACTGAAGACTAATTAGGTTAATTGGCAAAAGGTCAGTGACATGACTGGGTGTAAAAGGAACATATGCTCCCATCCAGACAATGTCTCATTCAGGGAAAACCTTGTTTATTTCAGTCAAGACAATGCTGAACCACATACTGCATCCATCACAGCAGCATGGCGTCACAAGAGTCCAGGTGCTGAACTGGCCTGCCTGCAGTCCAGACCTTTCACCAATAGAAAATATTTGGCACATCATAAAATGAAAAATCCGGCAACAAAGGCCCAGGACTGATGAGCAGCTAGAATCCTGCATCAGACAAGAATCGGACAACATTCCTTTGCTAATACTCCAGGTCTCCTCACATCCCAGACATTTACAGACAGTTGTTAAGAGAAGAGGGGATGCTACACAATGGTAAACATCACCCTGTTCCAACTTTTTTGAGATGTGTTGCTGCCATCAAATTAAAACTGAGCTAATATTTTCCTTGGAAACGTTAAAACTTCTCAGTTTCAAAATCTGAGAGGTTGTTAATGTTCTATTGTGATTTGCAAATCATTGCATTCTGATTTTATTTAGGTTTTATACATCATCCCAACTTTTTTTGAATCCTCTGGTCATGGCTCTCACTTCAGTTCTACTTTAAGTATGACTTATGTGCAGTGAAAGATAGAACAAAATGCAAGAACTGTAGAAAGACTTGAGACAAGCTAGACTGACTTCTACCAGGCAACTAAAACACTGCCACACAAGCGGTTCAAAAGCGGTAAAGTGGTGGGAGCACCTTCTATGCTAATTTCACCCCCCAACCCCATTATACTGGCATCTGTTATGCACTGATATCGCAAGACTGCATTTCACCCCGATAATAAATATTGTCACATTTTAATATCGCAAAATCTCGTGTCACAAGATCTCGCCACACTCCGAGAATGAAAACATAATGAGCAGCAGACCTTTCACCCAGAAAACATCTGTCATTAACTACACATGGCAGTGCATGTAATATTAACCACCTATATTTATCCATGTCAAAAATGTCACGTACAGCTCCTTCATTATTCACAGTTAATACCATCATACTGGTGAAGCAAAACGGGATTTTGCAACTTTTTCCAAAAGTATGAAATTTTTATATTTTCTTTGCTTAAGTGCAAAGTCTTTTGAATTATTGAGGCTTTTGCCGCACTTGCATTGTTATTCTGATGGTTTTTCTGTGATCAACAGCAGAACAAACATGATTTTATGACACGAATTCCCCAGAGTCTCAGCACGTCAGGTTAGGAAACTTTGAGCAAGGCATTAAACTACTGCAGAGAAGTGCCCTGTTTATTTTAGTCCACTGTTATTTTATGAATTATGTTTGAGAACTTTAGGAAGACAGACTTCCTAGGAATAATGCATGAGTTTATAGTGCATGACTAATATGTGGATTGAACAAGGCATGCAAAGAACACAGCATTTAAGTTCAAAGATATACTCTTCAAAGATCTGTCTCAAAACCAGTTTGCCTCCAACGAGTGTTTCAGTGCTACAGGCAAAGCTGGAGCTTAAAGCAGAGCGAGAGCGTTTACTGAAAATCTTTCTCAGCCTGGACGCATGCATTTAAGCTGTCAGACGCATCCGTCTTCCCAGACAGTGCAACAAATTGCAGTCAGTGTTTCCTTCCACAATCTATTATAAAAGTGTCTGAAGGCTGGTGCTACAGTATGTGCACAAAATGAGAAGGGGAGAGACGGCTCCCGAACAATACTTGATCGCAGTGTTTTAAATTTTACAAAAAAACATGTACAAAGATTAAAACCAGTTGCTTCAACATATTCAACTGATGAGCCACAACAATAACACCACTTTGTGTTTTCAATATGAAAGTATGTTATCGTTTTAGGGAGACCACCTGTTAGCTCACAAAGTGGTTCAAATCAGCTGCAACTTTAACAACAGGGATCTTTGACCCCTTCATTTTTATTAATTACTGTCCATGTTTTGCTAATATGATCATGACCAGTATTGTTTAAAATACATTGTTTTCTTACTGGAGCAATTGTACTTTTGTATTTTAAATAAAATGTAGATAATCTGCTTAATACTTTTACTTGAGTAAAAGTATTGAGTGTGTGTACTTCTACCAACTCTGTATGCAGTGTATCACATTTTGCTCTGTATGGGGCTGCGCAGCTGCAGACTGCTCAGAGCGGCCATGCTGACCCTTGTCCTCCATGACATTATCAACAGCAGCATCGTTCATGTTGAGGCTGATCGGTGTATGATTATTAGATACAATGAACTGTTAGGGGCTGTAGAATGACACTGTGACATTAAAAATGTCTGGAGGTTCTGCGGCCTCGTTTTTTTACTTTGGATTTTGTCTGGTTAAGTGTGAATAGTGAAAGAAAGGAGTGGATGCCAGTATTTCTAAATGTATTATTTAAGCAACTTAATTTGTTCTTTAAATTCCTATTTCGCCTTGATTATTCAGCAAACATTACGTCACATCACTTATTAAACAGCTTTATAATGGAAAAAGATGGCTGGTAATATAGGGAAACTTAACGTGTCTCCCTAGTTATCACTAAGCTGCAGACTTTAAAAATTCAAACACCCATTTTGGGGAAAATCCATGTACTTAAATGAATGAATATACAAAGTATGAAATGAATTTATATTTTTTACATGACATACAGCTAAAGGTCTCTAGTCAGCATGGGCTTACGTGACACTCTTTTGATTAACTAGTGGGTGAATACACATATTATACTTTCAGATATAAACAAAATTATTTTAACACACAATGCTCTCGTACGCTGATAATAAGCATTTATTTAACTGAGCTATTTCAAATGACGCATATGTCATCTGTCATATCAAGCAAAAAGGACAGTAAAGCACGAAATGTATATCATTATCAGCATTCACCAAATCACACCAAAGACAGTGTCTGTCCTCCTTTGGAACTGAATCAAAGTGTGTGGTTTTTCAAGGCCAAAGGTAGAATACCAAATCTGAACTGAGCATAGACAAACCTCTGGGCTCTCGTAAGCTCAGCAGAATACGTTTGTTAATTGTAACCTAAAAACTAGTATTACCTGTCTCAAGTGTGTTAAACAGATATGAGTATTATTGGTTATGTCAATGTAGAACCTGGACAACTTGTAGTCGTCAGATACAAGATCTTGCTCTGTCCATAGAGCGTGAGAAATATGAAGACTGGAGCAAACTCAGAGCAAACTGTAAGAGGACACTACAGAGGACACATGGGACTTCAGTGGGATGTTGACCTTTTCTCTTCGAGGTCGAGTGTAGTTCAAGGAACAAGGCTACTCTTAATTGTGCTGAAGTAATTGTAGTGCAGATACTGTACATATATCTCCTGGCTCCTGTCAACAACTTCCTAATGAAAGGTTACCGAGTCCTACAGTTAATGTTCTTTGGGTTCGAGCTTGAAAGTCTGACTTCAAAAAGCAAAACTAAATTACTGGAAAGTCTAAAAAGAGCATATTTGTTTTTACCCTGCTGTTCAAACACATTTTTAAAGTGACTAAATAGGCAGGATTTAGAATTTGTGAACTAAATCACAGAATAAGAAATTACGGGCAAGTCCCACTCCCTTTCATCAATCCTGAAAAGCTGTGGAATGTGGGGGGCATTGTGGGTCATTGATGCTCCCTGTAGTACCACTGAATCCATACAGGAGTCTACAATAGGCCCTATAGATTGCAACCTAGCAACTGCTTCATTACAATTCCCAGGATTTGGGGAGTTCCATGGAATTTCACTGCTTCTTTTTCTACTTTGGTTTACAAAGAAATTACTGTTGGGAGCAGAACTGAGCTGAGAAACAACAGCTTCCCAACATTTAACAAAGAAAAGACCCTTTGGAAATCAGAGAAACCGGGAAAAATTGATATTTAACTCTAGTTGCATGTGCTAATATTTTATAAAAAGAAAACTGTGTTTTAGGTGTCAAACAGCAGCTTCTTACAATGCCCCATTAGATGTGGGGCTTTAATCATGACTGCTCACTAAGTCTCTCGCCTTGTCGGCGGTGTTTTCTGACAGGACTGTCAGCCTCACAGCCAAACAGGGAGGATGGACTGACTCCCATGAGTAGAAAGGCCCAGGCCTCAGGAGGGAACTGGCACATCTCATCATTAGTCAGCAGGAGTGTCTATGAGGAAGAAATTACATCAACAGTCGCCACGGATGACGACCTTGGACTAGATCAGAAGCGCTGGGGCATTTGTGCGTGTGCACACTGTCTGCCTTTCTCTAAACGTAAGTGGAAGAGAACATTTGAAATCTGAATAAGATTCATTCAGATGCTTGCTGACGCTTGTCTGTGCCTATGTGAGTGACTTCCACCTGAGTGAAGATTTTAGGGATTGGGCTCCAGTGAGCAGCAGCAGTAGGGTCCTGTGGGGAAAAAGGGGGCTAACAGAAAACTGTCGGTTTCACAGACAGCTTTACTGGGGCATCTTGATGACGGCGGGGTTACACTCTGGAATTCACTGCAAGCGGTCAGATTTACCAGGCTTTTTCATATGAAGCAAACATTTTTTAAAGTACAGTTTGAAACAGTCTGGGATTCGTTTCATCATACATATTTGTAATATTAAAGGTAAAATTGTGGAACACAGATTAGCAACCACAGCTGGCATAAACCATTTGGGAGCTACAGCTGTGTTTACTTACCTACATTGCAAATGTGTTTATAGTGGCTGAGAGACAGAATCGCTTAATCGTGGCCTGTGTTAATACGCATGCACAGAAGCAGAGAAAGAATCCGAGTGCATGAGACCATTTTGTACACTTGATTGATCATCACAGTGTCCTTCCATATCAAATTAAAGCGGGAAGGTCAGACACAGATGAAAGCAGAGAACATGATCCAGGGTGAGTCAACACGGATCTTTAGAGAGGCATCAACTGCATTTGAAGCCGGCTTGTCAGAGGAAACAGCTAAACTCTGGTGCGGGCCCAGGCAGGCGCTCCTTGAGTGTCTGCGTCCTTGCAGTGAGAATGGGCCCACGCCTGAGTGACTCGCTGACAAGCACAGCAAAAGGACAGCCAGTACCAGAGCGCTGACGGCAGCTACTCAGGGTAAGTCACATGGGACCCGTACTGTGGGAAATACAAAAGAAAATGCCAAACACTCACTCTCAAGGACATACGGCCAGTAGGTGCATAAGGACGTGAGGTGATTGTTTACGTTATTTCAAAATCCAAAATGTTGTAATGCTGAGGTATAATCTCATTAGTTTTAGAGAAAAACACTCAGATGGGCTTGAACATGTTTTAAAGAGGGATCAAGCAGACATGTTCAAACTCCTGAATAGATGAAGTGATATCAGAACTCCACCTACACCTGCAGTGTTGAGAAAGTCTGACAGCTGTAATCTGCAAGAGTGACGCTGCTTTCCGAAGCATTTAAACAGTCACACGCCATTTACACAAAGTTCTCCAGGCTCAACAAATTAGACTGTCTGGATATCATTCAGGATTCGTTCAGCCAAACGTATGAATTAAAATGAGTGTCATTTTGGCTGCAGTCCAGATTTCTTTTGATAGATTTATTCAATCAATCAGAGATCAAGCAAAACTTGAAGCATCCGTGTGGCCACACACACACACACACACACACACACACACACACACACAGGATGAAGGATATGGTTAGCCACTTCGGAAACAGAGTCTCCTACAACCAGAGGTTAACATGATAACATGATCGTGATACAGATATGCTGAGCGTGGCTCTGTCCAGTGCAGTCAGAGTAATAGGATTACAGGGCCGACGCTGTCAGATCACAGGCCCTAAAATCCCCTTAGCACCCAGTGTGGGGGGCAACCCCCACATATATACATATAAATTGTGTACAAACAAAGTTACAAGGTTTATGCTACGATATCATCAACATGATGACCTGTAGCAGAGGGTTGTTTTATTTATCATCATCATGTACAAAGACTATGTAAAGCTGATCATCTAAAATGTAGAAAATTGCTGGGAGATCAATAAACAGACCTCCAAAACTAAACCACCGAGGATTAACCTTTTCATTTTTTGGTGCAGAAAAAGAGATTAATGTTAACCTAATCTGTTTTGGATTGGCTTGTGTGTACGTTTAACCTGGACATGTTGGCTCACATATTTGGAAGTCTATACATATTAGCCTTTATGAAGGAAAAATACAAATGTGAATGGACAGGACACAGAAAGCTGACACATGATGAGAGAAACAAGTAAAATGGTCTGTTAGGTAAAAGGCCCGATGCTTCACCATGTTAACCCTGTTTTAGGCGGATCAACATGGGATGTGAATCGGGGCGCCATCTGTGCCCTCACATACAAACATGTCTCAAAAAGCCCCTTGGAACAGGCTTAATAGCGTCTGAGAGCTTTCATACAACTCAATCAATGAGTAGCTTATACCCCTCTCTGAAGGGACAGAGACAGTTTCCCAGAAGAGTGGAAAAAGCGTGCTGCCACACGGCACTGACTGAAGACGGTCAGCTCCACTCTGCTTACGTCTCTCTGCTGTTGTTTACTCCCCCAGCTGCTTCCTCAGGCCTATTGAGGCAAATCGGAATTACATCTTAGTGCAATGCTTACATCATGGTATATTTCTCAAAATATCTACATTCGCGCGTATCAAATGGATTACATTTGGCCTGCATTCACTTATTTAAGTGTAACAAGTGGCTAATTTAGAATTTCATTTGGTGGCCCTTACTGAGGCTCTCGGAGCGCCGCACACCTGAGCAGTGGAAATCAACACGCACGACACTAAATGCTATTTGCCCAGAATCAAAAGGTTTTTCTGGAATAAGCTGTTGGCAGTATGTCATGCGATAACCAAGATGATCACTTCCAGAAAGATGACCAAGGATCCGCAGTAATTATTAATGTCAAAACACTAAAATGCTCTCGCCCACAATCCTAACATAACAGCATTTAGCAGTTAGCATTACCAAACATGACATATTAGAGTTTATCACTGTATTATTATGAGGCTGGTGGAAACTGAGTGCGGTAGGAATGATGTGTTTTTGTAGGCCAATCCAGAAGTTAGCATTTTCCTTGTTACCCTGACATAAAGCCAATGGACTTTTTTTCCCCCCATTAGCTTGGAAAATAAGATCCATGAGTGGCCCTGCTGACCTTTGTCCTGATGAGGAGTGATGACTTTTACTGTTCCTGACAACCTCTGCAGTCCGATTCAGCCACTTGTTCACAACAACCTTTATTAAAACATGTAAAAGGTCATAAAAAGAACAAGTGGGGTAGGAACTGATACATTTTTGTCATAAAATAAAAAGTAAAATAATAGTGAAAAATGTGAAATTACTTGATCTTATGGTAACTAAAACTTTATTGTAAGGCATTTAACCAAAAACCAATAAAGAAACCCCATAGACTTTAGATCATTTGTATTTGTATCTATAGTACAGTATTACTACAGGTTAGTTGTTCATAAATCAAAGGGTAAATGAAGAACAAGGGGTCTGATGAAAAGCTATGGGATCACAAATCGTATTACTACTTCTAAATAAACATATTTTTCTCAAACTTTAAGGGAATGAATAGTCAAAGACTTTTCACTCAAAATGCCAAATCTAAAGCTTGAGATGCTGAGAAAGCTTGAGAAAAACTACTATGAGAGAAAGTTTTAGCTGAGATATTAGATCCAGGATAATGTTGAGAAGTCACCGGCTCCTTTAGTTGTTCGATTGGGCTGATGTAGATGACAGCACTGGGACACAGAGACAATAAGAGAGCAAGATAAGGAAAAGCTGTGAGATGCTCAGGCTTCATAACATACACACTGACAGAAAGAAGGAGAGATCCTGCCAGTCAAACACAAAGATTACAGAAAAATCCAACTGGGATCACATTATTCAAAAGAAGCAAAGGAAAAAGTACAGAGTTTGGGAAATTAAGATTGTCTCCAAAAATATGCTAATGCCTCCAGTGAATATGATTAGGCGGGTAGGAGGCTGTCTCCTCTCTCATTAGCCATTCAGTTTGTCTGCCCTGATGGGTTGATGCAAGTGAAGATAACAATGAATGCAGCAAAACAGCTTCTCAAAGTCTGACTGCAGAGAAGCAACTTACATAAACAATAAATCACGAGGAAAAATTCATATTTAGGCTTATTTTATCCATAGCAGCCTTACTGTCTAGGTGACAGACATTAATGACTGGACAGTTTGACAAGGGGGGACATGACCCTCTGCAAGAAGTATATGCCATTAATATAAGTTCCAGCCACATGTGTCATTTGGACAGCAGAGAATCTGCTGTTGGTGGACGGCAGTGTTGAAGCAGTGCTCAGGATGAGCTGCTGCACTTTGCTCACATCATTTACCCAATTAGGGTGTAATGGGGGGGCAACCAACGGACTGAAGCACACAACACAATCTCACTGACAAGTTCTGGATTCCTGAAAGCATCCGTGAGCCACACATCCAACTCAACAGAGCAAATGTTTCAGTGACAGCACAAAGACAAAATGGCTTTTTCAGTGGAAATGCACACAATGTATGAAAGGGTCCGTGTCTTTACTGGGACTATATTTAGTTCCTTTGACATATATAAAAAAATACCGAAGGAAAATGACACTAAGTGTGTCCAAAAAAAGACATTCAGCACATTTTGACATCCTGCACACAATCAGGTCTAGAATCTCACAGATTGATTCTAAAACAATAGCATAAAAGACACTATTGGTGCATGTTACGTTCTTAAGGTGGAGCTAGTGACAAAGTCATGGGGTCACTAAAGTGAGATGGCTTTATATTCTGGGGATCTTGAATGTCTGGATCAAAGTGGTGCACTGATCGACGGGCATTGTAAAACTACAGTCCACATCAGTGTTGATTTCACATTACATTTGGAAAAGTCCAACCTATGCAAAAGTAAGTGTGTAAGCTAGCGGGTAATAACTGAGGTTTCTTGGTGCGGGTAGGTGTATTATAACCTTTTGACAGAGCCATATCGGGGCTTCTGCCTGCTTTCAGTTATAAAATAATCCAACCAGCAGCTTGCTGTAGCCTGATTGATATCTGATCTGGGTAACTGCAGTTTGCAGTATAATTCAATACATTTCACTAAAGAGAGATTTTTCTCTCTCACTTCTCTCGATAATTCACTTTGGTAACTTTTAAATGTAATTTAAATCATTTGCTGTCCATAATATTTGAAGTTATACAAGCAAAGTTGTTGTCACCACATATGGAAAACACAAAGGTTACTAAATCGTACCAAACAGCCATTAGGAAGATTTCACAGCTTCTAATGAAGGTGTTAACACCAAGACTTCAGCAGCAATTTCATGTCCACTTTTGATTGAAGCTTTAAAACTTGGAACCGCTTCGTACATCTTTAACCCGACAACGACGTGAGACACAAGAGTGAAAGGATGCAGAGTTAATTGTAGCTCCACTGAGAGAGAGAGACAGAGATGGAGATAGTGAAACAAAAAGGGAATCAGAGTATGGGGAGGTTCAATGATAGGAGCTGGAGAATGAGAAATTGAGGCTTTCTATGTAGCACATTGGAACAAGATGAGAGAAGTGAGATGATTGCACACACACGCACACACACACACACACAAACAGAAGTAGGGCAGACTATCTGCCAGCTCAAAGGCCTGCAGCACTTTCCTCAATCATTATCCAACAAATGATACCATAATACAATAGGCTCTGTTTATCTGCCCACTCCCACTGAGAAAAAATGCTCCCAGGCAAAGAATCACAACTTACAAACCTGACACATGTTTATAAAGTAATAGAGAATGAGTTTATGTAAAAAGTAGCATTTAATTTTTTTCATTGTTAAATATCAACTACGTTTGGTGAAACTGTCATTACACATATTCATGACTCACTGTAACATCCGCAAAATACTTCGAGCACATCACGAGCCTGAAAACAAGTTGAGAAAGACAGGTTTTCGCGCCAGAACTGGTTGCCAGGGAGACCTGACATTGGTGGTCAATTCAAATCTGCAGAATAATAGTGAGAGGGAGCGGGAGCACAACAGCACCATTCATCACAAGGCGAACTGAGGCTAAGCATGCAATTGAACAAATCTGATCGTGCTGTCGCAACAATTGGGATGAATTTGTATAAAATATTCATCTGAATTTGTAAGTCTGCAAACCAGAGAATTACCTAGAGGTTGAATTACCAGAGAAGCAGTGATGGGCAAAAAGGAAAATAAGAAAGAAGACTTATGTTTCTTATCATCACATGTGAAGCACTGAGCCCGTGCAACAAGAAGCACGATGACAGTGCTCCACTCCCTCTCTCATGCTGCAAAAGATCCTCGCAACAAAAAGTCCCCCCTAACAACAGCCGTTCAGCTAAGCGAGCATCTCTATGAGGTGTAGACAGAGCGGTGCTCTGACCTACAGGTTAATATCCAATGATTGCCAGGTGTGGTCAAAATGTCATACAGAAATAAATGGATATCAAATTAAAAAGCCTAAATATGTCCATCATTGTTTGCATGCTAACATGCTGCGAAATAATACTAACATGCTGAAATGTAGCAGACAACCCTCACAATGTCAGCATGCTTATGTTTACTAATCAGAACTGAAGAAAATGAGCAGCTGAGATACTAACGAATGTCATTCATTTTTGCAAATTAGGATCATAAAGTACTGGACAAATTAAACTGTAGCATAATACTATGACCATAATGATAGTCAAAGCTCTGTTCCCTGGAGACCACAAAAAGACAATCATGTGTATCTATATGCTCTTTTACTGCCGGGATGCTGAGCTTAAGCAGGAAAGTGCAGGAAGGTTCACAAAAACCACGCAGTTGTACAGATTTGTATCACAAATCTATGAGCAGACAACGCATGTTGCCTTGGAGCAACAGGTGCGAGCTTCTATGGTCAACTCCAGATCAAATGGCAAGCATGTGTTTTTACATATAATTAACCCTCTGGGGACCATAAATGTCAATACAAACTCTTACAGTGATCCATTTCATAACTGCTGCGAAAATTAATGAGCTAATCTAAATGCATCCACGCGTACACACACACACACCCTTGTTCAGTTTGTTTTTAGGTGAGATTAGATACAGAAGGTGGTAGAAATGGTAGCAGGCATGCTAGGGAACATTTCTGGCCACAGCTATGACCACATGTATATTTTAAAATCCTATCAATATGACAGTATATTTGTTAAATATAACTAGCAAAAAAAAAAGAAAAAGTAGTTTTTCTAACTGAATTTCCATCCTTCTTTCACTCACTGTACATAGTCAGGGCCACAGCTGACACTTCCTGACATATTAGTGACTTTCTTGAAGAAAAATAACTGAAGTCAATCCAAAAGTTTTTGCCTTTTTAATTTGAAAAAACCAAAACGTTAAATCCAAAGCCAGCTATAGAACTAGGTTTTTATGCACAAGAAATGTGTCTATGTTATCATACAGTAAAAAACACACACAACGAACACTTTACCACAAAAAAAAAAAAAAAAATTGATAAATGAGAGGATGCACTACGATTTACAATGTTTAGGAATAGTTGTCTGAATAAATGGAAAGAAAAACGACAGTCTGCTGGGCAATATGCAGCAACATAAAAGTTGCATTAATGTGACTCACGGGGCAAGAGTCTGTGTCAGTGAGAGCCCGCGGCCCGGCTGGGAAGAAACGGTTCTTAGGGCATGAGGTTTTGGTCCTGGTGGAGCACAGAACCACATATTTTGCAAAAGGATTTTCACTGTGCCATCTCCCAGTTTGCAAGAATACTTTTACACAGTGTTCATGGAATTGACAATCAGTGGAGAAAAATAATGAACCCCCCACCCACTCTTGCCATGTTTGGCTAAACAAAGGGTAACTACACCCTTTCTATGCTGAGACTGCATCTAATCCAGTACCCATATAGGTCACCTATTATGCTGTTGTACATCTGCCATTAGGTTAGGCTGCATTCACCATGAAAACAATGCCCTGCATTATCTATCATGCCTCCATAAATACAGCTTATCCCACATTCACACATACGGGTACAGAAAGAAAACACCAGACCAACCAACCCCACTTCACTGCAGACCTGAAAACTGCCCCTGAGTTAAGCTGTGCTCCATTTTTCTCCTGGATTTTTAAGACATGCGGATGTGTTAAGCAAACATACAGTGATACAACAGAATTGTTTATGCTTGGTTCTGACTCATCAGTTACACATGGTTGTGTTGTTAGATGAGCATCTGTTTTTAAATCTAATGTAGCTATTAGCCTAACAGTGTAATGTCTCTTCTGTGCAGCACACACATGCACGATCAAAGTATGTTATCTGTAACCTGTGTTTTCTGCGCATGGATTAGCATTAGTCTTGACTAGCTGACCATAAGCAATTAACTAAAAGAAAGAGAGAAACAGCCAAATCGAAGTTTTGAATGAATGAGTGACAGCTGGTGATCTGTGTATGGAGAAAACAAACAAAACGGTTAATTAACAAACACACTTTGCAACGCAGATGCCTTAATCTTACAAGATGATTTAGCAGCTGTAAAAAGCTTCATGGGTTTCTTTGTTAACAGAATCCTCGGCTCCAGATTGCACTTCTCAAAATCTAACTAAAATTTAGGGCACAGTTTGAGTAAAGCACCACGATGCAAATGGATGACAAGTAAAACTTTCTTCTGTACTCTCTGAAAGGTTTGAAGTGAATGCTTTCCCATCACAGCCCTCTCAACATCTTAAAATCTGCTCGTGACTGACTAAGTTCAGTGAGCTATCACAGGCTCAGTGAACAGGAACCAAAATAAAGTTCACTTCTTTATCGCAAGATGCTCCATACAAACACGAGGACCAATGGAGAGAAGATTTCCACGGAGACATTTGTCAGCCTGAGGAGGGAGGGTGCATCCCGATGGACATGTGAGGGAAACTTAAAATCCCATTAGTGCTGATCAAAATTCAAAGGGAAACATGCGTGGCCTGCCCTCGGCCTAAAAATCTATTCCAGTCAGCACTGAGTGGATAGCCAGAGATGGGCTAAATTGAGACAGTCTATTTTGGTAGGAAGAGAGTGAGGAAGTGGAAGGAAAACAACACTGCAGGTGGGAGAGGGGGCGGGAAATGAGGAAGTAAGAGAGAGAATGATGGAAACGTAGACATGAGCGAGGTGGGGAGAATAGCCCTAAACTTGTTTCTTTTTGTAGGGAGACAGTGGCCTCCTGTAAATAGAGTGTGTGTGTTTCCCCAAGTTCCAGACTCGTCCTTTACTGAGGCAGTGAGCCATGGATGGCTACACCACATCTCTCCATGTAGATGCAGCAGCCATTTGTCATTCAGCTTCGTTAATCAAAGAGGTTGTTAAAAAGCAAAAGGAACTCGCTATTATGGAGCACACACACACACACTCACAGTTCGTGAGTGTGAACGCACATACACACCGCTGGGGTCGTTTCTATGCCACTGGTCAAACTGAATGAAGCAAGTTCTCACAGACCAACACAGTGGGACCAGTCATCCATAATGGGAGAAGGTTTAACAAAAAGCTTCTCTGAAAGGATCCATGGGATGCAAAATTATGTCTTTTCACTTTCTCGCTGTGGGAACGGCAGGTGTGTGTTGGGTCTGTGGAAAACGGCCGAAGACTTTGACTCAACTAGCACCAACGCAGAGTCAGCCTTTGCTACGAAATGAGCAGGGCTGTGTTTTCTGCTCTCACTCGCCCTCTCGTCTCATGTTCGCTCGTGTTTTCTCACATCGGCTGAGACGAAAGAGATTAGCCCAGGGAGATGAAACGACTATGGCTCTGCCAGCCACCACGCAAACCCTCTCCATTCCAGGACTTCCTCTCAAGTCTTTCTCCCACTGCCATCAATTCATTCCTCACTCTCTTTAATCACACTCAGCTCCACTGAGCCTCGGCACAGTCTCTTGCCTAAAGGGCCGGGCTTTTAAATTAAAGACAAGGCCTTTGCTTTTGTGCAAAGACATGAGAGAACGTCAGCGAGGCCAGTCAATATTCATCTACACAAAGCTAATTACATTTGACTTGACATTTCTAAACGCTTGTGTCTGCCCTCTAAAGCACTCGTGTTCGAACGCTGTAGGCACGGTGTGAGAGGTTCAACCCAAAAAAAGGAGGCAGCTGGCACAAAACCAGGGGCAGCACAAGCAGCAGGTGCATTAGCCATTATGTAAGATGTACTTCTTCAACTTTTTAGACAACTTAACAATTTGCAATCTTCTGCCCGAGAATAAAAAGCTGGGGAAAAAAAGCAATAAAACAAACCCTCGCTCAGTTCAACACACTTATGCAAGTTAGTGTTTTCTTGTTGAAGAAACAGTTTGACCTCGTACTCATTTTCTGTCAGATTGTTTGATAAAAACATGAATGCATCTCTCGTTTTGATGTAATGTTTTACTCACTCAGACATGGATCAATCCACATCTAATTCACACTTTGCCATGAGTTGCATCCTACTTCATTGTCCCTGCCAACAAAACGATGGTCTAACAACATATAAATAGATGCTGGTGAATGTGTTGTTGTTTTTTTTCGTAGTTTTAGAGACATGGTCACATGTAGCAGTTAAATGCATCGTTGCCTGTTTGTTCCTCCCTCTGTTTTATTTCCTCCCTCAGGCTGCAGTGTATCACACCGATGATCAGGTTTGCTGTACAACATTATTGATCTGTCAGTCTGGGAATCACATCACAGGAAATAATAGTAGCTATCTTCAAACTCAGCCCATTCATACAGATACACACACTCATAAACAGTCTGCTCTCTCTCTCTCTCTGCTCTATAGACCTACTTTTGTAGATGAGTTTAGTTTTCTTAAAATACCTCTAACAGCGGGGTTCCTCTGATTTAAAACACACACGGTGTCACACACTTCAAGCAACACAGCAGTCACCCACAAACCCACTCTTTGAAACCGAAACAAAGCAAGACCCCAGATAAAGAACATGGGAGACTTCCCAATATGATTATAAAAAATCCACATTTCAGCCTTTATTAGCTCCAAAAGTGAAACCACACATTTCTTTCCCCTGTGTGTTTCTGTATTTCTGGAGAAAAACGCAGGACTGCTGAGACAATCAGACAGAGAAAAATGATTGCACAATTCCTGCAGTAACACTAACCACTGACCAGTATGGATTAAAACAGCAAGCCTAGGAAAAGAAATAGAGCAAATTCACTGTGAAAGTGAAAAAAAAAAACAATAAAAAGGTTGATTTGATGTGACAATTTAATAAAGAATCAGCTCAACACAGCGCAAAAAGACTGAGTTTCACCAAAAGCATCAACAGCATGCACACACACACACACACACACACACACACACAGTGTCCTGCAGCTCTCGCAAACATGTATACAAAGAGCAATCTTCCTCTCTTATTGCCTCCTCTTTCGACAGAATTCATCCCGGCCTCACTCTCCCACATCAGAAGTCGTGATCTGTTGTCCGACCGGCACACGCATCAATACATTCTCAAGCCAAATTTCATCTGACAGCACTCTTTCTGTACCGTGTGTGAGATTGATGTATTATTGTGAAGTTAGTTTCTGCCTTCGTCTATGGAACAATCACCGCAGGACTGTGTGTCTGTATGTGTGTGTGTGTGTGTGTGTGTGTGTGTGTGTGTGTGTGTGTGTGTGTGTGTGTGTGTGTATGTGTGTGTGTGTCTTAACATTACAGTACGTTTTCATCTTACTCTGATTCTCCTCATGGCTGCAACAATCTCCATCCGGCTGTTGGGCCTCGGCACGTCAAGACTCCCCACATACTGTAAACAATCATAAGTATTAGAAGAACAGCTGCAGTTACTCCCTGATATCGTGTAGTAACAACTCCTGCTTACATGTGAAAGAGGGTCTCCCTGTGCAGCTCATTCAACAAAATTTGCATTTCTTTAAGTGCCAATAAGTGACCTGCATCAAACTTTAGAATCATTTATATGATATTTTAGACTTTTAAACTGCCTATACTGGTGATGCTCATCAGCACAATAGAACTTTGTGTTCTCTTACACTTTACATTTTTTAATTTAAAAGTGCTGTATTTCCAAACAAGCAAAGAAACATACACTGTGTCCATGATATGGTTATGTTAACAAGACAGAGCACAAAGTGGAACCTGAATATTCAGACAGATGAGCCTTGAGTTTGAACTTTGGACCAGTAACACTTCCTTGATTTAACTCTTTCCACCATTGTTTAAATTAGCAGCTGGACTATGCGATGACTCAAAGCTGTGTGACAGAAAATTAATCTGCAAATATGCTGATGATCGATTGAGTCCAATTATCAGCAATTGCTGGTTTGAGCCTCATTTCTGTGTTTTACACCATTGCAGTGATCCTTTTCTCCCATATATGATTCATAATCCAAAAATTATATTATTTTTATTATTATAAGTTTCCACCCCTAGAGGTTAGCAATTCAAAGACTTGAGAAACCCTGAATACCCTGAAAATACGCCCAGTTCAGCTTTGACCATCACAAATATGGACACCACAGTTTCCAAGGATTCAACATCTATAATTCAGCACATGTGCGTTTATGGACCCTGTGTTCAAACTTTCGGATGGATCCCATCTGAAGGGGTCTAGTGCACCTGCCACTTCGCTTCAGATCAACACAATATACATCCCGGCTCTACCCGGACAGTGAGGCTCAAAGGTGCCAAAACGTGAAGCAAACGTCGGGTTTTATTTCACCTTCGCTTGGAAATGAATCCCATGTTGATAAGCCTCCTCGTTGTGGAGCGGCACCCTCGAGTCCGCCACATCATCCACCAGGTTGTACCTGTTCCTCGCGGGCATCGCGGGCTCCAACTAATAATAAAGACCCCCCCCCCAACGACACACACGGCAAACACCGTTTACCACCCGAGCGCACGAAGGTCGACTGCGTTGGACGCGCTACGATCCCATGTGTGTGAACAGCGAAGCTCCAAGTGTGAGTTCCCGGTGGAAAGACAGTCCATTGTTGTTGCTTCGAGCTTCAAAGGTCCCGTCGTCAACGGGGACACGTCTGCCCGTTTTCCTTCAGGATTTCAGCCAAAAACGCAGCGGCACGGAGGGCGTCTGGTTCCAAAGCCGCAGGGGGATTTAAGCGTCAAGAAGCGGCCGCTCTTCCCTCAGCAGATGATATGGTTTTATTTGAATCCACGTCCCGTTGTTGGCGGTGGCAACGCTGCAGCCGTCTCTCTGCCTCCACAGTGCACAAAGCGAGTCCCTCATTGGAGCAAAGTTCCCAGGCATGATGCAACCCGGAGCTGGGAGGAAATCCAGCAGACAAGTTAGTCCTCCCCTCAGGAGGGGGAACATTTGATAGGCTGCTAGGCCTCCCGGGAGGGGAGAAGGGCGACTACCTGAAGGCAAATATGCAGGGAGATAAAAGTAGGATTTTCAAAAAATAAAAATCTGATCAAACACGAAACAGTTTGGATTTGAGTAAAAGACGTCCATGTGCTTTTTACTTATTTGCATTTTCTGCTGCACGCACTTCAACACATTTATTGCTGTTTTTTTTCCACTACATTAATTAGACCTGCAGTTAATAACTTTCAGATAAAATCTGTTATTGTTATGAATGACACTACCGAAAAGTTAAGTTAACTCCATATTCACCAGCTCCAACAAACAATTGTTGCTGCCTAACTGTTGAAACATCGGTGCATCAGTAATCTGATATTAGCCTAATGTATAACTGCATATTATTTTGTTATCAAGTTTGTTTTACTTTTTAGAGTAGAAGTATTTACTTGTAATGTCTTTAACTTATGATGAAATATATTTGTTTTAATATAAAATAAAGTCAAAGTCATGTTTATTTCACTGTCTAACTGCACTAAAGGTCTAAATAGGTGAATTGTTGTATATGATGAATCATTACCACATTAAAAACTTAGATTCCATGTTGTGATCTCCCTTATTTCTTATTTCCTCATGCAGTTATTCTATTGTAGGCCCTGAGCTTCTGGTTGTTTTTCTCAACATAAAAGACATCTCTAAAGTTGTATTTTGCATTATAGAGCCTGGAAGCCGATCGAGTGGCCAAGATTCCTGTCACAAACCTTATTAGGTCCTTTTCATCGTCCTTGGAGTTTTCCCACAGGAGCCCAGTGTGTCTATGGGCAGATAACAGTCACTAAAGAGCCATTATCACTTGCATGATAAATTGTTTTGATGTCTGCAACAAAACAGCTCTGTTTAGATAATAAATGGCTGTTTACTGGTCATTTAGTGGAAAATGATGAGGCGTCGATTCTTGTGATGCTTAATCAAACTTCCATCTCATTACTGCTGCACCTGATGGTATTTACACAAAACATACATATTCCTGTATCTGCACCTTCAGTTTCCATAAAAAATAACTGACATGATGCATTAATCACACTCAAATAATTGGTGGGTTAATGCTGAATACTGAAATGATGTCCCGGTGCCCTCTGTTGGTTGCTCAACGTAAATGACTGCTGTTAAAAAGACATTTTTATCACGTTTCCAGAGGTTTAAGGAATATTAGTACTTAATAAAGAGAAGGTCTTTGTCCATACTTGGTTACTATGCAATTGAGAGGCAGCATATATTAATATATCATACTAATAAAAAGAATTAAGATCTAATGTGAGAAAGGGGCAGTCACGTGCCACAACTAAATCCCACCAATCTCCACTCAAAGGGCAAGCTATTAAGAGTGAAAATTAATAAGCTTAAAATATGAAAAAGAAAGGGCCAATGCTGACATAATGCAGGCTTAACTGAATGCTTAGAGGTGGCCATGATTGACTTTATGAAGCAATTAAACAGGCTTTAACCAGCAGTAAAAGCAACCTTTTATATGACCTTTAACATCCAAACCTCCCATCTTGTTGGTCCTGTTGCAGACCACTTATACAATTAAAGTTCAAATGCAAGTAAGAGAAGCTGTATCATGTAATGCAAAGGGTGTGTTTAAATGCTAACATGTGGTAAAGGACACAACAGGAGAAACATGGAGACAACTGGCAAGACAGATACGATAAAATGTAAATAAGATATCAATCTTGCTGCAGGACAATGGCAGGAAACTGCTAGCTGTCCAAGTATTACCAAACCAGCTTTCCTGTGAAGCTCCCTATTTAACGTGTTCTCTCTTTTTACGTATAAGCGACCACCTGTCATTTATCTATTAGCAACGCCAAACAAGAGTTTCCCCATTTGGTTTCATCAGGATGTTACATTCATCTCTGCTGTGATGATGTCAGATGGTTCACAGTTTCACCGTATGATTTTTACAGCGGCTACAAAGAAAAAAATAGGGAGAAAATAAAGCAGCCCGTGATGAGTCAGAGTTCTGTAGTATTTCAAGAAAATACCAGCAGTCCATCGCAGGTTGATTAGGGGAAATGAGGCTCACAGAGACGTGCAGAAAAGCTTGTAGCTATGAGACTGGGAGCTGGATCATTGTGTTGTAGTGCCAAATATCAGTCATCTTGAAAAACAAGTTTATGGCAAGTTGAGCAAACAAATTAACTGGTACAAAGTTTTATCAAAAGCTGATTAAAAGATATAACAAATGGCAAACTACAGAGGTTAACATATGTGCAGTATCCAAAAAGCATTTTTGATACATAGAAGTATATAAAGTCATATTAGTGAAATGTTAAATATATAAGTAAATATGTTCAATTTCCTTAGCTAGGTGTCTCTTATGTGCCACTGTGTCAGACTGATGAAGACATCTCCAAAACAATGAACCTCGCTTCTTTAGATCAAAATACCCTGAACGATAACTCAGAAGAAAAGCGCGCATCAGTCTATAAACAAATGGGAACAATGGGAACGTCTAGGGTCTAGCCTGGATATCTGTGATAAAACAGACATCTTGTGAGGAACTGCTCAGTGCTCATGACCTGAAAACCTCTTTCAGGTGTTGCTCTTCGATGATTAACAGAGGACAAATGCAAAAGAATGTTCTTGACATTTAATTCCATGTTTTATACTTTTTTTCAAAATGCACACTTCCCCAATAGCCTTTATATAAATGCTGAAAGAAAAACACAATCTTTTTATACATCCAGTCAAACGTAGCAAGGATAAACCAAAAAGGGTCAAACTTGAGTGTTAATCATATCCTCCATACAAATATACTAAATTAAATGTTTTATTAAAATTCTCAAGGCTATTTTCTGCAATAGCAACCAGTTCAAGTAATAACCGATATGGTTTCAAGTGCCCTTGATGTCACAAGCGCGGTTTCACGTAGAGAGGGAAGAATACAGAAAGCACACCAATGAAAAGGACTCGCTTTGAAGCAGCTTAATCACAATGACAGAGTGTGGGCCACATTAGTGTGAATGCCAGACGCTCATCATTGCTTTAAAATGCAGGTTTACAGACAATGAATACAGCTCTTAAGCAGCCAGATCGGTGCACCATAATGTTTCAAAAGATATATTTAAAGTATCCCACCAATGAAAAACGCTTTTTTAAATTGATGTTTACGCAATACAATGTTTGTCATTAGAACAATGACATCATCTATCTTTAATCTATTAACATCTTTCTATATACAAGTGTCATGAGGAAACGTCACATACTCTGAGTATCAACTCAAAGCAGGTGAAGCCGGAAACGTGTTCAGTTGCAGCTGCAATAATTACATATGAAAACATAAGAAACCAACAATGTGGTAGTAGCAAGTTTGTTTAATTCGTTAGTTTAAAACAGGATCATGATGCACATGACAACACAAATATCTTACACATAACCCTTACAGCAAAGAGACACTCGAGCCTTGCAGATGCAGAATTAGTAAATGTATTTTTGGATAACACAGAATAAGATATCAAAGCTGAGGTGACAGAAGGATGTGCGTTTGTGTTGTTTTCTTAACCTTCCACACAGCCTTAAAACTGTAGTGTTTGTCTGTAGCACATTGCTGGTGTGTGTAGTTTTTATCCACTTGTGAGCAATTTTAAATGTCTTACCAATAGCTCTAAGAGGTCATTTCACAGACGCATGCTTAAGCGAGCGACCAGACACCTATGATCTATGAATGAACGGTTACCTGTTAACTGTACCTGTACACTGTGCATTGTAAGTGTGCGCAAGTATGATACCTGAGAGTTGGTGGTTAAGTGTGAATAATCCTGACCAGCCAGTAAGACAGAAGCAGCTGTAAGAGCTACGTGTAAACACTTACTCCGAACGCATCCTTAGGACTGATGACACAACAAAGGCAAGGCAACAAAACAACACAGTAAATAGCTGACCACTGCAGACCTCAGCTGAGTAACAAAGGCAAACCGTGGCTCTAATGGTTTAATGTGGGATACAGACCAATCAGTCCCTGAAACAAGACTCTTTGCCTCATTAAAATGTGATGGATTGTGGGACAGTGGTGTACTAATTAAGACTCACTATAGACACAGCAAATATTAAACTGATTATAAACAAAAATGGTACATTTGTTCGTCACATAACTTTACTACTTGAACAAAAGGATTCATACATAACAACGTGACCCATGCCCTGAAAGCTTTTTGTGTAGTGCAGGAATGAGCTTAAACTAACTGGAAAATAAATATCAGAAGGCAGAAAACTACATTAAAAAAAACAAAAAAATAAATAAAACAACATACCTTCTTTGGGTATACCAGTTACATTCCCCAATGTTCAAAATATCCCTAATGCCTGTGTGTGTTTAAAATGCATTCAGGGTGCAGTTCAGAGTTGCATGTGCACAGCAGGTGTTAAAATCACGCAGTTTGTATATGTAATTCAAAGTTGTTATGTGTATGATACAGAAGACAGTAATTTCCAGAGTTACTCAAAATGTCTATTGGAAAGCTTGGTTCTTGTTTTGGAATAAAAATAAATCGCACTCTGCTGAAAAGCCTCATATTTTTGTTCTGTTGTGGACACAGCAGTGAGTGTGTTTGTGAAGAACTCTTGGTTATACACACACACGTACACACTAAAACTCTGGCCCATTAAAAGGTCGAAAAAGGGAAGGCGGCTTTTGGATGAGAGGTAAACGTCTTCAAGAATCCCAAGCAAATCCAACTGACTTCAAATATCACTTTTGTAAATACCATGATGTGGGTGAACTGTACATTTATACCATAAGAGTTAAAAGGGTGTTGAAAACCGAGACAGCGTGTGGCTGTTCAAACACCCAAAAGCAGCAATAAAAGGTCACATTTCACGACATAAATACGGGAAAACACTGGTAATAATTCTCCATGATTTGAAAATTAAGCCAGTTTTTTTTTTAATAAAGCTGGTAATTTTCACTTCAACTAAAACTATGCAACTGAGTAAATTTAATATCTAATAAATTTCATCATAAATTCTAATGTTTGTTCAATCTCATTAACTATAAAATGACCCCCCAACCACAAAGTCTTTACTGTTACTCTACTGTACTGAAACATTCATAGCCCATGTCCCTGGAAATCCCACTGCCCAAAACTTTGTGATAATGAGTTTAGAGCTGTGAAAAGTCTGAACCTCTTGTGTTATAGATGTTTTCTTTACCCACTGTAGTCACACAACTCTGAATCACACCCACAAAGTCACAGTAAATAACCTAAAGTCAATTATGTACATTTTACAATCTATTCTGATTTCCTAAAAGGATACTGGGCTACAAAGTTGTACCTTAAAGTTTCCCTGCCAAGACTGAGTTTACAACTGACAGTAGCAAACAAAACAAAAGGCAACATGTCATAAACATAACCTATAACCTATAAGAAGAAATAAAACCATTAAAACACAACTTTGAATCTAAACCTCTCCAATCAATGAGTGATCCATTTTCACATTAGGTACCAAACAATATTATGAATCCAACATCAATGTGTTAGGATACTATTAGGTTAGGACCACAAGAATGCAGCAGTTAGGAGTTCATAAATAAACAGGGTATCTTTGTTATGTAGTGAAAAAAATTATAGTAAGGGGAGAAGGACGGAGAAAAAGGGAGGACATATGGAAGTCGGCTCAAAAACAAAATCATTAATAAGAAGTGGGAAGATGGGAAGGCAGGTGCCTCACTCTGGAGCCCCATTTGTCGATCCTGTCATTCTTTCTTCATCCCCCTGCTTCTGATGGTTCAGTCTGGCATAAGTCACCGCGTCTCCCCTGTGAGAAAAAAAAACAAACACAAAAGGAAAGAAAGCAGAATGCAAGAAAAGGAGAAGGGGTAACATAAAGTTATGAGGAGGGAGAGGTGGATCGAAACAAAAGAAAAAGCAGGTATGGCAGAAGATGACCATGTAACTATTAGTAATTACACAGATGACCCTGTCAGAAGTTAATTTGCATTTATAAATGGGCTCATTACCATTGTTAGAACTTTCAAGCACAAAATTTAAACCTTGATTAGAATGTGGAATACTGTTGTTAATGTGGGAGTCTGTTTTAATTTGGAATTTTAGAGTGAGATACCAAGAGATATGAATCATTACAACAGCTCTTATTCAACAATATACAGAACAATTATATATAAATGATATTAAGTAGACAACTTACTTTTTGCCTAAAGATGCAAGACCATACAGAACTCCTGTAGCAAACGCAATGGCATTTCCAAACAAGGTTGTGAAGGAGAAACTCAATAATATGGGAAACAGAGCCATCCTGAAAATCCGCAATCAAAGAGGAGAAAAACTAAAGTCAGTAAATCTTATGTTACATGCAGGCCCATAACCACTACAGCATGTCCAACACATTAGTAATGTTAAAAATAGAAATTCACATTTAAAAAAATATTATTTTCATATAGTGAAGTACAGAAGAAAACAGCTGCCTATATTTTCTTAGTGCCTGAAAACATCTACAAGGCAAAGTTTTTCCTCACCCACAGTAGAAGAAGGCTTTTTGCCAGGGTTTGAGTTTGTCTGCACGGGCTGCTACTGCATTAGCAAACTCTATGAACTGGCAACAGAACGGGACTTCACACAAGAACAGCACGAAGGCGGTCAACCTTGAGACAAGAGGGGAGGACACAAACACAGCAGTGAGTCAGCCTGTAACGCCTCCATCCAATACTTGTGCAGTGGTGGCTCAAATGGTGGAGGGTATGGAGGAATTTAAACAGCACCGGAAGACAAAATTCACACTCACCTTTACTGAAAAGGCAACAGCAAAAAAGATTCTCAAATGGCAGTGAGGTAAATTAATGCTGAACTTAACATGTTTTGTTTATGAGAGGGACTGAAAAACAAGCCACGGGTGGTTTTGTTGGGTTGTGAGGTAAAACACCATGCATCCAATGCTGAGATGTCATCAACATGTAGTCATGTAGATGACAAGGCCTGCACTACACCTCAATCAATATACCATAGTTTTCTGGACATTTTGTGTCCATTTTGGCTTACTTACATCCAGGAATGTAAGTAAGCCAATTTATGCTATGCTATGTCAAAGCAGGTTTAACAGAATTAAAGACTTACACCATCCACACCCCTGCAGCAATATTTAAAGGGTTCACAGTGACACAGTTCCACACTCCTGAGATGGCACAGGCTGCGTGAAAACAACACAAAAGGGTTGTTATTAGACTACTGTAAGACAGGTGAGAGCAAAATAGATCTTAAAATTATGGATGTGTCTGTTAGGTGTAGTCACTCCTTTTACATATGCACTGTTACCATCTGTACTCGCTCGATATAGGCTATCCTAATAAAAATTAGGGTGCGTTAACATATGAGTCATGTTCAATGTGTAGATATTAATCTACAATATCTGCGGCTGTGGTGCAGTTGTTGGTTCGATCCCCATTAGTAAGAGAAATTCCGTTTCCTATTCAGTGTCTGTACCAAATGGAAACAACTTAACACAACTTATTTTCATCTGTCAATTATTTTCTCAATCAATTATTCAGTCAATAAAACTAATAAAAAGGCGAAAGATGGTATATTTCACCAGACCCCTCTGGGAACATCTTCAAATAGTATATTCTGTCCAACTAATAGACCAAAACTGTTAAAAAATATTTAGTTAATTGTAGAAGACAACACAAAAGCTGAATCAACAAAACCCAATCAACCTGATAAATACTGGATTTTCATGAGCATCAACCCTTTACTTTAATAAACATCTTAATAACACTTTAATAACACTTAATGATGGCTAAAGTGATGTGTTCACCTTATTGTGTCGGTCTAAAATCCCAATTTATTTCTCAGAACAAAATCAATTCACAGCAGCAAGTCACAATCCTGTCTTTATTCTATAATTTCTATCATTTCGAAATCGGTGCTATGTGTAAGGGATGTGTTGGTTGATATTTTGCCAAATTCTAAATCACAGTTATGAAACTTGTAATTGCCTGGTCATGCAGTGACACCAGAGAAGGCAGAGCTTTCATCAACACTTTCAGCCAGAATCTCCAAAGAACAGAGGGCAAATGTGCCCATTGTATTGTGTGAACTGTCAGGACAGATAAAGCAGCAGTGTCATGAAGAAACTATGTTCAAATTATGTAGCATGACCTGTTCCTTGAGAACATTCGGCCTCCTTAATAATACAGAGTTCATTGAATATGCAGTGCACCAGGTAGTGAATGTGATACAGGCTCTGTGACTCTGGTGTCACCGTGAAGGAGCAGGACCGGCAAGAGGCCTGCAAAGCTGCTGGAAAACTACAAAGCCAGCAGTAAAGGTCACTGCAGTTTCACCTGCTGTGGACTTATCTGTGTATTTATCGAGTTCGTATCTAGTAAATTAGGAATAACTTGTTAAATAAGCAGGCGAGGCAAACAGGCGGTGCCCGATAGTGGCAGCTGCAGTGGGGCGACAATGGGCTGTGACAAAGCTTTTGTGTTGGCTGGTTGAGCAACTCAAATGTTGTGTAGCGTAGATACAATCAAAAGACTGTAATCCGGTGCCATTTTCATCTTCTCAGCAATTAGCATTCACATAAACACTTAGGCTAAAGAAAGTGTGACAAAAATCTGACAATAAAATGAAAACAAAATGATACAGAAAACATCAAACTCCTTCTTAAAATACTAGAATAAACTAGGATACAGCACACATGAAGTGGTGTTTTCACTTGGCATGTATCACACTTGTCGAGAGACTCCAAGACGTTGACAACTTACATATTCCTCCTAAAACCCCAGCTATTTTGCAGAGCCATCGGTACCACCATGTCATGCCATCATCGTCCGGGGTGGCTTTAGTGGACGCTGCCGTCTCCTCGGTGCTCATTGTGTTTGCTTAGCCAAGTTAGCCAAAGCTACCAAAAAAAAGTCCTACTTGCAGATGTCACAAACTGCTTAACTGCGGCTCCGTCCAGTGGGACCAGGTGCTATTTCACTATCTGCTTTGTGACTTTCCTTTCTTTTGTCACTTCTTTATTGAGGCCGGCTGCCTGTTTGCAGCAGCGTTCCACACAGCTTCCCACGTTACCCAGTACCAGCTAACCGACTAGCTCATGCTAAAAAGCCCCTGCCACCAGCTGGCGAAAAGAGGCAGCTATCACCGCATCCGTGCTCAAACGTCGCGTAATATTATACATGTAACGAAACTCTCACGAACTGTCCTTTGCAATGGGTTAAAATAATACACAGTTCACTTGGGTCCCCGTTGCCGATCCGTTGTTATGCTGCTCGCTCGCTACTCGGCAGATACACGCGGGGCATTGTGGGAGTTTTTTAAAATGTACGTCATGGTTTGTTTACATGCGGGGAAAGCTGCGTTAAATCGGGTTCGAACAATAGCCATTTACATTAAATATGAATTCTTACTGCACTTTACTTTCAAATCTAATCACTTGGTTAAAATGTAGTTAAACTTTTTTCGGTCACCAAATAATAATACAATTCATAATGAACCTGCCTTTGAGCCAGTCCGTTTGTTTTCAATTTTCCTACACATGCATGCAATCATTTTCTGCTGTTCTGCTTCTTTCAATAAACCGTTTCAGAATCTAACTAGGTGAATATTTTGAATTTTATTTTTGAGTCTGCAGTCAACAAATAGAACTCCAAAACAACAAAACCATAATAGATAAATGATTACAACAGTAGACCAAGTAGCCACCTCCTAAACTCATGAAACATTTTATTATATATTGTTTCCCCATTTTTAAAAAAATAGGTGATCTACAGAACAATTTTCTCAAGTTTTGCCAGCTTTCTAACCAAAACAAATGTGATAGCCATTCATTAGCATTTCTGGGAAGAAGATGGGTGATTTTATTCCACTCTAAATAGTTAAAAAACTTGTTGATAACTAGTTATATCTACAGGACTATAAGTGTTGTTTAAAAACCATCAGGGGTTTTCACTGATCACTGGGTATTTATGTTGTTGGAATAGCAAATGACTTGGCTTTGGGAATTGAGTGTAATGTTGATACATGACCAAAAAGGTGCATACTGCAGGTCAGATGATATAACCTATACATTTGTATCAGTCTGCCATAAACTACTGAAAAACTTGATAAAAAACATTAAATATGGCAAAACTTACCTGATTTGATCTTTTTAATTATCCAAGTCATCTTTAATCTCCCATTCACAACTTTATATGAAGCACATTCTTCCCAAATCACTCATGTTAGTCATATGTGATCCTTGCCGTGCAAGTACAGGTATAGCCATTTAACTGGTGTCTCCTCTGTAATTTTTCTTTTTGCAGCTTTTTGTTAAAAGTTCCCGCTACACAAACATGAACTGTGACCTCTTTTTCGTTACATTTTGTTCAAGGGATGACAAAATATGGGACCAAAGTCTAACACAGTCTTGCATAGGAAAAAGTGTATGCATTTCAGGAAAGGTAGATAATGGTGACAAAGTCGACTGTGTGTAGAGTCCCGGTTTGTAAGTTTCCATCAGACCACCTCATTCTGACAGCAGTGTGGACTGTAGTGGCCTCAGAGTCCTTCGGCTGGTCCTCCGCTCCTCCAATACAGGTGCTTGTTTTCTTCTATTTCCCTTGTGTGTGTGGCACAGCAGGTCATCGAGGGTCTGCTGAATCACCTGACCAGCTTGTTCAAGCTGAGTCACTAGCTGTTCCACTTTTGGCATATGTGGCCCACCCTCACTCTGCAAACGCAGCAAATCAACCTGAAACAGGTCAAAAGAAGCTACCAAGTCAACTTACTTGTAACTTATTGTTATTGGTTTCATATTAATCAGCAGAAAAAATGGCTCCTATAAACATTTAAAAAAAAAAACCCACTAGGCATCAGGCACTAATTTACCATTTTGTTACTACACCCTTATTTACTCCCTCGCTTGGGGAAATATAGGAATCTGTGTCAGATGTGTGACTCACCACCTCCTGAGAAAATTCTGGTTTCTTCACAAAGTACGGACTTTTAGATAATGTAGCAGCAGACAAGATGGAAATGGCATCGTTCATTGCTCCTGATATTGCCAATATTAACACCTAAACCACAATAAAACACTGAGGTTTAAGCAGTAACAGCAAGAAATCATGTAAGCTACAGTTACAGTGTATGATGCATCCTTACTTTCAAATTCTGGCATATTCTGCTGTCTGTGTTCATAATTTGTGAATACAATGACTGTGCCTTTTCGATGTCATTCTGGAATAACAACAACAACAACAACAAAAAAAAAATCATATTACACGGATGCGGTGATTATATTAAAAAAATAATATAATCTTATAATCTGCATGAATGAAAAATACAGCAAAAAGACCAAACTAACCCTCCTAAGTGCTAATGCAATAGCAAAGCAGTAAGCATGTCTGGGGATGAAGTATCCTTTAGCCTGCTTCTCCTCTATGAGAGCTGTGCAGATCCTGTATGACTCTGCTGTGTTCTGAATATAAAACAGGACATCAGTGCAAAATGAACACCTGGCACATGCTGAAACTCCCCAGAAACATGATATTTTTAAATTAAAATTGTAGTTGAATTAATAAAAATGTTACCAGTTTATAGCAGATACCAGTCGCCAGTGTTAGTGTGTCTTTGTTGAATGATATATTTTGGTTCCTCATAGTTCTCAGTACCTCCAGAGCATCTGCAGCAAAGTTTGGATTATTATACACGTGTGACAATAATTTTAGAGACATAAAACACCAAAATGTTGATCTGTCACTCACTTTCATATAAGCCTTTTGTGAATAACATGTCTATAGTGATGTTGAAAGAGGTTGCATCATTGAAAAACCCTATCATATTCTGTTCAGAAAGGTGAGAGGAAATGGTATTATTCAGTTCACAAAACTTTAACACATTCTGTCACATTTGTCAACAGTCAAGAGTAGTTGTCAATTTAATATTGACCTTATCTGTAATTGTAGCAGCAGCCATTTCCTCCAGACCCAGCTCATAGCAGAGTCTCATGAAAAGAGGACCAAACTTAAACTCCCCATACGCCAGGTTTCTGTTCTCTGCATGATACCTTGGGAGTGCAAATGAAAAGAGCATCTATAAAACCACATTCAACATATTATCTTATCTACATTTTTCTTAGGAGGTTCAAAACTTGTGTACAGTACAAGGGTGTACTGTACATACCTATAGATGGCATCTCTGGCTATCACCATGTCATCTGCAGACTGGCACAGGTGAAGGAGAAGCTTCAGCTCATCTCTTAATACAAGCTCATTCCTCAGTAGCTTCTGACTGAATAACTCAATATAATTTCCTGTGAAACCAGGTGAGAATATGAGCCTTTATTTATCATGTATAACACAAGACAAGATACAAATGACTAAATATTACCACCGACTCCTTCACCTTTTGATCCAGTGACCAGATGAGCCACAGCCAGCTTCCGTTGCTGAAAGTCTTCAAGTTTAATCACATCTTCTGACAACAGATGCCTCTTAGCTACAGGGAAACAGTTTTTAGATGTGAATACACCATATACTACGTAGTACTTAAAAGTATGCAAGTATTTAATTGCAAGTAAATGTTGAGTAAACAAGTGTTAACATTAAATTAGCAGGGCATCATAAGCACATTTTATGTTTAGTCTATATCATAACTATCACATACAAGTAGTGGGTAAAAAGTACAACATATACACCTGACACAAAGTTGTGGGGAAAGATAAAGTGCCATTAAATGGAAATACTCATGCTAGATACAGTACTTAAGTAAATATACAATAATAAAAAAAAAATATAATAAAGATCCAGATTAACTCTATATAATCTGAGTGTTCCGTTTGTTTATCCGTCCCTACATGTTGGCAGCCCAGTCTGGAGGAAGGATTCTGTGTCAAAAAGATTTGTTTTTATATGGTGCTTTTTTGTTTGTTTAAATAATTAATCTTTTATCAATGGCTTATTTTTATTTACTTATTTTTTCTGTGAGTCAAGTAACTGACACACACAAATCTTTGGCCAAGAAACCGAAGTACTGTCCCATCAGAAGAGGTAACGTTAACGCAAGGCTGCAACAAACCACGTGTGACAACATCGTGGATACATAAGGTCAGTTTTAGTTTAAACAGATATATTTTAATAAGTTACAGTAAACACAGGACCGTTACACACGCGTGTTAAGTACAACGTGCTAATGTAACTGTTAGCTTCTCTATGTCTAAACCAAGCTGGATACTTGTGTTTCCGACAGGACACATGTTATAACGAGTTTTGTTCGTCTTACCTCCTATGCAACTTTCAATCCAGCCTGGCTGCAAAACACCAAAAAATACTCCTTTCGAAGGTGCATGTAGTAACGACCGACAACATTTACCAAGTCTCCCCAGCGCCATGGTGCAAGTGCCCGCTGACTGTACCATGTCGGTTAAGAAAAGGGGAAATGATTTTATATAATATAAAATAAAATATAACATAGTCGCTTAAATCGTCGCTTGCGCCATAAAAATGCCTTTAAATGACTTTAAAATTCAATAGCACACTGCAAAAACTTTCATTTAATTAGGATAACATATATGTACTTATGTAAAACTTTGCAATACGCTGTTTGCAGCTGGTATCATCCAATATGGACGCGCCGTGGTCAGTGAGATTTAATTCTACATAACTGATGTGATTGGCATTTATTTCTAGTCACTTACACAAAGCTATAGTGATTTTTGTGCTTAGACAGATATAGGATTTTATATGTTATCGAAATACATACCACAGGAACCGAAGGGTGTTCATCTTTTCACCTACAGGTGGTGCTGCTGCACTTTACTTTAAAAATGTCTGACACTGTTTCTGCTTTGAAAAAAAGTTTGAAACACACTGCAACAACAGTAGCAGTTTTTCATATCGGCCCAATAATTAGCTCAGTAAAAAGCCAGAAAATTGTGAAAATTGCCATAATTTCTCTAAGAAAAGGCTGGACAATATTCATATTTCTCTCTCTCTTGAATCAGACCAACAGTCAAAAATCACATACTGCATATTCATTTCAATATAAGATGAAAAATAAAACAAGGAATCTTCATATTTGAGAAGCGCTTCTGCCTAAAAAAATGAGATCTAGCAGATTAATTCTTTTACTTTCAGTATTTTCCTTTTGAATAGAGCTAACCACAGAAACAAAAATCCAAATACTAGATATGTAAGGAGATTCATAAACACATTTTTATATGATAATATATTCTTATTTTTGATTATTTTCCAACTGTATTCACATCAGATTCTATGGAAGGAAAATGGCCTTCACAATTCACAAGATACTAAATACCAAATACAAAACATGTTTTAATCCGAGTGCAACATTTTTAAATATTCATACACTTTTATATCTTTATGTAAATTTTTTATGCACCACTGTGTAAGCTACTAAACTGCCAGCTTGGACTCTCCTTTTGCTCTCTGACTAAATTAGACTTTTCCGTTAAACAAAGTTTAAATACAATTTTATGAAATTAAACTGGTATACAATATAGAGTACAGGAATTTACATTCAACCAGCTTCAGTATATAAGGACTCAGTGAGCACTAAACCCTGCAGTAGTTAATGTACCCAACGACCCACACAGCGTTGCATAACCAGAGACCTTAGTAAAGAGTGCTGCCATGAAAGTCAAGTTGGAGATATATATTTTTAATTCAATGCTAGTATTAAATTCTTTCATGAGTCATTCATGCTCCATCTAAAGGAATGAATGATTGTTATATATTGTTAGATTATTGCTAAAAACAAAAGTATCAATCACAAGGTATTTGTAAACACAAATATAGAGCATGCAAATGTAGAGTTAATCATAAAATGTTTTATATAGGTTTTTCATTCAGTACATTGCAAGTTGTACAAATCTTCAGTGATTAAGATGCCTCCTAAATTAGATCCAATTATATGCTACATGTTGTACAAAGAAAATATAGCTGGGACAGGGAGGTTCCCCACTGTTGCCTTGGCAACAAGACCTCAGCTCATCCAACTGAGATTGCTTGCTCAGCCAATCAGACACAGGGCCCTGGATAATTTATGGTATCCAGCAAGGTGTATGAGTCCCACTGGTGTTCTTTCTCTTTCTGTATATGCATGTATTTTTGTTTTTAGAAATTTAAAAAAAAAACTACACACAACTCATCTGTAACGACACCTTGATAACTCAGTGTCGTGGCAGTTTATGTAAAGTTGTTCAAATAATGCAAAAATTAACAGTGAAATGTAGTACTATTGTGGGAGTTCTATTTTAGCACTCACACTCTAATTTCCCTTGACAGATTTCTGCTGAGAGATAGTAGCTCCTACATTTCCTTTGATTTATCCCTATGTGCACTTTCCTTTGGTTTTGGAAAGTGCCTGGGGTGTCCCATCATCATTAATAAATGTCCCCAGTGAAACATTTTTGATGCAGAAGAAAAAAAACTGCTGGTACCGATCACTGACCGTGTGTCACTGTTATAAAATCAGTGTCCTTGAAGGCAGTTAAATGGGTAAGCTTCAATCTACAGCCAATGTACATTCATTGTGTATGCATGCCAATTCACTCAGTGATGGATTTTACATGAAAACATTAATGTCTGTGTTCTGAATGTTCTGTTTGGTTAAATGGTACGGATGCCAGAACTTGTGAATAAAAGTGTAAATAAGATAAACCTTCCATTCCATCCACTGTTATGATGCTGCCTTTATTTTTTGCTTTCTCTGTCACTATCCCTAAGATGCTCTTGAGTCCATTACAGACTGGAGAAGCTAAATATACTCTAACATCATGTTTGCATATGTAACTGAGATTTGCTTAGATATTTTAATTTAATGTATTACCTTCATTAGCGTGGCTGACTGCAGCCATATTTATGTTTATGCAAGTGTTTTCACCTGATAGCCACAAAACAAAATATGCATATGCACGTTAGGCAATAAGGATAATATTCCTAGAATTGAGTTATGACATCCCACTGACTGCTTTAAAATAGCTGGGCTGAAATGCAGGAGACAGATTAACCCTAAGCATTAATCAAAAAACTTGTTTTTTTATTTATTTCACAATACTTTCCTACCTGCAGTATATTTATGATACCTTAAAGGCTGTTCCTATTGCTTTATGTGTTTAAGTAATGTGTCTTATTGTTTTGTTCTTCTCGTGTTCCCCAAGTTTCCACAAAAAACACTGAATACTTGAAAAAGTTTTGTGTTGCACACTCTGATCTCAGTCTTGAAAGAGAAAACAGAGCCTCCAGGCTTTTTCTCTTTATGTGAACATAAAACTCCTACTTATACAGCATAGCTCTCAGGGATGCTTGTCATCAAGTATATCAAATAAAAAATAAAAAAGACTGCCCTCCTTGGCCACATTTATATTTATACCTAATCATCAATCAATTTAGCAGCCACTTTTCTCTTTTCTGTCATTTTAACAGTTAATGTATGTTTTTAGGTAGTCTATCTGTAATTAGGTCACATACTGTTTGTACTCCATTCTCATTTCTACACTGATATGTGGATTTATTGTAGGTTTTAAGTAGATTAATGAACCTAGTTTAATGATAATACAAGGGAAACACAGGTATCATAGTTGTCTCACTGCAAATAAGTTTGAGTAAGTAATATTAATCAAAATGCAACAGAGAACATGGGCATTGTGATCAGAATCAAACAAAAGTTCAAACAAAAATGAGCAATTATTTACATTGACAGTTATAATATGCGCATGAAATGAAATATGAATTGAAAGTGTATAAGCAATGAGAAAGGGAATGAGATACCTGAAATAAGCTGAAGTGCAAAATTTGCACATCACATTGGCAGGTAGGATGCAAACCGGTCACCAGTCCATCTCAGGGTGAACACATACAGGAGACATAAACAGAGAGACGACCATTCACTCTCACACCTACAGCCAACTTGGAGTCACCAGTAAACCTAACGTGCACGTCCTTAGACTCTGGGAGGAAACAGGAGTACCCGGAGGAAACCCACGCAAGCAGAGGGAGAGTATCCAAACTGTACACAGAAAGGCTGCAGCCGGCTTGGGATCCAAACCAGGAACCTTCTAGCTGTAAGGCAGCATGCTGTCCCAGAATGCAAACATGTAATAGTTTTTAAAAGTTGCAATCCAAGGACTAATTAGGAGAATGTATAAGGTAACAGTTATGATGAAATACTTAATGGAGGTGGATGAAGTCAAGAGAGTCGGGGCTGGTTTGAATCAGCTGTAACTTTCCTATTAAGGAAAAAAAACTGCTTCTAGAAAGAAGATGTTTCTGTCTGCAGATAGAGGATTTCACTGCTCTCTGTTTAAAGACCATGGTGGGAGGGGTCAGAGAGGATTTTGCAGCCCATCATCTTTTTGGCTGAACAGATGATGCAGTGCAGCATACTGTATATGGTGATGAATATCTACTAGTAAGTGTACGTTGCTTTGGATTTGATACAATTATGAATTTATGCATATTGCTAAGATATGCAGAATAAGCTATTTGTAAAAGCATTGGAACAGTTTCTGTACATTTAAATGTACATTATTAACAACATAAATTACATACTACAAAACATTGCAATTGAGATCTCTAAATATGGAAATGACAGAGACACGAATCCTTGTTTTTCACTACAGATTTTTATTGTGTTTGTTTTTGAATGTTTTTCTTTAGTAGTGGTTCCACTTAGATCAGATTTGCCTTATTGGTAGAGGAAATATTGCACACAAACATCAGAAAGCACTAATGAATACTTTCACTTGAAACTAATTGCTAGAGGTTACATATGAGATTAGGAAATGGGCAGTAAGGGATGCAGGATCACAAGACAAATATACCTCACAGCTGCAGACAAACATTATTAAAGTTCTCCCAAGAGAAAGATGAGGAGACAAAGGCAGAGATAAATAGACAGAGAAATAGACGAAGTGCAGAGAAAGAAGACAGAGAAAGAGAAATGTCAGAGTTTGTAGGTTTGTTGTTGATTGACTGTTTGTTCATGGTGTTGGTTTGTGGTTCCCGTGCAGGAAAACTGCTGTATAGTGAACACCTGACATCATTTCACAACTACATGGTGAGCTTGGTGAGTCGATTGATTTGTCCAAAGTATCAAAGCCTGTAATCATCAAGATGCAATTGGTTGAACTGTTTCTCCAAAAGCTGGCCAGTCAAAATTGATCTATGGCCTCTGCACTGCTAGTTTGGTATGTGTCAAGTTTGTGTTTAAAGTGTCTAGTTTTGTTTCACATACTTTAGTCTAAAACACACAAGTCACTCACTCTCACGGCTGTGTGCTGCCCCTGTCGCCTCTACTGGACACCGTGTCCTTTTTATCCTAGCTGAAGAGGACTAACTACCATATGACATGGGAAGTTTTCAGCCTCCCTAAACGCTCCACCAGAAAATCTATACTGTGCCGCATCCCAAATCCGGTGATACATTGCCGTGGGTAACTGCTTGAGTTACTCTGTCATGGCACAATGCTCCTCATATTTATTAATTAAGCCTAAATAGCCCTGTTGTTCTTAATACAAGTCTGAGCGAAATCCGGAATAAAAAAAAAAAGAGAAAAATCCCAATTAAACCTAACTCATGCATGTCTCAAGCTATTTATAAATATAATACAACGCTTTAGAAAATCAAAACATTTTAAGGTTTATGAAAATATCCTGCTTCATAGCTCCCCCATACTGTATCTCAATGATTACACACAAACATGTAACAGGAATAAGATCGGGTTTTGCTTTTACTTAAAATAATTTAAAATCGGTAAATAAAAAAAAATCTGAAATAAAAGGCAGTTCAGTAGAAAGCACTGACATTGTGGAAAATGATTTTACACATGTGATAAAGGCAAAGGAGTGTGAAGCAACCTTCTGTTGCAGTGCAAAAGGCTATTTGAACAATCAAGCACAATATTTGAATTTTACCATAACAAATTAGAATTTATACATCAGCAGCAACATAAACCAGACAAAAAGAAAAGAAAAATAATACATTTGAAATAACCCAGCGAACTTAAAAACACGGGGAACAGATTGACAAAGGTAGGGACACTGTGTCAGTCGTGATGAATATGAAGTCAGACATCATATCAATGCTAATCAATGTTGAATGTCCCTTCGTGTTAATTTCAACTTAATTTGTATTTACCATCATTCAACATTGTAATCCTTTAACAGTCCTTTTGGGGACTGACCTCTCGTTTGTGTGCCTCTGCTACAGTAGTTGCACCAGTTCTTCTCCAGTTCTACATTCATTTTGACTCCCTAAGGCAGGCAATAACAGAAAAAGTGTTATTTTATCCTTTGGTGTGGACAACAGCCATTATTTATATGCACGTACCATATGCAGTGAAGTTTTATTCCTTGACAGCAGTTAAACTGATTGAACCCTCTCATCTACTAATCTAGGACTTCAGAGGAAACTCATGAGTTAGCCAGCACAATCATGGCTGGGCTGTTTTTTTTAATTTACCGACTTGGTCTTGTACGTCCTTACAAACTATTTATCCCTAAATATCAGAAAACACCATAACAATGTCAAGGGTTTAATATTTACATTCACACGTGTTCTTAATTGAGACCCTTAACGTTAAAGTAGTGCTAGTCCTCATCGCTGAGAAGTGTAATTTTAGTGTTTATGTGTCTGCTTAGGTTTTATGCTACATCGATTTGTTTACTTCTTCAAATAATCATCTTTCTCATTTTAAGTCTCTAGACCTCTTGATCCACAGATGGCTCGCTGAATAGTCCTACATCTCTATCTTACAAGCTGGGAAGGACTCATCCTGCATGACAACAGTGCTGCTGCTGGCCAGGACCATGACGTTCAACTCCTGCTGCTTGTCGTGAGTCTCCTGGTACCACTCCCTCAGCACATCAGTGTCATGCGTTGGGATCAGAGTGACCTGACATTATGGAGGAGATAGATATGGCACATCCATCATGAGTTTAAATAAATAAACACGACTTATTTGGCTATGAAGATTTGTTTGAGAAATTACATATTTTTGATGTTTGCATGCAAACATGCATGATTATAGGCTAGTTTGTTCGGATTTGTTTTTTCTTTTGCTGTACTAAATTTCTATTTCAGATTAATATAATTTCATTTAAATACAGTGGTGAGAGGAGGACCAAATTCAATTGTAAATATATGGAAAATTTGTACTAACAAATTAATATTTTCAATATTATAATACACCCAAAACCTCCAGGTTTCAAACAATTCAAATTAATGCATTAAAGCATGTTGTACTTTCACAGCATGACAATATTACATACTGTATACTTGTCAAATTAATATTTACCTGCATGTTGTTTCCCCACTGGGCCTTTCCTTCCAGCAGAGCATCGAGCACTTCCCGACTGGGCTCCTGAGCACTCTGGTCATTGCCACTGACCACATAGTAAGAAGAGCGCAACCGCTTAAAGAACTCAGCATCTACATTTTTAGCACTACAGTGATTGGGGATGTAAACCAAATCCATGTACATGGGAGGACAGTTGGGCAGAGATGCCGCACTTGACACTTTTCCACTGCCTGTACCTGTAAGAGAAAAATATGCCTTTCTCTTAGATAAAGTTTGAGCAAATGATGAGAAATACTAAAGCATACATTGTGAAAATGAGTACTGACCAGGTGTGGCACTTTTTACACCTTTAGATGCAGAGGTATTAGTTGCGTTTTTGGCATCTTTTCCCTCTCCGACACTCTTCTTTGGAGAGGCAGTCTTTGTTTCCTTGACTTTTGATAAACCACTCTTTTTGGCTGGTGATGAGGACTTTTTTAAAAGCTTCTTCTTCAGCTGCTTTTCTTCGGCATCAGTGTTAGCATTGTGGAGGTTTTCTTCAGCCTTGAGGGCTTCTGGGTCCACCATGCAAACATCGTGGTGACCTGAGGATGGAGCAGAATCCCTGAGTGCCATTGGAGTGGGATCAGCATGTCTGTACGTCAGTGTTCTGTCAGTAGGTAGAGTCTCGGAGTCGTCTTCAGAGTCAATGTTAGCGTCTGCTGTGATGGAAGGGCACTCCTCTGTCCCCGGTGGAACATCTGAATCTGTCTGGGAGGGGGCGGATTCACTAATGGATGTGGGTGGTGTTTCCTCACATTGCTTAGCAGAAATCTTACCCCCTGGAGGTGGGGGCCCACCTCCTAACTTGGCCAGGGGCTTGTCTTCTTCCCGAGCACTCTCTTCATTGATGAAGTATTCCAGAGGGTTAGGATTGATAAAAGAGGGAGATAGTTCTGTCTTGGGATGACGGTACTCACATGAAGTGACGAGGCAGAGGTCAACATCTGTCTTAGATGGAGCAGAGGGACTCCTCCTTGTTAAGTCTGGGTCCCCAGAGCCACAGGCAAAACTGTAACTACATGGATCAGAGGAAAGAGGTAGATATGATGGCAAGGGAACTTTGGGACTCATAGGGGATTTTGCCTCAAGTGGAGAGTCCTCACATTTAAAAGGATTAGTCTCTTTTGATGGGGAATGTGTCTCTTCTTTTGAAAGGGTAAAAGAAGACGATGGAGAAGTAGCTTTGGGAGGTGAGGGTGACTTACCATATTTCTGCACTATGTCCGACTCATGAGCAATGAACTCCAGAGTTGATGAAACTGGGCTGGTGCTGTCTTTAAATGTGGGGCTTCCTAGCACTGGGGATGGTTCATTGGAATGGGGAGAGTGGGTGAGAGAGGATGCCTTGGGAGGTGAGGGTGACTTAGCATATTTCTGCACTATGTCCGACTCCTGAGCAATGAACTCCATAGTTGCTGAAACTGGGCTGGTGCTGTCTTTAAATGTGGGGCTTCCTAGCACTGGGGATGGCTCATTGGAATGGGGAGAGTGGGTGAGAGAGGATGCCTTGGGAGGTGAGGGTGACTTAGCATATTTCTGCACTATGTCAGACTCATGAGCAATGAACTCCATAGTTGGTGAAACTGGGCTGGTGCTGTCTTTAAATGTGGGGCTTCCTAGCACTGGGGATGGCTCATTGGAATGGGGAGAGTGGGTGAGAGAGGATGCCTTGGGAGGTGAGGGTGACTTAGCATATTTCTGCACTATGTCCGACTCCTGAGCAATGAACTCCATAGTTGCTGAAACTGGGCTGGTGCTGTCTTTAAATGTGGGGCTTCCTAGCACTGGGGATGGCTCATTGGAATGGGGAGAGTGGGTGAGAGAGGATGCCTTGGGAGGTGAGGGTGACTTTGCATATTTCTGCACTATGTCAGACTCATGAGCAATGAACTCCATAGTTGGTGAAACTGGGCTGGTGCTGTCTTTAAATGTGGGGCTTCCTAGCACTGGGGATGGCTCATTGGAATGGGGAGAGTGGGTGAGAGAGGATGCCTTGGGAGTGACGGGTGACTTATCCATCTGCTCAGCCACAGTATGTGGAATCTCTGTCATTTGGCATGGGGTTGACACAGAGGGTGTGGACTGGGATGCATCTGATGGAGTTGCAGAAGCCGCACGGACTGAGTCGCTCTCTTCAAAAAGCAATGGCGTCTCCACTGTGGATCTTGGCTGTCCAGGTGATCTTACATCAGTTGCATCTGAGGGACTATAGTCAACCTCAGTCGGACCATTCTCTGTAGCACGTGAGCTGCCAACAGATTTGTGCTCTGGAGATTGCTTACTAAAGTCCAGGGCTAAGGAGTGATCAGGTGACTCCTGGCCAAACTCTATTGACATAGTTGAGTGCTCTGGGGATTTAGCGTCCTGCAACTCTGTCTGACCTTTTGTCTTTGGTGAGGTATCTGGGGAGATTGACATGGGCCTGGGGCTGTCTTCCTTGGATGGCGATACTTCACCCTCTTGGAAAGTGGTTGGGGTCTGAACCACAGAGACAGACAGGGAGTCGTCTACTTCAGTCGAGTGAGGAGAGCCTACCTCAGCATGAAGGGAAGGAGAAACAGTGGTGGGCTCTGGCAATGAGCTGGTAGCCAGGGAGGCTGTGGACACTGAAGCCAAATGTGAAAAGGTGTCTTCTGCCACCACTTCCTCCAGAGGGGTTCCTGATTTGTCCGACATGGTACCCTCTGAAATAGACATTTTACTTTCTTCTTTGAAAGCAGAGAATGCAATGCTGTCTGGTTCATGTTTAGTAAGTGGTGCTGAGCCTGAATGGCTGTTTTCTTCACTTTTGTTATGATCTGTATCAAAGACTGATTTTTCCTCCTTTGTTGGGGAATCAGCCTCAGTTGGAGGCGGGCTTTTTGGAGATAACATTACCCTCTCTACAAGGGAGACACTTTCTAACTTTGGCTCATCAGGCTCTGGGGTAACTCTGTTGGAAGAATCCTCTTTATCACTGACCTCCACAATTATTGGACCCCCTGCCTGGTCATCTAAGACGTGTGGTAAAGCTCCTGCTTTTTCCTCTACTGGTGATTGATAGTAAGGTGTGTGACCAGAGGACTGAGGTGAGTTAGCTCCTTCCAATGTCTTGTCATCTGGGCTAATGGAGGAATCAGCTGTTGACCTTGTGCATCCTGCAAATGTGGTGGACAGTTCTATTGGAGCAGCAAACGCTGGTGGAGAATCAAATGTTTCCTTGCGGTCGACAGAGGGCGAACGAACCAGCGGTGATGTGGTGGAAGCTGCACTGAGTCTAGCTGAGTCTGTATCAAACTTTTCACTTGACTCTTGAACTGTGTCAAACCCTTCACTTTTTCCCTCTGAGGGAAATGCCTTACAGAATCTATCTTCTTCTAGTGGGGAAGGTGGAGATATTGTTGATGCAGAGTGGTTGTAGTCCTGGCCTTCTGTGGCGTCACTGTGAGAGTAATCAGACGTTGGCATATCCTGAAGTGGAGAGATCTTCTTCCTATCATATGCTTCAGATGCAGATGTCTCAAACCTGGCGACATCCTTTGGAAGAGAGTCAGTCTCATCATTGTTGGTTTCGTCACTCATAATATCTTTTGGAGTTAACATCTTATCAATGGGAGTAGGCACACTAGAGATCTCAATGGTGGACTGAGTGAGGCCGGAGGTGGCAGTGTAGTCTTCTGGGGCTTTATCGCGGTTCTCCTCATCTGAGGGCGTTGAGGTTTCTGAACCAACTGGGAGAGTTTCATCATGGATAGACACAGCTGGAGAAACAGGTGAAGACACTTTGGGTGAGGCTGATAGAAACAGATTCTGTTTCACGGTCTCTGTTTCACTTATAAGGGCAGATTCTATATTTTTATTAGCCACATCATCGACATCCTCTGTGCGGTCCCCTGGTTTGTCATCATCATCATCATGTCTGTCCTGGTATTCGTCTTCAATCGGAGTAAGCTTATCTTTGTCCGATTCCACTCTCTGTGGTTCATAGACCTCTTCTGTCTGTCCCTTCTCTTCATATTCCCCTCCCTCTGATGTCTCCTCTATAACAGTGCCCTCATCTTCAAACTTCTCAATTGGACTTCCATCGAGTTTTCCCTTGAGAACCTGCTCCTCCGGAGTCATTCCATTGTCTCCTTCACCCTCTGTTGTGATTATACCCTCGTCCACAGACTCCAGGGCCTCAGGTGACTCTTTGGTTTGCATTACTTGTTCAAGGTGGATCATCACAACCTCTTCTTCCTTAATTTGTTGCACAGTTGCATCATCCTCCATCAGCTCTTCAGCTCTGAGCTCTTCAAAGTCTTTAGTGAGGTCCTCTGGTGAGGACAGCTGAGATTGTTCTGCTTCTAGATCCTCTGCAACAGTAGCAGCAGTAACTGCAAGTCTGGAACTGTCCACTTTTGTCTCCTTCTTTGTCAACTTTTGTTTTCCTTTCTCTTTCAACTTTGGTGGCATTCCTGCATCTTTCTTTGAGGCATCATCTTTTTTCAGTGGCTTTGGTTTGAAAGTCTTGTCCTCACCCACAGCCGATGTCTTTTTTAAATCTTTAGAGGGCTTTTTGATGTCTTTCTTTTGCTCTTTCTTTTCTTCCTTCTTTTCCTTCATTGGTGAATCTCTTCTAATATCCTTTTTTGTAACTTTCTTTGCTTCTTCTTTCTTTACTTTTTCATCCTTTTTACTATCTTGCTTGTGCACATCCTCTTTCTTTGTTGCTTCTTTTTTAACCTCCTTTTTCTTTTCCACAGTCATTTTGGTGTCCTTCTTAATAACCTTTTCAGCTTTGGGTTTTAATTCAGATTTCTTTTTTTCTGGAGTTTCATGTTGTGCTGTTTGTTCTGCTTTGGCTTTGGCTTCTTTCTCAGGTGGTTTTGCCTTTTCCTTTTTCAATGGGACCTTTTCTTTTTTCTCTGTCTTTTGTGGTTTCTCATGAGTTGATTCTGCATCTGTCTTTGCTTTTTCATGTGTTTCTTCCTTCGAATCCTTCCTGACACTCCTGCTCGGTGATGGCTTTGGAGTAGACTTTAGGCTCTCTTTGCTGTCTGTTCTTTGTTTCATCTTGGCTTGCTTTAATGTTGGTGTTGATGGCATATTAGAAGACATTGCTTTTTGAGTGACAACCGGCTGCTTCAAGAAGTCCAAGTGCTTTAGCTTTTCTAAACCTTCAAAGATGTGATGTTGGGTGGCATTTCCAGAAAAAAGAACACGCACAACCTTATCTGAGGGATTTGCCGGGTGCCATACAATAAGTGAAGAGATAGAATTCAGGTAAGAGACTGGGAACTCTGATTCCTTTCCGTTTGGCAGCAGAATGGAGGTAGTGTCTTTTTCACTGCCTGTCCACTGCTTCATAAAGTGCTGCATCTCTTTGCTGTTCTTTGATGGATTAAGCACATACATCTCGAGCTTACCGACGCCCATTTTCTGAAAAAGTATTACCGGTTCTATGGTGTTTCCAACAGGCCTTTGTAAAGACTCTATCCTCAAATTTAACTTGGTGAGGAATTGCTGAGTAAATGCTGCCTCCTCAACATTCTTCCGCACTCTGTAATTAGGCTCCGGGCTTCCCAGGTTTTCAGGAAGATTCACAAACACAACACCAATATCTGGAGAAATCATGTTCTTCACCCAGTCGCTATTAGCTGTCGAACCCTGTGATTGCTCCTCCTCGAGCTCAGCAATCTTCCTCTGCAGCATGCTGTTGATGCCTGGCAGGTTGTCGTCACCGATGTGGGTCAGGAGGATTGAGTCTACGCGATCCAGATGTCTCACAAGCTTCCAGAAGCATGACTTCCTGTCAGAGCCACCGTTAATGAGCATGTTGAAGCCATTTACAGCAAATAGGGCAGAGTCACCGCGACCACCGGGGAAAATGTAACAGCACGGTTTGGAGAGTTTCAGGAATCCGCCTGAGGTGGGTGGCTCTAACATGTCGAAAGGAGACGGGATCTCTACTGACTCAGATAAATACTCTGTGAACTCGGAAAGGCCTTCCATTTCAGGGAGTATGAGAGTGGAGTTTAGTTTCATGTTAATGAAGTCCTGCAGGTTGTGTTTGTCCAGGTTTGAGTTTTTCCAGTCACCTTGTTGAGGACAGGAGAGTATGAGGCTGGCTTTGTTTGCTGGGTGAATGGTGCTGAGCAATTCCCCAATCTAAACGTGAGAAAGATTAGGTGACTTTTAACTTTAAACATTATTAAATGCAAATTTGTTTTGCCATGCAATTATGTTATACTAGATTGGCTGCAATTGGGTAAGAAGACTTCATGCATTTGTTTCTGTATTTAACTTCACAAAAGTCACAAAAGGGCTGTAATATGTAATGCACTTTGTGTGCTTGCAAAAATAATTCTTCAACTCTCTTACCTCCTGGTCAGTGAATATGTCTATGAAGTTGAAGAAAGAGAATGATCCAGACTGAAGGATCAGCTCTCCAGTGTTCTCGGAGCATTGCCCTGAGAGAACAAGCAGCTTGTGTCTGGCCGTGTCGGAGATCATCAAACGAACCTGGAAATTATAAAAACCAACAAACATATTCTTTACTACTATAATGTACCACTAAGTAGTTGAAAGCAGATGGCCAAAAAGTGAAAGAAGTGCTCATGCAGCAATCAGCTTAATGATTTTGTGTATCACCAGTTTCATGTCACTCAAGTCCATAAGCTAATTAGCAGACTGTCTTACTGTCTTACTCTTACTGTCCACATTGCTCAGATTTTATCCTCTCTCTCTTTGCTTCTTCCTCTCTGTGTTGCTCTTTTTTTCTACTTCAGCAACATCAGCTGTTCTGGGCAGCTGAGCAGGTCAACCCTGCTGTGCTATGAGATATTATTAATGCACCATTAGACTGCCCACATGGTTAGGGTGTGGACGCAAGACGGAAAAAGAGCAGTGATACATGTAACACACTTGTGTTATCTAGGATCCTGACAATCTTATGTACTAAGTGTTAATTAATGCAAGTTAAAGTGCTGCACTTGTTATTCTAGTGGAAAATGGGACATAAGTCTCTTTGGTCTCTGAAGCTCCTAATTGCCCCAATTTAACAGCAATGAATGGAGCTGATATTACAAATGTGAAAAATTGGCTAAACATGGTGGACAGTCAAGGCTGATTAATAATCCTTTATCGAGCTCTAATTGTTGTGTTAATGTATTAAATTGATTTGGGAATAACAACTCAGATAAAATAATATGAGATGATCTTTTCAGAAAGAATAAAGAAGAGGTTATAATAATAGTGTTGTCAACAATTATAGCTCATTTTTACCTCAGTACTGACTGCTTCATCCGATGGGTTGATAAGCACCACCGTCTCTAGCACGTTACTTTTATGGTGAAGAATTCTCTGTCCTGTACAAACAAACAGATAATCTGTAAATTAATAAAAAGTTAAAATCATCAAGAGTATGATTATTTTTCATTTAATGGTATTTTGACATGATGGTTTACTTTGATTGGTATAATCAATATGCTAGAAAACATAACACGTACGTCTCATCTTTAAACGCAATGACAAACACTGCACAGTCAAACTCAACTGTTCTTTATTTTTGTATCCAAATCCAACCAAGCACAATGAAAATCCAATACATCTGTCTTTATTTTTTAAACCAAAACCGCACACACCATACAGAAATATCATGAAGACAAACACCGTCCGCTTTTCAATTTTCACCTTAAACATTGTCCTAATTTGCTCTCGGTTCCATCATAGTGACATAAAACACTGATTAAGTTCTAATGAATCTCTTCTGGTTCCAATAAGAGGTAGGACTCAGCAAATTCATCTACTAATTCATCAAACACAGACAGTCTGGCAGTTCCAATATGGCTGTGTAAATGTTAATGGTCCCTTCGGGGTTGAGCTCTTTATCACTAAGATGGATGAAATCTCTAGAGATGGAAGCAATCACACCCCTTATACCCTGAATGCCACTCCTTGTATTAAAACCTGTATCAGGATTAAATTCCTCCTCCATCTTCCTTTGTTGTAAGATGTCATCTAGCTTAACTACACAGTGCTGTATTTTGTCTGACAAAAATCTGTTTTGACATTATATAACATAAAACACAAATTACTTACAGTAATTAATTATTAATTCATTAAAAGGTTGGAGAAAAATTTCAGCATTCATTTGAAGTTGTGTTTTTGGCCTAGTGAATGTTAAATATACATTATAGCCCCATATTCACACGCCTTTAGCTTTGTTTTGATATTGTCCATCTTCTTTGTTAGTGTAAATGTTGCATGTTCACTAATTACTCACTAACGTTGTCTGTCTACTATTTGGTGCTGGGCTGCTACTGAATAGTAGCAGCCCAACACCTCTGCAATTACACATGGTCATTTGATTTATTGTTATTTTAAAGAAACACTATAAGCACAGCAGTTTAAGCATAGTTATTGGATTTATACTGCATATATTTACAGAAGTTATTGCTCAGGTATTGTTCAAATGAGCAAAATAATGCTAAGATGTTAGAAATTAAAGACATATAATATTGACTTACTTTCTCAGTTAATCTTTTGGCCTATAAAAATACCAGAAAGGAGAAAAGAAATGTCGCAGTAATATCAAAAATATCCCAGTTACCCACACTAAAGGTGATGCTCTCAAAACTGTAATACAATCTACAGAAAACTAGCAAATCTAGTAAGGCAAAACAAATTCAAATTTGATAAGCTGGAATAGGGGAATAGACTTATAAAACCAATAATTCTGCATTGCTTTATAGAGTTCAGTGAGTGGACAAACAATGCAGATGTTGCCGATCTGTAAGAACAACTAATTGTTTGCTCAACGTATAATTTGCACAAAAAAGTGTTTAGTCTGTTACGAGCCTTTTTTCAATTTTCCCCTTTGTAAGATTGAGCTGTACCACAGAAAAGGAACCGTGGAGTGTGTCAGGTTCATAATCAATCATCCTAGGTTTTGGATGATTGATTATGATAATGACTTTGATCTGACAGTGTGTGTCTCTGGGTGTTCTGGGTGTGGGTATCCTTTGGCCCAGCTGATGTGACATGAACGGTGTATCTCTAGCATCATTATTCACCCTTAACACAGACGTCATTCACTCACAATTTTCTCTTTGTTTCATCTCCGTTTTTTCTAATTACTTTTTAAACACATGAAACAACCGACAAAAAGAGAGTTTTATTTTGTTAATAATCAATTTCATCTGGTGAAAGCAAAGACAACGCTGAGCATAAAACAAGCATAAAGACAACAAGGTGTAATAAGATTGAAATTCAGAAGACATAGTGTGATACTGCAGCAGCTTTGTGGCTCCCGGGCTGATTCCTCCATACATATTTCATATAGAAGATTCTCATCATGGAGTACGGAGCCATTAACCCTGCTGGTTCTTCCCAGAGGACTGTCACTCCATATGGAACAACTCCTTTCATTCACTACTATTAGTAGTAAAGTGGCTCCTCAATAGTATATGACTATTAGCTCTTAATAATCTTGGGAATTCAGTGAAGGTAGAAAATAATAATTCAGGGTTTAGTTGTTTCTTTCCATCTCTGATATTGCACTCCATTTATTTTATGGAGTTGGTTGTCCAGAGGGGAACATATTCCTGGTGTGACTTTTTTCAGTTTTTCATATATATATTCAATATGTTGACATGACAGATGTATAAATGTAAAAATGTGCATTACATTCTTTTTCTTTTTTAAAATGTTGTCTTTTCTTTTGAAGTGAGATACTGTATGTGCTGATCTACAACCTAGAAACAACCTTCACCGTGCTTTGTTCTATAGAGGCAGCATGTCCTAATCTGATGACCAGAGCTCCCATAAGAAGAAATAATTGAGGAAATGGCCAGTGGTCTGTGAAATGAGAGAACAATCATTCACGAAAGTCTATTATTATACAGAAGCCATATCTGTAATTGCTAATGTAATAGAAAAGCATCTTGTTTTTCTTTCTCTCTCCGCCCTTTAATGCAATGAAACAGAAAATACAGGAGTCCTTACATATTCAGGACAAGTGAAGCACAAGGCAGCCACCATTTCCACAACGGTCACCCGTGCTAAATTGCAGTGTGTTTTAGCTAACTTGTCAAAAAGTGACGGACCATGCAGTGAAGCTTGCTTGACCCTGACAATTACCTTGATCGATATAAAAATCCTTAACTTCCAGTTCGGCTCTGTCTCATTGGGAGGCGAGGTAATGTCACATGCATCACTGAGCATTCTCCTCCTGGCTGAATAGAAAGTGCAAGACTAGGATAGCCTGCCTGCCCCACACTGAACCAGACAGGGGAACATCAATGCGGATGGCACAGCACCAAAAATAGATCAATGGAACATCTAAATTCAGCTCCTCCTTCCTTTTAGCACAAAAAGAAAAAGACTTCATACATAAGTATTAGAATTTTATCTCACAGGTGGATCCCATGTATGTATCAGCAGTTTTCTCCTTCCTGCCATTTCTTTCCCTCCCTTACACAGAGTTATTTGACCTCTGACGCTGGTGACTTTCACCAGCAAAGATGGGGCCCCCAGAGCACAATGCTCAATGTCACTTGTTTCCATATCCCTGCACAGCTGGATGAAAACGCAAACTAGCATGCATAACGTGTCTGGACATTGAGCTAATGGGATTGCTGCTGCTATTAAGCCGGCTGAATCACAGAGCAGTCACTCATCTGTGTCATAGTATCAACAACACTCAGCTCCTTCCTCATTCATCTTGAGGAATCAGCCAATCAAAGCAAATGACAACATCGCAAGAAAAAAAACATAACAGCTAGTTTATAATGTCTTACCACCTCCTAGTTCAAGCTGGGGGGAGAGGGGGGATATGCAGCTTGATTGATGCACGATTGTTCAATCTGTTGACTAATCAATTAGCAACTGTTGTTTGTGAAAATTTTCTGAAAGCACTTTATCTGTGATCTATTTAATAATATAGGTCAACAAAATTCTTAATTACTATTGATCATAAGTGCCAGCATTTTCCTCAGCAACCTTGTAAGCGTCTTTAATGGATCTGTGATTTAGAGAGGGCCTTTTAACTGTGCAGTTGCCTTTTAAGCTTCCGAGCTGTCTGCACTGAAAGTAGAGTGCTGGGAAATCTATATGTAACCAGAAGTATTATATTTCCATCAAGGAGACACTTGGGGTCTCCTGTCTCTCCCAATTTTTCTTCCCTCCTATTGACAGTGGGGGTCCAGACTTCCTGTGCCCTAACATACGCGTGATGGATGACACGTCAACAACAAGCAGATGCATAATTGCATTCATCCCTCTCAGCCTCAGTATCACCTGCTGCTTTGTGTGTAAGCACTGACCCTTCCCTCAGGAGATAGAGTAAATATACTTTAATGAGCCGATGTTGTAATTATTACTCATGTTGATTCTGTGGTCCAGCTTCATTCTGAAAACACAGTTGCTGCTTCGGTAAAGTAAAGCAGATTTTTAATTTTTGAAATGCTTTCTGGTTCCTAACGTGGACACCTGCTACATTTGATGTGAGCTAATTCTTGGGGTCCGGTGTCCGGTGTTCCACAATTACCCCAAAGCATCTTAGCAAAGTTACTATCCCTAACCAAGAACTAGTCCACTATATACCCACAATGTATCAGTTTTAGACTTTTTGCTTTAGGTTTTCTGTATTGTAGTTTATTTATTGCTCTAAATAAACATGGAAATTAATATGTTTTGAACATCTCAGTTATAGTACATTAAAGAACCAGGTTGTTCTTCCTTATTTCTAGTCTTTACAGTAACCAGAAAGCATACTGGAAGTTCAAAACATAATGACTAGTCTCCCCTTGAAAAAGGTTACGCAAAAAGCCTGAGGCACAAGAATATAACAGAACTCCACTATTCCAGTTTTCCTGCTTATGCAGTACTGAATTGCAGAGCATAGCCTTCATTACCTCACTGCATTACTCTCCCTCCTGTATCTTGCAGCTCTTTTACCGCCCGCATCTATCTTTGCCGTATTCTCTCATTTTAACCTACTGTATGCTTTTGAACCTCATCCCCCTCCCTTGCTTGCTTGTTTGCTTTCTTCTCATCCTCCTTCAGCCATTCCCCACCCTCACAGTCTCAACCGAGTCCTAGATGCCACACACCCCCCATTTTCAGAGACAGACACTTGCCTCTGGGGATTCTAGCAGTGCTAATTACTCCCAAATCAACTGTGCATCTAGTACTGGGTTGCAAGGCAACAGCACACAGGAGGAATAACGAGAGAAAAGAATGAAGGGTGGTTAAATGGTACAAAAAACGTGGGATGAAGGGGAGTGAGGATTTAGAGTTCCTTTGAATGTTATCGCAGACTATTGTTTTACCTCCCTCTCATCTTATATTCCACATCTGTCAGAACAATTCTGGTATTTGATATTAATGCATCAAAACTGCAGTAGCAGTTGTTGGCAGGATCATTTTATTGTGATGCATTAAGCCCTGCTGGGTGTATCCAATATGGAGCAGAGCCAGGCAGACTGCTGCTGACCGTCAAGGCCATACTGCCCACTGACAGACGACATCCTGTCCTACTGGATCTGTTCCATCTCTATGAAGCTGTCCCTCACCTTGCAAATGATGCAGCTATAAAAGCACCATGTAACAAAATGCTGAGAGGATGATGCCAGGGAAAGTAATAAAACCTTCCGGATTAGTATACTGCAAGGATGTGAGTGTACGCTGCTAAGAAAGGCAGGAAGTGGGACGTACCTAAGTACTATGACCGTACTGTAATTAAGGACAGTTTTGACTTAATTGTATTGCACTTGAGTGTTTCCGCTTGTTGCTCAAGTACTTTATGCTAAATGGCTTTGACACAGTGTTTTTAAAATATGGTATTCAATGTTTTCTCCTACTATGTCTTTTTGTCATAGCATCGTTTTCATAATTAGTTCCCTCTTATATCTCGTTTTATCACTAACTTTATTTTGTAAATTTTTAAACTTTTAAATTAAAGCGTGTTTGAGAGATAATGCTCTTTAAAAAATGTATGATTTTTACAAATGAACAAGCTGTGATTTATTAAAAGGTTTTAAAACTAGCTTGATCAACAACAACAAACGTTCTGCTGCACAGTGCACATGAAGAGAACATTTACTTTTAATAGTGTGTGTGTGTGTGTGTGTGTGTGTGTGTATCTTTGTTTATTTCAAATGCAGGACTACATTTACACTATTGTAGTAGTATCGCTACTGCTTTTACAACATTATCTGCACACTTCTATCGTCTTTGGGATAGCGTGTATGTAAATTTTCTTTAGGATGCAGCGTTATGACTAAAAAAGGTCTTTTATCTTCATGTTTACCTTTGACATCTGCAGAAAAACGAGCCGAGTGTCTGGAGACAAACAGCTTAAGTTCCTGGTCCAGGTTGCAGTCTAAAAGGTTGGTGTCCCACGAGCGGATCCCTGCAAGAGAAACAAATGCATGAAATGCAACATGAAAATATAGAAGAGGAAAAAGAAAGAAAGACACTAGTAATGAAAAACACAAGAAACTGTAGTTTTACAGCAGACACTGTAAAGGGGACCTGGTAGCTTTCTCACCAAAATATGTACAGCATTTTACTAATCCTTTGCCTTCACTTCATTGGAAAACCTTGAAGTGAATATGTATGGACTTCTCACTGGTTTGGCATGAGAAAATAAATCTATAATAGGAAATATCTATGGCCCTGTTTTTGTCATGCCATGGGCCAGACGCACTGGTACCCTCATCTGCGCTGAGTCATGGTGGCATAATCCTGTCTCCATAATTATGTGGAACGGAGGCGTAATGAAATCAGCAGTAAAGTTAGTTGATGACACAAACTGGAATTAGAGAAAAAATAACAAAACTAAATGAAATATGTTTCAATGAGTTAAACTACACACAGAAAGTAAACAATAACAACAGTCAACAGTTTATTTCCCTCAGAATGGTTTCGCAATAGTTGGACTAAACATAAAGGGTGTGGCACCAGTGACGGATTATTATCCAATAAAAAAGCTTCTAAAGGAACTGGAACAATGTCAGATGCAAAAGGATTACAAATCTTAAAACAAAATAAATTTCAATTTATAGCGCCCATCCAAGAGCTCAGCATTTTAACCATCTTCATTTAAAAGCTTTGGAAAAGCCATGAATATTGTAGAAAAACTAAACTAAAAAAAACAAAAAACAAAATAAAGCTATGCCCACAGAATAAAGTATGAATGTCGATTTTATAAAGAAATATAACTGACTTCAACAGGTTAAAGTTAGTGAATGAACCTAAAATCTGATGACACATGAAAACAAAGGCTCTTAATCAATTTATTTTTTTCTACAGAAGCATTTGACCTTCAACAAAGTGTCTCACCTAATGTGAAACAACATGCAAGAGGAACATAAAAGCACACGTCCTTCTGCTTCTGTTAAAACGCACTAACTGCGCCATGTTCTCCCCTCCCCTTGTCCTCTCCCAGCCCAGAGATGCAGCCCACCACAGCAGCTGTAGAGCTTCTAAAACGCCCTGTTCACTTTGAAAATCGGTCCTTGTGGCTTTCCGTAGGGACCGCAGTGCGGACTGAGCCACGCCCACTAGCCGGTGTGGGATGATAGAGCTGGATGCGGGAAGATGATGATGATGATGATGATGATGTTGAAATGACTGACAGGAAATTCATTTATTGTTATTCAGAGACAAGCGCCCACTTTGGCCTCAAACACACAAAAGCTTCTCCCACAAAGACGCAAACTCCCTTAACCCTAGTTGTCTCCCCCTGACTGTGAGGTGGTGTGTAGAACCATCGGCTTTCCCAACACAAAAGCCTGACGTACGTCAATAAAGCCGGGCAGGGGGCTACAGGAAAAAATAACGCAGCTGCTTTGGGGGTAAAGAAATGTGATGTTCTGCAATATTGACGCACGATTAAATGCTGAATCACTGCTCTCGGCTGTATTAGAGGAATAACAACCACTGCGCTACTGTAACAGAACCAAAACCAGTGCGTTACAAGAATGTGGTTATCTGGTGATAGTTTTTGATGATGTTAATAGGAGGGTCTGCTGTAGCAATATTATGAACATCAGCCCCTGTAGGTGAGCAATAAATAAGGTTCAAATGTAAAACAAATGCGTAATAATCGTATCGTGCGTAAAGTTCGTTTGCAAACAGGTGCCTCTGCTCACTTAGTGCGTTTTAAAGCCACGGACTGTTTGAGTTGTTAGGGAGACACAAAGTGGTGGTCTACACCCACTTCACAAAGCTCCATCTTACCTTTCTCTATGTCCGCAATGGCACACTTCAGGTGGTCCTCCGTTATGATCTCCCCGATAACCACTAGCAGGTAGAATTTACTGTCGTTGAAGTGATGCGAGGGGCTGGAGGACGTCGGAGATGCCCCTGTGTGGCTTTGACCGCCTAGAGTCTCCATGTCTGCAGATTCTACCAGGGTTGCCATCGTCTCGTCTGTCTCCCAGTCTCATGTACGCGCACAGGACCCGCAGCAGCAGCAGCAGCAACAGCAGCAGCCTCTTCCCTTTTCTCGCTGCAGAGCACCGGAGAGGTCTCCAAACATACAAGTGGAGCCTTGCTAGGAGTGGCTCTAGCTTTTTATACCAGCAGGCATTGTGTCATATTCGGAAGCCGGGAACAGAAGGGGACGCCGGGAGTTTTTTTCGCACACTCACTCCACAGCTGATGTCATCCACAACGAATCAAACGCCTCCGGAAGTCACTAAGACTTGATGTTTTACTGGATATATTTATTATATACTTATTAAAAAATATTTCTTACACCACAAAACAGCAGCAGCTTTGGTGCTTATTTAACAATGTTATCTTGAATGTTTCTAAAAGTTGTTTTAAAATCCCTTTACCCAATTTCCTTTCCTTCCCCCCCCTGTTTCATTGGCTTTGTTTTGTTCGAGTATGACTTCACAGATGACTCTCATGCACTCTCTTTTTTTATGTCAAAGAATAAAAAAACCTAGAGGTGACGCCTCAAATAGGTGAGCCATTTGACACATTCAGCATCAGTTTTCAGCAGTGGTTTAACATGCATGAGAACTTTGATACTCTTTTGTATTTTACTTGTATTCAGCATTTCGCTTGTGTTATGAGACATGCAGGTTGTAACATTTTAAACCTCACACTGACAGAAGTTCCTTAAGATCTTGGAAGTGCCATAGAAACCGCAGAATTACCTGCTTAAGTGGTGTATTTCTCAATTGCACTGGTTTTGGTCATGAAAAGTTTGCATTTGACTATCTGAGGACTAAGGATGAGGTGATGCGTCAGACAAAAAAAACTGTTGTAGTGGCCACATAAGGTAAAATAAAAAGTTTGGTTTGAAGTAGCATTTAGTGGTTAGTGTCAAATCCTTTAACCACTAGGCCCCTAAATAAGGCCCAATTTTAGAAAACTTATAGCTAAAAATTTATAAAGAATTGTGTTCTTCTGTACCTCCATATGCATAAAATGTTTGATTTTTAACCCTGGTGGCTCAATGGTAGAACATTGGGTTGGGATGCAGAAGGCCATGTGTTCGAATCCCACGCCACCCTGGTGCTGGTCCAGAGCCCAGACAAAATGAAGGTTTGCGGCAGGAAGGGCATCTGGAATAAAACCTCATGCCAAATCAATGTGCGGAACATGTTCCACTATGGCAACTGCTGAAGGGACAAGCTGAAAGCCATTGATCTCTGTTGGATTTTTAACCCCGTTAGAATCCTTTTATAAATAAACACTGTAGTAGAATTATTGGCGACAGGACTGCTGATCACAGCATTCATCTCTGATCTCACTCCTCACGGCTGCTCGCACTCTAAGCGGGAATTCACGAGATTCTCTTGGGAAAAAAAAACCCAAAACAAAACACTTTGATTGTGGAAAGCTACTTCACCAAAAAGCAAGTTTTCATATGAAAGAAATGTCACATCAAACGGAGGTTAAAGATGGATGAATGCAAAAGGCAAAGAAGGGAGAATGGAGAGTGTTGCAGCCTGTCATGTTTTATTAGAAAGAAAGCTCTGTCTGTGTGTGTGTGTGTGTGTGTGTGTGTGTGTGTGTGTGTGTGTGTGTGTGTGTGTGTGTGTGTGTGTGTGTGTGTGTGTGTGTGTGTGTGTGTGTGTGTGTGTGTGTAGCTGTTCAATGTAGTTGGCAGCAGATACTATTCTAACTGATACAAACATAAAATATGCTGAGTTTTCTCCAGGAGAATTATCTAGCAGCTGGAATGTTGCCCTCTGCGAAAGCACATGGACTCAGATCTGACAAAGACAGAAAAGGATGCACAAATGCAATAGAATACATATACACACTCTGCCTTTCACACTGGATTTCCCTGCGGCAAGCCTCATTGATGTGATTCGGTCCTATGGATGGCGTTACTGCAGGTGTGTTATTGACTTAAAAATGCTATCAAGAGCAGGAGTCCACTCAGCAGCTACTGGATGTGAATATTTCAGGGCCTGTGTGGCCTGGGTGGGTTGGGCTTTTTCTCCTAAGGCCATGAGAGGTCGTATCAAACATTCAGTATACGCTGCTCGGAAAGAAAGAAGGCATTAAAAATACAACAGGCTGCCACCAAATGTCTCCCAGACAAGGATGGATGTAGATGTCTGTGTGTTGTTTTCACACAGATGACTGATGGAGAAGACTAGAAGGATTTTGCTTGCACACATGCATCTATGTCTACGTGTGTGGATGGGTAATTTAAAAAAAAAAAAAAAAAGGAACATGGAAAGATTTTAATAATGCAAAGACCTTAACCCAAATGTTGTGATGCCCCAGGTCTCTTATGAAAACAACATAGATTTGAGGTACAGAAAAAAATGAGAGAAGGCAGTGAGAAAAAATGTAATACAGACAACCGTATGCTTTGTGACAAAATAATGTCAACAGTTAATGACAAGGGACTTTACCAAAGTACCTTGAATCAAAGAAAGTGAACTGCTTCAGAGATGGTCCTTTTGTTGTGTCGCCTGCTGCATCTTTCACTGCTCTCTTCCAACTGAAACCCACATATCAAAGCGCAGGGATTTTAATTTTATTCAGGTTGATCTTAGTTCTGCTTGTGATCACTTAACATTCATTGCCTGTTTGGAGAAGTGAGATGCATTGATGATTTTGTACAGCTCTTGATTTGGTTTTCCTTGCTGTGACAGAAGATGTAGTGTGGAAACTGGCAGGTTCTCCTCCCCATCTACAGTACCTCCACAGATGAGTACCTCTCATCTGTGGACGGATGAACTCTGGATACTCTTTTTTTCTTCTCAACAAGTGCTCAAAATTTAATGACAAATATTATTTATGATATTTTACTAATTTATCCTTCCACAGTCCAAAACATTAGGAGGTTAATTTTTCAGTCTAAACTGCCCATATGTGAATGGTTGCCTGCACAGTGTACCCTGCCATTCGCCCAATAAAAGCTGGGATCAGCTCCAGCATCCTGCGATCCTTAAGATCACGGATGGATTCATTCATTATTTTGCTGTTTTGACTTCCATGTAGATTTTGGTTTATTTTATTATTATAAATATTAATTATTATAAAATATTATATTAATTTTATGAGCTTTTTATTTTTACTGTTATATTGTGAGGCACAAAATTTTCCATATTTAATCATAGCATGCAAAACATCATAATAACATCTAAAATTAAGGGTTTATGTTCATAACTTTTTGGCGTACAGACAACCATCTGCCTTGACTTGGCATGGGGCCACAATTAAGACCTAATGGCCATTGTGCTGCTCATGAGCAGGTGGGTGAAATCATTTTTCATTGGCTGCATATTGCAGGCTCCACCTGTGCAGAATTGCACATGAAGTATGTGCAAAGGAGTCACCTCTCCACATTAGGGTTCAGAAGTTATGTAGCACATCTCTACTAAAACAAATTTACTGTAGCTTTAAATATTAAATATGTCATATACACAATAATAACTATAAATCTTAGATTAAGTCTACTGCCCATGCATTTGTCAGATACTACTACATTGCACTGAAAAATTTGATGTGTTGAACAGAAAGTAGTGCACGTATCGTCCTCACTTTTTTCTCGGTGCTTTAATTATTGAACGTAGGTCTTGCAGTAAACACAAGGACAACATACACAGAGTAGAACGCCTCATTAAGAAGACGCTCAATCTCCATTCCCCGGTATGTCAGTGGTATTTTCCTGCAACAGTCTGCACCCAACTGAGCTGGCAGCACCAGAATGTCACTGTGTGTGAGTGTGTGTGAGAGAGAGACAGACACACACAGACAGAGAGAGAGAGCGAGAGTGTCCAAACAGACAATTGACTGAGAGTGACAGAAAGAGGGAGGTAGAAAGGAAGTGAGGCAGAGTTCAGTCCAGTTCAATAGTAGGTCATATGAGGAGATTCTCAGTTTAATATGCCCAGTTATGCAGTAAACTATATGTACATAGTATTCAGTGCACTGGACTACAGCGATTGGTGACCGACCAACGTTATTATGTCCAGTATTGTGTCCTGGGATCGAATAATTTAAAAGTGCCAAAAGAAAATAACACAGTCTGACCTGTTTGTCTGGATGTGATTCAAAAAGACAAGCTAAGTGTGTGCACAGCAACTGTGTGTGTGTGTCAAAGTAGAACCAGCTGAGCCCCGCTGTGTGTGTTTTGAACTACTGTTGGGCATAGATACAACATGGCTGCCTGATATAGACTATACACCATAATGTTGGTCTGTGGGTTATGTGGCTATGTAAACAACTATTTGATGGATAGTCATTAAATAAAGGGAAATCGAGATTACAAATAATAATTTACTAGAATTCATTTACTAGACGAGTTGCCATGGAATTTGCAGATTGGATCTAATAGCTTTGGTGAAGTCTTATTTCATTAAATCTTACTATTCTTAATCAAAATTCAGCGATAAAAGTTTAGTTCATTTGGAGATAGAGATATTCTGTTTTCCTTGTGCGTTTGCAATGCAGCTTTCCATTTATCTGAGAGAGAGGGAGAGATGTCACTAGCCTCCCTCCATGAGTCTCTTACCTGCACTTTACTGAATGATCGCCTGCAGAGACTTTAGAAAAGAAAGGTATTATTAGCTGTAGTGAGTTGAAATGGAGTTCTGCTAACAGTCGCAGGGTATTAGCTGTAATTTCATAGTTTAAAAAAAGAAATAAAAAGTCCGCATTAGAGTGGTGAAGAGATAAATTAAAACACCTTTTAGGATAACAGTGAAAGAACAGTGACGTTTCATACCGTAATAAGTTATAGGAAGCTTGGAGCACAGGGGCAGCTGGTAAATATTTACAGATGACAGTGCAGAAAAGGCTTTGCTGGAGTTGTAGCCCCCTCTTGTGGTAACACATTGGCATTCTAGGCCTATGCTGCCTGGCCCAAAAAGCCACTACCTCGATTCAACTGAGCAAATAGGTCAGAGCCTTTCATTGGATAATTATTGCATTGATTAGTGGGTGTCAGCTGGCAACAAGTTATTATAGTGAGTAGCTGACTACCTGAAAATACTGAATGACCAGGTTTTTTTTCCTTTTATGGATTTGTTTTCCGTCTCTGATGGCAGAGCATTTTACCAGATGACAATGCCAAGATTCATTAGTCTTAAAGTACAACAAGAAAGTGGCTCAGGGAGAATGAGACATCGTTTTCACACATCGATTGATCACCACAGAGTCCAGACCATTAAGAACTTTGGGATTTGCTGAAGGAGACTTTATCCAGTTGTCTGACACCATCAGTACACAATCTTGGTGAAAAATAATGCGACTGTGGATGGCTTTGCATAGCCACTAATAAAGTGTTACAATACAGATGCTATTCCAAAGCTTCAGTTTATACCATCATAGCTGTACATTTTTCTAATGACAAGAAAAAAGATCTGAACATTAGTGATTAATTGAGATAGGGGAATGAACAGCCTCTCCGTAAATACGGTTTTAATATGTTTCTATATTGTACATGAAGGAAGAAAGTTAAGAAGATGGGTGAGACAGGTCATGAAGGGTCGTGTCCCTTTTCTTACTGTGAAACAGCGTAGGTTTCAGAAAGAGACTGTGGCTCTCGGTCCCTGGTTTCTGAAAGTGTGTACAATGTTTTGTCCTGGCATTATGTGTCTTATGATGTAATGTCTTTCTATAACACCCTTTTGTTCTGAAGGTGAGGATGCTTTCAATTAGAGTATTAAAAAAACAAAAACAAAACTGAATTATAACTTCCACCAGAAAACTATTTCAGTTTAACTTTTTCCTCAACACTTGTAGGGTTGGTATGCAGTTTGGTCACCATTGGTCATCTAAATCTAACATATTTCAACATATTCATTCAGTATTGATAGATGGCCAATGTGGCCCAAAAAAAAAAAAAAAGAAAATTTTTATTTAACCATAGGGTTATAGAAGAAATGGCAGAAGGCATGTTGTTAGTTTCTTCACTAGTGCGTTTACTCCTAGTTAAAATGTCAATAAGTTCCTCTGGTTTGTCACTAAACACATTTTCTCGATAAACAACTTGTCCCTGCACACTGGGGATGTTATTATCATTACAACATCTACCCAGACTGTGGTGCGGATCTTGCCCTGAGTGAGCAGATAAGTCGTTAAATAAACGCTTCACCGGGTGGCATTTCCTTCACAGGTGTGAGACTTCCTGTTTGTCCTGTCCCATGACGACAACATGACTCCCACCTGTCAGAGTTCAGCTCACTCTCTCGAAGAATGATGTCTGAATCAACATTGTAGCTCTGGCTTGACAAAATGTTGACCATTACAACAGATATTTCCTCTCCCACTCTAACCATTTACCACTGCAGATGTTTGGATGTAACCTCTCCACAAACCACACACACACTATATCTTGTTTTTGTACCATCATTAGCTTTGATGATCAGCCAACTGGACGTCACTGAAGTAACTTAAGGGAGGATAACTGGGCCAATATTTGTAGTTAAAACACAACCAGAGAGTGGAGCTGTGGTGCCATAACTTGATGTGTCACCAGCAGAAAGGAAGGGTTTCTGGGTTCATCAAAGTGCCTGCACTTGCACCATTTACTAGTAGTCAAGTGCGGGTTCATGACCCCAGTGCAGTTACTCATTTAGAATGCAAGTGGGCGTTTCATAGTTTCCTGTAGTGATTATTCTGAATAGTTTTTGTAATTAGAGTTTCAGGGTTTGTAGGTGTTCAACCACACAGAACATCTTGATAATTGTGGGCTACAATGGTTTTCCATCCTCATATTTTGAAAAGGAAAAATTAAACAAGTTTTTTTTAAACCATTAGAGTAAATCTAATTCACATTTAGTTAGTACAATTGTTTTATGCAATTTTTGATGCAAACTTTTGCACTCGTCATTTCTACATTTTTAAATATAGAATTATATGATAATGTTTCTTACTTTTGATAATTAAGGGACATTTCCACCGGCTTGGTTCAGCGGTAAAGGATTGGTTCGGCACGTAGAAGGCCCAAGGTTTGAATCCAACCTCACCAGGTGTGGCCCGCCCAGCCACCAAGGGCAACCTGGTGCCAGTCCGGAGACCAGATAAAAAGGGGGAGGGTTGCGGCAGGAAGGGCATCCGGTGTAAAAAACACAAGCCAAATCAATGTGCGGAACACGTTCCGCTGTGGCGACCCCTGGAGGGACAAGCCGGAAGCCTTTGATTTGTAGCAGCTAAGTTTAAGGGTAAGGTGCATCTCCTCTAGTGCCATTTAAATGGGTTCACACAACCATAACGATGGGATTTGTAGCCCTTTACACAAATCACATTCTAGTATGATGTGACTTGTTTTAGTCTTTAAGCTCTGACAAAGGAACACTTGTGCCTAAACTTCAGCTTCTTGTAACCTGCACTGCTCAACTCTCCTGCCTTTTCTACACCTTTTCATGCTTTTGCACTGCCTACACATGATTCTCATATCGTCCCATACGGTGCCAGATAAACCACTCTTCTCAGGAGCCTCATCGAGAAGAACTGTTATTTGGTAGCCATCTTGTGTGATAACTTTCCAGGATTTGTGCGTGAATAACATATTCAGATTCATTCCAACCTTCAATAAATTTTGCTTAAGTTCTGCTGATTACTGTAGGTGCTCTACCACCAGCAATCAGGCTAATGTGGGGCAGTAGACTGTGCTGAGTTGAGGGATGCACTATTCTTCAGCTTAGGAGCAGAAATTACAGGCACACTTACCTTCAGTGTGGCGGTGAAAGGACACTTAAGACTGCAATTGAGGTGTTATTGAATAAAACAGGGGCCGAAATATAAAGTCTGACAGATACCCAAACCATAACTAACCAAATACTTAACAGAGACCAACAGGGAAATAAGCAAGGGAACAGGTGAAAACTATCAGGGCTGATGATGAGTGGTGAGGTAGCTGAAATGACGAGACAGGAAGCGGAGTAGATGGATTACAAAGTGAAAGCTGCGAAACAGGACGTCTGGCTGTGGAAAACAGGGTGACAGGAGAAATAAGAGTAAATCCCCATCAGAGATTGATGGGGATAGAGAAAGAGACAGAGAAGGAGGAGCAGAGAGGGGGAGTACAGGTATTGACAAAGGGTGGGGTGTGAGCGGGTAGATTGGTGCAGGGAAGGCCAAAAGGTGAAGGCGAGTAGACTCCAGTGTCAGATCCAGGACAGTTATTATTTGTTCCTGTACATCTGCCTAAGTGAGAACTTTTAGGGTTACGTTACTTTTACAAGTGCCAATTTAGAATTTTAGTTTACAGTTAAAGTTTTGAATGGAATAATTTGGAGGTAACTTTGTGTAATATGCTCATTCCCTTTCTCGCTAAGAGTTAGATGGGAGGACTGACTCTAAAACATGAAGCTACAGCCAGCAGTAGATTGACTTAGCACTGGGACTGGGAAAAGAGGAAACCTAACCTAAATTTAAAAACTACAATATGCAGCCTTGGGAATCAAGCTTAATTCACTCAATCCACCCACTCATCCACTCAAATAGAGATGCTGCGTCTTACAGACAAGTGCGCGATACCCTTTCCTGCCAACTTTCCTGATTGGCTAGACGGGTGAGTCTTGCTAAAAACAATTTTTATAAGTGAATAGATCTGCACAAATGCCAGTACTGCTCTGTGAGTCTGCGTCCCAGGAGGCTTCTACAGCCCTTCTCCGCATAAAGATAAGTTAGGGAGCATATCTCCATTAAAGAAATATGATTATAAAAAGTACATACTCTACCTTTTAAATAACATATCATAAAAGTTATATCTGAGTAAAATTTATTGCTGATAATTAAGTTTTGTATGAGCAGGTGAGGCACCAACTGCACCGTGCTTTATGTGCCAAGCGTTTCCATTTCAGCAAGGGCATTAAGACAACAGTGGGTTACATCAAGTCCTCTGTCACCATTTAGTGGAAATACTTGGCACCTATGGTGCAATATCACACATGGCAGCACCCTTACCGACATCTCACAGGGTGCTGGAGCATCTAACAGACCAACTCTGCTTAGTGATGTGAGTAAACCAAAGGAAAACACTGTAAGTGTATGTGACAGATTGAGTTCTGAAACAGAAAATATACTCACTGGTGCTTTTGGCTGTGGCTACTATCATAAACCTATTAATTCAGTAAGGCATATTGCTAAAAACCAATGTAAATTGTATAATTCGGAAGTCTTAAAAATAGCTTGGACTCTTTTTTTTTTATAGCCAAAAAGTAATCGAATACATGCAGTACTGAGTACACACTGCAGAGTAACTCACTATGTTCCAGTAAAGGAAAATGTAGGGAAAAAAAACTGTTGCCAGGGAACATATAGGCCTCCTATCTATCAGAGCAGTTCTTCCTGTGGTCAGCTTTGTACATTCTCAGCCTCATTTTTTTCACGTTGATTCATGCTGTTCTGTGCAGTTCCGCACAGATGGTCCATACTGTGCTGTCCTGTCCTGTGCTCTGTGAGTCTTTGTTCTGGTTCCGTTTAAAGGCCCAATCACTTTTTATCTAACTCCCTAGCTGTATGTCATCGACTAACAAGTTGACTGATGTTCATCCAGAGTTCACACACTTACACACAAGCATGCATTCCTTTAGCTGCTTTCATTTTGACCTGGTCAAAACATTTCAAATAAGTGGGAACATGAAAAATATGGGAGGTGTTCATTCAATTTCACAAAGGCTGTAGTATGTGGCGCAGTTATATTGTGCTTCATTATAATGAGATGTGTTTAATGTTTTGTTCAACACATTTATGTCATTGACAAATGACATTGAATTACCGGGTTTTATGCATTATTTGGCCTATATAATGTGATCAGACCTATATCCACAATGCACTTAAACTAATAACACAAAATTATAACCTTTTGAGTCTTTATTGAACACACGTGTTAAACATGAAGTGAAGCCTCAGGTTGACTAAGCTCAAACATGCACTTTTGCCCACAGTGCATCTCTCCAGATCTATAGGGTGACATGTTCACATTGGTATGCAGTCCATGCCCTATTCAGTGTAGCGTGCTCTTCCAAAACAGTTCTAATATTTTCATAAGTCAGAAAACATTTTCTCAGTGGTACTGAGTGGTGTCAAGGTGGTCTTTGGGAAACCTCAGGCATGCAGCGATGTTTGTGTTGGAGCTTGGTATCTTCGTCTCTGGTGCCCCTGTCATGGACACTGTGCACTGAATGTGTGTATGGCAGACTGCTGAGCAGAAGATTTTCAGAGTGGGGCCACTCCACCAACTAAGCCCCACTTCAGACTCTAATTCTTCTTTTTTTTCTTTTGTTTACCAACAACTGATGTATTAGCAGATCTTTCACCCTTTATCATTTTCAGGTTTGACACATATAAAAACAATAATAACTGCAATAAGAAAGGGAAATACCTGTGTGACTCTGAAGACTGAATTCACAACTCTCTGCAATCAGCTGCTGATTGTTTTGATAAAATACAGAAACCATATGTTTCCTTCTGTTTTGATCTCCTTCCAAAGATATATCCAGAAATAAACAGACTGAACTCTGACCAGTCAACCTCCAATTTGTCTCATTTCTGGGTCAGATGCAGTTGAAACATTTTGATGCTGACAAGAGATGTTGAGTTTCTCTTAATGGGCCTTTACTGGAAATGTTGTGCTTTCAAGGTTAATCGAGACATGAAGACAAACACTTGCCTGTACACTAACACATCATTTCCACAGAAAGGCTTAGGCCTGCTTAGGATCATTTCCAATAACTGCCATGTTAAAACATACAGTGTAGATGGTGTGTGATCTCGGGGCAATAAATACTGCAATGCAGTAGTATTAACGAGGAAGGAAAAGGAGAATACTTGTAAATGTACTGTAATTATTTTATGTATTTTTCTTCTGGAGCTATAGTTGGTCTAGAATTGGGAAATACATGCAGAGAAATTGAGGTTATATTCAAAGGTTGAGTCATTACTAGGGTTTTTCCACAACACTTTACACTTCAACAGGTTGGTTTTATCACTGTCTTTTCCGATAGTTAATCCCAGGGGAACCGTTCCATGGAGAGAGCAATCTTAATTTTTTTCTTTTCCAAGCAAAACAGGCCAACATTGCAACATTAGGCTAAATCAAAGACCAATTATGAACTTGTGACTCCGTTTAGGCTGAACATATTGTATTCGGTTGCCATTATAAATAAACAAGTACTTGTTCTGTGAGATCTCACCAGAGTTTTAACCACAGATATTTAAACTGGGGACATGGATACTACTTTATCCGAGAAATATTCTACAGAGCAACAACGACATTCGTTTAAACTTTTGTTTCTAGCCAGTATTCACTTTAAACCAAACCATTAAACCCAAAACTACTGTATATGCTTCAAGATGCTAAAAGGCTACAGTAATGAGAGCTAACAGAGTTGAGTGATGGCGATGCTCTGCGGGTTCATCACTACAAGCAGTCAGTTGATGCTTTGATTTCAGAAAAGATATTGATTACATGAGCTTTAAATTACAGAATCAACTTACAGGTCCCCGTGTTTGCTGAAGAAAACATGACAACATGAACTTTGAGTCCATATTCGTAATCCTGATCCTCACAGTGTATTATGCGTTACTGTTTATGCAGTTTTGTAGGTACAATACACATTAATCTTCCAGTATCTCTTCATACCAATCTCTGTCTGTCTGTGTTCTCTCACGTCTCTCCCTCTCCACCATCTTCTCACAGCAGGAACCAGACCTGATCTGTCTGTACAGTGTATTCATGTGTGTGTGGTAGCAGTGGTCAGGCCTGGCCAGTGTTATTGTCCTCTGCCAATGGACATGCCAGCTTGTTACTGTACTGATCTTCTTTCCAAACCCTCAGTGGTTCTTGAGCAGAGTGTTTACAAAACCAAGTAAGGGCAGCTTTTAAAAGGCCAGGGGACAGACATCCATGGGAATGTTTTAGAAATGTTTTTTGGAATCATCAGGGCATTAATCGAACACGTACATTACAGTCACAAGAGAGCAAGTGGACTGCTGGATGTGCAGTTTGTCAAGTTGAGAGCCACATAAAAAACTAATTGACAAAAACAATTACTTGCAGCTGTATAGGCGGACCAAGCATTTCAGACATTGTGACTTTGGTGAGAAATTGCGTTTGAAAAACCAAGATGTGCATTTGGATGAAGGCCAACCATAAAAAGTATATCAACAACAAGCTACTGCATCTTTACTTGGTGGATTAATGCCTTGCATATCTCTGGATCTCTTTTTCCATCCCTATATTGCATCTGTCCATGATCTTCACCAAAAATATTCTGACTTAAAGAAAACAAAACAATACAAGATATTTTAGACTTAAGAAACCGTGGAAACAAGAAAGATTTACAGTTTTGATTGTACAGGGAGAGCATAGGGTGTTGTGCAAAGACGTGCAAGTGCGACGGATAAGCTGTGCTCCGGTCTGTCCCACTTGGTCTGAGAGGCTGCATCAGCTCTTGGCAACTGGCTAGATAATATGAAATGCCGAAGAACAAAAAGAAGCGATCCCACACAGATTTTCACTTCTCTGAGAAAAGGTAGGGCTGTGGTGAAAAAACAAACACGCTCAAAAGAAAAGACAAAAACGTTCTAAACCCTTTGGAAATAGAAAGATCTCATATGTCTCTACTTTCTTTGAGAAAGTGTGTATTTTCAATAGATCACCCACCAATTATTTGGCCTAGAAGTCCTTGTCAGGAAGATTAATGACACAATTCAAAATGCTGTATGGCTCCCACTCCAGAAAAAGGAGAAGAGACCACGGACACATTTGGATGAACGAAATTTTCAAAGGATTCATCTTCTATAATAAAATTATATGAATTGCTTGTCACAAAAGGCACCAGAATATCCACAGAGGCCCTGCTAATATAATGCCATAGGAAGTATGTATTTCATACTTCTGAAATTGTAAACACAACAAACGAAATTACAGCTTTAATGGATCATGAATCTAGATATAATCTGGATGTGGATGGCGAAAAGAGTGCTGAAGATCTCATTATGATCTGGCGTCTGACTTGGTGCTTAAAAACACAAAAGCAAAAATGAGGATAGTAAATGGCTTGAGTTTCAGCACGGATTGTGTAGTTTGGCAGCTTGTACAGTAACCGGTCGAACAGTGCTCATCAACATGTGAGTCATTTCACACAGAGGAAGCGGTTAACAAAAACTACTACAATAATATTTTAAAAAAGCTTTAACAGCAGAAATTAGGTTGTTTTATCGAGAATGGGTTCTTCACGGCCTCTTTTATTTGTTATCGTAAAGGCAAATTCTACTATATAGATCATATCTAGAACATAACTTTCTACTTAGACATAGTCACCTGATAAACCATACATTCTCTTTCATGTCTCAACAGGTAGTGGTGTTGCAAGACTAAAATGTATAAAGCACTGTGTGAAAACACATTGTTTTTTAATTAAAAACTGCCAAGAAAATCAAATTATTATTTTTTTTTTTATCAGCCCTCCAGCAATCAGCAAACTTGCCTAAATGAGTTCAACAGCAAGACACTTACTGGGAAGATAAGACACTGCTCCATTTTCATTACAGTACTTTCTAGTATAAGTGTCTAGTACATTTCCTCCTCAGTCGCTTCCTGAACTAAAACTATGCCACTTTCCTTTTAGTTTCTAACAGCAGTTAGAAACAGAAAATTGTCAACAGTCAAACAGAAAATTGTAACACAGTTGGTCCACAATCCAAAACATACTAATGTCACAATGTGGGCTATAAAATAGTGAGAAATAAACCATTTTTGTTGCTTTTTATATTCTATAGGTTTATTGGTCTATTGCTTTTCCAATGTAACTGTGAGGAATTTTAGCAATTTTTGCTGCCACAAACTACAGTCATAGGATGTGGGTGCAGAGGAATAAAAAAAATAAAAAATGTTGGTTTCTGAATTGAATGTTTTGCATTGTGGACCAACGTAGCTGTTGAACATTCTGATGTGATACTGGGATGAGTGTCTGCATGCTTGTTTTTACAGGTTGCGACTGTTTTCTCTTGCCCTTCAGATCAGCACCTCCCCTCATATCTCAACCGTCTGATATATATCAGCATTGTATCAACTTCAGATAATGTGCTAGAAAAGATAAGATTGGTGATAAGATTTTCCTTCTTACTGCCTGTCATGTGCAAGATGGTTTGTCTAAAACTGATATTCAGCAGATGCAGCCACAGTAGAATTAGCTTTGTGATGAGGTTGCGGTGAACTTAATAAGGACTTCTCGATTTCATCTTGTCCTTTTTTTACAAATGTTGGACTCTTTATATTATTCGAAATTGTACACTACTTCATTTCAAAGTCAGTCATAGAGCTCTTGCTGAATACAAAGATATGCACAACACCCATAAATAGAAGCAAACTGGCCATAAAAAGACACAAAACAACCTGTCGCAACAAGTCGGCGGGTCCCACAGCAGGGTTGTGGGTCCTTATCTCACAATCCATCCGTCCACATTGAATAGATCACCACATTGCAACAGAGATACCATCCACAAGCTATCTAATAAAACATTCTAAGGCCAAATGTTTGCATTTCTGCAGCTATTAATTCTTGATACAATTTGAAGTAGGTGAAAAAGAGAATCAAAAAGTTCTACACAAAAATAATTGTTTGAAATGATATCTATTAAAATAAAGAGCTTTCTTAGCAAGTCTTACCTGAGACTATGATGGAGTCATGGAAAACAGCTACACTCATTCTGCCCAAAGGTGAAAGAATACATACACCAACACAAATCGACACGTTATTTCACATTTATTCTGCACAAAATTGTACAAAGCATTTTCTGTGTGGGATTTTTTTTTTTTTTTTTGTCAGGGAGCTGTGACTCTGCAGTCAAATTGAATGGTCCTAGTTTCCTTTGACTTATTGTGTGTGGGTGTACGTGTGAGGGTGTAACTAATATGTGGATTGAAAAAAAAAAGTTGTTGGTGGGTGGAAATTTAAATATAATTCTGCATGCAACTATGATTACTACTAAAGGCAGGTTAATCAATGCCAGTAAACGTTTAAAGGCCTCCAATGGGCAGTAGGGCGGTGTTGGTGGAAGGTCATGTGACTTTGTTTGTCTCAAAGGTGCAGAGGTCCAAAACATTTGCTGCTATAAGATTTGGGATTAAGTACGTTAATAGTGAGTGACACTACAAAAGGATAGGGCTGCACTTTCCCTGTTAGAAATGCTGAGACAGCACAAACGTCAGCAAATTTAAGAATTGGGACATGGTTTTACAGTAACATGCTGTATCTGCAAACTTCTTTGAGTTAGGCTAACGCAGTTAGTCACATCCGAGAAGGTTTAAGCTGGACACACGGTGTGCACATAATCCCCCCATTGATACTTTCTGTCAAAAGAAAGAAATTTGGCTAAGACCTTTTCCCAAGACAGTCTAATATGTCTCAGTGCTCTGGAATGTACCACATATTCAAACTAGTGGGAAATGATAACCATGGCACAGTCCCCAGTTAAGGATTTACTGGTGATAAAGAAAGCAGGGTATGGGAAAGTTTGCAAGATGGCATGGTGTATCTTTTGCATGCTTTAAAAACGATACAATAAAAATCATCTTTGCAGGTAAGAGCAGCTTTTCATTCGACACCTGACTCAATTCCAGCTCGGTATACTTTGTAATAATGAGAAGCCTGAGTTTGCATGTGCAGAAAATGTTTGATCATTCTTTTGTTCAGCTGTACGGAGCATGATGAGCATTGTGAAAAAAATGTATGTCATGTTTGTGTACAATTCAACTGTGACAAGCTAAAAATAGGTTAGAAATAACTACTCCTCTAATGCCCCTAGTTTGAATCCACCTTCTGGCTTCTTGCTGTGTAGAGGTTGGTCGTCACAGGTTTTTGTAGATTTTAACTGGGTTATTCACACAGCCCTGCCTCCTGCCTAAGGACAGCTAGGACAGGCTCCAGCACAGATCGAGGACAGAAATAAGCATTTAACACAAGAAAAACTGACATTTTGAGGAAAACTATATAAAAATGTTTATAATGTGAAATAAGTGAAAAATCACTTGATATTGCATGTTTTTATTTTATTATTGTTATTGTATATTTTCAGCGTCAAATTTGAGCTTCCAATACATTTGATGAGAGACATATATAAAGTTTAGACATAACTTGACATACTTGTGTCTAGGTTTAATCTTTAGGATGAATGTGAAAATAAACTTTCGCAAACAGTCGTACTAATATAATCAATATATCAATTTAAAGGGACCAATACTGTCCATTTCAACTCTGTTATTATTGTGACAGTCTGAGAGGAGTATACAGGGACAAAAGACACAAGTGAGTGCATGAGCAGCCATGTGAGAGAATAAACAAAGTAATTTAGAACAGAAAAATATTCCTCTGTAAAAACAAGTTAAAGAGGTTGATCTCAAGAAAAATATTGGAGCAAATGTAACTAAGGAAATTAGTGGATAATTTGCCCCAGCAAGCTAGCAAAACAAAAGTCATAGAAGAATCTGAAAATACAAAAGACGTAAGAACCAGGGAGAAACACGTGACCATGTCCAAGAGACTGGACACAAGTGTTTGGTTGCTAATAAGAGCTGGAAGCCTGCATCGAGCTTAACAGACAGCTGTCCCTCCTTTCACTTGTGCTACTCATCTAATGTGTTATTTGTGTGGAGGGACAACATCAAATGAGGAAGACATTAACTGGTAGTGGCAACAGAGCAACTTGCAGGTTTCAAATGATTGTTGACAGTGGCTGTAACCAGCTTCTGGTTAGATTCACCTGGTTAGATTCAACTTCTCAGTTGGCACAGGTGGGAGTATCAGAAGATGAAGGACGTTCTGCACAATTATTCTCTGCACCAAAATTACATGTGTACAAACTTCTTTAGGGTCAAAACAAGACATATCACATTGCGCTGCACCCCATCACCCAATTCCACCTGCAGGATCTTTTATTGGTGCAAGTACATCATGCACGCTACTTTATAAAATTCACACGCACAAACTAACGGTTTCTTCATTGTTCGCTGTGCTCGGAGCTTGTGTGAAACATTTTTGGTACATTTCCGAATCTCTGGCTGCTGCTTTGAAATTGCAATGGTTTCTTAATTTAATCCTAGTTTCCTTTGACTTATTGTGTATTTCATTTAGTTGCTGTGCTTTGGTCTGTGTTCATTTTACAGTGGTATCGAGCTTATGTTGACCTCTCCCACTGTGAACACAGACTTTTCACAGCCGAAAATAATTTCCCTACTAAGCTGAGCAGACGCTGGCTGTTTTAACCTGGAACCTTACACTTCGTGTTTTAAAACAGCTGTTCCGTTGAGCCAGGATGTTTTTATGATGACACTGAAATCAGTTGATCGATTAACTGGCCAGCGATGCTGACTACTCACCATTGTGAAGAGAGAGAAGACATGTTGGTGCGTTTGTTCTGCAGCATTTAATTCATGTTCAGTTTTATATCACAGCGATTTCGAGAGTACAGTTTTAGCTTGATGTAACATTTCACTCCAGAAAAACAAAAACACGCTCACCGTGGTTTATTATAAATATTAAGCCATTTTTAGCCATGTGGGAAAATCGAGACTGTCCTCTTGTGAAATACGAGTAGGCTGTAGGGACCAACCACTTAAAAAGACCAACGGACACGTTTTACTGCTTGGAGACATGTGTCCAACATGTAACACAGAACTTTCACTCAGGATACTGCAGTTTAAGACCAGTTTGAAACTCATTCTATTGTTGTGGGTGTAAAAGTCACGCAATGCACATCATGGGAGACATGACGGTGAAAAGGTCCAAAGTTTAAAATGTTTAATGGGTTGTATGAGAGGGTAGAGACAAATGAAAGTTTTAGGACTTGTTGGGGGGACTGGATCATCAGCTGCATGGCAGCAGAAGTATTCAGACGTGGCAGAAATTCAACTGATCACCAAGGAACCAGATTATTGAGTGTACAGCCAATGAATGAATCAGACCCCTGTTATCATCGAATGACAACCGAGCTGGCAGAAATTCTGCCTGATTCTAAAAAGGATTGACCAGCACTGTGTTGCAAGAAAATTATCAAATGCAAAATGTCTTTATTAATTTTCTTTATCTATTACGCTACACGCCAACAGCCAAGTAAATGCTTTCAGCTTTCTTACTTATCTTACAGTCTCAATCTGTTGAATTTAACTCCAACTCACTGTATAAAAGGGTGAGAAGAGACAGGTGGGCTTCCCCAGACACCCAGTCCAACATTAGATAACTGTTGCAAATGTCTTTCTTTTTTTTTTTTTCTTAGCTTAGACAGGTTTAATCACACAAACTACACTTACAGTTGTGGCACAGTTGGCAGATTTGCATAATGGGAATCCAGACCTCTTTTACTGCCTCACGGTTTCATGATGGAGATGGGTGACCAGATGTTTACCTTGTCTTGTGTTCCTGTCAGTTTCAAGCTGAACCTGACCGAGCAGTTGTCTGGCAGTCAGGAAGCTGCCTGTGTAACATTTGCAGCAGCCTGCCCCCTGCCCTGCTGCAAATCTTTCATCACTCTGCATGGAGGCCTTTCTGGAAAGCACACACACACACACGCATCTGCCTAATATGTTGTCACTGTTTCACAATCGCTCCTCTTTATTCAGCTCTTTCCCCATAATTTTTTGTCTTTTATTATAGACTAAACCACGACTAGATACTAAGACAATAGGCAACACACAATAGCATTCAGCAGCAGAACTGCAGCATGGTGTGTTGGGATGAAACAGAAGGTGATGATTGACACTCCAATAAAGTAATGCTTGTGTTCTTAGGATAAGCAGAGAATCAGCTGATGTTGCATAACTCCTTTCTGCCTGAGTTAATTACACACCTTAGTCAAACTGAATGGGCCTAGAAGTCGCTCGCTGCTGAGTTGTACCTTGAGGTGTGGCCACATCTGCTTTAAATAGTGTGAGATAAAAACACAAATGACTTCACACTTCAATCTTTCCTGTTGTCTCTGAGAATTTTTGCATCTTTCAACACATTGTTTTGGTTGTGCAGTTCTGTGTGCATCCGCTCTCAGCTGGCTGTTGTTTACTGCAAAACAAACTAAAAGTACAATCAGAGCAGGAATGAGATCACTAGTTTTCTAATAATACTGCCTTCATGAGTAATGTTTCTCTTTGCTACAAAGTAAAATATTTTTCTGTCTCTTCCTGCAACAGCCCAGTTAAATTCAGACCAAGAAGAACATTGAGTAATTTGTCTTTTGTCTCCACACATTTTGACTCAATCGGCATCCTCCTCCCTAGCTCTTTGTCCTCTTAATTGTCCCTAATAGTTATCTCACGCTTGCACAAAGACACATCTCTCTAAGTCACTAAACTAGTGGGTCACAGAAAAAGAAACATTTGAGATGCCTGTTTTATTTTTGTTTCAACCTTTGAACATGTAAAGTCCACTTAAATCACTTAGCAGTTCTGTGCAAAATGCATTTGGAATCGGTTATAACCAGCATTGAGGCTGCACAAATAGCTGGAACATGGTGAGTGATGGATAGGATCAGGTCCCCACAGACAGGCTTCATAACATAATGCTCTAATGTGATGTCCTTTTCCTTTTCCTTTCCTTTTCTTTGATGCGGTGTCAATGATGAATGTCTTTCATGTCAACGATGAAACAGATGGACAGGAATCATACCTGTGTGTCAGGATGTGAGGTCAGACTGTCATTTAAAAAAAAGGTCATGTAGATTTTCTTCTGGTTCCACTAAACACACGTTTCTATGACCATGAGGGGCAAAACTAATTATCAGACATCCTGAAACAGACAGACACACACACACAAACACACACATATGCACACACCAGTATTGACATTAAATAGAGAACATTTTTTTAGAGAAGACATTGACAAAACAAGATGACGACTTTCCATCACGTATTCACTGCTGGATTTTGAATCCGATCAGTTAACTTGTTGTAGCTTTTGTAAATAGATGCCACTAATTTAAATGATAACGTCATTTGTGGGAAATGTTGTTCAATTTCTCTGTGAAGTAAAATTACTTGTTTTGCACACATTTCCAATAAATTTTTCACTTTGAAGACTGTGTTAACTCAGTCGTTTGGAAACGCTTCACTAATCAAACCTTTTCCATTATTATTACAAGAAAAAATAAAGGAATTCCCTGAGCTGCATTACTGTTTGTTTAGCTTGGTAGGGTTGGCAACTTTACTGTTCAGCTTTACTGCTCTCAGTGATAGCAGGCAGGTGTTTTCATTCAAAAAAGCTGTACTTTACGCTACTTTCCCAGCCCCAAATGCCAAAAACACAGTATCAGTGCACACGATAAAGCATTTAAAGCAGAAGATAGAGCCTGATGTTCCCATTTCACTAAAATATCCTGGGTAACGATGGGCCTTCAGCAAGGAGATAAGTGAAAATGAGTCAACCAGAAACTGTTTGTGCACAATCTCGTTTAATATTAGAAAAACCTTAAGTGTCACAAGCTGAAGGAAACCTTTTCTGTTTTCAGTAACCTTATTACTCACTTCCTGTAAAATACGCTTAAAACTCTAAATATAACTGGAAGAACGTTATACTCTAGCGCCAAAGGTCAAAACACCCCAATTGTCAGCACTTTATTCTGCACAAAGGTCTTTTGCCTTGAGGCTTTTAGTCTGTCCACGTTATTTATTGCACCATAGATTTTAAAAAAATGCAAACACCGAATGTCATAAATGGAGAAGTCACTTTGCTAAAACTAGGGAAGAATTTCACCGATGATTAAATCAAGATCACGCATGATCTAACCAAATTAAAATTACTGAAATATCAAATTTAACAGGAGTGAAAGTGACAAGACCAAATGTTAACCAGTAAAATGCATAAACAAGTAAAACAATTAGATAATCAAATAAATGCTGGTTGTGCTTTTAACTCTGTGTTAGAGCGAATGTAACATGGTGGTTTTGAGGGAAAACTTTCATATTTCCAAATGGGGATAGCTAAAATCTTAGGGTGGCCCACAAAATTGGTCCTCTTTGTTGTAACTCAGATGCCCCTTGACTCTTTTTCATTAACAAGACAATATGCATCCAACAAATTTACCTCAATTTCGAGAAAGGCACAAACATTTCAGAAAAACACACTTTTTAAATTTTTTACAATACAGCTTGATTTATTGTAACTGTGGCTGAACAAAATGAATTGAAAAAAAAAAAAAACATTAATTATTAATCCATTTATTGAAAATTAAACAAATGTTGTTTTAAAAACAAAAAAAGTCTCATTCTTTTAAAATAAATTAAAAACATTCTTCCTCTGACTGCGCGGCTCTTGTCACAGGTGGAGGTTGGAATTGCCGCTCCTCCGTGAGCCACTGCCTCCGTCGGTTGAAATTGGTTGGCAGCAGGGGTGTATATTTATTTTACTCGTGATTTATTTATATTACTGATGATTTATTTATTTACTCATGACTTTTTTATTTATTCATTGGGTGTTATGTCTTGATTGAAGATGACTGTTGGTTTGTATGAACTGAATATGATTTATTAAGGCGGAGGGGCTTCTCCAGGGGGGCCTGTGGGGTGGCCAGCAATTTTCTAGGGCTGACCCTACCACTCACAGCAGGGAGACAGGTGCAAGCTTGGGGGAAAAGCTCTGAGACGTCTGGTCGCCGGTGGGAGAATGGCAGTAACTTTCAAATTTACTGATAAACACGGGGGCCTGCAGGAAGTGAGCGCGCGGGTTTGGGCAGAGCAGGGAGAACGAGAATAGGAAAATAATAATCTTTGAAAATAACATGCAGAGCAAAGTGAAAAAGTGACCCTATGATAACACTGTGTGTGCACTATCTTGGTTTCCAACAAACTTTAGAAGAACTTACTGGAGATGAGTACACTCATTTCAATGAAACCACAAAAATTCCCAAACAAATAAATTGTCTTAAGTTGATGTCATTGCTTTTATACAACGTGTTTCCTGATAGAAGTCTCTTGTTTTTATTTGCTGGTTTATGAATGTGCGAAAAGATAAGCGCCTGAGGAAACGAAGCGAACAATCTGAAATTAAAGTGATTATTTTCCAAGGTATAGCTGGCATGCAAATAAGTCTGAGCGCCAGCGTATTTAGACAAAGATCCCTTTGTGCCCCTGTTGGTAGCTGCAGTGATTATATTCTGTTTTGAAAATTGTAGGAAGCCCGAGGGGTAAAATGGTGGAAAGGGGTAATAAGAACATTTCTACAGTAGTGAGTGAGTGTTGGAGTGAGTGAGAGAGAGAAAGAGCACACTCTGTCTCAGAGAAGTTGTATCTAAATGTTTATCTAAACCTCATCTGATGAAACAAGATTGCCAAAGAACATGAACCAAACAAAAGCGTGCACATGCAGATCTGCAAACAGCCCAACAGGTTCTGTAGTACAACCGTCATCTCCAGTACATTTATGTCATGGAATGCAGAATGAGACAGGTGTGGCATGCTGGTATCAAATCAAACAGCAGCACCCGCTGCTGAAGACTAATAATACCGGTCTCATTAAATCCTAATATGAAACACAAATCAGTAAATCTTTCACCAAAGTAACATCTGATGTTCTGCTTGGAGGAAATATTCCCAAGGGAGTCAGTCTGACGTAAAACTGTAAATACAGACATCATGACTTGTAGTGGTGACATCATCATGAGATGCAGGTACGTTTACAGTAAATTAAAAACTAAAACAGGGTGAGGGAATACTTTTAGAGATACCATTTAGTAGTAATAACAGAATTTAGTGAGAATGTGAATGTGAATCTGTCATAATCAGCGGTGGTAAATTTCTCATACTTGATGGTAAAATGTGAGCGTGTCTGTACCCAACAATAAAGTGTAGGTAACCAGAGGGAGGATTACACAGTGACACTTCACCATAATGTCATATTCTTTACAAGTAGTGTGTGTGTCCTTTCTGCTCACCCCTTGAGTTCAGGGTCGCCAGAGGGTCGCCGCATGTTGACTTTGGCACAGTTTGTACGTCGAATGCCCTTCCTGACGCAACCCTCCCCAATTTCTACCGGGCTTGGACCGGCACTGCACAGCTGGGGAGGGGAGAAGTGTTGTAATTTTAAATTTAGAATAATTATTTTTACATTTTTTTACGGATTTTAACTCATCCGTTTGCGGATTTGCAGACGTTTGTTGCAGTTTGTTGCTGCTCTGGGAAAGGTTAACTTGGTGCAGGAACTGAAGGTGTGAGGCTCCACCAAAGTGTGAGAGGGTCTTGTCTCGGTCAAAGCTGGACTCTGCCAGACTTAGACTGAGATTTGATGTCAACAACTTTCTCCATTGAGATAATGAATATTCAGATCCTGGGACAGTAAATTCTCGACCAAGTACCACGCAATGTAAAGAACGTGTCACCCAGTGGAGCGATTGATGTTTTTAGTCATAGATGAATAAACTAATCACAGCTGCAAACTGATGGACTGGTTTCTATGAGTAGAGGGACTTCATTGTTGGTTTGAGTGTCCATGGAGCTTACGAAATTACCCGCAGGCACTAATACTTGTGTAACTTACTGCGTCTCCTAGTGAGTTTCTCCAAATTGAACATCAGGAATCAGGAAACAGCCTAACAGACTAACAAGTTTGCCAGCAGTTAACCCCGAGACTCCTAAACTGACAGCCAGTCCCTTCCTGATTCTTCAGGGAAGGGGGCTGTAGTTCAGCATGTGTGGGAAGAGCAAGTAAGTGCAAGGAGCTAGTATCAGTCTAGTTTGTTAAGTTTGCAGTGCAACAGTGTCAGTAGTGACTGTGCACAGCTACAGGAAGCTCAGTGGCCACAATGTGTCTGTGGCTGACACTTTACTAAAACAAATGCAGGGCAGTAAGTTGGAAAAGATAAGACGCCTTTGCCCGTAACCAAACCGAATACTGACCGTGGTGCATTTAATGTTTGAGAAATCAAGCCACTGCTGACACATCATACAAGGTTTTAGTTGAACTTAATGGATCCTTCATGTGTCCTCCATTCTTTCATAACTTGGAGTTCGGGGGTGGCAACCAGGAAAACAAATCTCCACCATCAGATAAACACTTGATTAGCAGTAGTTTTCCGTTCACTTTATACCATTGGAATAAATGTAATGGTTACTTTCTATTTTACGGAGATTTTCCTATTAAGTGTTTACTCAAAGCAGTATCCATCATTGTTCATTAGCCACGCGGAGACCCATGCAGAGTGATGCCCACTCCTCTGCAGGTCGGACAATGTCAAACGCTCGAACTGTCTGCTGAATCCCGCTGGATTCTGGGTCGACATAGGTGAAGTACAGACCTATAACTCTAGCTGTGTTTGTGTACGCATTGGATGCAAGCTGCATGAAAGGTTTCAGCATGCACCGTAATTACATTGTGCATGTCCCCGTCTCTGTCGATTCAGTCTCACACATACACAAATACTGTGAAAGCGGTGGGACATGAAGTACTTGGTGTTTGCTCCTCAATTTGCCGGAGGGAAATAGTTTGCAACTGTTGAGACTTGTTCCTCTAAAGCTTATGTTAAAACCACACCTGAGTGTCGAGCTGATGAACATAATTATAGTCATAAGTGTCTGAGGTTCTTTATGAATGCACTGATTGAGGGGGGAAACTTTGGTGAAAGATTAAAAAACAATGTGTAAAAACAAACAGGCAACGCAGAGTCCAGCCAGAAAGGAAAATGCCAGATAAATGCTCAACATTTGTCACATATTTCCCATCCTCTAGGAAGTTTTCCTTCTTCAAGAAAACTAGTGACGGGTCAGATTTGTGACAGTTGGGTTTGCATCCTGCAGAATTTCTGGGTCTTATCTTAAAACAAAACACACACACACACACACACACACACACACACACACACACACACACTGCTTTCATACAGCAGCTGGCTGAGATAAAACTCGGTGGTCTTTATTTTAAGCAAGTGTTGTCAGGATAGTACAGGACATACTGCATGTTCAGCAAGGAGGCGATGACTCATGACTAAGAAACGTTACGTCGGTTCAGGGGTTTGAAAAAGCCCATTGAATCTGCAACTATAATCTGCAATCAAGTAGCTGAAGAGGGGAAACAAAAATCTGACAATTCAGATTTTACCAGCTCTTTGTAAAGATACAGTCAACAAAGGAGTAAATAAAAGCTGTATCTGGATTTACTTTTGCACTCTTTATTTGGCATGTTGATATTTTATTTAGTTATGTACAGTGGTGTTGGACACTGCTCTGTTTCAAAACGGTTAAACATTAACGTCTCATTTCTTTAGTGGGATGCACACCAGCATTAGCAGAATGCTACAGGTTTACTCATTAAGCTTTTATTTTCAAATACAACATGTTTGCTTGTGTAAAGCAAGCAATGATGGAGAAGTTAAAAGGGATGTCGCACCATCTCTGACACTGTTGCAGAAATGTTCTCAGCAATGATGTGAAAAAAGTGTCACATCAACATGTAATATTAGATTCATCAGCCACTACCACTAGAAAATCAGTACATAAGGAAACACAAAAACACGTATACTGTATATTGTACACACACCCAAATTGCCTAAATGGTAGATTTTAACAAATGTGCATGTTTGCTCAGGGTTACAGGTAACAGGCAACACTGTTATGTTAATGTCACCTGACTGCTCACCTGTGTCCATTTGATTAATTATTATTAAAAGGTCACCGGTGGATGAGTGTGGTCATGTGTTACAGCGCTTAACTCACAGCTTCGCTGCATTGCTGCCTATGTCATGAAGGACTGAGTGCCCCACAATACATAATGAAACACAGATATTAGCTTACAGACGGTTGTGGATTGTTCAACATAACTGAATCAATGAAGATAATCGTTAAGAACTTCCCATCATCAGTGTTATGCTAGAGGAGCAGATTGCAGCCAGCTGAGCAGCTTCCACTTTGTTATCAGCTACTGTATCTCTCTGTGTTTTTGGATCCTCTTTTAATCTCATTTAACGCAACTGATTCCACCGCTGATATCATGTGTGGAATTTTTACTCGGGTTAAATCCAGAACTGTGCTATGAGTTTGACCCATGCCGTTGTGCAGAACTGTGGGAGTAAAATGAGTCCCTGGGGGGGTTTCCTCCTTACTGACAACATGGGAAGGTTGTGTGGGATGTGTGATCAGCTGGACTTTCCTGAGAGCAAACACACAAGCAGCAACAGCCATTAACGGTGCTGGTCTGCTCTGTCTGTAGTGATAGTGTCAGAATTGTGCAGTTTTGTTGTTTACCTTTATTGATGTTACTGAATTGGACTGGATCGACAGGGGAGTACAGACGAATCAGGACATGCCTGTCAGTGATCTGTTCCCTTATTTAGAACAAAGAGTATCTTTAAGCTTTAATAAGCCTCTCAAACTCTTGGCACTTGACACTGTGTGAGAGCAAAAACTGCATACTCACAAACCGCAACGGTAAAATAAACAACAAAATACAGATCTGCACTCGTAGGAGAGAGACCGAGAATGAGATATTCACTGGCACATTCACACTCAAACAGGAGCAAGCACACACACACGCACGCGCACACTTAAAACGATGTTGATTTTGTCTTTAATCCCAAATCCCTTAATAGATGTTACACAAGGTCACACAGGGCTAAGTGTCAGCCACCAATAAATGTATTTATGACAAATGGTGCTTTCAGTAGATGCCTGATTATGAGAATCTGAGGTTTTGTCAGATAACCGGATTCTAAAAAATGGACTTAAATTGAGATTAAGGATGGAGGCTTGGGTGAGGGGTAAAGGTTGAGGAAGCTTGGTACTTAAACTTCCCTGGGGGAACTAAAACATTTCTCTGGTTTTCCCAGGCTGGGTCAGGACATCTCTTGAAAGTTCTCCTCTATGTACAGTAGAGGCACCCGGGCTTTGTTGTTGGAGTTTAGCACATCTATCATATGATGTTCTGAAAACTAAGGAAGAACTACAATACATAAGAGGTCAGTCTAGATAAAAGATGTATAAAACGTTGGAAAAAAAAACTTTAGGAGTCACATACAGTATTCATGCACATTTTGCTTACAATTAATTCATATTCATTGTTAAAAAATGACACATTATGTGATAATCTGGACACTATGAAGTGTTTTATTGAAATGTTTAATTCCCTTTTTTTGCATAACATTGGACTCAGGCGTAAATAAGAAAAGATCTAAATAAAGTTAAGTCCATATCTCATCTAACATAACATATGCTGCACATTAATAACTTGATAAATCTGTTTCTAGCATTGCTAACATGTGTCTTAATGAAATCTGTCCCAGATGTTTATTTTTTTGGTTGGTTGTTTGTTTTCTGAAGAAAGATAAAGGCAGAAATTCAAATTCTATTGAAATTCTATGTCTCAATTCAGCAAGCGGAGGTCTTTGGACGACTCTGTTCTGGGAATGGTAATAAATGGATCATAGCAGAGGAATGCACCCGTATTATCAGTGTGAATGTGTCCAGTTACCAGAATCCAGAACCGTGAGCCATTTGGCCTTTTGATTTGGTTCGATTCTAGGAATTGTTTGCTTACAGCAGGAAGGCCGAACATATTTACACTTGTTACATACTGCTCACTGGGTCTGCAGGTGTTTTCCAATATTCTGTATCCACATTGTTTGGGGTTGTGTCCACAAGCGGGACGTGGTTGGACCACTTTAGTCCACTGAGGTTGTGGGGTCATCTGATGACCTTTATTTTCTCCCATATCTAAGACCCCCCCCCCCCCCCCCCCCCCCCCACACACACACACACACACACACATTTCCCAGCTAGATACATGAGTGATGATCTAATTGCATATGGCTGCATCCACCCACATGCTGTTGAAACTATCCACAGGTCAACCTCTGGTCATCCATGTCTTAATGCGGTCAAGCAGCCAAAACACAAAAGGTTTTCTTTTGTAAGTTTCATGAACCATAGGTGAAATGTCTTTCCTTTCTTTGGGCCTCAATATACCGCCTCAAATATATGGAGGCTTCCCATAGCAGGCATGTCGCTAAGCTTAGCGTTCTTCTTTTTGTGCATTTAGCTTTTGCACCCTTGGGTGTTTACAGTTTCTCTCTCCTGCCAGCCATCTTGCTTCAACAGTTGAATATTGTGTTGCCAACCTATTATTATTGTGCCAAAGCCACATGAGGTGTAAACCAGTCTGCACTGCCTGGACATTTTGTTGGAGGAGTAAAGTAAATGCTGGCCCGAAGGAAAACAGCTTAAGAAAATGCCATTGCATTTAAGTTGCTAATAAATGTTTAATAAAAACATGATCAAAATATTATTTAAATAGTCATAATGATGGGTAGCACAGCGGTGGAGTGGTCAGGGCCTCACAGTCAGAAGATCCCCGGCCTGAATCCCCCAGTCATCTGTGGCCTTACAGTCATAATCATGTACTCCAAAGAAATGATTTCAAGTTTTCCATAGGGGAAATTCTTTTTAACGGGCCTTGAAATAGGTTGTTTTTACTTGCAGTTACAGTTTGAAAAACGACTTTTCTAACTTGGATCTAACCTCAGCATTAGCAGGATTCCCAGTGACTGATTTATAAAGTGACTTTAAGGATATATTTGACTATTTTAAAGTCAATTTTGATCATTACTCACATGCACAGACACTGTAGCTACATTCATGCTACATTTCAAAGGCAACAGTCTGCCTTTGGTGTAAAATTATGTTGATAGCCATAGTTAATATGAGGCTTCAGCTGTTGGACTTGGACAAATTCTATTCTTTTTGTTTCAAATCTCCTCTTTATTTTAATGTCTCTCACGACTACTCAGTGAGGAAATACTGTCTGAAAATGGTTGTTCTTAAACACTGTAACGCTGGAAAAATTTCTTCTTCATTTGTCAAAGTCAGACTGATGAGCTCCCACGTCAGATACAACTATTTTTATGCTGAGCAAAGAATTTGGATTTTTCTCTCCGTCCTCTTTGCAGCTAGTATGGACCAAAAAATCAATTGCACCAACCACCGACCATTTCGGTGTAGAGATAAGCATGGGAGCGTTGTTCTAGGTCAGACTTGAGAAAATCTCAACCTACTGTGCATTAAGGACAACTTCACACATGGTTCAACAAGAAAGTACATTAAAACATATTGCACAAAGAGGTGTTAGTTCAGAGGCAGCTGCATGCAAAAAATAAATACAATTAGAAGTCAATTAGAAGTCAATTCACATTACACGTCTTCCTTTCTGTTAGGTGCAAACCTTCCAATCAAACAGAAAGGTAAACATGGTGTTATCTTGAGCTAAATCGGCAATCATGCTAAAAAAAAAATACATATCACATTTTTAGATCCAAATCAACAGGTTATAATGTTGTGGCTGATTGGTGTATATTGTCTATAACAAGGTTGCGTGAGAAAAAGCAGACTTTTTAGCACGTTACCTTCCTCTTTGTGTCTCTACACTGAAAACCTCAACTCGGGGTCACAGGAAGTGGGATCTCTGTTAAGGTTTCCTCCGTATGTTAGTGGCGTACATAACACATTTTGCAGCACGCACCGCACATAACGTGACCGCTTCGTAAAACTGTATATAACACAACATCCTGTCCTGTAACATCTTGTTTATAGGTCATAAATAACATTCTGTTTGAATCAAAGAGACCAGCAACTTTGCGTGTCTCAACAAACATTAGTGTATTTATCTGCTGCAGCTGTTGTTGGCGAGCACAATCTGATTGCCCCCAAATAAAATGGAGTAAAGGCTAATAAAAAATGTTTTGTGTCCAATGGAATTTGGCATAAATAATATTATAGAATAGCAATGAACAAATGTTTATGTTGAAAAGATGTGTTAGTTTTAAAAAAACTCGTGTTTTCTCTTTCAACTTAAAGTGTGTCAGTGTCGTCATCACAATTACAGTTAGTCACAAAAGCAGCAGACGTTGGGGACGTTCGGTGTCTTGCCCAGGGACACTTTTGCTTGTAGCCAGGAGGACCAGGAGTCAAACCACTGACCCTGTGATTCATGGACAAGTATTGTTTGTGCAAATATTTAGCTTTATCGAAAACGAATGGAAGTTTTGTTCTACTACTCAAAAGTATTGATGTGACTCAGGGGGGGATATTTACTAGATGGAAACGGCGGTTAAGAGGTGTCGTTACCACAAGTTGAAAAGGACATATACATGAGGAGTGGGTGTGTTTCACATGTTCCTGAGCTTTTGAGCTAAGTGTGAAATGCAAAAGACATTAACACTGTAAACATGCCAAATAATTTAGAATCGTTTGCCTCGACGCTGAGTAACAGGAGCTGCGTTTGTAGCAATATATTCTGTAAGGGAAAAAAACAATAAACATTTTATCATTACAATCTTCTGAGGATCACATCTGTCATCACCGTAACTAACACAACTTCAACTGTCATTTAAATCAACAAACACAATGATTTTAAGCTGATAAAACACAGTGACACATGATCGTTCGTGCCTTTATCGGACACACCCATTAAACATACAAAGTCTTAAAGGTGGAAAAGGTAACGGCAGCAATCCTTCAATAACTCACTGAACCACCTTTGGCGGCAGTTACCTCAAGAAAGAGCTTCCTGTAGCTGTGGATTAGACCTGTATAACGGTCAGGAGGAATTGTGGACCAGTATTTCTCACAGAGAAGCTTCAGCTCAGCCGTATTCTTAGGGCATCTGGTCTCAAAGTCATTCCACAGCATCTCTATTGGGTTGAGATCTGGGGTTTGAAGTAAAGTGACACCAGAAGTCAATTCATTCAATAAAGACGTCAAAGATCACGACTTTGTGTTATCTGCTTACTTGTAGTTATATTGTGTTTGTTGATATTTGTGACTTTGGAGCCAATGTAACCTGGTGGTTTTGTACAGTTTTTAAGTTTTATTCAAATTATTTTAAAATGTCCAAAACGTGAAGGGAACTGAATACTTCCCAAAACATCTCTACACTCAAATAATCTACGCACGATTTTAAGAGTAATTCTATTTTATTCAAATTATATTTTGAAACACTTCTTGTATGCAGGGTTTCTAAATTTAGGATGTAAACAGTGACAGTGTAAAGAGCGTGTGCTCTGTAGACCTCTCTTTGTAGCTGTGACTTTAACAATGTTGAAGTGAATATAATTATCCTTTATCTGTGTATTCAGAGGTATTTTTAACTTGCCTGATGACCTTGTCATTGTGAGTACTCTGTGTACCAGTCCTGGGATAGACTGGTGGCCTGGTCACTGTAGCAAGTCTGTCAGGGTTTAGAGCTTCTGGATGGATGAATGACCTTTACTACACTTTGGCTGAGTCAGCCACTACAGTATTTGCATTAATATCACTCATTGTATTAAAAAAGAACTTACAATATGATTTAAAGTACTTTTACTCAGTTGTTAATATAACCTAGTAGTGAAATTTAGAAATGACCAAATATAAAAAGAGTGTCTTATAGGTCAATGTCTCCAAACAATATAGATATGCTTATGAAACACAGCAGAGCTCTTTGTGGGTGCAGTGTAAGTACATTTACTTTTATATTTTATCGATATCATTCAAGATTCAAAATGTGCTTCAGACTCACCCACTCACTCACATTCAAGTACAATTTGAATGAGCATTTGAAGTAAAATTGAAGTATTTTACTCATTTCTCTAACATTTCTGTAATTTCTACAAGATCTTTAAAATGAATGTAGTAAAGTAATTGGGAAAACTAAATCGCAAAATATTACAGTACAGCAGTTGAGTAGACATACTGTACCTTTTACATTACACAACTATGACCCATCTCAGATTTATACTGTCTGTGTTACAACACTTTGTTTAGCAGTCAACTGTGTTAATTAATATTATTTTTGTCATCTCACTCATTGTTTCCAGTTATCTCTGTCTTTAAAGCTGGCTGTAGCTCAGTTTGTAAGGCAGTGCTCCATGGACCAGAGGGTCAGTGGTTCAATTCCCGGCCCTTCTTGGCTAGCTGTCTGAGTGTCCTTGGGCCAGGCACCGAGCCCAGGTCGCTCCTGGTTCAGGTAAGCACTTTGCATCCAGCCACTGCCATCAGTATGTGAGATCAAAGCACTATACATTTAAAGCCGCAGTCTGACAAATCTGGCTTCACCCCATCGCGAACACGTGTTTTATTCTAAGTGGAATTAAATGTGCATGCTGTTTTCCTGTACACAAATCATCTGAAACTGAAACCATGATAAGCTTATCATGTGTTTCAAGAAAAGAAGCGATTGGGACAAAGTTGGAGACTAAAGTACAAATGTGTCATATTTTAAAATGTTCTCCCATGTTTCACATGGCATATTTTAATTGGTAAGAATACCAATTAAGTAAGAAATAATACGAGCTATTAGAGCTCTTAATTAGGTTTAGTGCAACAGCAATTAGAATAATTACTCCTGAAATGCAGAACATATGATGTAAAGAAGCAGATAACAGTGTACTCAGAGTGCACCTCTGTACAAGACGCGGAACAAAATGTGCTTTTGTGTTTCTTCCCCCTGGAGGTTAATTAGTTGTTATCTCCTACGTTTTACAGGGTTTACGTTTACGGGGTTATTCCTATTTTCTTATGCAGAATGACATTAAAGGCGATGAGGGAGGTAATAACCTCACGTGTCCAGGTCTTTAGTTCAGTGAAAGGGTGAATTCAGTTGTGATAGAAGAACTGAAACTTTCCCTGCATGAAACCTGAATGCAGTGATCTCCTACTTACTAACAGCTCACTGGCTACAAGAAAAGTGGAGGAGGAGTCGGCATAAGTGGGCCAAGAAGAAACTTCCCTGTCAGTTTAGAGTGTGGTAACATCGTAAGGCGCAGCGCACGGCCTCGAAGCATCGTTTGCAAACCGCAGACACCAGAGTATTATCCTGCTCATCTGGGTTCCGAGTGTTTACGTGAAGAAATCGACGGCTATGGAATTTAACATGGGTGCGTAAAAGGGGCATCTGGAGACAATGGATTTGGCTACTGGGGACACTAGTGAGTGCGCATTACTTGAAAGTGTCACTACTTCGGGAGTGAGAGGAGAAACCTCACCTAAAAGTGTGAGACAGTGAAAGAAGTCCTTGCAGAAATGAACACCACGGCAGCAACGGGCCATTTTAAACCGCCCACCATCCCGTCAATCATGTTCATTTTCGGGGTGGTGGGGAATGTCATCGCTATTGTGGTTCTGCGAGTATCACGAAGGGAACAAAAGGAGACAACTTTTTACACCCTTATATGTGGCCTGGCAGTGACAGACCTCCTGGGGACCATGCTGGCCAGCCCTGTCACCATCGCCACCTACGTGAAGGGCTCCTGGCCGGGAGGTGAGCCGCTGTGCCAGTACTCGGGTTTCATCCTGCTCTTCTTCTTCTTGGTCCAGCTCAGCATTGTGTTTGCAATGTCAGTAGAAAGATACTTGGCAATAAACCACGCGTACTTCTACAACAAATTCATCAACCAAAAACTCGCTGCGCTCGCTCTTGTGTTCATTTACATTTCCAACTTGGTGTTTTGCGCGCTGCCGAACCTGGGGCTTGGAAAAGTGACGCTCCAGACGCCCGGAACCTGGTGTTTTATCGACTGGCACAACAACGACACAAAATTCATGACCTTCAATTTGATGTACGCAGGTGTGAATTCCGCCATCGTGTTGGCCACCGTCATATGCAATGTGATGGTGTGCGGGGCGCTGATCCTGATGCACAAGCGGTTCATCCGCCGCACGTCTCTGGGAACAGACCAGCGGCGCATCGCGGATCTCCGGCGCAGACGGAGTTTCGGACGATTAGCTGGAGCAGAGATCCAGATGGTGATCCTGCTCATTGCTACCTCCGCAGTGGTTCTCATCTGTTCCATACCTTTAGTGGTGAGTACTTGTGCAAAACGGAACCAGTTACATTTTGAACGGGCTGTGTGCGCAACAGGTCTTTGTACAAGTAAGAAGGAAAATGCATTAAAACAAGTCTTGAAATGTCAAATAATGAGACAATCGTTGAGACTAAATTATACCAAAAATAAGCATCCTACCTAATTAAGGAAATTAACAACTAGCAGCGATGGAACCTATGCCCCATGACATGCAAGCTGAACTTTGTGTTCCAGGTTTAGGTATTTGTGGTCAGATGACGCACTCCCGATCGTTTCAGCTGTCGCCTTCGTGGTTTCAATACGCCTGGGAGCATATTGAGGAAACCCTGTGGCCTTTAGCCAATTAGTCAACTTTCAGGTGTTGGTTTGCAAACACTCAGTTGACCTGACAGTATCCAAGGATCCCTAGAGACAGTTTTGACGGGGCTCTTGCCATCTCTGCACTGCTCTGCTTCTTAGAGAAGTGACATTGAGCACAGCGCCTGTTTAACAGTTCGTGCCAACCACATAGAAATAATTCAGATAAACAATTATTTCACGAACTCAAACTGCTTTAAAGATTGTTCCAAATCCACCGATTTTCACTTGATAACCAAAACAACGTTTGTATGATCAGTGTGTAACTGTTAACATATATTAGTAGAAATATGCTCCGGTGCTGTCAGCGCCTCCTGTGACTCCGATTCAGTCAACAGTCCAGGCAGCAGTGCAGAGATATTGGCTTTTAAATGCTTTTTAACAAGAGTGAGTCTGTCTTCCAACCAGTCACGCAGTTTCAATTATTTCTGCTTTATTATAAGTGGAGGAGCATTCCTACTGGTTGTACTTTTCTAACAATGACTATTTGAAATGGTGGAGCATGGAGCAGGAGCAGGGGGGGGGGGGGGAGAGTGGGACAGAGAAAAGTGGGTCTTGAATTTTTATTTTTTATTTTTTGCTTTAAGTGACTCATTTGGCTGTTTTGTCTTTCATGTCTTCAGTTGAGGATCTTTGTCAACCAGCTGTACCGAAACCAGAGAGAAGAGCCTCTAGGGTTGAATAAAGACCTCCTGGCCATCCGCATGGCCTCTATCAACCCCATCTTAGACCCTTGGATCTATATCTTGCTCAGAAAGACAGTGGTCCTCAAGCTAATGGAGAAAATCAAATGTTTGTTTTGCAAAATGGGCGGGCGGGGACGAAGGGGTGGCGGGCAGTTCCGTTGTGCCGATGGCCACCTCTGCTCCTCCATCGTTTCTCAGGATCCCCCATCACTGGTGTTTCATGAGCTGCGGGAAATGGTGAGCAGCTCGCAGACCTTCCTGTACCCATCAGAGAGAAACAGTGGGAGGCTGGGTTCATTTCAAGCAGCCGCACAGGGTGGCTCCAGTTCCCCACCTGCACAGACGTTACAGGGGCCCCAGGAGGTCGAGGAGCATCAGAGGGGGCTTTCAGACAGCTCTTTAGAGGACACAGCGCCCAGCAGGCCACTGAAAGACCCTCCAATGTGTCTCAAGGACCAGACTTTCAATGTGATCTTCACGGATGAGAGTGCCAACATGCAGGAGAAATGCATCTAAGAGTCAGCATGATCCCATCCAGCATTTATCGCTCTTACAGGACTGTCTCAGTACAGAAGACAGGAACTAATGAAAGCACTGCAAAAATGTGATAATTAAATATAAAGCTTCTGAAGACTGAATAATCATCCATATCATCGATATCTAGTGGACTGCTAATTAAATGATTGACAGATGTGTTATTCAACTAAAAACAACCTACATCTATCAGTGTATTACTCCTCAGTCAGAACCCAACCACAAACTTCATATCATTACATACACTTCAGCACAATATAAAGCTCTACATAAGCAAAACCAGACAACAAGAGATTAAGGAGGAGCTCCTTTTTTGCACATTCTGAATTCTAAAACCAATGCAAGTTACTGTGTTGTTTTGCTGCATTTGGACAATCTGCACAGTGACTGTAAAGACTCAATGTTAAAATGTGAACAGTGTTCCAGGATGTTAATTTATTCTGAGTATGAACTTGTATGTTATTGTCTTCTCTGTGAGAAGGTCCAGATAGCTTGGAGCCATTTTAAATGTGTTGTTGTTAAGTGGCCTCCTAATTAAATGTGTTTATATAAAATTGTTCAATAACTGCTTTTGGCCCATTCACTCAGTATTTGGATTAAAAGGGCTTGTATCAGGGAAAACAATAAGGAGAAAAAAAAAGTTTTTAAATAATTCTGGAAATTCAGAGTCAAAGACAATTACCATTATTTATTATGCCCCATTCTGATCGGGTAGCAGTGACCTTCTGACTATACATCTAGCTAATCGGAGCCGATGCTCATTAATAATGGTAATTTTATGTTAAATTGCTTCCAAAAACAACCAGCTAGATGACAGAATTGGAATTTGAAATGTTAGGAAAGATGCATTTGGAGAAGTTTAAACAACTTTTAACCGATACATTAAAACGCAGTTAATCTTTATAAATAATGGCCAAATATATAAGCTCTTACATCCAGGCCGATTCCCAATATGTAATGGGCAACGCCATTAGTCTAATCAGACGTTATACAGGAGTTAAAGGGGAGACAAACTGAAAACAGTGAGTTTATTTGTCTGACAAGGTTCAGGGTTTAGCATTTTCTTCAAATGGATCTCCTTGTTTAACATTGCATTTTTGCTATTGTTGCTATAAAGATCGATAATTATCAAACTGTGTTCATATTTCAAAGCCTTTTTAAGAGCAACAGCCAGTGTTAACAATACCACTAAATGTCGACCTCTTCGTGAACAAATACATAAACTGAAAATAAAAGTTAAATGTCCGAACAAATGAGTTTGCATCTCGGTTTTTCAAACAAACTGCTAATAATTTACAGTATGGCGATGCTGTATAAGCATAACTCTGTAACTAGCGATAATATTCTGCTACATATCTGCTGTAAGGTCAAAAGCACTGTGTCCTGCAAATTAGGATCAACCAGGCAAAACGAAGATCTACCAGGCATCTGCCAGTGTAATGAAAAATATTTCAGCTCCTTAAACTGACCGGAATTTTGGACTGTTGCTTGAACAACTGTTTGAAGACGGCGGTGATGGACATTTGTCACTACTCTCTGAAGGTGAACAGGCAAAATTGTAAATCACTTAATTAAGAATAATTTGGCAATAGAAATAATTCTTAGTTGTGGCCCAACAACGACTCAACTAACCGCCACCTCACTGAATTAATGCTGTAAAAAAAATAAAAACAATATTGGAAATTCGTTAAACGGCTTCAGAGATGGAAACTGAATTAATACTGATCGCTCGTGATTAATGGATGACAGCTCCCCGCTTTATTGATTAAAACGCTGCAAGGCTGGGAACTAAAACGGCATTTAATTCCCCACGTAATTGTGTTTTGGTTTGGTGTATTGTGAATTTCTGCAGAAGCATAGATTCAGAGATTGCTCAAACAGATCCTTACTGGAATTCCAACGCTCTACAATAACATTTTCTTTTGCCAGCATGTCACCGTCAGCACTATTCATCTGCCAAGAAAATACAGGTCTTTTTTTTTTTTTATCTCCTCCAATCTTTTTCTACGGTAGCACTGATTGCTAAAACACATTTCTAACCATTATCCAGATCAGATGCTATGGCACTGGTCACCTGCAGGGAGATGTTTTTTTTTTTTTTTCCACGTTCAATGTGGCCGGTGTTTAGAGGCTTCCTAGAGCAATACAGTCTTCCTCTGAGAACAATGAGCTGTTAAAGAGCGCTGACCTTAAGCCAGAAAATCTGTTAAAGCTGTAAGAGACTAGGGAGGAGGAGGAAACTGTGATTGACAAAAGTGATTTTAACAGAGGGGAAAAGGCAAAAACGATCACGGGAACTCCACTTTCCTCAGACCATCACTTAACACCAATAATACAGCACAGTATACATGAAGGTTTTAAACGTTTAACCTCCTGCCACAAGGAGCCGGTGACGGCAAGTGTTTAAGATGGGGAAGGACAGTGGGCAAGGGAACAAAGGGAAAAGCAGTTTGGGTAGAGTCAGGCAAGAATACAATATTTGGGTCAATCTTATTAGGGTTATGTTGTTTAGGACCAGATAATAACTTTTCAGCTTTACAACATGAAAAACTATACTCGTAAACAACTGTAACATCCTATATTCAGGCTCACTAAACTTCATACTTTACCACCACATTGTCTATACCTGCCACCCGATACTGGTGCGTTTCAAATCTTACATACACCAAAATCATTATACACTGCTCTCTATAGAAGGTTCAATGTGCTCTTCAATTACATGTGTTATAAAATGTATTTTTACACTGTACGGCCAACCATCATTCAATACTACCTTTGTAAATCCTATTCAAGTTTCCACAAAATACAACATTTCTCACACTGAATATGGTGAAATGCAATTACTGTAAAATGATGTCCAAGAAGTACGTAGTATGTTTAAATGATGAAGCAGTGCACCCATAACAAATGCTATTGCTGCATATACATCACGTTAGAGTTGGAAATTTGAAAATCCTGGAACACTGGAACGCATCACACAACCACGCTGCAGCAATGTAACGTCAATGTAACGTTATCATGCTGATGTTAGGATTTAGCTAAGTCATAATACTTCAAGGCACATTGAAACTAGGAAGCAGTTTATTGTGGTTTTAGTTAAATGCTAACATCAGCTTGCTAACATGGTATTTGTTGGTATTTAGTCATGGATTACAGAACCTGACAAACTAAAAAGTCAGAGGATCAACAAGGTGAATTTAACCTGTGGAAGCAAATTTCACAATCATTGCAAAAGTTAAACAGTAACTTATTAACAAATTGAATATCTGTTAATGTTCAGAATTTATTTGATCTTTCAATACACGGAGTACACTGTTGGTCAATAAATCAACATACCAGCAGGATCCATGTGTATTTAACCTAAATAATAAAAAAAATAATAATCCCTAGACACGCGCTGATTATGCAACATTTAAAAACAACAGCTGCGCCAATGATAATTTGGGTGTGTCGCCGACAAGGGTGTGACTACTTATGTAATCGTTTTTTTTTTGTTTTGTTTTGTTTTTTTTGTTTCATATATTTGTATTTAACTTAGATCAATTTGTAGAGATTTGTCCTCTTTGTCTCAGAGTAGCACGTTGTTTACTGGTTAATGCTTTGCATTTACACGTCTTCTGCTCCTGGGACATTATTGTCAGGTTGTTCACATCCAGTTTCTAGAGTTATTCATAAAGGAGCTGCATTGTCTTGGGACTTCCAGTGGCACTTTTATAGAAACTCAATTAATCCTATATTTACACTGCCCTACAAAGCGGAGGAGCACGATGTGCTTAACACTAAACTGATGGTTTTGTCTTTAGGACACTAAACACCCAGTGTTTTACATTAGTTCACTACAACAATTCTGAAATATGCAAAAGCCTGAAACAAAAAAAGTTCCTTCCATGTACAGAAATGTAGTGCGAAAGGTGCAATCAGAATCCAACCTTTTCAAAAATAGTCCAATTATTATTTCAATACAAACATTTCCAAACTGAGCAAAGGATTACAATAAAGTGTTTGCAATGTTATTTTTCAATCACTGGACAATTTCACTGGAAGCACCACACTGTAAAACCATTAGAATGGAAATGTAGCTTGTGGTTTTCCATTTTGTGTCACTTATGTTCCCGGCTTCTACAGCTAAACCGTGTTGTTCATTTTGTTTCAGTCCACAGTAGCTTTTACCTGCTAAACCCAGAAAGTTATTGGATTCTGGGCTTCGATTTTGTTAAGTATCCTTAAATTATGTAAAAACTACCTTGTAACAAATGTACATATGAAATACAGTATTAGTACAAGCAAAGACTGCAGGGGAGGCAGAACTACCACACACACTTTATTTGTTTGTTTAACATACATGTTCTTTCTCACTGTTAACCAACATTCACCAACATTGGTGTATTTTCCTTGATAAGGGACTTAATTTAAAATTTTCTTACATTTTGTAGCGACAACAGGAAGCTAGTTTGTGAGAAACTGTCTTGATTTTGGATTTATGCATTTGTAAAAAATTATAATCAGAAATCATCAAATTTATTAGATGCAAAAATCTTTAACACAAATGTCCGTCTCTTCATTAAAGTATTAGCAGTTTTTCCTTGCTTCCTCTGAACTGTAACTGTTGTGGGGTTTATTTGTGTTCATTTTATGCAAATGTTGTACATTTTAAAAATAATCCCAAATGTTCTCATACAAACTAAGTTTCATGGACTGTGGATGTCTCCATTTACAGTGGGAGAATTTAGATTCTAATGTAATCACCAACAACATTAGCTGTTAGCCTAAACTGTTATTGTGCTGTTCTATGAAACAGATAAAATAAATGTCCACGTGAGACACACACAGCATTTACCATTTGTTCCAAATGGACACTGCAGACCAGTTTAAAGTCCTCTTGCTTTGATGAAATGTTCGTTTGATGGCGTTGCAGTTTCCTCTGATCCCTGTTCCCCAGTGAGTACAGTCTTCATATTCCCCTCAGCATCTATGATCACAGAGGTCTTCTTCAGCTCCTCATAATGCGTCTGCCGCTCAGCAACAGCCACACAGGCGGCCAGCACCTCATCAGACTCAAAATCATAGTCCTGTTCCAGCTCAGGGGCATTGAGGATCTGCTTTCTAGTCTCTTCCTCTTGTTGAAGCTTCTGCTTTGTTGCCGACTGCTGCCTCTGTAACCTCCATGCCCAGTCCAGGTCTTCCTGCCACAGGGTGCGCTCTGATGGGCAGAGGTGGATCGCGACCTGGAAAGACCTCACTGCCTGTAGGGACAGTACAGATATGGGCTTTAGGGGGAAACTATAGTTGATGCAAAGGCTTAATGCAAATCCTGCCATAGCTACACATACTCACTTACAATAAGATTCAATCCAATAAAGCAGCTCCGCCATGAATTCTACCTTTACAAGGTTAAAACTTCTTAAGGCGGAATTATGTTTCTGGGTTACGAACGAACGCGTACATGCGTGGTTTATTTTTGAATACGTTCGCACACGTGTTTCTTTTATGCTTGCACGACAGATGTATGTGTCCATAAGGGGCAGTATCACATTTGGAAATGGAAATTAACTGCACGTTCCCATGTTAAATGCACAATACTCAACGTCTGTAAAGGTAAACGTTGATTTCAGTGATAAAATGGATAATGAACTTTTTCCAGCTGCCTTTCACAAAAGTACACAAGGACAAGAGAAAGTATCTGAAGCCTCTGGAGTTACCTTGTTTTCTGCATCCATTGCTCAGATAAGGATGTGATGTATTTGATAGAACTACAAGGTTATGTACTTGTTACTGAATAAGTAGTGAACTGTAGTGAACTGTAACTGTTTCTTCTTCTTCTAGTTCTCCCTTTCTTCCTCTTTCTGGCTCCGACAGTATTTATTCAGCTTGTTTGACACACGGCTCCATGCAACACGGTGTTGAGATTTGGGAAGTGTGCGCATGGGAGCCACTGCGAGCCTCTGCCTACGATTACCCATAATTCCCTTGTCTGCATAGGTCTGCACTGATGTTTACATGTAACGAGACAGAAGTAGAACTCTGCCTTTAATTTAACCTGAAACCGTCAGAAAGGTGATATTTCTACTATGTGTTTATTATTCAGGTCACAGTGGGCGGTAAAGTCGGAATGGAATGCATTAAATTATGAGGTGGCTCTAATGTTTTTGACCATATTCAGGCTGTTTCTTGCTATTAAATCTCACAGTAACTGTGTTTGCACTTTTTCACTCCTTTACTTTTACTTCTACATTTGTTCTGAACTGCAGTTGCATCTATGTAAGAAGTCATTTGGGTGGGCATTCAAAAAAAGACTACTGTTGTGCAACTGCTGGGTTTCAGTTCACCCATTCCTATACACAACAGTGACCAATGGTTGTAGACTTAGCGAAAATGACGTGAGCTGCTGTTTGACATTTTAAGTGACAAATACGTAGCCCACAGATGCTGTAGAGCAAGGGAAAATAGTCTTCTGGTTAACTGATCGTGGATCATCATTCTCTTGAACTGGCTAAAAAAACGGGCTGCAGAATTAAATTGGGAATTAATTGAAACTTTAATGAACCACAAATAAATTAGATTAACCGATTGGTCAATAGATTCATCATTAGAAACAAATATCTTTAGACTGCCATTAGGAAAGCATGAGCTCATAAGTCTCAACAGCATCTCACATTAACCTCTTGTGTCAGTGTCTTTCAAATTCTCATTTATTCATACTAAACCAATAAATGCAGGCAGCTTTACAGGAATAATTTTTAATTGTTATGTTTTGTAGGAAACAGCTGCAATATTATATCTGCATAACAATCTGTTTAAAAAAAAAAAAGCTGTTTTCAAAGGGTTCACAAACTACTGGTCGTGCTGCAACGTTTTTGTTCAGTGCATTTTAGTTTTCTTCATGAGATTGCAGGTGATTCGGATTGTAAAGTCCCTGAAACACTCTATTGCTTCCATGTCATTCAGAACTTTATATACAAAACATTTGTATGTTTTTTTTCTAATATGCCTGTTGACATCACAGCATCGTCTGACTGATGCATACACTCGTCACGTTTGAGCAAATAAACCACAGAGAGCAAGGAGCATTTTCACACTTCAACCAAAACTTAAGATGCAAGAGAAGCATCTCTGCATGATAAAATGAAAAACTGGTGCTAAACAGTTGTGCTACCTTTGGTTCAAATATCTTTAGATTGCTATGAGCTCATCACGAAAAATGTATACTGTAACTTTAGGTACCATGCTACCATACCAAGTATTTTCCAAGAGTGCATTTCCATTTTATAACCTTCTCAGGTGGTTTTTAATTTAACAGTTTGAGCCACAAAGGATAAAAATCCCCAATATATCATTAATAGAAAACAATTCCAAATTTATAAAGCAGATTTATTTTCCTGTCATACCACAGTCATCATCTCACAAATCATCATCTCGGTATATTTACTGAAGTAAAGATTTTGAGTACTACTCTGTACAACACTGCTTTCCTGCTTCTTACATCTGTAATGTTTTGATTGGTCAATGTCAATTGGTCCATTGGAAGATATAGTGATGTACTGGATATTAATTATTATAAAATCTTTAAATTATAGATGCATTACAATTTATGCTGCTATAGATTGACTTTGCAACCAGCGGTTAAAGTGATGCTGTGGATGTGTCACCGATGTATCAAACCAAGCATTTAATGACCACAGTAAACGCTTACATCCTACCTTGGTGTTAAAGCAATTTCTTCAAAAACATGAAACGTGTTTGCTGAATTAAAACTATCTGTGCCTGAAACAACATATCAAGTTCCATCTTGAAAAGACTAAAGACTCAACAAGTGTTTCTTTTGAAATGAATCCTTCAACAGACAAAGGCCACTGCAGGCAGACTAACCAGCTTTGCTGGGAAATGAACTTAAAAATAATATCAAGAAGATAAATGGTGTCAGAACTGTCATGCTGCAATGTAGCCAATGCCAGTTTCCAACATTTTTTAAAATGTTACAAGAAGTGGCCAAAAAAAAAAACAAACAAAAAAATAAACCAACCAGAAGCTATGGTTTGTTTTAATTGGGTAGTTTCCATTTTCCTCGAGTGATAAAGAGGAAATAAAACAACAAAAGATACTCTTGAGAGCAGAAATGGGGAATCACTGCACTTTGCACAAACAAGCACTACTCAAACATGTCGATGCATACATAACCTTTAAACTCGACAGAACAAGTTTCGCTAAAAATAGATCTGCGTTTTTTTCCCCTATTCCTTGTCAGTGGCTTCTTTATAGAAAGAGGTGTGTCTATATTTGGTTTAGTTTAAGCTCACGTAACTTTCAGCACTTCCTATTGTTGCTTTTGGTGCCGTAGGACAGGTCTCTCGCTCTAGGACATGTAGGAGCGACACACATTTGCATTGTTTGCATGGCTCTAAATGGGTGAACAGTGTAACTCTGATCCACAGGTTTGCTACACCCACAGGTACCAACGTGTTATAAGGCAATTTAAGCAATCATCCAAGCCCCAGGCAGCAGGGTGTGCTGTAAAAGTGCCACTTTATCTCAGAGCCAGAGAGTTTGCAACAAGTGGCAAACAGAAATAAGCCTTAACGGCTCTTCAAAATGTAAGACAGCAACATATGGGCAGCTACCAAAACAGCTCTAGCTCAATGGTTCACGAGAACCAAACAAAAGATTGGATTTACGTCACTGCAGTGAGCATTGCCTTCGCCATCCTAATATCTGAAATTACTGCATACATCCATTATCTAAACCATTTATCCTGTTATTGGTCAAAGGGGTTCTGCAGCGGCTGCAGCTGTCAGTGGGAAAACCAACCTGAAATATGGACACGTCCCCAGTACACAATGCTATTTCATTTGGTTTTTCGTCAGGCTTTATTGTTTCTCCCAATCTCATCTGCTCTAGCTACTACTCCCTCCATCAGGTACGGCCCTGTGTTTTGTGAGCGTGCCGTGTTCTACTTTATTGTCATATGGGGTGTATGGTTAGCCATAATTACCAGATCCACTTCTCCCAGGTTGAGTTGGGCCCTGCCCAGAGTCTGCCAGCCTTCCCACCACACTGGATGGAACTTCACTGCCATTTCTGCTGCTTTCACAGCTGGGAACAGTTCCTGCAGAATGGTCAGTACCTGGAAAGAGCAAGCAAACTGTAAATCTCTCAGTTCATTTTGAGCATTGAACAATCAATATTTACAAAAGTATTAAATGACCTCAGTGGCCAGTGCATAGCGATCATGTTTTAGGATGTTAACATTTCTCAGTAAATTTGAGTTTTAGTTCTGTGTGTGGAGTGGAGAGCTGATAAATTTGATAGTAATCCGTTATGGAAACTAAACAATTTCAGCAGAATAATCTTTGTATCTTATTGAAAATTAGTTTTCATTGAATTAATTGTCCCATGATGTTTCCATTTGTATTAACATCCCTGATATTGTACAGGGCAGAAAAAAGCTCAGTCACAGTCACAAGATTACTCACTTTAATTTACTAATCTATGCTCACATTTAACAGCGCTGCACTAAACACATTAACCTCTTGTGTCAGTGTCTTTCAAATTCTCATTTATTCATACTAAGCCAATAAATGCAGGCAGCTTTACAGGAATATTTTTTTAATTGTTATGTTTTGTAGGAAATAGCTGCAATATTATATCTGCATAACAATCTGTTTAAAAAAAAAGCTTTTTTCAAAGGGTTCACAAACTACTGGTCGTGCTGCAACGTTTTTGTTCAGTGCATTTTAGTTTTCTTCATGAGATTGCAGGTGATTCGGATTGTAAAGTCCCTGAAACACTATTGCTTCCATGTCATTCAGAACTTTATATACAAAACATTTGTATGTTTTTTTTCTAATATGCCTGTTGACATCACAGCATCGTCTGACTGATGCATACACTCGTCACGTTTGAGCAAATAAACCACAGAGAGCAAGGAGCATTTTCACACTTCAACCAAAACTTAAGATGCAAGAGAAGCATCTCTGCATGATAAAATGAAAAACTGGTGCTAAACAGTTGTTCTACCTTTGGTTCATCCTGAAGGGAGATTTCACAAAAAAATATGCAGGAATTGTTATTTGGAAAAGCCCAGTTAAGCCCCAGACCCAATTACCCTCAAGACTTTACCACACAATCTACACTTCTAATGACCAAAACAGCCACTTCTCACTATCTGCATGTTTACCCTGTTTACCCTGAAATCCTTTACTCAGCCAGGGTGAAGTAGTGAGTTTTACAAAGGGAGCATACTCAAGATGCTGCAACAGACACACAGACAGACAGGAGACTGCACATATTAGGCAAGCCGATTGAGTTAAACAGGAAGAAATGCAATGAGGGGAAGTGAGTGACCAGAATCAGTATAACCATGCTCCTCATCGCGGCCAGTAATGGGGATATAATGACATCCTGCTAATGACTGCGAAAAATATTACTAATAATAGACGTAGGTAAGATGTGCCAGAAATTTGTAGTTACACACATTTGAGCTAAATCATCGCAAAAAACAGATGTCTGTGCTTATGGCATACCATAATTCACTCATGGTATGGGGCAAAAATCCCTATTGTTATTTATGCTGTTCTCCAGGCCTGGTCCTTTAATGATTTTCTTCTCAAATATCTTGTAATGGATAATATCATATTAGGCATACAATACTCCATTTGATGTAAATGGCTACGGCTAGAAGAATAGATTTTATTGTGTTAGTTGTAGTAAAAAGAATAAGAAATAATGGAGAGAGCTCTGTTTGACTACATCCTGCAGCTTACAGAGGAGAGGTTTATGTTAGGGCTGTGAAGCACCAAGCCAGCTTCAAAGAACTAGCAGCAATAAAGGCCAACCCCTACGTTGGCTCCTGTCCCTTTTGTGGAACACGGGAGCACACCACAAAGATGACAGCTGATGGGTGTATAGCATGCGTGTTCTGCACTAGAGTTAGAGGAAGACAAAGTGGAAGACCTGGGACTGCAGTTATACAAAGTGTAAACAAAGAGCTGTTTGCTTACCATTTTTATACCAGTCTCGCTCCTCACGGAAGGTTTTTTAAGCAAATGCAACACACTGAATCATCTTAAGCTGCCAAGAGGAGTCCGACTAGTGCTGACAGTATCTGACAAACGGCAGAAACTACAGAGACGGACACTGACAAACCGCCTGAGCTAACAGCTGACCCTTGGCTTGGTGTGTTGTAGCTCTAAATGAAATGGCAGCTGAGGGATCACATAAGAATACCAGAAAAAAAAAAGAACCCACATGAAGATGAAGTTAAAGTGAAAAGAAAAAGGGAACGACTTACATACAACGTGTTGGAAACATACTGCAGATATTCAGCAGTGTCATCACCATGCCGATATCACTTCTCTGACTTAAAAGCATACCAAAGTGACCGTGCTGGCTGATAAAAAACCACAGGCACACACACATCAGCATAAATACAATGCTCTGGTCAGAAGCATTCCCAAACTCAAAAATGGCATCAATTGAATGTCTTTTCACTGATCTTGTAATACCAACTTGCAAAACAAGTTGCTGCAAGTGACTCATTTACTGTTTGCTGGCTATGATTGCTTTGGTATATCCTACACAGAAAACCCCTGCTAGCTATGCTACACCAGATGTACAATAGCAGAAACACACTTTAAAGTAATAGTTCACTAAAGTCAATTTAACTAGATGATCTGTTTAAAGGATATGACAACTTTATTCAGGTCTTTCTTAATACAGCACTCACATGCCTATTATTGACACTGTGGTAACTGTAATAACTCTACCTGTCCATACTGGCCATCAAGACAATCCTTCGTAAACCAGCTTCAAAGAAAGTGAGTAAATCCCGTCAAGTAAGGATATATTTAGAATCAGTTTGGAGAAGAAGAATATTCAAAGCCATTAAAAACAATTTCAGTATTTATATGGAAACGTGATTTTGGTTTTAAAGGGAAACTCAGCCAATATGCCACTAAACAGTACGTTTACAGGTCTTGGTGAACAGAGCTGGATATGAACATATAAAAAATAAAAACAAAAAAGGCCACATAGAACAACACACCCAAATCTCTGATCCAGCTGTTAGCGGTCACATAGCATTATGGACAATGGAGGCAAGGACAAAGAATGTATGAAATAATCAAATTTGATGCTTTTTTACCTATCCATCATGAGTCCAGCAATTTTATAAGCTATGTGACCCTATATTTAAAGGTCAAGAACAGTAAATATTATAAGTGTGGAGAGAAAATGAGTAGACACGAATATGCAGTATAATACCTGAGACTTCATCTCATACAGCAGTGGATTGTCTGGAGTCAGCTGAATGGCCTCATCCCACTTCTTAATGGCTTCCCAGTGCCTAAAGAAAACACACATTGTATCTGAATCAATGAATCAACCCACCTGAGAAAAGCGAGGGACTGAAGGATCACACAATGAGAAACCATAAGCTGGCTACTGCACCGGGAAAGCTGTTCAGTGTTAGGCACAGCTATCCAAATCGATCAATGCCTCACACGGACATGTTGCGCTATACTATGTTTAACACATGTTTGTACTGATGTTTAATTCTATGCATTGCTAATGACTGACTCAGAAACTATGACAGAGAGCAATGATAATGAGATTTTCCTGAGATTTAATACACTGTATGTTATTTAATCAAACATGTAGTAGGGCACCATGGCTCCGATTGTAACATACAGGGTACTTTGTGGTTGCTTGGAATAAAGAAGTCACAGTATTATTGAAAAGCTGCCCCTAACATGTCTTTCCATTCTTGCATACAACTTCTCTAAAAGCTGAGACTTTTATGAAACATGGGTCACAAGTTAAGCAATACTTCAGTTAATATTTACTACTTTTTTATTTTCATGCACGCTTTTGAAAAAACAAAACTAAACGCCACAAACATACTTCACACCTGTCTGACAGAACGGCAGTGCTTAATTTACAAAAGCTGCAGCACTTTTAGTAAACACACACAGGACCAATGAGGTCAACTGACAGCCCATAAATCAAACTCTTCAAAGAAAAGTCTGAAATGTTGTCAGTGTCTTATCTTTGATAGCAAGGCAAAGATGTGGGCGATAAGCTCCTTTAGCAAGCAGAAAGAATTTGCCTAAAATTGGGCAGAAATCACATTGTTGCTGCAGTCTCACTTCAAGCAGCTAAGGCCAATGTAAGTCTACTGGTGTGTTTTACATACATTTACTTACAAGGGTTTACAAGTCTTTGGTTTGGTTTTGTTTTTGTTTTTTTACTTTCTAACACGGCACAGACACATGAATGTGGAAATGCTCATTCCAAAATTCTCCACCTCAAGTCAATATTGACTCAAAAATCATTTCCTGATTAAGACAAAGGCGTGGAAACATTATGAGGTAAATTAAACTGCGGATGTGACAATGCCTATCATGTCAAGTCTTTTATAATCTTACAGAGTCACACATACATCTCCAACAAGCTAGATTCAAAAGGCATCTAAATTACACAATAAGACCATTAACAGCTATTATTTACAATAATTATTTGGATTACAGCCGGATTAATGAAGAATAAAAAACCAAACATACACCATAGGTTTTTTACAGTAAGAGAGAGGAATAAGGAAATGGAACTTTGCAACTCAGAGATGAAGCAAAGGAGAAATAATTTAAGGAAATTAGGCAATAGGTAATAGGCCACATGAAGCCATAGAACTAAAAATGACAAATTTGCTGTTAGAGCAACCTGGAGAGAAAAAAAATAGAAGCGCCCAACCATTTGCATATTCTAAGAGCAGTCATTTGTTATTTTGAAGAAAAAGAGAACAAATATAAAACAAATTGAGAAATTTGACCATTTTTTTTGTGCAGAAGAGAGATGGGGATCAGGACATTGTCTACTTCACATGCCGCTTTCCCAAAGAAAGAAACAATACATGGGTACAATTATAATTAGTCTTTTAGAAGACGTTTTTATCCAAAGTCACTTACAAGTTGCTCAAGGAGACTTCGACATGTAGTCAGAAGGAACCATATTTTGAAAACATGTTTTTCTTTAGGCAAAATCCTCTTTCTTCACAATTACAGGTATTCAATAATCAGAAGAAAATTGCATCTTCTAGATCAGAAAGTAAATAAACAAGGTCCTCAAACAGGCAAATTTTGCTTTCTTTTGTCTTTGTCTGTTTATTGACACACGAGCTACTAAAGGATTTTTATGCCGTGTCACACAATGTGATGTTCAACAAAGTGCTGGATGTCTTCCTCATACTGAAAAGCAGAGAACTGCTGCTCCAAATAATAACGATGGTTATCATAATTCAGAATAACATAAACTCTCCACAAGAGAGCACAGGAGGTCCTGGAATGGATTGTAGGAGCAGACTGTTGTATGCTACACTTTAAACATGTCTATATATCACTTTGTTTGAAAAGCTTTTAATAAATTGTGCCGTGTTCTTTTATTTATTTTACAAAACAATGTTAGAGTTAGGCTGCTGTTAAGCAGCTGTTCTCTTGACCAAAGCAAAAATCATGTTATTATTATTTTTATTCCATAATCTGAGCTCATACTCAGAAGAAGCTTTTAAAATGAAAATCTATACTCCTTAAAACCTAGACTGCAAAAATCTGTGCTTTCCCCAAAAAAAAGCAAAAAAAAAAAACCCATCAATCAACAGAGATGTGGATTGTATAGTTTTTATCAATAGTAAAGTCAGTATTAAGTTTAAAACTGTAAGACGAGTCTGGGTCCTCTGTAAAATGCTGCCCTCCTCTGGAGGATTTCTGATAGCAGATGCACTGTATTATTGTATTACATGTCATAAGTGAAAGGTGGAAGTAGAAGGACAGAAGAAAAAGTTATTACAATTGATGGTTTCAGAATATGGTAGTGAATTTCATAGAGTATGTCTAAAAACCATTTATCAAATGTCACGTGATGCCTCTTCTATTATTAAAGGATCCAGTAGCAGGGAACCAATGAGTCTGCAATCAGCCTGGCCCTGAGTAAAGAAAGTACCCTTCAAGGAAATAGTAACGTGCATAAAATCTTTCTTGTCCAGCTGTTTTTAAATTGTAGCTACGGCTGAGCAAATATTCATTAGCAACCCTAATTCAATATTCAGCAAAAACTCTAATCCCACCACCGACAGAACAACAATCAGTCCCATGCAGAACAGCATATGGGCCTCTACAAGTAATCTAACAATGAAGCTGATAACGGATGTGTGCTCTGAACACTGTCCCTCACCTGCCTTGCTCTGCCAGCAGCGCACCCTCCTCCTTCAGCCTCTTGCTTTTCGCCGCACAGTCCTCCAGCAGGATCTCCCGCCGCCGTTTGATCGCATGCAGCCAGTCCACCTCACCATCATCGTCGTCATCCCGACAGCCTTCCTCTTTGTCAGCCTTCTCCGCCTCGGCTTCGAACTGCTGCACCACGGACTTTGACACCTTTTCACCAACTTTCCTCTTCCAGCCGAACGAAGCCATCCTGTGGGGGGAGAGGGCGCTGTAAAGTCCCTGGGTATGTTTTGATGTAAAAACAGGCTAACATCAAATTTAATTTAATCGTTTAAACCAAGGAAACTGTTTTAGCACGTCAGCTACCAGATGCCCAGTTTTATCTATTATTTAAAGGCAGAACATATAGCTAGTTAAGTAACATGGTTCACATTAGTTTAAAGAAAACTACGCTGTCACACCAAAGCTAGCTAACGTTAGCAATGATAACTTAGCTAACAATGGCTCCATCTCTTGACAGCCCAGTGCATCTGCCCGCAAACTCAGTGACTTGCGTTAGCTCTCAAATAAAAACAACATAACGTTTTCCCATACTGGTATTTTAAAGAGAATTTGGGGGAAGGTACGTGTGCAATCTCCCACAGGTTCCCGTGGGCTACATTCGACTGAGCTAACGACAGTAGATCTTCAGCTACGAGTGTTGACGTCCGCGGAGCGTTCAAGGCGTATAATTTAAATCGTAAATACGAACATCCGATTGGGAACGCACACGTCGGTAGAGAAAACTGTTCACGCCATTCGGCACCTTGTATTACCAAGTGGGCAACATTAGGAATTTGTCACAGGGAAGATGTGGAGAACTGTAGTGGGAGAAATTCCCAAACAGGAATTGCTGTTGTCGTTCATTTTGTATTCATTTTACCAACATTTGTTAAATGTAGCATGACCCGGAAATAATGGAAACGTTTGCCCCGCTGTTTAAAGCAACACGCACCGTTTTTTAATTGATTTGATTTCTAAACTCTTACTACAGTACTAATGAATATTTCTTTAATCTTTTCCCAAGAAATGTCACATCTTAAAACGCAAGGAGATTACCCATCGATCAGGCATAACAATATGACAACCTGTGCACCGTATTTAAAAATGAATGAAATGGCCAAAACATAAGAACCACCTCTTCTTGCAATGCACTCTAGTACGACCCCACTACTCACTTTGACCTCAATAATAAACACAGAGTAGAATCATAAACTTTCTGACAGTTTCATCCTAAGAATTCATTGCAGAGCCACTGTATTGGATTGTATTAGATTGCACAGGTGGTCATGTTATGCTTGATGCTCATAATATCCCACTAGATGGCCTAACAGAGATCCATGTGACAATTTCATAAATGCTGACTACTTATTCTTCAAAGATGTTTAAAAAAAAAAGAGAATTAGAACATACTGAACTTTAACAGAACTGTGTGCAATTTAGCTGTTTATTAGGCAGTTGTGTATACAAATGATTTCAACACTGTCCTTTCAGATTTACACTTGTCAATCTGGTAGGTTCCCTTCACACACCAAAGTGTAACAATTTTTTAAAACAGTTCAAACGGATAGGCTTTACCTGCTACTAGTCAAGGTTTCACACAACCTTACACACAAAACCCATCATGTGAGCCACAAACAATTTCGTAATCATGTCTTGCAGTTGCCCATTAAAACTAAAAAGTTTAGTTTTACAATATATTTTATAGACCACATTGTTTCTTTACCATGATCACAAAATGTCACAAACTCTAGTGTAAAACTGAGACAAAGTTTAATATCAACTAAATATTTCAGTCCAAACCCGCCACACAGGACCCTCCCCAAAAAAGAACAGAATTGTCACAATATTTGTCACTACAATTTTTTTAACTACTCTGAAATGTAAAATACTCTATACAAATGAGATCATTGATGTTTTTAAAGCTGTAGACAACTTGAAACCCATACTTCAGCAATTACTGACACTTCTTAATAAAAATAAACCTATTGATAATGAAATGAGATACCATATTACTATTTAAGTTTGGGTTCGCTTTGTTCCGTCATTATTGAACGCACTGTAGCAGTTACTGAGGTCTGCAATAGTTTGACATCATTTTCATCGTTGCAGCCATTTGCAAAAAAAAAAAAAATCAGATCATTCGAAAAGATAGCATTAAAAGGAAAAACCTTTAATACCATCTCTTCAAATAACCAGATTTTTTCTTAAAGTAATGATAGTTTTAAATGACACTATCAAAATCATGCGTGGACTTTAACCCTTAAAACTGCTAACAGTGCCAATAAATCCAACTTTTACCAACATAAAAACTGACAGTACTGATAACGAGGCAGCAAAAAAACAGAAAACACTTAAAACTGTAAGACCGTGGTAAGGAAACAGAGGGAGATACATATTTGATAGTGTGAGCTTGCAGGTATAATGTTTCTGATTAAATTAGTCAGCATGATTTTTCAATTCCATGCTCGCAAATTTGCTTCTGGGTTTAAAATAAAACCTTTATCAAAATCTGTCTTCTTGACTATATTTTTGTTTGTATTCACCTGCAAACAGACATTTTTTTTTTTTTAAACGCACTGCACTCCTATTATTCATGTTCCAATCGAGCACCGAGGCCTCCACACTTGTCATAGATTGGCATTTATAGGTTGAATGTAAGGAAAAGGCATTTCACTTACGAATCATACTGAAATTCTAATCATTAATCTACTAAAAAAAATAAATAAGAGAAAACAACCAAAAAGTTAAACTCAACTTGTCATTTTAATATATGACACTGAAAAGAATATTTGTAGATTTTTACTGTCATGGCAAAATACCTCTTTAATGGTCAAAGTAGGTTATATTCATCTGGAAAGACAATCAAGTATCAGAATAACTGTGATTGAAAGAAACAAAACTGATATTGATTTAAAAACCAGAGAGTAAAAAAGGAAAAAAAAAAAGGATCCAGCAATAGATCTTAATGCAAGAAAGAAAAAAATAAACTATTTCTAATAGAACCAACGCTCTGTCCACGTAACGTACTGATAAATATAATCACATCTTTATACATAAAAATGTAGGGGACAGACAAAGTCAAAGTTTTACAGGACGAAAAATATGAAATTTAGTCTGACAACTCAGATTTACAAAAAAGAAAACCAAATTGTGATGCATTGTTTTGTCCCTGACACAAGACAGAAATAAAGGGGTCATTGCACTTATTTGGAGTCCAATGAATGTGACGGGTGGGCCCCTATAAATCTGCACCCCTTTCTCTGATCCCCACTGAGAGAATACCGAGCAGCAGGAAATGAAAGAAACTTGTGCAAAAGTGCTTACCACATCCTATATGCCACCCACCTATCCCTCAACCAGTGGCTCTTTCTCTGCAGGCAAAAACGTTCTCACTGTCTGTACTGGAAAACAGTGCTTCCTGGCTACAGTACAGAAAATTCAGTGTAATTACTTATATGTATGATGGAATGTAGACATTTGCTATTAAATTGATCAGGAAATTGCAAAAACCCCTCCTAAACATTGTTCTCTCCAAGCTAAGAAATAGCTGGTCATTCTTCTTTCCCAATAACCCCTTACATCACCTGTTAGCTCAGTATGTGTCCATTCAGCTAATGGAACGCCAACCTGCATCAGTGCCATGGAACAATCACTTCATCCTTAGGCGGGATGAATTGAGCCATGAATCAGTTGCATGCTTATTGCTATAAAGACACTCGGAGAGGAAAAAGGCTAGCGATTGTTTTGCAAGCTATCGTGCAAGTAGTTTAATAAGATTTGCGCACATCTCAAAGAACTCAATGGTGTGACTTCCTGGTCGAGGGACAGATGTGTTTTCCCCGCCTCCTGTCGATTCAATGGATGAGGTCAAAGATGAAGCGCCCTCTGCAGCCTTGGGTGGGTGTACCTGGCTAGGTGCAGCTGCAGCATCTGTCCCGTCTACATCATTCTTTATAGTGGTGCGATAGTTGCCCACAGACCCAGAGCGAAGAGGGGTAGCAGTTCCAGATTTTGTCTCCACCATATCATCTGAAAAAACACATAAAACAAACATGTTTTGTAATGTTTGTGTATTCACATACAATATAAAAATTGTAAACCATGTTGCTGGTACGCGTTTCCACTCCCTGAAAAATGTCTTAAATCTGATTCTGTGTTGTATTGTTTTTTTCTGAGCAGCTAACCTGAACACCATGGCTGACTTTGTTCCAACCAGTAATTTACCCTGATATCCTGCACACAGCATACCTGTGCTGCATTAATGGCCCGGAACAACACTCTTATCTCATATTTGCCTTTGTGGTACTGCCGCACACCTACGCAGACGCAGAAGCCGAGCCCTAATCAATCAGTCAATCATTTATAAAGTCTGCACTGAGGCAGCATGCTACAGGACAGAATCCAAGTAAACACAACCTAGATACAGAGAGCTGAATTCAGAGTTTGCCAGTGCCTAAACAAAGAAATTGTACAATGGTATTAGGACAGTTTCAAAGATACCACTAACATTAGATAGCAATACAATATGTAGTAAAAGTACAAGCATTCATCCGTCTGTTTTTTAAACTATATCTTAGGAAATAAAACTGATACACAACTTACCATCTATGCTACGGAAGTCAAGGAGGTAGGTTCTACTGTCCACCTGGTAGAGTTGAAGGCTCATCTTTGTTTGCATCCCAGTAATAGGATTCTTCCTTCTTACACGTAAATAATATGGATTCACAACCTGAACAAAGAGTTACGAAGATTGAATGACTAAGCGGAAAGTTTTAAGTACAAAATTCACCAATATTTACAGTTGGAAAAAAAAAAAAAAACACCCAAATTTTAATTGCTTGTCAATGATGTGACACCTCACTTCCTTGTACTGCACCTCAGGTTTATTTTTACGTCTGCTTAATGGACCTTTTCCCTTACCTTCCACTCATAATCCAGCTGTTTCATTGCACGGCACACTTCCGACATGATATCGTTGGGTCTACTCTGACTCCGGATACCCAGGTGCCACTTGGCCCTTCTAACACCTTGGTGCTTGGACTTCTGGGGGTTCAATTCGTCCAATGTGTGACGAGGCCTGGGAGGGGTCTCAGCCACGAGAAATGGAACGCGCTCAGGATGAGGTTTGATAATACCAGACACAGCGGCTCCAGATGAAGTTAGGTGCTGGTCATCTAGAAAAGTGTCAGGAGGACTGGACGCCAAGTAGAAATCCTTGGCTTCACTCATGATGCGACGATTGTCAATGATGAGGTGGTAGGCGACGGCCAATGGATCCTGATGGTTCCGACTATATATGCAAGCCAGGACTTCCTCTTCTGTGCACTCAAACTTTTCACACACCTCCTTCAGGGCTTCATCATCAATCATGTTGTTGCTGTAAGATGGGTCTTCAGGGAACAAATACTTGGGTAGGTCCTGTTTGAACCACTCATCCTCTCTGTGGTAGGATAAATTGCGTGTCATTAAGAGTAGTTTTACAAACTCAAGACAAAACACCCTTTAACTTAGATACAAAATAAATGACTGTGATTAATTTCAACCATCTCACCGAATCTCTTTGATGGTGGCTCTTTTCATGGGGTCCACCTGCAGCATGTGTTTAAGGAGGCTTATTACTGAAGGGTTCAGATACTGCGGGGTGAAAAATATCCCATCGCAGATCTTCTTAAATAGTGTTGGCACATGGTCATCATCAAACGGAAGTGTTCCACACAACAAGGCATAGAGAATGACACCACTGCTCCAGATATCAACCTCTGGACCAGCATATAACCTGAAGAAAATGAGGGGAAAAAAACAAAAAAAATAAATAAATTGGAACACTGCCATATTAAGCTGCGCTCTTATTGTATATTTTATACAATGCATTGCTTCGGCCAAAACCATGTTGTAAAAGCTATTTTCTCCTCCACATTGAGAATCTCCCAGCAAAAATAGACCCCAGTGGCTAGTTTCACAATTAAGAGTCTTGGCGTCATATTGGTGTCAGGGTGACATCACCCAGCTTCTGACAGTAGCTCTCAAAGTGGCATGAAGGAGGTTTAACAACAACCTTCTTACATCTGTGTGAGAAATGCTGTAACAGTTTTGGTCAATTTCAGTGTCCCAAATGGAAAAACATTATTTTTAAATTTTTTGTCCTTTTGGCTTATCCCGTGAGTTCAGGGTCGCCACAGCGGATCATTGTCTGCATGTTGATTTGGCACAGTTTTTACGCTGAATGCCCTTCCTGACACAGCCCTCCCCAATTTCTACTGGGCTTGGACCGGCACTGCACAGCTGGGGAAAAACATTACCTTCCTGAAATGACCTCAGGAGCAGCATAGTTTGGAGAACCACAGCTTGTTCGAAGGAACTCTCCATCCGACATCATGTTTGATAAACCTGTACAAAATTATAAACTATTGATACTGTACACGCATATTTCAAACAGAGATGACTACATATTTGACATATAATAATGAAAGACTTATCCTGAGGGCTTTGCTTTGAGCTGTGGTTTTTTTAGCAGGCCCCTATAACCTTGGGTGACATTCTGAGCTTAAAACCAAGTTATGCATATTTGCTAAGCATGATTTAGGCTAAAGGGGAATCTGGTATGTTTTCTCGTAAATAAACAGTTATGTGTGTATTCAGTTTCCCACCACAGGCCTTTCTGTGTACTTCTTGAGGCTTAACGGACATATTTAATTGTAACTGTATTTTTCATATGACAATGCTAAAGCTGATTTTGTTTTTGTTTTTTAAGTAGTCCAATATGTGAACCTGCTCATAACCATAATGCATTCACATTTCGTTTTGTTCAAATGATCTAAATGTTTCATATTATGATAGGGTCACTTGTTGAGACAAACACATACTTACCAAAGTCAGCAATCTTGGCATTCATGTGTGCATCAAGCAGCACATTTTCAGGCTTGAGGTCTCGGTGCACCACCATGTGTCTGTGGCAGTAGTCAACTGCTGAAATAATCTGCTGGAACAGTCGACGACTCTCCTTTTCATCCAACTGTCAGAGCAGAAATGATGCATTAGGTGTGATTTTCTCTGTGACTCAATTAGCACAGCTGAGCAAGCAGCACTTTGTGTTGTGTTGTGATTTGATATCTTTTCAAGGCACGGTTTTGTGGTTTTTGCTTCACACAGTTCAACGCTTTTATCGAGTACATAATGTACTTCTCTCTTCCGATCATTCGCTGAATATAAAACATATGACAAGATGGAAAAATAAGGTAATAAAACATTCTCCAGTATCCTAGTGTATTACCTTTCCATTTTTGCAGATGTAGTCAAAGAGCTCTCCTCCTGAGACATACTCCATCACCATGAAGATATCTGTTGGGGTGCTAATAACCTGATACCTGTAGTAACGAACACAAAGTTTAGAACGTATGAGTCAAGTAGCTGATAATGCTCAACTTACACCAGTCAACCACAACTTTATATACCACCTGGTGATTTTACTGTTGTGGTGGACAGGGGTTAGCATGGGAAAAATTTAAAGCTGGCTGTAATGGCAGGTTTCAGAAAACAGTGCAACACAGCTTGCTTGGGCATGGGACTGTGTAACTGCAGACGACTCACAATCCCCATGCTGACCTTTGTCCACCACAACACTAAAACCACCAGGTGGTGGTAATCTCCTGAAATTAACTGTTAACTGTCAATTACTGTAGAAACATCAAACAAGGACAGTGCAAATGTGTTTCTGCTCTGTTTTTTACTAAACCAAGGCTCAAACTCATCTCAGTAAAAGATGTGTGTGGCTCCATGTTTTAACGCCATGACTAAATCATTACATCATAGTGTTAAATGCTGAGGTTAAGAAAATAACAGCTTTAATTACAGCACTGTATGTCACATCATCACACGAATACCTTTGCTTTCCCTCCAATTTTTCTGTAGTACGTAAAAGTTCATAAAACCTCACAGATATCTAAAAAGATTCCCATCCCCAAATGCAATGCTTGTTTATGGAACCTGGACAGTGTCTGAGGACATTTGATCCCTGGCTAGGGGATTTGTCAGGTGTGTATGACTCTGTCTGTTGAACTTATTTCAAGTTATTCATAAAACTTAGTTTGACATAAAAGAACAAATGCCATGACGAACTCCTCCTATACATTATGTCAGGTATATTGCAATAATTTCCACGTTTGATACAACTCAAACAACTTTATCAGTTTGTTTTGGTAGGTTTTGGCTGGGATGAAAGCTGTCAATGTCTCTGGTGTGGACTTACAACTAGACAGCAATCAAAGTACTACAATGGTATGAACTGAATTACTAAACTACAGTGTCATATGCTCAATACAAACAACCCCATCTCACTGGACCACCTTAAAAAATACCGGTGAAAGCACTTTAGCTGTTGAGTTTTACATTTCAAACAACAGATAATGCCTCCAAGCAACAAAACGCTATGTTAACTACAAATTACCACATCTGTATTCATGTGGTAATTTAAATAGAGTAAATATAGCAAGCCTGGGGTTTTCTGTTTAAGCGTAAGTTATGTGAGCATGTCGAGAGAGAGAGAAAAAAAAAGCAACTTTCAAACGTATTATAAAAAGTATTTCAAGAGCACAAGGTAAAGCCTGGTGGAGTGACTTAAGTAACTTAACAATTACTGCCTATCCTGTCATTGCAAGGCTTAGTGGGAAATTCTTGCACTACAATATCCTGGCACTGGCACTGCATTTGCCCTCACTAGACTTTTCAGGCTAGCCAATACAAGCTGGGCCATTAACTAATTTTAAAAAACTCAATACAAATTCAAACATCTACAATAATAACCTGATAAATATTTGGTAAACACAGGGAGGAAAAAAGAAAACTACCTACCACCACTACTACTTATTAACATAAGACGGAAAAAAAGACCCCTACACCAAGCAAATAAAAAAGGCCAACACCTGCAAGCTCAAACTCCTACAACTACTGCCATATAAGCTATCAAACAAGCATCTTATAATAATGTTAGTTCACACTCCTGCAGCAGTATCTCATGTCTGCCTTTTTTAGTCTTAACCCCACATGACAATAACCCAAAAAAGAGATTTTAGTGTTCTGGGTATCATTGTGCAATAAAACAATATGTGTAGAATTTAGGTCTTTTATGTAATTTATTTAAAAGCATGGTCGTTGTGCAAAAACATAGCACGCTGGCTGTGGAGAGTACCGAGTTATTCATTCACAAATAAGGGACAGTTTAGAGCCATTACAGGACATCTCTCTTGCCCTCTCTCACACAGACAAAACAGAGTTTACATACTTGGGCATGCATGACATGGTGCTGGTATTTCAGGCAATTAGCTACACCTCATGGTCAGTTAATGACCCTTAACTGTGGCCTTGCAGCCTGTGGACATTCACATACCAGAGAGAAAGTACTTCTGCAATTTTCTAATTATATTTTTTGGATAAGCAACTCCCCCAGTAACAGTGTACAAATATGGCATGTGTTCCCAAATGGAATGATTACATCAAGCTACACAGTGGCCATTACATTACTTATTAATAATGATACACCCCTAAAAGAAAGCAACAACTGCATGTTGATCTGGCCTCTTGTGATCTGTGTCACAATGAGCGCATAATTTGAAGGTTGAACAACTGCCTAATTTAAGAACTACTTATCTATCTGTAATCATAGTGTGCAGCTGTTTTCAAAAATGTCATCAACTATTTAAAAAAATACCTGATATTTGCCTAGACAATAATGAAAATGCGTTGAAAGTGACAATTCCTTCCTGCTGAAATGCAACAGCTCTATTTATACCCATTTGAATACATAGCAAATACACATTTAGTGAATTTAGGACGAAGAGGTCAAACAGCAAGGGAGGGAAAACAACAAAAAAACACTTTTGTACAATGAAATAAAAGCCCAACAGAAGGGATAATCAAAACGGGCAGTAATGGAAAACAAGCAAAGTACTAATGCGAGAGGAGATTGGGTCAGACAGATACCATCCTAGATGGATGTCTTCTAAAACACACCATTAAAGCCTGGAAATAACTCAGTGGGTGGCATTAATGTGGCGGCAGAGGATTATGGAGAAGCAAGCAGGGTGTAATCTAGGACTTACAGTTTAATTATGTGAGGGTGCCTGAAAAGCTTGAGGTTTTGGATCTCTCTACGGATCTTTCCCACCACATCCAAACTACGGATCTTCTGCCTGTTCAAGATCTTCACGGCAACTTGATGCTTGGTCAGCTCATGTTGGCCCACTGCAGAATAAACATGATGAGAGCAATGTGAGTAATACCATTACAGCCTTTATATGTGGAAAAAAAATGAATATGATATAACTTATAATAAGCTCAAATTACCTTTACCTAATTATACAAAAACCTGACTATTAACATAATGCAAAACACAGTTCAAAAAGCTTACTTTTTATTTTTAGACAATAGTTTGCAACTGATTTTAGAAGAGGTTTCCTAACTCAAAAGATTTGTTTTCTTTAACCCACAGATGTAGTCGAAGTGAAAATTACCAAAACTGATGTTGCAAGTTCTTTACCGCAACAGTGGCAGCTAGGAGGAAAGTAGGCAGGAATAACTGGAACATATATCATATAAACTTACAGTACAGTGGGGGAAAGCATGCCAATTCAATGGACGGTGAAAAGACATCAAACTAGCACATTTACATAAAAGCTGCCATTGATTTACCAGTTGTGCTAGTAGTAGACCATTAACTGTCTCTTAATCCAGACCACAATCACAGCAAGGACTCCAGTGAACTGTGGACTACTTTTACTCAACAACAACAACAACAAAAAAAAAAAAAAAAACCCGTGAAGTGCAGAGAGGTGACTCATACTGGGAATTAACCAACTGTACACAAAGCTACTGGCTGTTCTGACAAGGCCCTGGTTGGTTCACTTTTTTGGGGGGGTAATTTAGAAGTTAATAATATGTTCCGAGGAGAAGAGGCACGAAGGTGCCTACACAAGCATAAGCTGAAAATAAAGGCACACCTAAAAAGAAAAAATAAATAAATGTGAGGAAGCACATATAAATATTTAATGAACTCCTATAGGCATTTTAATCGGATACGTGTTGATGCAAGCAGAGCCGTATTATGACATGCCGCCCTCTGTACAAAACTGGGCGTAGATTGTGCTGGTTTTTGCCCAACTCCCTCCTTACACATTACTGAGAGGTTTACAGTCTGCTCACTCGGGTGGCAAATGTTACTCATAAGGAAGGCGAAGTTGAGATCAAGCACTGTACACAGTTGAAGTGCTTTCAAATGTTACATGAAGATATGAGATCGAGAGAAGGAAACGAGATGGCCCGGGATGATTAAACGCCTCCCGTTAATTTGTGCCCAGCTAGCGCGGTTACCAGCCCAGTTTACTTCCCGGTGTTTGTCTTGACAAACGACTTGTGGCTCTCTGATTAGCGCATACATGTGGCTAACTTCGCAGCTAATGTCACAAAAGCTACCGCTTACGCGGTGCAGTGCACCTACTCCCCCAAAGGAGTCATGTCAAGTGAAGAATAGTTGAGCTAACTAGCGGGACAACAAGTGTGCTACCTTCCTGGCTTTGCGACAGGTTAGCTTTCAGAGCAGGCTAAATTAGCAGCTAAGCTAAAATCTCCCACTGCCACCATCTTCAGGTTGACAGGATGCGCAAACGCCAAAATAGTCAGACACACCTTTAACCTTTCCAAACGTCCCCACGCCGAGTGTGTCTCCGAGAATGTAATGTCCAATTTTAACTCGTCCCTCATGTTTTGGTTTTTCCGTCGACATCTTCCCGCAGTGGCCTTGCTGCGGGTAAAGCTAGTTGCAGAGAGGGGACCGAACTCCGCTGCGCTCGATTCTCCACTAGCAGCAACGGTCAGTGGGAGGCGCCCCGGATCCTGCGTGATTCGTTAAAAGCGTGGGTGACGTAGTGTGTTGCCTTCGAATGTTCTCAGTAAACTTCAAAATCAGTGTGTGATTATCAAGCTGCCAGAGAAGCTGTTGCTTCTCTGAAGCCTTTTGAGTTGGTTGCGGAGTGAAGCGCGGTGCACAAACCGCTGTATATAAATACATATTAATATGTTCAATGTACATTTTAAATTATCTGCCCAGCTTGCATTGCAGGACAGTGTATCACGGTATATCACTGTCATCATTGCACACTGTAAAGTGGACTTTATTCTATGTATTCTGTATAAAACTTGAGAATAGAACAGGGGCTAATTCTATTCTCATGTTTTATACAAAGAATATTTTGTGTATTTAGATTGTATACACTCGTCCCAGTAGCAAACGTAAACAAATGGAGCAAATGGAAACATAAATTATTTACACACAAAGCTAAATGGCTCCATAAAGGTTGCCATAAAGAGCCAAGTGGTTGTGGTGCAAGCTTAATGTGCATCAGCTCAGCACTGTAAGGCCTTATGTGGCATGACCTTTTCCTAAGATGCAGCATACGGTGCTTTAATATAACTGGTAAATCCCATGGAAAATATCAACGGTGAGTCACATATCTTAACCAACATTTGATTGCCAACACTAAACATAGTATGTAGTTGGGAAGTAACTTCGTGTCAAGAAGACAAACTGTTTAAACATAATAACTGAACTTCCTTTTATTTAATGGCACAAATTCTAGGCTAATGGCCAAACACCCCGAAAGAATCAAGTCTTTTGAATACTCTTTCACAAATTCAGTATTCATGCTGCCAGAAACCAGAACTTACAATGTGGTCCTAATGTAGTCCCCTCTACTGTATGTCATGTCCTCAGAGACTGAAAACCCTCATAGACATGTTGTGAATAATAATGAACCCACAAACCCCAGGGCGGGCTTGAGATGTCTTGTAGGAATTAACAGTTAGTTAAAGGTCCTTGTCTGGTACAGCACTCGGTGTATACTTCTGTGTTTCCGTTTGCTCGTATGTATTCTGGTCTCTGTATGTGATTTTCTTTTTCAAATGAAAGGTTTTGCAAGTAGTTTTCTCGGTCTCAAGAAGTTTCTATACAGTTTTTTTTTTTTTTTTTAACAGTACAGTCATCTAGGTTCTAAAGTTTTCTCAATGTCGACATCTTGTGGCTGCCTGAGGATCCTGCAGGTACTTTTATCAAGGTTCTGTGCATAAGGTATCCAGTAGTAGGAGTGGAGCTGATCACTGCCAGTGATTGCAAGTTTTAGGTATTAAATAAATGTGCAGATACCACTACATATCCTGTTGTGCCTTTTTAAACTTTACTAGGTCAAAGGTTAAATTGGGTGTTACAGTTCAAACCCAAACAGGTTAAAAAGATACTTCAGATGTTCTAGCAGCTTATCCAGAAGGAGCACATCTCAATCTTAAATTTTCATAATGTAAAAGATTATGTATGTGACATAACGACACTTTAAGTCTAAAGATGAACTTTAGGGGGTGCTGAAGTGAGCTTGGTATAAGAAGATTGTGCAAGAAAACTTTACGATCTTCTACTCAAAAGAATTCAAGATTTGCTAAGTCCAAAGGAAGGTCCCACTGGCTTTTACCTGCAGAAGCTGCTTTGTTCTAAATATTTTTATATTATGTACATATTTTCTGTTTATATCTCATCAAAGAGACCTAAAATAATTATGGACTGTCTCCGTAGCAGTAGCCATGAGCAGCAGCCCTTTTGTCAAGCAAACTAAACTAAATATGTGTAGAATCACTGGGGTACACCTACATCAATAAACTTTATATATTCATGAAAGGTGTCCCATTACCTTTCCCATTAGGAATCTATTGTATATTAGCAAAATAATAATTACACTTGTGTCTTGACTTTTACTGCCCAGTAGATGGCAATGTCCATACAAATGCCTGATGAGAAGGATGAAGCCCTGTCTGGCCTTCATTGCAGTGTTAATGTTCATTAATTTCACGTTAGCCAGTCATCACTTGATGCAGAATGATACAATGTTTGATTCAGTGGTTCAGCAATATCTAGTAATTAATCAGGAAAAATGACAAGTTGGTCATAAACATTAACAAATATGTACATGCTAACTTCTGAACATATACTGTAGCTGAATCACACTAAGTGTTAGCATACAGAAAAAAACAGACTGAGTAAGAGGCGGCAAAATAGGAAGCTAGAGTAAAACAATATAAAGAGAAGCCCAACTGTGGCAGCATTAAACCGGACGTCTCGCATGAAATTTGAGTTCTGAAAAGCAGGTAAAATTGGACCTAACACGGGCCTGTGTCATCAGCAGCAGCTTTTTATTTTCCCTTTTAGCCCTGACTGTCCACCTGTGGTATATCTTCCACTGTCTCTTCTGAGCATCAGCCCCCGGCAGTGTATTAATGCAGCAGTAATTAAAACAGTAACTTTACTTACAGAGGTTCTTATTACACTCTCACTGGATTTGCCTGTTGTCAAAGTGTTGTTTATAATTCTCAAAAATAATTCCAAATCGTCTGCTCTCCCAATGAAATATTAATGGCCTTAAAATAAATAAAATGAGACACAATCAAGCCCATTTAATTGTTAGAACTAGCAGCTATTTCCTTTGCATGGAAACATTTTATTGCTTATGAGCATATATGCATACAGCTGCATGTATATAACAATAACATTAACATTTAAAAAGAAAAAATATATATATATATACACACACATATACCCTTAACTAGCTGTAACAGCCAATGATAACCCTGTCATTAAGAGAAAAAAACTGGGGAATGATTATGCAAAACATTGCAATTTCCTCTACTACATTGATTTTCTAGCACTGAAAGGCAAAGATGCGTTCTAGAGTCTTTATGTAAAACATTATATTCAGACGCCTGTAGGTTATTGATCAGCCAATTTTTAGGACTGTGGAGCACTATAAAGAGGCCTACAGTAATTATGTTAAGTGTTTTACTCCTAAAAGTAGTAGCTTATCTCATGATATAAACATAATAGTGGAAATGTGCTCTGAACACACACACTGGTTTTTACTAGTTAATTAAAATTATTTAGTCACAACTAAATGCTACTTTATGTCTAACTCCTTATCAACCATGTCAATTTACACCTTAAATTACAATGCTTTAGTTAACCAGACATTACTGCAATGAACAATTCAAAACTTAACAAGCTAGTGTAAGAAGAATTTTAATTCCTTTGGTGTCTGCAAACAATGTGTATCTTACGAACAGGAGAAGATGTAATATACCCAATAGACCGAAAACTAAATATTATTACAGGTTAAAAACACCTGTGTTAAAACTAGTACAAATACCAACTTCACAGTTAAATGGTGAGAGTTAAAGGACATTTTAAACTGGAGAGACAAAGGCCGAGGCACGAAATACATAATTCACAGGACAATGAACCCAGTTAAACAAAGAGATGGCTGTTTGATAAAACAATACGGGGGAGAAAGATGAATCCCCAAGTGAAAGTGAAATTAATAAGCACATAAGAAATGCTGGACAAATTAAGGATCATTTAAGCAGTTAATCGAGCAATAAATGGATTATCTGATGCAGTGACAAAATATATATATATATATATATATATATATATATATATATATATATATATATATATATATATATATATATATATATATATATATATATATATAAAACAAAATAAACTTAAAAAATATCCATTTGTGAGCCTTACTCACTTAACATGTTGTGGAAACAATAACAAACACAACACAATTCATAATTCAACAAACATGGTTAAAATGATCTTAGTAAATGCCAAAGAACATTATTTCAAGGTTTTCTGGAATTAGTAGGTGAAGAAGAGTTCTTGAATTAAACGTGTGTACACTTTGCTTTTTTAATCTGCGTTTAAGCTCTACAGCATCTGCATGTTAAGGCACTTGGAAAGAATATGACTGTATTGTGTGTAGCGTGTTATGTGCATTTGTTCTGCTTGTGTGCCTGTAAATCACACTCCTTTCCAAAAGTAACATGTGCTTAACCTTACAGATCTACAGTGAAACGGAGTCACATTTGCCGTGTCTCACACACTGAAAATAAACCAACACGTCCTTTTGTTCTCACAGCAGATTCCTGTTCAGTAATTCAGCCCAGAGGAAACGGGCTGGGCCTGTAATCTCCGGCACCTGATTTGAAGCAAATCGGTGACCAAGATTAACCTGGCAGGAACCCAAGCAAGAGCACTGAGGAGCGTACAAAAAAAAAAAAAATACGATGAAAAAACTTCTTTTGCTTGTGCTTCTCTACACTCAAACCGTTAAATTGAAGGAATTCCCTTAAAATATAACCATGAAACACTTAGTACAAAATTTAATTTATCAAGCTGATTACACGCACAACTATCAATGCTACATTAAAATTTAGGAAAAAAGGTGAATATTCACAGTCAAACATCATTTAGTGAGTTACGGGCTCAGTCTTCCAAACAGAAACCTTGCACACACAGACACACACACACACCTTATATTCACAATATAACATCCTCAATCACTGGTCCCACACGAATACGACACTCCACATTATGAAAACGGTTCAGTTCCACAAAACCGCTGATGGTCCCTCTGCTCCGCTGGCAGTCCGGAGGTTGACATCTGTATTTAAGGCAGACTAGCAATGTCCCGCTTTGGAGGGGGTCCTTCTGGCTTGCAGGGAGAGCCATTGGCTTTGTCTTCAAAGATCAAGACTCTGTGAAAAGAGAGGGGTCATAAAAAGTCAACAACATTAGTAGTGATTCAAAATCAAAATAGAGAGCAAGCCCTGACAAATATTGATTTTGTATACAGAGATTAAGGATTGATTTTTGCTTTTTTCCCCCAGTATTAATAATTGGAAAACATATTGAAGAGTATCAATATTTACAAATACTTAGAAGATTTTAACCATTAAAATAAAAGGTCTAAAACAGTCTAAACATGTGTCCCTTTGAGTTATTTATTGATTAAAAAAAAACAAAAAAAACCCTCATCTGCTTGTGATGAACGTAAAAATTATGGATTTACAAATATCTGTGATTGTGCTTCATAGTGATGGGTCCAACAATACTGAAGCATCGGTGCATGTTTCAAGCACAAAGAGCGAAACCCCGTATCGATGGGTGTATCGCTTTGAGACAGCTGCTGTGCCGTAAGGAAGTAAAAGAGCCAAACTGTGTTTATCAGGAAGCGCTGAAAGGAGGAGAGGAGACCTTGTTTGGTGCCGTTTTTGTTTAGTCATTATCCACTGATAGTTATGGAACCATCAAGAAAAAAGGACATTTCCTCCAGCCTGCCATCATTTTGATCTTGTAACGGCAAATAAGATAAAATGTTTTCCTTTTCCCATTTCCACTCTTGCTCAGTTTTTATTTGTGTTAATTAAGTTCAAATTCCTTTCTGAAGGACTCTTCGCTTAATTTTTTTCTCTCCACATGAATTAACTTTTAATTTTATTTGCCGGTAAAAGGTCAGCTCTGCTCCACAGGAGCACATCATCAATGCACCTCCGCAAACATTAAAATTGCTTTAATATTTTTTTACGTAAAAACTGACTCATCTATACATTGTGTACGTTTTTTTTCCAAAGCAGGAGAACTGGTCTCAGAGACAAAATCGCCTTGGCCTCAACATGCTACAAAATCTTCTCTTTAATAAAAATTTATAAACCCTGTCTTTCCCCACCCATAAGTACACAAGCACTCCCACTTATTTATCATTAATTACATTAACAAAAATTTCACTTTGATTTCACATTTTTCACTTTTTCTACATTCTGTGTTTGACATACCATTAGGCATAGTCATAGTATTTTGGTTATATTCAAACTAATTGGAATCTATAGACACTTCTGTTTCATTGAGTTAGCACTTTATTATGAGCTGGTTATGTAAACAGGACCGTTCATCCACATGTCTCCACACAATCCATCCACGTTGCCTGCGGTGTTTTTTTAATCCAGCAGATGTCACTATTAAGTGACAAACAAACAGTGTCACTGTGTCAGCAGAGTCAGGGAACTGTGCCATACACTCCGTGAGGCATCATCTACCCATCACTCGCGCTTCAACATAGAAACAGTCCTTGAAAACTAAAGAAGTAGAAGAACAAAGAGAAGAAGTTCAATGCTCCACAGGAAGTTGTTCTGAGACCGATGCAAAACCGAATGCCAAAGCTACAGGGGGTTTTAATATCCAGCCCAATTACACTTTGATTGTTGCCAGGAGAAAACGTATTCTTCTGCTGTTATGTAACACTAGCTAACAGCATCTTATTACCAATTTATAATTTGGCACCTGAATAACTAATTATTGGTTTAAGATGAAAGTTTAGTAAGCAGGTAGAGACTGAGACAAAGGAAGGAAATCAGCTACTGATTTTCACCTCGCGATGTGAAGCAGCTGAGCAGTAAATGAAATGAAAAGAATGAAGGAAAACCACAAAGGGACTGAGGGGAATAGTGGTTTAGTCTGTGCACAGTAGAGTGAAGAATCTGACAGGAGCTATTCAGAGCGAATGCCTGTCTTTAATTTCCTTTTTTGGAAAACTCTGCAAAGCTCCACTAAGCCCATAAGGAGCAATGATCCCACTGACGGCACTCAGCAACTTAAACTCGGTGCGTCTCTCCCAGCAACCTGTCTTCACACTTTCCTCCTCGGCTCCACAAAGGTGGACAAGATCTCTCAGTTCACCACAGACAGTTTGTAACCATTTCTGATTCAACAAGACGATAAGATAAGAACAACAACAAAATTGAGATTGGGAAATAGACAGACATAGAAAAGCATCCTCAAACGTGTAAAACGTAACATCTAATATAAAGGAGAACTACTTAAATCCTGCATATATTCTGGGCCAGAAATCAAATTTAAGCAAATCTGTGACATTGACCATATTAACTAATTTTAAATAAAATATCAAATAACCTTGAGTTTTATCTACTGAAGCAAGATGATGATGTCAAGTGAAATAAGTGATGATATTCAGGTGAATACATTCTTGGCCACTGTTTACCTGTTATGAATATGCCTCTGCCTCAACCTTCCTATAGAACATTCCTTACTAAGTAAAACTAGGATGAGATTTCTGCTTCTCTTCTTATTAAACTTATATCAACTGGATAGTAGGGAGGAAATGAGACATTTTATTTATAAAAAGCAGGCTGTGGGATTATGCTTTACATATTTTAAAAATGGTTGAGGGTAAAGTAGAAAGAGTTATGCTTTTTGTCTGCTTGGTGTTTATATTATGAGATTTGGCTGCTAAAGGGTCCAAACCAGCTTAGATGAGCAGAGCTGACATGCAGCAGCCAAAACACTCTGGCTCATGCAGTCAGATCCAGAGCAAGTCCGCTTTAAAAGGCTTACACTGGCTACACTGAACTATTTCAAAATAACAGGAAATACTAAATCTTAGACACCGTTAAGAAAAAAATAGCCCATCTAAAAGAAATAATTTTTAATATAAAAGATGAATCTTTTTGAAAGGATCTGATCAGATTTGGAGCTTTTTTTCCAGGCATATATGACTGACAGCGGTTAATCAGCCTATAATCAGTTACCTAAGCACATGATCCCAGCTAAGGATATAGATGGGTTGACTAGGGATAGACTACTGAGACAGAGTTTGTCACCATGGCAATCAAGGAGTAATGCAGCATGTGGGTAGTGACATCATCGCCAGACATTTCAAAATCCCTTGCTGATAGATGAAACAATTGGCCGACACAGCACAAGATTTGTATCCCCCATCAGGCATGGTAACACACAATGAACCAGCAGATGGTTTGCACACGAGTCACAACTAAGTCTGCCTGACACACGCACCCCCACACCCACACACGGGTTTACTTACAGTTTGAGCACAGCTGAACGCTTGCCCAGCATCATCTTGACAAAGTCTCTGTAGTTGATAGTGTTGCTGCTGCCACCTGTTACTTCAACAATCATTTTTTTCAGCTCCAAGTGGGTCTTGGGAACACCCAGCTTCTCCATCATCCGCTTCAGTCCCATCAGATCTACAAGAAGGAACATATGACTCAGATCCACGATTCGGTGGAAAATGTTATATCGAGTCTATATTTCTTATCACACTGTAAAAGGAGGCAGCAGGAAATGCAATAGATTATAAATATGTACTTTCATGTTGACAAAGCATTTAAAAAAATACATGAAAGATTGTCTACCTAGCTCTTTCCAATTTCCAGAAGTTTTATGAAACAATGTTTGAACAATGTTTTAAACACATTTTTAGTATCAATCTGTTCGAAAACATATCGTAATGTGGGGAGGTGTTATAGATATTTCTGGGCAGAGTGTTTTGAAGTGTAGTAGAGCAGGAAGAGGGTTTGGGACAGAGTGGATTTATTCAGACTGCCACGTTATTGCTAGATCAACTCTAGTCAGTATATACACACCCAGCAAAACACCACCACCCATCAGGTAGGAGCAGCACTATGAGGCTGCATGCAGGCTAATTGGTGATTTAAGCTGTATGCCAATATTGGCCCATTAACATCCTCCCAATGACGATGCCGACATGCTCATGTTCATCAGTTTCCTGTGTTTTCGTGTTAGCATGCATGGTAAACACTGAAGAAGTAAGAACTGAGGTTGAAAGGACTGACAATATTTTGGATTATTACGATTATAAAGAAAGGGACACTTAAACGTTTGGACCTTAGGATGGTGCTACATGAAACATTAAGGAATCACCAAAGGTTTTTGCCAAAGGTAAATGTTAGGGGGTAGACAGACCCCTCAACCCTACAGTGGTTAGACCTGCTACATCTGTTTTCTGATCGCACCATTAAAGTTTGTCTCCCATCTGCTTAAAAACTACGGGCATTCTCAGTGCTGTACAGCATGATCTCATTTTACATACGGAACCCAAACATGACACATGAGCCAGTTCAAAGACTGTGCTCACATCACTTAGAAAACCCACACTATTAATTACTGCTTCCTCGTGTTGACTCTGCACATGGTTCGGCTGACAGCTGTTATCCAAGTGCAGTTGTGTGCTGCTTATTACTCACCAATCTCTCCTTGGTCATTTAGGTCAAACTCAGCATATTTATCTGCAAAACAAACACACACAAGAGGTTATTACTAACAGTACTAATCTATTCTCAGCTCACACATTGTATCATGTAAAATAATAATTCAACAAACACCAATCCCCAGCAGTCTTCTTGCATTTCAGCAAAGTGGTTACCACACACTGTGCACTGATCTCACTGTCTTACACTCTGCTGACAGCTGACCTGGCAAAAAATAAAGACGCAAACAGCTGATAATGACAGGTGCGGTTTTCTCTGTGTGTGCTCTGCATGTCTGTCAGCAGAAAGCAGGCAAAGGGCAGCTGAGACAGGCAGGCTGACAGACGGGATAGATTAAGAGTGCGAGGGCTAGTTCGAACACAACAGTCAGGAGGGAAAAGAGATATGCTTAAGCTGAAAGTTTTAAAAGCTCACAATACAGTTTCCCCTTCACTCACACAATCTAAATCTGATCTTTTTAGCTTGACAACACACAGACTCAACAATGGTCCATGGAGAACAGCTACTACATCACCACAGTCAAAGGGATCCAACGAATAAATGAAAGATTCAAGAGCAATTTGATGTTTGTTCTAATAACCAGTGGTATAATAGTACTTTGCCAATGTTTTACATCTACTTTATCACTGTAGCTTTTTAGTTACGTTTTAGCAGTATATGCTCATCAAATGTTTATTAGCACAATATAGGTTAAATATACCATTTACAAGTTAAATAGGACTTCTAAAAAGAGTATAAAGAATTATTACTAATGTAAAGTTTTTCCAATTCAATATAGCAACAGTAAATGTATTTATTGACATTGTACTTCCCGGCTCTTTATAATGATTATTACCTATAATATCATCTCGACCTGGATTAGCAGCAGAAAATTAATACATACATGAATTAACCTAAATAAATTTTAGGTTTATGGTATAACTTTTCAGACTGCCAAAATTTGACCATCCTTCTTCCTCTACAAGACCACTTTAGTCACATTACACTTGCTATTTCTGTCCCACAATAGAAGCTCTGTGTGTATTGGGAGGGAAAGAGAGGGAACTGTGTTAACTGTGGGCACCCATGGGGAATGGGACAGGACAATGCCAACCCTGTTCGTAGTCTCTGAGAAGAGAGCCTACGCACACGCACATGCAAACACACACACACACACCCACCCACCCCTCGAGTGGGCCATATGCAGCCTGTTTATCATCTGCAGTCACAGTAAATGTCTTGAGTGAACAAAACTCAAGCCACGAGCTTCTCTTCTCTTTCTGACCTACATTTAGCAATTGATGAGACAAACTGGCAGCACCATCAGGTTGTAAATCAATGTCCATTTTCTGCCTTAATTATGTTATTTTTTTTAAACTTCTGTTTGATGTTCAAAATGAGGTCAGGGATTTAAGTTTTATTCAGTTTCAGCTGTTAGATGCTGTCAACCATCCTGACAGTTCTAATCTGAAGGGGCTGTTCCCATGTAAAATAACCCTGCTGATAAAATTGTTGTGGTAGTTGAATTCCTTTGCCACCAACAGATAAAAAAGAAATGTTCCTTCCTTTTAATAAACCCTGAGCCTAACAGCAAATCTCTTTAGTGTTTCCTATCTGTCTTTAGACAAACAACTTGGGTTGAATGATCATTACTTTTCAAATTGATTGAATTTAATAGGGGGAGGCAATTTTCAAATCACAAAAGCTGCAATTATTATTTTTTAAATTGCTCCACTGCAAAAGAAGTGTTCCTGCCAGTTTCACATGCAGAGATTTGCCCTCTCCCACCTGCAGAGATAATGAGTGAGAGTGGGTGAAGATTAAGACACAAACAAGTTGATAACCGTAGTGAAAATAGCCGCAGCAGAAGCAAGACCAGATGATGAACAAGAGACCACAGTAATGTTCAAGTGAAACAGTAAAGTCACATTTGTCATTTCAATATATTCAGTTGAAAAATAAACTGCATTTCTGTGTGTAGTTCTGACTAACAAACTGTTAAAATGTGCTGCAAGCTGTAGTTCTTAACTACACTTGTTCCAGGGCTAAAATAAACACAAAACCCTTTAGCCATTAAAAAACAGTGGCAACATCACAGAGATTAATGAATTGAGGATTTCAAGTGAAACTAACATTTGAAATAACAAAAGTCCAAAACAAACGTTAAGCTGACTTCAACTTCATGTTTAATTTATTGTGTCCAACTGGTGATTAAAAAATAGAATACAATAGAATAAAAGCTTTAATTGTCATCATTGAGCATTATTCAGATAACATTATGACCACCTGTTCATTTTAATGCAAACCAATACAGTGGCTCTGCCATGAATTCCATCATTACGGGCTTATAATTCTTTAGTTTTGTGGTTGAAACGGTCACAAAAGATGATAATTCTACTATACAATGAAAATATTTTTTCCACATTTAACCCACCCTCCTGGGGGCGGGGGGGTGGGTTGCTATTAAAACTGCTACTGACTGACTTTTTAAAATCAGGTGATCTGCAAACTGCTTTCTTGATTGGTTAGTTTTACTTCAAAGATGACGGAACAAGCACGTTTCCTTAAAACTGATTAACATGACCAAAACAGGTACAGCTGATCGATCCACAAGGAAATATGATTTTAACCAATTTGTGGTGGGCTCACATACGCAAATCAATATTGGGAAACACAGCAGACCATCATATTTATGTTTAACTTGCCTGACTGAAACGCTGCATGAGGTATTCGACTTGCCCGATCATAGAGTTTACTTGCCCAAGCAAGCAGTCAAGCATTAATCTTGAGCATTGATCAAGTTAACTGTAGCGTGAGACTCCAAGTCCATCACCCAAATACTGACGCTGTATCACAGCCTGTGGTGTCTCATAGACATGCGAAAAACAGGATTTGGCCTTGTCTGACTGGTTAGAGCAGGAAGCCTCGATACTTCTCATGAGATAAACTTCACAGCCACCACTTTAAGATAATTTAAATCTAAAACTGAATACCACGGTTTCTATGGCTCAGTTTGTATCTTGTTTATCTTGTTAACAAACCACTACAAATATATAATTAGTACATCCTAAAGGAAACCTAACTTAAGATTTATGATTGCAAGGTTTGCAAGCAGATTAAAGGTGTTGTTTTCAGCCTCGTATTATGATATTGAGAGAATGCAGCATTGATAATGCTCATATTACATTTCATAAAAATGTCATAAATTTTAGTGAAAGCCCTTATTTTTGAGTGAGGTACAGCACATCAACAACATCAAGCTGCAAAAAACCCCATTGTTAAATTCTCCCCCTCAGTGCTGTTTCATAGGAACCGTCAAATTTTACAAAAAAAAAAAAATATATAATAAATTATAAAATAAGCAATAGTTTAATCACATTAGCCAAAATTGATATGATAAAATGAAATCAAAGCTACTGCCTCCATGTAAAAATTATAGCAGAGTATGTTAAGATTTTCTTTTGGTCATGAGTTGCATTGCTGTGATTTGGTTGGTGGCTTAGCTATAGTCTGCTCACTGGGACAGAATGGAAGATTGAGGGAGAAAAAAAGTTCACTTTTCTCCCAGAATCTGGGTGTCAAACCTCCTTTCTGTTTATACATTAGTGTTCCAGCTAACGCAGATAGTAAGTAGGACAGTGGACCATGTTTCTCCTTTCAAGACATACGCCCCTTTTCCCAATAAACAGCCGTGTGTTACTGTCTGGAAAATCTCAGGGAAGAAAAAAAATAAAATAAATAAGCTCTATATGAGAGTTTAATAGCTAGGCAATGGGGAGGAGTTCTTTGGTAAATCATGCTATTTCATTCTTGTAATTAGCTTCTAGCAGCAATGTTTTTTTTTCTATTCCCGTGAGCTTTGAGTTTACCCAGCGAAGTTCTGAATATTGCAACAATAAGCAAAGGAACGCCCCAGCGCATTCCACCAAGGCCACTGAGGACTTGGCCTTACAGACCTCTCAGAAATCACAGCAGTCTGATGTTCCCACAGAGAAAAACAAAATGCTTAGGAAGTTAGGTGCAGACTGCAAACAAATAAGCAAATACCAAGGTTAGGTTGAATGCCAGAAAAGGGAACACACCCTTAAAAAAAGACAACCACGTAACAGCTAACAGAACTTAAGGGGGGAAAAAAAAGACGCTTACTTTTGAGACCTTCCAACTTTTCAGCCAGGTCATCTTCATCCCTGTATTTCTGGTCTTCCATGTACTCCTGAGAAGGAGAGTGGGGGGTGGGGGACAGGGGAAGTCAAGGTGATCAGAAAAACAAGTGTTACAGGACTTAGATGAAACTGAAGCCCCTTTACACACCTCTAAAGCTGAACAATCACCGAGGTACAATGCTGACACACAACATACAAAGAACATAAAGTGACATCTTCTGATTGTTTCCTTCTAAATGTGTCACTAACCTAAACTTGAAACTGCTAATTCACAAGAACATAAGAAGTTCTTGTCACTGTTTTCATTAAGTGGAACACCTCTCAAGGGTGGAAGGGAATGAGCCTGAAGGGAGCTATTCTAATGAAATTATAATCATGCGATCTGCCACGTGGGAGTCAGTTTCAATCCTTATGGAAAGAAGAGAGACAAGCGTGGGGGCAGCTCTCTGTAGTGACCTTGTAATTAAAGGTGATGAAGATAAACACCTCAGCTGCATGTTTATCAGGGTCACCTGACTCAGCTGATTCACCGCTGCAACCTCCACACAGAGGAATGTTTTTTTTCACGGTCAGCGTATCTTGCAAGTACATTTGAACAAGGGCAGTGCCAGTATTACAATACAGTACAGTACACGCAATCTCTGCATCTATAAGGAATCTTTAACCATACAGAAGACAAGCAGAGCATGCGCCAGGTTCTTAGTTTCTGTTTTAAGTATTTTGTGGTTGGAACTGACAATTAATTTATCAAAAATTTAATGGATTATTTTCCAAATTAACTGATGTTTTGTCTGTAAAAACACACAAAAAAAATATCTAAAAATACCCTTTATAATTTTTACTAAGCACAAAGATGTCTTTAGGTGTCTTGTTTTACCAGTTTGCATTTTTATAAAGAAATGACACTAGAGAGTAGCTTTAGTAGTAAAAAGCTGCTGTTTAAAAACATATCTTTAGCATTTACTCTGTTTTGTTTCCTTTATTGGCTTTTCAACATCACAGAAATCCTAAACACTACAAAACTGTTCAGGGTTTCACGGGAAACGTGGTAACCACCACTAAAGGCAAAAGGAGAAAGAACCCAAACTTTAAACTTCAATGTCTCGGCTAACACGTAAGCCAATACTGATACAGCTGCAATGAGCAATTTGCCATCCTGTCATCATCAGCCAATATATTGACTGAATTCTTCTTTTTAATTATCAATTTTTTTCCCCCCTCAATAAATTGATTAGATGTTTCATGTATAAAACATCACTGTTCCACAGAGTCCAAGCTGCTGTCAAACATTTTATAGTTTTGTCCAACAATTCTGTTTAACATCACAGAAGGTTATTTTTTTTTAAAATGTGAAAATCTCTCACTAGAGAAATCTCAAACCACTGATTTGAGGGATTTGTGTTAGTCAGTCAGTCAGTTAGTTAGTTAGTTAGTTAGCCTATCAGCTCTAAAGGATTTATCAGATGAACCATTCATAGTGTTATAAATACCGCTGATCCATAACAATGCTGGGATTTGAGTTTGCATTTCAACACTATCCACTTGCATCTATGTAAATATAACACAATGAAAAGGATATCAGAGTATAGAAACACTGGGTTTCGTTTCACTGCTAGTTATTTTTAGACCTGGTAGCTTAGAAATCAGAGGGATTCTTCCTGTTACCATTGTGAACAAATAAAGGTTATCAAAACACTAGTAAAATATCTGTAAGGGAACCTAAATGCCACCGCTCCCGGCTGCACCCCCACCCCCTCACGACCTGGTTTTGAGAAGCCGATGACAGGCAGCAAGCCAATATAAAAGGAGGGAAACAGAGATTATACAGACATCTAGTTAATCTGTGCTAACTGCTAAAGAGTTATCTGGCGAAACGATGCTGGACAAAGAGCTCATTCAGACACCTGTTTCCCATCGAAACACGTGCGGGGACAGCTGAGCAGCCACAGGGGAGACGGGAGAGACCACGAATCAAACGCACACAAACAGATCCATATGACCGGGAGGTCAAAGGGAAAATACCCCAAGTCCCCCAAGCACGCAGTCACTCAACAAGTGCGACGAGACAGCAACAGAAAAATCAATAAAACCCATCACCAGCGTGCGTGCGTGCGTGTGTGAGGGGGGGCATTTAAGGAATCGCATTATTTGGGGAATTTATTATCCAAACACAGGGACGGTTAAACCTGGCTGCCCCGAGCCATCACTGTGTGCTTCAGAAACAAAGCCAATGCCAAGTCAAGCGAAAACGTGCTAAGGAAATTCAAATACCCAGAGGTGCGAGCGTTAATGAGACAAACACACGTACCTTGTTGATTTCTTCCAATTTTTGCCTTTGCTGCTCCTTTAACAGCCCAAAGGCTTTTCCTCCTGCAAAAGGAAAAAAGTACGTTACATTAACCGCTAGCTATCTTCATATCGACACACACTTAGCCTGTCGGCCTCCTGATGCTCTATTGTAAAGCTTTGACTTTAGCTAGCGACGGACATCAGCAGATGCCCGGGAAATTAGGCAAGACAGTCCGCTAGCGTGTTATTCCCCTACCTTGAACGTTTTGATTCGAAGGCATCCCGGAATTTATCTGTGACTTGCAAATCCAGAAAATAAAAAAATATCACACCCAAAGGGCTAGCGCGACTGTCCGCCGGGGTGATGCACCTATTCTGCTTTAGAGATGGGACTCAGTGTGGGCCCATCGGCACCAGCGTCAAGACGGACGCAATTAGAAAGAGGACATCCGGCCAATACTTTCAAAATAACATAATTGTCACTAACATACCAAATATGTTTAATATTTAATATTGTGTTTTTGAATATAAAATAAAAAAATATGGCTGGTTATTTTGATTAATATAAATAAACGAATAAATAAAATGTCAGAAATAGTGAATATGTGGATTAATTTAAAAAATGATAGAAAACATTTTTCAAAATATTTTGAATGATTTTAGAAAACGTATATTTCGATGCATTACATAAACAAAATTTCTATTCTGTTAAGAAGATTTGTGATTAATTTCCAGCAGCTCGGTAATTGTTTCAAACATTAACGGAAATAAGGATATTATTTCTAGAGTATGTATAGCTTTTCTGAGCTGTAATCTGATTTTGATGTATGTAAAACTACCAGTGTTGCTCTTTAGTTCGTGGTTTAGCATATTTTTCTTTTGGCCAACTTTGTGTTACAAGTATGACATCCATCTCTCAAATCTTGATTAGAGGTCACTTTTAAAACAAGTGATTTTGTTGTTCTTTGGAATGGTATGGTTCAAATAAATCGCATCTAGCACCAGTAACACTTTTTATTTTATTTTTTTGTTTCTTTCACCATGATCTTTCCACTGCCACACATTTTAAATGCTCACTGGAGTCGTCATATAGCCACAAACATACGTTTTGATATATCTGTGCTCTTATTGTGAATGGCCAAGCACCCAAATTCCGGTAACGCTCTGCAAATACACTTTCCTCATCATTAAACGATGCTCTTGGAGTGAGCCACCGACTGGGAAGCTCCTAACTCGCGTTTACCATCGTGTGGTGTAAAATGAAAATGCACATGGGGGTGTGGCACAGACAATCCAGACAAGGAATGTTGGAAAACAGGCAAATTCCTGTTAATGTAAGACACCTCACTCTGCAGAAATATTTTTACAAACCATAATGACAAGACAGCCAGAAAGTTTATCATTCAACACAATGTGACAATGCATATGTATAATATTGAGCCTGAATGGTGCTATTTTATGCCATTACGCGGCAAAATTGAAAACCGGTGATATAGCCAGCTGCATGTATATCATGTTATAAGTTTCAGTTAAATAACTATTTCTTTGCTTATGACTGGTTCTGATCCCCATCACGACCCAATGCTTTGTGCCTCTTAAAATAATGTTTCAATGTGTGGCTGTAGCATAAAAAAAAGAAATCCATAAACTGAAACTGTTATTGTACATTAACACATTTGTATTATCCAACAGCAGTCAATCAATGTGTCTCAAAGTTACGTAAACTTATAGTAAACTTTTCCCAGTCCCCGGTATAAACAATACATAAGGCTCCATCAGTGAAACACAACATATTGCACAATACATTGACATCGAAAACCTTAAACCATTAAGCTCTGTTTAGAGTTGTATATTCATAATTGTGAATAATTTCATCCAAAAAAATGAGGTTGTCTACAGTTTATAAACTATACCATGTTAAAGCTGGTGCAGTATGATACAAATCCCTGCAATAAATCCTTCCTTCATGTAAGAGATTACGTTCAGCTGTGGTTCCAACTGTTTAAGCAACATTGCAACTCTCAAATCTCAGGGTCTGTAGTTTTTGCTGCTGCTTCTTTTTATGCAGCCTGGCTGTGTGGACAAATTAATATAAAGTGTAAAACCAATAGGTAGGTTCAGTACGTGAGGCATTGATAGAAAATGGGCCCCTGCTCATAGACAGGTAAAAGTCCCATACCCACCCCTCCAAAATAAAACCTCCAAACTAAAAGAGAAACAAAATTACAAATGAGGTCCTTGTGTGATTTTTGTTAGTTTAGTTAGTTTTTCTTTATTTTTGGTTGTTGTTTTTGTCTATTGGATAAATGTGTCTTTTGGTACATTTTGTGTTACTGCACTCGGTTCCTATTTGATCATTTTGGGTCTTTTAACTAAGCCCAGTGACTTTCAAACTAAAAGTATTAATACTCGTTTCTCACATAGGCTCTGGGCTAGGGTGCCCCTTTTCTTTAGGCCTCTGTGCCTGTGCCAATTCAGTACTCCATCCATGCAAACAAGACAAAATTCACATTTCTAACAGTGTGTGTTTGACTCACTTAATGAATAAAAAATGATGTAATCAAAGAAAGTCGCACTTTAATGTGTTATGTAATATTTTTCTCCCTTTATTCAAAGGTTTTATAAATATATTAATGACAAATCTATACATAAAGTAACTTTCAGCTTTTTTTAATAATGTAAGTCAATGTCATTAGAACATTTACTTATTAAAAAATAAAAAGCATCAAGATGTATGTGCATGTAATGTGTCGCCCCCCTGTGGTCATTAGGTGACATAACGTCATTACAACAGTACAGTTCATTAGCAGTATCTGGTTTGCAGGGTTAGAAAGGGAAAATCTCATCTACACATATCTACTAAACTGTCCCTGTAGTTAAGCGTTAGTATAAAACTGTGTCATTTATTCTGTTTATTCATTCCTAAATCAACGATCTTTGTGCAGGATGTTTTTAGGTTTATTGGATAACATTTGTTTCCTAATGGGATTCAAGTGTGAATGGTGTCACATTCATTGTCTAATAATCTAGGCATTGTGAAAGTCATTTAGAGTGTAACTGTCAGCTATTCTTCCCTAATAGCCTGTTTCAGATAAGCATGACTTGTTGCTGTTCATTCACAGTTTTATGGGGAAAGAAACATTTTTCTCCCCTAATTAATTAGATTAGTAATTTATGTGCAGTACGATAATCCAGGAGTAATATCACACCCACAAACACCAGAGCACCATTAAACCTAGAGGAAAACACAATTCTGCGAATCAAAACGCAGAAAAACAAAGGAACAACATTTATCAGGAATCAGTACATTTCTCAATTTATGTCTTAGGTCAAAATAAGAAAGGGGAAAAAAACAGGTAAATACAGTGCAATCAAAAGTCACGTTTGTTTGTGATAATGAAGACATTTTGATTCACACAATGCTACATTTCATACTCAGAAAACAAGCACAAAGCTGTGTTTGTTGTCACTGAGGCTGTACAGCCAAACCTGAAATTTACATAAGTGACAAAACATGTTTTGAGTGTTTTATGTGCGTGTATTTGAAAGTCAGTTTATTCAGTTTGTCACAGTGCCTTGAGTTTTATTACAGGAGACAGTTCTCCACATTCTGATTTACATGAAAAGGTCTACTGGTCTCCTTTTATATCAGCCAGACGGCACCAATGAGACTCTACTCTCAGAGCTTACATTTACTGTTTTTTTTTCTTCTTCCATTCATTAATTTAGTGCTAGATAATCGGGCTGCTTGGTTTTTAAATAAATTATGACCTTGGCAACACCACAGTCTGCTATTAACTCCAACAGACTGCAAAAAACTTTCAAATTATACATAATATGTTCCCCTCCCAGTGATTTCTGGCTGCCTCATATTGTTGATATTCACAGATGGGCGGCCTACAGATCTTTTCTCTTTGTTTTGTAGTACAAGTTGTTGACAGATGGAATTGTAGAGCATCTATCTGTGATAGGGTGCTTACTGAAAGAGGAAACTGAATCTCAACTAGGCCGCGGGATCAGAACGATTTACCTGAGCTGGTCTTTGACAGGGTTGAGGTCTAGATATTTGTCCAAGTTACAACGGTTAGTGTGCGATTATATAAAATATGACCTCGTTAATGCAAGACAATTTGGAACAAATAGAAATTAAACAGGAATGAAACTTTGAAGTTCATGTTATTGCTTTTTGTCGGTTGTTAGGAGATGTCTCAGCGACAAAAAAGGTTTGTCATTTGTGAAGTGTGTCTGAAAACATAGGGAGGAAATAATACAAGATGTTAGAGTAGCAACGCTAACAAACTCTTGAAGTAAAGGATTGTTTTTTGAATTATGCGGTGATAATTATCAATATTGACTGATATAAAAAAAAAAAGGTTGAGCTACATTTGTTGCATATTATCCAGCCCTAAACCAATGGGGAAATTATAGATATAAGCTGCTACATTCAAGGCACTACCACTTCAAACCACAACAGAGAACATCTGCTGGTTCAAAGTGTCAAAGGTAACTGAGGGTCAGGGTCACGGTGAACGGAAAACAGTCCAGCGAGGAGACAGAGTGCTGTGTCCAGCAGTGTGAGGATAAAAAGGAAATATCTGCAATTTGAAGTCATACACGGTAACAACAATTAGAACTGATGATCTGACAGCATGGGTGTTAGATGGGGGGCAGGCAGCAGGTACGATGGTGGAGATGAGTTGCTGTGCACCTGCTCAGAAAGCAATGTTAATGTGAAAAAAGGAGGTTGTAAGTGAAATAGATCAAAGGTTAAAAGGGTAATTGCATCCCTGAAGGCTGTGAAACGTAGGAGACACAGTGCTGGGTGGGCAGAGGAGAGGGATGAATGGCGGCGCGGAAATGAGGTGAGAAAAAGGTTTCGTCAGGTTTGAAAAAGTGAGAGGAAAGGATACGATGGAGAAGATGCGAAGTGGATGGAAAGGGATGGGGGAGTGTGTGAGTTGTATGAGGTGAGACAACTGAGGGTCAGCAGTGAGAGGAACGAGGACACGACAGGCTGTACAGCCTGAGAAGAAGTTCAGATAGCAGCAAATCCTGAAAACAAAGAAGGAGACTGTGAATTTGTTGCTAATTTGGCAATTGTCTTGATTAGAGCATTCATAAACAAATAATGGCAACCATGCGCATCGAATCTCAGCGACCCACTGGCTGAAGGAAACAATCAGCAGCGAAGCCAGTGCTGTTTTTCAAATGTATTATCTTTATTTGGTATTGACAGCCAAACACACCATGTGGGGGCAGCATTGATTCACACTGCTGTTGCCTCTGTAACAGAGGGACCATTTATTTTTTATTAGATACAATATGTTATCACAAAGACAGACGGTAAATGAAGTCAGTCACAAAAAAATGTAGCAAATGTTAAAGGATCCCAACAGAACAGTTGGTAAAAAAAAAAGAAAGGAGAACACAGAAGAATGCAAACTATGGAATGAGAAATAGGGAATACAATATTGACACTTATTTAGACATGGAATATAATCCCCTTATCTATCACAGGCGTCTGCAGGTGGAGCTATCTGTGCCTGATGCTTGTTGCTAAACACCAGGGAGGTAAATGTTCAGATGAAGGTAGGGAAACACCAAACCGTAGCCAATCATAAGGAGTAAAGGGTGAAACAATTCAGCAGCCGTCAGTCAGTAGTTTTCTAAGCACATATACTTAGTACAGTAAGAGACTTAGTTCACAAAGTTTCATGCTGAGCTTACAAAGATAAAACTCAATTCTTTCATAAATCCCAACTTAAAAATCCACAAGAAGTTCACCACAATGTGAAAAAGCTGAACAGGACAAAAAACAAAAAACAAAAAACCTTGTAGATAATTGTCTCACCCCACTGAGCCTGTGTATGAAAAAGATTCATTTCAAATTAACTTGCAGGGCCTCTGTGATAATGTGGACTCATCCATGCTTCACAGCTCAAATGCTGAAGTGCTGCGACTGCTGAAGTAAGATGAGGAAACGTGCTAAGAAACATCTGTTGATCTTTACATCTCGTCCCGTTCCTCAGCAGATATGCAGTAGCATAGACGGAAAGTATATCATCACTTTACCTTAATACTTTGCTTCGAATCACGTTATACGAGGATTAGCATCATGATGTTTGTGCAATCGGTAAATTATGTAGGTAATTAAAAGTAGGACAAGTTTCTTTATTGTATTGCAATTACTTATCAGTGACGAATTCGCTGCTTCAAAGTGATTTCAGGTGTTAGTGATATTAACTTAATCTCTGTTTGGACTGTGTCATCATCTTCCATGGTAAAAGCATGAAATAATGACAAATGAGCACACGTCAATCCATCCATCTATTTTCGCAGTGTTTGTCAAAGTAAAGGTCACAACAGGAGCAGCTCTGAAAACCCCATTATGCCAGCTACTAAACACTAATTGTTTATTCTGGTTCAGCATCATTTATTATGTCTTCATCTGAGCCTCAGAGAACTCATTTTTCTGCCTGTTTGACAGGAATTCCCACATGGGACATGTCTGTGTGGGTGTTCTACCCACAATGGAAACATCATCCAAATGTTGGATAAATACAGGACAACTGTTCAGCTTTTCAGACGCAGGCATGAACAAATCCACAAACGGCGTGACGAGCGTGGAGAAGCAGCAGCCCGGACCCCGGCTGAAGCCTCCCCCTTTATCAAGCAGAGTGTAATCAGCCATCGTCTGGAAGAAACTTGTCTCGTATGCTTGTGTGTGCGTTGTGTTGGTGGCAGCCCAAAGCGTGTGACGTTTGGTCCGTGTCAGACTTAAGACTGAGCTGTTAATTGAGGTTTTTAGCTGGTAGCCTGAGCTCTCTGTGCAACACAAAAATCTGTATTACTGCAGCCGATGCCCTTAACTAAGGTCAGTCCTGTGATCCTTCTTACCTCCGCTGGTGAATGAACCACCTTTTTGCAACCTTTATCTTGGTGGACCACGTGTGTGTGTCAGCAATCCTGCGAGCAATGTTTCCAGGAACATGATCTCCTGTTAGGGACACCTGAGGCAAACTGCCATCAGATGAGGAGCCAGTACAGAGAACAGTGTCCACTATAAACACACCTGAGCCTGGTTTTGGAGCCAGGTTGGGGAATGGTGCCTTTACCGAGGCCTTACCCCTGTAGCTTGAACTGACTAGCTTCAGTCCTTCAGTGAGTCGCGGATGTTTGTCCAGTGTGTAACCCAGACGTTTGTGTACATTCTTTGGTCATATTACCCAGCAGTGGGCTGGCAGTGTCCTAACATTAGTAATGTAGCAACATTACATTGTTTGCACTCATACGTCTTGACAAGTACATAAAATGGCAATTCGTGGCAACTGTCACAGCACAGCCCACGTACTATATATTGCAGTTTTTGCATACGTGTTATATCTGTGTGCATGTGAGCACTCGGTGGGCACAGTCCCACCCACTGTCTCTGAATCTATTGATTCAAGGTGGAAACTTTTGGTTCCACTTAAGTTTTGAAGCCTGTTCCCCTGTTGTACAAATATGTAAATAATAAAACAAGTGGGAAGCAATTAAAGTTGCCATAAATTAATGACAAATGAATGTCAAACGGACCCTTGAGAGGCCTGACACACAAGTACACAAGGTTTCCCAAACATCCGCCACCTGTTTTTTTTGTAAACCTCACTCAGAATCAAAAGAGTTTGAAGGGTGGTGATTTTTTTTTTTTTTTTTAGCATTTTCAAACCCAAAAAGACAAAAACAAATATGTTCGTCTGGTCTAAGATGTAAACCTGTTAGCACGTCCAACTAACCAGCTGCTACAAAAATCAAAAAAAGAGGAAAAAAAAAGACTCACAAAATAATTAGCAGGGTTCCAGGTTACATCAAAAGTTGCTTTTCCACAGTGGGTGGGTCCTTGAAGACATCAGAGCTTAGTATGAGTGGTGGATAAAGGACTTCAGTAACACAGCCAACATCATGGGGCTGGGATTATGGCAAAGGATGTTTGTTAAAGGCTGCCAAGAAGCTGAAATACTAAATGAACCAATCAAAATCTTTCTCTCTTTTTTTTTTAAATGCCATCATTATGTGAACATATGGACTGAGCCACATGACATCATTTAATAAGGCTCAGATTCAAGCCTGGAGTTTTGTTTATCTTAGTACAAATGTAACCATGATTTCAAATGGGATTCTTACGGAACACAGAAGTTCTTGTTTCACTCAGGCGTCTTTGCTTTCTGCTAACATGTATTAACATGGATCACCATCTCATGAGGATGTGGACTTGTTGCTCGGGACATTCTGGCTTTAGCACCATTGATTTGGCGTGAAATTATCCATGTAGCTCTTAAGGCCTCTGAGATTTACATTTAAAAATGGGGCCAGCTGAAACCATCTAACAACGATTAGCCAGAGTTCTTCAGTGTTTCCAATTTAATTCACCAGCAACAGGCTTTGTTTCAGCTTTCAAAGTCCATAGCCATGGTCATATGTCCACCTTTGCCTGAATGAAAGAATAAATAGTTTAAGAAATGAACAACAATCTGCCCTTGATAACACTGCAAACTGCATATGAGTGAAACGGCTGTAGCAACAGTATCTAAAGATATTGTGCTTCTTTCCAGACAAACACTTGTCTCCAATATCACAACATTATCTGATTGAAATATTCGAAATGTTACAAAGGCTTTCACTTTAAATCTTCCCAGAGATACAGTGTGCAGAAATGACTCACGTGTTGTCCGGGTAGGATGAATCGTGATTGGGCAGGAGACAGGTTTCACAAAGCATTGCTATCTGTGGAAAAGGACATGTGCTGGGCAAAAGTGCAGACAGCTGCAGACTCTTGTGTCTTTCTTCGTGAGTGGAACAATCTCTTTCTAGTCTACTGCCCTCCCACCCATACCACTCTGGAAAGCTGGGCACGGTGGGTTGTGTCAGCATCCGGGTGTCAGCACTATACCTTCACTGTGTGAAGGTTGAGAGCATGTAGAGATTAGTGGGAAGTGGTGTTTGAAGTGGGTATTACCCTTTTTACTCGGCTCATGTGTATCTTTTCTTTATTTGTCTGGCGTGTCCAGGCAGCTCGAGAGCACGTCAGGGCACAGCAGAGTCAGAGAGAGCGAGGCCAAATCATTCTGGCGACTTATTTCAACATTTGTTGGTGTTTTGTAGGATAAGCAGAAGGGGGGATTAATTATAGAGGACGTGAAATACAATAAAAACCTCTTTCTCTAGTGCTTGTGCAGGTGCGCATTTTGCTTTTTTTTAATTATTCAGACATTAAATGTATTTGCTTGCTTTTATCTGGCATTGAATATTATAATTTGAAACCGGCTTGGACCTAGGGCTGCTACTTGGAGCGGAAACAAGCTGTAAGCACAACACTGACATATCCTCACCTTTTAAGTTGGTACGTGGGAATTTCTTTCGTCTGGTAAATGCTCCACTGTGTTTACCAGCTTGTCACTAACTGTATGTGTCTGTGGTTTTGTGTTCAGAAGGTGGTGTACACACAGTTTTTAGATTTCTTTTTTTTTTTTATTGCTGGAAACAGATGTCTGCTGCAGCTGAAAACAGTAATGAGGGCTAATGACAGCTGTGGGGGGGAAATAAAGCCATGACGTTGCTGGTTGCAAAACTCAGATTGCTACAAAAGGCTAAAAAGCTTTGTGGAGATGAGGATGACGGCAGAGTTAGGGGGTAGTAGGTGATATCTGCAGGTTCATCACCTTCTTCATATTACATAACCAACTGATCTATTGCTAATATAAAAATATTGATTATCGCAGCTTTAACTTTAATCAAGGTACCAGTGTCATTTAAAAGCTTTAATGAAAAATCTTGACTTGTCCATTTGTCAGAATAACAAAAGAGTATTTGTTATTAGAAAGTTGAATGATTAAACTTCATTGCAGCTTCTAAATGATAATAAAAAAGCGGGTGATTTACTGAATGCTAAGTGTCCCATGTCTTCCAGCAGTGGGCTGCATTTACAGAATGAAATAAAAACGACAGGTCTTCAATCAGAATGAAGCACCTGGAAAAAAAAAAAAAGAAAGAAACATCTTTTAGCTGTATAAAACACATAAAGAACCAGTTGGGCTTCTGTCTTGTGAAGTCTCAGATGTTCACAGCTCAGAACTGGCTGTTTTTCACAAAGTGGACTTGTTGAGACTATACAGGTCCCCCTGACAGCAATAGTCCAGCTAATAAATGCCCGATAATGTAAACTGCACTCACCTCTCCGGCAGAGAAACAGCCTCAGTTTTCCTTGTGTTTTATTCGTCTTTGAACCACAATTCATAAGGCTACTATTGTTTGTGACCTGATTCATTATCATTTTGTCCAGTTTTGCCCATTTGCAAGTCGTACAGCAAAAATTCCAGTCACGGCCAAGCCTGCTCTACAGCGCTGACTCATGTTCTCTCCTCGGGGGGTCTAATGACTTACTAATTTCTGGGGTTTGTGATAATTGTGCAATTTTATTGCGTCTGACCTCTCTTGCCACTTTCTGACACGATGGCAATATACTTTTTTCACGCAGCCCCACAAGCGCTGCCATGGTTTGATCCTTATTTATAAGGCAGATATATTTCTCTTAGCGCTTATCATTTGTCATTGTCCACACCCTGTGGGGCAGCACGTGGCCTCTACTTAGGACATAGTTACGTTTTATATGCTCCTGCTGGGTTTAATTCTCCAGAAATGTCACATTTTTCATGATTGTTTTTTGCAGAAAGACAAATCATTTCAGGATATTCGATTACTAACTTGTAAAACAAGAAGCTCTACACAAATTTATGGAATATTTCTGTACACAAACATGCAATGTTCCTGGATTAGAGACCTGTAATTTGTCCAAACACAAATATGTCTTCTGCAGGCACATCAAACTCCCGCGTTCTTGATTGATGAGGGAGCACCTCCATCATACATGCATCTGTTCACAGGAAGTCCAGCAGTTCCCCGGCCCCACCAGGTCCACGAAATCTCTTAACCAACCAGTCTTACGTGCAAAAGTGTTTTACTAACAAAAACTACAGTCGGAGGAAGTGGAACCAATTCATTTACAGATGAAGTAAATATTCATTTTAAATATCATTTGGTCATTTTGATCTGCCTGGCATAGTGTTTCATCTTTTTTGGTCGTGTATTTTTTTTTTATGTCATTTGGCTCATTTTTTACCTTTTTGACTGAGCTCTTCAACTTTTAAAAGATTTTCTGTCAATTTTTTTGGATACATTAAGTGTTTGTGATTTTGATGGAGTGACCCTGTGATGCGTCATTTCAGTGAAAACTAATAATAAATATCGTATCATCTGGTGTTTGACTTAAATGATATATTTTCAAAATAAGAAAACACCAAAATATATTGATAAGTGGGTAAGAAAAGGAAGCAGCTTTCAGAACAGTTTTTTCTGTAATCTTCAAGGTATTAATACAGTATCTGCAGACGTTTATAACCCAGACGCCTTGCAACCTAAAAAGTTTCTTACATGTTTTAATTAGCCTACAGCTATGAGTCATCTTCCCCCAGCAGGTGCATGTTTTAGAGCACAAAACCTCCACCAGAGTGGGTTGAACCGGGGCTAAATAAAGCTATGTCACCTCAGAGAGTTTCCAAACTTCAAGTCGCTGTCACGCAAGTGAATCTCTCCCAAGCACAATTATGTCTGCTTTCACCACAGAGAAAGAAAATCCTAATCTTTACAGACATCTGCGACACACGTTACACTGTGTGATCCTACAAAGATAATGGATGAATTTCCTTTAAAATGATAATAAATGAAAAAAATTGTGAGGAGAGCAAGGAGGAGACTGTGTGTCTTTATTGTCTGCCTGCCTCTATTCAGAGATAATTATCACACGTCACCTTTTCTCTTCAACCAACATTTCAATCTGACAACTTGCCAAAAGAATTACGAACCTGAAAGTGTTCTCCTCCCAAAACAGGTAGAGAAAATCCCATACAAGGATTTTATTATTGCCCTATTATCTCCACATTTGGCTTTTAAACACATTGCAAAAGTATTCACGCCCCCCTGGAATTTTTACAAACATAAACATATTTTATTGGGATTTTATGTGATAGACCAACACTCAGTGCCACATAATTGTGAAGTGAAAGGAGAATGATAAATGGTTTTCAAAATTATTTAAAAATAAATATCTGAAAAGTGTAGCCTGCATTTGTATTTTGCCCCCTTTACTCTGATACCACTGACTACAATCCAGTGGAACCAATTGTCTTCCGAAGTCACCTAATTAGTAAACAGACTGTGTGTAATTCTGTGAAGCCCTCAGCAGCAGAGATCCACAGCTCAGGTGGGAGAATCTGTGCACAGGACAACTATTAGTCATACACTCCACAAATCTGGCCTTTATGGAAGAGTGGCAAGAAGAAAGCCATTGTGGAAAGAAAGCCATAAGAGGTCCCCACAAGCTATGTGGGGGGGGACAGCAAACATGTGGAAGAAGTTTCTCTGGTCAGATGAGACCAAAATGTAACTTTTTGGCCTAAATGCAAAATGCTGTGTGTGGCTGAAACCTAACACTGCACATCCCCCTGAACGAACCATCCCCACCGTGAAACATGGCGGTGGCAGCATCATGTTGTGGGGATGCTTTTCTTCAGCAGGGACACGGTCAGAGTTGATGGAAAGATGGATGGAGCCAAATACAGGGCGATCTTAGAAGAAAACCTGTTAGTCTGCAAAAGACTTGGGACTGGTGAGGAGGTTCACCTTCCAGCAGGACAACAACCCTAAACATGCAGCCAGAGCTACAATGTGATGGTTTAGATCAAAGCATATTCATTTGTTAGGATGACCCAGTCAAAGTCCAGACCTCAATCCAATTGAGAATCTGTGGCAAGATCTGAAAATTGCTGTTCACAGACGCTCTCCATCCAATCTGACTGAGCTTGAGCTATTTTGCAAAGAAGAATGGGGAAATATTTCCCTCTCTAGATGTGCAAAGCTGGTAGAGACAAATCCCAAAAGACCTGCAGCTGTAAAAGGCGGTTTTACAAAGTATTGACTCAGGGGCCACACTTTTCAGATACTTATTTGTAAAAAAATTCTTAAAACCATTCATCATTTTCGTTTCACTTCACAGTTATGCACCACTTTGTGTTCGTCTATCACATACAATCCCAATAAAATACTGCGAGGCACTGTATGTTCTATGTTGAAGTGAACGTCTGATAAAGAACAGAAACTATCACATTACTTGAGGTAAAATAAAAATATAATTTTTTTCCCACTAAGTTCTCCCCAATAAGAGTCGAGTTGATATATCCACCAGTATTTTCAACAATGAAGTATGTTTACATTTAGTGTCAGTCTGCAACCTGGATTAGCTTGTAGAACTCCAGAAACTATAAAAACACATCAGACACACTGGTCCAAATGGTAACATATTGAATAAAAAAAAAAAATAACAAGATTGGCTCATATGCTCAGAATTACCATCACTTTTTTCAGCAGTAAGTAGAAGCAAGCCAGTGTTAGCTGCACATGCACGGGACCTTGTTATAACCGAAATCACAGCCCCACAGGATAATTAAAGTTATATTTTCAATGCATAAAATGAGCTTAAACTAAATGTTTAGTATCATACATGCAAAATTGATGGTCAGCTTTCCCATCAATCATCCATGTTTATTCGGTGGACTCATTTTGGCACCATGTGTACAGTGGCTTGTTTTTCTGCAAATGATTTTGTGTTTGCCTTTATTGCGCTGATCTAAATCTCCTCTTATCTGCCAATTTATTCAAAACATGTTCACTCTACACACACACACACACACACACACACACACACACACACGTCAGGAACTCGAATTAAACCATGAAAGCTTTCATGGTTTAATTCGAGTTCCTCTAAAGCTTTACAATTCCCAACAGGAGGCACAGTGTGTTCATCTTCAGTGGGAAATGCAGCAGGACTTGAGGCATCAGGTTTCATCACACGAAACCTTTCTCTTTATAGTTTTAACGTGAATGATTCCACTTGTTGCAATGCTGGGAGCCGAGCCATTTTCAGTCTCGTCACACGAGAGTCTGACTTCTCCTTCATCAGGACAGGCATTAATGACATCACACCGAAGGGTTGTATTCATGGTACCGATAAGCATGTGAGCAAGTGTATACAGATGTGTACAGATGCTGTGCAGCCCAGTAGAACATGGGGCATATTGCAGACTTTTTTGTACTATGACAAACAATCTCGTGAGTATGAACACAACATTTTCATAACTGCAAACCTTTTGTTTGTATATATAAAAATGAGTCACATACAGGACAAATACCTTTTTCAAACCTGTGGTTTCTGATGTATTTTTGAAACATATGACATTTTGTTCTTGTTGTGAGCTTATTTAATCTATACACCCCACTTACAGCACGCTGACATCCTCAGCTCCTGTGTGATTGATATGAAAGCAAATAAAAGGAAGAGGAAAAAAAGCAGCTCTTGGATTTATCTCACAGTACATGGGGCAGGGTACGTTTGGCATGGATAAGAGAGGATATTTTTGGTTGGGCACACACTTATTTAGTTTCCTTTTTTGAGTTGCTTTAATGAGTAGCTGTGAAGGGGGACGAGAGGCACGGTGGGTGTTGTGTCAGTAATTATCTTTGATGTTAAGGATTTGCAGTTGTGTTGCCTGCTAAGACCATTGCCAGGCATCTGTGTTCCTTGTTTTGGTGGATTTCAAAGCAGCTAATTTGACATTTGCATGTTTGTCTTAAGGAGAAATTAATAAGCCACAGCGTTTTTTTCATTGTTAGTGTGTCGCATGACATCCAACATATGCCATGTGTCACATACTGTCGGCTCACACCTTGACACACAAAGTAGAAAATATGAAGGTTCCTATATGTCAGAGAGCAGCTAATTTTTTGCCACACCACCAAAAACCAACAACATCTAAAGTTGAGGTGTTTAAATCATCATCATACAGGAATTTAGTCGAATTAAATAAGATTTTCTCCTTAACTTAATGTAAATTTTGTTAATTTCATGTTAATTCAAATTCTAGTCTATTAGCAGAAATAACCATCATAACGATTAGTGTTGAATTAACACCCCACAGTAGCAGACGTCAGAAGTTGTCTTTGCAGCTGCAGCTGAAAGCTCTTTATGTCAAAGTGATTTAGTTTTCATTTTTTTATTTTTTATTTTTTTTACAAAATGTTCAAGTTACTTGTCCAAGGTTTAACAAACTTGAAATGATTTACAGAGTAGCTTAAGAATATGGCAGCAAGTCCAAGCTTGCTGAAGTTGTGTCCATTGGGCTAAAGAGTTATACTCTGTCTTTAAACTGAATCATGAAAAATACAGACATTTTTTAGTTTTAAACTTTTTTAGGTTGGAAACACATCTTTATGTTGATCTTTGTCTGAAATCGAACTCACATTTTAAAAAAATGACTAGAAAATGCAATTGGTAAATACAGTTTACCTCATCCCCTTATAAGTGCAACTAACTTAGCAACCAGTTACTTTCCTGTTATCTTCACTGTTTTTGTTTGGTGATGGGGGACTGGAGCCTAAGAAACAATCCTTCACACACACACACACACACACACACACGCTCATTTAGAGTCACCAACTGACGCAACTGCATGTTGTATCTGGGGCTGGAGGAAACTCAAGGCTGCTCACCTGTTCACATGACCTTGTGACTGTGAAGTGGGTGTGATAACCACTCCACCACTATTCTGCCCACAGTCAACAATATTATATCAGACTGACACTTTAAACATAATAAAAAAAAAAGACGAGGCAAACTGAGCATCACTGTAGGGAAATCACCCAACTTTAAATCTTTTCTCCTTAAGTCAGGCATGAATAGAAAAAACATAATTTCTAATTAAAAAAACCTTCACTACAGGCCTATGGGAAGATTTAGCAAGGAGCTGCACTCTATTTTCCTTTTAACATTTTGTTTGCTCCAAATGTCTTGACTACATGAAACCTTAAAAATCATTTTCAAGCATTTTTAATGAATAGAACTCCCATCCCCGATACTCTAATGAGAATGTGGTGTTTAATACTGATGGAGCTGTGCTACTGTACATTTGGAAATTAGCTGATCTAACACTGAAAGACACACATTGCAGGTGGAAGAAGGTTTTGGGGGAGTTGAAAAGATATGAGATCAAACTGAAGTGAGTGTTTCTCTAATGCTCTCTTCTCTCTTCTTGAACTTGCAATAACAGCAGCAAAGTCTCTTGTCAAATCTGTGTGATAGGATGTGACAAACACATTCGCTTCACTTGAATCAAATGTTTTGAAACCTTTGCTCTGCACCACTAGAGAGATGTGATGTTTTGGTTAAAAGGATGGTTTATTAATCCTAATTAGTTATATATGTTTGAACCAACTGTGAGCAAAATCCCAGCAAATGAGGACTTAATATAACAGCTTTCATTCCTTATACTGTTTAATATTTTCTCACAAATAAGTAGTTCTCTATGGACACGTCCTTTCTTTTAGCTTTCAGAATTAAGCTTGAATTCATTGCAATAGGAAGCACTAATATTGTAATAACATAATGACTCGGAGGACTCTGCTATTCTGCTCACTGCCTCTCAACAGTGATGAACACAGCACTGACACTGATCTCTGCTTAGCTGCTGAACTGGAGGAAAAATGACTGTATATTCCAAATTCCCCAAACTTTGAGCTGTATTTATCCACATGATGGATTTTCTTCATGAATACCATCAAACTTGGGGAGTTTGGTTGAATTTGTAATTGTGGTATTTTGCCAGAGTCTTGCTGAAAACAAAATTGATTTTCTTGCTAGAGTTCCACAGAGACACTGCTGGTTTTTGACCTTGTGCAACTTTTGATACATTGACATCACATGTACTAAATAAGAAAAGCAGGTTTTTGGGGTGTACACCTTTCAGTCCTGACATGTCAGACCACCTATTTCATAAATTATTTCAATTGTGTTTGGCCAATATGTGGGACAGCATACAGTCTGTACCATAAAGTGGATATAAAGAAAAAACCTCTATATAGTGCACATTCTATTTCTACTATTACAAGACAGCACATTACAGAAAGAGCATGTGACCACAATAATATAAATGCTTAGTGAGGTTAAAGGAAAAGTTTGACATTTTTTGAGGAAATATATGAATAAACATTTATGTAATAACCCAGCTACTGCTTTGTGCTTACTTGATATAAGCACAAAAACTGAAAAACAAGGGATAATAGCTAGTCTGGATCATGTCGGTAGTTTAGTCAAATTTAAAGCCCCAGTATGTAGATGTTTAACACAATAATAACTGCTTGCTACACTGATTTGTAATAAGGTAAAGGCATCTCTGGCATAATCTCTGGAATACTTAAAGTGGGAAAAAGGCCATGAAGCAAAGATGAATGAAAGAGAGACTGGCAGAACAGGAGTAAATATCAGCCTGTACGGTACCTGTTGGCAAAAGAGATGCAAGGCGACAGGATGGACACTGAGCTGTTCCACCTGTAAATTAAAACCAAGCCAAGTGTCACTTTTTGTCAAAGCAATCCATAATTTGTAAGTTTTCTTAGGTCTTTCTAAGTGTGGAAAATTTGACCAGTGCATGGAAATAAAACGAGCATGCAAGTTTAATTCAAGATATAACTTTATTGTAAAGATGCAGGGTTTTTAGCGGATAGAAGGCCAGAAAGACTGGTACAGAAACCTGGGACTTTTACTTTTTAATGTGAAATTAAAAACTATGAAGTCATACCTTTATAAAATCCTATAGTATTACTCTAACATGAGTAATATTATCGACATCAATCTTGGGCTCCCGATGCTTTCTCTGCTGCCTCAGTAACAGCTACAGCTTTGACACAATAGCACGTGTAGCACTGTTGAAGAGGAAGACTGTGATGTAAAAGGGGATTTCCAAAATATCAAATCCTGCTTATTGGGCTTTAACGTTAAACAAAATTGAGGCTATTAATGGAGAATCCAGAAGACACTACACATAGCAAAGACACATCCCTGTGTGTACAGACGCGGGGCCTGTATCTCTGTTCTTGAATCACAGCAAAAAACAAAAGACAACACACTCTATAAGTTGAAATGCGAGATAACTAATCAGGGCTAATTCAGTGACGCACCACTGCATGGTGAAGGTTCAGAAACAGCAAGCACATCTTCCAAAGACTTAATACATTTTTGTAATTGTTTTTTGTTTAGTGAGTTACCACCGAAATGTTGTACCATGATATACAATGTTAAGCTTTATTTCAGCTGCAATATTATTGTAAAGTGCAGTGTCCATAAACATTTTAGTATGAAAACTAGAAAAGTAGAAAAACGTTCTTTTATTGAGTAATGGTTTGAAGGCCTTACGCACTCAAAACATGGCTAAAAGTACTATAACTAGGAGTATGTAGATGTGTAACTGGTAGCTTGTAGTCTGCTTTTCAGCGTAAGAACAAAAACTGTGTCTCTCAGACAATGTGGGTACTGCATCACATGATCAGCCTTGCCAACGGAATACGTGCTACGCAAACACCATTCATTTTAGCCCTGAGGTCAGACAGCGCGACCAGCCGTGAGCCTAACACAATGGATGTTTGAACATTTGGTGACACAGAAAAGAAAAGAAACGGAGAAACCATAAAAACAGAGAGGTAGGCAATGTGAAAATCCTGAACACAGGTTGTGTGCCATTGAAGCCTGACCTGAATCCCACTGAGGCCAAGACGACTAATTGTTAATTAAGCCACGGTGATGAAAAAGAACTCAAGTGTAAATGAATCTGTCAGTCTGGAGGAGCAGTCAGACACACCTTTTACCCCCACAAAGGGAAATCAGCATTATTTTAAACTTGACAGTGCACTTCAGCGATTCAGAATGCCTTCTTATTATTCATAGTGAAATTAAAGTTTGGATGCTGTTGGTGTAAAGAGAGTGTGAGGGGAAAAATGATGGAAACAAAAAAACAGAAGGAACATTATGTCCAAATCATGGGAGACAGTGGGGAAAACTGCATCATTTGGTGGAGATGTGTGTGTCAATTTACAGGGTGAGAACATAAATTGTACCTTTAGGCAAAAATCAGAAAGAAGGAAGAATAAAAAAAGGGGGGGAAATCACAGATTTCTTTTGAAGCTGAATAAAAAGTGACCACAGACCCTTCTATTAACAAAATCCTCCCAGACGTTTCTGATGTTGAGCTGTCATATAAATGACTTCATCCACATCACCTACAGTATCTAGCCATTGCCTGCTCCTGAGGCCTGGGGGCAGGACTGAGGCAAGTTTAAGGCAATGTCCCTGAGACTGTCTCTCTCCTCTCTGATCTCCTGTAAGTCCTTTTCGATGAGGGACAACCTGCTCTGCTGTTCCTTGGCAGCTGAATGCAGCTTCTGGATCTTCGAGCTCAGCGTCGGGCTCTCAACACTCGCGCGAAGCATGCTCAGACGGCGCGCCGTCTCATTCAAGATGAGGTCAAAGCGCTCCAGGGGCACGTTCCCATCTGGTCCGGACATGCAAGAGAGATGACAGATGGAGAGAGAGAGAGAAGAGGTGGTGGCTTCAAGAGTTTCTGTTCTTCAGCGTGTGGCTTGTAAATACCAGTCATACATCAGTTATTCTAATGGAGGATCAGTCTGACTGATAACCTAATTACAGTGATTTGGTCATTATCCTTTCAAGCATGTCAACATATTGACCATAAAGTGCCTCTGTCTTTTTTTAAAAAACTCTACTAGTTGTACAATATATTAGGAAATGGGTTTGAATCACTATATCAGATAATGATACCTCAGAAAAATACAGCAGAATAGATTTAATAGGCTGAAATTCTGCTGGAACTTTTAAAGTGCAGTACTTACCAATCTTGGTGATTAGTTCAGTCAGTGTGACGGAATAAGCTTCTAATTGGAGCTTGGCTGCTTCCATGTCTACCTTTAGATTGGTCAGAGACAACTCAGGCTGGGAAAAAGAAGTGATACCTTAGAAACAATCCTGTAAGCTGCACAAACAATGTGTAGATCAATATACATAGATTCTGCTGTTCAAATGTGTATATGTCTGTGTTAAGTACCTCTGGGGCAGTTTGGGAGTTTGCTGTCTCACTGAGCATCTCCTGCTCAGCCAGCAGCTGTACAGCAGAGTCAATATGGGAGCTAAGGTGAGCAGATGCAGTCCTGGTATGTTTGGCCTGGGTCAGAACAGCCTTGGATTCCTGCAGACAGAGAAAAATTAGGAAAGTTATTAGAGTTCACCCTGAGGGGAATGGCCAAATGAAACGGCATGGCAACAGCTGTCACTGTGAATTTCTACAATCTTTTTTGTAGATGTAGAGATATTCACCTGGATAAATGTTATTATGACCTGCATGAATGTTTGCACCATGTTTCATGGCAGTCCATCCAAAAGCTGTCAAGACAGTTGACCAAAAAAAACAACAAAAAACAAACAAACAAAAAAAGCCTCACAGAGACACTAGAGGGATAAAAAGAGGGACAAAAATTTGGTTAATGAAAACAAGCACAAACCTTTGCCACAGCATTTGCTGTTTGTTCCACCTGTTCTGTGATGTTGTAGAGGGGAGAGTTTTCCAAAGCCGGTTTTAGCATCTGCACAATCTGTGACACCTTTTTACCGACATCAGCGAGAACCTTTTCTTCCAGGGGTCTCTCCTTTTTTATCGCTGCCTTTGTCTGGGCCTGCTGACGAGGCCACTCCCTCACCATGTCTGAGTGGAGATTGGGACAAATGCAGGTGTTAGGATCTGATTAAAACTGAAAGTTATCTTCAATTACCAAGAAGTCTTGCTAAATTTTATGACAACCGTACGCAATCTTATTTTGTTCGACGCATCTGTTCATTGGAAATCTGAGCAGACAAAACCATGAAGATTTTCTTTGTATATTATAAACACCATTTCATTCATGTAGCTGATGCTGTAAAAATTCCAAACATTACACTTCATCACATTTTCCACATAAGCTGATGCTCCGTCCAATGCATGACAAGTAGGTTAAAACATCACAATAGCGATGACATATTTATTACAGTGATACTTGAGTCTGTAACTCTTATGTTTGTTTTCAGTCTTGGTACTTGACATTTCAATTTGAGCAGAATAATTCAGTTGGCTGTTCAACAAAAACAATAATGCAAGGCAGACAGCAAAACAGTGAAGAAGATAAACAAGTTAGACAGAGAGAAAAAGACGCACTTTCTAGTTCTTTGTGCAGGGAGACAACTTCTGATTCCACCTCTTTCCCTGTCACCACAGACGACAAAGCCACAACCTTTGCTCCTCGAGCGCGAGCTTGCAGCTTTAGGAAGAGGCACAAAGAATGAAAACATTAGCTCAGTGGAGCCAAGTGTATTCAAAGGTTGCAACAACAATCAAAATCTTTAATGCAATGTAAATAATGGGAAGCTGACTTATGGTTAAAAAACAAAGAGCATCTACAGCTATATAACGTTTATGCAGCAAAAGCATATTGGTTGGGTTGCCATGCCACCGTAAAGGCTAACAAATGTTTTTTTTACTGAAGAGTAAAATGCAATGCCTATTTAACATATATAGTCATAATACACGACATGGTGTGGTAAACATAGTCACCTCATTGACGTCTTCCACCATCTCCATCTTTTTGCTCGTGGTCGCTTTTAGAGTCTCTGTCTTATTACTGATCTTACCGATGACATCATCTTTGGCCTGAATTTGCCGGTCGAGCTCCTTTGTCTGTTTTAACAGTTCCTCACCCCACTTGATAAAAAGCAACAAGACACAAGACAAGTTCACTGCTTTGGTAAAAATTCCAACAATATTAATATTTCTTTGTTATTTTTGTCTGCTTAGAGATGCTCTCGAACAACACATACCCCTATGAGCAGCAAAATGCTGCCAGAATCATCTCTCCTGTGCTTACCCACTTTCCCCCTCTGCTTGCCAAATATTAAATCGAGAAAATAAAATGGAGTGCACTTAACGGCCCACTCTTTGTCTAAAGAGCTGCTTATAAAATGTATGACAGTCATTCCAGCACTAATTGGACTAAACAATTCACTCATCGGAATATAATGTAAAAAAATCCATTTGTGCCTCGTAGGATGCTGTCCAAACTGACCTTTGTTGTACGGTTGGACGAATGTGTTTGGTTGAACTGTGTTTGGTCGGGCTGTGGTGATGGCATGGCATCTGTCAGAGCCAGCTGATGTAAGGATGATGTAATGTTACTCAGGGCAAGCTTTAACTCAGCGGCTTCCTCCTCCAGGGCCAGCTGTGAGGCTACAGTATCATTCACCTGTGCTGTCAAGTTCTCCTTCTGCTGCTGCATTTGTGCTATTCTGAGATGAAAGAATAGAAAGAAGGCAGAGAGAATGTAATTAAATATAATGTAATGGGCACTTTTTTTTTTAAATAATGTTGATTACATGAGAAGAGTATCAGTATCAGGGTGACACCTGTTCATTTGATTTGTTAGTGATACTGTGCTATAGACCCATTAAAACCCTGCATGTTTCACATTGAGCAGGTTAAATTTCAAGTCATGAAAAGGCTGCGATGTGCAATATTGAAGTCATATAAATAAATCTGTGAACAAGACAATGTGCCTTAGTATAAGTGAGTAAGAGAGGGTAAAGAGAAGGCAACATTGTGTAAATGCATGAATTTATGAAGTGTGGTAGGAAGGTGCCGGAAATGTTAAAGTGCCATTTTCATCACCTCCACAGCTGTAATTACATCCAATCTGTTTTGCATCAACTGAACAGATACATAAAATCACAGTATGTGTCATTCCTGCTTTTTTCCAACTGCTGCAAGCACACACAGTTCTCTGCCCTGCTAAAAATAATTTATTTTCACAATAACTAATTTAACATCTCTGATAGAATACTTGCAGGAAATAAATAAGTACTTTCTGCTCTTGCAACAAAGGCATGTCTGCAAATGACAAGTGCAATTTTTCTCCCTGTACAAGAAAATGTAGTGGAGCAATAGTACAACGTAGTAGAAAGTAAAAATATTTAAGTAAGGCACTAATGCCTCAAAAGTTTCTGACGAGAACAGCCTCCGTTAAAGACACTGGTCACATGTGAGGCTCAGTAACTTTTGTCATTTTTTTGCATTGGATAGCCATCCTGCCTATAAAAAGCAACGGATCTGCTTAAGTACCAACACATGGGGAAATATGGGTGGGAAATGCAATTTTATGCTGCCCATCTGTGCATAAACTGCTCAGTTCACATCGTGAAAGTGACACAAACACACACACACATGCACGCTGTCGTACAGCAGTGCTCCAAAGATTAACAGAACTCTCCTGAACCAAGCTGACTACTGTTAGAAGGGGGTAATCAATTTTGAGTTTTTTCGCTTCTTGCTCTCATCATGGCCACCGGAGGGCTTTTTGCATCATTCTGTCTAGAATTCAGGATAATCCTTAGAGCAATCACACGCTAGGAGATGCAGCGAGCGTGCGGCAAATCCAAGAAAGCAATAGGCTTACAGTGGAAGGAAGCTGTCCCCCTGTGGCTAAATGTCTTACTCCTAAACTCCAATGTGCTTTAAAAGGCTACTGTGAAGAAGAGGAACTTGAGCTACATGTATAATACAAGGATAGGTGCACTTTGTTAGAAATATACTGCGGAAGCACAATAATCCAGGGAGTCAAGCAGCTTGTCGGGATTTTGCAATAAAGTATGCTTTATGTGAGAGGGAGATATTATTTCTGCTGGTGTTTTTCTGTGTGGGCGCGTGTTTGGGTTGGGTTTTTTGTGCTCACTGCTCCGTTAGGTTCCTGATATACTCCTCTGTGGAGTTGTCCTGCAGTAGATCCATCAGGAAACCGAAGGTCTGTTTTGAGGCTCTTACTGCCCTGCTGGCTATGGCCTCGATGTCATCTGCCATTTCTCTGTGGCTAAAAGGCAGGGACAAGGAAGACCAAGTTAAAGAGGAGGACAAAAGGAGAGAGTAAGTAACACAGAATAACAAAAGGGGCTGATATAGTGGATTTCAGCATGGATAACTGTCCCCTCACTGGCTCTCGCGTACAACGCAACTACATAATAGTGCTGCATAGTCTGAGAAGCTGAGGGCATCAATTCAACTAACCACCATGTAAGGGACAAGCTAAAGGAAGGAAGATGGGAGAGATGAAATTGCACAGCATACAACACTGGTCTCTGCTCACAATGTGCCACTAACAGTCAGTTGACCTGACTTACCTTTTCATGAGGACCTGTGAGTCATTGACCATAATGTTCCACTTGTTAGGTCCTGACACCACCTCAAAAGGAATGATCTATGAAAAATATAGAGTGAAAGAAACATGCTGAGCAGATGTGAAAAAGGAAAGAAATGCATGCCTGGCCTTGAAGAGACTGTTTTGACAAGTTTAATTAAATCATGCGAACTAAAGTCTGAATCTAATAATTAAGGGATTTTTCACACTACAGCAGACTGGGGATGTTTTTTTCTTAGAGCGAGCGAAAATGACTGGATCTGCTCGAAAAACCTGTGTGCACCCCAGAAAAGCAGACATGAGTTTGCTTCAAAATGGAGGTCGGATGTTTGCTTTAAAGTTGCAAACACTAAAAGTCATCTATTAAACCTCTTCACTTAAATAATAGCAGTTCAGAATAAGGGCATGTGAAAAGCCTTCTTCAGTAATAAATCCCCTGAAGTATTGTCCTGATAAATGGAATGTGTATACAGTCAAATGCTGAATCCTTCCCTGAGTGACATTTAATTTGAGAAAATGCAAATAAAAAGGAGAAAACTAAATCAACAATTGCCACACTAGCATTTTTCTCTTCAATTTGGGAGGGAGGGTGGGGTGGGGGACGGGTGGCTTATTAATATGGAATTAAATTGCTGCTGCTTCAGGCTTACCCCAGTGATAAGAGCTACAGAGGTATTTCTGCACACACACGCACACGCACACGCACACACACACACACACACACAATGTACAATTGGAAATAGAGAGCTATATATTGGCAGAACAAGTTCTCTCATCTCCACAAACCTACAAAACACAGCAGTGGTATCATAATAGATTCCTGCAAGCGTTGGAAAAAGATGGTGAAAAGTCTGGTGGGAGGGTGAAGTACAAGTTGTTATATTTTAGCGTCCATCAAACATGCCTGGGATTATCCTTTGAAGGCAGGTGTTTGCCTCTCAGTAGGAGGGTGGTGGTGGGGTAGTGAAGGATTGTTTTGCTCTGGGAGATCTTTGTGGATACATCAGAAGAAGCTCCACCAAGGACAAAGCAGTCATGCACACAACCAGTGGATTCCATGCAATAAGCTACTTAAGGTAACTACGTGAACCTTATCCAAAGATGAAGATAAAGTACGCTTGATTCACCTACCATGTTGTCCAGGTCCAGTGTGGCCTGCTTTAGCTGTTTCTGAGATGCTCTAATCATTGACACAGTGTCTGTGAAGGTTTGACACACACCTCTGCTCCCCTCATCCTTTTCCTTTTCCTCTTTCTCGGCCATGCTGATGCTGCAGTTCAAAGAATTTGTAATGCTATACAGCTGGGCTAAGAGTGTGCCTGTGGAAGCTTCCAGCAAGGAAAACTGTTTTATGAAGGCCTCCCGTGCCTCTGAAAGAACAAAGAGCACAAAGCAAATAAAACCACATTAAGTCCTTAACGGAGTGTTTCACTAAAGAATGTTAGTCTTCCAACTCTTTGTAGCTTGTAAGCTGCATTTTAACACGTCTCCTTCACTGACTGTGTGAACTCAGACGCTCGTCCTTCCCATCCATCTGCTTATAGTCTGAAAAGATGTACAGATTTTAACACTTTGTCTCGGTCTCACTTTAAGCAGAGTAAGACAGAGCTGATACGGAGCTCATCAACAATGTCTCTGGATCTTTGTCGCCGCGTTCTTGGTTTGTGTCTTTGTGCACTATAAAATGAGACTTCTTTAACACGTGTGCCCCACTGTGTGGTTTTGCTCCACGGTGTGGCCACGCAGTGAGTCTATTGCTCCCACATACTCATTAAATAATTAGCGGGCCACCCAGAGTCTAAAGGGGCATGGCTGGTAACTATGTGTGTAGAGATATGTGGGTGTAGGGAGGGGGATTGTTAGACAACTGTTATCCTGATTGCAACTATAATCATTATAAACCAGGGATTAGAGATGCGCCGCCTGTCATATAAATAGGGATTAAGTTGGTCACACGGCGCCTTGTTCTATATTGTTATGATTTGTCTCCATTTGGCCTGTGCAGCTGAGCCTGTAAGCCCTCTACCCTCCAAAGATAATGAGGATATATCAGCATTGTGCTTTAGTAATTGGGAGAGGTTTGTATTGTTGCCCGCTTCCTGATTTAATTGCTTTGTTGTGTTGTTTTCTGTAACAGCGTCACACTGAGGAGACACAGACAGAGCAACAGCCCATTTGCAGAACGCCGGGGGCGGTGTCAAATTTCGTAGCCACGCTGGCTGGTATTGTATGCACTGATATGGCATGTTATCATCTCACAGCCAAAATGTGACACAATAGTTACAATGGCACATAAAGGGGATTCGTGTTTCACAAAGCACAGGCTGCCAAGTGTCTCTTCAGATGTCATGAACACACGAGGAAACATTAAAAGGAGTGACAGGCCAAGTGGAATTATCTTGGCTTCTGGCTGAGGTTACCTTGGAAGGCCAGAAAATCCTCCAGAGCATTGGGGAGAGTATCCTCCCTCTGGTGCTCATGCTCGTAAAGCCTGGCCATGTGATACTTCAGCAAGTGGTGCTGCTTCCCAAATCTACCTCGGCAATCAAAGTGAGCCAGCAGCTTCTCCAAATCCTGCAGGCGGGTTCTCAGCTTTTCTGCCTGTAATAGCACCAAGATTTATTACTGATGGTGTCAATGAGAATACAAATTTTTGTGAGCACAAAAAAAGAAACAAAGGCCTGTGACTACAAATACCACAACAATATATCTATCCATCTAGATCTTTATTTATTTATTCAGGCACAGGGACTGACACAGGACTCTGATTCTTGGAACACTGACATCAAAATGTAGTATTTCAAGAAAAGCAATGAATAAATGAATATCAACAATGGGATAAGGACAGAATATGATTTTCACATCTGCATCTACTCACACTGTTCTGTGCAGGGCATGCAGCTGAGGGAAACATTTCACCAGATAACTAGATAAGGCTTCTAAAAGAATGAAAGCCCTGGCCTGAAAATGAAATAAAGCTTCTGTGACTGGCACCGATTTGTTGGCCCTGGCAGTTAAATGGTCCATACCTATAAAAAAGAGAGCCTGTCATCTCATGGGATCACACCTCTTTTTCAAACAAGTAGGCTGATTACAGCCATTGCACATGTGTCCAGTGGGCTTTCTGTAGCAGGAATATTTGTGATTGTTTACTGTTTTAGTTGCTGAGCTTGCATCTTCAGTCCAGCCATTTTAACAACAGGTATTACACACGCTTTATTAAAAAAACAACTGCCCTCCTCTGCAGTGATTCATTTTTACCCTGGAACAAGTAACATCTATCTTTTTCATTATTTTATCCAATTCTTTATTTTACTGCTTTCCAGTCTCTTTTTAATATCTTCTTTGATCATCAATCACACATTTCTGTCTCTTTCAACCTTCTCCTTTTTGTGCTCGTTAGTCTTTTTCCTTCTTGTGTGTAAGCCAGAGGAAAATGTGAGCAGAAAGATAGAGAGCGGGAGAGGCAGCAAGGGAGAGCTGGGGGAGACTGAGGACAGTGAGAGTAATTGCAGGTGTTCAGAGCAGACGAGGTTTGGGATGTTCACTGAATTGCTAACACTGTGGAAATAACAGCATGCATTCACACAGGTACAAGTCGGTCCGAAGAGAACACATAGCCACTTTAGCTAGAACAAGAATATGTACAGGGAAAAGACAGAACATGTTGGCAGTATTGGATTGGCCTCAGAAGACAAATTCGTGGACACAGCACCTTAGCACACGGACGTGGGTTGCAACAAATCTATAGGGACGGAGAGAAGCTGCACAGGAGATCATTAGAGCAAATGTCTCTTTCTGTTTCACTGCACATCCACTGTTTACTTGCAATTTACAAATACAAAGGGGACATATGGCTGTCGTGGGGGGCTACAAAGGCAGGGTGTGCTGGGGGACTGCGCTATTTCAAGAACAAATGGCACATAATAATAGTGAGAGTCAAGGTGCAATCCATACTTGATGTAGGAGCAAACAGTTCTAGCAAACATTAACATGAATATGTACAACAATATTTGCAAGTATTAAGTATAAACCCTATACAGATTCCAAGCAAGGACATTAGTACTTAGTCAGGTAGTGTGTGCCCCTATTTTAAGGTACTGATAATTACATGGGAATTATGGCCTCACAGTAATCTGACGGCATGGTTACTTGTGCCTCTCCATACAAAGACGTCGCAAGTATTGTAAATAAATAGTGACAAAACTAATGAATTTGTTAGTTAAGTGAGTACTATTTGACAATCTTCCTAATCAATTAATCAAAATGCAGACAAACTCAGTGACATTGCCTTGTAAGGACTTGCTGCCTTTTTAAAAACCTCCTGGTCTGTAAGGTAACACTTGCTGATCCCTGTGGGGGAAATTAAGGTGTTACAGCAGCTGAGAAAAGTCTCAAAAAAGCTCCTAGAATAGAAATAGAGAAAAATGTAGCATGCATTAATAATGAAACCTTGCGATGGAAATTTTATTCAGTATTTTATGGCATTTTAAATACTTATTTTTATTCAAATTACCAGTGGGAGAATAATAAACAATGACAATGTTAGCTGCAGCCAAAAAGCATATAATAAGCTAAAAAATATGATGCTTTCCTGTTTAGTTTAATAGTAATCAGCACTGTGCAGCAGATAAATAGCACTACTTTATAAGCACTACTTGTAAAACCCTTACATAATAACTAGGCTCCAATCATTATTTTTAACCATTTTTGTATTTGTAACACAAGCACTTGTGTGTTTGAAACAGGATTATCATCGGCGTTTGAACGTCTTTCAAATTACTGTTTTGTTTGTCCACAGCTGATATAAAGTTTTGAAAAACCCCGCAAGTAGCAACTAGCTGGTGGACATATTTAGCAGATATTTCCTACAGGAATTACTGGAGACCAAAAATAGGAAGAAGTGTGAATATTGGACTTAAATTCATTAGGCGAACAGAAATACAACTTCAAATGAATATTTTGTTTGCCTCTGCCAAAAGATGAGAAGAAAAACTTCTGGTAACTCCCAAGCTGTCGTGTGTTTATGCATTGTATCCTCTTTGCTGGCCTGCTTATATTATCCAGCTGTAATGCTACATTTAGACCTTCGTTATGTTCAAAGTTCAATGATGTGTAATTTCTTCAGTGTGAGGATGGGAGTGCTGCTGTGTGCAGCCACTGGAGCTAGTGTTATGCCCTGAGCTGACTGTCATTAAATGCTACCAATCCACAGGCTGGCTGCTTGCTAAAACACATTAGGCCTCATGTGAGAACTCTTTTACACTCTTGCCTTATATTTCTCCTACTTTTTCAATGCATCTTGCTTAACAAGTGTTTCCCATGAGGTTCACCAAATTCTTTTAACCTCACAAATTTTCACCACTTTCACTATTAGCGACACCTCGTTCAGAAGGAGCTTGTTCATGACATTTGATTATTAACAGAATCCAAAGCCCTAATATTGCTATACAGGTTTGCCCGCTCTGCCACTGTACGTTAGTGCCAATAATAATAATACGGTGACCAGAACATCCATTTCTATATCACATTGAAACTTGGTCATTTAAACATTTAAAATGTCAGTAAAGTCAAAGTCAATAGAAAGGTAGTCGGTCTGTTAATGACACGTGCAGCAAATCTGGACCCTCTGTGAATTTGGTAGTATGAGAAAATTGGTAAATGCCTCAATTACTTTTAAATTGCACAAATCGTTCTGAACGAGGCCCATTGTCCCCTTTCAAATTTCCTCACACATAAATATTGTAGCTGTGATGCTCGCGAGTGGAGCATCTGAAGTTTTTTAAAGGTAAAGCTGATCTTAGTAATGAAAGTAAGGTAAAGAATAATGTGAGATAGTTAACACAGTACTGGTTATTCACAAAAAAATTACAAAATGTAGAAAAATGGTTGCCAGATTTAGAATTTCATTAAATTGTGGTTCTTATACAAACGCACACAGACATAAACTCACCTGTTTTTTGACAAGTCCATAGCAAACTGGACATTCCTCACACTGGTGTGTGGCTCTGTTGTGGAAATAGTTTAGCTCACATTTGTCACACTTGTAACCCACAAAGCCCTGGCGACAGTGGCAGGTGCCATTACTCTGACACTGCATGGAAACGGAGCCCATGGGGTCACAGTTACAGGCTGGGAGAAGACACAAATGGAGAAAAGAACATTTCAAGAGGTGGAAGTGCCTTTATGTATGAACGTTATTAGTGGGTGTATTATTGGATTAAAGGATGGTGCGGGTCTGGAGTGCAGTAGCAATGCTTGAAGCGGAGTCCAGTACCTCTGCAACCTCGTGATGAGAATCCAAAGAAGCCAGCACGGCAAGAATCACACAGCCTCCCCTCCACTCCTGAATGACACACACACTGCCCTGTGACTGGATGACATGCGATGGACGATGATCCAACTGGATTACACTGGCACCTAGGAGGGGCAGGAATCGTATCTAAATAACAGATTCCGTCTGGAACTCAGTTATTACAATGTATATTTGATACATTTCTCTCACGGCTTGCTCTGGAGCTCTGTTTACCTTTCACATCCTACACCCGTTTGGAGGTTGAAGAAGCCAACTTCACAATAACTGCAATCCCACCCACTCACATGATCGAGGCACTGGCAATTTCCTGTCTGAGGGTGGCAGTCATTTACATGCCCAGAGGTTCCAGCAGGATTGCAGCTGCAGGCTAGAGAAAACAATTTCACTATTAAATCAAACATTACATTACATTTCTGACAGTTTAAGTTTTGCCCATGTATCACCTCAGAATGAAGGACTTTTTATTGATTTGATCCCAGAGAGCTTGAGGGAAAGTGAAAAGAAAATAACAGACTGTACCAGGGAGATTCATGGGTCGCTCACTGACACTGTTCTGTAAAGAAGATCAACCTGGGGCTTACACATAGAAAAGAAGTATTATGAAAAAAATCTAAAAAAAAAAAGGGATGAACATATCACAACTATTATTCTTTGGTTCTCTTTCTGCCTTTTTTAACTTGAGTTTCGTTCATTTTGAGCGTTTTCCGTTCCCCTATTGTAATAACTCTTTCCCCCTTTATCTTTCTTTGTGGCTATCTTTCTGATTCACAGCCCCTGGTTCACCCCATTAACATCTTTGGCTTTTCATGACTGAAGAATACTACATCTGTTGAATCTAAACTCCATAATTGAGAAGTCAAGTCCATTTGAATTAATTATTTTCTGCATTCCTTCAAAAGTTGAACCCAAGCCCTAATAGAATATTACCTGAATAGTGTTCAGACTATCACTGGACTCTTAGCTATGCTGTGGTAAACAGACCAGTCAGAATAATAACAGGCACATAATTTATGTGTGTCCCCTTTAAATACATTTAAAAATACTCTGCTTTAAATAATCTGTGTTTTGTTTTTTACCAAAAAGTCCAAGTTTTGAATTCCTCAATGTCAAACCTAGAGTCTATGAATGTGCAAATAGTTTTCATGTCAAAACTTCAACTGCTGCACGTAAGATGTCCCCTAACTCTCTGGAAAAAAAAGTGTTTTTGTGCAGTGCATGCTTTAGGTTTTCATATCCCACCTGTATAAGTTCTCCCAAAGGTGCTGTTCAGAACCGCATTCTAAGTGTTGATAAATGGAACCACTTGTGGCCAAAGCACTTTACAGTGCTGCTTCTCATTCACACACAGATGACGACAGCTGCCAGCTAAAAGATCCTCGTCTAACCAAAGAGCACTTTGACAGGTAGCTAGGCGGAAGTCGTACCACTGACTCTGTGATTCATTGACGTCTGCTCTACCAACTGAGCAACAGCCACCCAAATAAATGGTGTTGCAGGACACATCCTTTGCTGAGAGATGGATGGCCAAGTCTGACATCAATCCCTGAGAGGTGAAACATCTTCAAGAACTACAAGCAAGTCCAGTACCTTTGGGACACCCATGACCGGGATGAGTGAGAATTTTCACAGACCTGTTTAAGTTGCATACTATACTTGGAATGGCTTCCAAATTAGCTGAAAGGAACAAATAATTACTTAAATGTCCACGTTTAGTGTAAAGAAAACATTTTCTATTCAGCAGCTGAATGTAAAAACATCCTTCTAGCATCAAACTCTGCACGTACAGTTCATCATTCTGCAAACTGAAGGTCGAACAAGCAAGTAACACCAAGCAGAACACATTCTGGAGTCCATAAGGACTTGAACACTGCCCTACAGAAAGAAAATCCCCTTTTTTCCCCAGATCTCTAAATAAATTATAAACGTAATAATAAATTAATCAGCCCACGTTCCATCGAAGTCCCTCCACAGTTACTCACGCTTGCACTTCTGGCCAGCTGTCTGGTTCAAGGGATTGCCGTAGAAACCCTGCTGGCAGTGTTGGCAGTGGTCACCCTCTGTGTGTCCCAGGCATTTCAGACATCGCCCAGTGATGCGGTCACATATTCCCACAGCGTTGAAGTCCACATTGCCATTGCAGTTACACTTGATGCACGGTCGAACTGTCCCAGATTGTCCTAGGGGATCGCCATAGTAACCATCTTCACACATCTGACAGCGCATCCCTACACAACGGGAAAAATGAAAGAGGTGGGCAGGAATTAGATGGACGTCTGAACTGAAACACTTTTGAAGGTTATTCTCATGTCACATCAGAGTTCAAATTAAAAACTCATTTGGGACTTCTCACTGAAGAATGACAGTCTTTCCAGTGTCTTGTAGAAATGTACTTATCATTTTGTTCTTGACAATGAAGCTCATTACTGACTGTCTGGAGACATAAGAAATTATTTTACATTTTCAGTGGTTCATCTCACCTGTCTGTCCTGCAGGGCAGTTGGTACAGACCACCTGTCCTGTTGCTACAATTTGGGCACAGCTGCTACGGTCAGGGCAAGGGCAAGGCTGACAATCACCAGGTGTGCCCATCAGAGCATTGCCATAGTAACCATCCAGACAATATTCACAGGTCGTCCCGGCGGTGAAGTCGGAGCACTCACACAAACCTGAAACAACAGGGAGAGGAGTGTAACCAGCTTATGTGCATCACTTTTTTCCCCACACACCTTGGTCTTGACACAAATGGACCACCGTGGTGATATTTCCCCCATCACCAGCAGAGTGTGCTGTGTCTCTGACCATGACTCTGACCAACCACTTTTCACAAACACTCCACTCTATAGCCCAATCTGCTAAGAAAACATTCCCCACAGCCCACCATGGAGAGCAAAAGACAACTAAATTCACCCTGGCTATAATTGCTTTGGGAAATATAAGAGCCAAAATGCAGTCGGAAAGACCTGCAAGAAGTAAAGCAATTCCCCCACCAAGTGAAAGAGATTACCGATTCTATGATGTACTAAAACAATCAACTGTTGATGTGCAAGTTGTAGAAAAATAACTCAGAGCTTCCAAACACTTGAGAGGATTTGTTTGTGTGCAACATGTGGTAACATACATATGTGTAATACATCACATTTGCAGTCCTCATTATGCCACATTTCAGATACAGTGAGCCACACGCAGTGCTGCATTACATGACATGATGAGCAGAAAGAAATGTCCACAGCAGTGAAGAAACTGACATAATGTCTGAATGGACTGTATGACTGTAAGGCAGCAAAAAAACAAGATTCAGGGTAAAACAACCATGTCTCTTGCTGTGACCTGCAGTGGCTCTAACGTCACAGGCTGAGAAGACAGGAGCCACATACACCCTCAAAACCTCCTGTGCGATTGCCAAACAGCAGCTTCTGAAATGAAACAGAGGAAATCTGACATAATATAATGTGGCATTCTAATTTAATAACCGACTGACCAAACATTACAGAGCACCAGAAAGTAATAAGTGTTAACCACGAAGAAGAAAGCCACCGCAAAGACACTTACGAAGTTCAATTTATTAAAAAATCACAAGGAGCAGATATTCATTAAATTTTAATAAACATTTATGCATTTTAATCAGTAACAAAATAATAGCTGCTTTTGTGCTGCTGTGTGTAAGTGCAAGAGGATATTTCGGATTCCTGCTGCATTGACGTGATGTTTTGCTTTTAGGATTCACTGATCAGGGAACTTAATAATTTGAGTCATGTTTAAAATTTCAAAGTTTCTCAAATGACTTTAGCATGGGCTGATAACAATAATTGCACTGATTTTCTAGAGAACACCAATAAGATCTTGATGCATAGCAAATAATCCGCGGGCATGCGATTTTACAGAATCCTCATTAAAATTTCCCATCACTCCCTCATAGCCCATGGTGTTATTCAGTGAGAAGCTCTACGCTGTGCAAATTTTAAATCAGCTCACACCACTGAATATTGGAGGAAAGAAATTCATGCCTCTAGTTACGGGGTCACTTCAACAGTGTCTCCCATCACTAAATAAAGCCCTGTTATCTTCAGAACAGTAAGTCAACTATATGAGATAGAATAACTTCTGCAAAGCTAAATTGATCACACAGCCATTAGATGGAACAATTATCACATTGTCTGATGAAGTGAAGACTTCTGGGTAAAAATCATTAGTTCTTTGGTGAGTTGAGGTGAATAATACATGACTTCTAAGCATGTAAAAGCAGTCATTTTAACAGAGTACTTAGTAATAATGATTGTTCCTAACATAAAGATGTGAATCCTTCTTGAATTTCACAAGGCATTACAATGACACTGATGGTGTGCAGTGTCAATTCCCAATGAGCCATGGTAGATTTAATGGCAGCAGAAATGTGCTGACTTTACTGAGTGTGAAGATGACTGAGCGTGATATGAGGCAGTAGAGCCACCAAGGGCCTCCTCGACACTATTATCATTCCATCGCCTCCACCGAAAAGCTAACAGCATGTATCCCAAAGTGTCGTTGAATGGCAGGATCGCTCTTCACATGATATTCACTATCTTCATGGTAATTATCATTACATCATAGACATTCGTGCAGAATAATTTTATCAATGAATCAATGGCTGTTCATTCAGCCTTAATGAATTGAGATTACTGTGAATCTTCCCATGGAGCTGCGTACTTTGAATCCTTTGACAAAAATCCACACAATACAGCTATTCTGCTCTCGCCCTCTCATACTCTTCCTCTTTCAGCTATGGAGCGCTGCACTTCAGCAATCCGCTCTGTGCCTGAACTCGGCTTGTCTGTTCTGTGATGGCAAAGCAATATTTCTGCATGGGAAACAAGCAGTTTTCTTTTTGAAGAGCAGTCCTCAGTCATATGCACATCACACTCCAAAGAGCTCCCATCTACTGCTGCTGTACCTCATGCCCCCACAGTGCTACTCTTTGTACTCTCTCCACAGAAATACACACACATCCAGGACTAATGCACTTCATTAAGGTAGCCACTTGTGGAGGACAGGAATACATTGGAATACATCACTGTAGGCTACCTGCAGAGGCACAGACAGACACTACAGAATGAATGAAAAAGTGGCAGTTTTCCATTCCACCTTTTTCCACATTTCTCCTCTTCAGTGTGTTTATACTTGTGCGTCATTCATTGTTCCTCTCAAACAAAGTGTGATGACGAGTTCTTTTAAAGGTAGCGGTCATCATTATTTGCGGTAGCTTGTCATAGCTCGAACATCAGATGGCAGGTCTTTCTAAAGGAGAAAGTGCAATGTGTGGGGTCTTTGATGACGTGTGAGCCCAGAAACTTAAACGCAACATGTGGCTGTTTGAATTATGAGCCTGTTTAGGCTACTTTCTTTTTAGGCTACTTTCTGTTATGGCTAATCCCCCCACCCCCACCCCACCCCATAAATACATAAATAAATAAAAATAAACTAAAGCAAACAAACTAAACTCTGTAACAAAATATTCTAGACTAAAACTGAACATACACTTTATTTCTTTTTTGCAAAAAAATAGCAAAGTTACTATAAGAATGCAATGTCTACAAATGTGCTTTTCAAGACCTTCACATTTTCAAGAAGGCTTGTCTCCTTAGCCCACTGGAACATTAAAAAGCTTTAGGCAAAGGAAATCTATTTACTAATGCATGTGAACGCATGTGTTTTAATGAAGAAGAGAAGGAAACATAACAGAAAGGGAAAAAACTGTCTGCAGTTTGCCTCGAGGGTAGAAGTTGGGGTAAATCTGCTGTGGGACTGTTTGATGGCAACGTTGCTCTCTAATTTAATACAGATATGCTGCCAGTGCCTGCTGCTGCAGATGTGCCTTGTCAGTGGGGTCTGCATGAGGGGACTGCTGCAGAGGAGAGAGGGAGAAAAAGAGGAGGGGTTGTATACCCCCTCACAATATCTAATTTTCTCATTGTTCAGATGACTTGGGAAATATCTTTATGATGTGACTATTGAAAATAATGCATCAATTCGTGTTTTGTGTACAGAGGCTGTCAGCCAAATTGTTATGGCCAAGGCCCAAGGGATGTCAGCAAACAGCAACATCAGTGGCTGTAGTTTATGTTGTCTCACCAGAGCTCTGGGTAACCTAAGTGTTGTAAACCATTTGCTGTGCAGTTTACACTAATCAAATGTTACTTCATCCATGGCTGATGCCACAAGATGATCAAATTTATCCTGGATCGATTGTGGGAGACATTTTCTAAGACATCAAATTGCACATGCAACTTATGACATGGCGTTAACTTATGACAGGGTGGAGCTACTTGAGCTTTTCTTAGCCTTCCTAGTGTATGACAGTATCAGTCAGAGAATGAATAAAAGAATTGTATTATCATCTGTATGTCACCACTGTTGTTGTTACAATAGGAAATATTTTAGCACTTACTGGCTGGTTGTGAACAACATATTGTATAGACATTCATGGTAGAGCTTTGGAGATCCCATGAACCTTCCACTAGTATCATCATCAGAACAAAGTTTTTACACGCACAACTGAAATTGTGAACGTTTTAAACATTATACCTGCTAAACATTATCATGTTTAAATTGTCATAATGCCCATGTGAACATGATGACATTAGCATTTAACGTACTAATACAGCCTCACAGAGCTGCTGCCATGAATGTAAACTCTTTAAAATCAAAATCAATAGCATTGTCAATGGCTAAAAACACTGTCATTTGTAATACTCTTGTAGGTACATTAAAGTACCTAATCTAGACAAACTTCATCACTTGGAGCCACAGTTTTGTTTCATCCATAGGCATATTGCCACATATTGCAGTAAAGTGGACATACAAAATATATTAGTCTAATTTTGCATAAAACTGCAATTTTTTAAAATTCACAATTAATTAAATGCAAAATTGGAGCTTCCTGTTTTAGTGGGCCCCCTGAGGGAAATAGTTGATTAATTTCCTCCTCTCTTCATTAATGAAACTATTTAAATTAGTAAGCACATATTAAATAGGTTAAAAGCACTTTAACTACATTTCCCAGTTTTTTCAATGCATGCAAGGAATTCATTGTGCAGGCTTGTAATGCTTGAAAGCATTTAAGATTTAAAGACACAGATCGATATATATCTCAGGGATCTTTCTGTCTGTGGATCTATGCTCACAGACAGACTGCAGTGGGATTATTTACTTAATACAGAGATTTTAGGTTAAACCACACATTTTTATGAAATTTGAACAAGCTAATCATAGCAGGCTATCGTCGGCTGTGTTCTGCTGAACACAAGTACCTGGATGCTGCATGTGGATCTGCTCTACAAACCCCGTTCCTTGTTCCATTTCATAACAGCATATGCTTGATTCTCATTCTGACATTTGTGCGGGGCCAAATTTTTGAATAATGCACAGTGGTTTTGCATAGCTAAATGTCACGCCCACTGCAGTTTGGAGGAGCAGGACAGGAAGCAGATGCTTTTTTGGGTCTTGGTCGGTGAAGGGGAACAGACCACCAGGGGCTCCTGCAGCAAAATTCATTGAAGTCAGTTGAATAAAGGCCATCACCCAGAGTACCTGTCCAATTGCATCAATTATGATACAGCCTAAAAATGCATCACAACACTCATTAAAATGCTAGGTTAAAATGGAGGATACTATGAGTAAGTGTTTACCAACATAAGGGTGCTTTAGAATGAGACAGAGAAAGCCAGGGCGTGCATTTTCCAAATGCCTGTTTAAATGTCATCTTCAGCTCTCTAAGGTCATTAGTTGGAAAAATCTATGGGAGAAAGTTGAGGCAGAAAGTCTGATAGGGAATGAAGCTGGTTCTAGCACTGGCTTATTCAACTCCCTAATCTCTCTGGTGGGCTGTATTTGTTGCAGGCTAAGCCATGAGATGCCCAGCCTGCATCCGCGTGATGGGATATGAGTGACAGTAAGGGAAAGAGGAAGTGAGAAGAGGCAAAAAAAAAACAAAAAAAACCCCCAAAAACTTTCTTACCATGTAATTTCTCTTGCTGATCCTATTCAGCATGCTTTACTTATCTCCTCACAACCAGCATATTTATTTTACACAGAAGTAAACAGAGAGATAAACAATAAGAACACCGCCTGGCTGCCATTTCCAGTCACACTGTCAGAGATTGCTGATTTCAAAAGGTTTCAACCCTTCCCTTGATGAAATTAGTTTAGACAGGGAATAGTTTAGACAGGGAAAGCACGACCAAGTTGGTGCATTGCTGAAATGAGTGAAAATGAAAAAGTTTGCCCTGCCTAAAAACAGCTGATAAGAAAAAAATTCTACTAAACTTAACTCGGATCTTATCTTCCACTTTGTTGTGGCTTGGTGATAAAAAAAAAAAAAAAATTGTAAACAGAAAGAATTAGAGAGATATGACTATAATTGCAGAATCTAAATTATATAGCCTGAAGGACACTTGGAACATTGTAACAATGATGATATTTGAGGGGTATGTTACAGTGGATTTGGTTGATGAGAACATCACTAGTTCTGTGGGGGTTTTTTTATTAAACAAAAGCCATGCAATAAAAATCTGATCTGATGATAATTATTGTTGAAATGTGGGCACCTACAATCCCTCCAGAGCTACACCTGAGGTTCATTTAATAGTTGTAAAAATATGCAAAGCCACACGTCTTCCTTATAAACACTTTACTGACTAACCCAGCGAACTGACATTGCATATTCTACTGTTGTAGAATATGCAAAACTTATGCTTATAATATGCTAAAAGTTATCAGAAGTGTGGCAAATGTAGCATAAACTGAATCACGTACAGTATTGCCTAAATGCATGATAGAGTATTGCCTTTTTGGACTCTGAATTTCAAAGATTTCCTTTGGCTTTTATCACAAATGTTCACTTTCCATTTCCACAAACCCAAAAAATTTACAAAGACATAGTTTGACTATGTCTTTTATGTCTGTTTTTATGTCTATGTTTTGGCACTTTATGCTGGTTAGTGGCACAGCAAACACTTTCACAGGTAGCATGTTTTACAGAAGGTGAGGTGGGACTGATGTGGTAAAATCATTACCTATGGTGGTGATATAAAGAGGGTCCACAATGACCCCACATGCCAGTATGGTGTGCAGAATGGTATGCAGGCAAAGTGGCACACTAAGCGGCACACACCTTGAACAGAGAGTTAAATGCTTTTTCTTTTTTGTTCAGACCGAGACAAACTGCTCTGTGGAGATAAATATAAGTGTGGTACAACATGTAGGACTAACACAGATCTGGTAAAAAATCAACAGCCTAATGTTCAATATCCACAGAGGTTAGTATCAAAAGCATCATGTGTTTCATTTGTTTAGGTGATTAATGAGTAGTCCTCTACAGTGTGAGCTGTACAGAAAATCCAGTTTTTCCATTTTATCTATAAATTACAATCATCTGTCTCCTTTCTCCACACCCTCCCTTGAGGACACCAATTGTGGCCTCGGTCCAATTTTATGGATAGTGTGTATGTACTTAACACAGTTAACATTCTGTATAGAAATATGTCCAGTCTAATGGTAGAACGATGAAAGCATGCCAAAAACAGCGGAAACACATGCACACACAAATTTCCTTCTATCTGGACATATGTTTGACTTCATCAGCCCTGCAGCACCAGTGCTCGGCAGGATTTGCAATTTGCTCATTACACCACAAATATTAACATTTCCAATCTGGAGTGTTGTGTTACAGCAAATAGAACCGACACAACCCAGAGAGCGTTAATAAATCATGATTATGAAGCACCATTGGCTGCAGCTTCCTTAGACAGCCAGTGAATGAACTCCATACCAATTCTTTCTGCGGGCACACACAGCATGATAATACAAGTCGTTAGGTAATTAAACAGCAAATATTCTGATAGAGAAACAGCAGGTTGGTCTGCCCTCCTGGTGACAAATGATGAATGAGGTGTCTCTAATGGACTTACTTTGATACTTTCCTTGACCTGAACTTATAGTTCTTTTGCACTCAGTTCACTTGGTACAACACATATTCTATAGAACCGCAGAATACCATGCCCTTGCATGTCCTGGTTGAAGACACCTCTATACACGACCTAAGGGAGAAAACCTGTAGTGATGGATTCCCTGCCCTGACACATAAACCCCCCCTTACCACAGTTGTCTTAGGATGATGGCTGCTCTTCACTGAGTGAGGCAGGGCAATGTAGGGTTAGCTCTCTTATATTGTATGGGACACATAATTATGCCCCAGCACTGAAAATATGGGCAAAACCTCAGATACCCGAGCACATCATCAGGAGGAGAAAATAAGGACGCAGTTAAATGGAGACAGTAAAACTGGAGAAAAGTATGCAGTAAATGCCAACCGGCTGCTGCACAAATATCGCCCACGGACACTTTTTTTAACAACACTCATGATGCCACCATAGCCCTGAATCCGCCCTCACACCTTAAGAAATGGGATAGCTTTGCTCTTATTCCCTGGGGAGAATCTCACAATTTACCCCACAGGGGGTAATTGTGTCCTGAACTGTGGCACCTGCTAAACGGTCCAACCTAAGATTATAACAATATACTAAGACAAAAACTAGTAATTTATAAACATTTTCCAAAACTGAAAATTATATACTGAATATTAAAACTGTTATTGGTTGCTTAAAACAAACTAAAATAAAGTAAGCTTCAGATGGCAATATAGCACTGTAGGAGCAACACTTGGCCTTATTATGTGAAGAAGTGAGGTGATGATGTCAGTGAGAAAACCTGCGAGCATTCCGTGCAACTAATTCAAACTAATGATGAAACCAATAAGCAACAACCCGCATAGGTGGCGCTGTCTCATCATAGTCATTTCAGGTGGATCTGTGGGATACAAATCGAGGGGAAAACCCAAAATTAAAGCTGATGTTTAAATTCGCCACTGAAGAGAACACACATTGGGTATGACAAATAAATAAAAACAAATAAATAAATAAAAATGAGAGAGAAAAAATATGCATGATAAAATGATACAGGAGGGTAAAATCAGCACCCAGAAACCAAAAGTGGATGACCAGCTAAAATCAAAACAAAAAACTGAAAACACATATTTCAATCTATTATTCGAGACTAGTATGTCGACCAGATCATGATGTGCAAGCTATGGTAGAATATAACACAGAGGTTAATCCGAAATTGCAAACTCCATGGGCTGCGCACAATAACTAATTGATTGCACTGAAAATGCAAAGAATTACTTGGCGCATCTCTCAGTTATTAACCTTAAACACCCAGTCACATTGTTGATGCCTGCTCATATCATGGCCTGAGGTAAACCATCACTTTCTTGCCTTTTACTTGGTTAATGACTTACGATCATCCACTTAAATAAAAGCCTAATTTTAGCTACAGCTTTCTAGTCAGCTTACTGCTATTCAAGCCACAAGCCTAATGCCAAAGGACAGAGGGATTTTTGATGTGCGACTCAAAGAGGACACATCATGTTCCATACCTAACACTTAGCCACCATTAGTTTGGCACACGCTAATTAACAGCATAGAAATAGTCTAAACATGCTGAAAAGTGTGTGCGTGTGTGCAGGAAAAAGAATCTTTACAGTAAGAACTTTTCGGATGATGGTAAATTCTGCCAAGCTCAACCTGCTGAGTGTAAAGCTAAACAACCTGCTTGATGTAAAACAGTTTAACAGCTTCATTAATAAATCATGGGGTTTTCCTTCTAACAGCTCAGAACACAAGAACATTTGTGTTTAGACCGCCCAAAAACGTTCTTCTATCTTTTGACACACACAGTATTTATCTCAGCACTTCTCCCCGCACATGTTCTCTGTGATTTAAGTTAAACTGTTTGTAGTAAAATCCACTCTACATAAAAGTATCTGCAAATTACACACCCCATGAAAGAGCACTTCTAATACAAAGAAAACACATCTGCGAAAGAGAGGAACACAAAGTGAGTGGAAACTTGAGAGGACTCTGCACAGAAGGGAGTCAAGGGCGCTAAAAACAAAGTCAAGGTGACTGAAGGGAGCAGGTTGAATGCTAGCTGAGAGGGAGAAGGAAGAGGAGACAACAGGGGGCTGACTGGGGAGTCTGGGGAACGACAAGAATCAGAGAGAACAAGTTTGTATGTGTGAAATAGAGACATCCAGATTGAGATGAGACATAAGACACACAGGAAATCTGCAAGCAAATTAGACATCATTAGCCAAGAGGCAGTTAACAAGTCTAATTAGGGGAGAGGCAGGCAGGCAGTGATACCAGACTTGCTTCCGGACCTCAGTCAGACACACAGTCATATAAACACACATGCAGTCACAAACATAAGACGCACTCTCAGCCAAAGCTTCAGGCATCTCCTAACTAGGTCAGATCTCCGAGACTTTAAGTTAGAGGATAGGAGAAGATAGAGTGGAAGGGAGAGATTGAGGAAAGATAAAAGATGGAGGGTGGGACCGTAGATGGGATAGTTGTCTGCTCTTGGTAAGATGGAGAGACTTGTTTAAAGCTGTGAGAGGGAGATAGTGAAAAACAGACTCAAGGAAAAAAAGAAAGCCCATATACACTCACAGACACACATATAAATAACTGCATGGAGGCTGACTTGTTTACATACCCAGCAGCTGCTATTTTACTTCTTTCATTTATGGGTTGTTGCACTTAGGATATGAATCTGAAAGGATGCTGCAGCTGCTGTTAGTATCTCCCATAAAAACAGCTAGGTGTGTTAAATACCCTCTTCCAGTTTAACTGTTATTATAAGGATTAGTTGTGTGAAATGAGAATATTGCTGTATCAGTACAGCCATCCAGTTTTCAGTTTGAGTGATAGCTTGCCAATGTTCCTAAGAGATGACTGAGTTACGTTCCCTTGAAGCAATGATGACTGAATGTCAGTTCTGGAAAGACACAGAAAAATGCTTCAGTCGAACAGCCTGCATCTCTTTCTGTTCCCTCTTCTCTCTCACAGGCACAATGACAGCGGCGCAATGTCTCAACAACCTCTGATGATCCGTCATCTCATTTAACACTGGCTGAATGCTTCAGAAGAACAATGTTATGGCCTAACAAGCAACTTAGGCTGGTTTTAGATTCTATAATACCATGTTGCTATTTTAAATTGTTCTGTTTAACAGTAAGCAAAGCACAAAAATGTAAATAAATAATTAAGTAATTCCTCAAAAATCCACTACAAAATCTATCATTTTTATATCTGAAAATGCTGTGAAGAGATTTAAGGAAATCATTCTTTCGTCATGTGCTTCACCATGTGTCAATACAATGGAGAGGTGCCACCTTAACTTTACTCGTGTGCAAGTTGATCATCTTGTTGATAACTCTGTAACCTCACAACGTAAAATACTTGACAGTGTTGCCCCTCTGAAAAAGAAGGCAGTAAAGCAGAAAAGGCAATGTCCATGGTGTAGTTCCCAAACTCACAACTTAAAACAGGCAACACAAAAATTAGAAAGGAGGTGGCGTTCCACTAATTTACAAGATTCCCGCTTGGTCTAGAAAAACACTTTAATAATATATAAAAAAAGACCGTGTAAAACCCGTCAGCAATGACTTCCTGACTTTCTTCAAAAATAAAATTAGCCATCAAGGAAAAAATTCACCAGGTCCTCCCACTAAAAACTACAGATAGATCTTCACGTACAACACTGCTAGAATCATCAATAAGACCCTAAATCCCTCTTTGACTACTTTTTTCATATAGACCTCGCTGAGTTAACTTCCACTATAACCTCATCAAAATTAACAACATGTCTGTTAGACCCTATCCCAACTAGACTGCTCAAGGACACTTGGACATGCGGCTGGAGGAGCCAGTGATCGAACCAACAACTCTGGGATTGGTGGACGACATCGGATAGACACATGTATTTTAGATATCTTTAATCTATCTCTAGAAACTGGCTTTGTACCAAAGGCCTATAAGGTAGCTGTAATCAAACTGCTAAAAAATCTTTTAAAAGCGCTTTAGTCAATTACAGACCAATATACAACCTCCCCTTTGTTTCTAAAATCCAGATACATTCCAATTTGTTCATGTCAATGATGAATCTTCCATGCACACAAAAGTTAGCTATGGAGTTCCACAAGGCTCTGTGTTAGGAATAATAGTTTTTACCTTATACATATCTCGTTTAGGCAATATTATTAGAAAACACCATACATTTCCATTGCTATGCTAACGACACCCAGCTATATCTACTTATGGAACAGGCTGGAAACAAATCAATTTATCAAGATTCAAGCATGCCTAAAAGACATAAAAGCCTGGATGTCCTACAATTTCCTACTTCTGAACTCAGACAAAACTGAAGTCATAGTATTTGGGCCTAAACATTTTAGAAATATGTTGTCTAACCATATCGTTACTCTAGATGGCATAACTCGGGCCTCCAATACTATTGCAAGGAACCTTGGAGTTATTTTGGACCCGGATTTATCCTTTATGTAAAATATAAAACAAATCTCTGGAACAGCCTCCTTCCACCTAAGGAACATTGACAAAATTAGGCGCATCCTGTCTAAAAGTGATGCCAAAAAACTAATCCATGCATTTGTTACTTCTAGTTTGGACTACTGTAATTCCCTATTGTTGGGATGCCCCAGTAACTCCCTAAAGAGCCTGCAATAATCCAAAATGCTGTGGCAAGAGTGCCTACTGGAATTAGCAAGAGAGATCATATTTCATCTTCACTAGCTTCCCTCCATTGGCTTCCCATTAAATTTAGAATAGAATTTAAAACCCTGCTCCTTACATATAGCTCTGAACGGTCAGGTTCCATCATATCTAAAAGACCTCTTAATACCACATCATCCCTACCACACTGGGCAGGGTCATACCACCTTTTTTTTTTTTTTTTTTTTTTACATATCTGTATAGTCTTGACTTTATTATGTAAAGTGACTTGAGACAACTTTGTGAATTGGCGCTGTATAAATAAAGTTGAATTGAATTGAATTGGTGCCATTACCAACACCAATAGCTGAATAACCATTTCTGGCAAGCTGTTGAATATTATTGTGAAAGCTATCTAATGTTAATCAAGTCCTGCATAGTCCTGTTTCCCTGAAATTTGGATAGATATACTTTCATTCTTGAAAGAATAATCCAGCAATTTAGTCCGCAAATGTCCAAGTCAGTTATAGCCTAGTGATGAAACAAACATGATCCCACCAAGTTCTTAATTAATGTAAAGTCTACATAATAAAGGACTTAATAATAATTTGTCAATAATAGGACTTTAACAATTTCAGAATTTCACAGTTCACTATTTGTTTATTATTGTGATCATAGTGGGTGATGGAGTGCATTATATTAAGAGTTGGTTCGAGTAATTTAGTCATTCCTTTTCAAAATTGTTCATGGAAAACACATGCTAGGGACATGTTTTCTTCTTAGTTTAGCTTTTGTTTATCCTTTTTTATGCACAGTATAAACAGTATGTTATTTAGAGAATGAATTAAAACTGCACACAGTTATATTGCACTAAAAGCAGAGATTTCAAACATCACATTTCTTCAAAACTTTACATTCTGTTAACTCAAATGCATGCTGATATACTCAAGTGATAATCCTTGAAGTATTTGTGTATACTGAATGTGCAACAGTCTTCCAAAGCCACAGAAGATATTGTACAGCTGTTTTTTCTTGTGACTAATACTGTAGATTGACTTTCACATGTACTGTGAAATTGGTGGAGCATACCCTTAAAAGAAAAAACCTTCTACTCGATTTATACATTTAGCTTCTGAGTTTAGTCTTTTCTACTTCAACTGGTTTCACTGAAATAGAAACACTGCTGACTGGTTGTCAGTGAAGTGGCACCAAAGTCATCATGCCTTCCTGACATTTTGCAGATTTGTCATTGGGAAAATATTTTAATGTGCACAAGCCAAACATACTGTACATGTTTCACTTATTACCTGTCTCTGGATGACAGGTCCCATGCTGGTGGCAATTGCATGGCACACATGATGAAAGAGGACCACTGCCAGGGACTTCGCGTGTGAATCCAGGGGCACACTCCTCACAGTACTGGCCTGCAAAACCTGGAGGGCAGGAACAAGTTTCCACCCATGGTGCAGGGGGGTGGGCTGAACCAGAGGAGATGACAGCTGATGTAAGGGTTACTCCTGTGAGCTGTGACGTGTCTGGAAAATAAGACAGAGAGAAAATGGGAAGAGCACTTTGTCACAAAACCGCAGCATACCAGTCCTACCGGTAAACCGATAATTGTTGCCTCAGAGGCCTGCCGAAGTGTTAGGTGCATCTGCTTTTCTCTTGAAGAGTGGTATGTGTGTGTTTGTGTCTGTTTGTGGGTCTATCTCGTTAAACACTAGGTTATTAGCATTTGTTGAAGTGCTGTCCCTCCCTCCCTGTCTCATTACAGGTTCTGCTCTGTGTTTACAGTTTACAGTTTCACACACACACACACAATAACAGATTCCTCCACCCACGTGCCCATAAATGCCACGCTTAATGCTCACTTGCGCACGCACGTTTGCTTGCGTGCGCCCACACACGTACACTCGTCACATAGGGAATCTTTGATGTAGCAAATGGATAAATCACTGCAGCAGAGCAAGACCAGGAGAAAAGGAGACAGGAGATATGGTGGAGTTATGTCGGACATGCAGTTCCCGTGGGTTTTCAAGATCCTTCTTTTTTCTCATGAATAGTGATGGGGCAGACCATTATCAACCAAACCCCTTTCACCTCGTACTCTCTAACCCACGGCCACTGAACACAAAATTCCTTTTGTTCCCAGCCCACGACAGCATACAAGACAGACAAACAGACGTGAGGATGAACGGACAGGCAGACTATGCCGGGCACGTATGACTATGTAGCTTTGTCAGATAAGAACTAAACCAAGTGTGAATGAGCAGTTGCATAATGAAGGAAATCTGAGTGAAAGAAACAGTGAGGGGTAAGGAAGTGGAAGGATTAGGGGAGAGGATAAACCTTGACTTCTAACAAGTCATGATCCAGCCGTTCCTCCTTCAGCGGTGATGAAATCCAGTTCATTTGCACCTCAGAAGGATAATCAGCAGGCAAGACTGTCCTCTTCCCTTGACTTGCCTTAGCCTCTACCCTTTACTCTCATCTACCTCCTGAATTCCATTAGCTCATTCATTGGGGGAAAATGTGCAATTAAAACCGTTTTCAGACACTGAACCCTATATTTCAGTTAATTAAAAGCATTTCATTTTAAGTCGTGCTGTGCAAGCTTTCTCTATCAATCCTTTCTCTAAAAAAAATCTTGTCAGGGTGGTCCAGATTTGAATTCCTTTGAATGACTCACTATAGACCTATGGACTTTGACAATTTAGGTCTCTTTGGTACCTTCGGTATATTAAGCCATTGGGCCATTAACTTCTTTAAAACTTCCGATATAACTATGTTCTTTTTCCAAAACTCAATTTTTGTGGCTCACTGCTGGCAAAGCCTGCCTTTCTTGTCGGAAGACAATACTGTCACTAAAATAATACCCTTGTTATAAGAGGCTCTCTGTTGTAGGGGAAAATTTAAGAAGCAAAGGACAATGTGAGAGGGAGAGAGAAGAAAGATGAGAGGACAGCCTTATGCGGTTTTGATATTAAGGTTTGCATTGCAGACTGCAGTGATAAGATTTTCTAACACTGTTTGAGAATGATTTGGAGACTTTACAAAAATCATTAAAACTTTCACCCCCATGATGTGCAATGGATGTAGTGTAAAACTGTGTGATTCACTTTGTTCTCACGTTCATCTGGGCAGATGGGTGGTTACAAGAAGTGGATTGAGGGAATATACATAATTGTGCTTCTGTGTGCAGAAACTTGCCAGTCTTTGATGTGCAAGTGCACAAGAAACTACAATGCATCAGTGTGTTTGCCTGCATCAAGCAACTAATTAAAATGGTGTAAGTAAGTGTGAGAAAGCTGGTGATTTTCACCAGCTGTTCTGTCTTCTGGCTCTAATCCACCAAAATGCCTCTCAGACCCCTTGTGTGTACTTTACAGTGCAGACTATGACAGAGAGACAGGCAGGACATGATAAAATAAACAGAGGATTTCAAAAACTAGTAACTAGCATGTGGGAATAAATGTCCTGTTTTGTTTCTGGGACAAATAGTTCTACAGTTTCAACTAGAACTGGTTCCTAAAAGAGCACAACACTGTTTTAGCAAAGATATTTGATGTAGTGCTAACAATTTGTGTCATACGTGTAAATGATCATCCATTCAGCAATTGTATTACAAAATGTTTATTTAAAGATATATTCCTAAAATGACAATATGTTGATCTTGCCTCTGTGGAGCTCGAGTGCAGAACATTGGGGATGACTAGTTTAGCTTTGTTTGATTTGATAAATTGAAGACTAACTGCTAATTTGTCCCCATAAAACAGATCAAATTAATTTAGGCTGTTTGAATAAAAACATCTACAGCAAAACTATGATGATGCACTGTGTGTTCTGACACATGTTCATACCTTTTTCACCATACTGACACCTGTACACCAGATGGCAATAAAGTTGTTGCTGAGCCGTATATATATGCAAAGTAATATTTAAATAAATGTGTTTAGTGAAGCTGAAAGGACAGACTGAGTGGTTTTGTCTGCACACACTGGAAACCTCTCCTCAGATTGTGCGGAGGCATGCTGACTGAATCAACAACATGCGCTCTTTCCCCCAGTATGATGATCAATGCCTCCATATAAACAGCTTCCAAAAAGATTTGTATTATTTATTTGTGTTACAATCAGCTATATTAAAACAACAAGTCAACATCTTCAGTACAGTCTTAGAAGATACCAGCTCCTGACTGACAAAGAGAAACACAGGCGACTATTACAGTGCTTCTTTTCATAGCACAAACTCTGAGGGGTGTGTGAGGTTGGCGAGCCAATTACTAGATCACCAGGACATTCTTTTGTTTGGTTTGTTGGGTCAGAGATTAGCAACAACTTAAAATATAAAGTCTAAACTAAGTGTTATACTGTATGTACGAATTAATACAAATGTACTGTCTCCGCACACATTAATACAAACTGCACAAATACACACTTACAGTTTTGTCCACCAGCATTGCTGATTCTGATAGATGTCAGGTTGTAAAGTAGATATTGGAACTCAAATGCAGACAGCCGAGGTCTGAATCTCATCTCATGTTCATGAAGCCTGTAAAATGAAAAAGACAGAAAATACAATTTACCGTGTGTTTGTGCAAAGCCATTCATCCCAACTTACGACTAAACACCAAAAACACATTTTAAAGGCACAAAAACCCAACCTGGTTGACTTTTTATGGTAGCCTATCCACAGCACTAGCTGCACACAGTGTTAAAAAAAAACAAAACAAATGTGCTGACTTCAACACATATTCAGGGTCTTGATCACTGGGCTTTGCCATCTGCTGAAGAATCTCGTACAAAGCCAGACTGCACAGCTGACATCTGCCTGTTTTACTCCAGGTATCATGCACTCTTTCCATCTTGATGACAGGTGCTGTGTCAGCATCGTTCTGGTGATGTTGTCTTACAAAATCTTCTACTGATAGTCTGGGATGCTCCCAAAGGTGAGGAGCATGTGCACTTGTACAACACAAGTAACACTTCTCCAGACAATGAGAGGTGTTAAAACAATTCCCTCTATCTAGACTGGCTTCACTGAGAGCAAAATGGGCAAAATGGGTTCATTACATTTGTCCAGACTAAATGGATAAACTACTAAGGACTGCACCACCATTAGCTTGACATTTGATATTTCATGATCAATTACTGAATGGTTTTGCAAGAAAGTTGGCAATCAACCAAAAATTGAATTTGTCCAGTACGCTGATTTATGTCTGTTGCTGTATGAGTCCCTTTGCCAGCCTTAGTGTAGACTGACGACCTTTCAACATTTTTATATAGTGCAAATTCACAACAAAGTCATCATAAGACACTTAACAAAATGAAGTCCAGACTATATAGATATGTAGAGAAAACCCAACGAATCCCCGCTGAGCAAGCTCTTGGTGATGGGGAGCAGGAAAAACTCCCTTTAAAAGGAGATCCTCCAGCAGAGGAGAGGCGAGAGGAAGGGGACAGAAGAAAGGGGAGGGTAGGAGCTCCGTGCATTGGGGGGGGGGGTTGCTCAGCAGTATAAGTCTATAGCATAACTAAGAGCTGGTTCAGAGTCACTGAGCCATCTCCAACTTTAAGCTCTAGGATCTGATTCCATTCTACAATCTCAAACTCTAGGAACCAGAAGTAGGCCTGCATTATGAGGGTGACTCAGTCTATTGGGATAATATATTATTATGAGGTCTTTTAGATATGACGGCGCTTGACTGTTAAAGACTACGTGTGTTAAGAGAAGGGTTTTAAACTAATAATATTAAATTTTATAGGAAGTTAATTGAGAGACGCTAACAAAGGAGAAATATTCCAGTCAATACTCTTGCTGCTGCATTTTGGAATAATAGAGTCTTTTTAGAGAGTTATAGGGACATATAGAAATAAAGACAATGACAACTTTTTCAGCATCATTTTTTTTTGTGCCAATAATCTGTTCTAGAGATTTATTTTATGTGTGAGGTATACCTGGTCAAAAATAACTCCAAGGTTCTTTATAGTAGTACTACAGGCGAAGGCTATGCAATCTAAAGTAACTATGTTTAGACATATTTTATGAGCTTTTTAGGCCCAAATACACTAATTTTATCTTTGTCTTTAGATGTGAGGAATTATAGGACATCTAGTTTGATGCGGTACTAACATCCGACAGAACAAGTATAGAGTCGAGTCAATTATCTGTAGCTATGACTATAAGATCATTGGTGACTTTCACCTATCATGTTTCTGTACTATGGTCTGTAAATTGTGACTGAAAATCTTTAAACAAGTTATTCTTGTGCAGTCCTGGGTGTGTACCCTGTCATTTGCCCAATGACCCCAGCAGCAGCATCCCTGCAGCCCCTAACAGCCCCAAGAATAAATACATTCCCATAATCGTCAAGGCATTTTGCACTTAGTGCTATTAAATAAATATTAGCAGGTAACACTAAATTAAGATAGTGATGATGGTAAACAAAACACCTGTTAAAAATAATTAGACTGTGAGCATCCTAGCATGATGATGCTGGCATTTAGACAAAAGCCTCATTCTGACTAAGTAAAGGTGTTCAACTTTAAAAACAAATTAATAAAAGGCATCTCATTTTGAAGTGGTACTCAATTATAATATATGAACCTTGCAATTACAGGGAAGAGCCTTAAAAGAATAACGTGTTAGGCCTTTAGTTTGTTAACCATATCAGCCTAAGTCAGGCTGTTCATGTGTGGCCTTCATTTTATTAGGTCAACTGTTCTCAGCATGACACTCACTTGCTTTCACGATGCTTTATTTTGCTTTGATTAACATTTACACTGTGCACATGAGAGCATGTGTGTGTCTATTCCTGGCTTGCGATACAGGCTCTCCATTGATGCGGTGGGTCCTTGTTCCCTGGCCTGACATGCAGGCACAGTAATAAAGAGAGGCAATTACAAACTGGGCCTCAAAGCCATGGTAATGGAGCTGGTCAGACAGCGATAAGCAGAGTGTGCATGAAAGTGAACAAACTCCCAGTCATGCTTTCCCTATGGAGCATCAGTGTCCCTTTTAATCAGCACCAAGCAGAGCGTGGAGAGCCACACTGTAATTAAGCTGGCTCCGCAGAGGATGAGAGCAGATCATCAGAAGAGAAAAGTCCAAAGAATGAAAAGAAAAGAAAGAAAAAAATACTGGACACACACACAAGCAAAGGAAGGCTAAGTGACCATGTAAGAAACTGTAAGTAAAAAATGAGTTACATGAGTAGAAATGAGTTACACTCATAATATTCTAACAATTTTCCTTTGAAAAACTATTGAAATCTCATTGTCCATTAATATCATTACATGTTAAATTTATGGACGCCAATTGAAAGCTTGCTCATGAACTGACTGGTCACTCTCCCCTGTTAGTGTCAGCCAACTTATAAGTTGCTCTGATCTGAGATCTGTTGCTCTAAGGAGAAGAATAAGTTACCATGTTTGGCTGTAACCAGGTTTGACACCAGTAAATACAACTATTATGAGAAAAGAGAATGTAAATGTTTCACAAAATCAGTGTTCCTTTGTTTTATATTGGTTTTAGTTTTCATTATGACCTTTTCTTTTAACACACACGGATAATTTAATATAATGTCGGCATTAATTGCTGTCATTTTGTAACAAACATTTTGTAGGGAAGCATAAAGTCCACAAACACAGTGATTAATATAAATTTGGAATGCAACTATTTTATGTCAAAAGTATTCAGGTTTAAAAAAAACTCTTTCTGTCCTTAGTCAATGCAAGCAGCACAAGGACAAAGCTTTTGGTCTGGAACTGTAGGGGCAACTCAATCATAAATAAATCACAGGTTTACGCAGACAGTGCCATGTTTCTCTTTGCTTTACTCGGTCACCTGTAGAAAAGTTTTTTTTCCTACTGACACCAAAGCTTGCATTCTGTACAATACATTTTGCTTGCCCTGATCTATGATCAAAGTCAGTGAATTTTCATAACATGACAGAAATAGGCCCAGTGCCAGATGGACCACATGCCCACACTACTACTAGTGCTCTACTGACTGCTGAGAATTGGCTAGTACTTTTAAAAGGCATTTATATGAGCATTCCTGAAATCCTTGGCTGTTACAAAATGAACAGCTGTGACTTAGTGTATGCAAACTGTTTATCAATCAATTGTAAAAAGTGGCTGAGCATCTGAGGGGTGCCTTGTGGCATAAATATTACATGTTGCAGGCACGCATATACAGCTAAGCAATAAAAACCTCCCCGCCTACTGATTTCAAGGGAACGGCAAGTGAAGAGAGAACATTAGAGAGAAGAGTGGATGCTACCTTATATAAGCCATTCACCTCCTCCTCTCATCAATCTCCTCTGCCTGAATCCCAGCGCTTCCATATATTTTTCTTTCATCTGATTTCGAAATGATCTTTGCACCAGGTGGGAACACACAGCCACTTAACAGGTTAACTTATTTACCAGCTATGAATGCAGATGCTGTCAGTCAAGAGGGATGTGGAGTATATGTGTTTCTAGTCATGTTTATTTATGCTTTCAAGTGCCTTTAGCAAAACACCTTTTGAAACATGATTATTTTTACGCTGCATTTCATTGCAGCAAATCACCTTGGCAGACTGCCACTTAGATCAATGTGTTTGTGTGCAACCTCTAACTAGCAGAAGTTCTTTACATTTTTGCATGAGTATGTGACAGAGAAAGGCAGGAGGAGACAGAGGGTGTGTGATGGAATTATACAAAACATTTAGTGAGGTGCATCTGTGCATGAACCCGAGAAGTGTAATGAGATCTGCAGAGAACTTCTCTAAAGAGGAACACTAAATGACAGCCTCTGCCCCCCAAGCTCCAGTGAATCTCATAGAGGGAGCGAATGATCTCTTCAACCAGGGCTCTTGGTGCTAAGGGGAAACTCATTATTGGTGTGCAGGCACCAGAGGCAGAATTAGAGAGGACAGGAAGACACAAGCTATGTCTTAGTTTAGGGGTTGGAGCTTCTGGTGGAGTGGCCTCAAAAATGTGTCTTCTATTGGTGAAATATCTGGTTGAATTAAATGAATCAGACGTGCACCAAACATGCATTGACAAATTCCTTAGCGACTGGTATTAGTCACTGAACCTCTAGCCATAGATCAATGGCTTTTGGCTTGTCCCTTCAGTGTGGTATGTGGTTCTGCCACAGCGGAACATTTTCTGCTTCTTGATTTGGTATGAGTTTTTATGCCGGATGCCCTGGCTGCCACAACCCTCCCATTTTATCTGGGCTCGGGACCGACGCCAAGGTTGCCCTTGGATGGTGGGTGGGGCCACACCTGGAGGCGTGGGATTTGAACCCACTGCCTTCTGTATCCCAACCCAATGCTCTACCACTGATCCACCAGGCCCCCTTTACTGATCATCTAACCATCTAAAGTGGAAATAGCAAAGAAAGGAGACGGAAGGGTGGCATTTATTTATGTGGGTATGTTAATATGTGTGATATTATGTGAGATATTTCCTTATACTACACCAAAAGCCAGTCAGTGTAAAATATACTGTGGGTTATTCAGGGCTGTAGTTTTAAATGCAATCAGGATGTCACTGCCACTTTTTGAGAAGTCTTGTGTGTTGTGTGAAATCCTGTGACTGGTTGTTGTCAGCCAAGTATGTGGAGCTGGGCATCTTCCAAATAGCCAATAACTGTGTACTGGCAGAAAAAGCCTGGCGGCGCTCAGGGTTTATCCACTATCATTTATAATTTTCTTTCTTCAGTTTCAGTTCCATCTGTCTGCCCAGTACTTCAGTGATACACAGGTTGCCAGTTACTGTAGCATTAATGAGTACTTGTTTAGAATTGGTCTCTGTATAAGGACCCCATGGTACCAAATCTGGCAGCCTCACTGAATGACAAGACGTACACAGGTTACACACAGTCACAGCACCAAGTTGTTGTTTACCAAGAAATACTGTACCACATAACCTTTGCGAACACCATAAATCTTGCTTTTTAAATGTTTACCGTTGCACTGTTTTATAATATGTGCCACAATATTAAGTAAATAAATATTTTCAAATATACAATCTACTTGCAGCTAATACCTGCATTAAAATAGCCATTTTTTTTTAGAGTCTGTGAGATTTCTTCCATACGGACGTGGAGACAGATTTAAGCCATCACACTACTATGGCCTTGACAGCAACACACGCTGCCTCCTTTCCCCATCACTTTCCCATCACATGCTCTAGTTGAGGTAAGAATCGCTGCTTTTACCCACCACACTAAAAACCAATTTTAACAAAACTGACCATCCTTTGTCAAATTCTGTTTTCCACCACCAAACACAGCAGTACATATATATTGACTCCTGCCCGAACTGCCAACAATCATTGTGTTATTCTAGACAGCCAACTGCTGTGTGAAGCCTTCACTGCACACACAACCTGCAGGTTTCCTCTTCACAACATCCATCAAGTCAGACCTTTCCTCACTGAGACTTCTGGCCAGCTCTTTGCTCATGCTTTAATCATCGCCCATCTAAACTAGCGCCCCCCTTCTGGCAAGTTACCCTGAAAGTGGTAACCTGCAGTACCTTTCCTTTAACTTCTTCAAAATTTAACATACTTCTGATGTTTCAGGTTCCTTTTAGCTGCAGCCAGCTGCCCGTTGTTATTGACAGTTCAAGAGTGTGATCCCAGAAGGATGCAGAGGCTCTACATGTCTGCTTGGGCTAATAGACCGGAACATGCTCTGTGGAGCACAGAGGATACAATGCAGGGCTCCCCAGCTGCATAACATATCAATTTCCACATGGACCCTTCAATTGCACTAAACAGCTTCCTCTTCTTTTGTTTCGCTTTAAACAAGTCCTACAAAACAAACAAAATGAAATCCTTTCTTAGGGAAGTAGAGGGCTTCTAGGGCTGACTGCAGGGAGGAAGTTAAGTTGATCTGCGGGTGCTAAATAGGAGTATTAAAGATAGAAACACAGGGGCAGAATTCAAGACAAATTGCAACAAAACAGTGTGAAGGAGGTGCTGAGTGGGATGAGAAGGATTACTGGCTACCAGACATCAAACCAAGTGGGGGAAGAGAACAAAAATAGAGTGAATGACTTAAGCTTGTTTTTAACAGGTTTTATGTGGAGACCAGGCCAGCTACACCCACTCCCCCAGGTTGACGGGCCTAATGAGATCTCTCCACAACAATCTGACTGATTACACTGCCGCTTCACCGCAGATGATCGCACCAGGGTTTGCCTCTTCAGCCCCAGTCTGCCTCCTGCAGTCACTCCTACCTCCAGATTGACCACTTTAACAAGAAGGGCAAAAAGGAAAAAGGTCTGCAGGAGTCTTGGTAGAGAGCAAAGCAGGGCAAGTACAACAATCAGAAGTCTAATGTGAGATGAAAGATCCGGAAGAAGATTTCCAGCAGAGAAAGTGACGGTGGCAGAGGTCTACCAATAGCTGAGAGTCAATACCAACAACAAATTGGACTGGAGAACACAGAGGATCATACGAAGTGAGAGTAGAGTTGCTCCCTGAGGAAGTGACTACATGTTCTGACTTTTTGCTATGCTGGTAGGACGAGCACTACAAACAATCTGTTTTTACACTGAGCTTGAGAGAACAGCTTGGGATAAGTTCATATAGCAAATGTATTTAGAGTACAGTTAAACCTAGGCTACTACTTTTGATCTGCAGGCTGATTTTGTCAAATCAAATAGGGGTTTTCAAAAGGCTTAGCGTTTGTCAAGTATAAAATTCCCCTTCACCGTGGCTCAGAGAGAGAACAAAATGAGGGAATTTCACCCTGAACATACAGTACTTGATTTGTCAAAATCAGACTGCTGAAGCCTCATTCTGCATCGTTGGCTTTCCTTTAGAACGCTTCAATACACAGAATGAGGACAGTGGATTCTGTCCCCAATCACATACAGTACTTTTGTACTTCCCTCCATAACCAGTATTAAGAGGAGGGGAATTACAGTCAATAACCTTTTCAACATACAGCACAGCACATAAGGTCATGTGAGAACTCTAACATTGTTAAAATAAACCTGTATCTTTAAGTTAATAGTTGGCATTGTATTCAAATAGAATGAGAAATATTTCATTAAGACGTTAATGCAAACTCAGGGTTACAAGTGACACGCACAACTTAATGTAATGCAACAACAGAAACCTGGAAACAAATACAGCAGACTGCCAGCTATGAGTATGGTAAACGCCATCAGGTCTCTGCAACTGTGGGGCAGCTTGATTGTGACTGCTGCCAGTTTTATCTCAATATCCAGGCTCTGACTGCTGGAGTTTCTAAAGGGCTGCAGTTGCCCTTGAGTTATAATCAAAATTATATTTACCTGTAAGATATAAATGATATTAAGTTTTGCTAGGCCAAGTCACCAAGTACTGTCAGAAATCAACAAAAATTCATATGAGTTTATCCTTTAGACAGATCATTTTAGTTTAGAGGGATTTAATGTAAATGTGATGTGATTACTACTGCATAGCAACACGTGTGCTTTGTGTGGGTGTGGGAAGCTACAGCATGCATTGTACCGAGTGAAACTACTCAGACATTTAAAACCGCCTGTTAACAGCAAAGTGATAGGAAGGTCAGAGATGTTTTAACTCCGAGATTCAGAGATGAAAAAAATATGAACATAATATTGTAATTCAAATTTAACTTTTCCATTAAGTTAAAAAATTACTAAGGCAAATCCTGACATGTGGGCTGTAACTATCCAAGCCACATCCATTCAGAGTCTGTTTCTGCAGAGCAGTCATGCTTACACACACACACACACACACACACACACACACACACACACACACACACACACACACACACACACACACACACACACACACACACACACACACACACACACACACACAGAGAACCTGCCAGTTCTACTGCAATTAGTATGTATATGTACAGGTTTAACTGCCAAAGGAATATACAAACCTGCAAAATGTAAACATGTTTTGAAAGTACTGAAATTATGAAACATTACAATTTAAGCCTTAACTAAAAAAGTTTACTGCACGACTGACTGGAGGTCCAGATGAATGTAAAGCTAGTTTAAAACATGTAACATAAAGAATATCACCATTAATAAGTAAAATCATGGTGAGCTGCTCAAATCAATCACAGGTACTAAAAAAGTCTTTAAATTTGGCTTGTTGGTTTTGGATCTACTGTTAAGTTGTCAAGACTTAACTGTCACACTAAGACACGGAAATCCCACCTTTGGAATATGCCTTTCAAACTGCTGCGCCCAACAAATCTGGTGAGAATTATTAGCAAATTCGGATGATCTATTCATATATAATTTTCCATGAATATCCAAGAAATAAAGTAATTTCTGATCACATTGATAATGATTATTTCATCATTGTATGACTTCCTATTTTTGCTCAGCTCAGTTTCCCAGATCAAGATCAATAATGTTTCATTTCATCTAGTGACTATTTATGGCTGTTTGCATCCGATTGAAAGTCCTGGTGCTGGTGTGTTAGGCTGCCCACATAGTGTATCCCCAGGCGATGAACCCACCCACCCATCTAGTGTTCTGCATGTTGTCACTGTAATCCACTTCCCTTCCTTGTTATGACCTGGCCATCCTTCCTGCCTGTGCCCCCCCAATTTTCCAATTAACTCATATCTACCTGTCTCTACTCAACATATTCCAGATAGTTTCCTATATTTGTGGACCAATGTGATCTTTCACAGACAAATCTGTCCTTCCTCCCTTAATATAATCTCATTTTAAATATGCTGTCCTTATTTACCTTCACTTAGGAGTTTTGTCAGTTGTGTGTAAATATGGCTGTTGCTTCTCCTTGGTATCACTTCCTTGTACTTTTGGTGACTTTGCACTGCTGCACACATTTGATGTGACTCCAGGTGAGACCATCTGCTAAATGTATAAAATGTAAAAATGCTAATCTGTACCTGCCAGATCTACATGACAGTCAGCTCACGGGGGAGCTGGCTCATCATGACTTTTATATCCCATCATTCTGCTGGAACCATGACAACAAAATCAACATAGGTGAGCTGTATAAAGTATATGGATGTCCTGGATACTTTATGCTCTGCAAAACTATATACAGTAGTGTACCGTAAAAAAGACCAAGGGTGGCATAATTGAAAACAACATCCGTTCTTATGTGTGCATTTAGACAAAAGCGTTATTTTTTTCAAAAGCTGACTCAAGTTCAGAAGTAAAAAAACAAAACAAAACAACAACAGCAAATGTACAGACTCACAAATTTACAGCCCCATGCCAGCATCCTTGTACCTGACAATGAATGAGCGCCGTGGTGTGAGGCCCGAGTCATGGGCAAGCACAGGCTGGGATGAAAGTTGAGCAGAAAGGGTGACTCTGGAGCCTTGGAGGAGGAGGGTGACATGGTTGGGGAGAAGCTCTGGAGTCTCAGAGGTGAAGGTGATGGAGAGAAGCTGCCCATAGCTGTAGAATTGGTGACCCAGGAATTTCTCTGGCAGCAGGAAGAAAGGTTGGATTTTAGAGGGGTTGTTGCAGTCACTTTATTATTTCTCATTTTAAAGCTGGACCAAATCTTGGCCATCAGTGTAGCAAACACAGAGATTGAATTGTGTGTGTGCTACAGCCGAAGCTGATTTTTTTGTGTACACTTACAAATACAGTACCCTGCATGTTCCTTCCCTTTCAATCTGGATATTTGTAAAATGTATATAAGAGCAGAGGGGTACAAGCTTTGTAATCCACTCATAGAACACTGCATTATTCTCTGTATAAATACCCACCCTCTCATCTTTGGCTCATTACAGCACATTAACAGATCTTCAAAGATCTCAGCCACCACTAGACAGCCCCAGATTATAGCACCACCCCCTAAAACTGGCTAAAAGAAATGCTACATTCGATATATAGAAAAAATATGTAAAAATGTAAACAGCACACCCTATTGTAGAAATCATTAGTTATAATCTGTAAATCAGCAACAACATTAGGACTGATGGTCTTAATGATGTCCTGGAGTTCAAGGGTCAGCTTGGCCACCCTGAGCAGTCTGTGGCTACACAGCCCCATACACAGCAAAATGTGATTTAATGTGTGCACACAAACTCAATATACAATACAAATACAATACAAACAAAAGTACAAGTACTGGTTTAAAAAAATCAACCTCAAATAACTACCACCTAGTTTCTTCCTTAATAAAAAGATAGATACATAGATAGATACAAATTTAAGGCATCCAGCAGCTTACATAGCATAGGAGTTTGTCAGCTAAAAGCAGAGAAATATTTTAATATAGGGAAGTCAGAGGGGAGTTTAAAAGCATCAATGTAAATGTACTCCCTAAACTAAAGCCATGGAAAGCAAGTTGAAATGCTCCTTTAAATCCTTTAAAATGCTCAAAGACTGGGGAAGAGGTTCACCTTCCAGCAGGATAATGACAATATACAGAGAGCCAGAGCCACAATGTGATGGTTTAGATCAAAGCATATTCACGTGTTAGAATGACCCAGTAAATGTACAGACCAATTGAGAATCTGTGGCAAGACTTGAAAATTGCGGTTCACAGACGCTCTCCACTCAATCTGATTGAGCTTGAGCTATTTTGCAAAGAAGAATGGGCCAAAGTCTCACTCTCTAGATGTGCAAAGCTGGTAGAGACAAACCCCGAAAGACTTGCAGCCGTAAATGCAGGGAAAGGTGCTTTTACAAAGTATTGACTTATGGGGGGGCCGAAGACAAATGCACGCCACACTTTTCAGATAATTATTTGTAAAAAATGTAGAAAACCATTTATCATTTTCTTTTCACTTCAAAATTTTCGTCTAATCGACGCATTGGCATCGATTAGTTGATAATGTCGCAGCTGATCAGTGCAAAAAAGAGCAATATACACTAACTCAGAACAATTTAAATAATAATAATAAAAAAAAAAACCCTGACACATTGAATGCCTGATTACCACCGTGCTCTTGAGTGTAATCATGTGTGAAGTGCATCCTGAGCACTTGTGGGGGTTGAGAGGGCTAAGGACTTAAGTGGGTGATCTTGTAAGGAGCCTCTGGCATTATTTGAAGTAGTTCAACTGTCTTACCACTGAGTATCTGGTCTGACCACCAAGTACAGCAACTAATTTTCAACTAATATTTTCAAAGGTTCTGCCATGCTCGCCTTTATATGTACAACCCAATCTCATTGAGAAATCTGGGGCCACATAAATCTGTATTTTTATTTGACCTGCCATACATTTTAATTCACTCAAGAATGATGGTTTTGGCTCCTGTTTTTAATGTAATACTAAGTGTTGTGTTCAAATAATTTGTGAATACATTACTGTTTTAAGTAAAAAGCTATTCAATTGTTATTTTAATTAGGTCTGAACAGTTTTTATTCTTATCATATTTAATGGATTGATGGATTGATTGATTAAATAATGGAAACATTATTGAGCTGAGCTCTACACATGAGAAACAAAACTCCGATTGAGATTTCCCTTGTTTTAGTTTTACCTCATAAAATAATATTTTCAGCTTCCATCATAGTTATAAGCTTTTAACCAATTACACTTTTTGTGTGATGATGCATGCATGAATGAAAAAAAAGAAAGATTTAATCTGCTAACTTCCTTCAACTGGGGATCAATATCTGAAGGAGAAGAAAAACAGGCACTGACAAAAGGGGAATGACTTAAATAGCATTACTAGTCAATAGTTTTTTTTTTGGTTCTTGAGCCAATAATGCATCTTTCATGTCAACATGACTTCAAAATCTATAGAAATAGATAATTACAGTCTATCAGAACTGGGGGAGGTGGGGGGTGCAACTTAACAACCACCAATCCTCAACAGTGAGGACAAAACACTGTGAAGTAAAATAAGCTATAGCACATCTCAGTATCACGTCTAAACATCTTAACTAATAAAAAACAACCAACATTTATAAGTTAAAAGATATAAAACGACAGAATAATGTGTCTCACAACCCACAGCTCACTACAGTGCAAATTTAGGCCCAAACACATAAACAACTCTGAAATAACGTGGAGAATGGAGCTAAACAGCATCTGCATTTCGTGACTATTATAATTATTTATTTTTATCACCTTTGAATTTTACTAAAGTAAAAGTACTAAAGTACTCACTCATGTCAAAGGGAAAAAAGACTTCTACAAAGCAAAATACAGAAGTAAAATAACTAAATAATCACTGGTGGGGCAAATTGATGCTCACATAGTGAAAAATTACATACTTAAATGGGGCATAGTATAGTCAAATAATAAGCAAATCAATTAATATAATTATAACATAATATTATATAATAATTAATGAAGATTAAAATAGTTTAATATGTGCAGTGAATTGTAGTATAAGTCCATCTTTATCTAGAAACTCCAATTACTGGGGAATCACAATCCTGGCCACCACAAATACTAAAGAATACTCCAAGCAACTGTCCAAACAGGTTAGTGAAAAGTATAAGTCAGGGGTTGGATACAAAAACATTTCTGAGTCACTGAATATCCTCAGGAGTACAATCCATCATTAAGGAGGGAACATGGCACAGTATACATCTGCCTAGAGCAGGACGTTGAAGGAAGACTAGATGGGGAGGCCACCAGGACACCTATAACTCCCCAGATGGGGTTGCAAGCTTCTGTGGCTGACGTGGAAGAGACTGTACATATAATAACTGTTGCCTGGGTTCTTTACCAGACAAAGGTTACCTTTATTTTTAAATTTAATATCTGCTTGAGTTTGTCCTAAAGCAATTGGATGAAGGTTCTACGGTCTGACACGATCAAAAGGAAGTATTTTGGTCGGGCTAGACTCCCTGACTACAGGCATCAATTGTTGCTTGTCCAGTCTCTTCCACCTCAGAAGCTTGTAACTCCTTTGGTGTCTTGGTGGCGTCCTCACCGCTCCACTTTTTGCAAGGTCTGAACCAAACTGCATGTCTCGGAGTATCCAAAGAAAACTCATGCAAGAACAGGGAGAACACACTTCACACAGCTGGACATATGAAGTCGACCTTTGACCTTCCCATATACATTTGTATTAATTTATTAATATATAATTTAATATTTAGATAGTTATATTTTGAATTTATTTTACTACATTTTGTCAAGTTTCAGATTACAGTATCGCTGGACATTCTTCTAAGACATAATTTCTGCACAGTCCTCTGTGATATGTTCTATGTATTCCAACGTCTGTCTCTCAGACACGCTGTACTCAAGCTCCACTCAATGAAATAGGATCTTCCGGCAGATAATCATTGTTGCATTAAGCTTAAAAATGAAACCAGTCTCAGCAGAGTCACTATATCTGGGGAACAAAAACAAATGGACTACTTACGTATAGTTGGGGAATTGTGCACTGTAATAATGAGTAAGTGAGTAAACTTCTGTTTACAGAGAATAAAATTCAACACATATTAGTTTTTAAATGATTAATAGGAAATTTATGCTACACATTCCTTGCATACGGGTGGGTAATGAGCCCAGTAATACTATTGTGTGACTAAGCTAATAATCTCTCCTATAAGTGTTCCCTTATGGTTATGAGTGGTTATATTTCACGATGTAGCGTGCTGGCCATTACTCTGCTGGGGTCTGATTTGCATTAGTGTGTGATGCCTTGAGAAGCACCGATGTATAATTACTCACAACTGTAATAGACCATCCAGCAATGGTCCCAATGGTAGCCCCCTCTCCAAAGTAATGAATCACTATTAAAAAAACGTGGAAAAGTGATTCTCTGCATTGCCATAGATTTATAATCATTATTTTATTTCACAAGACAAATTGAAGAGAATTAAAAGGTTTAGCAATTTGTAAATACTACAGATACTGTACAGGCTGTACAGTATCTGAGAATGTGTCTGCGGTTCTAATTTGGACAAAACAGCAAATAAAAATACTTAATTCCCCGAAATGTCAAAGAGCCTATCCAATATTAAAGTTTATTGTACTCTGTTTGTCACAGTGAACAACAAATATGTTTGGATGCTTCACTTTCGGTTGAGTAAAACTAGTTATTTTAAGCTTTCCATTTGGGCTCGGGGAACTGAAAGACTAAACAACCAATAGAAAGAAAATTCTCAGATTAATTTCACATTAAAAAAAAAAAAAAAAAAAAAACTCCTGCAGGCCTAGCATGGCAAAAATAATTTATGCATGCATTTTAATCCACAACTATAACAAAACTAACCAAAATACACTAAAGCGTTAGTCTGTTCCACTGCATTGCCATTTTGTTTCTATGAGTCTATCAGAATGGTCTCAAGTCCATAGTCTGTGCCATTGTTTACTCTCTGCCTGAAACACATAAAGCCGCCATCACGGGTGATAGATGCTCGTATAACTTTTAGGGAATGGTGGAGGAGCTCACAATCAATTGGGGGGGGGGGGCTTAAACTTTGTTCCTACCAAATTTAATCAACTCCATTTCAAATCAATCACTGCCGCCTCGCACAAACACAAGTCCCACTGAGGCTTTAACATTGACCACAATGCAGACAGTCTGATGGCGAAGGCTGGGTGGACAAACTTTAAAGTTCTTTATAGGTCCAATAGTGTGAGGACACTGAATCCAATACTAAACTGCAATGCCTGCAGGCACAGTACATGTGACCTAAAATCAGATTGCTGGGAAGGGAGAAAATTCATTCATATTCTAGGGCACAATTTAAAGCAATGCACATCACATATGGATATGCAGATTGGTACACATATACCCTAAATACAACTGTGACACAAATGATTGTCTCTGTTATTAAGGCAAATATCAGGGGACAAAGTGGAGTGGGGAGCAGAATGGGGAAGCAGCTCTGAGTATTAATATCACATTTCTTTAGGAGGTTTAGCACAAATGTAAAAAAGGGGTCATACTCTTCTTTTATTAGCGAGTGTTTGGGCCAAAAATAGCACTGCATTAAAATGCAAGCTGCTTTTCTACAGTTACGTGTGGAAAGATCCAGGAAGTCCAACCTGAGTGATACATAAAGTTTATGAAAAAAAACTGTTTACACTTACTTAAGAAAACATAACAACAATAGGAAAACATGGATTTTATAGACTACAAAGCTAACTGGAGATGTTCTAGATGATTCTACAACAAAACCAAGGTTAGTTAAAGCTGGTTTACCCATTTTGCAATTTAGGAATACAGAAGTGACACAATCAGTCACAAACTGTTTTATGGGAGTGACTGGATATGAAGCTTTAAGAATATATTCATAAACATGAATATGCCGACTGCCAATGCTAACTGTCCCAGACTGGAATGTAACCAGTCCAACTTTGTCCAATTAATCATCACACCTAAATCATATTAAGAATTGTCAGTGAAGATTTGCACAACTGCATTTACTGGACTTATTTTCTTCTCCTAATTTTTCTTTCTCTGTACATCACATTCTTTGTTTTTACCCCCACCCCCTCATTTGCCTTTACTTCATCTCTTCGTGTTTTGTCTCCTTTCTACGGATGTTAAGGCCACACGATTATATTATATGCAGACCTGTGTGCAGGTAGAGCTCAGGTTGTGTGAGGCTCTCAGCTGCAATTGCTGCTTGAATCAGAGTGACAGGTAGCCTGGAGCCGCTCACATGAGTCTTTGCTCCTCTTTCTCTCTTCTACTCCTCAACTAAACACAAGTGCAGCCATACGCTGCTCTCTTGCCTTCTACTAGAGGGTTATTTCATTAAAATTCAGCCTGTTTTTCCTTCTTTCCTATTTTCTTTCACTCTCCCTGCTGCTTCAGGCATAGCAGGTTGGCCTGTGTTGCAGTCTATGAAAAGGATCAACATTGCAAGCTTCTCAGCAGATGGCTGTAAGGACTTGTGTTAGATGATGTCCCCTCCAGCATGAAATGCTGCTCAGCCAAGAGAGCCACAGTTACTGTCCAGCAGATTCAAGTGGTGACCACGGTTGTTGGAAGCAAGTCAAAGCAAGTATTTAGGGAGATACTGCATGTTTGTCTATGATAGTTTCTGGCAGCTGTGTTCAAGTGTTCAGTCTGTTGAGTCACTGCAGGGACTTGAACTCCACCTGTGTCAACTGTCAAGCAGATGCCCAAGATCAGTAGGAGAACAAGTGCAAATGCACATGCTTCAGAGAAAGAGTCCCCAAGTGCATGCACACAATAAATACAAAAAATACGTAGGATACTCTGAAATGTTTCTAATAATGTTTTCATGCGTTGAAAAAAGGATCTATTCTGACTTCCCGAATGGCTTAAGTGTCACACTGGTCTGACTATCATGTGAAATTCAGTCAAAAAGTTAAATTACTTCTCCTTTTCTCCCTTTTTAATTTCACTCTATCTGGGACTCTCCATGTCTCGTTCAACAATGCCTTGGGATGTCTTCTCCTCATCCTATCATCAGCTGATATTTCTGGAGCCGGGTGAGCTATGCAGATCACAAACATTCCTCTCTCTTGCTTTCCCAATTCAATAAAAAAGCCAATGATTGAATCCTGTCCTCTACGTGACAGCTGAAGCTCAAAACAAACTATGGTGACAAATACATTTATGGGAATCACAGAAAATGTATTTTGTGTGATATTTGACGTGGAGTTGTCACTCAGTATTATCTCTTACTTTGGTAAAGAACACAGTGGAGGATTTCCAGCAAATTAAAAGTAAGAAGAGCAGACAAACTGGCAATGTGAGAGAGAATTCCAGAGCTGCTTCCAAAGCCGCTGCCGCTCTGGTCTAATCTTTAAAGAAACTGTACACAAGAACCACTACGAACAAGACGAGAGAAAATGAGATCATTAATAGGAATGGCAAGGCAATAGAATTGTGCATTTATTATGTGGAGAAACAACATAAACAAGCACTGCGAGAAGTAGATAAGCAAGCTGCCACAAAGCTGCTCCCGGCCAGTTGGGCCAATAATCCTTGTGCTGTGGCCTACAGAGACATCATGATAGACCATGAGAAAGAAGTATGTAACTTTCAAAAACACTATGCGGTACTGTATGTACAGTTATACGTATGCACATACTCATATGGCAAAGCATGTAAGAGTTAATTATGGACTTACATGCATCCTGTGTGTTACATGCAAACACACAAACGGTCAAACTGCAACATCCCTGACGTATCAACACATTCGCAATGACATTCTACAAATTATCCCTGACCACCAGACATAGTCAAAACACCTTCAAGCTGTGAGTGTTTCATCTGTTTCAAAAAAAGACGCCTCTAAATGGAGTTGTTCTCTGTGATCATGCATTTCGGGCAATAAACCTCCCCAACGCAGAGTTAATGGGATTGCTCCTGTTTTGCTTCTGGCTGCGGATTGCACGGTGGCCAGAGGGGCTGTGAGTTGACGCCTAGAACAGACTTAGTGGAGACAAGAAAAAAACTAAGCCAATTTTCACTTTGTTCCTGCTCCAGCATAGCCAAGACATCCAATTCCATCAGGCCTTTGCTGCTGGGGCGGCTGATAGAAATGGGCCTTAAGTCCTGTAGCTGGGCCAGCGTATTCCCTTATCTTCTAATGGCTCTGATAAGGGATTGGTGAAAATTGTGTCAGAATAACAGCTGTATTACCCGATGCCAAAGACCCGGATTTATCTTGCTAAGAAAACAACAGAAACAATCTATGCGTATTACAGATACTCTACTTACAATAACATCTAAAAATTTGTTACAAGATGTACAACTAATGGGATACTTATCAACAACACTAAAACATCCATTTGACACAACCTAAAGTTACAATCTCTCTTTGCAAATGAATTCAAATCTTTATTACAGTTTTCTGAGCAGGTAAGGGGGTTGGACGCTGCATGTGTATTGACTCAGCATTTGAAATGGGTTGACGGTCTGATGAGGGTCATAAGGATACATTTCACAACCCAGATGTAGTCTGTGGGGCCAATGTTTGGGGAGCCCTTCTCTATTATTTGGTTTTGTTACTCACCAGGGGCTTTGTAGAAGCCCGTGTCTTCATTGTTGAGAGGCAGCAGGTAGACTTCACCTTCCTTCCACAGCAGGGGGTACTCCTGTCCCCCAGAGAAAACTCCCAACCAGTCATCCTGATCTGGAGTAAAAAAAAAAAAGACATTTTCAAAAAAACGACCCTTCATTAATAAATGCATGAAAAATAAATAAATGAATTAAATATATACTATGAATGGCATCCAGTTTAACTTAATGTTGTCTAGTCCGTATATTTTGTATTAATGGTATCATCTGTCATTCATTTGTTTACTGTTTTATTAGTTTATTTATCAGTCAATTATCATAATCCCCAGAAAACATTTTAGTTATTTAGTTGGCATGAAAGCTGAACAGAATACAAGTTTCTGCCGCAACCATCACTGAAAACTGTATCATGCTATATACATGTGCTATACAAGAGGTATGTAGCAAGTGAATATCCAGTTTACTCTTTCACACACACTACTAGCACATACATATCTGAAATAACATCAGAAATTTTTCATTAGACTATTAAAACTGAAAGAAATTGTTTGCATTTTTGAGCAAGTTCCAATAAGGTTGATAGAAATTCTGTGGATTTTTGTTTCAGCTGAGTCAAATGTAGTGGTTTTGTTATCCTTGATTTGAATTGTGTGATTTGGATCCCATAAGAACAATCCTTTGGGAATAAAGGAACCGTATTAATAGCTGGTGAGTCTAAGACAATACCTTCAATGAAGTCAGAAGTGATGTTAACAGCTGCAGCATGACTGGACGAGGAGCAGGCCAGTGAGTGGCCGAAGCAAAAACATGGTTGGCAGCCCACTGGGTTTACTTGTTGAAAGTTGAAAAAACCTGGCTTGCATCTGTAGGTGCACAAACACACACACACACACACACACACACACACACACACACACACACACACACACACACACACACACACACACCCTCTTGTATAAAATGTTATTAACATGCAGATGCTGAACACACGCTTCATTGCTGCTATTTAACACATTCTTGTTGAAGTTTTGTTCTTACTAATCTCTTTAATTTGCTGTTAGTGTGGCAGTCAGGGATGCTGATCACTGCAGACTGCAGTGCTGAGCATGAAGGGACAAAATGGAGCTGAGCTGCAAAGACCCTGAGGTCTCACCTACAGACTAGCTGGCATATGGGTGGCACAGGAACAACGCTAAAGATCAGCCGCTGCTCTCGTCACATTACACAGGAGAGGTGCCTGCTCAACAAGCCGTGAAATCAGCAAAAAAAAAAAGTCGACAAACAGGGACTACAGAATTATTCAATAAAGGCAGACCTGGGGCTGTGTGTATTGCTAATGTCACAGTGAGTGAGTCTGTTTTATCCCACATCCCAGGGGAACAAGAGAGAAACAGACAGAGAGGAGCAGATACGTGATTATTGACATATGATAACAGTCATGTTCACTGTCCAAAAAGTCAAAATGACAGACAGCATCGAAACTTAGACCAACTGAATGTCACAGTAATTGTTCACTTTACCCCTACAACTCAAACCTTTAGATCAAATATTGTCAATAATTCTCAATTTTCTACATAAACTAATACATCATTAGTAATGTCTTCAAATGCAAAAACCTTCCATACTTTCCACAGATCACATGTGCATTTACAATATGTGATGCAACAAACAAGGTTAGCACACACCTGTCGCAGCTTTGTCCCTCCACATTTCGCTTACAATGGCAGCGGCCATCCAGAGGAGAGCAGTGGTCCACACTCCCGCTGGAGTGACACTCGCACGGCCTGCAGACAATGGTCGATGCAAGAAATATTTAAATGCAGGCATAAACAAGTGTGAGAAAACCGAACCTTAAAGCCAAGGACAAGGTAACATGATCACGTTACTCATCTCCATGAGGATTTATTTGCTCATCCCTACACAGATAACAGATGGTCAGACCCTCTGGAACCAGTGGGGTGTTGTGCTCAAGGATACTTCAACAACATTCATATCCATCTTAGGGCTTGAACCTGAGCCTCCCTAAAAAGTCAACACTGTATATCCCTAATTCAAAAAAGTAATTGTTCCTCTCACTGATTACCACCAAGATGCTTCATTTAGCTTACAATGCATCAAACAAACATTTAAAGCTGTGTAAACAACATTGATAATAGCAAGTGAGAAGGCTTATGGGTCAGCAGTGACTTAGATTATGTCTGTTCGATCAATTTCACTGATTGATTACCTCTGTTTCAAACAGAATCTGTTTTTTAATGAGGTGCTATTGCAAATAATTCAATTATCCTAAGGCAAGCTGCCTCTACTTGTTTCTGCTCCAGTGGTCTGAGCAATTCACACCTCTGCTCAGCAGCCTGATTTTGCTGCATAAATGAGAGAAAACATTGGGTGCATGCGTGGGGCCATGTGCATCATCGGTACTGATGTATATCTTATCACATCACCTGGTGGTTTTAACACGGTGGTGGACAGGGGTCAGCATGGGAAACATTTAAACTAGAGGTGTCACAACACACAGTGCATCTCTGGTCGCTGTGTATGGGTCTGTGTAGTCTCAGATCATTTCAAAGGCCCATGCTGACCCCTGTCCACCACAACATGAAACCCACCAGGTGGAGTAAATGTTGTAAATCAGTGTATATCAACATTCAGAAAGGAGGTGACTTGTGGGGTTTAAATAGGCTTGTAGCATGTTTGCTGAAAACAGGTGCCTGCTGCAGCTGGAAACCCGACTGATGAGCGATGAGACTGGGTCTAAATAGCACAGTTTCAGGCCATAAAATCAAAGGAATAAGCAGTGAGATGCTAAACACTTGCTGTAAAGAACACAGCAGAAGCTGGTACTCCTCTGTAGGTTTATCACAATAAAAGCATCTTTCTCATTACATGTAGTCATTAGTATTCATTATGGAGAATGGGATAGTGACATCAGCTGAAGTAATTTATGCAAGGCATTGTGAGACTTTAGGACATAACAGCTTTAAAGTCACCACAAAAACATGTCAAAGCCTTTCATCCACAGTGTTTGTCAAAGCTGAAAATTAATGCTTGTTTTCCTGTTTAGCAATCAGTCCACTATCAGTTGTCACTGTATCCAGTTCCGCAGTGGTAGAAATATTACACTAAACAGTCATTGATATGCAATTCAGCAGCATGATAACTTAACATTCCCTAGGCAGGTACAGAGGGTCAGGGAGAACTAGGACTATGGACTTCCAATGAATATAAATTCTTGAATATGCTTCTAACATGGAGACACTGACACACACAGAGGCACTATAACGTACACATTTACATGCAGGCTCACATTCACGCACACTTATATTGGAATTTGCTTCTTTATTATTGAAATGTATGCTGCAGTTCAGCAACAGTTTGCAACAAATAATGCAGAACAAACACCAAGACTGAGAGTGAAGGTCTTAGGAATTAAAGCAAAGCCCTTCTTAAAATCAATTAACCCACTGAGCTCATTCTTGTAGCATCCTAAGAATCAAAATCAAAACTAAGTATAAATATATAAAAACAACATTTCAATCTTATTGTTCATAATTAGGGCACCACCTTAATTAATAGAGACCAACTGTAATAAGACATCGATCTAACTGAGAGATCTTCTCCCAAGCAGTGATTAGTCTCTTGAAAAAAATACTATACAATGTATCTTTAAATAAAAAGACACCAAATATACTAAAATATAAAGTGATAAACAAAGTAAACCCTGGAATAAGCTACTACTACTAATGCTAGGTTTCTCCTTGGGGCTGGCTGCAGCCAGAAACTCTGAAGATTTTGAAAGCAATAAGGCTGGATCCGGTCACCATGGTAACAGAGACCATATGGTCATGGATCTAAGGAAGCTAGACGCACCATTTCTTTCTATCCCGTTAGTCACGATGGCTGGCTGACCGACCAGTGGTTATGGCTAGTCAGTCAGGTGGTTCTTTGTAAAGTAACAGCAGTAGACCAGCATAGGAGACGGGTCCACAGACTGTTATTTTAAACTGTTTAACTACTCACAGGCTTATACACTCAACCTTTACTTATTTCTTTTAAGCAACTGCACTGTAAGTTGAGGACAAACATCTAATATATCAGAGAAAAGCATATTAAGAATTTGGTTTGACACAAACAGTAACTCAAGCTGAAAAAAATGTAGTAAGTCATTAACTGTGTTTGATATTTGTTAAGTATTCAAAGTGGGACAGGTTGTCAGAGCTTTTTTGTTAAAATCAGTTGCCTACTGTGACTGCAAATTTGCCTAATAAGAGCAGTGAATTACGACAAAACAATCAAGTTGCCGGACATAAAATCAAAGCGATAAGCTGAAAGATGCAGAGAAGCTCTTCGGGTTCAGAGCTACCAGTGACCCCTCTCACATTACTCGTAGTCAACATAAAAACATTTACTGGATTAACAGCTTTAAATACTTCAAAAAAATGCTGTCCCCTTGTCCATTATTGAAATTGAAATGGAGGACAAACAATGCAGTCTAACTTTAAAAAGTACACATTAATACATATATTTAAAGATGCAGCACCTTGGTGATTGATCTGATCCACAATCTTCAACTTTTTGGTTAGTGTTACATTAATTCTACGCTAATCAGTAATAATTACACATTACTGTAAATAAATGTGTATCCAGACCAAAAAAAGTTCAAAGAGGAGTTTTAGAACAAATGTAAATTTTGAATATTTGTTTAAATTTAGCTTGAAATGAAATCATTCATCCTCAGTTCAGTTTCCATGTGGAAAATTGCAGTGCTTGGGGTTAGCTCGCTCGTTCGAACTGTTGTTAGCAGTTTGATATTGTATTTGGCACATTCTGGTACTCACTGATAAGAAGGTCACTAATTCACATCGGTGTCACATAGAGGAATATAAATCCCCTTGTTTACGCTCGCTTTGTAGTTTGATAAATTTAGGCTTGATAAATTTAGTGATTCTCTCTGCACCGCTCACAATGAGATCCATCAGTGTTGTCTCTGCAGTTCACACAGCGCCCCCCACTGCCAGTGTTCCGGTACTGCTCCATGTCAAACACGCACTCGTCTGATCTCCCACTACAGTTACACTCTGCAAGCGAGGGGAAAGAAAGCAAGAAAGCGAAGGAGCAAAAGGTCAAGTGAGGAGAGACAAGAAGAATGAGAAACGAACAGCCGCAGGGGAGGAAGTAGGCAGAGGAGGCAACACGGTACAAGGAGAAAAGACCGAAATAGACAAAGTGGAGAGACAGACGGAGAATATATGTGTGAGAGATTATTATGTGTTATGGGATTGGATCATAATTTAGAGGTTCTTTGCTAATCTCATTTCACACAGGCCTAATGAGGATCCAATCGGCTGTCAGGGGGCACTTAGATAACAGTAATTCATGTTTATACAAGAGTAAATTACCCAGCTGATAACACGCCATCACAGCACTTATACCCTTCACATCAAATCCCTCCTTAGTTTACCAGTTACCCGTAGGGGGGGTTAGGTGAAAGTGCCCATTTTATTTTGAATCAAGCTGTCTGCTGTGCTGGCAATGTCTATATAATTATTCCTTCTTGTTAACAACCTCAGCAGTTTTACACCTATTTCAAAGATAATAAATGGCCATCAGTCGCTTTAAACTGACCATTGCACTAATGTGGAATTGGTGGTGAAAATACATTTCCCCATTTACTCAACAGTTATTTGAGAGTTCTATCTTTTTATAGAAAAAGAACAACAACGTTTATTGTCATTGAGCCCATATAGCACATGCAACAATAAAATTCTTTCTCTGCATTTAACTCATCCCCCTGAGGGGAGCATTGGGCAGCCTCGGGGGGTGCCTCTCTCTCTCTCTATAGATATATATATATATACACACACACACACACACACACACACACACATATACACACACACACACACAAACAAACACAGCACAACGGACATTACATCACCTGATAAAGTTTAGGCTAACTAATAAACCATCCATCAGACATAAACAAACTGTTATTTGGAGTCGTGTTTCTGGCCACCTGACAAATGGAGGCCTAGTTTTCCCTCTTGTTCTGTGTCTTGGCCGCTAAATTCTCAAAATGTTAAAATGTCTACTGTCTCTTTTTTTGGTGCTGCACAGCATTTTCTTCTTGTTGTTTTGCTTTTTCATTTTGTAATTCAATACAAACATTTCAGTTGGTACAAGTAGTGTAGAGCAAGGTGTTACAATCTGAAATAACTAACAATGTAATGTAATGTAATGTAATAACATTTATCTAAGAGTGAAATGTGTTCAGTAATTCTTTGGTTTTTAAATGACCTGATCACACCTGTGAACAGTGGGCTCATCTACACAACAGTGGCAGGCTGAAAGACAGCAGCACACAGTTAAGGAGAACTGCAGAGATAGGCCATTATTCTCTGGATTGTTCACTACAAACAACTCTTTTCACATTCACAGTCATCTGACCCAATGTTAATACAAAAATATCGATTAGTGCAGCTTTAGGCGCCCAAATGGAAACTGTAGGTTTGATGGATGCAATGAGCAGATATTACAGGAGCATTGGCCCTTGTACTGCTAGGAGTGTCCTTTTTAATACAACATTCATCTTTTGATAAATGCTGAGTCCAGCGTTATCACATCTGCAATCTCTCTGCCCATGGGGCAACGGAATCTGACAAAAACTCACACTCCATATAGAAGGTCGCTGCAGCATGACTCAGTTCTGATTGGCACTGCTGGGCAACTAGAGCATAAACATGACCAGTCGGCTCTACTTGACAGCTCCCATCCATTCTTTCATGCCAGCTAGTAGTGCTGCCACTGCTGGTCAGGCTAACTGATAGCCAGGTGGCAGTACTGTCAACAACAGCCGGAGCCTCTGTTACACTCCCTTTTGTGGTACAAATCCATGTTGACTCCAATGATGTCGCATAAATGTGATATAATACATTATATATACAGTTAGTCGTGCCCTTAGGGAATTTATAATCGTTTTAACAGTTTTGGAGCTCAAAATTACGTTTTACTCATGTACAGTAACCTCAAAGCTACTTCATGCGTGAACAGTATGGAGAAAAATGGGTTTGTTTAAATATGGTTCTCATACTGAAATGAGCTCGAGGGCAAAATGAACATCTGGCTTCTCGTTCCACTCAGCAAGTTCAAAAATATATTTGCTCATGTTTTGACAACTCTCTTGTGCAATTTTGGTTACTTTGATAGTCTGCATTGAAAAATAGGTATGTGGTATAGTTATTTTGGATTAATCCCAAATGTGTGCTATATGTTTTTTATATTTAACTCTATTTTTAAAATGATATCGATGACTCTGATATTTATGTTGATGCCATATTGGTTATGTCTACCTCATATCTTAAAAGCAAAGACATCAAGACAATTAGATGCATTATAATAGGCATAGCGCTGCAGCACGTTCCCTATCTAGGTAAAAAAGTAAAATAGTTAGTGGTGTATGTGGGATGATGATTGCTACAAGCATTGCATGCATACAGTATGGCAGAGGGCAAGTGAGACACAACAAATCACTTAAAGCTATTTTTCACCAGGTTTAACATGAAGACCTCTACACAGCTTTCTGCAGCCCATGTCTGGCCATGGTGACTACATTTATGGATCTGCCCGCCCACAAATGCCTCTTCCATAGCCTGCATTCCTCACTCCTGTCCTGGGGACCACACAGCCTGTGCATCACTGCCACTGTGGAGGCTGGACTAGCTCCACATTCAGTATGAGTGCACAAATGACTCTTTCCTGTGATTGATGGAGACACCTCTTCAAACCCTATGCGTCATACATTAAGGATGACCTTTAGAGTGGAAATCTACAGAATTACAATAGATAAAATTTTGAATTTCCCACTAAAAAGTATTTTTGGTGGTACCCTGCAGTCTTCTAAGCCATAAATTGTATGTTTCTCAATTACAAAGAGAGACCTTTTGGTGAAATCCAAATACATTATGTGGTAGGAAATAAAAAGTGATTTTACTGCATAGATCAAATATCCAGGACTCAAGTAGCAGATCTTGATCCAGTGGTATCAAAACACCGAGCCTTTTACAGTTCATGGCCAGTCCTCTAGTCAAAGTTATGCTTCCACAAAACATAATGTTGGAATATTTCTCTCATCAGGTATTAATTAATACCTTAATTAATTAATATCTTAATTAGTATTAATTAATAAATTAGTGTTAGTGATAGTGTTGCATTTTTAGGAGAAAGGATTGTGTCTGACAAGCTATGACATCAGACTGGCACATTTGGTTACAGAGGCATTATATTGTGTCATTAGTCAGGATTCCAAAGACAAAAGTCGACTCCCAACTCGATCTGAACCCCCCTTCATTACAGATTCAATACAAGTTAGTTGTAAGTGGATGTCTGTGCTGCAGATAAACCTCCTACATTGTTTCTGTGCAGAAAAGGGATGCCCCAGTGACTTCAGTGACTATGAGCCAGTTGCACCTGCAACACTTCAGGCTGCTGCTGGGGGCTTCCAAGCACTGTTTAATTTGCATACCATGCTCATGTAGGCAGAGATCTTCCCTCATATTGTTCATTGGGGCTTTGTCTCACAAAGATCAGCCGAGATACAGAGTGAAAGCCATGTTATTCTTTATCTATAGTACAAGTGTACAGCCTCAATTAAACTCCTACAGTGCTACAGAATAGTTTAGCAGTGGGATGCAAAATCGCTAGAATCAAAGCTAAATTAAACCACGTATTTAAAGAGGTCTGAAAATGCTTTTTATGTGTATATTTATTTTTTGTTGTAACTATAGGCTACAACATCCAACTTAAACTTAAATCTTACCAAACCTGAAAAAACTATATCAATATCTATGCAAAATTAACAAGGATTAACAAGTTTATTGCTAAAGTTATATGACAATTACATACAAGAATCATGTAACATTGATCAAAGTGGAGGAGTGAAGTATGTGGAACAGCTTATTCGAAATACAACGCACAATGGGGGGAAATCTAATGGGATAACAATGTTTTTTGAGTAAGGTGAATTGATACATTTACTTTATGCTTAGCAGGCACATTGACATTGGACATTGTTTTTATATCTTATAAGTTAAAAAATATGTAAGTTACACATCACTGTTGACATGTTTTTTTTTTTTGTTTCTATGCAGTTATAGGAAATCTTTTAAGTGACAATTGGCTCCTTCTCTGACTAAAAATATATTAAATGTTCACATAAATAAACAGAATTGAATAGGGCTGCTGTGGCCCAGTTGCTACAGTGGGTTGTCCAATAATTACAGTGCTGGTGGTGAATGGGTGAATGAATGCAAAATTCAAAGTGCTTTGTCTGGTTGGGTACAGTCCATTTACTATTTACGTACTGTAAACCATTGACTATACTTAATAAGTAAAGCTCTTATTCCCCAGAGTGCACGTTCTCTCCTGGCTTCTTGTTGCTCGCTGGTAGTTCACACAAAAGTGCACCTCACTACATGGAGTGTAATTGTAATGTGGATCGTGTGGACTCAAGCATGTGACAGTTGAGGTGGAAAAGACTCAGCAGGAAATGAATTGGAAGGATGCTGACAGGTGACAATTAACATTCTAGAAGCTAAAACAGAAGATTTCAGATTTAGTGGTGCAAATGAAAGTATACATAGCCCTATGCAACTATGAGGGATTTAAAAAAAAAAATTCAATTATTCCTTTGAAGACTCTTCTAAAAGTGTATTCTTTTCACAACTACACGTTTAGAGTCAATGTCAGCTATAAACCTTTTGTTTCTGGGCTGTTCCCAATAGCTGAAACCAATGTCCCCTCAGCTAAGGGTCACAGTACAGACCTTATTTCAGACCTTGGAAAGTGGTTATGCCTCCCAGTTATTGCGTTTCAGTACAAGTGTTATCACTGGGGATCTTGGAATCCACAGTTGTTTAGAAATGGCTCCAAGACACATACATATGAACTTATTTTCATACTGTAAATCTACCATCCCCCTTTTCAAATCTGCACTGAACTTTCCCTTTGTCCTGTGTGTTGGTAAATCCAATGAGCGCTGTCTAACAAACCCCTTTTTGATGTTGGCACAAAGAAACCAGCAGCTGAGGTCAATCATGGTCACTAACAGGAAGTTAGGAAGCCTCGGGCTCAGCAGATTAAAGACATTTCAGCACTTTTAGTATCACTGAATTCATATTTATTGTAAGTTCTGTGTATGTCTGTTTTGGACCCTGTATTTTTCAGTTTTTTTAAAGATGTTGTAAATTCATTCTGCCTCAGCAAAAACAAATTAAAAAAGCAGTTTAATAAAGTCAATAATGCCATAATAACCCTGTCTACGATGAGTTTAAGTAAACTTTGATTTACAGTTGTAAGTGGCAGAAATGTAACAGGGTAATAGCTCATCAGTAGGGACATAATGTGTGAACTTTGCTGGGTATAGTTTAGATGTATAGAAGTTTTAAGGGGGGATTCATAGCAAATTCTGACATTTCAAATTCAAACTAAAACTACTTTGCACTTGATTGATAACTACTTTCAATACTGCACATCTGTTTCTACATACACACGTTTCCATGGAACATCATCATTACGGTTCATAGTCTGGGTAGAAAACTGACAGGGCTTAGAAAAAGATAAACATGAGGAGATGTTTACATGTCTTTGTGAATCCCAAAAAGTAACTGGAGGAAAATATTGGATTCTTCAACACATTAGATTACATTCGACATTAGATTAGATTAGAGTAGAGAAATAGTTATTAGAAAGTAGAAAACCTGTCAGAGCAGTGAACTACTGACAGTCTGGCATAATACCTGTTTTAAGGTTTGATGGCTCTACAGTGACTATGTACATTTGTTTATGCTTAGGTGATATATATGACATGTGTAAGAGTTTACTGAGGGAAAATGCATCAAATGGTACGTGCAGCTTACACTTTCTCACAGAAAAAAAATAAATAAATAAAATCTCCAAAAAGTTTGCAGTCTTTTCCTGGTTGTATATATGTTTAATAACACTGACGGTTTCTTATGGGTTCTATTTAATATGTGGTGCAAAAAGGTAACTCATCATACATACATCAGATGGCTGCTATCTGGTTCCAATAATGGATCATATGTTTTTTTGGATTATCCTAAATCAGCCAACTAGAATGTGAAGAAAACAAAAACTGACAAGAGGAGATTAAAGAGATTTTAGGCTTAACTCTACTTCTATATCAATCTATATCAGTTTGAGTACCACCAGGAGCTTAGATGATAAGTATCTGATATATCTAGAGTGTTATGAAGCATACTATTGATATTAAAGAAAATTATCACAGTGTCTTAGCTACAACTGTATGCATCAACCTTAAATCAGTGGATTTAAAGGATTTAAATCCTACCTGCTGGAACAGCTACTGGCTGAGCTGATGACAAAAATCAAACTAATCATGAAAATAAATAATTTCAGTTTCAGAGAATCACAACAACAATGATATCCCATTGCATCTGGAATTCTCCCACAAGCAGCAAACGTTCACTAATTGACCATTTTCCATTTTGATTTTAAGACCCCAAAGCAGACTAAAACCAAAACAACAGTCCAAGATAGAATTGAGAGAGATAGAAGATAAAATAAAAAAGTTGAATAACTAATACAAATACATATACTGTACATGTATAATGAAACAACATATTAATAGTAAAAAATAGAGATTTTCTTGCCAAAACGATGGTATCTAGTAAAGAAATAGTATGTGCCTGTTCTGCAGCTTTAATGCAGGTTGGGATTGTGTAATTATATGTGGGAGGACTATGTTTATTTGCCTCATTGACCAACACATTACACTAACACACTCCATCAAGGGTCACCAGTGGGCTAACTTTAATGTGTTAAAATTAAAGTTAATGTTTGAATTACTGTGTCTGCTCACTGTTATTAATACATTCTGCTTGATGTATGTAGATTATATTTTCTTAACATTACACAATTTAATTTTGTTTGCAGACTAAAAATGCAGAATCTCTGACAAACTGGATGCACGAAATAGCATTGAGTTAAATACAATACAAATGGTATAGACAGCATACTGGATTCGGCTTTTCCACACTGAATGTATGTGAATTCAAACTGTAACTTGATTATGGAGAAAAAAACGAATGCATGCAGTGCTAGATGACCATATAGAGATTTCCCAGTTAAAGAGTTAAAGAAGCAAAAGACACCAGTGCAGAAATAAGTACTTCATTAACTGTGATGTCATCTTGTGTTTATTTTGTAAAGTTCAGGTTTTATCTTAATTATTTACTTACTGTTGGGTTTCATGGTTTTCCGAGCTTCAAAAGGTCACGAGTCTGTTACAGTCTATTCAGCTAAAAAATAAATTTCTAAAATATTACTTGAAAGATGCACTTGCCATTTTCAGCCAGATTCGAAATTGCTGGCTTCTATGGTACCGATAGCAGGGATAATTGCACTGCCCACGTTTCAACTTACCACAGAAATTTCTAAATGTTGCTTTTGTGTAGGAATAATTAGAACTGATGTTGTAAAGTGTTGCAACATGATGCGTGGCCTCTTAATAGACTAAATATCTATAATATCTTCACCAGGTCCCGCTTTGTGTTGTCAAGTATGTCTGCAATACTGTGCTTAAGGGAAAAGTCACATTCTTTATTACATAAATAATATAACTGATTATTTTAGTTTTCTGTGTACTGCCTTTATATGTGGAAAAATATATGTCCAAAATATTGTTGAAGATGCACAAACTATTTACCATGTTGTGTCTCAAATGCATTTGGATCGGACCAAAATGCTGATCATATCTATTTTCAAAACAACATAGTACTAAACTGCAATATATTTTTCTTCCCTAAAACCTGTAAAATAAGTGAATTTATGCCGTTTCTAAATTCTAGGCATGCATTGTGCAAACTTACTTATTCATATTATTATACTCATTAGTTTATAATTTGAATGTTTTTTAAACAATTTCCTTAATGCACAATCAAGGAGTGTAAACACCAGCAAATAAAATAATTCAAAATATGACCCAGTGGTCCGTGCCCCACTTCCTTACCAACTGAGCTACAGCCGCCACCAAACTGGACTATAGCAAAGTTGTGTAAGATACTCTACATAAAGATGAAAAGGCATCAAAAATGCTGATTGCAGATTACCAACTGCCGATTTTGCATAAATAAAAATAAAAATATTATGATCACTGCAGAGCAATTATTAAATTTACATTTTATAATTTTTTTTTGTTTGTTTTCTTTTGATGGCCAACTAAATTAAAAGCAAAACACGCAATGAGGTGGAAGTCAATATACAGCAAACCAAGCAAGTGCCTGCATGCATGTACTAAAAATAACATTATGATTATCCTTTTGGCTTTCTCTCTCAGTTCCTGTGAAGTCAGAGATCATGTTTCTTCAGTTCAAATGAGCCAGTCCAGGCCTCTATCAATTATAAATAACCAAAATGCATCTTACCCATTTTACTTTACTTCTGTGTAGTCTGAAATTACATGACGCAAAAGCAGTGTCAACACTGCAAATGGTGGTGGTTCTGCTGCCCCACCAACACGGCATGACAAAAAGTGTCAGCCCCTTCAAGTCCACCAGTGTTTCAGGGTTTTACTTTACATGTTAAACCTCATGAAGACCCATAACCAGCAAGGGGAGATTAACAGATTTTTTCACACCTTCCTAACCTTTTTGTTGACTGAGCAACCGTCAATGACAATGGCTTCATTTGAGATTCAGACATGCTTTGTTTATATTTTGCCACCTTAATTCCTTTAATGCAGATATCCTGACCATAATCGCCTGCGAATAAAACGACAGCCTTTTTCAAAACGTTGCAAACACAGAGAAATTATAATAATCACTGTTCTGGTGCTTGACGTGGAAATATAAAAGGTTGGTTGGGCAAAATGAGTTTTGTGCTTGACAGAAATGTGCAATTACACTGAACATTCATTTTTACACTTCCACATTCTGTGTCTCTTTCGTATGGCATGTGTTTATTTATTAATATACTGCATTGATTAAGTAGGGTGCTGTACTCTATTTAAGATGCCATCTGCTTGGAACCAAGAGTAAGAGTAATTAAAACAAGCTTGCTGCTTAATTGAATTAAAAAAAGTGAGAAAAAAAAAAAAAAACGTATCGCAAGCCACTCTCCTTTATGGTTTTTACCCCCCAACCAATTACTATTCATCCTCTGCAGCATTCAGTGCAATCTGATGAGCCAGACTTGATAATTCTCATGCTACACAGTGACACACTGAAGGAGGGATGCCTACAAACATGTGCACATATGAGAGGATTTTAATATAGACACCTTTTCCAAGGAGCTGTTATCACTAATACCTGTGAGCATATTTATAGGGTTTACAGCGCAGGCATTTTTAAATCATTAGGTGGTGTAATGAAGCCACCAAATAATTTAATGTTTGTTTTTGCTCATAAAGTGACAGGATGTGGTGGCAGACAAATAGTTAAATGTTGTGTGAAGCTGAGTTCTGCATAATAAAATAGCATGATAATATTTAGCATACTGAGAATCTATGTAATTTGATTTCTATAAACGCTTGACTGCTAGTTTTTGGGATACACTGTAGATTAATGAAAGGCGCCAGAATGATGGATTTTGAGACCACTGACAGCCAGGACTTGTAACTTTAGCAAATTCAGAATTGCCTTGTGGATTTTGCAGGAGGCTGCATACAGCAGGTTTGTGACAGCGGTCCAGAAGCCGGCTACTCACTCCGACACTCGTTGGCGGAATCCCCAGTGGCCCTGGCCCAGGGTCTGTCCTGGTAAAAGGGGTGACATCTCTGGCAGTCGGTCCCGACTGTGTTATGTTGGCAGGAACAGAACAGGCCACCATGTTCCCCTTCAACACACTCACTGGCGTGACCGTTACACTTACATCTGAGGAAATACAGAGAGAGAGTTATGTAAAGGCTTCAGGTACAACTTCTCCTACACTCTACCTTTGTTGTTCCTAGCTGACTCAACTGCAGCCCTACTTATTCACACAGTGAATGCATGTAAAGTCTGAGGAAAAGGGAAGGTGAGAAGGTATTTCCACCATTAGGAGTTGCTATTATCTTTCACATGCTTCAACGCAATACTGGGGGGGGGGGGGGGGGGGGGGGGGGGAGGGATTAGTTTTCACTCCCCTTCGGTAAATGCACACACTGAATGCTAAAAAGCTCACACCACCCCTGACAAGAAACCGCAAAAAGCATTCACAGAATTATCATGTGCGAATGTATTAAATGAGGCCTTAACACTGCTATTTTCACTATAAAAATATCTTTCTGTGTATGCTTATTATGTCCATACTAAACAATCCCCTCAACATTTGGTAGATAAACATGGTTTATTGATTAAAGTTTCAACAACAGGATTGTTAATATCTGCCAATTTCCTCTTTGTGCATGGGGAAAGCCTGTAATTTCCGATGAAGCACACTGGCAGCCATGCCATCTTGTGTGCGTACTGTCTGCTGGCAGCGTCGCTGGTTCTGTCGGGTGGCTATGTTAGGGGACAGGGACATATCGCTGAGTGGCAGGCTCTGTCAAATTTAGCCAGCTGTCCTGAATGCAAGACGTATGCTTGCCCGAGGCTCAGACCCAGTAATTTTCTGTGGTCGTTGAGACGATAACAATCTAGTAGCTCGGAATCCACATATCAGATCTATCTGCTGGAATACATGTGAGGTGCTCGGTTATAATTCTGTCTGAATACGTTAGGAAGAAGCTGACTGAAACTGCACAGGCAGCATATGTGCAGCTCAAAAAGTGATGTGCAATGTGTTGAGGCCTCATGTTACACCAGACTAAAGAGATAGATAAACAGCATTTTTCATACATATACACAATTCTAGCACAATTATTTTTTTATAGCTCTCCACCACTTGCATTGATGATCTGTGAAAAATTATAAGAAGTCTTAAATGGCATCTGTGACCAAATCTGGCCAACTTGCTGAGGTGTAGCACTGAGGTGTAAAGGCACGTGTACTCGAACAGAAAGCAGTAGTCCAAGGCCAACACGCTGTCATGTGGGTCTCTCCCTCAGGTGTTGTGACATTGGTGGCTAATTTGACATGCTGCTGCCGTGATCCTAAGTGTTTATGACAGGTGTCAGATCGGGTTTATATTCTTTCTGAAGGCTTCATCTCAACCACTTAATCGTCCACTTCTCCATGCAGTGCCAAGGTGCGGCCTGGTCCTAGGTGCCACATCCTCTCTCATTTCAATATACACAAAAAGTGGAAGGAAGATAGAGACTTGTTCAGGCTTATTTTCATCTGATATTCATCTGACACAGCTGACATGTTTTCTTTTAGTTAGTTTTCCAAGTTGTTGACTAGCATAGAAGTGCTGTTTGCTTCTGCCTTGATTCGTACACATTCAGTATCTGCATGTGTTACATAATCCTGCCTTCTCTTGGTTTTTTTTTTCATATACAAAAAATTGCACATGATTCTTTGGAAGTAAGGATCATTTTTCTCTACGATCTTTATATCATTTGATGTTAACACTTTCTTGAACACCATGCTGAGATGTGACCACAGATAAGTTGCCCTGATTTTTTTCAGTATTTAAACAAACCATTATCTTTCCTGTGTTTAAGGAACTAATTCTTACAACATCTGAATAAATCCTAGGTTCTCGTGTCAATCTGTGCTTTGCAAACCCAGTTATCACTCAACCTTACTTCCTCAGAGAGTGCTTGTGTTTCTTCCAAAGTTTAAGCTCTAAAGCAAGTCACTTAACTTTTCAGAAAGGATGTTGGCTATACAAGGTGACATTGTCCAAGAGGGCACATTTTCTCTTACCTGCCACCTACAGAGAAATCAGAAATGGCATAGAAGTAGGAGCGCAACACTTTAGCATCCTTGAAAAACTCATCTCCAAAGGTGTTAAGCCTGTCCAAAGAAATGAGCAGGTCAGTGGCTGTCACCCATTCCTGGAACAGAAAATAAAGGGAAGAAGAATGAACCAACAGGGTGAGAGAGATATTAGATAACACCATTAGATATCACCCACTATAAAAAGTGCTATGAAAGAATATTGGAGGAGGGGTGGGGTTCTGGGTGCTGGCACTCTTGTAGGCACTAGGAAGCAGAGAGGAAGTGAGGAGGAACAGAGCAAAAACTAGACTGGTTAAGAGAGAGAAGAGCAGCAAGAATTCAGAAGAAAGCAAAGGAAAGAAAAAAAATGGCAAGTTGGTGGATCAATGAAAGGAGAAGAAATGGAGGAAAAGGAGACTAGGGTGATGGTATAACAGTGAGGGGAGCAGATGTAATAAGGAAAAGATGAGTATGGTGTGGGAAACTGAGTTAATGTCAGAAAGGGAAGTGAAAAATGACGGGGATTAATGGAGACAGAAGTCAAAATATGAAAAAAACATAAGAAAAGAGACAACAAGGCAGCACTACTTCCCCATAATGGATAGCACTTGGCAAAGCTACCATCCCTGATATGATTTAAACCCCTCTGTTTGAGCCCACTGCAAGGTTAAAGCCAAGATGAAGCAAGAGTAGGAAAGGAAAGGGACCAGGGACAACACAAACAGTAAAAGCAAACAGAAAGTGCAATAGATGGATGGCAGATAAAAGTCAGGGCAGGTAAAGGAAGAACAAATGTCGAGGAATCTCTAAGTCGTGAACAGAACCAACTTTAAAACAAATAGCTGCAGAGGAACTTTCTCGGCTGGCTTGGGACTCTGTGGCAGTGCTGAAAAAGCCTGTAATGCAATACATTTTGAACCGTCTCTCTAGAGGCGTCTTTGAAGTGCGGAAATCGGAGAGAAGGAGATTGGAGGGGATGGGCTTCACACTAAAAACATGGGATGAGTTCATTCATGTCTTTCTCAGGGTCCTCCAGTCGGGCTGCGTTCAGTTTACTGGGCAAAAATTACAGCCTCTCTTATTAATTTTAATGGAGGAACAGATTTAATGCGGATTTAATGGCCAACCACTTTCATAAAAGCAAGCAAACCCACTAAACTGACACACGAACACCCTATTTTCCTGTTTACCTTGAAATTGCCATCAAGCATTTGTGAGGTAAAATATCAGTGTCTGTTGGATGGATTGCTATCAAATATTGCATGTTCATTCATGATCCCGCAGGATAACTTCAGTGATCTCTTTACTTTTCCTCTTGGGCCACTATCAGCTTAAAATATTATCCTGTTAAATATTTTGGTTTAGGAACAAACACCTGAAAAACTAAGGACATCCTTTTAAGCCTCAGCTACTCTTTGTGTCCAGTGCTACTTAGTAAATTACATGCTAAATTAATATAAATTAAGATAAAGGAACCTGAAGCAGTCACCTTTCATGGATTATACAGCTCAAGCAAGTTTGAAATGTACACGCATTAATTATTATAATTAGTGTAGGGATTATTATAGGGTGGCTGTAGCTCAGTCAGCAAGTCATCACGGTCCATCCTGGCTACTTGTCCAAGTGTCCTTGGTCCCTCGGTGTGTCAGGTGGGCAGCTTGCATGGCAGCCACTGCCATCAGTGTGTGTGTGTGTGTGTGTAAATGGGTGACTGAGAAGCAACACTGTAAAGCACTTTGGATAAAAGTGCTATTTAAGCAGAAATGTACCTAAACAGAAAACAAGTCCTGTGGTAGTTAGTGTTTTTGTAGTTATTACGTTAAAAACATGAGTGTAACTGGCATAATCCTGCAAAATACAGAAACATATCATAACCTTTACTGTTCCTAATCTAAAAGGTTTTTAGTAGTTTCTAAGTAAAAAAAAGTTTTTTTGGTTATTATCAACAAATAGAACTAAGATTGTACTGAGGTTCTCTTCACATGTACATAACATAATCTCAGCTATGCAGTAAAAGTTTAAAATAGACGCTTGCTAGGTCACACAGTTAGATTTATTTATAGAGGCATCTATATTGTAAGTGTGACTTGACAAAATGTCTCTGTGTTGGCTACATAGCAGCATGGTGACCTGTTCGGTATAGATAAGGGATCATGGATACAAAATGGTTTTTAATCCTGTCAGTGTGACCTCCACCCTTCTGTTCAACAGGAAAAGGTTTTGGGGGTTGAGAAGGTTTAGAGGGTTTCAGACCACCTGTGTGGTCTGTGACTGCAGTTCCAAGAGATCCAAGAGGTCTTACCCCCTTTTTGGAACATCTGGAGTAAATATGCTCGACACGTGTTGCTGGTTGTTTAACCCTGTCAGGGATGATGGGTTAGCTTTATAAGGAAGATTTAATAGGAAAACTGCAGTGTGCAAACATTGGCATTGTTTAAGAAATTCGAATTAAAAGTTTTAAGCAGAAAAAAAGATTCTGTCTATATTGCAGCTGCAACTCATCCCACCTTTATTATTCTTAAACGAAATAGCCTCTCACTTTTACTTTATACCTTGCCTCTTTATTACCCTCCTCTCCCTCTGCCAGGCTTATCTTTGCAGCCTCCCTCCAGCTAGAGTGCACTTCAGGATTTCCATACTGTTCTGGTCCACTGAGGGCTGTAGAACTGCTATTTTGTTGTAAGTGTAACTACAGTGTTGAAGAATAGAGTGCAGTTGGCTGGCATGCTATTGTTCTGGCCCTTGCTTATCGACTTTGCCCCTGCTTGACATGGCCCCACTCGCTAATGGGGTTTGGACGACAATGAAAGACCCTGATGCACTGCAGTTGCCAGAGAAAACCGATGCTCATTTTTCTTTTTGTGTTACACTACCTGAACATGACATGATTTTCATCCATGGTTTATGAGAGGGGCTGTAAAGTTTGACATGAAAAACTCCAAAGTAACAAATTAATGTAAAATGCAGGGCAGTAAAGTAGAGAAAGTGAAGATAAATTAGATAAAAGAAGTTATGGTTTAATTTTCCAGTAGGGAAATGTGTTGGGAGCAAATCAAGAAAATGATCGGTGGACAAAAAAATGTCATCAACTTGCTTACTAAATGTTGGCATACTGTCATTCATATCTTCTTTTTGACTCCTCATCATGTTCTATCTTGTCATTCCTCTGCTGTACATCTGCACTCGTACATCTAGTGTCATGTTTGCTAAGAGCCTGCGCTTTTGAAATTCATTAAAAAACGAGCATGATGTCTTCATAATAATAATTCATGCCCCCATGCACAATATATGAGGTGTTCAATCAAGTGCAAGAAGTCCATAAATAGAAAACAATTGGCTATCCGGTGCTGAAGCAAAGCTGTGGAAAGCAAAGTGGCAGAGGTCAGAGTGGTGGACTTTCGTTGCATCTAAACCTCACTGTGTGTTGCACAGAGTTGTCATGACCTGCCCTTTTATTAAATTATTTAATTAACAATTAGCATAAATGGATAATTATTACCGGTAAAATGCACGACCTTCACACCTCTAATTAGGGCCCATTTTGGACACTGGTAGTGCATTGCTATTGTTAACATCCAACTCCGATGCTTTAAATCACCCATAAATGACCAAACACTTTAAATGCATTGTTAGCATTTCAAAAGTCATACCACAAATGCAAATTATCTTTCATTTATCATAGAGTACCAGACCATCATCATATTGAAGAGTTATTAGCTATGCTTGGTAGAACAGTGCTAATTGTGTAAGGAAAAGCAGACATAGTCCTAAATATCACTTACTGCACGGAAAGGAAGCAGTTTCTTAGGGTTAATTAGTAGTCAGCCCATTACTTATTATTTGTGCAAACCACAGCAAAAGCTTAATTAACTTTGATTCTTACTCCCTTGAAATTTGGGCCCACAATGCTACAATGATGCTGACTTAGGAATAGTCTAAGGCCTGGAAAGTGGAAACAAGCCAGTCCTTCGCTTAAGACAATGACAGTCTAATAATCAAATCAGCAGGTACACATACACATGTAGCTTAGGTGACACACAGAAAAGGTTGTGGTATCGCCGCACACTGTTTTAGAGGACGTCTCTTCTTAGTGGTTTGTAACCTTCAATCTCAATCTACAATCTCTTGTCTCTTTCACCCTGTCTGCCTGTGCTTTTTCTTTTTTTCTCTGTACATACTGTCGCCTTCCCTTCTCTCCCCCCGCCTCCCCCCGTTTCTGTTTCAGTAAGTTTCCTTGAACTCCAAAGCCTCTGGCTGCAGGCACTGGTTGGAAAGAGAGCAGTGTCCCTCATTCCAAAGTTAATAACTTTTTAATTTAATTGCTTAAGTTCACGGTGCCCTCAATATGCATTTTTTCCCCTTTTACTTATTGTCATTCAGTATTGGAGCTCCAATTTGCCACACAGCTTTCGAGAGAGAGAGAGAGCGAGAGAGAGAGAGCGAGAGCGAGAGAGAGAGAGAAAAAGAGAGAGAGAGAGGATGGACTAGTGGTAGGGGAAACAGACAAAACTGTTTTAGTGGATGACTAAACAAATTAAATTTGAATTCATACAGCAGCTTTCATCTCCTGTGTGATTAAGAAAGCTTTACAAACTTGACAACAGAGCCCGTTTTGAAGTAAGCCATTAGTTCAGAGAAACCATCTAAATGCCATGTTACAAGGTTAGTGTTGTTTAGTGTAAATAAATATCAATTAGCAATAACCATCAGATATCACACAAGCACAGAAAACAATTTATGTAACTGACAAATACAGAATATTAGAGAGAGAAACACATGAGAATGTTCCCAACGTAACTCTGCTTATATTATATTTTTAAGGAGCATATAAAATGAGTTTAGTCTACAACTGGGCCACAAGCAGCAAATCTGCAAATGAATTAAAATGTCAATAAAACTGGCAAGATACGTTTCCTGCTTTAAACCTCATGAAATATTCATGGTTCTATATGAGCCATATGCATAGAAAATGGAAGACTCACATGCCAAAGAGAGGAACAGGTATAACTTTATGCTCTGCTGACAATCTCTACATACGGGTTTTAACTCCTGACACAAATGCTCAGTCTTTATCTCAGTACCACAAAAAGCAATTAATAAATGCCATTTCCAGGGAAAAAAATCCTTAGGAAATTGTTTACACTGTTGTTGGCAACTGATGCATTTGAGAACTTGCATATCAGAAAGGTGGGTTGTACACAGTCTTTCCATTGTCGTGTGCTGACCAGTCAGCCAGATGGACAACATACTGAAGGTTATAGCCTCTTTAATACCTCTGGGGTATGAATTTACTGCATTAGCTGGTTTAGTTCTCACATCATTAAAAATGCAATATTGTTACAAAGTATTTTGAAAAGAAAAACGAGAAGTAAGTGTTTGGGTCATTTACTCTGATTACATCAATGTTCTGAAAAATGCACTTGAGCGACGGCATTTACAAAGTCAGACACTAAGGTTTGTTTTATGGATGTAATTTCATAGAACTCAATCACAGATTACAGTAACAACAAGGAAACTCCTTCTGCTTCTCGTCCACATGAGCAGGAGCTCTTTGGGATCTGCATTTTGAAGAATAAAGGGTTAAATCCAAGCCACCTACTGTAACTGCGGGGTATAAGAGTGTTTCAGCTCTTTTTTTCTCAGTCTGACATGAGGAAAGGTCAACTCATGACAGCCACATTTTGTGGGGAGGAAAAAGACATTTGCTAACACTTATCTCATCCTGCATGTATTTCCCTCATCCCTTATTACCCATACAAATACCTCCCAGTCAGCCAACATAGCCTTTATAGGGACACATAAAAGACAGACTAATGTCTGCAAACAGCAGTATTGACAGCACTGTGAACATAATTAAAGTAACTGTACTGAATGTGTCTGACTGTGAATGTCTTTAGATCTGTGCATCAAAATGCCCCCCCCCATCCCTTGTGGTTATTAACAAAGCCTTGGAGAGTGGGAAGTGGTTGGATAGGTCTACAAAAGAACAAACTATTTTACAGACTTTCAATTGGAAACACAAATATGGACACCCGTACACTTGATAAAGAGACTTCTCCGTCTATTTGATATGTTTTACCTGTTATATTGTTTAATTTTTGATTTTTAATAAACTGTGTGCACCCCAGACTCTTTGAAAAATAGTACTGATATTGAAAGGATTGGAGGCCACTGAAGGGCCCACTGTGCACATTGGGACCTTCGATGCTGCAGAAATTTGTCTGTACCCTTTGTTTGTGCCTCGATACAATCCTGTCTCGGAGGTCTACAGACAATACCCAGGTCTTCATGGCTTGGTTTGTGCTCAATTTTGCACGTCATGGCAAAGGCCATGAAAACTTGTGTACATGTGGGTTTTTTTTTTTCATTTTTATTTTTAATAAATTATCAAATAAAGATTTCAAACAAACTTCTTTGAAGTCGTCATTATGGGATATTGTAGAATTTTAAGGAAAATAATGAATTTCATCCATTTTGGAATAAGGCTGTAACGTGGAAAAAGCATTGTAAGCATTGTAGTTTGCATGCAGTTCCCTCCCTGTTCTCACTCCTCCTACCTCTCCCCATCCTATATTCAACAATAGTTACGTTCTGGGAATGATATTGTTGGGCGCTGCTCTCATCCCCACCCCTTTGTTTAAGTAGTGTATTTTCTTTTTGCTTTTTATTATTTGTAGCTCAAGTGGGAACCACTATATCACCATTAAAGAAAAGTGTCCCATCTTTATTTTGATGATTCACTGTGTGGAAAATTGTTCTCTTTTGCTTTCTCCCGGCTTTGTTTTTGTATCAAAGAGTATGGCTGATGTGTTTTTGTCTCTGCTCACTACACTCATCTGTCTCATCACCCTTTAAATAGAGGGGGAATGAGAGATTTAATGAAAGAAATGGTGCAATTGATCCACCTTTTATTCTAATGGGAGAACAGATCACACTCAATTATGGGTGTTCTCTTCTTGATGTGTAAGAGGAAGGCAGAGAGGGAGAAATGGAGTGGAAGAGAGAGGGTGTTTGGGAGGCCTGTTGTGAGATTTGCCACCCAATCTATGTATTCTTGGCTTTTATCGATCCCTCACAGCTTTATAATCAGTGGGTCGATATCATCCACAGCATACTGAAATACAGCAAGCATGACCATTAGTAGTCAAGTTTTAATGTAAATAGTACAAGGTTAGCGTTATGTCTTTACATGGCCTGATCCTAAAAATAAAAACATGAAAAGGTTCAACAGGTTAATGAGGACTTACAATAGTCTATGGTATTTAAGGGTACAACGGATTAGATTATACTAGTAGTGGCCCGCACATGCATGCAAACATATTTATTTTTTGAGACTGATTTTATGGAGCTTTTCCCACACTGACTTATACTGTACATTAACTGATTGACTTTTCTGTCCAGCTGGTCACAGTGGTTCCATATAGGCGGAACAGCAGGGATGATCACAGAGATGTTGGCTGAGGAACAGATGCTAAAATCAAAAGCACCCATTTTTGTTTCTCATGCAGTATGAAAGCTGAGATGCTCCTGACCTGGACAAGGAGAGACAGGGACAAGTTGGAGCTGTGGGCGGATGCACCTGGGATTCAGAGTCCCCTGGATAAACAAACAGACTTTCTGGATAAATCGTCTGGAGTGTAAAAAAACAAACCACTTTAATAAATTGAGTCATATACACTAGATACATTACTGGAAGAGTTAGAACAAAAGAAGAGTTAGTTTCCGTAGATAAAGAACCTTAAGATCCATGAAAAACACAAACCAACCAAAACGTATGAAAAAACTGTTTTTTATGTTATATATAGAAATCAATTATTGTAATGAAGGCTGTGCTCATGACTGTCTGAGTTCTTGATTGCAATTGATTAGATTTACTGAATAAACAAAAGGTTATGTGAACATCTTTTGCATGGTCAGAAATCTAAAACTTAACCCCAAAGTGCAAGTACGATATTTTACTGTACTGTAGCGTTTGGCAGAGTCTAGTCAATAGTGTGGACTCAGCATTAACAAGCTAACATGCTCGCCATCATAATTCCAACTTGCTGATGTTTAGAATGTTTACTAGTTTTCTACTATGTTTAACATGCTAACTTCTATTGATTGGTACATGTATGTGCTCAAAATGTAGTGAACTTACACACAATTGAATGCCAGTCCAGCTACAAAACAGTTAAGGCATATTATTCAAAGCCACAAATCCCAAAATGCACCACAAGGCAAAAGAATAAAAGTCAGTAAATCTATTATACAGAATGTCTCTGGACCAATGTTTGAACAAAACCATTAAAAACAAAAAATGCAGACGTCATGATGGTGCTTGTAAGTCGGGAGACAGCCAGGTAATCAATATCGTACTGTATGTGCACAAATTGCTAATATATTTAAGTTTGGGGGAATATAGCAGAACAACTGTCAAACACTGCCATACCCAAGCAACTCCACTAATGTGAATAAAATACTTTGATCAGTTGTTGCACAGAACACTAATACTGTAGGACATTCCCATTACATGCTTTTATTATATAGTTTGAAGACATTGTAAACTGAGTAATGTCTGAGTAAGTGTAACTTACAAAGCAGAGTGAAAATAAATAAACAAAGAAATAAAAATCACCCATTTAATCGTTAACCAATTTAATCTTTTCTTGGAAAAACATTTTCTCTCCCTGTTCATGCATGTATCACATATTTCCAACTAGGGATGAGTATCATTATGATAATGGTAATTTAATGGTACAGCATTGTTGCATTTAATGCTACTGCTTATTGAGCCAGTTCTTTAAAAGTTCAAATCCTTTTGTCCACCTGCATGATATAGTCTTTCGCTACATGTCTGGATGGATAGTTCATGTTTCCTGCCTTACATGCTAAAGACTTGTTGCACTTGACAGTGGTTGTCAGCATTAACTGAATGTTTGAATGTTTAGTTCTCGCCACCATTGTCACTGAAAGCACAGTTTATGTGTTTGTGTTTGTGCTGCAGGGTATGAAATACAGAGAGTTGCCCCTACCCCTCACATACAGGCTGAGAGAGAGATCTCCATTCCAATAGAATTTGTAATAAATAGGAAATCTCCAGTACCATTAGCAGAACCAATACCATAAAGCTTATTGATTCTACAGTCTTTAATAATTCAGCCATAGGGCTCGTTGGATACTGGGTTTCGGTATCCATTCAAATTTCAGGCTTAGTCCTATGCTGTATGTCATGCAAACCTTGACTCGTGGTTTGCTTTTGTCCCAGACTACCAGAGTCCAGAATTATATAACAGACAGATGGAGAGGATGAAATAGGAACAGCGGTAATGGGGTAGTGTGAGGGAATTAATCAGAGGAGGACAGTTTAAGAATCTCTGAACCAGAAACCCAGACTGCAGTTACCTTTTCTTGTAAGCACTTTAAAATTGCTCTCATGCAAAAAATATTGAACTATTAGCACAGGAGGGAAAGCATTTTACTGTAATACACACTGAACTGGAAGAAAAGAGATGAATCAGGGAATAATGGGGCGAAGAGAGAAGATCAGTAACTACATAAGTCTTTTTTTGAGGCTGCATTAAGTGGTTATTGGTAAGCTACGGAAATATGTTTTTAATGCACTCTCTAGTCTTTGTTGTCCTTCCACTACAGATGGCGTAGAACCTTTGGATTTCAGTTTTAGTTGCCAAATCCAGCCACGAGTGCCTTCTACTTGACCATGATAGTGTCACTTTAAATCCTTATCGTTTACAATCCACTAGAATTAGTCGATTTTTTTCTACCATTGGGTAAATATTTCTCTCAGTATTTATAGAATTAAGCTTCTTTTATTCTAAATGTCAACATTTTACTTTAAATCTAACCTTTATAAAGTGAGCTTTTACCCACAAATTAAATATGTTTTGCTTAGGGAAATGAATGAAACATTATTCAAATACACCAGCGTTGGCGGACAAAAAGTCATCTCTCTGCTCAGAGTCAGGCTTCAACATTTTTGTTTCCACTTAATTTGAAACACAAAATATTTCACAGATGAGATTTAAAACACTAGGTGAGAGTGGAGAAGAAATATTTGGAATTTGGGTTTGCTATATGTAAATGAACTCTGAATAGTTTCAGTTATATATTGTAAACAGCGCACATACTTGCAGGCTGAGCATCATATGTTGTCCAAAAATTCCCTCATTCTTAACTTTAGTACGTTTTGGAAGTGGGATCAGGCTACGGTTACACAGGGTTACACTGCATATCCTCCACATATCCTCCCAAAGACACCCTTACTCTTCCTATTTAATGATGTGGAGGAGGACAGCTTCCCTTACAGCGGTGGTAGTCTTGCATTGCCAGACCTATTTCCAACCTACATTTTAGAAGAAAGGTCAGACAAATTGCCTTGAGGAGCACTTTGCTTATGGCGGGAGGGGGGCATGACTGTGGATTGTTCGCTATGACACAAACCTCCCTTTGAAATAATTGAACATTATTGTCGAAGATTATGTCCTGTACACAGTAGAAAAACGTGTTGTTGTTGTAGAGGGAGAGAATAAAAATAGAAACCATAAGGGACAGCAGGAAAAAAGAAAAATGCAAAATGAAAACACTGGGCCAGTGAGAGACGTATACTGCATGTTGTCCATATCCTGTGAATCAGATCAAGGTGATAGTGGGACTTTTAATATTAATTAAAAACATTTTCTTTTCAGTGAGGTGTGTGTATCATGCAACTCCTGCTTGGGCCATTTATAGTTGTTTCTTCACTCAGTGGGCTACTAAATACTGTAATACTGCTGTTGCCTCTGCTTTAATGATGTAGCTGTTGTCAGTAATAGGAAGATGCAGTCATGTCTATTCTAAATTAAATGTATACGGCTAATTTGCAATCACAAATACTTTGAGAGAAACATGTTGTTACAGAACATGTTACAGAACATAACATAACATAACAGTGACAATATTTCTTTATCCCACAAAATTCACTCTCGTAATGCAGTATTCTAGGTAGTCAAAATATGCAAGTGAAAGTTAGGGAAAGATTGTGGTGATGATTGGATATTCACAATTCCACAGTAATGTGAGAGACGGGGGGGGGAGAAAAAAGTCTTGATTTACATTTTATCAAAAACATTGCCACTAATATGTATGCATGTGTGACAGTGAAGATGCTCAGTAAATAATAGTTTAAGCGTCTTAAAGTTTTTTTTACTGAAGTAGCAGTGAGGAGCTAATGCATTGACTGTAGACATCCACACTCGCGGTCCTGTCAGAGGAAAGGAGTGGCTGTGTTAAGTACTTAATTTACTTATTTTTAGCCACGCTTTACTGTTCCCACTCTCAGACTCCCCCTCAAGAGGCTGCTATTAATTCAGCACAGCCCTCAAGGCTTCATCAAAGTTAATCAACATTAGATTTCCTTCAGCTGCTTTGATCAAGGCTTAAGGGCCATGTAGATATATGTGTATAGTTATGGTATGTTTGCTTATGTGAAAGTGTTGGGGAGTGGAAGAGTTGTAATGTTTCAATTTGCGCTGGAGGTTATGACCAGGAGAACCACATGCAATTATAAAATAAATAATACATAGCACCCTTACAGTATAGAATCCATGTGTGAAATGAGAATAAAACTCGCTTAAAGAGGAAAATGGAATGAGAATAAAACTTGTGTAAAGAGGAAAATGGGAAAAAATAAAAAGGTGGGTGGGTGGGTGGGGGGGGGGCTGTCTTTGAATTTCAATACCAGCCGGATCCAACACAGATTAAAAAGAGCTTAAAGAAGTGTTTTTTTTTTTCAAAAAAGGGTTTACAAAGTATGTGACAACTTTTTTATTTTGTGATTTTGTTAGCCTGGTTGTGATCTTCCTACAGTTTAAAGTGAAGCTAAAATTTGTAAGGAAAAAAACAACTAAAAAACCTAAACACAATGCACAAAATACACAACAAAATTCAGCCTGACCTGCAACACGACGCTTTGGTCAAAGTTGTATGCACTAGGTCGTCCCTCCAAGGTGGAGAATGCCACGTTTCCGCCCGTGAGAGGGGAGATATCACTGAACTCATCTGTACACAACGCTGTCCTCTCATCGTCCCCTGGGCGAATGTAGCCTTTACCATCCTTCCCATAGGTCTTCCTACAAGAGGCACTGTAAAACTGGTAAGGCACCCAGGGCCCATCTTCCTCTGTACGCTTGTAGATGGCAAAGCTCTCTGGCCGACTGGTGTAGAATTTCAACCGTATGTAGGTTATCTCGAAGGCCTTCCCTGTGCAAAACACATATTATTAGCTTTGAATGAAATAACTGAAAGAATTACAAATATATATCCACTGTAGTTACATGGTTAGATCTGGGCTGGTTATGAACCAGACCGATAAAAGTGGGGTGACAGTTTAGAGCACAGGGGCAAAGAAAAAAAAATTACATAATTGCATGATACAAAGTAGACAAACAATGGAGGATAATCTTCATTTCCTGTGCCTCTTTGCAGGGTAAATGAATGTCATTCCAAAGGGAACAGAAGAATACCCAGGATTATTTTCTCATTATTCAGATCATAATGGGCCCTATGAAGTGAAACATAGGTCAAATGAAAAGAGACAAAAAATATTTTTTTTTCTAATTTCAACTGTGCAATAGAATACGGCAATTGAGTGTAAAATAGCGGAGGAAAGTGTCTGTAGTGTTGCACATCAACTAAGATGTGATGTGTTACACTTAAGCAATCTGATCACAGATGCCACTGACTGATTGATAACGTATGTGTAAAGTGATGCTTTAATTGGTAGAAATGGGCACGAGAGAAACAGAGAAGGAGAAGTAAAAGTTTTCATCGAGTTTCATGCAACCCGATTATTCAACTGTCACAGTCTGTGAAAAAGGAAAATAGGTTTCAAGGCACAATCCGTGCACCTCGAGGAACCAGAGCAAATAAGGAGAAATACCCAGATTTCCATTTGAGCTGGAGTTAGAGGATTAAGGAGATCCAGCTAAGTTGTGCTGTAATGGATGTTGCATTGTAACAGATGAAATGTCTGTACTTTCTTTTGTAAGTACTTTCTGAACGTGCATAATAAGTGGAGGCACGGGTCTCCAAGGTACGCATGTTTAATTAAATGAGAGGAAAGGTTAGGAAGGAATGTGTTTTGGCATACTGCACATTCATTTTTGCATATTGCATACTCAGATGGCTTGAATTAATGAGCAATTTTTCTTCATAATGCTTCCTGTGTAAAAAAAAAAAAAAAAATGGAGTCTTCTTATTTGGTTTTGTAAGGAAGTTTAAAACTTCCTTGCTAATCTCAGAGCAAACGGAGAATCAATTCTTTTTGATTGAGTGGTGGCATTTTCTACCCCGGCTTACTAACTGCAGACACTTTAAAACAATAATCTTAGAGCCAATTTGAAGAGGGAATAACTGGCCAGACACAAACTAAAGTCATACTAAGACCAGAGCGAGCAGTAACATGTTGAAATTGTCTTAACAGGCTGCTTTATTGCACTCTTGGGGATTTTTTTTCTACATCATTAGATACTAAGCCTCAGCCACTGCACATTCATAGGGGGATGCCATCTCCTGGTATAGCCATAATGACATCTGTTGCTTTTCTCTGGCAAGACAGAGCCAGGCATCTCTGTCTCTTGTCTCTGCAGCAATCTCTAATGGTATCTTTCCTTTAGGAGCCCTAAGATCATTTAGCTTTCATTTACTCCCTGCATGAGGTGAGCTAAGCCCTGCTGGGACTCAGGCAGAAAACATAAAAGAGGCCTAAGAGATAACACATTCACTGATATCCCCCGTGATGCAATGGAGACTAATTGCAAAGGATATTTGTATGGTTTTTATGCATGTTTAATGATTCGTGATTCATCCTCTTTTCAGGAGTGCATGCTTTATGTATTTATTAAAGCTGCTGCTCTTTATGCACAGTAATGAAATGACTCTTTGGACACAGACAACTTAAAGAGTAAAGTAGACTGTCTGACCTATTCTGAATCATCCACATCAACCTAACACAGCTGCCGCTGTCTGCCCAAATGGAGACTAAACTCAGCCCAAGAACTGTAGACTCAATATTTACAATCTGTTTACTGAGATTTTTGTGATCAGCAAATACAAGGAAGAGCCCCCGTATCAAAGTATAACAAAAGGAAATTCTTACTGTTTTACAGAGAACTGCATCTCATATGCACGCCAGTAATCTGGTTGTGAGAGCGTCATGCCAACTGTGGCAGACTTTTATCATTGTTTTACATCGGAGACAGGATGTTGCTTTTCTTTGACAGCGCTGAATTAGAACCAGCTGCAGACATCAATGGGTGCTGCTTGAATGTGTGTGTGTGTGTGCGCTTCTCACCAAGACTTTGTGGGAAAAATCTGACCTCAATTCCTTACAAGCAAACCACCCAGCATTTTCTTTTTTCTATCCCCTATTTCCTCGTTATGTTTTGTTTACTCCCCTTGAAGCAGGCTGACTCCCCCTTTCCTTTCTACTCTTCCACAGACCCACAATGACCTGGCTGCAATATGTGTCCCTACATCCTACTGCTGTGTTTATCATCCCAGCATTTGCCTGTATTCCCTTCAGAGCGCACTTGTTTTGTTTGGAGAGGCAAAAGAAAACACTAATGTCAAAGGCACCCCCCACCAGCGACCCAGATGGATCACAGAGCTCTTACATGCACCAATGGGGATGCCACACATACAAAATTAAGGGGTATTCAGTTACATAAAATTGTATGTTGTGAAAAGGTAGTCTTCCATCTTTGAAGTATACTAGGCCCGGGTAGAATAGCCTAAAAAACTCTGCGTATAAGCAAACAACTTGGAGAAGAGGGTAGAAAGGAGCATCCAGACGACATCCAGACGACAAAAAAAAAAAAACATACCTCTGCATCAGCAGCACCTTTCTACAAGAAAAGTCTCAAAACACAGCCAGAGATCTACTTGCTATTGGAAATCAATATTCTTCATTCTCCATTTAACGAAAGTACTTCCTGCTTTCAGAGCATCTGATGTGACAGTTCGTCTACGGTCGGAGCTCTGACATTTTCAACTTCTGTCGTCATTTTGTCCCCGTCCCTTGTTCCTTTGAAGCAGAGCTTTTTGATGGGTAGCACCCCCTCTCCACCACCACCCAGAGGAAGAGGGAGGACATCTGACCTCTTGAGAAAATGTCTAGCTTTGGACAGGAGCTGCCTTCCCTGTCTGATCGCTGGAAGCCAACACACACAAACACACACAGCACTTTGCAATTTTGGCCACTTTTTTTTTTTTTATGTCTACAAAAGATTCTTATCCATCACAAAATACCATCAGTGACACATACAGACAGAGCCTTAAGAAAAACTATCTTCGGCAACAATAACAACACAGGGTCCTGCAGCAGATGGTGTGTGACCCCCCCCACAGAGCTAGGACACTTTGTATAACCCTAATTGATAAAATCAATCTTTGAAAGCATTCTCATATTAATTTTTGTGCTTCAACAAGCAAAATCTCACCGCTATAAATACTTCAGTAATATGAGTCGAAAAAGCTGCTCACAGGGACAAAAATATTAGTGACTATCATCTCACCTAAAGTTTTTTTTTTTAAAGTAATGTTCTGCTTAATTTTATTTTAATTTTTGATTTGGTCTCAACACTTTAGCATTAGGCTAAAAACGCCATCTGAAAGACCTGTGACAACAACTAGCATAGATGCTATAGCGTTAGCATTTAGCAGCGGTTGGACTCGTACTTCCCTCGGGAGCATGTGGAGACATGGTGGACATGGACATGAATATTAGACTCACATCTGTCAGGTGGGCAGAAACTTGACTCCACATAAATGATGATGTTGTTCCAACTCTGCTCGAGGTATAAATATGTAAAAGTAATTTAAAGTTTTACATCCTAATGATCTTAATCCTAAACGATAGTGCGTTTACAGCTTGTTTCCGCTCCACCAAGTGGCCGGAAGCGGTATTACAGATTAAAACCAGAGGCGGTAAGTAAACAAATACTTTTACTCAACTCCTATTATCAGGTATAGTTTTGAGCTACTTGTACTTTTTCAGTTTATGATTTATGTCTTTACTGCAGTTCGAATTTATGACAGTTTGCACTTTGCTAGTGTAGGTACTTTGTTTACTTTGCAGATGCCGATTCTAAGTAATTGAAAAATGATATGCATATTTCTTCTTTAAAATGCTATATTATGTTTTTCTGGTAAGTTTGCCTTTTTTTTTTTGTGCTTATGCATGTCTACTCTGTGAAGCACACTGGGGTTGTCTCTTGGCATATTATTTATAATTATTTATTAACCCATGGCAGTGTTTAGAGTAGTCAAAATTTGCTCCAACCTTTCTAATTGTGCTCTGTCATAGGTAAAAAAACAAAAACAATTTGGGGCTATTTTTTTATTCATTTGTAGATTTTTTTTTTTTTTTTGCTATACTTTTTAAAATCGAGAGCGAGAGCTTGTAAACTCCATATACTCCGGGTTTATGCTGAACTGGGCTAGTTTTGCATATTTGTATTGTTGGCAGTATTAAGTTTAACAGTGGTGGACACAATTTGTCTTTGTACAGTTCTATTTGTACTTTTGTAAATATTTTGTCATACAGTATGTTTCATATGGAATGGCATATTGAGTACTTCTTCTACCTCTATTTTAACAAGCACTAAATTCAACAAATTTCTGTTACCATTTAAGACAAGCTGGCACTCAACGTGATCTGTTATAGTGCAGTACGGCCAGATTTGCCTAAGTAATACTGTTACTAATAGCAGTCATACCTGGAGATAATTCATAGAAATACTTGAGGTATACACTTGTTTAATATTAGCTTAAATAATGCATGGAGGGGTGGAGTACATCCCAGCACAAAGCGTGTGAAATCCTAGTATCAAGAAGTCAACATTTAATCTTACGTAATCAGATTTGCCCACCAGCACATGAGCTACTTCAGCAATTTATAATCCCTCAACTTTCAACTACATTACCAGACGGTAACGTAACTTAGAGAAAAATACATTTTTAATAGTGCATTATATGATGAATTACCTTTGCTCTGGGAAGCACCAGGTCTCAGAAAGTTGATTTTCATAACCATCACTGGATGCATATTCATTTTGAAAACCGGCAGAGGTCAATTTATCGTTCAAGATGGCCTCGTTTTCTCGCTCTCCCTTTTCTCTCTTTTAATTTGCTGTGGGTTTGCTGGCTTGGTAGCAAACTGCTGGCACCACTGATTTGTGTTGCTTCGATGCATAATTTTAGTATTTAGCCATTGTGCTACTACATTTCTCATTTGCTGAACCAAAGAAGAGTTTTGTGGCTCAACACAAAGAGAAGACAGGATGAAAAGTGAGGGAATTGCTGTTTCCCGATTATTCATTCAAACTATTAAAAATATTAATTACGTTTGTTCAGTAATGGATGTGGGGGCCTTGTTGCAAAAGGGAAATTTCTTTCAGTGGGCCCCAAATTCCTTGGAATACCTTTGTTTATAGGAACCTTCTGTCCTAGACACACACATACACAAACCGGAATATACAAACCCAAACAGAGCTCGGCAAATAAATGAAAGTGGGAAAGGTAATTTCATAGTAAGATTTGTATTAATGCTTTGTAACATTAATCACCACAGTTTAATTCAGTTAAAGTGACAAATGTGCTCAGTTACTTATTTCAGCAGTTTTCCGCAGCATGGTAATGTAATAATGATGCTAATGGCTTACGCTGATGTCATAAAATTTTGTAAAATGAGCAATGTCTTCAAATGCCAACATGTACACACTGTGCAAAAAGGGAGTTGAATGTGTTTTCTCAAGGGAAAAGAGTGTGTGAAGGAGGCAATCCTGAAAATTGCATTACCAAAATGAAATAGTCTGGTGATGGTGTATGGTTACATACTGTATTAGCGGTGACCTGTGATGACTCTGATGAAGATTCTCACCATATATCAAGTTAAATGATTAAGCTGACAGATTTCTCATTTCACTTTGTTTAAACTCTAACTTCAAACATTTATGTAATGTGATTTTAACCCAGCTTTGGGATAGTTGGATAGTTTTGGTAATAACTTTAGGCATCTGACTACATTTCAAAACCACCACAAGTTGAGTAAAGTGGGTTTCTGAGGGATTTCTTTCCAAAGGTTCTGTGAAAAGTTTCATCAAAGTGAAGGGAACATTTGCATAATTTCAAGTGACACTACTGAGTAGACCTGCTGACCAAGTCCCTGGCTCTGCAAAAATGCCTCAGACTGGGAGGGTTAATGAAATTTACCTCCCTGAAAAGTAAGTGTATCGTTTGAATTCCAAATGCATTTTATGTAAATGCTTAGCTAACATCAGCTGGAACTCATTTCCTTATTCCTGCCAAACCAGGCCCTTTCTGCAGGTCATCAGTTACTTACTACCTTCTTTCTCAGATGTACATTGCTGTTCAAATAACCAACACTTGGCGATTGGTAAAATGGAGTTTGATGAATAGTTTTAATTTTTTTGATTAATTTGCGGCTGTGATGTCATGTGAATTAATATACACAGTAAAGGTGGATTTGTGTCCATTGTCTGGCACAAATCCTGCTGGAGCCATGTTGCCGTGTGTCATGTCTGCATTCTAGTCAAGTTCTGGCCCAAATCATGCCTATAAAAAGCCTCATCAGCTTGAGTTGTGACTGTATAGTGGCAGCCAGATTCAAATGGGTTCATCATCAATACTCCATGGCACTATGTGGGCTGCATGAAAATAAATGTGGGCCAGCACTTCGCCATCACTCAGTTGCTATCTATGCATGACAGATGCAACTGTGTGTCCTTCTTATCCACTTTAAATCCAACCAAATTCTCAGACATGCCCTTGTGGCTACGCACTCACAAATACTCCAAGTTTATGCCACGTCTGGGCAAAATTGTTTTTTCATGAAGACAGCTCAGAGCCGCGACTAAATAATACACATCATGTGTTGTTAGGGACAGCTGTTTTGTATTAAAGAGCTCCCAACCAATCGACTTGCAGTACACAAAGCAAAAGGATATTTGTGGCACAGAAAATAAAAGTAAAAAGCTGATGACAGTATTGTGTATATCTTAAAACCTTTCCCCCAGGTTCCTAACACTGGTAACAATAATACTCCAGTTGCTAAATCTGTTACTGATTTTTGTTAATCCATCCCGGGGCACAGGAAATGCAGTGCATGTGAACGTTTTCAAGCACTTTAAAGTGAAATAGGACATATTCAACATTATAGAAACAGAGCCCTGAGCAAAGTAAGGAGTCTGGGCTTGACACTAAACTGAGTGCTGTGTTCTTACCCAGGTGGAGTGTGAGGTTGACAGAATTGGGATGCTGGATACCATAGTACATGGACTGGCTCTGCCACCATGTGGGCTCCTCATTCCTGTGGAAGTCTGACAGGAGACTGGCATTATGGCTCAGATCTGGATCTGATGCATCACAGTAGTGGCATGAGCGGGTTGAGCCAGTCTGCATGCAGTAGTCCTCAGGTGGGGAACCGCACACATTTGATACCTCCACAGTGTGATTGAAGGCAATGTTCTCAAACTTGGGCATGCAACGGCTTGGGGCTCCCTCCTCATCGTAGCAGGAGTCCATTGCAGCCCAAACAAGGTAGTGATAGTGTGGATGAAGAAAGAGCAGCAGGGCCAGGAGAAGAGAGGTCGCAGCAAATGATGCATCCATGTCTACAAGCTGTTCCAATTACATCTACACTACTACTACTACACAAACGTTCACATTCATATAGTGAGGCAAACACATGAAGACCCTGACTTGAGAAAATTAATCCAACAGCAGAATAAGTCCAGGCTGAGATCTTTGTTTCTCTGCCCTGTGTGTTCTGCCTCTGCTGCGCCTCCAACATATGTTGTCTCACTGTGGAGAGGAATGAAGTTTGTGCAGGAATGCCTTTCATCAGGGGCAGCATGACACAGACAGAGGAGGGCTAGGGGTGGGGGCTGGAGGATCGAACAGTCCATAAAACTTCCCCACCTGCTGGTCAACACAAGCACCACATCACTATTAGCTTCTGATATAAACCAGACCTGGGCATGAGAATATCATTTTAAAAAACAGCCTTTACTTAAATAAAATAATGCAGCAGTGAGAATGTTACACCTCTGGGCAGTGACTACAAAATCACCTGCATTTACCACTTATAGGAACACATAATACTATCGATATGGTGATAAATGGACTTGGCAGTTGGCCCCGCAGCAGGGCGTTCTGGTAAATGCTGACTGTAGTGATTCACAGCAGAAGTGTAGAGGTGCTAAAACTGTCTGGAATATTTTAGCGAGCAGGGGTCATCTCCATAAAGAGATGTCGCTCAGGGGACTAGCGTGACCTAAAGGGACGATTTATTTATAAAAATAGTGGAGTGCAAGAGCGGCAGTGCTTTTTCAGCTAGATCTACTCAATCATGAAAAGTGAGAAATGGATTGCATGTCTCTGTAATTCATACTGGCTGCTTAGGGTCCCGTGTAACCTTTCAATCTGTGTTTGATTCCACAACAATAATAAATTAAAATGTGGGAAAACCATTACCGTGGGAAGTAACTCACTCAGCAAGTCACTGCAGTCACTAATAAAAACAATTTATACCTTTAGAATCCAATTTTCATTAACAAGGTTGGAACTGTATGCAGTTGGGCTTTTTGGGGGCTTTTTTTCCTTTTCTTAATAATCTGTCGTTAGGGCCATAGAGTGTGGTTTTAATGTTGTTTGGGTATTTGTATATCCATATCAACAAAACCAATCAAACAGGCTTTAAACGTGTATGTGCAGAGTTTCTGCTGCTATTGGACTCCACAGTCACCACTGCTTTCAGAAAACTCAAGTGACTGCACACTGTTTTGCCTGATAGCAAAGCTTAAAGGGACTTTGGAGTGATTGTTGCCTCTGTATCTGAACTTTTATTATGTTTATTTCTTCTAGATTTATTCTCTTTGACTTTTGCCTTAATATCTGCTCTGCTGCTGTGGCACCTAAACGCCTCCCTCAGGGATCAATAAAGAGTTGTATCCACTATTCTCTAACACAGCTGTAGGTAGATACTCTTGCTATTTTTTGGGCACTTCCAAAATTAGATTTTTACATATTTTGCATAAACTGCGTTACAGTGCTTGGTTTTTTTCTGTATGTGGCTGTGCCCTCATTCATGATTTATTCATTTTCTAACTCACCGATGGTCTAAGTAGCTGTTGTTTACCAAGGACAGTTTTGTAAAATCTCAATTTCTCGGTCTGTTTTTCTTAGTGGTTGACAGTTTGGAACCATGTAAGATGTAGTATTAAGTAATGCACATTTGAATGAAGGTTTTCATCCACATGCCCATGTCTGGGATGCAAATATCCATCTCTAAGGGCATGTCAAGGTCTTAAAGTATTAAATTAAAGACACTCTGTAGTGAATTCAGTTTATTACCGTGGTTGATCATAATTCTTAACCTCAACCTTTCACGCAGCTTCTTGCAGGTTCTTGCTCTACAACTCTGTGCACAGCACTCAATGTGGTATCAAAGTGGAATGACAACAAGCAGCTGTAGTCAGTAGCTAACTAGCACTGCCGTCCCGAAATATTTAACAATGAAACTGACTGGTACATTTAAAACAATGATGGGAAAAATGTCAACATGTCTGTCTGGTATCAAGAAGGACAAAACAAACATAAGACAGGTAGCACCAAACAGAGCGAGACAGGTAGTGTGGACAGACGCATTTAGATTCTGTACATTTATGATTCCACCTGGATTTACTGCAAAGTCTTTCCCATATCTCCGTGTGATTGCCTTGATTTATTGGAGCTCTCTCAGTACTCAGGCAGAGACATTGTAAAAGGGACCACGTCAATTTGCAGTGAAATCCTCTGCTGGCTTTGGATGAGTGCAGGCATGGCTTCAATTCTGTTTGGCTGCATGTGGTTCAGCCATTATGATGAAGAGTTTCATGCCTCTGCAAACACACTCTTATTCGTCGAGCTCATTTATCATTACACCTGTAGTAAGAAATGTGCAGCATGTGATAACATACCTGTTGCACAGGACAGCAACACGTTTGAACAACATGCAAATAGAGAAAGTCATGCATGCGTGAAGGAAGGGAAATGAGAAAGTCTTATCCTGTGGTTTGTCCTGAGGGCAGATATAGATAAGTTTGCCTGTATAGGTCTTTCACATCGGGACAACATCACAAATTTGCCATGAGATACTTATACACTAATATGTTTGACTTTACCTGTGATAAAGGTAATGTTTGCTATCTGGCAAGCTGTAACATCATAGTCTTACAAAAACATTCAGTCACCTGAAGGAGATGTAGTCTTTTCTTTTAAGCCATGGACAGTGTTTGAGTTGAGTGGATGAGCTCAGCATGGAACCTGCTGAAACTAGGGGAAAAGCCTGGAAAGCACCCAAGGGTATACGATTGCCTGGGACCCCCTACTGTACCGTAGCCATTCAGACAAGTCAAACACACGCTTTCCCTGATGCAGGGAAAGATGATAGACTACACACTCAGAACATGAGACTCAGCCTGTCAATATCACTGTGCTGACTTCAGACAAACTAGTTCTCTTTGAAAGTCATGTGTCAAACACGAGCCGTAGGACATAAAAGCAGTATGCTTACAGTGGTTGCACTTTTTTTAAACCATTGTCATAAACGGAAACAGTTTGGGTAAAAGTTGACTGTGGTCTTTGTTTACCAGGTCACTGCAAGCTCCTTCTGAAGCTTTGCTTAACCCATGAAAGCACCGAATGCCATCTGTCATGTAATGATCCTCCCACCCTTTTTGTGACTTGGATGTGGACAGAATATTAATTTCAAATGGAATGTGATGTAAAAGAGATTATTGTCAGGCTTTTCAAACAGCCAGATTTCTTCTCATCTATCCATTTTTTGCTTTAATGCCTTTTGTCTTTGCCAGTGCTTTTTTCCATCCTTTGTTTTTCTTGTCGTTCTCCCTCAGCACCATGTCATACTTCAAACTCCACTCTGCCCTCCCACCTTCTCCACTCCTAGTCCCTATGTGTCTTACCTCACATTGTCATCTTCCCCTCTCTCAACAGCTTCTTTAGCCCCCACCTGCCACCTACCCCTTTTCATACAGCAGATAGGTGCATCTGGCTGTCATGATGTGAGGCTTGTTGCACCGAGACCAGCACGCATGGCCTCCTTTTTATGGTGACACAATATCATAGCAATGAGTTACACTTTCAAACAGTGATTTGATGTCACAGCTGTCAGTGCTTCACTTAGCAATGCAGGAGGCGGATGCCATATCCCCGCAGGGAACGCGTTATCTGACAAACTAATGAGCGCAGCACAACCGCCACATCATCACAAAAAATTCCTGCCATCACACACCTTCATGAAAGCCCTATGCAGCCTGACAAAACTGTATTACATTTATGTATAACCGATCTACTGTAGGATTTTTTTTTGGTCACAATACACAAAGGGTAAAATGTTCACTGTGAGCATACAGTAAACTTTACAGAAAGAATTTTATCGTTTCAGTGCAACCATATATTTGTCATAAAGGACAGCTTTTCATATTTCTTCATTTTTTATTGAGAGTATGATTAAATAATTATTTGTTGAATTCAATGCTTTGACTATTCAACATTTATCCACATCTTTCTCCTAAACCCAACTTCATGTCGCTTGCAAATTATTTGTATTTAGCCACAGTTAGCATCGTGTTTGCGTAGTTATTACAGGAAAGTCAAAGCAGACACGTTGCTCACAAGAACTTGCTGTCAGGGGGGTTGTGCATGCATTATGTTGTATTGCGTTTCCATTGAGCCATGGGAGAATAATAAGAGCCCATATGTACAGTGAATATAAAGTCTATGCAGCCCTGTTGAAATAGCAACCCGATTTCCACCTTTACGGTGGCCAATAATCCAACAATCCAATTTAAAAAAAAATGTTTTTTAGGGAAAAATAAAAAATAAAATAATGTAGCTACATACACATACTCTTATAATTGGGTATGTTGCTGTGATAACCAATAGCACTCAAACTGATGTTAGTAGTCAGTACACTCTTGCCATTAATTAAAGTGACTCTGATTAAGTCCATATAAAGTTCAGCTTTCTAGTAATTTTTGTCTGACTTTTTATCAGTTGCCTCTCACAGCCAGAATAAAAAAAAAAAAAAAGTTGCCAAGCCTCAACATTAAGCTTGTTGCTGGAAAATATCAGCCAGGAGAAGAGTGCAAAATAAAAGTCAAAGGAGTTAGATATATCATGAAACACAGTGAAGATGCTCATCAACAAATGGAGAAAACATAGCAGTGACTTAAGAACTAGACATCCCTCCAAATTTGACAAAACAAAAAGAAAACTGGGCTGCCAAGAGGCCAACCCTAAAGGAGCTGCAGAAAGTTTTTTTTTATTACTGGTAAGTAATAGTTGTGTTCTGCATGTGGCAGCAGTGTCCTGTATTCTTCATATATCAAGATGGAAGCCTTTTATTACAGAGAAAACCCTTCAAGCCCAGTTACATTTTGCAGAAAAATACATCAAGTCCTGTAAAAGCATTTAGGAAAATGTCTTTTAGTCTGATTTAACATTTTGGCCATATTTCCAAAGTTATAACCAAAATAATAATCTAAAAAACCATACCCACAGTGAAGTATTGTGGTAACAGCATTTTGCTTTGCGGCTATTTTTCTTCAGCTTGAACTTGGGCTTTAGTCAAGGTGGAGGAAATTATGAACGCTTCCAAATATCTGTCGATTTTGGCACAAAAGCTTCAGGCATCTGCGAAAAAGCTGAAGATGAAGAGAAATTTCCCCTTTCAGCATGACGACTCAAAGCATACCTCCAAATCAACAAAAGGAGGACTGCACCAGAAGAGGATCAAAGTTTTGGAAGGGGCCAGCCAGACCTAAATCCAATTGAAAATTGATGGGGTGACCTGAAGAGAGTCTTGTACTCGTAGTCTGACAGATTTGGAAGGATTCCCAAGGCAAGATCTGCCATGCTGATAGACTCCTACCCAAGAGTTCTCTCATACAATCGAAAGGTGTATCACCAAAGTATTGGTTTATTAGTTAAGTGTGCATATTAATGCAACGTGTTATTGTAAGTTTTTTATTTGTATTTTATCCCTCATAGGATTTCAGTTTGTTTTTTAATGAAATAGCACATTTATAGGTCACAAAAATCACAAAAGTGATTTATCGTCTGATTTTTTACATCTCAAGAAACTTGACATTTTGACAGTGGGGTGTGTGGACTTTTTATATCCACTGTGTCGGATGTGGATGACATACAGCAGATAATAGTAATACATTTGGCATGACTAAGAACTATTGGTTTTGTTCTAGGGATTTAACCAATTAACATTGCTGGTTTCACAGCCAGGCTAGGATTTGATGGTTGATTTTCAGATGGTTAAAGGGCATTATGGCAACTCTGTCAGAGTTAATTTACAGCAACACCCACACTGTGTTTTAACAGCGACAATGTGTTGACAGTTAAATTAATCAGAGTTCACTCAAACTACAGAGTGAGTTCTCGTCAACACCAGAAAATTAACTCTCCTCAATTAGCTGTATGGAGAAGTGTTGATAATTGTGAAAAAAAAAAAACCCTAGTTATTCAGTTATCTGGACTTGATATGGGACACGTTTCACAGAAAGGCGGCGTTACAAACCTGGGAAGTGAATTTTGTAAATATACAAGTATGTGTAGTTTTTGAAGCTTGACTTCCTGCTGCAAAAATGTTCTTAAATCTTAAATATATCTGTCTCTGATTCATAAAACTTCACCAAACATCTGTAACTTCTGGTGTGGACCGATACGTATTCTGTTCTTCAGACAATGACATGCAGTTGAGCATCATTAGCAGGGAGAAGGCTTGTCTTAAACAACACCCAAAACAACCTGTTCACAAATAGGCATCAGAGAAACAATAAAATGAATGACTTAAGATCTAACTAATGAGGGAATCTACATAGTAAAAATCACGGTATTTGGCATAAAAAAAACGGATGACTGTGCTACACAATAACAAAAAACAACAATGTTGGCAGTCTAAGCAACGTCACAATCATATGTCATGTTCACCCTCAGCCAAGTAATCAAAAATATCTTCATTTCATTTGGATGGAATTTCATACCTAAAACTCATACATAAAAATGATTTTCAATGCGGGTGCTTGAATGAGTAAAACACAAGAATGCTTTCAAGCTGTCACAACGAGAAGTCAATGCTTCTGCCTTCTTCCAATATGATGCTAATGTGAAAAAGGCCTCGCTGCAAGCCAAGTAAACAAGTGTGGGCAACGCTAAGAAATAGAAAAAAAGGGACCATTATGAAAGACACACGATAACAGTTTCTTCACTGCTATTTAAGGGACTGTGGCTGCAGTGTAAGTGTTAAAATGACATGTTTCATTAACTTTGTGGATTTGACTGGTGACGATGGCGGTGGCTCTCTGAGTGTGTAGGAATGAGAAGCACTTGGATTGGATTTTGGAGGAAACTGTTTCCCTCTGTTTTTAGACGTGTCGCGGACAGCAAATTCAAATTTATCATTTATTTTTCAAAAAGCAGTCAAAACTCTCAGGAGTATTTACAATCTAAGGGGCCTGGTGGATCAGTGGTAGGGCATTGGGTTGGGATACAGAAGACTGTGGGTTAAAATCCCACACCAACAGGTGTGGCCCCGCCCAGCCACCTTGGTGCCGGTCCCAAGCCTGGAAAAAAATTGGAGGTTTGTGGCAGGAAGGGCATCTGGCATAAAAAACACATATGCCAAATCCACGTGGGGAACGCGTTTGGCTGTGGTGACCCCTTGAGGGACGAGCCGAATGCCGTTGATCTATGGACTGTCTACAATCTAAACTGATTTCTGATTCATTGCATTCTGATTTAATTTAGGTTTTATACAGCATCCCAACTTTCAGGCAAATTTTGTTTATACAATATATGTATGAGTAAAATCTTCATGGACAACTTATTTGTTTTGTGCCAAAATGTCTGATCTTGCAGTATAATATTCACTTTTATTTACAGAGCCATTAGTTATTAACACCAAACTTTCTTTAGTGGTTCACTACAGAAGACTTCTCAAACGCCGTGGTTATGTACGTTTAACCTTTTTATATTTTCCTGGTAATATCCAAAGTGCCTGTTGTTGCCTGAACCTGAACACACACGGAGCTCTGGATGTGAGCTCCTGTCTCCGCTGTGCCAGTTGTGAGCTTTGTCCTTGCTTGGATGGTACTTGCACCTGCTGAATGGGGGCATCCCACAGGCCCTAACATTTTAGGGATGATCTGACCCAGTAATCTTATAATAGTTTGTCTCCTCTCCTTCTGGGTTTGCATAAATGTATTTCTCCTGCATTCTACATGTTGACTATGAGAACTGCTCGCTTACCGACCCTGACACTTGACCCTGACATGTGCCATTGTTACGAGATATGAAATGCTATTTTGCATTTTATTTTACGAACAATAATGATGGTTTAGCTGCCATGCAAGGTGCTGAGGCAGCTTGGTGCTCATCATCCTCCCAAAGAACACAGTTCCTTTATCTGCGAATGGTGCATCGGTGTATGTTTGTTGTCATAGCTCAGAACCAAACAAGTTTTCAATGCACATCACAGAAATAGTTCGATTGTTAGCTGTAATTTGCAGTAAAGCAAACAGATCAGTCAAGGCAACAATTGTAGGTTGCTTTCCACACACAGACACATCCCTATTGCAATGCCTTGATTATAAGCTTCATTAGTTTAGCTCATTTTTTACATGCACACTGATAATGGCGCGTTGTAACCTACAACTCAGCATGTGCCATGATCATACAGTCTACATACAATAAAGTTGATCTCTTACCCAGGTTCCTTAATCATGTTGCACAGTTTGGCTTTCAACAAACCCAAAGGCTTTTGGGCAACTTTACCAATTTTCAACTTGCTTCCTATGGCTTTAGTTTAGGGTGTAAATGTACGATAATGCATTTAAACCTCCCTAGGACTTCAATATATTAAAATAATTTTCTGCTTCTAGCTGAAAAAGTCCTCCAAATGACATCACCCAGAGGAATTTTTCATGATTAGGAGTTCAGATGATGCCATCTGGGGAAGCTCTGGAAAAGTAGGTTAAACTCTGTTGTATGAGCAACAATATAATATAATCTGAACTGAAGGTTGCTCTGAGTGATGTCATCTGAAGCCACTTTTCAGCTAGAAGTAGAGAGATATATTTATACAGGGAAGTCAAACGGCAGTTTGATGGCATTTATGTACATGCACTGCCCAAACTAGAACTAAAAGAAGCAAGTTCAAAATCAGTGAAGGTGTCTTTTAAAAGAGTTTAATATGTAGTAGGGCAGAAGGAGTTAAACAGCTCGTTACTAGGTGAGCAGACTAGAAACAAACAGGTGACCCATGCACAGGTAATCATTTCAGGTAACACGGGACAAGCAGAGACTGTAAACTCCGATAGTGGAGCCGTAGGAGAATATGAAGTCTGGCCATTCAGTGTTTCTTACTACAGTGCTCATTGGGACTCAGTAAACTTGTTCATGTTTTCCATCAGCACTACTAAATGTGCTAATGATTTACCAGTAACATTTCTGGTATTGTCCATGGGAAATAATAAACCGGTCTTCCTATCTGTGCAGTATAACTCACCCTCTTCTCAGCTTTATCTAGTATTAGTCCACATTTTATCCTACTTCCATATTTGTCAGCTTCCAAGGCTGATATGAAATTCATGTCCCATTACAGCATTGGGAACACTGAACAGAATAAACAGATCGATTACGAAGCTATTCTCCAAAACTGTTTCAGAGTTTCATGAGACCTGCAAACATGGTAATGTGACACTCCTGCACAGGGGGGCCATTACAGGGAGAAATCCTTCAGTGATTTACGGGGCCAAGAGCCAAACTGAGGCCCTGTAACAAACCAGGGATTGTAGTTATTTATTGTGTCTGAACTGTTGTTAAGCTGTTGTCAGAGGCCCAGAGTTTGTAGCTTTGTCCTAGATCATCCTTCAGCAATTCCTTCTGTTATTGTCGTATCAAAAACACACATTTTTAGAATGGACAGCAGGGAGGGCCACATATTTTTCTCTCACTGTCCACCCACCTTCTCGAAACCAACAGCTTTTTATTCATAACATTTAGTAATTAGTTGACTGTTGATTGAAAAAGGGTTTTAGGGAGAAAGAAGAGATACGGCAATTACCCAGGATATTAATCCCCTTCGATGGCTTCATTAAAATGCTCCATGCACCCTGGCTTCCAGTTTTACATTTAAATTTCACTCCGAGATTTTTATACTGCAATTTGCACTTTTAATTTGCACCTCCCGTGATTGGACGTAGCTGCTTTGTGCTTGAGTTGGTTTGTAAGTGGAACCAATGACCTGCCGTGGCACTCTGTGACTGACTGTGGGACTCCACTTGAGTAGATGAATGTGACCAAAGCTGTGTAGTATGAAGTACACACACTGATCAGCCAAAACATTAATATCACCGAGGGTTTTTAATGTTGTGGTGAAAGGGAAGAGGGTGAGGACTTTTTAATGCTGGCCACGATTAGTCGGTGTCAGAACCCGTATGAGACCGATCAGAGTGCCCATGCGGAACCCGGCCCACTATAATATCAAAACCACATGGTGGTGTAATTGTGGCTGATTGATGTATATCGCTTGGTGTGATCCAAGGCAAGTCACAGGATGCGAAGCACCTTTGATTACAGGGGAGGCTAAAGTGATGAAAGTTACTAATGATCATTATGTAAAATGCAAAAATATTCATATATTTAACCTCCCATTGGTACAGCACATTATGCATTAAGCAATTATATCATAAACACTTATACACAGGCCACTTATTACAGCATAAAGTATGTAAATCAGCATTTACTAAAGAAAGAGTTAAGTGCTTTCACACACACAATAGTATATTGACACTGTGAAATGATGAAAATCTAATGTAGTAGTATTGTTGTTTGTACTTCATACCATGAAATCTTGGTCTTCTGTAGAAGAACATAAATAAATGTAATGAAAATGACCTCAAAGGTTCATATCAGCTACGTTTGAGCAGAACACATACACACATCTTATAAACCTATTAGTATTTTACACTTACAAGAGTCTATGTAATTATGTTTTCAGTTCAATCATTTAGAATCTTTCTTGAACACAAGCAGATGATTAGGACTTCATACTTCCACATTCATTAGATAAATACTCTAGATCACTGAATACAACTTAAAGACCATCAGCCCATCTGTCAGCTTCACCTAATGCGTAGAAATTAAGTCAGATGATTTCTATACGTCCAATTAATGCAACACTTCCACGTTACGTGCACACACTGTCGAATCAGATTCCACCATAACAAGTAAGCTAATGGGACTAATATTGATCTGCAGGCAGGAAAAGAGGTGGGAATACCAGACCTTTTCAAGTCGTTACTTTATAGGATTATAGTATTTAAGCCAGTTTGAGTATCTACAAGGAATTCTCGACAGACACATGAAGACACCGATCATCCGGTAACACACCCGTAACTATTGTGACAGATAAACATGATTCATTCATGCATGAAAGCTAGACCTAGGGCCGTTTGGAGGCATTGTATAAATCCTGTGATGTATATGTTTCACACAGGTACACCGTTATTTGGTCTCTGTTCTCCCTTGCTAATCTTTCATGTATTCATTTACATTATTTGAGGTTGTCGTTTGTGCGCGCACACACACGCACACACACACACACACAGGTGGGGTAGACATGTAATTAATTTCATGAGTATTCTATCTTATATGAATGGAAAAGGGGAATGTGGCTGCTTATGTTAAATCTTTGCAGATTTGACCTCAGTGGTATAGTACATGACTGCAGGCCACCGACACATGCGACTATTCCACACGCACGATTGCACAGTCTATACTTGCATAATTTGCCCTTTCCCTCCTTTTGGTGTTCTTCTCTGAGAATATAAACATACTGTAAAGTGCACCCATATAAACAGGAATGCATGCGACCACATGTGTGCACACACACACACGCGCGGCACATGTTCACACACCAGGAAGCACCTTAAGGCTAACAATGTATCCTTGATGGAGTTAGTGATACAGTATATCTAGTGGGTGCTCTGCTCATTGAAACGTCTGTGAAGGGGAAGGAAGGATGCGGACTGGGAGGAGATGCTCATAGTGAAAGGCTAGAAGCTACAGAGAAAATTACAACACGGGGGGGGGACAGGACGTATGGATGGAGCAGTGTGAACAATAGGTGCACATGACGGCATTAATCCTACATCATGGCTGTCACTGAAGAGCGAGAATGTGTATGAGTAAACAAGGCCATGAAGGGGGGACTGAATAATGCAAAGCTGTCACCGCGCCTATCTAGTATTTAGTTTTTTCAGTATGTCTCAGTGTGTCCAATATGTCTTTTAGTAAATTATGACACAATTCAGAGATGAAATGACATGTGAATTGAGAGGAGAAAACAACTGAGGTACTTTACTGTTAAACCCGGACCTCCACATGGCCAGCCTTTTGGGGTCTCAACTTGATAATGATATAGCACCTCGTTAGTTTTACTGTCCAGCTTGTTGTTATTCCTTTTCCTGTGTTTATATGCCCACCCTGATTCCTATGGGCCTAATGTGTAATGCTATTACAGTGCTGGCCATTTACCAGTTAATGGTTTTCCTTATTGACCTCTTCAAGGCTTATCTCACTCCCGAGGCTAAGAGCTGCGCTGTTCACCCGCTAATTCTTTCCTTTCTTTCCCCACTTTCTCCTAACACTTTGTTCTGCATGGTTTACATGACAGGGTTTGGTCAAGGCACATCTCTTCTTCCCTCCGTCCCTGCTAACTAAAGTGTTTCTAAAAACAATGCAACAAATTACAGTGTTGGAGAACGACGCACATACGAACGGGGCTTATGCGCGTATGAACACAGCGATGATGTTCCCTCCATGATCCTCTGCAGCAAACTAACTCAGCCCATTAGTGAGAGACAATGTGTGTGCACTTATATATGCAGTGTGCCTATGTGGGTGTGTTGTGCTACAAATAGAGTGTGTTTTGGAAGTGCTTTGAGTGTGATGAACAGCTCCAAGGTGGCAATGCATACAGATGCTTCTGAAGGCTGGTGTAATCACACTACATTCATGTTCTCGAGGGGGATAATACCAATGATTTCTCGGTGGTCCTCTGATTTCGTCCTCGAGCTCCACCAGCAGGTTGATATTTTTAGTGTTTGGCCACTTTCAGATGCATTTGCCACTCCCCCTCGTTTCAGACGTTAGCAGTCTTTTTAGTGACTTTTTTCACATACTAGTGTCTGTTCTCTCCCTTTATAGTTAAACGAATATGTGTATTTATGGATATACACAAGTTTGCATTTGGTGTGCAATTCAATTCCAACATATGTTTGTGAAAACTTCCCCACATTGCATTTACCTGAAATAAAACTATATTCATTCCTTGAATACATGTACTGTATCTCTGAATATATTTCCATCTCTTGTGCATTCTTCCTTGCTCAATAGACCCCTGGCAGACACAGAAACCACAGCAAGAAAGTTGGTACATGGAAAGTATAAAGGTTATCAGTAATCTTAAGGGAAGATTAGATAAATGACACAGACACAGAAACATTTGATTTATTTTCTGTGTTGCTTGGTATGTGTTTTGCTATTATTCTTGGAACACTTGGCAGAAATTTTATTCCAGCTCTCTTAGTCACTTTGCACTGCATACAGTTGCATTTCACCTTGTCAGAATACTGCACACACCTTCACCCTGCGCACTATGGTGGTGTTGATGATGCTGAAAGAAAATAAATACTATTGAGCGATGGTGTTGACTCTTCAAATACATATACGATGTAAAAAAAAAATAAAATGGCTGTGTACTGTACCTGTGATGAACTGCACCAAATTTTTTTATTCCTTAAATAAATCTGACTCAATGTCCAATTAATGGCAACAAACAATGGCTCCATATATATTTTTATATGTGACAGGGAAGGTAAAGGAAGTGGGGTATTGATTTATAGTACAGCTTTACTGCTAATCCACCATCGTTGTCCATCACCTTTTCAGTGGCTTATGACTGTGACTACATGTTCTGGACATATGCATAGTAATGGTCACACCAATGCAATTGGTATTGACTTCTGCTCCGTAATTAGCAATTCTCCGGAAGAGGTTAAGACTCAGACATATGCAACCGTGAGCTGCTTGTCATGGGTGACCTTAACTTCACCTGGGTTTCCAGGATTTTACAGAGTAGAGTTAAGAAAAAAAAAAAACAACACTAAAGATTCATTAAGATGATTGAGCGGCAGCATGTAGTTTCTGCCAGAGAAGTTTGAAAACTTAAGCTTATGAACTCGCACAACCATCACCTATTACAAAAAGACATTTTAACCACTTGAATCACAAAATTGTAGTATTTTCTTAAAATGACATGTCATTTATAAAAATAAAAGTCAAATAAAGCCCCTTAAAATGTTAATGAAGGTGTCTCGCAAGGATTATTCCTGGACTGTTATATTTAACAAGTATTGTTTTTCTTTTGCAATGTGATGTTTGTTCTTATGCCGACCATACCAATAGCAATTCTTCGAGTGGTCTCAATTTGCCTTTGATGGCCAAATTTATGCGAAATGTGTTTTTGAGTGTAAAAATGCATCATTGCACTAGTTTCCAAACAGATTGTGGCTGTGGCACCATATTTAAATGTCATCATTACATTGTAAATAAAGTAAAGGAAATTTATTTATGTATCTATTATTTATTATTTTTCACTGCACCGTTGTACACAAAATGGTGCAGAAAGCCAAGAACAGTATCTTGATATCAGAGCCAGGTACAACTCTGAACAGCTATGTTTATTGTGTTATCTGTATGTGTGATGATTACTTTTGTATGACTGACTCTGTTGTAATCTAAAGGGATTATATTCTTAGGTGTGTCTAGAAAAAGAGATCTTAATCAAGGAGACATCCAGAATAAATAAAAGCTTAGCAAAAAAAACGGCAAGGAGGGACCTTTAACCCGTTAATCCTCAGTGAAAAGGAATTTACATATGTTCTATGATGTCGCCCAGAATTAAAACTATATTGATTCAAAGAAACTCTCTGGAGTAGCTGCACTGGAAAGCTAATATTTTAGTTGTAGCGCTTATCACCAACACCGTTCATACACTACAAGGGACCATCATATTGAAGTGTGGTGTTCATGAAACATTTAGAGTTGTAGAATCCATCACCAGGTTGATATACGCTCTTTTGGTTGTATAATATGTAGCATTCTTACAAATTCTTACTTTAGGTTTTCCCTTTATCCTTTCACCAATCTGGATGCACTTAATGTACAAACATGCACAAGTTCCATCATTTATGAGCAAACTGGAAAAATTAAGTCTAACCTAGTGATTTCTTCTCTTTTTTCACACTGAACACAATATTGGCAGGTGCAGCTACATAGCCTGGACTCAGTGACAGCCTTTACTGTATAAAGACCAGTGTTGTCGACTCATGTGGTGTGTGTGTGTGTTGGGAGTTCTTAGCTCGTGAAATCGTTGGATGAGTGTGTTGTGTGAAAGCACTCTTGTGATGATCTAAGCACTTTTGTAGTTTGAATCATTAGGGATGCTGCAGTGTACCATAGGAAAAAGTCATCCTGAACTCAACTGGAGGACACTACATGCCTCAGCATATATCAGTGTGCGTTCTCACACGACCATCTAATTCATTATTATTCCACCCCTCTGTACTTATTAATCCCCCACTTGATCACTTGTGTCTTTCTTACTAATCAGGTTGTATTTTTTCAGCTTTACTTTCACACATGACCTAACATCTCATGTAAATTAGAGTTTTCTTTATTTGTTTGTGAATTTTAAACACCTGACCATAAAAACCTGACCTTGATTAAAAAAATAAATAAATAAATAAACACCAGTGTTCTCTTAGCAAAACAAAAACGGATTAACTGATTTTTACAAGAAATTCTTTTCTTGTTTTTTTTAGTAAGGGTCAGTCCTTGTAGTCAAAAGAGTAAGGTTCAGATGACTTTTAGTGCATGTTAAATGCTAATGATTATGTGTTTTGTGTCATATCTGCTAGTGTCACAACAGTACATGGGGGCATACAAGTTGGTATTGCTTTTTTCCTATTTACTATAAATATACAAACATATCAACAACACAGTTATGACAGTTAAGTTACTGTGAATAAAAACACTTCTGATAACAGTGTAAACTGCACTAAATATATGCAATATAGATCCTGTCTATGCTCAGTGCACAATTAGGTGTTGTCGCGCTTTTGAGGTATTTTTATCCTTTTATTATTGAAGCTAAAAGGATGAGGAGAAATAAAGGGAGACGGGCCCAGATGGGGGTCTTTAGGGGCTCCAATTTACCTTATACACAAATAGTGAGCGTTTTGCTCGTCTTTCACTCAGCTCAGCTTCTGCTCTTTTTAGCAACAATGTCCTCACCCTCCACTACTGATGTTACAAGACATGGACGTTAGAAGACATCAGTGACTCCTGTGTCTCCTCTGGGCACTCATTCCTCTTGTTTTCTGTCAAGTCAGGTTACCTTTATTTATATAGCTCAGTGTCATAAATCTCAAATATGCCTGAAGGCGTTTTACAATTTCTACAGCATACAAGCCGGTTTATCCTTGGAATCTCTTCTGGAATACAGAAAACTACTACAAAATGGGATGTACTGTATCTGTGCTGAAGATCACTGATGTAAGGTGATACTGATGCTGTGCTGGCATGGAAGGTCTGGCTACGAACACTAACATTTCTGTCTTGGAATTACTGACTTCCAGTAAAGATGTCTTCCTGTCATCCAAGCAGTTACATTTGAGAAAAGGTATTTAACCGTGGACACATAATTTTACTAACTTCTATACACTTTTACAGTGAGCACTGTGAATCAGCTGATAATCAGATACAGCCAGCAGGAGGCAGAGGAACAAAGCCCCTTGATGCAACTTAAGTCAGAGTTTGAGAGTAAAGCTGATTTTTTTTTTTCCAGCACAAGGCCACAGAAAACAGGATGAGAAACGTATAATTATCTAACACCGATGTCATACAGTGACTGACATCAAAGTACGAAGACATCCTACCTTCTTATGCATAAAGGCCAAGACAAGTCAATATGACTGTCGGCCGTTGGCCAGCGCCAGTCGGCATCAGCCTGCCAGTGAAAGAGGCCAATCTGATTGGCTGTTAGTTTAGCAAATCGGTGCAGGAGAAGAGACCACGGTATTTGATCAGATCAGATATAGCAGCAATATCCTCAATTAGAACGAGTTATAAACTGTTAGTGGTGAATTAGAGCTATGTAAAAATGTCCCCTTTCCCCGGTGTGTTCGAGTGCTACTTGTCAGCTCAGGTTGCCTTCGTTTGGGCCGACAAGTGGCTCTTGAACTGCAAGGATGATGCCTATGTTGCATCTGGGGAACAGCAGTTGGTCTTTGTCTGTGGTAGTTCTTTGACGTTGCCTTGGTGTTGTCATTGCCCTATAGAAAAAAAACAAAACAAAATAAACTATGTTGGATTAATCCAAATACAACTTTCTCCCTAAAAGGATCCACTCAGCTATAGTATCTATTATTTTCATGCAACATACCCTGGACACATAGAAACTGAACAGTGGATAACAGCTTTATTGTGCTTAACTGAGACAAACATCTCAAGGCGGTACAATAGATGACATTTCAGTCTTTCAGCAAGCCTGAATTGGACTGAATGATTGCACTTCTCACTGGGCTGTCACTGGTCTTTGTCTTGACTTCTCAGTCTGAGTAGACTCGGCAGCTTTTATGGGCACCTCAGATTTGTCAATAATAGGTTATGTACACAATGGCTAAACTTAACAAGCACTGGCAAGGAAGTAATGTTCATTTAAATGTTTGCCAAAGTTTAGTTGTACTAAATTAATTTGAATCTCACCGTGAAGCCTGAGCTGAGAGGCAAAGGGGCCACTACTCTAAAATCTCATTAGGCGATCCTGGTGATGTGCCCACGCAAGACATGTGGCTACCCATCTCATGATTTTTCACACATGAAACAGCTCTGAAATAGGCTACGTGTCTCCCTGCTTTTCCCGTCAATGCTAAGCTAATGTTAACTGGGCATCCGTTTCTCAGAAATTGAAACTGCTTCCGTAATGCAACTAAATTCTTTATTTCATTTTGGAAATGATTTTTTAATTATTGCTGGTAGCACTTAGCTCTCAAAGCCTTTAAATGTGCCTTTGCAATGGTTAAATGCCCGGGTTTTCCTCAGAACCCCATTCACTGCAGGCCAGATGTTCTGTATTTAAATGCAAATCGTGTGGGCTACATTAGCTGCAGCTGGAATGCAGGTCACACGGACACTCACTGTTGGGTGGAAACAGCTCTGCGCATTAGTTGCATATAGGGGGACTTTAAAATGCGATGCATTATCGTAGTGTGGAATAGTTCAACGGTTTTAAAGTTCAAGTGAGACAATTACGTGTAAGTGCCACATGTTCCTGACTGATATATTGTGGGATAAAGGTAATATATTCAGCTTCCCCCTTTATCTCTTTACCTACATCCACTGAGTATGATGAGCTAGAGGAATGGACAGCAAACTGAGGCAGGATTAAAGAACCCCTGCATGTCCTCACTGATATTGCTTTCTTTCATGCGCTGAGGCATCATAGTACATTTTAACTCAATCCTTCTCTAATAATTCCAATTCTATCATCTCTCTCACTGCCCTACCACCAAGACGTTCGTGCCTCAGTTCAACAATCACTGCCTTTCTTTTGCTACACAATCTCCCTGTGTCATCCTTAATGTTTTTCTTTCCTCCCCACCCTTTTTTCTTCTCCCTTTTTCGCCTGCTGTAGCCCCCCCACCAACTGATCCTCTGCTCTCAAGTTGTCAGATAAAGGTAAAGATCTTTTGAAAAGTGCTTGGAACTGCTTTTCTTGTTCTTTAGGCTTTTTAAAAAAAAAAAAAAAAAAAAAAAAAGTTTTTCACCACCATCTCCTACCTATAGATTTTTCCTCTGGAGCTCTGGTGGTGGCATTTCTGATTGGGCTGGGGTGAGGAGGGGGATCTTTGCAGTGAGTGACCTTTGTGGATTTCTAAAGCTCATTATTCCTCATTGGGCTCCGTTGTGGCACTGCGGGAAGTGGCACAAGTCTGTTGACAGCTGCTGCTGGGCCAGTGCTGATCCTGGTGAATCTTTTTCTTTTCTTGTTGTTTTTTTCTCATTGTTCTTGTCATTAGCTCTAGTTCTCCTTCTGACCTTTCTCATTCACTGCCTTTGTCTGTTTCTTTCCTTCCTCTAGGCTGATATAATTCAAATTAATTTTATGATTTCTTTCTTTATTTTAATATGTTTTAGTATTGTGTATCGCGTCGTGGAACTCACTGTTGATAGTTTATCCCATATCCAATGTGTGAGTGAGAGCTGGTTAAAGTTTATCCTGTAGAGCAGAGGAACATGTTTCATACACTTCAATAGTTTACGTTATCATGTAAAGAGTTTTGTGATGTTGACAAGAAGGTAACAAAAATGAAAGGAAAAGGTGATACACATAAGGAAGCTGCAGTTAGAGGATACTGACATCTTTGTGGAAGTTTACAGTAATCGGTGTAAAACCTAGGAACTGAACCAACAGCTCACAAAGTATGTTTGGATTTATAATTAACCATGTGGATATGTGTTATAGGTGTACACAACGTATTCTTAGCTGCTCTGCTAGTCTGAGTCACTAATAGCCTTAGGAGGTGTAATGTCGTTGGAAAATACAGTATACTTCTCTATCCCAATGCACACAATATTTTCTCTCTCTCTCTCTGAGAGAAAATGATGCTTTATTGACACATCTTTTTAAATGCAATTTACAAAACTACATGACCCACAAAAGTCAAACAATAAGAAAAAGAGAAAGTCAGCAGTGTTTACTTAGATGATGTGGAAATTACTTAGATACATTACAAGCTCAAAGTTTGCTGTGATATCATTAAAATGTTGCTTGGCTTCCAGCTTAACTTGCAATTATTTTATTGGCAAAGATGAGTCACCCTCCATAGCAAAAGACCAATTTAATGTGTCTATCTTATCATAAGTACATATATCCTGAAGATGAAATGAAACGTCTGTGATTTTGCAAGATAATCTTGCAATGGATCAGTCACAGTGTTTCTCAAATGACAGTTTCTGGCCTCATTAGTGATATAGGCTGGGTTTAGCTGTTTTACACATGGTGGACATTAATGAGCAGAGTAGGATGTAGGATGACATTTTTTGATGTATGTGTTAGTTAAAGTGTTGACACATAAGCTGCTGTTCACTACACATGTGACAATTATAAACCCTTATTTAAAACCCATCCAATCAGAACACTTCTAATCCAACTCTAGTATGTGGTTGAGTTTGTGTATTTGTGGACATGATACGATGCATACTCAAAAATGTTTCAATTAAAAAGGGTCATGACATAATCCATATGGACATGTCTGTACAACAGTTTTCTACTGACAGTAAATGATGTCGGTAAACATGCTCTATAGATTCACTGCTATAAGGTGAACAGCACTGTGTGATGCCGAATCATATTTTCTTTGCCAGTTGACTGTATTCACAAGAAGGGATCACACAGCTAGCAATTCAAAGGTCAATGTAACGGCTGCATCAATAAATAATAAATGTTACATTCAGAGGGTAAGTGCAGTCACTTTGGTGAGACGCTGCTGATTAAATTTTCACGTACTTTGATTGGACACCTCTAGAATCCTTATACCAGATGGTTGAGATGCAGATTTTAATAAAAAAGCTGTTTCCAGTGGAATCAATAAGAGCCTTTCCACACAACAAAGCACAGCACCTGGGGACGGAGTCCCACTGCAGTAACAGCAGCTTGCCTCACTCCTCGACAAGCTCGGCAGATTCTGGTATGTAACTACAGCAGCACTAATTGCAAGTCATTGAGATTCATTAGGCAGTTTCCTTCTACAACAGCACAAAATCCATACAGAAGTGCCCTTTTGGTGATTGTACCTTCCCCACTCATATGACTTTGATGGATGAATATGTTTGGGTAGAGTTCACACATAAAATGTTTCCCACTGTCCTTTTAGCTGGAAACAAAACTGGCACTTTCTTGAACATATAATTGCCAGGATTGATTGCAACACCAGCGGCCATAGCATTAGTCAGACAAAAGGGAAGGCGATGAAAGTCGGGATCATCATTTGTCTTATTTTAACAAGGTGTATTTGACATGGATTAGTGTTTGGTACATGACATTCTGATCTATTCATACCATCACTGGGCTCTTTCGATGTATGTACAGTACCTGCAAGTTAATGTTGAGTGAAGCCTTGGAGATGTATTGCTTTAGACAACACATGCTAGCCGTTAAATTATTTATGGCACATTAGCACAACAGAACAATTAGATGTCAAGCACAATTTACAATATAAAAATGCTAATTGTTCTCCATAAACAGTTTACTGTAGCTGACTTGTCACCCTTTTTATTCATACATGGTGTCATGATTTAGATAGATTACTGTGTCCATTTGCTCCTGGCAAATCCAATTTGTTTCTTACATTTGACCTTCAGGTCTGGCGGCCCCACACTCTAATTTGCAAATAATCAAGCTGAATTGTGTGTGAAAGTGGCATGACATTTTTGCCACGGTAACAACACAGGATGCTGCATGTATGATGTACTAAACACATGGCGAAAATAGCAGGTTGCGGATGAGAGGAAGGAGAGAGACGTGTCTTTTTGCATGTTAAACTATTCAGAAGAAGAAGTATATGTCACCATCATAGTTAACACCCTAGATGTAACTTCGGTGGTAAAATTTGAGTGGCCATAAGGTGACACTTACACCAATCGGGCACAACATTATGACCACCTGTGCAATTTAATGCAATCGAATATAGCAGCTCTGCCGTAGATTCTACTTTTACAATGTTCTAATTTCTCCGTTTTTAGGTTAAAACTGTCATTAAGGTGATAATTCAATTATTGAGGTTAAAGTGGTTAGTGCATTATAAGAAGGGGCGGTTCTAATGTTTTGGCCACCTCATTCATTTTAATAGGGTGGCCTAAAAGTTGTTGTCCATATTTAGTAATATCACTTCAGTGCCGGTCCCTGGCCCGGTAGAAATTGGGGAGTGTTGTGTCAGGTAGGGCATCAGGTATAAAAACGGAGCCAAATCAACATGCGGACAAACGACCCTGAACTCGCAGGATAAGCTGAAAATTAAAAATGAACATTTACAATGGCTTTTTGCACATACATTCACGGTCTCTGGATTACAAAGCCTAATGACTTTGATTCACAGTTGAGTTTTGTTGTTGCTAAAACAGGTCATGCCCCCATCAACTTTTGTGAAACCCAGACATTTCTTCTAAAACAATAATCCTGTGCAAATCTTAAATGTTCCGCACTAATTAGCAAATGTTAGCGTGATATTCGGGTGAAACAGTAAGAACTGGAAAAATGTAGAAATTGTCCTTTGGCAGGCTGATGTTATCTCATACACTAGCTTGTGTAAGTACAGACTTACAGCTAAAATTGATGCAAACTCCCAGGCTTTTATTTTTCGTTAATGCATAACACATACATGTCCTTCTGCCATTCAAATACTTCAGCATTCCCACAGACTTGCCAAGTGCATCGAGATACTATATGCAGTATTGCTAATAAGAGGCACAGCGAATTGAGGCTGAACAAGAGCAAACAGGCCACTCCTTGTCATATTTGCCAGGGGTTTATTTTTGCAAGAGTGTGGAGAAATTTTACTTGCTGGCAATAAAGCACACTGGGACTACAGTAAAGCACTTGGTCTTTATGCTACTTTGTTTTGTTTAGGCAGACTGGTGTCTTTGTGTTCTCCGGACTAGCTGCACAGACAGCAGATGCCAGGGAAATAAAGATTAGAGGGACAGAGACTCAGAAGGGAAAACAGAAAAAGGCTCGAGATAGGCAGGGCAGAGCAGGGAAAGCAGTAAATAAAACACATGGAGATGGAGAGAGAGAAGGAAGAAGTGAGCATGAAAGAGAAATAGGCATACTAAGAGAGAAGTGAATGTTAAATACAAGATAAAATGGCACAGCTTGGATTTATGTATATGAATGTCTGTAGTGCTTTATTGCAAGCGTGTACCCCAGTACATTCCTTTAATAGAGGGGTCATTCTGAGATGCAGTATATCAAACAGAAATTATATGGTGCTGCTACTGATTACCTACAGTAGTCAAGTCCATTTGAGAGGCTGTTTAGGCTTTACTCTCCCTGCCTTACTCACATACATCCCTAACACTGATAAATTGCACACTTTGGGCCTTTCTCTGCACCCCGCATCATATTTCATGCCACACAAGCCAGGAGAGGGAGGGCTAGAAGGTAAGGTACAGGTCGAAAAAGGAATTTGAGAAGGAGAAGACGGAGGGGGCAGAAGAGTAAAAAAAGAAAGGAGCAGGAATGAGTTTTACACATGTGATGTTGATCAGTTGCCTCCCTGGAGTAAGAATTCAAGGGCTAATGCCAAGAAGCAGCAGGCGCCTTGCCTCGGGGGCTATTTGCGTCCCCCAACAACCATTCTAATGCAGAAAGTGCAGCCTGTTGCCATGTACTTCCTACAGGTGCCTAATACACATATTCATATAACCAGCTTTGGGTGGTTTGAAGAATAAATAGAATCCCTCAAAAGCATATATTTAACGTAAGTGTTGTTTTATATCTGTATGTGATGTTACCCTTGTCATTTCCTTGAGTGGGTGAATATTAGGTATGAACAGACATAAGTGTTGGCTGTGGCTTCATCTCCCTTTTATTTGCAAGATGGTGTCATTTAGTGTGGGACGACCGAGGCTGCAATGAACTCCTATTTATTTATGTGCCTGTGACTACCGCCAATTAATTATTTTCGTTAGAGAACAAAATAAGCTGGTTGCCTCATGGTAAAAATTCACATGTTGTGTACTGACTATGTCAAATATCCCAAGTTCCTATCAGCTAATGCAAAGTAAGCGGCTTATTATGTTGCAAACTGACCGGGTATATACTGTATGTACTGGCATACTCCCTCTGACTGACACACACACATGCACACACACACACACACATGCACATGCATAATGTCTGTTTCTATGCAAGTCCATGTATTTTCTGTCACTTGCATTTGTCATTCTACTCTCTGATAACTAAGCCATGCTGAGCAGTCACTTGAGCAAAAATGGCTGCCTATAATACACAGAGGGGGCACAAGCATTGCCCCAGGCTCAACAATTTCACTCTTATGCCTTTTGAATGTCTGAATAAAAAACAGATATAATTGACTGTACTGGCAGCAAATAAAAAGGCGAGAACATTCATTTATATCTTCAGCCCCTAATGCTAGATAAAAGCAGAATTTGACAGGACATTTGTCCTAAGATAGGTGGATGACAGCAGAATGAGAAGCAGGAGCAAATAAGTATGTAATTCATAGGTACTAGGAGATAGGATGAGTTTTGAGGGAGGCTGCAAAGAGATAAAGCGAATAGGGAAGAAATCGGGGGAAAGATGCAAATGTCCTACATTGATAAGCAGGGAGCCAATCTCAAGTGACATATGGAGCGGCGTGGAGAGGGAGCTCCTTCAGCATGGGCCTTATCTGCAAAACGACTCCTCTCCAGCCTGATTGAATGACTAATCCACTGTTCTGACAGTATAACAAGGCTGAAAGTACACAAAGACACAGAGCCTGGAGAGACGGAAGGAACTGGCCAACCTGGGAACACTGCAGGGCATTTAGCCTCAGGATATAGGCAGAGAGAGAGACAGAGAGAGAGACAGAGATTGAGAGAGAGATTGACGTTACACAAGGCAGATTGCCATGAATTACTATTCCAAACAGATGACATGTAAAATGGCAGAACAATGCTGCATGGCTTCAGACAGTGGTCGTACAGAACCTTGTCCCCGTTAGAGTGAGCATAAGTGAACATGAACGCTGAGCCATTTGTCATGCGAATCCCCCCAAGGAGAGTCACGTGCAGCATGCCCGAACTCTCCCATACCCACAGCTGCCCACAACTGATTTTCTCATTCAGACCTCCACAAGTAATTAGAGTTAATTATGAGCATTCCTGATGCAATTACTTAGCTAATGGAATCCAATTAAAAACCTGCAGTCAACTGCCCTCTTTGTTTTTGCTTCCTGCAATGGTGTTCATACCTGTCATTATCGAGACCTTTAAATCAATGATGGATGAACAAAAAAAGGGAAGGATAACAATAGGAGAGCAAAATAAATAAAGTAGTATAGTAGCATGTCTCTCTTGCATTGCAATTCAATCAACAGTATCACATAATGTAAAAGAACCAGGTCGAACAAGGTGGTTGTAGCAACTAAATACAAGAAACACTGAATAGTACTTAAATGTGATAAGGGCATATATTGCTTTTTCAAAACACTGCATGTGGAATATTACTGAGACAGCTGAAGTCAAGTTTTTCAAACTACCAAACTCAGCTATAAAACAAGATGTGAGTGACATACAGTCTAAAAGGAAACGTGACTGTGGATTTACATTTTGTTGCTCTCAGACAACCAGTGTTTCATCTTAGGTTTACGTTATTTCCCGTTAAGATGTCAGGAGCTACATGGTCATGATCTTTATAACCTTTGGTTTGAGCATAGCAACAAACCTGATCTATGCAAAACATATTGACTGTCTTCTTTGTTCTTTGATATGACCAGATGCAAGTGATAAAAGACTACAGACTTCAAAAAAAAGAAACAAAATTACAGTATTGTTAAAATATATTCAATATGCAACCCTTTAAGGCGAATCTGCTTGATACAGACATTCATATTTATGTTTTTGAAACTAAAGCCCCAGTAAATACTGGAGGGGGGAAAAAAATACTTTTGTTTATAACGCCTACCTGCCCCTTAAAATCTTGTCCTTAAGTTGTTTTTGTACTGACTCCTATAGATGATCTACACTGTAAGCGACAATGTCAATGGTTTGGTCTTGTCAGCAATGTTTTCTCCCATTATGAAATGCCGGTAAGGCAGCACCGTGTTTGGTTTGGCCGAAGAACACGTTAGAATTTACGAAATCTGTCAGGATTTGTCGGCTTGTTTACCTTTAAAGCTTCCAGTTTTGTGAGTTCTTTCCAGACTGTCAGAGACTAGAACCCCTGTCAGCTGGTGGAAACAGTGTTTTAGTGTGAACTGTCCAGTCTTTTAAAGTCTAAATGTGTGTCCCCTTTTGACCGTTTCTGCTAGTGTCTGTCATCAGCTTAACTGTGCCAAGGATTGATTGAGGATTTTACTATCGAGCTTGACTTATACTAGAATCACAACAGTTTAGTTTACTCATATGGGACTCGGTGTCAGCAAGTACGCAAAATGAGATTATATTGGTTTTGCAGGTCCACTTGTCATTTATCAAGTGAACTCCCACCAAAACAACCACCACATTCGTATTTCAAGAATAATCGTTATTATTGTATCTATCATAATACGATTGTATTATGTGTTTAGAAGATGATCAGAAGCGGTTTTCCTGTTAACAACAGATCCATATTGACACTTGAAAAACATTTAATTATAACTGGGTGTCATCTGCATAAGGTTAGATGTTTCGGATCGTGGATGATGACCAGTGCAATGCTGTTCAAGTTTAACACGTTTTGACTGAGTATGGATCCATTTGGTTCATCAAAAGCAAAGTAAACATACTAAAGTCTGTGGCCAAACAGATACTGTATGTACAGATAGTACATACTTCCACTTATGTCATAGTTCTTAAGATTAAAGATAAATAAAGAACTTTATTAACCCCAGGGGTATTAATACTGTCCAAGGTTAAACATGATTTACTGTGACTAACATTTCTTTTCATTTTCAGGATTAGGAAGATATATATTATATAGCTGCAGGAGTGTCAGTGACGTCTGATTGGCCACATTAATTCATGTCATAACGTGCAACAAAACCTATGGAATTAGAAAATAATGGAGTTAATAATGAACTCAATGCAAAGGTTGTGTTAGCCTCAAAGCAGAATTACTGAATGCTTATTCGGCTGTAATTCAAGCCTTTTTAAAGCATGTTCATAAGTCACAGTGGAGGTTTACTAAAATCCAAAGGTTAGCCTGAAGCTATACACTGACTCACCCACTCACTGAATCAACAGCTCATAGTTCACAAGTTGCATAGAAGAGCCTGGATGCCTTTGCTACTAATCCATGAACAAATTACTTCTTTGCCAAAGCGAGTCCTGACTCCGAGTTCAAACAACTAAAGTGCTAATATATTTTCAAACACTTCATTTTTAATGCTATACTACTCATTTCATTTATTATGCTCTGTGCACTTCAGGAGTTATGAACACTGTCATCGGAAAGTGCCATGCATCATCAGGCATTCTTTGCATAATGACCACTTTCATCATTTTGGAAGGACAAAAATCAAGTAAACAAACATTATCATTTAATCAAGTTCCTTCTGTGCCTACATCCAAAAAAAGCCTTAAATGTGTTGTTGTGTTTTTCACTTCGTGATAGTGGTGATAGTAAGGTCGAAAGTGCTTATACAGTAAGTCTTGTTCTAAAGGAGATGGACCAATTATGTTTTTTGCTGTTTAATTTGGAAGAGCTGTTAAAGCAAATGCTTTAATGCTGCCCATTAACGCTGCTGGAAGTAGCTGGTGTTAGAAATGAAAGTCGTGTGCCACAGATGTTATATAACGTAAGCATAGACAGCCTCACTGGGGACAATGGTCTGTGGTCAGAATCTGCTCATAACACACAAACAATATGAAACTCTACACAAGTGATCCAACATTTTACAAAATAAAGCACAAAGGCATGTGGACACTAGTTGTACAGCAGTTCAACTGGAAGGTCAAATTCACGGCCATATGACCACATCTCCTGCTAGTAACACTGAGATACCAGCCTATTCACTATTCATTCTCTGTGCAGATGAAACATTTACCATCTCTGTTTTTCTCCATGGTCCTGAAACAGCCACTATTATGGTTCCTATGTGTCTCTAACCATGGTGCTGAAACAAGATTACTGCTCTTCAACTTATTTTTACCGAAAGATTTTAGTTTGGTGTAGTACTTATTAAGGTGTCAGCCATTGAAAGGTGTCATTTGAAAGGTCTATGTTTTGTTGTTGAAACCAGTGTAACTGAGGAAGTGAGTGGGTGACTGTGATTTACGTACAGAAGTCCATTCAAAGAAGTAAATGAAACTCTCTCAGAAAATGATGGACTCAATTTGAATGGATTTTGAGTTTTACAGCTTTTCCTGTTCATAAAATTTCCTTTGGTAACTTTTGTGTCATAGTTTATTCATTCATTCATTTCTTCTATTATTATGTATCTGATTCTACCAGTACTAACTCTCCTGTCATTTCAGACCCTGCCACACACCCTGCTTCTTTACATCCTAGAATATATACTGGCTTTTTTGTGTGTTGAAACTATGTCTTACATGCCTCAGCTTTCCAGCATTGCTTACCGGTTTTACTCGGCTCCTCCTTGTTTTTAATTTTTCTGTGGCTACGTGCCTGCCTGTTGTTGTCCGCTGCCTTCTTTCTCTTCTTCTTTTCTGTTTATTCCGGGCGGCCTTTGTTTGTCAAGCCTTGCAAAAAAGGTGAATTGTTTGAACTTTTTATCAGTCCCTGTAGTCATACATTTGGGTCCTTTTTCTGAGCTGTGACATTGAGTATTGAGGCTTGTCTACGCTCTCGGTGAAAGCTGGGCTCCCCGGCAGCGTGTGCAAGGCTATTTAACAGGAAAATGAAGTTAAAGGCACAATTCTCCACTTGTACACGCCTGTTAACAGGGGACAGGGCCTGCTGTGTGATGAATACACTGACAGTAGAGATGGAGATAGGGGGTGCACTTGATAATGAGGCATTGCTTGAGACGGCTACAGGCATGGTGTGCTTTAAAATCAAGTGAAAGAAGAAGAGGGTAGGGGAGGATAAAATGGAACATGACAAGACTGTTGGATCTCCACTTATTCTCTCCAGCTGAGCTGTAGTTTGATCGCAGCACTGGGACTAATTTCCTTGCAGTTTTTAGGCAGTCTGCCTTTGTAGGCGGGCAAAGGTTTAGATGGAATAACTTGAATATATTTCCCACCAGTCCCCAGGCTTGAGAATTGGGACAGTGAGGATTGCTAATTGAGTCAATTATAAGGGTATGTGTGAAGGACAGCAGAATACTGATGTTTTACATCTAAGTCCACAACACATCAGAGTGGAGTGAAGTCTTATCAGTGTTTAGCTCTGTCACAACACTGTTTGGCTGCCAAGTTCGTAATGTAGCAGCCCTTGAGTCAGCTTGTGAATTAGCCACATGCTTGTAGCCCAGCTATTCAAAAGACGAGCCTTTGTGCAGTCGAGTGACACTGCCCCCACAGCTTTAACAGCAGTAATATAAAATACAGGCTTTGTGATGTTTCTGAAGGCTACCAGTCTCTCTCGGAGGTTCAAGATGAGAGATGTTTTCCTTCAGCCTACAGGGAACCCTAAGACGCTCACTAATGGATTATAATGAGCTTAATTTGCTCCAGGATGAGTGATAAGGCTATGAGAGCGCTGAGGCATGTCTTAAGCCTCCATTTTATCCATATTTAATACAAGGCAAGTGAGGAAGGAGGGAAAAGGCTTTGGAATAAAGTCAGTTGAACAAAAGCATACAGACAGTGAAGAGATAACAGACATGAGCACATTATAAAAATCCATTTGCAAGGAGCAGACTTTTTTTCTGGGTGTAAACAGAACATCACAGAATGCAGTATTTATTTCACTGGAGCCGGGCATCCCCTGAAATACAGGTCTGCTGCAGCATATAAGAGAAGGTTGGCTTAAAAGACAAATTTGGGAAAAAACAAATCTTGCATTAAGTGTAACTGGCACAGGGAAAATGTGCGGTAAACAGGGCACTTGATTGAAAGAATAAATGCTGAAATATAAAAATGCTGGAAACATCTTTCTTTGCCATAAAAACCTTTATTGGCAGAATGATTGTGTATCACTGAAGAAGATGAAAATCTCTCTGTATTAGAGAAACAAATTTTATGGCAACAAGCACAGCTGGGGAATTATTTGGGACGTTTAACTTACTTGTGCAAAGGTAAACAGTAATTTGTGTGTGTGTGTGTGTGTGTGTGTGTGTGTGTGTGTGTGTGTGTGTGTGTGTGTGTGTGTGTGTGTGCAGCCTACTGGATTTCACCTGGCACTTTTGTTAGCTTTTATTATTGGGATGTAATGGGCTCCTGCAAAGCATGAGCTGTTATCTCAGTGGGTTCACAGAGCGTAATCCTTTTTCAATATTCCGTTTGGGTTTTGGAGCGTGATTAGATATGGCAAACATGTAGTGCTGTGAATGATGAGCAACTGAAAAGAAATGCCACACCATATAGAGATATACAATAGATTGGCCTTTATAACAGCTTGGTGAAGTGCAATAGATATAAAAAAAACATCACTCAGAGTGGGACATGCAATATAATAAGCCTGTCAGCTGTGTGGAACCTGTGGATTAGACCTTGGTTTCCCCCTCTAACCTGCCTCTCCCAACCTCTTGAAGGTATAATTAGGTTGCTCTTCCTCCTTAATATTACATGCAGGGACACACCTACACTCATAAGATGCTTCAGCACTGTCAAGCTTTCAAGTTGGCAAACACAATGTGTTTTTCTGATCTAATTAATGCACCAATTAAGAAAAAGGAAAACCGGCTTCCCAAGGGCAGCTTTGCCCAGGCTCTGCTAATTAAATCTGGGAAACATGAGTGATATGCTTCCTGATCGGAGGTGACAGCTAGTTCCTTGGTGCAGACAGCCACAAAAGGTAGGGCCACACACCCAGACACACAGATGGACACAGCTCAAAACGCAGCTAGTTAAGTAATGATTAAATCTTGGTTTAAGTTCCAGAAGTTCACACACTAAAAGTCATTATTCGTGATCTAACACATTATTATTCATAATAATAAAATCTTCTTCTCACATGGTTGACAAAAAGAAACGCTTTACATTTGTAATAACTTATCACCATATGTTACGGTATGTTTAACCTGCGTCTCAATTTTGGAATAAACAGCCATAAACATCTGCTAATGTTTGTATACACTCTGGCAAACTGAGAAGCAGATGATAAAGTCTTTTCAGTTTCACATAACTTCTAATTAAATGCCACAGCTACAGGCAGAGGGGCAATTAATGGATTATCAGTCTTGGAAAGTAGCAACAAAAGACCAACTATTACAATGCAGACAATCTCATTAAAATTCTGTACTTTCCTCATCAAACATTAGCATTTCAAAAGAGAGCTGGTTATATACATTTTTCGAGCTTCTGCCGCCTTGTACGTGGCTGACGGACTGAAATGTGACCTGTGTTGGACACGCACGACGTTTTTTTTTACTAGTTCTTGGGTGGGTGATGAGGGGGTTCCCTATCTAATATCTGAACCTTATCATTGCACTTCCACAGCACATGCATATTTTAAACAAGGGGGGCTTGGAAAGGTCCAAAGTCAATGAAGGAAACTAGCAACTGCAAGGAAAAGTGCAATTATGTTTTGTCAGAGGAAGCGTCTTTCAGGGTCAAACTATAAAACCTTATTCCACAAGAGCAGTGAAGTGTTAGTGGCGATTTTTGCGGCTTGGGAGACTTTCCCTTCAAACTGGTTCTTGCCGTTATCACAATTCATCCATAAACACTTCAGCTAAACAGGTATGAAAGCTATGGCACAGTCCTGCAGTCATCTGAATAAGGATATACACCCTCTGGCTAAAGTCTGAGTTGAAAATTCTCCATGGCCATGGAATAAATACAGAGTATTCCCTGTGTTATGATGTTAGCATGACGGTGTACTCTGTCTTTGCCAAATACACAGTAAAACAGCTGTTACACTGGGTACAGTGTACAACACATCTGAATACAGAAGTTTAGGCAACATTGCTGCTTAAAACTATTAGTTTAATTTCAGCATTTATTAGATTGTCATAGATTTACAGCATGGTGATCAAAAATCATTTTACCTTCAAGCACAGTAAAGCAGACACGTCATTTAAGACCATCTTTACAAACACCAAACTTCAGTCAAGCTATTACAGTGAATTGCCTCTGGATAAGCTTTGTCCCTCTTTTCCTTTTTGCTTTCCCATGTCTATCTCTGTTGTGAGCTTCTGTCCTGCCTTCATTATTATTCTTCGTTGGCACTCTTTGGTTCTCTGAAAATTACCAAGTCAATTTGGCACCGAACAAATGTTTTATATGGAAAACACTGCTATGACCAAGCAACTGCAGAAGAATCAACACTTGATGGTTTCGTCCTTGCCCCTTACCCTCGGTGCCGTTGATCCACCTGCGTCAGGAGCATAAACCAAGCCTAAGGCAAGCGAGCTGTGTTTATCTTTCGGCCTTGAGCTGTTGATGCCAGAACATGCACATGATAACAAGGGTGAGTAACCCTGACTCATGGTCCTTACATATGGACATTTAAACCATTGCTTTGTAGTAATGACTGCTTTCATTTCACGGTGTTCTTTTCCCCCTTCACCTCTTTATGGACTGAGGTTACACTAAAGCACCGAGGGATCAATACTGCAAATGTGTTTATTTAACAGATTGCACACATGTACGGACGCACAGAGCTGTGCTAAGTAATTGAAAAATAGTTTAAAGTAAATCTTTAACATTGGCTGCAAAAAAGTAAAAGCTACTGGAAGCTAGATGGCGATAAAGTGCGCCAGGATCCAAAAATAGACCTCATCAAGTGAAGGTGAGAATCACGGGGAGAAACCATGGGAGACCTGTGCGGGACCATATTAAATTAATGGTGAAACCGATTACCTGCAAGAGAATACTGTGTGCAGTGGGACTGCATTTTCGGCCCGTGACAGACTCTTATCATAAATCACCGCCGAAGAGAAACCATGTTGATGAAAAAAAAGGGATAGAACAGGCCACGAGGAAGCAGAGACAGACCCTGAAAACATGACCAGCTCAATACGGCATAAAACACTCGACCTGTTCTTTGACACTATCACACACAAGCCTTCAAAGAATTTAATGCTTTAAATGCTTTAAATTTAAAACTTGCATTAAGTAATTTATTGCACTGAAAATGCCAAGAGCAACATACTGTAGAGCGTGAATCTTATTGTTAATGTATTTAGTTAAGCACAAAAAAATGTCATATTGTTGCAAAGTGGCCAAAGACGAATGGTTCAAATATTCAATCTCTGCCTTTCACATCTGCAAAGACACTGAGCTTCAAGGTTATGATGCAATTCTTTGGCATAATCAGCTGTTTTAGCTAGGTCCCATGTATTGGCCACAATTGTCTTATTTATGTGATTGTATAATACTTGATGTGCATAATGAAATATCCCATTACCTTAAATAGCTTAAACACCGACAGTCCAATAACACTATACTGCCAGTAAACCCTGAGCCGAGGAGCCACACAACCATAAAAACCTAGTCAGATTGTTTTGTCTCTTTGAAGAAAGCCAACGTTTTCCTGTTTTATTGTGCAGATTACAACACACAGACGAAATATTTCTGTATGGAAACTTATTTACTAATATAACTATTCTGCATCTGAGGCAGAGGGCACAAATGTTCCCAAAACACATGTAGTATTCTTTCTTTCTTTTTTTGCTTTGTCTGCTTTTGTAGTTTTTAGTCTTTTTTTTTTTTTTGTATGCTTTTGACAACTTGTCTCAAGGTGCTCAGGGTGCTTTTCAAAAAAAAAAAGCGAGGCTGCTGGCCATGAAAGATCAAGCCGGAACCTTGAAGACACATTTAAAAAGGTGCCCTCTGCCGCTAAAATGCATTTGCTCTGATCTGCCTCTTTCCCAGCGGTTCCGCTCTCTGGAGTTTATCATTTACTCTGTTCTCCCACAAACCCCTTTGGTGTCACCTGTGTGCTGTCATTACCACACACTTCTTACACATCTGAGCCTGGACACTTACACTATGTGACACAATATGGAGCTCCAGGTCAGAGTCAGCTCTTCCAGGGTTTCAGCAGTGCTCTCACTCCCTCACCAGAGACAACTGGAGTGTATCAGGACTAACATTTTATTTTCTTGCTGGCAAAATTGTTTTTCCTATAGGACGCTATAACAGGGGAGAATTTGTTTTTTGCCAGTGTGCCCCTTATGGCCCTTTGCACTTCCATCAGTCACGCTCACATGGCTCCACGTCTACCTTTGGCAGGTTTGCCACATGTGTGAGTTTGAAAGAGGGCTGAGCCTGCAGAGATGCTAAATCTATAATGGGTCTATAATTTTGAAATGTTGCTTCTAGGAGCATGCTCCTCCAGCACTAAAGGGAAGGAAAAGTAAGGTCACCTTGGTGTTGTACGTACTTTTAGAAAAAGACATTTCTGTTTATCGCTTTTTTGAGATGGGAAGGAGAGATGGAAATATTCGGTGGTTGCATCATCATCCTCCTTTAACCTGCATTTAACCAGTGCTGTTTGCAATTACAGACAGATAATGAAATAATCAAACTACAGCAAAGATGAGCAAAAGCTGTGCCGCCGTGTTCCTATGGCAGATAGCACATTTTAATTAATTTAATCAAATAATTAGGTTTTAATTAATTTCTGCGTCGTTATCTCCACAATGTCAACTAATACATTTTAGAGTAATCTATTTTAATATTTTTAAGAATATTATTTATTTTGTGACAAACAATAACAAAATATAACTATAATATACAGTATACATTAATAATGTTATATAATATTAATATATTTATTAATATAATATATATTTTTTTTAAACAGAAGTTTCTGCCTGTTCAAAGCCTTTAAAATGCAATGAGCAGCTGAAGTGACCTTTGAGGAACTGGCAACATTTGACAATTTTAAAGCAGCGCGATTAGAAACACACACACACACACACACACACACACACACACACACACACACACACACACACATTTGTGTTAGGCATTGTGAATTTTAGTTTTCAGTAAAGCTTCTTTCTGAGAGAGGGAGAACAGCTGCGTACTTCAAATGAGGAGAAGAGTGGAAGCAGTGACCCTGGGCTTTGTACTAACCCACGCAGCATGGATTTAAAAAAAAAAAATCATGTGTCACTATATCAACACTTTCAATGGTCCAATAGACTTCGACATTGTTCCCTGCCAGTGATTTGTCCTTGTGGGATATGCTTGTAATTTCTAAGTTATGTAGAGTAGATTGATCTTCATTCTGTGTTTTTACTGTACACATCAATGGTTTCGCAAGTATTTCATTAATTCATTCATATAAATACTGTATTAATAAGGCTGCTTTATGGCAAGATTAAAGGATTTCTTAAATAAATAGCTGTTGTGTATTAGTCAGGATGCCTCCAGGATTTCACAGACATTTTTGTGATTGTTGCATAGGAAAAACAATTCAACTTAAGCTCAAGGATTTTTACCCTCAGTTGTGGCCTGAGTTTTATATCAGGACATTTGATTGGATGTTTGTTATTTAAGTCTTGGAAAATTTGTGATGGTGTTAATTGTAGACTAGATGTTGAAAGACTGATTACATCAAGTTTATTCGAATACAACCACATGAAAAACCTGTTTCAGATTTCCTCATTAACTCTCAGTACGGTCTATGCAAGAAACTCAGCACGCCACAACAAGAAAAGAGAAAGAAAAACTAACTGCATCAAATAGGCTAAAAAACATCTCAATATCTCCGTGTTTCTGTATGTAACGAAATGAAACTACCCTCCTCGTAAAAAGTGAAACACTACACCTGCTAACAACTCTTTGATACTGCAAGAACATGGGCTTAATACACACTAGTTCTTCATGTGGGAGACAAACAGCACTTTACACACAAGGTCTGTCCTACTATTTTCTTTAATTCCTTTGGAAAATGGAAAATGGAAAATGGAAGACAGTAACAGTAACCTGGGGTCAAATACAAGTTAAAAATAGGACAGAAAAGTAAGAAAAAGCAACAAGTAGTGAAACACGAGTTTCATTTGCTAAACTTTCTCGTTTCTCTCCAGCTAGTGAACGCACGCACAAATATGCTGTTATATCCACACGAGAATGTAGCATACGTGACATTTCCATTAGAAATCTTCAATTATTCCATCCTCCAAAATTATTAACCAAATATTTTGTATAGTTGGATCCAGAGCTGCTGACTGGGGCTGAACATTGGTCCTGACACTGCCTCTGCAGGCAATAGCATTGCAGGGATGAAGGCAAATGTTCTGCCATGGGGGCACGTTGTAAATTACATCGACTGTGAGACTGATAATAACACTCTGTCTGCTGGGAGTAGAAAAATACAGAAAGAAATAGCTAACAAATTTTATTTATGTATTGTTCTGACAATGTAGAGTTTTATAACCTGTAATGGGGCCATCTCGGTAAAGCTAAACTGTTGAATTCCTTTGATTTGTGAACACTGCGGATGCTAATTACACTCCAGTCTCCAAGCTACCCACAGTACAGTGTTGGTGGAGTAGAGCTTCTAGTGCTTAGACATTGCACAGTCCAGCCGATGATCATTTGCCTTTTTTTTTAACCCAATTTATTCATGAGACATTGCAGCTGTTCCGCTGGGAGTGATGCAGAGCTATAGCTTCCACTTGTTTATGTGAAATAGAGCAACACCATGTATGGAACCCGAGAATCCTCACATGTAACCGGAACCATAATCGAGTGTAAAGCTTGTTTTGGCTGCACAGTGATGTGAGAGTGACAGGAAGTATGTCAGTAACAAGGTACACGTAGGTACCACTGGGTAATTTCCTCCTGATTGGACCCACAATGCTTGACGAGTCCGTAGTAAATATCCTGCAAGGTTAGGAGTCTCCCAGCCCTCGAAAAACGCATGACTGGAAGCCTAAAGCCGGTCATCTAATGAGGAGTATGTAGAGAAATGGATGAGGAGACATGAGGAAAAATAGGATTTTTTTCTATGGACAGTGGTGGTGGACGTTTGAGAACAGAAGCTGGCAGAATTCTCTTATGGGATGCTAATATATTCTGGGTGAAAGTGTAGTGCTCTTCTCATTAGTAGCCTCCCAGTTTGACAGAGGTGTTGGGTGGCTGCCATTCACCCCGGCTAATTATCCAAAGTGAGCACTGAGGGAACAAAACACAAAGTAGACCACTTTCTGTCAATGATTTGTTTGACTAAAAGCCTTCGGTTGCGCTTCGATACACATGCAGAGCAGTTGTATCGTTCTTGAAGCAAAAATCCAAGATCCGATAATAAGGCTGCTTAAATTTCAGAGACTTTTTTTTGTGTTCAGTCTGGTTTTATGCTGCGATTCAAGTGAAAAACTTGACAAATCCTGTTCAACCATGTTCGGCTGGTGACAGGAAAACGATACAAAAATTTTACAGAAACGCTACATTTAGCAGCTCTGTGATGGTCCACTTCAGTGCAAAGGGGCTCAGTATAAAAACCAATACTAATAAAGACTCTCAATCTCACTCAAGAACATAAATATCAACTTTATGGGGACCATGTGCGTCTTTATGAAAAATCAAAGCAATTAATCTAATAGTTTGGATACTTCATCCATCCATCTATTATTTTAATGGTGGTGGCAGGTTTAGTGAGGCTCTACAGACGGCCCTCTCCCCGGCAACGATTTCCAGCTGTTCTGGTGGGATTCTGAGGTGTTCCCACGACAGATGAGATATATTGCCTCTCCAGTGTGTTCGGGGTCTACCACAGGGTATTTCAGTTTGAACTAAAGTGGACTGAATGTTACTAGCTTTAGGTTTACAATGCATCCTTAACACACTGCAAACCTAAAAGAATTAGATCAGTTTATTTCAGGGTTTTTTTTTGTGTGTGTGTGTGTGTGTGTGCTGCTGTGTGTTCAGGCTGCATGAATTTCAGCATGGAGACCATGTTTCATAACAAAGTGTGACCCTTCTCCACAGGGTCTTCTAAGACCGCGATTCAGTTTCCTGCTGTGGCTTAAAATTACAAGACTCCATCAAACTTTTTCAGCCTAATTTGTGTTGGCACACACACAGACACACACACAAACGCAAACAGCCCCCCTCACTTTACTCACCACACATCTATTACCAAAATGAGGCTGGCTCTGATGTTATGGTCTTTCTTTAGGGCAAATAGGAGAACATAATGAGAGCCGATGATGCTGGTGATGCTAACTGATATTTGCTACTTCATACCATAATATGGTAAAAATCTAATATAGAATAATCTTTTGGCTACTTCACAGGTGGGCTTCAAATTGTCCATCCCCAGCAAATAATGGAACCGAGGTCAGCTGTATACTTTTTAGACTGTCAACCACATGACCTCTGGCGTGCATGCACATTAGTTGAAAACCCATTAGATTTCAAATATATTCAAGAGCAAAACTGAACCATTAGGCTGGAGATGAATAATAGCACGGAGACCTTCAAGTTATCCACAAAACATTGGATTTTTGTAAAGACATCTCTTCCTAGAAAGTAAAGAAACACACATGGGAAACGGTACATTCCAGGGGAAAGTGTTTACTGTTAGATCCACAGTGCGTCCAAATGTGAAAGCGATTCGTGTGGCAATCAGAAGGAAGGAGGGGCATTAAAATTGATTTTGTCTCAGGGAAAAATCTGAAAGAGGAATTTTCACCATGCATATAAAGTTAAACGGCCTCAAATTAGTTTTATTCACTCACTCATTTTATGGCCCCTAACCAGTGGGAACTTTTTACTGCCCATAACATTAACGTGAATCACCGGGTTTGACTCTTTTATTAAATGTGTGACGCACACGCGTGCTCTATTTGTATCGGTTACGGCATGTTTTTCTACATAAAGCAGGAACTCATGCACAGCTACGTCTCAATGACGTCCTGTTGATCAGTGTAATAATAATTAAAACAAAGAGCCACAATAAAAAGCTCTGTGTGGATGGGGGGAAACAGGACATTTCATTTCCATTTGACTGCATCAGAGCTCATTATCCACCACCAACTGCGGGTTGCTTTTCTGCAGAGAGAGAAGTATAAATAACCCTAAACACACATGGAGTGCCTGGAAAAGAAAAGGGGGGTGGGGGTGGGGGTTAAATGAACATTTTATCACATTCTGCACTGCAGCAAAGAGGGGCCAGAAGGGATAAAAACAAAGAAGATGCGCACACTGACAGGCTGCTTAGACGAAAGTAACTTGTGTGTGCAGTCGAGGGGAAAAAATACCCAGAGGTAAACGAATTGTGTGACACTACAGGCAGTTCAGGTATGGAGAGTGCACTTGATGAATTGTGATGGGCCTTAATTTAAAGCTCATCAGACAGCTGGATGGACAGCAGTCTTCACACTCTGTTTGACTTGTTTCATCACCCTGTTCGGGTCCGTCCAAGCAAATGGAGCAGCGTGCTGAGGCCGGCATGTTTTACAAAGAACCCCAAACGATATCTACCAAGCCACTGAAGGCACTAGTTTTCAGTGTGATATGAGCATTTGACGGTATGGAAGACAAAGCGAGGGCCAAAACCAGGGAACACAGTTGGGCATATTTTGTTTCATTAGTGTGAAATGGAAATGCAGATAGTAAAACAGATATGAACATAACAGGTAACATAACACCTGAGCAAAAAGAACTTAAAGTTTAATCAAGCCACGGTGTACTGGTGCAGAACATCACACCTCTGTCTTTTACCCGACTGAGCAGAGCGAGGGAAATAAAATCAGCAGGCTGGGATGTGGGCTGTCTGTAATCAGGTTTCACCGCCTTCCCCCTATCGACTGCTGGGTCAAGATCATATAAGCATGCTGCTATGTCTGCCCACCATCCTGTCTGTCTCGCTCGCCTGCCCTCTCTCTTAATTTCAGTTTCTCTGCTTCTCTCTCTTGGTGAACTGCTCTGCTATTTTGCCTTGAATGAATTACATCCCGTGCTGTACCAGTGAATGAATCTAATTCACTTTTGGCATCAATCACAGGGTGAATTGGATACAATTTGACGTATTATGAGCAATGAAACATAAAAGCCGCACGTTGCTTTGTAATTATTGCATTGCGTTGTGAACACTGTACTGTAGTTCCCACCAATAAATATTGAACGTTGTGTGTGTTGCAGCAAATGTATTCCTGATGACACCTCAAGGGGCATTCACGAGCATTTCCACTCAGTGGGTCATACACCCGGACAGCGGCTATTTAGTTATCGGAAACCGAATTGGAAAAGGAATTAATTTCTATCTTAAGAGCCACTGAGCTAACAACAATAGAAAGTATGTGTACTGTTGTGGTGTTGTGTGTTTGCAGGGAGGGATTTTATATCGCACAGGAGATGACATGGAGTCAGCACGTAATGAGCCTTGATGAAACTTAATAGCAGTATTGTGAGATGGGGAGTGCTCCATTTCACCGTGATGGAAGAGCCTGTCTTTTAAAGATCCATTTGTGTCTCACCAAGGTCAGCATTTTGTCTTTAATGAGAGTAATATCATGGAGGTGCAGTAAATACTGGAGCTGCCACCCCATACATGAATATACACAAACATTAATTAAATATATTAGTGGCACACAGAACGGACACAAACAAGTGGGAGCCTACAGTATCTGTGGGGTTGTACTGCATTATATTGCATTCTTTCAACTAGAAGTTTCAGCATTGGTTTTGCAAACACAAGGAAAAATAACTCTGACCTGAAATCTTACACGGCAGATTCCCTAAATGAGGTCCTGAGAGAATTTTAAGTCTGTGTCCAACCATCAAAACAGGGGACAGACTATCATTCTGAAGGAGCAGATACCCGAAGCAAGCCAGATGGGGGCCATGGGTACCTGGTTTCAGTCAGAAATGCACCGAATAAATCCTGTTCAGGTTTGGATCAGGTTCAGTCATGCAGGGCAGGATATACAAACTGCATGAATCTATACTTCTTTATTCCAATTTAAAGTGCATTTATACCTATAGTGGCAGGAGCATTTAGCACAACTGACAGTAACTGTGTGGGGCTCAGGTCGGACTTGGACATTTAATAAAATGTGCTTTTCTGGCTTAGGTTAGTTTTGGACACCACACCCTCGGGCTACAGATGGGTGCGGCGTGATCCATGCTCTGCTATAGCGTGTACGTGTGTACGTGTAGCAAGTGTGAGGGCAGGCGTGAATTAACGTTACTGGCTTGGAGTCTTGTCATTGCTTAGAAATCTCATAGTTTACAATTAGTTGTAAGGTTTGCTAAGTCAAACCTCTAAGCAAGGGCCACAGTGTTCGATACCACAAAGATAAATGTATCAGTAATGTAAGAATGTGATGGAAATATTTGATTATCATTAAGATGAGCATTTGAAGCATCCTGTGGAGTTAATAGTTCTCTGCTGTAGGCATTTTCAATTTTCGGTTCATGTACTTGTTTTTTGCAATTATGCAATTAGTGCCTCCCTCCGTGCTTAACCTTTTGGTTTCTCCAGCTAACCAGTTAGCAAATTATCACCCAGATGGTTAACACTAAGATAAGAGGGTTGTTACCGAACTAGTGACCCAGCTGGAGTGAATAAACAGAACCGTGTCTCTGGGGCTCTGTTTATACCACCGTCTTCCAGGCAAAGAATAATCAGCTTAGGCAAACAAGGCTTCAATTTCAAGAATAAACTTTGATGATTCTTCACCTCTGAAAGTCATTACTGTGTCAGTCACTGATAGCACATTGGATCTGTTTGTTTTCATCTAATAATCTCGCAAAAGCCTCACAGTGGGTCGCTGTGTGCTCTATATGGCATCGTTTGCTCTTTCCTGTTCAGGATCTATGCTCTATTCCATTAGAAGACAATTAAAGGAGCACTTCATAACCTCCTAACATGATTTCATTGGGGATGCAATAAATAATACAAGTCACCAAAACAATATTGCATTGAAAGAGAAAGGATTTTTTTTTTTTTTTAACTCAAGCAAAGTTGTCAAGGTTATTCTGTCCACCTGAGGCTTCCTTCTCCAAAATAAATCTGCAAGGTCCACACTCTTAATCCAGCAACAGACACTGCATGATAACATGTTTTGGGGGAGTGACTAAACAAAAAGTTGTTTGCGTGCAGCCATTTTTCAACTCATTATCTTTGAAAGTGCTTCATCAATTCCGCACAGTATAACAAGACTCAGTAGTATGAGCTGGTGCAGCATCACATGCTATGTGATATACTGTGCATCAGTGTTTGTGAATCATAGCATACGAAACTTCTGAGTCAGGCCAAAATTTATGTCGTTTTCATTTTATGGGAATAATTAGTACAGATTGATGGACATAGCAATTTCTTTTCAGTAGGGTAGGATGCACATTCAAAAAGCAGCAACAGCGATGGACACAATTTCTTTCTTCACGGAAACTTCCGTGCATAAAACAGACAATAGATTGTTTAAATGTTTTATAATTGTTCACATCTGTGACTAAAGCCTCTGAGATAACTTTTATTATTTCGAGTTTAAACGATAAAAGAAGGAAAACAACTCCTGAAATTTGCCAGTAGAGGTGTGAAATGACAGAAAGCGTCCACAAATAGACTTAAAATGACTCAAAGAGACTGAAATTAGACCTAATTTAACTATAAACTGTCAAATGAACAAAACTCAAGGCTCAAAACAGCCAGAAATGAAGGATGGAGGGGCCCTTCCCATGTCTGTGCCCAGGGGCCTTATTTCTTCAAACTGGTCCATGTCTCTTTGTAGCAGAGGGCTGCTAGTTCAGTTCCTGCACTGGCAGAATAAACACAGGTGAGGAAAGTAAAATAGCAGTGCTTGTGCAAGTGCATAAACACCCGCTTGGCTGCAGTGGCCAACCGACCAGACTGTGGGTCATTTTCCATTTGCGTGACAGCCAAAAAGATTTTAGTTTATTAATAAGTAGGTCAAAGAAATCCGACAGTCTGTTTGATCCAAGGGTTAGACGACAAAGAGGCATAAAGGTTTGAAGCAGCTCAGAGTGTCACCGTCACTCCACAACCACTTTAAAAAAGAGACAGTGCTCACTCCTCCCAGACTGCCTACCTGTCAGCTGAAGAGGCCATCAAAACCCGCTGTGACAAAGTGACACGAGAGAACCGTCTGGAAGCTGTCTTCCACTCAGACAGCCATGTCACCCTGCTGCCGGCTCTGCAATGGCGTCCGGGAAACATGGGGATTAAACCCAACGTTACCTTCGAAAACAGGGAAGCTTCCCGAGGCTGCTCTGCGCGACGAGTCGCTCTCGTGTCGCGCGGTGTTTGTTTATGTTGCGGCGGAGAACATTCTGTCAGTGACATGGTTGGATCCAAAGCAGTGTAATGACTTTGTGCTAATACACCCACAAGCAACCAATGAGCCGTATCACCAAGATTATAAATTATTAACAGTCTGAAGACCAAATGACAAAACCTGATTGCAGGTTCATACAATTATTCCTTATTTTAATGAGCCAAATAATGCTTGACACATAACATAACTAAGATTAAGTAACACCGTGCAGTTTCTGATTGCTTCCCATCTTTCTTTTTTTTTTCTTAAAGACAGTGAACTCTGTGGTTGTGCCTCTCAACCGATTCGAAACTATGACATGATCCTGAACTGACCGAACTCGAGACACAGGCAGTAATGGGAGAACTTAATTGCTTTAGTGCTTTCTAGTCTTTGATGTCTCTGCTTCCCCACTAACTCCAAAAAAGTGCCCTGTAACTCGAATATTTCCATAGATCTTGGCACCGTACCATGACATTGCAGCTACTGCTGTTCCCCTCACATCTTCACTTCCAAAGCTCATCGCAGCACATTCAGTGAAATCTGTCAACTCTTCAATCAATCGTAGCTCGTGCGACTTACGCAAAAGCATTGTGTAATTAGCGCTGCCCTCTTTTCACTAGTCCTGCTTCTAGGCCTATTTTCAATAAGAAACATTTAAAGATATTTATTTTTTAAGACATCCCTGGGATTGTGCTCCGTCTCTTGGTAAAAAAACTTGCATTTTCAATGTCAACTCTGCTGTGACTCATACCCAGGCATGCAGCACTATCTAATCCTGAACAACCATATTCAGTTGATGGTCTGTATTGCAGGACATTCCGCGGGATCAGGAACACCCTCAAGCGCATTGCCCGACTTCTTGTCATCTCCCATCTTAACTTCTCTCTGCTTATAAGCTCATGAAATAATCTTAAGCTACTCAAAAGTCATTGAACTTAACCAAATTAAACCAAGTTTTCTACTCTCACTTCCTCCACTGGTTGCCTAGAGCCACTTACATCAAATCTGAGAAGCTGATGTTTACATGCAGCACCTCTGGGCCCTTTGGCCTGACTTTTGCTATCACAAGACAGTCATAGATCTCACCTTCATGCAGTTTCCACCTTGCCGCGAGGTGACATGTGATATTTCTTCACGGTAGAAAATGTTTCCTGTCTCATTTTGCCTTTTCATATAACTGCTGTGTCTTTCTAGCTGCGCTAATAGAGTTGCTGTAGGGACTGTTGGATGGATTGCATTGATACTTAGAACATTTAGTGTTTGGTCCCTGACATTACTGATTCCATGACTTTTCCGGAGATGATATCTGTGGTCTCAACCAATGGATGAGCTGCAATTAAACATTAATGCACTCGCAGGTTAACTTATAATCACCTTGGTGATTAACTCTTAACCTTTATAACTGGTGTCATCATCAGGTCAAAATCTTTAAATGTCCAAATATGTGCAAAGAATGATAAGCTTCTGTTGGGATCAAATATTTTACATGTCACGGTAAAATTCAATCTCTGCATTTAGCCCATCCCTCTGGGGGGAGCAGCAGGGGAGGCGGAGCTGCGCGTCGCTCTCAAGGACCTGCTGAATGGGCTCTAGCCTTTGAGCCACCAGGCTGCCAAAACTGTGCTTCAGGTGAGGCTCGAACTTACAACCTCAGCGTGGCTTTGCTGCATACTGTTACATAAGTACTGCGCACTGAACGATTGCACCACCAGAGCTTCATGACACTTAACATTTAGCATTAAGCACAGCTTTCTTAGTACAGCATTTTTTTTTTAACAAATACTATTACATTTGTCAGTAACCTCTTTGCCGTCTGGACTATTTTACTCTTAGATTTCATCTCACTATCCAATGCAAAGAATTTTGAGTATTTAGCCCAGGCATCTTCTGTGATGTAGTCCTCCCATCTCATATCTTATAGTTCTGTTTCGTACATGAGTCGTTTTATTAGGCACAAAAAGCATGATGGGATGTGATGCCATAGGGTCTGGATGTTATTTGGAGAATTCAGCATTTCCAAAAGGTAAAAGTAAAAACTGTAAGTGTTGGACTTGGATTATAAGATCTGCCTGCGAAGATACAATTCAGACAATGGCTATTTGGACAGTTACACACAACAAAACGCTACACAGAGAGGACCCAGACAGAAAACTGGGTTGGACCCATTTAAGCTCAAAGAACACAAAACTATGTCACTGCCCAAAAACTAGTCTTGTACTTGCAGTCTGGACTGTATATCAAGGAGGGCTGACACGGCATATTTATGGAATTTGAGGATGAGGAAAAAAGTTTTTTTCTTCAGCTTGTAACAGTGATTTTGTAAGGATTTTTTTTCACCGACCTACAACATTTTCGAGCTCAAAGGAAAATGAAAGGTCAGAAACACACAATTGATTCTCAAGTTCACAGGCAGTCGATGAAAGGATGACAAAACTGAAGTAATGGCATCTTTTGGCTCCTTGAGACAACGCATGTTTGTTTGAACAAACATGCGTGACGCAAAAAAACAAAACAAAAAAAAAAACGAAGGACTTCCTGCATGCTGTAGATCACTATCGAGATGACACGTTTCACATGCGCTGCCCTTGTTAATGGGATTTTGAATGTTTTAATTTGTTGATGTGCACACTACACAAAAAGTATGAGTCAAATGTTTTTGATGGATGGAAAATCTTTTCAACCCAAGATGCAAATAAGGCATGTTTGATGTCTCGGTACAGAGGCTTGTTGAACTTTTTTAAAGATGTCTCAGTGGGAAACTAATAAATTTACTTAGTTGACAGGTTTTGGGGATTGTAGCTTTAGTCGTTTGTGTTAAAAGTGCACTAAAAAAAGCTCTTAATGGTGTTGCATAAGAGCCTCCCTGGGATTTAACTAACAAAAGTAATGCTGTTTTTATGAGATGAGTCCCCTGGGTTATGATTAAAAAAAATAAATAGATAAAATCAATTTTAGGAACAACAAAAGATTAGAGAAAAAAAACGAAAGGTAATTTGAATCAGAATCTTTCTTTGATAAACACATTTATCTCTGAGCCTGCTGATCAACTAATTAAAAGTTCAATTAGGCATAGCCATCTAAGTACAGATAATTGTTCATTAGAGGTTGGAGCTCTTTCTGATGTACCTCTGATGTTCCTCTACACTGTAAAAATGTCCTGGCTTAGTCAGTTTAAAATCTGCAACCTGGCTGCCTTAAAATCTTGAGGAAGGAGAATCTTTGAACTGTTTGTGAATCCAAAACGGTATCTCAAGCTCCGCAAACCTTAATCCTAGTTGACACAACAGAAATCAAACCTCTAGAACCTCTAGAAGGCTATCAATGCATCAAACAGGACAATAATTGGACAGACATGGAGTGGATGACTTCAATTCTTTGTTGCGCACTGTCAAAGGAAAGACCTGCCAGTCGAGGCGCCAGAAATACAGAAAATCACCCCTTTGTTGGAGGCAACTTGATACATAGCTAAGGAAAACACATTCTCTGTGAATGTGAGGGTACGTTTTTTTTTTTATTTCATAATGATGAATACCTGAGGGGCTGTGCACAGCATAGTGGGGAGTAAAGAGCAAAGCAGAGCTGCAGCCGAGCAGGGAGAGGGAGGGCTGGGCTGTGTCTGATTTTAAGTCTACCACCACTGTCTGGACTTGCATATTGCAGCTGTAATCAGTGTTTCACATGCAGGAGAAGCTTGCACACTGTGGATCCGTACAGATCACGGACCAACTATGGTCCATTACACAACTATACACCGCTGTGTTAGTCAGTATAGAATATACTGTGTGGAAGCATTTCCTGTTTACTCCCGTGCACATTTGCTTTTTCTAATCCTCTGTGTTGCCTCAGTCACGTGCCGATGAAAAAATAACCATGGAACATTGGGACGACGGGTTTGTCCTTTGCCCTTCTTTCCAATACTCGAGGGCAGTGTTTGTGTTTGCAACCCACAAATTATTTGGAAGTTTAGTATCCCTACCCCTTTTATCCGAGCACTCATTCGCTCATCTTTCAAGCCAGCTTTAAAGCGTTTTTGTTGTGTTTTTTTTTCCCGAAGCCTGTGTAAACAGTGGGCCTGGAATAATTCATATGGCAACCGGGATGCATTTGGTTTGAACACTCCCTCAGGCTGTTCGCCATCCAACACCTTACCTTTGTGCTCCAGATAGTTTCCCGAGAATGCAGCTGGAGAGTGAGACACCCTGCCAGCTCATAGCTTCATTCTCCTGTCCCTTTCTGCTGCTTTCCTTTGCCTCCTCCCTCCCACTTTTGTATGTGGTGCTGCAATTTCTGCCTAAATCATCTTGTTTCTCTCAAGTACATTTTTCTTTGACAGTTACCATCACACACTGCTCTTCAGGGCAAATTTATTTTCTTTCATTTTTTGCCTAATTAATTTCTGAAGAATAACAATAGCAAGTACAATAGTAGTTTTTTTTTGACCTGGCAATCTGGTAAATTAGCTCATATTTATCAATTACTAATCTATCTTTGGGCTAATTGTGCTCAGTATAAGGAATGAAAAAACAAATCTTGTTACTGCTGTTCTGCTTTTTGTCATCATGACAGCACGTTTTCATGCTTTATTTGGCTCCGTGCGCTGTGTCATTGTAGCCAGTCCAATCATCTGCAAGCAGTAGATCAAAAGAGCCAATATGAACAGAGGTTACTTGTTATTGAGTCATAAATTAAACACACATTTCCTCCGATTTCATTGAGGCTCTAAGGAGGACATTGCATGTGGTGCATCTTGGACGCAACGAAACCGGTGAATCAATTTATGACAGTCTTTGACAACACGGATTGACGGAGCTAATTTATTCATATGCATGCTTGGCTGCCATTGCATCACGGAGCTACAGCAGGAAAAGCGCGGCCATCCAGGAGCAATTGTTCATCTCAATGTCGTTTTTATGCTCATTTGCTGTCTTTTAACGACCAAAAGAAAGTAAATAAATACCATCTACAGTGCAATGCAATACTATAAATGGTGCAAACAGGAATGGAATCCTTCTACTTGAAAATAGATTCTCTTCTGTTTTATTAAAACGTCTTCCAGTCAATCAGGATTCATGCTACGCACTGCATTTTACCAATCTATAAATTTTTGGCACAGTACAAAGTGTATAAAGTATATTTTATTTATCCCTATTGTATTTTTTGAGTCTCTATCTCTGAGCAAATTATTACATCATGATGTTGTAGTAAATAAAACAACTGGCAGATGGTAACATACTGAACAATGCACACTACAACTGACATCCACTCCCAAGCATTGATTTTCCTCGCACCATCCTACGAGATTTCTGGCTCGATACGTGCATTCTATTCACTCAAGACTTTCCAACTGCTTCGAATAGTATTACGCACGTTGGAGTTCCACAGCATGAAACCACAGGATTAAAATGGCTTAAAGCGCCTGTTAAAATGGTTATTGTATGTCAAGTTGAATGGTCATGCAAGTACCCACAGTTTTATTTGGTCATTTTCACACTCACTTAAAATTATACCCACAAGGGTGTTAAATATGTAGAGATGTAGAGGGAGAGAAAGATATATTCCGATTTTATAGCGATCCACATAAATTGTTGCAAGTTGCGATGCCGACTATGAAGAACCTTAGTGGTTAAACTATAATCTCAGTTTTTTATTTTTAATACTATAATTTTTTTATACTCTAATCTCAATGTACAAAGTTAAATGCGCTCCAAGTGGAAAAAAAGCAATGAACTCTCACTGTTGTTTTAGGCAGGACAATATTGAGATAGATGAGGCTTTGATTGTTGGAGAGCAAAAAACATTATGATTAATGTGTAATTCATCAAAACATGTAAGTACCTACTGAGTTTATCCACTTATAGTAGAATAACAAGTTCTTCATCATTTGTAAAAGCATTCACCATTTTAAAAGAATAGTAGTTTGTAATTGTTATCAAGTTTATTTTTATTTTCAAAAGGAAGTCCAGCCTCAGCAGTTTGCAGGGATGTCCCTTTATTATATGCAAATGGAATGAACTAGAAATCAAGGCAGTCATTATTAGTTATCATGCCAATATTCCAACCACGCATTAGCTCTAACCCTAATCCCCCTGTGCACTGGACTTAAGGCAGCACATGAAACGATGGGGGGAGTTTGATTCGGTACCTTCTTGTGCCACCCGATCGTGCCCAATCTTTCCCTGTCAAAAAACACGTAGTTTTTGCTGTTGCAATTGCAAACATTTCTAAATGCGAAATCATGCCTGATTTTCAGTCTCCACCTTGGACCTAGAGCACAGTTATCACTACAACCAGCTTCAAATTTTTTGCACATAGTAAGAATACTTTCTTTTAAGTGTGTGCTTGAGGGAAGGACACAGCCAAAAATAATATGTTATTTTGGTTTGTTTGTAGTAGGCAGATGTCAGTCATGCTCCAGTCCCTCCCTACGCCAGGGTGAGTAATTAATTTTAGCCTACACAGCAAGTGGATTTCCTGTTGGCCACCCCCGCTACCTGTTGCCCTGGCAATGCTGTATAGTTATCGATAAAGTTGATAAAGAAATGCTTGGGCATGCACCTGACGGATTAGCTCTGAAATCCCCTGAGTGTGTAAGCGCAGCAGCTAGACGGCACACACCAAGTCCCCCCTGACAATCATCATCTCACAGAAAAGTTTGGCTCAGGTGCAGAGGCTGAGAAGAATGCAATTTTCTGTAGATTTGTTTGTTTTGGTTTGTCGTGTCCGTAATGCTGCTTTTAGAAAAGTTGTTATGGCAGATCCAGAAGCTGTGAGCTGAAAAATGAGAGCTTTGTTTGCGGAGACGGCATTGATTGGATCTAAACAAGTCCAAAGTTCCAATCAGTCTGAAGACCAAACAGGCTTAAGTCTAAACAAACTAAAGTGCCCGTCAGTCCATAATGAGGACGTCAGATGCAAATAAAGTGATGCCATGAGATTATTGTTGTAACTACACACCTGTGCTGGATTTGTAGGAGCTTTACTTTAAGCTCTACCTTTGGTGGAATTGTGTGGCAGTACAGTATAATGGTGTATAGTAAAAATATCATTTGAAAAGTTACAACATTGATTGGGAAATGCTGATTAAAATGCATTTACTTTATAGTTCCATGAGAAAAACACTGTAAATATTAAGAATGACATGCTGTATTAAAAAGAGATTTATTAGTTTAGCTATAACCCAAACACACATTTCATGCATTACACAATTAATAGTATATTTAAAAGAAGTCTGAGCATGAATCACAGCTCTGTTCAGAACCTTGTGTGTAAAATCTATTTAACTTCAGAAACTTGCGGAAAATTGCCACAGAGCCTTGAGCAATAATGAAAGCATTTCACTAGCTGGTGAGAATCCAATTAATGCCTACCAGTCTATAAATTAGATAGGTATTTCACCTGTCAGTCAAGCTGTCAGTTTGATGACATGGTTAGTAATAGTCGGTCTCAGGCATAAATATTAAAGTCTTAAACGGCTGTAAAATTAGCAGAAACTAATTTTATCTCCGCTAACGTGAAGGAGAAGATGAGAGGTGACTATTTTCTTCTATTCGTATGCATTGCAGCCTTAATTAAGTTTTATTGTCATGTGTGGATGACAGGGGGGCGTAAAAAAAAACAAAAACATGTTCACAGTTCGTATGTTTTGCCTGCGGGGGGCTGGAATGATGTGTTACCCCAAATTCGCAAGACTGCATTTACAGCTCCGGCGTGAGAGCTAGTTAAGTAGCCTTTCTTGGTAACACTTAGCCACAAGATGCACAATGTCCCATCTCCCACAGTACAAGTGGGAGAAAAAAGTGTAGTGACTAACGGCATGGGATTAGACCCCTCCTTATTTCAGGGAATAAAAATGGTGCTTCACAGTAGCAAAAACACAAGCAAAAATTAACTGTGCGTTCGTATTAATGACTTTGATGCAGCGCTGACTGTAAAGGAACATAAACTACAGTAACTAAAGTTCACATTACGAGGAGGCACTAGCAGTGCTGTCGATTCCCAGCAGGAGCCGGTTCATTATCACAGTACCCTGCAATTGTCTGTCAAGTATCATCGCCCCGGATTCTGGCACGCTTTTTTTATTAGCCGTTCATGAACACAATTGTTTCGTACATTTTTCTTGTGAACACCAAACAAGGTGAGTTATAGCGAACAGCACAGGCCAATCCATCATACTTTGTCAAAAACTGGAAAAAACGCATTTGTTTTGCTCGGGCCCCCTACAGGTTGACAACATGGCTGCTTGTGTGTATATATAATATGTTTACAAGCCACGGTTGACTTGTATATGCACTAAATTTAATAATGCAACACTGTGATGCTCACTGTGGCTACAAGGAAACAGCATTTCTTCCTTGACTGTTGAAAGTCTTGAGGGCTGCGGGGGCATGGAGCCAGGTGAAGGCCGGGCATTTGTGGCAAAGTAATGAGGTGGCAGGTGTTGTGTGGTCTGGCAGGAGGAGCCAGACCTGTCTTCCTGTGGGTGCTGATTGACAGATGGGAAAAATAGCGAACCCTGTCTGGCGAATCCCTGCTGCGTGATGGATGGAGGTGTGACCGAGGAGCACCAGAGCACATTTGGATGCAGCTTGTTAATCTGGTTTGACAGAGGAGGAGAAGCAGCTGAATCTGCCTCCTGATATCGATCTACAACCAGCTTTTAGATTTTAGATTGTTTTCACCTAATGCAGGTTTTTTTCCTCTGTGAGATTTTGACTCGTTTTCTTATGATTAGCTGTATTTAATATTGGCCAATATCTCTTACTGCCTCTAAGACCACAGACAAACACATTCTTAGTCTCCTTCACATGTCAAACTGCACCTAAAAGCAGGAAGAGGACTGGGAAAAGCATAACTACTTGAATGCCGTTACTAAAGAAGCGCGTCTGGCAACTGTCATTGTTAGTATTTGTTTTATCCACACATTCACTTGTCCATCTGTCTGTTTAGCCATCCAGGCAGACAGATGTTTCTAAACTGCATGCGAGCTTTCCGGCTACTTTTGAAGTTTTTCAATATGCAAAAACATGAGACAGAACTGAAACTTAAACAAAGATTAAATCAGTATCAAATCAATCAAAGGCTGTGTATTAGTAGTGATTCATAAATTAGCTTAATCCATAAATCTATTAATCCATAACTCCCCAACTGTAATCCTAACCTAAACCTACAGTTTTTAGAATAACCCTTTATTAACCATAAAACCAAAGGTTATCCCTCAAATAGCCATTTAAAGGGAGCATGAAAACAGCCCACAAATGTTTTTTTTTCAGAAATATTAATTTATGTAATTGATTTGATATTGAATCATTAACTCATTCCCCTTAAAGTTTTGTCGAAATTTCTGTGATTGATTTTCCAACAGCTTTTCTAAAAAAACTGGGGGATGAATGTGGCAGTGTTTTTATGATGTTTTAAATTGCAAGGTCATGCAGAATTCGCAGGGGATCGGCTGAATTAATTACTGCGATTGAAACAGCACAAATTCCTTGAGGGACTGATTAACAAATCCACAAATGTGCTGTTTCCTGATCTTGTCAGCTTAGACAGAAGTTTCCAACAGTTCGCCTGTCTCCTGAACGGGATGGATGCACCTTGAACAGTAGACTCGCCAGATGGGGATTCCCTAGATGCACCTGAAAGGAAATGAAGCAGGGGAGTTTTATTAATTTACCTTTAGTTCATGAAGGGTGTAATGACGTGAAAGAACACATTCCACCATATTTCCTTACACTGCAGTCATTTTGTTATAGAAGCCGTAGGCAGCAGAGTTAGACAGACAGCGTAGACTTGCGATGCCACAGGACGTACAAAGTCTACGCCGTCAAGTTGAGGAACTTAGCAGGTTAGATGCAGCAGCTGATGAAGCTGCCCGGGAGAGAAGAGCAGGTCTTGGGGTTCATGTTAACACGCCAGTACAAAATGTTTAAAATGCAAAACTCGCATATTCTTACAGTTGCCCCCTACCAAATTAGTAAACATGTGATGTTTAAATCTGCCCTTACATGTGGATTGAGGCATGTTCTGGTTTGCCTGTGATACACTGTTTCCAACATTGGACAGATGGAATTCTCCCCATTAGTGCAAAGATGGGGACACGATCACTGCCAAGTACGTTGAGATCAGGCCATCAGAAACCGGATGGATGGTGGGTTAATTGTTAAGTAATGAGTATTGTACTTTACATTATATTCTTACAACATTATTTTTTCATCACGTCAGAAGAGTAAATTACATATTATATTGAATTTGTAAAATATGCTACACGGATGATCAACAAACGGAGCAGGTAATTAAACACTGTTGATTATTATTTGATTTGCTCTCAGCTCACATACTGCAATTTTAATAGGGCCCACCATATTTTCTCCAGATAACCTCAAGATCAATATTTGTTAGATTAGCTCCCTCAGCTCTGTTCTTTTTTTCAGTGAAATATTTGGTTACCAACACATGCAGTACACACGCAGCGTTCATACATTTTTTATTCTCAAATATTAAGATCAATCCGAAGGTGTTTACTTCAAGAATATACAATTGGATTTCATCAAATGATCATACTTATCAAAGCAATTTAGTTCAGTTTTTGTACGGCACTGTCAGGTTTCTCTTTTCAGTCTTTTCTCGTTTGCGGTTTACAGAAGAGGCCACCGTTAGCTTGGAATGCTGATGAAAACCTATGTTAAAGTTACATGCAACTTCTAGCCTCCCAGCTGCTATCCATGTGCTACGTTTGACCCTATAGCGAGGGTCATGGTCACGCAGGAATGAGCGTCACCGTAGCACAAGTTACATCTAATGGAATGCAGTGACTCAGTGCATGAACCATCTGGGTCCTGTGGTCGGCGTTGGTAGTGTGGGCAGGGCGGCGCATGATTGAACCCTAACGCACCACAGTAAGAACTGATAAATAAACTGTGTCTGGTTAAAATTCCCCTCAGTGCCCTCCTGTTATGCCTCTCTGCGCAAGCAAACATGCGCACTTCTCAGTAGCCAGACGGGTTCAAACTACATAACTGTTGATGAAGGTGAACCATCCTTATGTGCATCATTGGGGTATCCAGATAGATGGAGACCTTACTTGAAAATAAAACAAAAAATACTACTACTTTTCACCACCCATGATTGGATGGTTTTAAGATTAAATCACAATTCTATCTGATGAAGGCACAAAGGTCTCTGTCTCAACGGCAGAAGAAATAATAAATGAAAACCCAAAACATGAAGCTTTTCAAAGGCAAAAAACCCAATGGGTCAGAGGAGGAGCCAGCTAAAGAAGCACCTGCATTTAGCAAAAAACTCTATTTCCCTAGTAAGTGAAGGTGTCCTTTATATCAGTTTGCCCGCACTCAAAAACCACACGCTGTCATTGGAGATCTAATTTTACCTGCTGCCAAAGCCATTATTCGGGGAATAATATGTGATGAGACTGCACAGAAAGTTGATACAGTGCCGTTCTCTGACAAAACGGCAGCCGGGGATGTACGGTCCCGGATGTTTCATTTCAGCTTTTGGAAGAGGCGAGAGCCAGCTGATATTTAATATTGTTTCTGAATGAAAACACAGATGTAACTGATGCCACACAGCTGCTTGTTTATGCTTTATGTCTAAATGAAGAGCATTTTGGAGAAGTAACAATATTATGGTCACCATCTCTGACTGGGGAGATTATGCAAGTACTCCGTCACAAATAGACACTAGTTTTTGGTTAAGAAGTTTTATATGTACAGGTGTAACATTTTGTAGTTATTAACAGGATTTCTGGGTGAAAAATTAATAGCTTCCCATATTTCATCTCCAACAACAGGTGTGACGATTGCTGACTATCCCCAGAATTACTCTCAAAGATGTGTGAAATTACCAAGAGCACATTACCCGTTGATTCATCGCGTTTGGAGCATTCGCAGTAATTTCCTGTGATGACCTTCGGTGCGTGATCCGATGGCAGTATGGATTAGTTGCGCTCTCTCGGATTCTAGCTGTTTGTCCCCTCATCATCATCTCTTTCCTCGAACAGATCAGAGCAGATTGGTGCCAGCCTTAATCTGAGAGATCCACATTGCTAAGGCAGCTGCTGGTTGACCAAGAGGTTGGCGCTGCCGCCACCTTGTAATGACCACGACAGCTGGTATGGCACAGATCCTCATCGCAGTGTTTGAAGACACAAGTGTGCTGGATCATTGTGCTCTCTGTGTCTGCCACCTTACAGTAATGAGCGTTACTCTGGGTGGCAAGCTTTTAGTAATAGGTTTACTGTGTAAGTGTGTGCTGTTGTGCATGAATTTGAATGGTACAATTTATCACACAGGCGCACTATTCATCACCGCTGTGCTCTTATCTTTTGTTTTTTGCTTTCCATACATTTGTGTCACTTGATTCCTTTCTTCTCATTTCCTGTGCTTTCCTGTAAATCCTTTCCCCTCCTTCTTTTTTTTTATTTTTTATTTTTTTTCCAGTACAGATCCTCTCTTGGTGTGTGCTGCAGCAGATGCTCACAAGGCAAAAATCTGGATGGATTACAGAGTCTAACAGATGCTGTTACTGTTTCCACCAGTCATGGAAGCTACCCCAAATCAAGCCGAATGCATGTGTGCATGTGCTGTACAGTGTGTATGCAACAGATGAACTTCACTCAAATGCTGCAAATAGTGAAGAAATGTAAAGATAAATCCTACATTCTGAGGAAAATAGCAAGCAATTTGTGTTACGTATACATGTAAAAAACTAAATTCAGACACAGACTATCAAGTAGTCATTGGCTCAACATCTTTTTGAAGAAGAACATCCTTTCCTCCCTTTTCAGTGCAGCTTAATGCCTCCTGCAGTGGAAGCTGCTGGATGTGGTGAAAATACAATTACAAAACTCTGCTCTGATCTTAATACTTTCATCCAGAGCCCCCTTCACCCAGCTCACTGAAAACCCAGCCCAGCTAAACAAATTGTGAGAATCCTCTGCCCTTGTGTAGCCTTTCACTTCTTTTCTTTTGTCTTTCTCTGGAAAAAAAGTAGAGGAAAGTGTTGACCAGTAAATTTTATGTAAGACTGTCCACCACACCAGAGCATCTATGTAAGCTTTTGCTCAGGCTCTGCTAAACTCTTAATCAAACTAAAGGAGGACACATACAGTACTTACAACGCAGCCATTTAGTGCAACACTCACCCACTAATCAGAGAATAGCTCATCCATATTCAGACCTAATATACAGACTTTAGCACATAGAAAAATGGCTGATCATATAGGAAAGACATAACATCTAAAGTTTTTATTATGCCTTCTCTCTTCTTCTTCCCCACAAACTCACTAAAACAGCAGTTAACACCTTTTGTCCTCTCTCAAGGGTATGTGTAGGTCTGGCTGAGCGCGTTTGAGTTATTCAATCTATGAAACACAATAATAATACGAAGAAAGCGTGATGGCAGAGCCGGCATTGATTGCTTCTCTGTGCTGCAAATGCACTGTGCTTTATCCTAGGAGCAACGGTTTGGAACTATACGAACGTTATATCTGTTGTCGTGATATATGGTGTTCAATATCCTGCATGTAACCAAACTTAGTTCACAATACAAAAATGATAGGAAATGAGAAATTTCCTTTACAGTGCATTTATTCTCCCACTCTTACCAACAATTAACCTGGGAAACATGACGTATATCGATACCATGAGCCAGTGCCTAAAATGTATTTCAATATGATTCATCCACAATAAAATATTGTTTTGGGTAAGTAATTTGCAACAGATGGCTGGATGCAATTTGAGAGGAAAGCAATGAGAGCAGCGAAATCCAATTCAAAATACAAGACTGTATTTTGAAAGAAAAGATTGCTTTATGGTGAAACACAGTAGATATTAGAGATTTTATTTGGGATGGGGAAAGACAAAAGACATATGTATTCCTGAAAAGAATTGATGACTTTGTTTTCCAAATATAGATATATAATATATATAGATTTAGCTAAACATAGTAAGCAGGGACGTAGTAATTTAGTATTCACTGCAATGACAGCCCCGTTCTTTTACATGCACTGTTTGCTGAATAAAGTTATCAGCTAAAAACCACAAATTTTGACGATTCTTGATTTATATGTCGCTAAACTATGCGCTTAAAATGAAGCTGACGCTGAGGGATCCACGTGGTACAACCCAGGAATAACTGTAGGAAACAAAAACGTATACTTTGGGAAATCTACATCACAGCGCGGTGGTGGAGTGGTTAGCGCTGCTGCCTCACAGGTGGAAAGTCCCTGGTGTGAATCCCAGAGTTTGCATATTCTCCCCGTGCTTGTCTGGTTTTCCTCGGGGTTACTCCGAATTCCCTCCACAGCCCAAAGACATGCGTGTTAGGTTAATTGGTGACTCGAAATTGCTCGTAGGTGTAAATGTGAGTGTGAATGATCGTCTGTGTTTGTGTCTCTCTGGATAAGCAGTTATAAATAATGGATAGAAGAAAGAGAAGCATTAACTCAGTCCTAATGATATACAAGTATGAAGATAAATGCAGCTCAGAAGTTGTGTCTTACATAAGGGTACTTTGACTGGCCTGAGAGAAAAAGATTTTTGTGGAGGACCATTTTGCATTACTGGATATTATGCAGATTGCCTCAAAATGTTAGGAAATGTTATGTAGTACTCTGCAAAATAATGTGAGAATTTACGATTAATATGGCAAAAACGATAAGAAGATATTGATAAAGAAATATGGACTCATGTTATCTGAAGCAATGTAAATTGGAATGGAGCAAATGTATTCGTGTTGTCTACTCAGTCTGCTGCTGTGTTTCTGCTCTTGGCTTCGGGCCAGTTCTGGCAGGGTTTATTCAGTTCATTCAAATTAACAGAAACAACTCAAACTAACTTCCACTGGAGAAGGACTGAAGACTCTTTGTAGAAGTTTACAAATCCCAAATTAACAGTCAGTCTCCTTCACAGCTCTGCGTCTCTGTCACATCATATCCATAATGACTCTCTCCCCATGCTCACCTCATGACTTTTTTAAACACTTCCTGATGCTGTCGTCATAGCACTTGCCTATTTCTGACAGAATCTCACGGCTGATAATCATTTAAGTAATTCGGTCGTAAATGGGATCATTGTTTTTCACTTTTTTTTTAAATGAAATGAAGCGAGAGACATTATCGTTTCTGGCATTCAACGTGAACAATTATTTCAGAACATTATCATGAAATACTGTAGCTACTTCCTGATGGCACTTCCTGTAAAGGTCTGACACTGAGGGAAGCTTAAAGAGGATGAAATATGTGCAGAATACACAATTAATGAAAGGATGGTGCAAAGACATTTGACTTTAATACTAGCCGCAGGATTTACAGTACAATTAAACCCGCTCCCTTACAATATTAGCAGGAGATCATAATTGTGTCAAACCCATTTTTCTACTAAGATCCAAATGAAATGTAGCAAAGTCAATAAAAAGACATGGTCGTATTAGCTTTCATTATTAATAACATATATTTAAGCTTATTTAATTGCATTGTGGAGGATGATACTGTATATTAGAATAGTGGCAAACGATTTTAGTGGAAAACGTGTCCAGAACTGAGGACAGTTTAGCCATTCTGTGCTGAGGCTGCACGTATTGTGTGCATAGGTGCAGCACATACTGCAGCTAGTAAACAGGCTTTGGGTTCACACGAACTGTCATGCAAGTAAATGGTATAACTCATAACTCATTATAACTCATTTGAGAGTCTTACTCTTAGCCTTTCACACGCAAACTGGAAAACTCAAAAACCACTATTATTTGTTATCGTGTACCGTCCTCCAGTCCCTTATTCAGAGTTTTTGATTGAATTTTCTGATTTTCTATCTGATTTAGTGCTTAGTACAGATAAAGTCATTATAGTGGGTGACTTTAACATTCATGTAGATGCTGACAGTAACTGCCTGAGCACTGCGTTTAATTCATTACTAGATTCAATTGGTTTTTCCCAAAATGTAAATAAACCCACTCACTGTTTTAGTCACACATTAGACCTTGTACTTACATATGGCATTGAAACTGATAATTTAATAGTATTTCCTCATAACTCTCTTTTGTCTGACCATTTTCTAATAACATTTGAATTTACAATAACGGACTATACAGCAGTTAGGAAAAAATTCCACTACAGCAGATGTTTATCTGAAAATGCTGTGAATACATTTAAAGAAATTATTTCTTCATCTTTTTCACCACCATGTGTCAATGCTATGGTGAGTAGCCATCTTACTCCTGTACAAATTGATTACTTAGTTGACGATTCTGCAGCCTCATTGCGTATGATACTAGATACAGTTGCCCCTCTGAAAAAGAAGGCAGTGAATCAGAGGAGGCGACCTCCATGGTACAATTCACAAATGCACAGCTTAAAGCAGGCGTCACGAAAATTAGAGAGGAAGTGGCGTTCCACTAATTTAGAAGAATCCCGGTTAGCCTGGAAAAACAGTTTAAAAGTGTACAAAAAAGCTCTCCGTGATGCCAGAACAGCATATTATTCCGCACTAATAGAGGAAAACAAGAACAACCCCCGGTTTCTGTTCAGCACTGTAGCCAGGCTGACTAAGAGCCATAGTTCTGTTGAGCCTAGTATACCCTTAACTTTGAGCAGCAATGACTTTATGACTTTCTTTACTGATAAAATTGCAGCCATTAGGGAAAAGGTTCACCAGATCCTCCCTACAAATATTACAGATAGATCTTCATGTACAACAGCTCTAGAATCCTCAATAAGGCCCCAATCCATCTTAGACTGTTTTTCACCCATAGATCTCACTGAGCTAAGTTCAACTATCGCCTCCTCAAAACTAACAACATGTCTTTTAGACCCTGTTCCAACCAAATTGCTTAAAGATGTTCTACCTTTAATAGACACATTCATATTAGATTTGATTAACTTATCTTTAGAAACTGGCTATGTACCAAAGGCTTATAAAGTTGCTGTAATCAAACCATTACTTAAAAAACCCTGTCTTGATCCAGGTGATTTAGCCAACTATAGACCAATATCAAATCTCCCGTTTATTTCTAAAATCCTGGAAAAAGTAGTTGCAAAAAAATTATGTGATCACCTTTACAGGAATAATTTGTATGAAGACTTTCAGTCAGGATTTAGAGTTCATCACAGTACAGAAACAGCACTAGTAAAAGTCTCCAATGATCTTCTCCTCGCTTCAGATAATGGACTTGTGTCCGTACTCGTCTTACTAGACCTTAGTGCCGCATTTGACACCATTGACCACAACATTTTATTACAGAGACTAGAACATAGATTTGGGATTAAAGGAACCACATTACATTGGTTTAAATCTTATCTGTCAGACAGATTCCAACTTGTTCATGTTAATGATGACTCTTCTTTATGCACCAAAGTTAGCTATGGAGTTCCACAGGGCTCTGTGTTAGGACCAATACTTTTTAATCTGTACATGTCACCTTTAGGCAAAATTATTAGGAAACATTCCATAAACTTCCACTGCTATGCAGATGATACCCAGCTCTATTTATCTGTGAAACCAGAAGATACTAACCAATTAGTCAAACTTGAAGCATGTCTAAAAGACATAAAGACCTGGATGTCCTACAATTTCCTACTTCTAAATTCAGACAAAACTGAAATCATCCTCTTTGGGCCTAAAAACATGAGAAATATGCTGTCTAACAATATAGTTACTTTAGATGACATAACTTTGGCCTCCAGTACTGCGGTGAGGAACCTTGGAGTTATTTTTGACCAGGATTTGGCATTTACGTCACATATAAGACAAATCTCTAGAACAGCCTTCTTCCACCTACGGAACATTGCTAAAATTAGAAGCATCCTGTCTCAAAGTGATGCCGAAAAACTGGTCCATGCATTTGTTACTTCTAGGTTGGACTACTGTAATTCCCTACTTCTGGGGTGTCCTAATAACTCTCTAAAAAGCCTTCAATTAATCCAAAATGCTGCAGCAAGAGTGCTGACTGGATTAGGAAAGAGAGATCATATTTCACCTTCACTAGCTTCTCTTCATTGGCTTCCCATAAAATCTAGAATAGAGTTCAAAACCCTCCTCCTTACATACAAAGCTCTTAATGGTCAAGCTCCATCATATTTAAAAGATCTCATAGTTCTGTATCGCCCGATTAGACCACTTCGATCCCAAAATACAGGCCTACTTGTGGTTCCCAGAGTTTGCAAAAGTAGAATGGGAGGCAGAGCCTTTAGCTATCAAGCTCCTCTCCTGTGGAACCAGCTTCCAATCCAAATTCGGGGAGCAGACACCCTCTCTACTTTTAAGACTAGGCTTAAAACCTTCCTTTTTGATAAAGCTTATAGTTAAACTGCTCACTCAACCTGAACTAGCTTTTCTCTATACATTTACTTGTCACTACTGTATACCATTAATTCTATATCCTACAACCTGCACGATGCTTTGTTGTTGCTTTTTTGTTGTTTTGTTGTTGCTTTTCTTGTTGTTTTGTTGTTGCTTTTTGTTGTTGCTTTTTGTTGTTTTGTTGTTGCTTTTTTGTTGTTTTGTTGTTGCTTTTCGTTGTTGCTTTTCGTTGCTCTTTTCTTTTCTTTCTCCACTTTCCACTCACCCCAACCGGTCAAGGCAGATGGCCGCCCACCCTGAGCCTGGTTCTGCTGGAGGTTTCTCCCATTAAAGGGAGTTTTTCCTCTCCACTGTAGCCTAGGGCTAGCTCAAGGGGGATTTGTTGGGTTGCTTCTACATACTTGTGTAGTCTGGACTTTATTCTGTAAAGTGCCTTGAGATGACTTTGTTGTAAATTGGCGCTATATAAATAAAGTTGAATTGAATTGAATTAAGATGTATTGTACAATACACTCTGAAACTTTAAATTCTGCATTTTTGTAAAAGATCCTAAAGTGTTTCATTGGTAATTTTTAGATTAACTACAAACTTGACCCATCCAGTGTTGCCATATGATAAAAAATGTATTGCCGACCAACGCAGATCACACATCTACTATTCTTTTTCTGTATGGATTTATACTGCGTGAAGACTAGTAAACAATATCTGTGGACTGTATGTTTAGGAGATGTAGCAGATGTACTGGATGAGAGAAATCAACAATATAGGTGATACACGCTGAATATAGAAAGAGAAGAAAAACAAGTGGAAATAGACAGTGTGAAAAGAGAGAGGCTCTCTGCGGAGCCTAGTAACACCTGTTAAGTTTATATGAACAGCTGTCCCAGTGGCAACCTCTGGGATAGCAGAAGCCTGCAGGCTCTTGGTACTGTGCACAATTCTGTTGTAAACATCTATAATATATGCACTGAAGGTGTGTCTCCAAGCACAGAATGCAGCTGATAAAAGATAGTTGTGGGATAAGGTTTTTATTTACAACGAACGTCCTAGGACGCCGTGCACTGATCTTTGTTTGCCTTAATTCCGCTCCTCTTTCAATGATTGATTCGCAGTGCACCATCGCTGTTGTGAGACTGGGTATCAGAAGTACTGATTGCATTAACGATCTTTTATCACAGATGCAGTTTTACGCTCCCTCTCTCTTTAGTATGAGTCATGGGATGCTGGAACTTATGGAGGGAGGGTCAATTAAAATTTTATGCTATTGCTAATTCGCTCAAAGAATTATTTCATTGGAAATATTTGATAAATGATCTGCTCTAAGCCATTCTACTGTGTGAACTCATAGCACTGTATAATATGTTCTTGAGGGCAGCGTGAAAACAAGCTGCACATTTTGACCGAGCGTTATTAGTGAAAGTTCCTCTCTGTATACTGTTCTACTAACTTGGAGCTTTGGCTTCACAGGTTAATTGCACCTTTGATGTTTTAACCCTGTACCCGCTGAAAATGAGGACGCAACACCCACCACCTGCTTTACCATATCGAGAGGTCTGTCATCCTTAGTATTTTATGGCCAAATGTAATTAATTACCTTGTAAATGATCAGCAGCCACTGTGATCCCTTTGCATGTTTAATTCTCACCTTTGTGAAGCAGTGTGAAGATCACCTCCCCCACACACACCCCATCCCCACCCCCTTATCAGTCCATGTCTCAGTCTCTGGTTTGCTTCTCTCTGTCTCTGGTTAGCTTGGTAGTCCTGTTCAATATAGAGCATGACTGATTTCCTTTGTCCCGGAGCTCATGTGAATGTCTATTTCATCATAAATGTTTACAGTGTTTGTGGTAAGTGCATGCACAGACAGCAGGCATCACAGAATTTGAGCCAAATAGGCAGAGTCAGTCTGCTACAATACCTGCTCTCCGTCCCCCCGTGGCAGTTCAATCAGGTGTGACTCATGCTGAACAAAGGTTTAGAGGACAACTGGAATTCACAGTGAGCCGTCATGCTGACAAGTTCGCCATCTTCCTCTGCTATAATTGTCTATCAGTGTCTCAGTAGGTCAGCGGAGATGCGGCTTAAATGTGTAGCGATGCATATGCAGCTCCTTGTCATGGCCAAGGAAGTGTTTTAAAGAGGTGAGGGAAAGACTCGAGGACGCTTGGCCTTTTTATGTCTAACATCAAGCCACGCTCTTCTCCTTCTTATATTAATTAATTGCTTTTTTGCTTTGCTCTCCGCCAACCTCTGAGGAGAATAGCCTCCTCTTTACCGTCTTAATGCCTCAGCGTGTTCACCAGTTTGTCATTAACTTTGTCTTTCTCGGCGAAGGGCAGATAGTGTAGAGTCGGTTTTACAGCTTTTGCTCTCTGTTAAAATAGCTGTGCACCATGTCGGCAAACACTGCTGATGAGCGCATGAGGGCCGTAAAACGAGCAGAAAAGCGTGAACCTGTGGGAAATTATGGAGGTGGGTGGCCCCTTGGACAAACATGTACATAAGTCATTTGATCCACTGTTACAAATATATTAATACATATATTGTACTACGTTGTAATACAGCAGCTCCAGTTTAACATAGTGGAACATCAGCAACAGCAAACCTTCTGTAATCTCGTTCCCGTGTCAGCTTGACATAAACTCAAAGGGCTAAAAGTGGCTGTCAGTGCCGGTGAAGGAGAAAAGCCAGAACACACCCAGCAAAGCTGAGCAGAGCCACACCGGTGTAAAAACCCTGGTACTGAGCAACATCACAGACTCTGCAAACAAAAATGTCAGCAAACAGCTTTTTTTTCTGTCTTTGCTTCAGCGTGAAAAGAGCAAATGAGGCTTTTGTTGTAGCAGTTATGTAAATAAAGTTGCCTACATTTTCATGTTTACTAATATTAATACAATCTTGAAATGATCTCATTAAAAGTCAATATTGTAGGTAGGAAATTATTTAATTTAGTTTTTTTTTTTTACATGTCCACATATCCATATGAAGACAGCTTCTACATGATTTATTTTGCAGCAGGAGAAAGTGAAGAAAATGAAACAAGGAAACGTTCCATAAGTGATGAAGATGATTTATGCACTCATTAAAAAGAAAATGTTGTTGCGTGAGGATATTTCATAGAGAAAACAGAAGTGGCCTCAGTCTGAGAACAGCTCATTGGAACAAACTAAAAGGAATCTGACAAAGCTGCTGTCATGATTGACAGCCGTCAGTGTTTCTGATGTGTAGATTTGTGATATGAGTGAAGCAGAACAATTTAACCAGCAGGCAAGGGAAGATTAATCCATCTACATGTATCTATCCACTTTCTTAATCACTTATGCTGCTCAGGATCAGGAGGAGGAAAGAGCGTTTATTCCCAAAGATACCGCTGCTGACTCAGAGGAAAGATTCTGGTGCGATGACACTTGCTGACAGCTTTGTAACCCGTCTGTGAAATCAGCACCATTTCTCTGATATAAGACTTATGATCGGCTCTCTGATACAAGACACGCGGTGCTTCGAAGTGGCTCAGACGGAGAAATTACAGCCCTAAAATTAGATTGGATAATTATTAGTCAATGAGCAACTGCCCATTATCCAGAGAGCTGCATCTCGGCTTTTCCCGCTGACTCTGGAAGTCGAGTGCCACTGCGGCGCGAGGCTTTCGTAACGGTCAGTAATGACGTTCTCGAAGGTGATGCAGGACTGATTTAATAAAAAGGTCAATACCTGATTACACTGACTACTTCCCCACCGTCTGACCAGCGGGTGGTCACAACCTCTCTCAGCTCTTCCTTTCTTCTCTGCCCTCTGAGGGCCTTTCTCTCTCACACTCTGTCAGGCTGCAGCTCGCTCAGATGTTACCCCCCCAGGTTCTTTGCTATAGTGCTGTATTCATATGATGGCTTATGATCTTATGATAAAACGAATCCTAAATGTCTTCACTTCATAGACGCCTGGGATGAGTCTATTTTTCAGCACCTATTGCTCACTAGCTTGGGATTCCTCTGCATGGATGATAATGGCCCACAGCTGTGCATCGTCAGAGTGTAATGATCACCTATGAAATGCGCGCTAAAACAGATTCCCTACCTGACAAGTCTTGACAAGGCTTTCTGAATTTCAGCTTTATATTCTTCCTGCCAGCTCTGGATACATTCAGAGTTGCTGCTTTACAAGCTAGTGAAAGCTGCATTATTGTGATTATGTTTTTTCTTTGGGTTTCGTGAACAAAGGTGAAACAAAACCATAATTTGGAGCACAGAAAGTATAGGGAAACTAAATAGAAAGAACGTTTAAATTTGAATAAACACATTTACTGTTAGATTTTGTTTTAGTTGGCAACAGAGGTCACAGCCAAGATGTTTTAACTTGACGTTCAGTGTTGTCTGTATTAGCTGAAAATTGTGATCGGTGCCCGTTTTACCTTATTCACTCGTGATTAATTTTTTATTACTTAACAGCATGTGTTACATTGTTTTTTTCTGCTTAGCACAGCTTCCAAAGGACCTTTAAACACATGTAAAGCCTCCCCTGTCACAGTTAGTGCACTGGACACAGGCAGGAAGACCCAAATACAGACAAACGTGACGTGAAGGGACTCTAATGAAGACAAAGACCAAGAGTGAAGAGCAATCTGCCAAAGCATGTGGGAAACTGGGCTGATAAGGAAATGGGAAATGGGTGAGCAGGTGGGTGTGCGGAGTCAGGTGATGCTTTAAATGTGATGGAGATTAGATCCTGCATTCGGTGATCAAGCATTAAACTGATATACGCCTCACTGGCCTGTAGTACAAAATTCTCGTGCCGTTTATTCCCAACATGGGAAATGTGCTGGAAACGCGACAGGGATTTTTGAAATGAACATCACCTGAATGTTCACTGAAGGGCTATCCCACTGCCCAACTATTGTACAGCTCAAGATATGTCAACGTCCACCTAACACACCCACACTTTGTAGGACGGCTCCAGTTGTTGCCACATGGCTGGATGAGAGGAGGTCAAGCCAAGGTTATCAACATTCGTCTTACATATTGATCAAAATGTGCCTCTGGGAAATGAGAGGTCACAAAGTAGGCTCTAAATCAAAGACAAATACTAAGAGTGACCAAATGTGTGCATTTGTATCCCTCCACCCGCTCCCCCAAAGACATTCTGTTACAGTAGCCAGTTTAAATTACACAAAAATGTGGGATGTGACATGGACTCTGAGACCAATTAGGTTGAAGGCTGCAGGGCATTACAGAATATATCATTGCTACACCTCTGAAGAGCACGTTTCACACAACAACTTGTAAAAGAAGCCCATGCACATGACCACACACTCTCATAGTTCTCATCTTAGATACATTAGGACTCGTAGCAAGGTTTGGTCATTGACAGTAACTTGTGTTCTCCTACAGCGTATATGACCATCACTTTTTTCACCAGAGGTTCCTTCGTTATTTTGCAACGAAGCCTCTTCACAGCTTGTGGTATTGATCACAGGATATGGGGTCAAATTGCTTGTTCAAGCACATTTCAGCTGTGTGAGAGGGAGCTGAGCATTTCAGCTAAAGTGCTGTGTCACTTTACAGTGTTGTTTTGGGTAAAACAGAAAAGAGAACATAAATGCATTAAAAGCAAATTCATGGGATTCCGACATTTACGGCGGCCGGACAAATATTTGCCACCTTGCTGTAATTACTAAATCCATGCAGCATCTTTTTCCTTATGATGATAAAGTATGTATTCATTGGCTCTTTACCTTTTGGTCAAATGATAATAAATAAAAGGAAATTACACCGTTTTCAGAACAATGAATGAAAAATGTATTGAAGAATAAGGATAGAAACATTCTATATTTTCATTAAAGCCTGAAATCAGCAATTCATCGTTCCAACTATCCTACTGCAGGTGTAGCCACAGCTGAATATTAGTCTTATTTCTATGTGCACTGGTTGTCATGCTCCTTCATTACAACAAACATGGGCCCTGCGTTTTATTTTGAATCAACTCCACTCAGCTCCTGGAAAAACACAAACTGAAAGTCAGTAATTCAAAAGTAATTCTCTTAAAAAATGACACTACTTAAAGTGGGTTTTTGCTGGACGTTTCACCTTTTACCCAGTGGGGAGTCACCAGGATTTAAAATCTGTTGAGCCATTAAGTTGTTCACACTTCACAGGCTCCAAATATGAAGACTTGAGTATTCAGGAGGAACCAGTGGGGCAGGGGTTAAGTGCCATATAGGGTCAGAAAGAACTGTGACCAATACAGTTTTTAAGTTTCCTCCATTTTTATTGGACTTGGTGACAGTGAGAAAAACAGAAAGGCTCGAGATTTTTCCTTGAAGCATAGAGATACAATATATAAAAGCAGCTTTTGCAGTAATTTTTAAGTATATTTCTATTATGTATGAAATTCTCATCTTTTTAAAATGTACTATTGCTCCTCTGGGACACACTGGCCTTGGCAGCTGTGCTTTAGGTATGTTTTGGTCTGTACCTCAGTCGTCTTCACAGAGCCTTGACAACTTATACATTATTTGGAAGCTCAGAGTGTCCTGATTACATCTGTAGGAAGCATTTCAGGATCCCGTATCACTGTAACCACAGTTTTCCTCCTAATATTTTTCAGTCAAATACTTAAATACTTGGCACAGCTTTAACCAGAAGCTTGAGCAAAATGCACATCGCCTCTACTGCAGTGAATATGCTGCCATGGAGGGAAACAAACACTTGACTGGTTTTGTTTGAGAAAATTGAAAAACAGAAAACCTGTTTTTTTTTAAGTACATTATTTTGAAAAATTGCCAACTTATTTTTTTTTTTTAAGCAAAATTATTCTTTCAGGTTCAAGAAAATTCATGCATATAAATGCACACACAAACACACACACACACACACATATAGCTCTTGACTTTAATTTATATTAAAGTATTTCTGGCCTATCACAAGCACACTCGTACCTTTTTTAATGATATATGAACCTTTTATTGTACAGTGTTGTCTTTATCTTCATACTAAATTTTGAAAGGGAAAATGATGGATACAAATAAATTCCAACTCTGAAAACAACTACACTTTCTCCACATGACAGTGGACAGAAGTACTAGGAAGGTGGCTCAGACAGGTTAGTCTTCATAATTGTCTCAAGCACCACGGTGATCCAAACAGGCTTACTGTGGTGTGTTGAAAACTTCTGACCTTTAGGAGGCAAAATGCATTCCTCTCAGGTGCAATAACCTCCACCCACACGAAATGATACCTGGGATTACGAGCTCATTAGCAACAAGTGAATGCAATGGAAAAATATTCCACGTGAACCACCACTATTTATCACAAGGTTGAAGGTGATAGTTTTGGAACCCTGGAGCATGAAAATGTTGAGTTATATTGTATTTGGCATCTGACTGAACCTTACTAGTTTGTTTTTTTATGAAGATGAAAGACACAAAAACCAACCTACAGATTTGTAAATACATTTTATTAAGAGGTTTGTTTCTTTTCTGCAGCTACAGCTGTGACTGCAGTTACTACATTTTCCCCACCGCTGGCCTAAATTGCAAACAGTAGAAAGTAGCTCCAACACCAAGGGACGGATAATCTCTTCCAAAAGTAAAACTGTTCACTGAGATGAATTAGGAATTGAAAGAACAGCCCTGGAGTCAAGTTGAAGATAGAGAACATTAATTTTTTTTTTTTTTTTTTTTCTAGGCAGGAGTGTTTTAAGGTGCACATTTTGTATCAGAGGAGCAAATCATGCTGACATACTGTGAGTATTTCAGAAGTAAAACATGAAAGTCCATTTTACCTCACTACATGTACTGAACCAGACTGGACCAACACCACGAATTTTTATTGCAGGAAAATGTTCAATGTGATACTAAAAAGCCGCTAATATGGGATATACTGTAAATATATATATGTAGAACAAAAAGTAATGCACTTTCAGAGAGATGACAACATCTAGAATAGAAACTATGCGTGGAAAGAGTGCTTATGTTTGCCAGTAGGCCTCAGAGTAAGAACATGTGGACAGCTGTTTGAATTTCACATTGCAATCGTTGAGCAGATCTTGTGCTAACATAAAGTCTGTCATGTAATGTGAAGGCCTCTAGCTGATGGCAGTGCAACCAAACTGTTAAATCATATGCCTAACATTTAGCCGTGACACCTAAAGCCAACTGTTATTTTTTTGTTTTGCTAAACCATAAGTCTGCGTTTCCTATTTTATAACCTTCTCCTCTGAACATGTGCAATTTAATATATTTAAAAGATGAAGTACTATAAATGAAAGGTTGCTTCTGCCACATTTTTACGTACAGTCGTTATTAAGTGAGAAGAGTCAAGTAGAGTCTGTAAATGTGCTTCAAAAGTGAATCATAATGTAGCAAGGTCCCACAATAGTATGCATCAGGGCAACACATCTTCACACTGACGTATGCTTTAATAATCCGTGTCTTGCATTAGCTCTTACTTTTATCAGGATTATGAAGGTAAAGAAGAAACCGAGCGTTGGCTATTTGCAAGAATTCATCAGTATTTGCTTAGTTTGGCATCAGATCTTGTAATAGTTTCCTCCCTACTAACAAAGAGCAAAAGCTTTTATCAGGGATTCATCGTACTTTTGCATGTGATGATGCAACATGCGATGCTTGTGTGTCCTGCTGGCCCTCGACTGTTCTTTGTGTACACGCAAACATCTACATTAACATCCGTTTTGTGTGTTTATTCTGACCTCTTTATTCAGACCGTAATTCTTTGCAAATGGGATTAGATGTGTGTAGACCTCATCAATGCATGAAGATAAGACAACTGCCCTGGAGCGATGGATTACAGCCAAATGAGTCAGTCTGAGTTGGAAAACAGCACCAAGTAACACAGCGCCCTGCCCAACTACCCCTTTGTTCGAAGCTCAGTTGCCAGCTGAGAATGAGTCATCTGGTATTGAGCTGCTGTACTGCCAGCCGAAGCTCTGAGTGCAGCCACTGGACTGAGATGCTCACACGAATCAGTCGCTGTGTGAGCAGCTATATTTGAAACACCTTTACCTTAATGCATGTGTCTGTCTGTAAACGAGCCAGGTGCCCAATTTGACATCTCAATTTCATGTCAAGGAACTGTTACCATATGTCACCATATTTTCTGTACAACGGCAAGAAATTGTGTAATAATAAAAAAAAAAAAAAAAACGTGTTAGAATTTCTTTATATATTTGTAAAATCAGTCAGTATATAATATTTGTGTGTTACACGCAGTGAATATGTTGTTTTAATGAGCTAATGAGCCACCTGGCTCTGTGGCTAATTGCGGCCTAAGTGCTTGTGCAATGCGCATAAATTTGTTGAGGTGCATAAAGTAACTCTCATGTGTTTGAATTCTGTCTATGAACAGTAAGGTATTCATCAACAACCTGATCGATGTCTTGCTGTGAATTTGGTATAAAACAAAGAAAAGAAAAACAGTTACTGATCTGCAGAACCGGGGATGTTATGGGGGAAAAAAAGAAGTTAGATTCTGTGCATATTTTTGCTAAATCCTGCTCTTTAACTACTTGTGCGTATGCGCTTTATTTAGTAGTTCATAAAAGAAATTCAAGGCCAATACTTAGTAATCTGTGAGCACAATGACGTAATTTAGGAGCATTGTTAAGTAAATTGTGTGCACAATTGGCTTTTTTCCCCCTGCATGACACCGGGCTCCTGATGAACACTGTGGCTCTTTTATTTCCTCTCTGTTGACATGTGGTCGCCTCGTCCACATTTTTTGTCATCGTCACTTAATGATACAACCTTGTCACACTGTCTTGTGCAAGGGACTGGTGGGAACCCAGAATTTTATTTCAGTTATCCACAAAATTAAGTCCATGCTGCTACACAACAAGCCACTCTTTGTTCAGTAAACTCTATTATAAAGTTACAAGATGGGAGTTACTCTCAAGGACACGTCTCTCCAGCAGCAGCTCCCTGTTTGCATAAATAGAACTGCTAAAACAAATCATTGCAACGCTATTTGCACAAACCACTTTAACACGAGCCGTCAGATAGATATTGTCAGCTTTAACTCATTGTATTTGAATGTGCGTTGTCCTGAGTGGCAGCACCATGTAGACTGCATTCTGATTTGCCTTTACAGTAAGTTTTCCCAATTTTCACCAAACTAACCATCTTTTTTAACCTCCCATGATGCCATGTAGCAGCTGGCATAAAAAAAAAAAAAACTATAAAGGCATGATTGCCACATGCCTACCAGCTTTCATATCTGCCCAATCTGCCTGATGAATGTAATCAGCTGAATCCCTGAGCCTGGTGAGAGAAACATATAATTTTAATCATGAATATAATGCCTGACCTGGCCAGCCTTTTATGTAAACGGCCAGCTTTCTAAAGAACCTGTGGACTACCAAGCAACTCCACTTCTTGCATAAAATAACTGTGGCTTGAGTTTAGATTTAACACTTTGTCTTTGAAAGAAAGGAGACTATAAGCATTGAACCCACGGGGCCTAAATTGATTGCTTATAACATATCCTGTCTGACTTTACCCTCACTGCAGTGCGACGGAAAGTCAGGGATTTGAAATGTTTCCAGTATATAGACTATACATCTTAAAAGTGCAGCCAGTTTTTTTACATATTTCAAACTTTGAAACTAACTTCAGAAAGCAGCTGGGAGGGACAATGTCCACTGTAACGAGCCCATTTTCAAAATGTAAAGAGTGGAAAATACTAACATTTGTGTTAAAACCTTAGGAGTAAAAGTAAAAAGTAAATACTCGAGGGAAGTAAAATTGTACTTAAGTACAGTACTTACTTCCTTCCTCCCCTCAGTATACATGTAGTCCTTCCCCACTGGGAGGTTATGGGTCATGGACTATGGCTCAATCACAAAGTATCAGCTGTGTATCTCTTCTTGTTCATCGTCTCAGTCATGGTCCTCATCCATACGCCCTGATTACACCTAATGGCTCCTCTTCACAGCAGACACCAACTGTAATGGAATTATGCTTGAATGAACAGACGTGTCTCCGCACTCCCTGCGTGTTCTCTCTTTTTTACTTTCTCTCTTTTTTTCCCTCTCTTACACACATACACACACACACACACACTCGTACCTGTTTTCATTTACAGAAAGCTGTTTTAGCATTAAATACTCCAATGCATTAGACACTGCTGGGGCAGAAAGGGAGAAAAGCAGAGAGCATTACTGTCAACTCCTCAGATTTAGAGTATTTATTTTATGCACTTCAGTCACCGGATGGAAAATAACAAATACTGCAGAGGTTTCTCACATATATCCAGTGTGTGAAACACTCCCTCCAGTAGAAAAAGAGGTTATTCCCGCTCCTCTCTCCCTTTGCCCTCCATTTCCACAAGAAAATGCTTTTATAATCGCTCATATTTAGCATTCTTCGATTTCACCCCAACCCCCTGTGTGTGTGTCTCTGACTCTCCAAGTCTGTATTGTGACACTGTAGTGTAGCCTCTCGCTCTCCTAAGGGAAAATCATCTTCCATCGTCCAACCCCGCCAGCCTTATCAGTGACAGGGGAGAGATGAATAAGGGATCAAAAGAGCCTTTTCTCTCCCTTTTTTCACACTGTCAGGTTATATTTACTCTGCACCCCAGTGTCTCCGCACAATGCCGCACACACCAATTACACATGACAGGCTTTTTCATTTCTGGGACCTGGGGTGGTGCAGTTGTGTCCTTAGTGAAATCTTTGCAGCAAACATATTCAAGGGCAGAACATCGAACATACCTGTGGGCTTAAGGGTAAATAATTCCCTCCTGAGGCCCCCAAGTTTCCCAAGTTGTTTTTACAATAACCTTATTACGCTGAAGTTAAACCAAAACCCAGCTTCGGTTTTCTGACTTACCTGGATGTTTGTGGCCTAGTGTTTCCACCACACATCAGGGCCGACACGAGGTCACAGAAAACCATGCAGTCGATAGAAACATATCACAGTTCCTTCATATGAGACCTTGACCCACATATTAAGAACTTTTTTAGCAGGGTAGATTATCTTTTTCATTTACTGCTGATTCAAATGATCCCTGCTCCCGAAATAAAGGGGAAAAAAAATCCCTAAATTGCACAACTCATTTAAAAAGGAAACAATAGCTAATAGCAGCAGGGAAGCCAATGTAACGACACATCTCATTCTTTCCTGTTTTTTTGTTGAAAATCCACAACTCCACGGCAGCAACAGCACACGTCCCAGCACTGCACATCTGACAAAGTGACATTAAAATGGGATCAAGATTAATAACTAATCCCTGATAAATCATGCAGTTTAGTTTTGCAGACCTAAAGCAGGCCAAGATTCCCAGTGTGTTTGAGTGTTTACCCAGCCCCCATTACAATGTACTAAAACCTTGGCTCTGATGTTGAAGACTGGCAATAACCCACCACTTAATGAGTAAGGCCTACTGCTGCTTCTGCCAGGCGATAATCTTCTCTTGGCATAACCAAATCAAGCACAGAAATGTTCTTATCAGGAAGGAACAGCATACACCCCCCTCCAAACACCCAGTGGACCCCTGACTTAATTGATTTTCACCGTCCCAAGGCAGCTCATTCCGTGTGTCAGACTATTTTATTTACTGGACTGCTTGTTTGGGTGCTAGATTGTTTTCTGCTTGTTTTCTTGCCCGTTTGATTTCATAATGCGATTCAGCCTTGATGATAGCTGTGCAAAAATAGCCTAGATGTGGGTGTTTATTGTTATATTCACTTACATTCCCAAAATGTCTTGTAGGTTTTCTTCAAACATGTTTTAGTACAATTAAATCAGTAGATAGCTTCCTTACAAAACAACCCTCCTACTTCAGACTGCTGTACAATGAAACCATAATCAAACCTTTGTTGGTGTTTTTTTTATTTATGTTTTTGTTGTTTGTGCCTGTAGGAATTCTTACAATTTCTACATGTTTTAGTCTAATTTAAACAGCCCGAGTGGAGTTTAAACAAATGACATGCTTTTTTCTATGTTTACAATACTTCTTGTTGGTTACATTGTGGGATAGATAATGATCACAGGGCAGCACAGTGTTGGAGCCTCACAGCTAAAAGTTTCAAGATCCCCGGCGCTGTGCCGGTTTCCTGTCTCGAGTTTTTTCCCCTGCACGGGAAAATTGCTAATTTCAAATTGCTCGTAGGTGTGAGTGTGAATAGTTGACCAGTAGACTAAAATGCAGAGATGGCAAATGTATCCAATAATTAAGTAAAAGTACTTCCTTATATCAAGTACTCCACAACAAGTAAAAGTTCTATTTCTAATTCTTTTCTCATGTTGCAGCACTCAGCACATGTTAGTGTAAAACACTCCTCTATGAAAACAATGCATTTCGAACACTACTGACTTGAATCTTAGGGATATCACGGATGTGTAAGTCTGGTCCAGATTTTCAAAGGTGAAAAATCTAGCAATGAAAAATTTATAAACTGATTAATAAAAAATAAATGTAAAAGAGCCTTGTTACTATAGAGACTTGATGTGGAGCAAAAGCAGCTGGCTAAGTTGGAGCCATTTTTACCAACTTTATGTACTGGCAGGTGGTTAATCCATAATGATACATCATTTATTATATGATCACATTTTGTAGAGTCCAAAAATGTTGAATGTTGAATGAAATGTTTGTAACTAAAGCTATTAAATAAATGTAGTGTGTAAAAAGTACAATGTTTACCTCTAAATATTACTGTGGTAAAACTAACATCACATAAACATACTGAAGTATAAGCACCTCAAAATTGGACTTACAGTAGGACAGTACTTGAGTAAATATACTTCATTACTGTGCTTATCACCTCTGGTTATCTTTGCGATGGTACTGTATTTTTATAGGGCTGCTTTAAAGAAGTCCTGCACTCTTCTGACCCCATGCATCGACTGCTACAGCTAAAGTACTGTAAGCGTCACAGTAGAAAAGTTTACTTTCAGTATGTTTGACTTTAAACTACTTTGGCAAACATTTCATATACTGTACATGCGACAGCCACACTGACTGGAAATTATTAGATCAGGCAGAACAAAGCTTCTATGTTTGCTCATCCCTGAAGCAGAGCATCAGTCTCATTAATTTTTGCTTTTTCAGAAGATATTGCATATTTTCTGCTGAAGGACTAGGTCTAGACTAGGTCTAGGCTTTACAGATCAAGATGGATATCTGGCTGTGTAACAAGTGTCTAATTGTGGACGGCACTTTCACTGCTGTAATTGTAAAAAACCTCAACGGAGTGACAAGGGATGGACTTTTTGGTTTGCAAATTAGTTTGGAATAATGAGGCAGTCCTGCCACTCAACGCAATTACGGGAAAATATGTTTGTGAACTATGTTGTAGGAACAGGAATATTAATTTGTCTGCATTACCAATTATAACAAATTTACACAAACAGAACAAACTCATGTGACCCAAATCACAAAGACGATTTCAACCACCTGCGACGTGTCAAATCCACAATATTGAGATTCTAGTGACTCGCCCCCTCTCAGAACTAAAGTTGATCCCCACCAAGCAGCTTGGGAATAACTATGAGCTCTACATGACAACGAGGATCAGCCAAAATATTACTACCCCACTGTGGCTTTGGTGTTCGGTGTAGACAGGGTCTACACCAGAAACATTTTCCCCTGGATGGGAAACACGATCGAGAGCTGTCACAACACACAGTGCATTTCAGTCTGCTGTGCATAATTGCACAAAAAATTGCACTCTTTTTGACATCACACTACAGATAGCCTTTGTTACAATGGAGCCAAAATGGCACCAGTTTCACACGTATTCACACTCAGATACTTAAAATTTAAAACAGCAGTTAGGTTAAGATTAGGCATCAAATAAAGATGTTAGAATGAGTAAAAAACGTTGCAGTCTATCTTCCTTCACATCATCCCATGGGACTGTTGCAAACCGCAGTCTCCTGTGTGAAAGTGCTGTGTTTTGTGAACCAGCTCAGCCTGGAGTGACGGGTTTGACCTTGTCATCCATTCGTCATTCGTCATGCTCTCTCGCATTTTACAGGATAACAGTCTCCTGGTCAGAGTGCCCCTACTTTTCATTAAAAACATTATGACCATCAGCTGAGGTTAACGTTGAGGCTGATCAGTGTACGTATTTGATAAAATGATATCTTGAATTCTCCCTTGTGCTACAGTATAAAGTCTGAGGAGAGTCCACACTCTAAGATTTGTCCGAGGTTTGTGGGATTTTTCTCAATTTCCCCCCCTAAATACGCCAGTTTCCCTGTATTGTGATGCTTCTCACTACACGACGCCACCTTCTCAACATAGAGGGCAAAGCAGCACTTAGATGCAGTAAATATTTGTAGTGGTCCAGTATTTTGCCAATCACATAATGGCAATTTTTTCCATAATAAAATATTAAAAGTGATAATATTAACTTTGCAACCAAAAGATTACACTCCGATGACCCATTAGTAAACACTTTATCATTACCTTGTTATTTCAGATATTTACCGTTACAGTACCTTAGTACCAAGTTGTAAAGTACTATAAAGTACTCCAATAAAGTACTACTAGACGTTCTTTTAACCGTTACATACCGTAACCTAACTGCATGTATTTTTATGTCTAAACTAAAGAAAAATAATGCAGTTACTTCCACTTACTTTGTAACATTCAAATGACATCAATTCCACAGAACTATAAATGCAGCCTGATATCTAATTTGGCTTCCTACTAGCTCCACTGCACCCTGTTAGAAGAAAGATTGTGGGATAATTAGTCACACAAAGGTTACCGCTTTGGCTCTGTTTTGGTCCACATCCGCTGACCAGTCCCTTCAACACATTCTCATTATAGACATTAATTGTCGTCTTGCACAGGACACAACAAAGTGCAAACAGCTAAACACACTGGCAAAAGGCTCAGATGCTTTCCGTGGTCCATGTAGTTGATTGTGGGTGAATCTAGTAATTTTATAATTTTTGTTCCATTACCCTAGATGACTTGGTGGCTTCAGCTACCTCAGGTTGCCTGATAAGATTTGTTTCCTGGAAGTCGTTTTTTTTGCTCTTTAATTTCACTTACCGGTTTGTCAGATTGACAGTACATTACAGCAATTTGGCTGTGCAACAGCCTTGTCAGCAGTAGGCCATCAGCTCCTGTACTCCTTTACCCTTCTTTCCCACTCTGGAAAGAAGTGCATACAAAGTGAGAAAGGAGAAAGGTTGCAGCCGAGCATTCTGTTGTTTACCTTTAGGTGGGGTTACATGTAGAGGCTACACAGGGTCTACAAGTTATCTACCTCGGCCAGTGATCTACATTTGTGAATAGGCTGACAGTATCCCCTGTTTTCTGTAGACTTTTACCCGTAATTTTTAAGTCAGTGTCTAATTTTAAATCTTTACAACTAGCAGTAGTGTAATAACCGTACACTTCCGGTACTCACGGTGTGGAAGGGTTGGGATGTGACACCTACTTTTGTTTTTTAGCACAACTTTCACTGGGCTTGTATCTGTAACTGAAGAGATGCGTGCGCTCGCACACACACACACGCACACACACACACACACGCACACACACGCACAAAAAATGTAACTAAACAAAATCACAGTATTTGGATGTAAGAAAACGATGCAGATGAGGACATCGTATGCTTATTATATGTCCCTTTGAGAAAGCATTTAACAAACGCACGGAGCCATTTGTGAATCTACCTGTGATAAAATGAATGCTGCAAATGACAGTTTATGACCCCCTTGATACCCGACATACATCTTTTATCTTCCCTGAGCGTCATAATCACCTCTATATTTAGAATTGAGTTTCTATCTTCTTTCCCTTGTTCTGATGTAATTTGTTTTTTCAATTTGCTTCAGTTGACTGTGCTGTGGTTTCACGTCTCTGCAAGCAATATTAAGGCATCTAAGTAAAATTGAAATTAATTCATGTAACATACAGCAGATGCTGTAATTGTAATTTACAACAATCGCATCCTTATTTGTTTGCCTGTTTTTCATCAGCACTGATTGCCTGCACGTCTCCGTTCCACCACTCTTATTGCCGTGATTCAGCAGAATTCACCAGAAAGATCCAGCAGCACAGTAATACCTGACTATCTCACAGATCCTAGTTTATGCAGCTGCGGTGCTGTGTGCCTGAACAGCTGGTAAGCAGCTCTTCAGCCTCACAGGAAATAGTCCTGTCTCGTGTTCACCTACAGACTGCACATGCAACCAGGCGTCATCACGTCAGAATGCAGAATGCCTTGGATCACATTGCAGCAGTGTCAGAGCTGAGAAAGGAATCCGGGTTCACTGACTTGGTTGAGTAATGAGGTGTGAGCCATATTCTGCTTGTTGTTAGAAAGAAAAAGAAGATGGCAGACTTGAGAAGGGCAACCTATGAACTCTTAATTCTTAAGTCCTGCATCAACAAAAAAAAAAGTGCACAGCAAAGTTTTTCTGTGCCTCTGTGTGAATTATTAGACTTAGTGACACAGTGACATAGGTTTTTTTTTCCCTCAAAAATCAGCACTGTAAAATGTTTTTTTTATTGGGCAGCAGTGCAACTTCACGGGTCAAAGTCAGCCAGAGTCGAACTTGATTTGAAAAATTGGCATCATGTATTTAACCACAGCAATATAATCTGCCAATTGTATCACTTCCACTGAAGCCAATTTAATTCACTGCATACAATTTGTCATTTTTGTCATTTTTGTCATTTGTCACTCAGCCTAGAGAGACTATGGAGCTTTGAGGAAATGTGCAAGGGCCAGTGGTGTGGTCTATGCAGGGTATAGTAGGCAATGTGTGACTTAACCAATGTAAACCCGCCGTCTGCACTAACCTTCTAATAATGGCACGTCCTTGTGCGTCAAAACACGAAGCACAACAGATTATCATTGTGACTAAATTAATTTCATGGCATCCACACAGCACTAAATGATATCAGCTTCAGAGGGAGGACAGTGTTTGCTTGATTTCGTACAAAGCCACGTTGTGCTTATTAGTTTAGTCATTGCAACAAGAACCCTCAGTCGCAGGTACCAAAGGGGCATGACAAGACATTAACCCAAGCGAAGGCGTTAATTGGAGGACTGCCAGGAGCTGGCACAAAGCCAGTGTTGAGTTCTGGTGTCTTCATTGTGCTTATGCACATTTGTTCCTTAAGAAACCACATCAGATCCAGGGGACATTTTCCTTTTTTTTAAGACCTAATACACAATATACATTTTGAAATAGACATTATTTTTAATTGTTGGGACCTGCTTGTTCAGTTATAGCTTCACTAGAGAATTGGTATGATAAAGTTGTTCCACTGAACAACATAGTCACTATAGAGGTTAATGCTTCTTTTATTGTAGGTCTACGGCTAAGTTAACCGTCATGTGTTTATGGCACAAGGATTATGTTAATGTGGATCGTTTGTGTTATTTTCTTTCTGCTATGCTTCTACTTCTTTGTGCTCCTCTCTTAAACCATGACCCAAGTAACAAAGCATTGCACCTCTTGCAATGGATAAATTTATTAATAGATTTGATTTTTGGAAATGGTTGTTTCATTTTTCCCATTTTTGCAGATTAAGAATCTCATAATTTTTTTTACCTAAATGTAGCTTTTACATAACAAGCATATATCTGCCTTCTTTAAACAAATAAAAGAAAAAAAATCAAATGTCCCTAGTGTATAAACAGGGTTCTCGTTAAAAATTTTTGAATTTTTCAAGCAGGTTGTAGTGCAAACAGGGGTGATATTTAAACTGTTGGCTCAGAGTCGTGGGTTCTAAAAGTTTCCTGGTTCCACAGTGTCCCCGAATACTTTCTACCAGAATACCACTACGCTGTCAGAAATAAGAGTTAAGATTTGGTCAACTGACATCTTTTTTTGAATCAAAATGCATTAAAGTGCACCTGAGACTCAGATGAATCTTCAGTGATTGCACTGGGCTACAGTGTTTTCCAAACAAATTACAATTTTTTTTTCCCGCTCTAGGAGACAAAGTTTGACTGATTTGATGTTGTAATCCACTTTTCCAATGTGTATCATCACATTTTTACATTGTAAAGTATTGTGCCACGGTGTGTCGTGGCCTCAAGCATAGATGAATAGTAAAATATGACACATGGCCATTTTGTAAAACTTTGAAGCTTGTAGTCTTTAGCCACGACCAATACTGCTGACACTTGGGACTTTTGGGACTTGGGACTTTCTTTTGTATCTTTCTCCAGAGCTACAAAAGCTACTTTTATCACATATGCATATGAGTTGTCTAAATTGAGTATCAATTACCTAAACAGTTTTTATTATTTGTGGGCATTGTGTATTGTAAGATAGAAGATCAAAATAAGCCCTTCACTGAGGAGAATACAGATGCTTTCACCCTTGGACGACTCTCCAACTCAGCAATTTACAGTATTTATACAGCAATTGATTTTTATTTTATTTTTAACTCAACACAAAGATGAAAGGGTTAGAGTTTCTTTTATCCACGGTCACTCAGCCTACACATCCCTCTTCCATTACTGTACCCTTTTTCACCTTTAGCTGGGAATGGATTCGGCAGATTGACATCTGTCCTAGCTGATCTGCCATCAACTCCAATAGCTGCAATATATCAAGCAACAAGACTGTAACATTATGATTATTATCTGTCATTTTCATTCTTTTCTTTGGTTTCACCTGAAAGTGTAATGAAACAGGGTTGAGTGAAGTCATGGAATTCCATCTCCCCTGTCTTTGCTATTTTCACACACATTACTGCATAGCACCACTGGCGAAATGGCTTTTCTCGCATATTTCAAATGATCCTTTTCCAGAGCTCATGGGTCATGTAGCCCAGTCTCATAAAATTCTAAAAATTGATTACAAACTTTCAAATGCAGATTATGTGCTGTAGATGCAAATGATTACATTCCCCATAAATTTAAGGCTGATTATGAGTGATCAGAATATTATATTACATTTCTTCAAACCAGCTTTGCCACAAAATACAGGATACGGTGCAAAGAATGCGATGGCAGGACTGCTGGTGCATGGCAGTGGTGAACATCAATCCAACCTAGAGTTAATGACAAGAATGTATACCTTCAATGCAAAAAGCACAATGGTTGTAACAAAAAAAAAAAAAAATCGCAACAAATATAATCATTATATCATATACTTGCATAGATGCATACTATGCAATTATGCATACTAACCTAAAAACTGTACAAATTGAAAAAAGGCCCAAAACAAAATACAAATTGTATTTTTACTAAGAAACAGGCACCTTGCTCTGTTTAAATAGATGTTCACCTTATTGTTGTATAAAATTGATGCATGAAAGGAACCTTAACATCGCTAAAAACTACTGTATGGTATTTAAGCGTCTTTCACTTTGGGCAGTTTACACATGGTTCACAAGACTCTTTAAACAGAAACTCGAGGCCTAAAGTCACATCCAAAGACAACAACAGCTGAACATATGTGGTTTGGGGCTGCGAAGAGATTTGATGCAAATCACATAAGTCACAACCCTTGTTGGGCTACACCACAGGTACAAGGATGTCCCAGCAGGGGGTAAAGAGTCTTAATGGAATTATAAGACCTTACAAGAACAAGTATTTTTTTGGATTACTTCCTTCCAACTTAATTCCCAATCCACCAAAGAGATTGGATTCAAACCACTGTGGGACTCCAGGCCTACATGAAATAGAGCATTAAAGGCCATATGCTCCTTGAGAGGTTACAGGATCACTTATACTACTTATAATCTTAGTAGTATGTAAGCTTGTCTGATGCCTTGCGCTACATTGAGCCGAATAAGAAGTTAGACTGGAAACAGGGGAAAAGTGAAATGGGGGGGAGGGGATGGTTGTGACAGTGGATGAGGAGGCTGCTGGTTGACAATGCACAGACTCTACATGAGAGGAAAATGTGCAAGGGCTCTACTCTACAAGATTTCTACATGCTTTAATGAGTCTCTTACACATATTTGCACGTTTTAAAAAATGTCGTGTGTTTGTGTGCTCCCATTTTTATTCCCTTCAAACGAAAGGGTTAATACGTGGGTGGAGCAGTATATGCTTGCAAAGGTGCTCGAGAGCGCTGTCCAAGGGAGGCCTGCGGATAGTTACAAACCTTTCGACAAACAGCCTGTCGGCTCTCGGAGACATCCTGACAGTGAGCCAATAAGCAAACACAGCTCTAACGAGACAGAGATGGAAACACGTAGAGTGCACGAGTCGTACCACGTCGGCCACCAGATTGGAAACAGAGAACGAAATTGCCAGGGGAACAAAGGCAAACCGGACTCACAGAGGAGAAACGAAAGCCCGGAAGGAGACGTCTACAGCAAAGCTCAGGCAATTACCCAACCTATAAATATTGCAAACTATCACAGATAAAGAGTAATAATCATGGAGACAGTAACAAAGACTGTAAAGACGAGTGTATGGTGGCCATAAAGTGCCGGAACGCCCAACATATTTTCGAGCTCATAATCATTACAATCACTTTTGTGATCATCATTAGCACGGCCTCTTAGGAAATTCCATCTCCCAGATTTAAGTCTAATTGCCCCCATTAGTAAATGTCACCTCTATCTGCCACCAGGCTCCGTGTACTCACCGGCTCTCCGTGCTCAGGAAAGAGTGTTCGCAAATGTGTGTATGTGCGGAGTGCTGGGTGAAATAGCTTTGCCCCACAGGGTTGATATTCTAACTGAGAAAGGGAGCGGGCAGAGCGAAGAGCTCTGCAAAGAACCTGACGTATCAGTAACCTCAATCGTGTCCCACACCGATGACTAACCTCGGGCTAAGTTAGGGCATTAACAGGGCAGCCAGGGAGAGATGCAACACTGCCTTTGACTTTGCACTTCAGAGGTGTGAGTGCTTTGCCCCTGCTCTCGAGTTTCTTGAGAAAGAACCATCATTATACATTCATAACACCAGAGACTTCTCCCCTCGCCCTGCACAGCCTCTGTTTGTGTCCCCTATTGATTTTTCACTGAATTCTTTTGATGAGAGCATAGGGACTGACACTTTGATTATGCTTACCGTTATTCAGTTTGTGTTTTGGTGTGCACTACTTTGTGTAAATGCTCTTTTATGTATGTGCATCAGTTCTAACGCACAGAAAGTTTACAGTAGAAATGTTTGTGTCCATACAGTCTGTGCATATATGAATCTTGTCGGTTTACCAGCTGTCCTTTTCCTACAGGTTTAGTAACGTTCTTCCATTTTTATGGCACATTCCTTCCATTCTGTATCATTCAATAAACATATAATTTAAGTTGTATTCTTTGCCATCCTTCTTTCACACCTTTTTTTTTGTTTATTTCTTTTTATCTTTAATCTTCTTTTTTTGTAACTGTGTCGTTTTGCAAATTATAGGCTTGGCATTTTGGGAAGGGCAGTTCACTCTGTTGGTTCTTCACAGTTCTGTGCATTTGTCCTGCTGCCACTTCATGCGTGAAAATTCAAAAAAACACAGCCAAGGGGGGGCGGGGGGGCAGAATCAGACCGCAAAATTGAATAGAGTGCAGAGCTTGAGCGAAGACATTACTGGAAACACACTTGCTTCTTTGGATATAAGAACCAATAAAACAGCAATGCCAGTGAAGGTCTGTATTGTTCGAGGAATAAACAGCTCTTCCTGGGAGATTCCTCCTTTTTTTATCTGAATGTCTCTGGCTGATCAGGTTTCGATGACTTTCAAAGTTGAGGCCAGAGGTGAGCACACGTGAGAACTCGCATGAACACAAATACTCATACATATACTTGATTAGACAACCAAGTGTCCACCAATGATTTGCACCACTCAGTATTTTGCAATCCTCCCTTACAACTTCTCCTACAATTTCTCCTACAACTCCTCCCCCGATGCTCAAGTTGTGACTCATTCATTGTGAAGGAAATCACTCGGCCTATGTTATTACAATATTTTGTGAAAAGCCCTGAAGGATATAGGCCGAAATGAATATTCCTGCAGTTTGTCAGCAAATGCGCTGGGTTTGCAAATTTCACTTTGTTTCATTACAAAAAGAACCATGACCTCCGGCCTAAAAAGACATTTGGTGTTAAATGCCTTTTGTTCCAGTAAGCAAGTCAGTATAGTCAGTTTTTACCTATGGAAAATGGCCAACTGATTTAGAAGAATTTTTAAAAAAGGAAGTTGTTACTCTATAGTGCTTAGTTTCACAGAATTTTTTTTAGATCATGTAAAAATCATACTGCAATTACACATTGACATGCATTCTGCTCGTGCAATGCACACATCGACATCTGAACATGAAGATCTGTGCTGTTCTAGTTACTTCTTCATTTATCATACAGTTATTTGTATAACTTTGTACTTGACAATACTGACACAGTATACTTTACTTTATAAATATGGCATTGATTAGAAACGGAACCCGTGAAAAGGAAATCCAGATGAATAAGAAAGTTTAGAGACATTTTTAGAGGTGTTCTTTTTGTTGTTTTTGTTCGGTTGACTTTTTATGCTCCCAAGTTAATTGATTAAAAAATTTTTTTCAATCAACCCCTGCTGCTTTGGTTATGAATTAATGAATTCATGCCATTTGTATAGCTAGTATTGTTCTCAAAAAATGGTCCTTCCAAAGTCCTTGTGAATTGTGGCAGCTGTAGCTCCGTTAGTAGAGCGGTTGTCATTGAGCCGTGGAGTCAGTGGTTTGACACCCGGTTCATCTTGGCTACGTTTCCTCTGGGTAACAATCTCAACTCCAAACTTGCCCCCACTGTCAGTGTTGTGTTTGGCAGTGTGTGTGTGTGTGTGTGTGTGTGTGTGTGTGTGTGTGTGTGTGTGTGTGTGGATAGGTGAATGTGAAGCAACACTGTAAAGTGCTTTGGATAAAAGCACTATATAAGATGACTACCAGCACACACAATAACACTTTCGCTGTTATAAAACTGTGTTAGTGTTGTGGGTTTCTTGACATCATGTGCTAATGGGATCAGTGAGCACACATTTATGACTACTGTTAGAGCCCATCAGAAAGTCATCAGAGTCAGACACTTTGTCAATTCATTTGTTTTTATAATAAGTGATTAACTAAATAAACTTTAGAATAACTTTCAGAGTATGTTACTGCACATGAGAAGTGTCTGGACTCTGGAATGACTTCAAACTGCAGGTGCAAACTGCAGCTTTTTATCCAACTTTAACTGTTTGTTGCTTAGGAGAAATATTTGAGAATTGAAACCAAGTATTCAACTGTTCAAAAGGTGCTTGTGCTACTTGTATATTGAGAAGCATATTTCAGCCGATGATACTGCATAGTTTTAATTGGCTAACTCAAACCATTTAAAGCGGTGTTTTAATTTGCATTTTTTGGTGCCTAGATGGGTTGTCATCCATGAAAACCTATTCCACCTTAACAATAAACCCTCACGCCACTGGTGCATGCCAGACCACCCTCTGACGATGCACACTGCAGCAGTGACCCTTTGCAGAGCATGACCACCCTATTTCCCACCATCATCCCTCCCAGCACCCAGGTTTATCACAGGGATGGGTAATCAGCCCTTTGCTTTGGTCCTTGCACCAATAATTAGATGTCTAATCATCTAAATCAGGTGGGAATTGATTTAAGAACCTGTTGCTTAATTTATACCTGCACTCAACCCCTATACTAATAACACTCTGAGGCATTTTTCTGTGTTATTAGTTATTATTCCTCATTATTTCTCATGCGTTGCTGTGCTTATCCTTACTGAGACACAGCTATGTGTTCAGTAAATGACTACAGTGCAGCATATCCTGCATTGTCCTCTTACACTGAGTTTTTGACCTTGTGTTTTACACACCCAGACAGCGTCCTCTGATCTCAGGGTTCACCTCAGATAAACCCGTGCAGCTCTAGGGAAGGACTCTGGTGGGTTTTAAATCAGATAAATGAGGCGCTTTTAACATTTGGTTTCATCTTTCTTTTTTTTCTATTTTTTGCTACAAAACCAGCAGTACTACCTCAAAAGTATGTCACTCAATTTAGAAGTACTGGTTGCTGTCGCACCCAGTCATTAACAGGTCAAGATTTTTATTAAACCTAGTTAGATGCGTGCACACTGTGGCATGAGAATGCTTGTAATGTGTCACACTTTTTTTTTTTAAATAAAACGTTTTTCTGTTGTGCGGGAAGATTTATATCCAGGTATTATGTTACATTAACCCATTACACTGCAGTGTTAGGTTGCAGTGAGATAACAGTGCGGTGGAAGTGAAGTAGCAGGGGGTGACAGTGGCACAGCAGCCGATGACAGGGCGGAACACGGAAGGAACGCTGCCTTGGAGCGCGCCGCGCGCACCGAAGGGACGCGTTGACTGACAGTAGGAGGCACGGAGCGCCGCGCGTGCTGCTCACAAGCGCAGCACGCAAATCTGCTCGACTTGTCTCGTGAACGGCATCTTTTTTGAGACCTCAGCTAGTTCGTATTGGTGCGTAAAAAAAAAAAAGGAGGCTCTATCCATCCCCTGGGGTCTGTATCGGAGTCTCGCCGGGGGAAAAAAAAGGAGAAAACGGGACGCGGCAGCTCCCTATCCCACCCTGTGTTCACCTGTTCAGTTTGAAGTAGACAGTCTGGCGTTTCAAACTATCCCGGGAACGAATGTGGATGGACAAAAAAGGCCAGGCTGCACTTTGCAATCCGAGCCAAAGAAGATTTCTGTCGTTTTCTCTAGGTGGAGTAAAAGGACTGCGCCCGATGCATCATTTTGACTTCATTTTTGTTTGGTCCGCCGCAACTGTGCTGTCGTTGTGAAGCAAGTTCTAAACGCTGGAGCCCGTTATCACTCATTTTTGGTCTTCTAATTGGAATCACGGACAGTCGGGGGGAATTTAAGTTCCGTTTTGGTGCGTAATGTGCGCGGTGTGTACGGCTGCTGAACCACACAAGTAGTTGTGTCTCCTTTTCTTTTCTACGTTGAACACCTCATTTTTTTTTTCTCGTGGAATAGTCTTAATCCCAGGTAAAGAATTCAAAACGCGCGGATTTGTTCTCTCTCGCCTGGAATAAACAGGCGGATGTGATGCGCAGATTCTCCGTGGGATGGTAAATGACCGATGGGGAATCATGAACAGCTCTTCTGAACTCGAAGATGGGACTCGGCATAAAAACCAGGTACGTTCGCACAGCGCACAGTTGTGCTATGGGTTTATGAGGAGTGGTGCATCTGCTTGGCGCAGTGTTACCACGCTGAGTTTGGCGACGTGGCTCTGGGGGCGATTCTCTGCACTGGAGAACAGTGGCTGCAGATGAGCCTTTCCTGACTCCCGGGGCTCTGGCACTTTTGTCCCCGTCAGAATGTCTAAACCCAACCGTAGCTCACACAGTCCACACGTTGTGTTAACGCGGCAAAATGCGTGGACGTGTTAGTTAAACTACTTCAGACACTGACAGATCAACTGAGTAGAATGTTGTCACAATCACAGGAGATGTGAATATGAGTATGAAGAGGCCGATAGATGTTTGCGCATCTCTTATTGCATCTTCCCAACATATTCTCGCATCTCCTCCTCGTCTAAACATGGGCTGTACATGAATGTCTGCAAATCGCAGTTCTGCTGTTTAGAGCGTCGGACACAGCGTACAGACATCCTCAGCTATTAACAGTCCAGAGCTCTTTAGGCTGTCTCCTGCTCGGATGAAGTCAGACAGGAGCGGACGTGCGTTGTATTGCAGCCCCGGGAGGCTCACTTTGGGGAACAGTCAATGTGTTTTCACAAGGTCAGTAGAGGGTTATTGACAGCCCATGAGGGACAGGGCTCCCCCTGGAACATGGAATCCGATTTCGGGACACTGTGGTTAAAGATTGGCGCCTTTGGAGGAGAAAAGCAACTACAATTGAATTACGTTCCTCATCCCTTAATGTGCACGGGTATTCATTTAATTACTCTACTACGCAACATCACTGAAACATAATGTAACGGTGGTGACATGGGAACTTCATCAGAGCCATTGTAAAACCTCTTGACATACGTATAACCGAAGTGAAGTTACATTTGGGACTTTCAAACAAATGCACTAATAATACGTTTGTAATATTAATGCATCCAAAGACCAGTTTTGAACACGATAATCGCAGGGTACAAATTGTCTGGCAGACTAAAAAAAAAGCTCACTTTGTTTTCCCAGAAACCTTTTTTTTTTTCATCTATGTCAACATATTTGCTCTCTGCTCTTCTTTGATTTTGCAAGCATGTGGACTGTGGCATTCAGCAGCTATTTGTTAGAAGCAAATGTGCTGGTGGCACATTTAATGAAATGTAATAAGCTTGGCAGGTGTCAGATAATATGTGGCTGTCTGTCTTGTGCTTCTGATGATTTTATGTCTCAGTGGGACTGTGAACAGTTTTTAAGTCCTCATATAAGATGCATATACACACTGGACTGTGGATAATTTATCTTACATTACTTTGATTTTTATGTAACCTCTCTGCTCCTGAGGTGGAGCTGATGAATGACCAAGAGGATATGACCACTATTTTGCTTAAAGCTTCATTACTTTTTTTATAGCCAGTTAAAGGTCACAGGAATAACAAATACAGCTACCCTGCATTTTAATGTGATGATTGTTCCTGCCCCCAGATCACTAAAGTGTCCAGATAAAAAAATAAATAAAACAAAAACTAATAAGTAGTAAGTAGTGATGAGATTGATACAGATGTTTTATCGTGGCTATGTTCCTGAAGATAAAATGAATCTGGATGACTAAATGAAGCTCTAATATGCTGAGTGGCAAACCTGGAGGATGAAAAGGCAAAATACGTCCCATAACCCCAACACTGTCAGCATCAGGGGACGTTGGATGAGATGAGAGGTTGTGGGAAATGGGGATGACTAATGCTGCTATTGGTCCCACTTCTCTTTGCAACTGACTATCTCCTTTTTCTGCACTCTTATTTTGCTATCACACATACACACACACACACACACACACACACACACACACACACACACACACACACACACACACACACACACAAACACTCTGTCTGTGTGCGTTACCCTGTCTGTCTCTGTAATCTTAGGCAGTAACCCGAAACCTTTATCCCAAGCCTCATTTCAGAGCCAGTGGGGAGGGATGGAGTAATAGGAATCTCTTGTGTTCTCTGGTTGCTTGGATTTTACAAAACATACTGTAGCGTTTGTCTGGTAAGTCTGCATATTTGATTTGTTTCTGTGGCTGTGCTGTCACCTGTGCCCTTTTGTAACAGACGGAAACCGGTTAAAATAAAATGGATATTTAAGTGCAAGTCAAAATCATCCTTGACATCCAAATCACTGAAATTAGACACTTGAAAGAAATTAATCTTCTACTATGAGTTGCAGCATTGATTGGATATGGCAGTGAAACTTTTATATAAAGTATCTGTAAAAGGCAACTGAAGGATGTAATAAATATTTTTTTAAAAATTCCACAAAATGTGCACAAGAAAAAATTCTGTGTCCCTTTGAGAAATACAAAATGCTAGCTAGTCTTTTGTTTGTTATATCTGTTACATAGTTCAGCCCCAAATCCACTGTGAACTGAATTTAAATGTTGGTGTGTGTGTGTGTGTGTCTTTCTCCTTTTTAACCACACTCAGCCCATGGCTGCACACACAGTATACAGTACATACTACAGTGGACTGTGGCTGAAAAGTAAGTGAGGCCCAGTGGGTTTGCCCCCTTAGGTTAGAGGTAATCAATAACACTCTGAGAACTCCAAACTTTCTAATACACTTAAAGAGGTACTGGATGAGTAGAATACCAGAGCTCACACAATAAAAACGCACACACACACTAAACCCAAAAATTAGTATATTCGCTGGATTTTTATAGCCAGTACCTCATTTCAGAGCCGCAAAAATGGATCAAAGTCACAAAATAAAATCAATATGTTTGCAAATCAAAATATAGTTTGGATGTTCATGTCTCTCCAACACATCAGAGTTGTAAAAAGGATGAAGGTTTGCCTTGACAGAACACACACTGCAGGTCTACATCCATCAGCTTGGCTGCTGCCCAAGTCAGAAATTATATCAGGGTTGTATGACAGACACACAAACACCTCTGCCAGGGTTTATTCATCAGTACCTTGTACCACATGTGGTAGCTTAAGCACCTCAGGCACACACTAGATGGCCCAACCATCCTTCATGTGCACACTGGTTTTTACATATATTATTATTATTATTGTGTATAAGCGGAACTATGTTATTCTTGAGGTCTCTCTCTCTCTCTCTCTAGATATAGATATATGCTTTATATATATTTGCAATATCTTGCAATGGAGAAGTATTGAAACGTACTGTTAAACAGACTGACAGAACAGTACTGGCAGTGGTGCAGAGATATTTCCTAATAGTTTTTGAGGCAGGCTCGCCTGTCTAGCCAATCACAGAAGACCAGACCCTTCACACGTCACATACTGATGTGAAAAACTTAGTTGTGCTCCTCTATGAGAGGCCATGGGCATTGACATGAACCTAGATTGATTCTGTACACCTAGCTTGATATTGTAGCTTAAATATTTGTCATAACATGTATCAATTTATCAAAAGCATCAAATAATTTTTTTAGCAGTTGCAACTGACAGAGTTTTTGATATCAAACTGATTGCATGCCAATCGTTGCAGCACTGCACTGTGCTTAATGTAGCAATAATATTATTTTTGCCGGCTGAAGGAAAAAAATAGTGGGTTTTTTTAAGAATAGTACACATACATGCAAAATCAAAAGTGGTACAGCGTGGTGTTTCATTTTAGTTAAAATCATCATCTGTCATATCAACCAGGTAACCGACAATATTTCTTCTATGCTGTTTTGCCAATGCAAACCAATAATGGTAAATACACCTGAGTAAACTTGCAGCGGCCATCATAGCCAATAAACTCAACAGCCACCGGCTTAAACTGTCCCCTGCCGAACCTTGTTAGGACATTGTTATAATTAATATTACAAACACCTACCTGTAGGTTTTATTTACAACTTAATTAAAACGGGAGATACGTGTCCGGCGTATGTTTGTCTGAACACGTGAAAATGGCTCTTCAGTCATAGTACAGCGGTGTGTTGAGAGATGAAGACTGTAGCTGTGCACTGTAAGTGTAAGATGTGTGCTGACTGGTTTTGTGGGTACCCTTGTCGAACTAATGAACCTGCTGAGCTGGCTGGAGGTATAAGAGGGAGTGTGGACTGGAGCAGAGCAGAGAGTTCCCTGGTTCACTGGGTCTGTGATTTCCCTGGTGGGGGGTCCTGCTATGGCAGCAGAGAAACTCTAACAACCTCAGATTCTGTCTCTCCTCCCCTGCTCTCGGTAGCACCAAGGAAACCCCCGGCAGCAAAAGTTTTCAAGCCCGAAAGGTGCTTCATGCATGTGTCAGATCACATACCTAAAATGTGTCTGGCAGAAGCAATGGTATGTACAAATTCAACACCCAGACAGGTTCTGTGTGTGAGAATTTGGGCATTTTAACTTCTTTCTCTCTTCCCTGTATGTTTTTTTACTGTTAGTTTATGTGTGGGTGCCTTCATCTGTACAGCTGTAAACTCTCAAAAGACAACTGGCAGTGTGAGGCGGGTTTGACAGGAGTGCTACGTTTCTTTTGTGTGTGTTTTCATATGAGTATGTGTGTGCATATTTGTGCATCTAGCTATACATAGATCACACTTGAGAGAAGTGAACTATCTCTGAGGAGAAACTGATCAAATTATTATGTCACGCTTTGTGCTAGCAGCAGCGTGTTTTTAACAGTTGTGAAGTATCAGGAAAGAGAGTTGGATTCATTTGCGCAGGTCTGTACGTGTTTTGTGATCATGGGTTGCTATTTATCTGCTGTTCCTTGTAAACAAGAGTATGGGGGAGCGTGAAGGGGGTGAATTATTTAGTTTATAAAGAAAAAAAGCTGTCCCTCATTGTCATTGATTTCACCTTTGGTAGTGATCTTCATAAGAACCCCCCCTTTATATTGGCAGCCACTATAATGAATCTCAGGGCCTTAATGCTTCATTGTTTTTCATCTGGCATGTTCTTATCACACACACAGGTGCATTTCTAATCATATCTCTTCTCTTGATGCCATTTATCATCACAGCAAATGTGTAGCTTTGGACACATCTATACACGGTGTGAGCTTGGAATGGTTGAAACCCATTGTTTTAGTGTTGTTGACATGTGGGATCAAAACCTGAGTGGTTCACAGGAGTGTGGGCCTATTGTTAGAATGAATGTATGAATGTGTGAGAGGAGTGTGTGTGTTGGTGGATCAAAGCAGTAACGAGCCATTACTGTCAAGTCGTTACGTAAGTGACGAGTGCTTTTACATAAAAAACGATTTAGTGCCTTAATGGATCAGTGTATTATTTTGTTTAGGCTTCTGCTGCAGAGAGATGGAACCATTTTGTGTAACGTGCATGTAGTAGCCCGAAGAAGGTTGCAAACGACAGTAGGTGTCCCACGTGCGTTTGGCCTTGCTTATCCTCTATCTGCCTTTGTTATCTGATCGTCACACTCTTCTATGTCTTTTTCTCTTTTTCTACCTTTCTGTAGCCTATCTCTTGCTGACATAAAGGGACAGGACATTTCAATATCAGATTTCTCGCGCTGCAAGGTGGCCGGGGGGGCCTTGAGAGGAAAAGAGGCAGAGGCAAAGGAAGGACAAGAGTAAGAATGAAAGTGGGAATCGATAAACGCAAAAGAATAAACATAAAAGAGCAGAGCAGAGAAACAAAAGAGTAACCCAGCGTAAAGTAAAAAGGACATGGGAGGCTGGAAAGTATGAATCACTGTAGGTCCCAGATCGGTGTTGAGCAGACAGCAGGCTAGCTGGGGGCACATGCACCAAGATGACGCAGATACATTCCAGCTGCTCAAAATCCCACATACAGTACCTCTAACAAACCACTGTTATAAGATGTAGCACACATCGCCGAGGAGAGACTTTTTGCACCGTCGACTCTTGGATCAGTTACAAGGCTCATCATGGAAGCCCCAAAGCATCACCAAGGGTTCACTCTCATTCAAAACAACAGCTGCAACAGAAAGTAATTGTACCTAACTGATTTGTGATTCTTGGCACTTGGTGTTAACTTTACTTTCACAGTTTTGTGAGAATATTTGTGGCTACGCACAGTAAGTTATATTGCTGTAGATATGCGTGGGCATGCATAATGTACAGTAGGTGGTCACACTCTTGGTTGACTTCTGAGTCTTTGGATATACTGCATCTGAAGAAAGTAAAGCTGAGCGGGGAACATTAGGAAGGCACCACAGGGCAAGGTTATACCCTACCTCCCAGAGCATGTATTGACAGATGTGTCAGCAAGCTGACCTGATGGGGAGGGTTTCACAGTAGAAGAGCTAAAAGTGTGTGGAGAGAAAGTGAGGGAAAGAGAGGGAGACTAGGAAGACTGAGGGATTGTATTTCCATCTTCAGGATTCAGCTCCGTGTGCATGTTTGGGTCGAATGTGGTCAAAATGAAAGAGTCATGAAGGTGATGAAAACACTACAAAGGGAAGATACATGTGGTTATTCCCTCCACTATCTTACTTTGGATGTATGTAATATCACCATTCTGCAATTTATGATTCACTTCCTCATTAAACCATTATTAAACATTCATTGGAACTCACCTGTGAGAAGCAGATCAGATCAGAGGTGCACAGATGGAGGCAAAAGAGCTGGGTGGAAATGGGGTAGAGTGCTGGAGTGAAGGATGAGAGAGCTGTGTGTTACAGAGTTCAGTCATCTTGATGGACAACTAGCCAGGCCCGTTCCACTGACAGATTGGGCTCTATCTCCATATCTGCAGTGAGAAGTGTCCAATTTCCTCCTGGCGATTTCAATCTAAGAGTTAAGGAGCTTCGTTCATGGCATACTAGAGCCGAGATCAAATAGAGGTGTGGGGCTGCTTTCAAGAGAATTTACTTCCCACAACATAATGGACTTTTTTTTTTTTTTTTTTTTTTTGCTTTGTTGCCTTGTTTCATCATTAATCAACACACGCAAATACTCGTGGATGCAAGTGTGCATACACAAAAACCATGTACACACATGGCTGTGGTTCCTTTCTGTGATGGGTTATGTTTCTGACCAAGAATGCAGACTGAATAGTGAATAATAAGGGAATTAATTGGACTCTGAAAATCCAGTGAATAATTTATAATAAATGGAGAAGCTTAATCAAGCAATCAATCGACTCTGACCACCGGATCTAAAGCAGAATATTAGAGGACAGGGGGGGAAGGAGAAAGATGATGCAGTTGCACAATCCCAGTGAAAACTGCTGGAATCCAGAAAACCTGGCAGCGGATCCCAGCCGGTTGTTAAAATAGTGTGACAATAGTGTGCCGACATACAGACGGCCTTTTTAATCTGGGTGTAAAAGTGCCTCTGATTGAGCACCGTTTCTCTCTTAACTCTCTCCTACTTGGTAGTCTCTCCAAAATGACATTATTGGCTCTTCTCTGAGCCAAATGGCATCATTTCCACAGCAAACCGGCTTCATATATTTACCTGCTAATGACTTGCTTAAGCTAACAGAGGAAACATAATGGCATCATTATGGGCAAGACACCATCAGGTGTCTCAAGGTTAATAGCAACATTAATTGACTAGAAGGATCAAGGCTTTGGAATCCTTCTTGTCCATTTTAATAAGTATCCTTGATCCATAAATTGGATGCAAAAATTCATTGATTGCCTCTGTATCTGCTGCCACACTCAGTAAAATGGGTGCCCCCTAAAATTCCCTCCTTTTAAATGTTGGCAGTGCTGGAATGTCAATCAGTTAAACAAAGACTCACAACTCACTGCCCCTGCTTCTGTCACAGGAACCCAGGCCCCATTTATCAACATAATATAGTATTCTTTGTGTCACATTTCATCACGGAAACAATCCCTTGGAACATGAAAGCCTCAAATATCAGTGCATCGGGGCACTGCATCAATATACAAAATCATTATACACAGCGGAAAATAACTAAAGCTAAAGTACAACGGCCTACAGAAAACGACAGTATGTATATAGGTGTCTGCTGATGATTGTGGTACTTCTAAATGTATTTAATGATTTAGTTTATTGATGCAGCACCTTTGATGATGTTTCACGGGTTCGTTTCTGTGATGAATAGTGTTATGAGGTAGAGCTCGTCACCACCAATCCCATAGTTGTTGGCTCGATCCCCGGCTCCTCCGTTCACGGGTCGAAGTGTCCTTAAGCAAGACACTGAACCCCAACTTAGTAGCTTCCGGTGAGTGTTGGCCAGCTTCCAAACATAAGGTTTTTTTTTAATGCCCTCAAAAAACGTTTTAAATCATAGCATCGAAAAAGTTGCAGAGTTGCTTTGCTCTTATTTAATTTTTTTTTGACTCAGCACCTGGATGAGTTAGGTGTGTATGTATGTGTCTGTGTGTGTATATTGTCTGAAATGGTCCTGCCGACAACAACCCGTATATCCAGTACTATTCATGCAACCAGGTTCCCACCAACAAATACAGTTTGTTCACTTAGATAAAGCAGAAAGAGGTTGGGTGTTGACGAGCAAAATGAGAAGAAGACTCCATGACAGAGGTTTTGATGGCTGATTCGAAGATGAGAGAGGCAGTAGTATTGAAGATAGTTTTTAGGAACGAGATTCTTAAAGGATCTGATACATAAAAATATTCACAACTAGACAGAGAGAGGGGCTACGAAAGATGCAGAGATTTATTTATTGCAGCTATCCTATTAATCAGTTATGACAAACTCATGGCTAATATATTAACAGACTTATCCACCAGCATCCATTATTTATTCATCATCAAAAATTCAATCTGGCAGACTGCGTGCCATTATTCAGATGTGCTGGGGGAAAGTGGCACATTTGAATAAATGAGGAATAGTAGGACTCTCTCCCACGGCTTGCTGTTATTCCAAAACCCTCCGTTTAAATGATTCAAACCTTAAATCAATCAAAAACTGTAGGAGAAAAAAAACAAACGGTCCTAGCTCATATAAAAGGAATATACTATATGTGTGAGAAACAAAAACTTTATTGTTGACCCATTTAAAAAAATAATAATAATAATTAAAATTCTGACCCCCTGCCTTGGCTGCATTAGACAAGCTCATATTTACTATGTTTGGCTTGTCTTGTTTGCTCTGATAAATTTCTGCCCCTCTTGGCAATACCTAAGTCTGAATGAGATTGGATATGTAAATGTAGAGTCCTGCAGACCAGTACTTTCTGCTGATGGTGTGGAACTTGACTGCATGGGCATATTCTTCAGCAGGACATATTCCTCAGAGAAACAAACGCCGGTCTGTGCATGCAGACACACAAAACAAGACTCACACATAATGTAGTACTTGCAGCCATTTTAAAAATATATCTGTTTAAAGTTTGGTGGAGATTGTTGCACATTTGAATTGTGCATTTTCAATATTATGTAAAGGGTGGAAAGTATACTGAGAACTTCCTGAATAACCTGTTACTATGTACTGTCTCTAATCTTAACACCCAGTATGTTTTATAATTATATGAGCAATATACAAGTTTTCTAAAGTGTCAGCTTCAAAATTCACTATTTCCCCGTTTTTTTTCACACAGGCCGAAAAGTAGCATGTTATGAGCAAAGGAATATTGGTAGTGTTAGAATTCTGTACTTCAGCAAACATACAGTTTAATCTTAATCACTGGAAGATTAAGAAATCACAGCAGGAAATGTCAATAGGAATTTTTCTTCACTGCCGCTGTGTGCAACATATCAAAGTGAAACTGAGAAATGTAATTTTATTTACCTGTCTATTTATTTATTAATGGGGGGAAAAAGTTAATTTCAAATTTGATGCAGTAACACATTTCAAATAAGTTGCAACAGGGTTACAAATGAGTTTTGTTATGTTATGTTGCTTGAATCTGTAAGTGGTGGAGGACACACACGCAGGGACACAGGCGTTGACTTCAATCAGTGTAAGATTTATTTACAGCGAAGCAGACAAACAGCAGTTCAAACTGCAGTGTAACAAAAAAAAAGATGTAAAAATATGGTCAAAGGTCTGGCAACACGGGTAGGTTGCTGGCGGTAAATTTGAAAAGGTGCGTAAACCTATAAACTGAAATACAGTCACAATTTTAGCAGCATGAGTTGCCAAACAGTCGCCGTAAAACAATTTGTTACCGTAAAGACCACAGTACAACATTAAAGGGAAACAAACATCACACAATCTCCTTAAGATGTGATGACATCTATTACGATAAAGGACTTGCAAACCTCTACTGTGGCCACATTCCATTTCTCTGTAAGATCACATGACAATAAACCCGAACTTGAACTCTTTAATATTAAACAGGCCTTTTCGCAATGAGCTTACAACTAAGCAAAGACAACCAAAACTTAACATTTATTTCTAGTATTTATTGTGGCATTGTGTACCTTTACAACTAATATACATGTTTGGTAAAAACTCTATTTTAATGCCAAGTGCAACAACAAACAAAAAACAAGTAAAATATCCAAAAGTACAATCATCGACTGTACATAAGCGGTGTTATTGTGGATGTACAGTTCACATTCAAACACTAAATGGTGAATTTAAAAAAATCCTTTACATGAATGCACCACATGACTATAACTAAGATGGTCACTTGAACATATATAAGGTTTAAAAAATAACTTTACCAGCATAACAGCGAATAATCAGCAACTCAAAACAGGCTGAACACTAGATGCATAAAAGGCGGTTTGTTGTTTGGGTGAAAACTCTGTGTGCGTCTCTGCCAACTACTACCATACAAAAAGTAACTTTTACGCAAACAGCCGGCTAATGTTTATGAACCAATCTAGAGATGGAATTTCATGCACTGAGTTTACTTCATTTGGGATTTCTACCATCAAAACAGGCTCACAAATAGTCATACAGGGTCAAAACTACTCATGCACCCATTCAGATTCTTATTCCCTGCTGCTGAAAGGTGTCAGAGTTCTGCCAGAAGCTCATTTTAGGCTACTCAAACAATCTGCTAAGTGAAACTTGAGACATTTAACCAAATGTTAGATGTGCTGTATGTGTAGTTTGACTGTGAATGTTTAGTTTCGAGCCTGTATTGATGTCAGAAAACCCCAAATAAATTTAACCCTGTCAGGGTTTTCATTTCTTCAAGTATGTTCAACACTGTTCAAATAAAGAATTTAAAGCCCAATATTGCCATGACAAACTGTTTGCAACTGTACACTGGAACAATTACTTAGCAAATCAGAATTGTGCTTGTGAATGCATTTTCCTTTCCTCTCATCCCTGAAGTATGAGGACATGACAGAAGCCAGCCTGTGGCCTTATCTACCAATTAAAACAGGATAAAAACAGGAGTTACTATGTTGTAAGAATTAATTATTTTATTGTTATTATTTATTTTCATGAAAAAAAAATCTAATTTTGACCATTAGCTGTAAATTTAGTGATGTTTGACCCTTAATAAAAACAAAAATTCAAAATCACTGTAAAAGGATGTGAAATTTAATTTTCATCCTTTTTTTTTTAAGTGCAGTTTTGTTGATACATGGAAAGCTATATTCAAAAACTGAAAATCAACAGAAAGGGGAAAAACTAAGCGAGTCCCATTGATAACTGGCAACTAGCAGCAGGTCTACATCTGAATTGCAGCAACAAGTTTCTCAAGGAGCTTCTACTCCAGGCCTTATATACCTGAAGCCACTCCTGCAAAGACAAACCACTACTAATGGATACAATCAATTACAACCAATTAAGACAATCGATTTTTTCTGTAGAAACGACCTGATCTCCTTCAATATATTATTCTAATTTAATTCACCTGGGAAGGTTAACAATAAATGTTAGTACTTTTAAGGCTATTTCTCCATAAAATCAGAATACTCCCCTCTATTTCACCCCAGGATGGTACAGCCTAATTTCCCCCTGCTATAAAATCCTTTCAGGCCTCCCACCTCCTGTTTCATTGTCAGGACCTGGGACCTGTTGGTGGATGGAGTGAAACACAAATTGTTTGGTATCACATTCACAATGGTTTTTAGAAAATGTGTTAATGGGGTTATCTGGTACATTGAAGTGTCCACACAACCAAACAACAAAAACTCAAACTTCTATTGGCAAAAATGGAATTGAGGGTACTAGCGTGTGATAACAAATCGGCAGGCCATGGGCTAGGCCCATGAAAGAAGGCCTCCTAACTAATGAGGTTAATTGGCGACAGGTCATGATTTTGTATAAAACATAGTCTCAGAGTGAGAGTTTTTTTATGGAGTCAGGCTAGGATAATGTTCAACACTGAAAAAAATGATAAATGCCTTAAAAATAATGTTTGTTAATGGAGAATTGCTTTGACTGTGGGGATCTTGTCATTTATGGTACATCATATAATTAAAACATTAGAATCCCGAGAAACCTCTGTAGGCAAAGGGACAAGGTTTAAAACCAGTAATCAATGACTGTTACATTTGGGTCTTAAGGTGACACTGCTGATGCGATTCTGTAGTAAAAATCAGTGCATAGGCACAGAAACAAGTCTTAAAACCATTGTCAGTAGACCGTTTGTTCTGGCATCCGCAAATGCAAGTTAAAACTTAACAACCATATATGATCGAGATCCAGAAACACTGCCGCCTCCTCTGAGCCCAAGTAGATTTAACATGGACTGAGCTGAAGTGGAAAACTGTACTGAGGTCTTACCAGTCAAGAATTCAAATTAAATTTGGAAGTCATGGACTCCAAAGATGCCAAAGATGAGGAGGACAATCTGACTTGTTGACAGAGCACAGTTCATAAGCCAGAATCTGTAATGTTGTACGGGTGCATCAGTCGCATTTAAAATTATATTTTCTGTTCAGAAAAAATCTAATGTCTCAGTTTTTAGCATTATATATGTTGTCTTTGTGCTAATTCCCAAATAATTGTATTCTATCTCTTTAGTTGCATTTTAAACTATACTGCATGTACTTTCAGTTTGACTTGGCTTCTTAAATCTTAAATGGGAGATTTTCTTGCTGTGCTCTTAGATACTCGTGTACTTTTAGTTTTAAGTTAGTGTGGTATTATAAAAGTCCTTATAGAGCTGTCAGCACAGCACAATGTCTCAGCCATTTGTCTGCCACCTTAAGTTAGAGTTTTCTTACAGATGCAATGACTAATAGATGAAGTCTGCAAGAGATGGGAATGGACTATGGAGAATGTGACAGAACTTATTTAAAACAAAAAACAAGTGTAAAGACCAGAGGTTTTGGAGAGACGAAGAGCTTGGAGAAAAATGTCCCAAAGATAAAACCAACATGTTTTTTTTAACAAGCTTGAATTTGTGATGAAATAAAAATGTTAATTGACACAAAATCACTGACTACTTGTTCTTCAGCTTTGTTTTGGTTCATAAAGTTTCTTTTTTTAATCTACCGCATGTCCAACTTATGCTCGCTCTCTCTCCGTCTCACTCTCTCTCACTTTGGCGAATAGGATCTGGCAGGCTCCTCGCAGCCTTCTATAAAGTCTTAACTTAAGAAATAAATCAGCTTCACACAATTTCTACACCCCCTCAGCTCACATTGATTTATTGTAAATGTGAGGAAGATAAAGAGAGAAACTGTTTAGCGCTGTGAGGCCAGGTGGTCAAGGGGACTGGATGTAGGAGAGAAAGACGAAGGGACGATGACAGCTTTGGATCTTGGAGGAGGTGAGCAGGAGTGGCGAGCAAAGAGGAGGGATCTTGGTCCTCTGACGTTTCTTTTCAGAGGGTCACATTGTTCACCTCAGGGTCAACACACTGTCTGTCATCAGGCAGCCAGGCAGAGAAAATGATGATAACATATTTTATAGTTTAGATGGTGTGCTGTGGTTTTCCAGTACATGGAGCATGACAGCTGCTGTCAGCCTGTAGCAGGATCGGTCAGAGGTCACAGAGATGGTGGTGGCTTAGATTCCCACCAGACACTACCAGTACGCTGAACTGGCTTATATGCAACCTAAAGACAACTGCTCTGTATTTGCATTTTCATTTCACTTCCTGGTTGTGTGTGTTCACGCAAAGAAGTAGGGTGCAGCACTTTTTTTCTAACACAATCTACTGTAAAACTTAACTCGACTCAGCTCTTGGCATTTCCCCCCGATTCGTCAGTATCACTGTTAAAATGAGGCTCCTTTTTAAATTTGTCTGCTGTTTTCCAAAATAAATGATTAGCATATTATAGTGGTAATTTGTAACTAATGCATTTTGTAATGGCTTTTTGACTGGTGTTACTGATTTGAGTCACTTTCAATCTTAGCTTTTTTAAAAAAAAATTTTTAACTCAAAAGAAATTATCTTGCCGTTGCCACTCAATTATGACTCAGAGCAATTTCATATTTCATTTTCACACAGCTCAGGGGGGATATCTGTAGGGATGCCTCACCAGTACATTTTATTTTTTTATTTTATACATATCAAGAGAGAAAGGTTTGTTTATCCTTTTTGGAGAATATGTCTATTGAAGGGTGAGACAGAGTAAGTAAGAGCTCAGTTGTAGCTCGGTGTATTTATATCATGGACATACACTCAGACACCAAAGGGGGCTGATAGAGATGGGGATTGAAGTGGATTACTGATATAGGACAGCACTACGGGGAGAATGAAAGTGTATGTTTTTATTAGGATTACACAAAATACACAAGCAGGTAAACATGCATCTGTCCGTGTCCATATGCAGCTCAGCAGTGTGGCTGTAGCCCTCTGTCTGTGGAGGCTATGAGGCTGAAGGAAAGGGTTAAAGGAGAGATTAAAGTGATAATGTATATCTCTAATCCCCAGCACTTTTAAGAGGGCAAAGAGGCAAAACTGCCTGCAACCACACAGAGCCAGACATGAAGAGGGTGCATCACTGGGTCACATATCGTCATGGCAACAGATTATTCAGAATAATTATCTGCCATATGCGCCTTGTCACAATTAGAAGTTGGCTGTGAGCTGGGTCATGGGTCAAATGCTGATCAGAGTTTTGGAGATGGTTGCACCATACACCATTTACAGCAGTAAAGTTCCGTTTGATTTTCACATCCATCACATGAGCCGGGTGTCAACCTGCACCCTGCATCCAAACCGAATGTCTTAAAAAACCCCATGCTACAGTATGAGCTACGTAGCTTTGATGCGGTAGCTAACTATCAATGTCATTGCATACTGTGCGTACGAAGCTATCAATTGCTTTTTTTTTAATAATAGATCATAAAAATGAAAATCCGGATTTCAATCACAATACTAAGCTTCATAAATCAACTTTTCGGCTGAATAGCATAAAAAGGAAATAACAGTGTGAGGCACCTGCACCAATGTGAGCTGACAGAGGCTTGGAAAAAATGAGAAACCTTTTTGGTTTGTTCTCACAACCAAGCCTTCCATTAGGAGCCCAGACATTTTAACTCATCACTGCAGTTCTCCCGCTGGAGTTATATAGAGAATGCTTCATTTCCCATAAAGCCATGTTCACACCAGCACCCTGGGAAAAGCAACAACAAGGTGCAAAGTGGTTTATCCATTATAGTGGATCATTTATTGTGTCACCTTGGCCCATGTGAGAAAAGTCATTTTGAGCGAGCCACCTCTTTGCGCTGTTTACTGACCTGTAACGCAGAAATGCCAAAATCACTGTTAATTAATTTGGAAAGGTTATCTTCTTTCTCACTTTGTTTGTCTTCTCTTACGTTTTACTCATTTTCATAAACACACGATGCATTCTGCAACAAAAACATCCCCAAGTCACCCATGGCACTCTTTATTCAGATTGAGTCTCTCCATCTAATTGTGGATTTGCTAGGAAACAGTTTGGGAACCCTGGGGAAGTGCAAAATGTGACAGTGGCTTAAGCAGTTTTTAAAGACTCACGGTACCTCAGGCTTATTACTGCAAGCTGTCAGACTGTCTGAGATGCACAGTGACACTGCTTTTCTCTGATCAAATTTGTCACATCATGCCAGGCAGGATCACAGGGTGCAGGCACTGCCGACACGTTTAGGCAAGAGCCTGGATGTGTTTAGACAAGCCACTTACGTTTAAATGCCAATTAAGCCCCATGCACTACTTACATCTGTGGTCTATTAGATTGTCACCCATCACTATTAGGAGATACTCTGAGCCCTCTGGCATTCTGGGAAAATAATTACATTCTTTTTGCGTCATAATTACTGCCTTGAAAGTGTCTCTTTTGAACACTAACAAAGCAGACTCTTACTCCTCTGTCTCCCCGTTCCTCTCTCCCCAAGCTCTGCCTCTCTCAACTCTTGTCTTTTTTTTCTCTAGACACTAATGAACGAGTTTAATCTCATAACTCCAGAGGAATCGTCAGCAGAACTGCATTAATTAAATTCTTGTGTGTCTTTATTTTAAAGTTTTCCCATTTTCAGAAAGGTCCTAACATCGAAACATGTTCGCCATTACCACTGGCTGTTCCTTTGTGGGAAATTGACAGACTGTCAGGATTAGCATTTGCTTTGCAGCACTGTTTGTTTAATTAGTCAAAATTAAATTAATGCAGTTTTGTGCTCTGAAAAGTTTGATAGCACGTTGATTTCCCATTTGCAACAAATCAAATCCACATAAATTAAATCTGCTCCTATCTGGAATCTCTCATGGACTGATGTCTGCAGGAACACATTTTAGGATTCATTTTGCATTTCTGCTCATGATGCTCTTGTTGTGCCAGATTTGTTTCTGACTGGAGCCTACTTAGCAGTTGCAAACGTACCAAGCATGCCAACGGTGTAGTGCTACAGTACTATAGTAGTGGCACTACTCGTAAATACAAAAGCAATTTTCTCAAAAGGTCATTGAGCATAATGGAAGCATTCTAAATTTCTGTGCAAAATAACCCTTCAGACACAATGGTCAATGAGTGCAGTAAAAACTGTAGAATGGGGATATGTGTGCTTTGTGAAGGGGCCTCTTGATGCAGAGTGTGGTTGTTTGATCACTGCCTTTGCAAAAGGTGGGATCAGCAATAGAGATGTTTATAAAAATGTGTAACTCTGAAAAAAAAATTGTTTCAGTCCCACTGTGAGTGTTAAAATAAAACTTACTAAAATATTACTATAAATATATAATATATAATAGTATATGCCCAAGCAGGTATTAATGTATGAAGATGCTGGATGGATTGAGTTAAAAAGCTTCGCATTTTCTAATCCAACATAGTTACATTATCTAGAATTTGTGCAGTAATTTAACACTTATACACACAACAGCCGGAAGAGATTGTGGAACATTTTCGGAAACTGCAGTTCTATTTTTTATATAATACTATTGTCTAAGTAGGAAGAGAACTTTGGCAGCTTTTTGCAGGCAAAGTGCAAGATATGTGTAAGAGAGAGATGCAAAATGGAGGTACGCTTGATTCTGAAAAGCTAAGATCTAAGTCAACAGTCTGAATCCTTGGGACTCAGGAGCTGGCAAATATGAGAGGAGACGCATTGGCTTTCTCTCTGGCTGTTTGTAAAAAGGAACTGCCACAAATTTCTTTTTTTTTCCATGAATGCAGTGAGGCAATGTCAAAAAAAGTAATCCAAATGAATACTCTGAAGATGGCAAGGACTAAATCAAAGTATAGTCACTGCATAAACGGACCAGTTGAGTGTGTTTAGCAGGTGCTAAACATCATTCACGCTCTGGAAGTAACAGACAAGCTATTCACTGTGTTTAGCCAACTGGAACTATATAATAACTCAAACTCACTTCATGTGTGACAGGTTTTTCATAACAACTTGCCACAAAGTGTAGTTTCATAAGTTAGAGAGTAAAAATAGGAATATCTCTCCATCTTTACTAATTTTCTCACTATGTTGAGGATCTAAGGAAAAATAGCTTCCTGTGTTGACTTTAATGAACAAATGGTTGTAAGAGTGAGTCCAAATTTGTTATTTTATTTTTTCATCTCCGTTTTCTATTTCATGCCCCCTTTTTCTTGGCATCGGAAGTAGAAGTAGAGAGGTGAGATATTGCATTTGAAAGGTTAAGGGAACTGCTTTGTTTGTTTGTGATAGAACAACTTGGGTCTATGATAGGAAAGTTGACTTAGTAGAAACCCATGACCTTAGAAGGCCAGTATCTACCACACCATGACCTCCCCTAAGGGAGAGAGCGAACACGAAGCACTTACCACCCGATAGCACTCAACCAACACATCCTTTAGACATGCCGTGTGCACACCTGTGTTCAAATACGTGCAGCCTTTCACGTAAATATTCTGCACACATGCTCAAACGAATACACACAGACATGAGTAAAGGAGCAAACATCACATTTGTCTCACATCAACAAATTTGAAATCTGTTTTCTTGATCTCAGCCAAGGTCAAACTGTCAAGATGTAGGGAACCCCCCTGTGCACAAACTCAGCCACATATAGTACATTGACAAAGAGATATATGAACACAGTGACACCCACACCCACATGGCCACCCTGAGGTTCTTGAGCTACAACAATAAGTCATTTTGCATTGTAGCTGTACCACGAAGTGCAGACACCACTATCCATAACATGGATGTACTATCCATGAGCACGGTGTGGTAAGGTTTGCATGTAGCAGTGTACACAAATGTACACATTAAGGTGTGGTAGCTCTTCATTTCTGCCAGTTAAAAGAAGTGTCTGCCTTCTTATCACACTGTTATGAAAATAGCAAGGCTGTGGGGAGGAGATCCATCTTGTCTTTTAATGCTGTGTGTGTAGTGCATTAAGGTTTGTGTTTCTGTGGATGTGTGTGCCTGAGTGCACGTGCACGGCTAGTTATGTGTGGCTCATGTGCTTGCATGATCGTGCTGGTGCACTTACCTGGGCTAGCAACAGCAATCAGGACTGTAAGTGGCCTGCAATTTCAAAAAGAGAAATTGAAGTGGGGACTGGGAAGGAGGTTGAAAGAGATGTAAGGCTGTAAAGTTAAGATGTGAGGCGTCCTTGATGAGTACAATTTTGATTATTCCTGACAAAGCTGAAGCGAATAGCATCATAATTACCTCCTGAGTGTATTCCTGTAACAAAGATACCCGGGTTAGTGTTTGTTGAAGTAGCATCAGCGCGGTGGCCACTCTACGTTTTGAGGACTCTCACAGTGCAATGTTTTTTACTGTCACAGATTCATAAGCCCTCATTAGAATACATCCCTGCTGGATGCATATGTATGTGTGCTGATGGGTCTTATGTTTTTAGCATTTATGCGTGCTCAAAGTCTCCTTACTTGACTTGCATCTTGGACATAAAAAGTATCACCCAATATCACATCAGTGGACCTTACACATACAAGCCCAGTGCAGCAACAGTTCCTGACTTAGCCCATGTTTTTTTTAAGAGGACAAGTAAAAACTTTGAAAAAAGAATAAATTGGGGAGGGGGGGTCCATCTTCTGGTGGGATAGTCCGTAGTTTAGAAATGACCAGGAATGTTTTTTTGTAAAAAACTGTGGATAGTAGAGTGGTTAAGCTCTAATAAATTATACATTTTTAATAAGGTAACATATAGTAGTAACAATAGTAGTCTCAGATTATCTGTCTCCTGGAAGAAGAAATGTAAGAATGTAGATCCAAACACCCGTGTGAAATTGAAATCCCTCCTTTAATCTTTCACATTCAATATTTCACTTTGCAACAATTCTGACAGTACAGTGATTGTGTGCTTTATGATAAAGACTGCAGAGTTATGTTTTTGCATTCCTGAGTGTGTGTGTGTGTGTGTGTGTGTGTGTGTGTGTGTGTGTGTGTGTGTGTGTGTGTGTGTGTGTGTGTGTGTGTGTGTGTGTGTGTGTGTGTGTGCAAGTACAAGTATATCGAGACAGTGGGTGACAGACTCACTCTGTGTGTGCGGCCAATTGCAGTGTGAGCTCCAAGGACAGGCAGTGGAGGGTAGAGCGGGTGATTTGTCTCTTAGGATTGAACTCATCTCCCTGGTCTCCCGCAGGCCTCTTCTTCCTCTTCTTTCTCTGCATGCTGTCTTATCTTGAAGGTGAAGAGCATTTCTCTTTTATTGTGAATTTACACAGTTTACAGTATCCACTGAACTCACTCGAGGACACGTAGTTCAGTCATCCAGGACACCATTAACAATAATGCAGAAACTTTTTTAGGAGACTCTGGTGATGACCCCATTGATTCAGGACTACGGGGATGTAACCCTATAAGTAACAGCTAAATCCAAGATCCTCCAGAGTCTTGGCAGGGCCTTGACAATGGCAGTGGTGGGGTAGTGGAAGGGCGAGGCGGCATAGGCTGCAACGACAGCAGTGACAGAGGTGAGAGAGGTAAGAAGGTCAAAGAGGTGGAGCTTTATGAGATGATGCGCTGAGCTGACAGTTGTCCTGCTTGAACTTATGCTAATAGCTTCTTAAGATGCTGAGATTTGCATAGGTATCCATTAGATTGAGCATGTCTGTTTTGGTCACTGTAGCTACAAACACCACTTTCTACATTGTATGTCTGTAACTGTGCAAAAGGTGATGAATGATAGTGTCAGTAGCTACTGTAACGTACCAGCAGACATACGAACTCATACTCAACTAAATCACACTCTTAAATAAGAGTGTGATTTAAATAAGAGTATATAACTCATAAGTTATATACTTTGCTAAAAAAAACAAAAAAACTGAAAAGTATATAAAAACATAAATTGCTATTATAGGGTGTCTCACTTTATCTAATGTACTTATTACTATCTCCAAATGACAGTGGTGCCCCTCCTGGTGCCCCTGTCTAACCATCGTTTGTGTGCCAATAGCCAAGAAATACCAAACAGTGTGTCCAGTGCTGCCATCGGCTATCAGTTGTTTTGCTGTCTGATAGCTCATCTGCTGTCTCACTCTCACCGTCTGTCCCATATTCTTACTGCCATCAACCCGTCTGCCTTCATATCCGTGGCTCTGTGCCACAGTTGTGCCTACTCTCACACAGTTTGTGGCTCCTGTGTGCCTTTGGGTACATTTGCGGACGCATCTCTGCGTGTCCTATGTCCACTGTCCTGTCCTGTCTCTCTGAAGATCCCTTTAATTTCCCACCTCTGGATTCCTAAAATTGTTGTCCCACCTTCTGCACTCCCCCAATTGGACAAGGCTTACTGTGTAATTTGCCACTGGTGTCTGTAATGACATCATGACATCAACGACTTCACGTAAAAATCCAATACACAGGGACTTCCAGTCACAGTTAGTTTAACATTGGTGCCATGAAATGCACCCAGAACCCCAGAAGTCTCATCCAAAGTGAACCACATAACCCCCCCCCCAAAAAAAACAGCTGATTTCTGAAGAGAAGCTGAATGCCTCAGCCCAGTCTCCTATCACATGCAACTCTGTCAACTAAATGCAGAGAGACCATCAAATTGTTGAAGTAATAGATTTAATACACCCAATCTCATTACATATTTCCAAATTAGTAATCTATTACAGTATTATCTACTTTATACTGTACTGCATAATAACATATTTTAACTTCCTTTGTAGTTCATAGGGAGGCTACTAGTTTTGCATCTCCTTAGGTATAGGAGCAAATTGCCCTCCTTAACTTACAAGTAGGCACTGACATTTTATTAAGAATGCATCATTAGTCTGTGATTTATTACCTCAGTTCGTCATTTATTACTTCATTAGATACTCAGCCCTTGTATAATGTACTAGAGACAGAATCCTCATTAAAAAATTTTCATTGCACATTTGTAGTAATCCATCTATCCATTATCTATACAGTTTATCCTGTAGTGGGTCAGAGGAGGGGGTGCTAGACTCAATCCCAGCTGTCACTGGCCGAGAGGCGGTTTACACACTGGACAAGTTACCAGTATCACAGGGCTATAAACAGCCATTTGTGCTTACATTCACACCCACGGACAGTTTGAAGTGACCAGCTAACCTAGTGCAAACTGCAAGTCCTTTGGTTGACGGGAGGACACTAGAGAAACCAGGGGAAACCCATTCCACAAAGAAAAGCTGCAGTTGTCTGGGTTCAAACCCTTAACCCATTAAGGAAGGACAGCTATCTGCTCTACCACTGTTCTAAATAGTCACATATTATCCTTATTGTCACTTTTTATTACTGTGGGAGCCTGACTATGCTATGGTGTTGTCCTCTGTCTATATGTTGAAATGTCCTTTCTCCTGGTGGATGAGCCTAGTGCCTTCCACAGCAGCAATCACTGATGTGTGAGTGTGTGTGAGTGCAAAACATTTATACTTTGTCTATTCATTGAAAATAATTTCCTTTCTGTCTATTGTTACATTTCTACCTAAACATAGAAACAAAGTTATCCTCATCTTCCAAGTTAAATTTAAGAACTTTCAAGCCCGTCCAAAATTGTACTGATGTACCTATACACTACAAACAGAGGTATTTTAAAAGCGCACTTAGTCACTGTAATTACACTCTTCACACAGCCATGAAGCCTTTCACCATGAGCATAACTGTGTGGTAAGAAATGGGGGAACAAAATGTACAGTACATATTCTGTGCAAAGTGCAGCTGAGCCTCATCTGAAGCTGCAGCAGCAACACTGGAGCTAAATCAACTACTGTCTGTAAACATTTTAGCGTTACATCCTCTATATGACAAAGTGTTCTTTTTAGTAGCATCTTCTTCACAGAACAGCCCTGCTCTGACTGACTGATGGACAACAACACATACACAATATGTATTTATTTGCACTTATCCCCTCTCAGCTGTTGCTAGCTCAAGTAGAAATGGCACAGCTTTGCTCTTCAGACTTTTTCTGACAGTGTCCTTTGAGAAATGGGCTTCACATACATGTAAGTCTTTTAGCTTTGCAAACCATGTATTTGTCCATTTTGGCTTCTACTACCCACAGCTTAGTCAGGATGCCTCAAAAAAAAAAAAAAAAAGAAAAAGTATGTGGAATGCCTTTTCACTTAATGCTTGTTTCCTTCAGAGCAGCTTGAAGAATCACACAAACGACCCCAAATGGTGATTTAGTGTTCTATGGTGCTGATGAAGCTGGACGAAATTGAGGGGACCTAGTAGAAAACAGGAAAAGCAGCTGCGGTGACTTTGAAATGCTACATGTGTGCAAACATAATCTAATCACAGTCGAAGTGAATTATTCGACCCTACCTTTACAAACTAAGTTACTATAGAAGGAAACTGCCCTGCACATTTGTGAGGAACACAATTGCAAGCAGATCACCTTTTCTGAGGGATATGTTGATTATTAATGTAAATGGAAATTACTGAGCATGTTGTAATGTCATCAGAAAACTTAATGTATATCTTGCAACAATCAGCTTCTGTGTTTTTCTGGCCACGTTTAGGAAATTGCAGTTTAGACGCATTGGTACGTCATTTTTAGGAGACAGCGTTGAATTATTTGTGCTACAAAGACTTCAGCTATCAAATCTGCAAAGTACAAATACTCTTCCAATGTTACTCCAAGCACAGATCTAACAATAAAGCCTAGTTGCTACAACTAAACAAAACCATCCTAACACTGCAACATATCATCACCCAAGGGTAAGATAAACTCTATTGCAATACACTGGGAATTTAGATGTTTTTATTTTTATTTATCGGAACGATTTCTCTGTTTCCTCAGCATATATTCTAGAGCAAGGCTACAGCTTTATTCATTCATCCGCTTATTCTATTATTGTTGTGACTTTTAGAGGGCACAGCATGGGATACATATTAAACAAGAGAATTTTCTATATGAAGCCCTGTGTAAGGGCTTTCACACCTATGATACACTATGATGGTGCTTTTAATTCTGCAACATACTCACGTTTTTTACTCGTTTTTTTATCACCTCATTTAGCAGTCTGCAAGTCCTGTTAAATGATTAGTAAGCCCACAAGTGAATATATGCAAAGCCTCTTCCACTCCATCAGCTTAGCTTGCGCTCTAGGCTTAAACACACCTTGCTAAAGCCCCTGTCACATACACATATGTAAAGGTATTCAGCAAATAGAGCAAATAAACCAGTAACAATCACAGTATTTGTATAAAGCGCTGGAATTGCTGTCTTGAAAATTACGTCCACACATGTAAACACATAGGTAAAAAAAAAAAGGACTCGTACACATTCAGTCACACCCAGGATAAGTCTGAGCCCTTCCTGTCTTCTAAGACGTGACTCATCAGATAGGATTGTGCATGTAAGGTCCAACCAATAAAAAACCCAAATATTCTATTAAGTTTAAATCCTCTCTGCTGCTGGAGCTTGTGGAGTCAGATTAGGACTAGACAAACACTGCCAAGCAGTCATGCCCACACCGGAACCACTGCCAACAAGAAGCCCCACAGATATTGGCGTCTCACTGTGAGTGCATGTGTGCATGTTTGTGTGCACAGGCAGAAGAGAACCCCAATGTGAGCATTAGCAGTCAGGGGCATGAACAAACTAAAGCTCTGATACGTGCTGCTCAGCGCAATGGGAAGGCACTGTGTCAGTGATCTGAGTGGGTTGCAGCTGCAACACACAACCTTTGTTTCATGTGCATGTGTGTATGTACGTATGCTGTTCTCATCCTCTACTGAAGCAGGTGTAGACGTCCCTTTCAATCCATTTGAATAGCCTGCATTGCTATATTTGTACTAGTGGGTTTTTAAAACACACAAATTAATTCCAACTTACTTTCGCGTGCAGCTGACTTGTTAGTTTGTTTAGCTGCTTCACTGTGGATTCTGTGTTTATTTAGAAGTGTTTATTTGTAGCCCTGTAGCTCGTCCGTCCTGAAAGCACAGACAGAAGCAATGTTTTAGCCAGAACAGACATAGATTTCTATCACTGACCCTAAGGCTCCTCATTAGAATTCAGAACACCTCTCCTAAATCTCTGCCATCTCTTTCTCACCCTGCCCCCCCCCCCCCCCCACCCCCCCCCCCCCCCCCCCCCCCCCGCTTTACTTTTTCTCTCTTGCTGCCTTCTTTTTTCCTATGTTGCTGTCTTATACATTGCAAGAGGATGCTTATAGCTAAGGGGTGAACTATTGGTCAGCCACCATAACAATGGCTCTGTGAGCTGCATACACACCAATTCACACTCACTGACGACTGAGAGAAAATGCATAAGGACAACCACTGCTACACAACTGCACATACATACACACACACATCCACACTCAAATTTGCATTCCTAGCTTGTCTTTTAACATTGAATCAAACTACTCAAATGTGAGAGGGCTCACCGATACCTGCTTATGACTAAAAGAAAATACTGTCCAACTTTTCAGCTCCGGGGAGTTTTAAGCCTCTTTAAAGTCATATTTTTTTGTTAAAGCCCACACAATTATTGTGTGGCTGCATCTAAGCTGCTCTCATTAGCCCCCCGCAGGCAGCCATTACCACATAAAAAAAACTGCTCTGATAAACTCATTGTATACCTGCCAGCACACAGTCAGATAAAATAAATGGCTAACTGACTGAAGAAAGCTGAGCAATTAGCAGCTAAAGAGCAGGTACTTTTGTCAGGAGTTGTTGGAGACCAAAACAGGAGTGAAAGTTGAACTTGTCAAGTTAAAAGAAACACATCACTCTAAATGAATGACGTTTCTGATGTTCAGTTGTGTTACACTGCTGCTGATGGTGTTAAAACACATGCCATAAGTATAACCAATATAAAGACCATATTTGAGCACAAATGTCCGAGTCAGATGGCCCAGATATGACCTAGACTTTATCCTGCAAGTCTCCTAGTACAAAGTCAGAGTGATATGAGTGAACCTGTGTGTGGATAGAGCATGCTGCTTGTTGGGAGGCATGAAAGCGAGCAAATGAGCAGGTTGACGATATTTCTATCAGGCGAAGCTGCCTATTTTTTATTTTTTTTGTCTGTCATGGCTTTGATGTGCTGTGACTAAAACACTGTGTTTCCAGCAGCACACAGGCATCGTCCAGAGTTCATACAGTATATGAAAAAGGCTTTAGTGTCACTCATGTGCATTCATGACACCATGCTTAGGCCGAAAACACATTCTGATTTATTAAATCCTGCATCTGATCCTAAATAGGCAGTGGTGTGTGTGCACATATGCCAGTGTGTGTGTGTGTGTGTGTGTGTGTGTGTGTGTGTGTTTGCTTTTATGTTGTTGTTGTTCCAGGCTAATTGAGCAATGCCACACAGGGAGCAGTGGTCTTTAAGGTCACAAACTGACCTGGTCTCCTGCAGCTTCTAAAAGCCCCCCCTTATCCCCCAAAAGCTAGAACTACTTTAAGACAAGTGCCCAATAGAGGCACACATACTAAAGGGTATAAATGCTGGCGTCTACACACGCTGTACCCACTCACGCTCAATGAAATACTCATTTTTTGTATTTTGAGTCGAGGGAAACTCTGTGTACTGAGGATTTGCCAAGACATCTCCTGGAAGACTCATTGAGCCTGTCATAAACTATTGAATTCAGTGATACCTTTGAGATGTACAGATGCCTCTTCAGATCTGTCTGTGCCATTACAGAGTTGTGTGTGTAGGTGGTGTACTTTATCGGCGCCAGCGCTATTTATCTCTTAACAACTATCCAAAACGTGTGTCTCTTAAAGTGTGTCTTTGTGTGTGTGTGTAGGCATGCATGTGTGTGTTTGTGCACATGTGCTTGCATGCTTGGTTGCACATGTGACTTGAACAAACGCCAAAACTGGTTGCCCTGTCTGTTTGTTCCATGCAGACGTTCTGTGAGTGTGTGCCCAGCTCCTCCCAGCTCAAACACCGCTGGTCAGACTCAGAAACTGCAAGAGAGACCCCAGCCAAGGTAAGGCCCTGCCGCCGCAACATGTACATGTGCTTCGATGCAAACAGGGATGGGTACACACCACAAACAATAAAGAAAGAAGCTACTGAAACGTCGGTTAAGTTTTCCCAGAGCCCAAGTTGTTATCTGTCCAACAGTACACAAACTGTCCACTGCAGTTCCTTAAGCTACATAAAATGGCTAAAATCATTTGTACTGTACATTAATGGTTGGTACAAGTTCCAGGACACAGTTTATAAAATGGAAATGGATGCTTTATTTATGTGCTGCCTGTTCTGTATATATTCCAACACTTTCCTTTTGGTAAAAACATGCTCACCTGTGAAGGGGATTAGGTATCATTGATGATTTTCATCACAATTCGTTTTCTCGCTGCTTCGGCGGTGACAGCGCAAAGGATTAGTCCATATAACAGATTGCGTTTTGCCATCAAGCAGCAGCGATGCCACAACCTTAAATCAAGTACCCAAACACACAAGAATTAGGCAGGATTAGGCCCTGCGGATTCTTTGAACTGCACTGTGATCATGGATGCACCAGGAAAAAGAGCTTGATTGCACGGCGGAATCTGTAGAGGAAGTATAGAATACTAATGCGAAGGTAGTATTTAAGCTGCAAACACAGGAAATGGAAGTGGAATTGCTGAAAATATCTTTAAAAAAAACGATTCTGTGCTTCAGGGATCCCAAGCATCTGAGGCTGTTTTAATATGTGCTCGTTGGGTAGTATAAGCTTTAACGCCCTCATCTCCTGTATAAGTTTGTGTGTGCATATGTTTGTGTATCATTGTGTTGGAGGAGAGAGGGAGAGAGAGACAGCTTGCAAGACTCCTGCTGGTTTCCTGCTTATCTAATGAGCAGACAAAGCCTTTCGTCCAAGAACTGTCTGCCAATGCTCCTGCGTGGGAGGACATCATTTCCAAGAGAGGAATTCTGTCTCATTCTCTGCCTTTCCTTTTCTTACTATCCATCAGAATTCTCCTGTTGTCCCCTCAAATCCCATGGTGTGGCATGAGTAGAGACAGTAGAGGATCTGAAAGTCAGCCACTAATTACAGAGTGGGCTCCTGCTGCGAGATTGAGAGATTCGTTTACAAAAAAAGCTGCGTTAGGAGACTGCTTCCAGGCTTCATTTTCAGTGTCAACACCTGACTACAACTCTTGAGCTGAGCTGGGAGATTGTATATTCCAGTGGGGAAGCGAAGCAGGTTGCTGTTGCATTTTATTTTTACTGACCATCAAAAAAAAAAAGAAAAAAAAAATGACGACAGCAAAACAAAACAAGTAAGGCATCGCTAAAACCTCCACTCTTCATTTTCATGCTGACTTTTTTTTCCCCTTCAGTTTATTCTCTCTGACTTTATGTCAGACTGACCTCTGAAAAAAGGTAGAGCCCATTTTTATATATTTTTTTTAGAGCACAAAACTGTCACCGGGTGAGGGCATTATGGGGCCTCTTCTGTATTTCACTTTGTATTTCCAATAAAAAAAAACTCTAATCTATAAATACCAGCGTAATGATGAGCTGTTTGCAGATTACTCAATATGTTACCTGATTATAGATACCTTCAATTCATGCTGAAGACGTACGAATTTACGCCTTTTCTACCTGTAAATTTGGAACTAGTGGAAAACACTTTAGCTTTTTCCATAAAAGGTTAGCATCTATTGTATGGACGCTATTGTGACTGTTACAGCACCTAAGTGAAAGGTTTCATTATAAAAACATGCTGCTCTTATGCATTTAGACTCTTGCACGCTTGTGCATTTTGTGTGAGTGCAGACGTGTCAGCTTTGTGTGTCTCACTGTCAGCATTTGGCGGAGGGGGGGTGGGGGGCATTGAATATTTTCTCCACGTTAACAATCAGTATGCTAGCAATGAATTCTGTGCACTCCAGATGACGGCATCCTCTGATGTCTTGGCCCTCGGGCGATAGAGCTCACAGAAACCATTCTAATGTTGTCACATTGCTGCCATTCTGCAGTGTGTGGCCATTATACTGTATACATTATGTCCAGCACAGACACCCCGACGCACAGTCCGAGCTAAGCCCAGGCAAACATTCACAATCACTCAGCTGCACCTGCATTCATGCACAGCAAAAAAAAAAAAAAAACACTGTTTAACATGCAAGAGGAGGTTTCATAAAGCAAGGTCTAAATGTTGAGTTAGAGCAAAAAGATGGGTGGAAAAACAAGTAGGAATGTTCTGACAAAAGCAATGTTGCACTTTGTCATGTGCAATATGTGAATGTGCTTGTAGGTTTGGCAGAAAGGACTGTGTTCAATTTATGTGTGTGGAGTTGCTTGTGCATCATGTAAATGGCATCCAGTTGTACCCAGTGTGTATTTGCTGCTCACACCTTCCAACCCATTTGGACAAACAGGGCCTAGGGGCTGTTTACAGTGACAGTGCTTTCATACACACCAATGGTGTCCAGAAAAGGCCATAGTGAAGTTGGCTGCTGTGGAAAAACCGTAATGCAGTAATTTAATCAATGGTCTCAGCACATTAACAAAAAATGAAATATGTGATGAAAGTAGGACTGTGGTCAAACATCTTGGCACTAACATTTTGATATAATTTTTAAGTGCAATAGTCAAATCCATGCCGGTGTGTTGTGGATTACATTTTTCACTCGGAGTTCTATGTGAGCCTAGCACACAAACAAAACATAGGTATCCAGAAGGGACTCACCAGGCCCAACAAAATTTGTCTCTTGGCCGCTTACCTGTCTGCCCATGTGTATTGTGAAGGAAGCCACCAGGGTTCAAATTGGGCCCATGGGAGAAAACCATCTTCAGGCCCCACTTAAACCCCTTTTGTGTGCATTTGCTAGAGCTAATGATTTGACCGAGGAGAGTTATCAGTGAGGTCCACCTGAGAAATCCATGTGTGTCCAACATGATGTCACACATTGTATACCATGCACACTTTACACAGCACTCCAGTCCCCACACGGAGGTTTGTCTGAGCAGTTACAATTTGTTTTACACCTCCTACCAAGCACTGTGGGCAAACATAGTGGATGGGAGTATTTCCTGCGCAATACAATTGATTTTCTTCACATTAAAGAAACCATAAACCTCTCTCATAAAGCAGACCATTGGCTGTCTATTAGCTTGTTTCACTGTGCTCGTAGAGCCAATTTACATATTAATGAGTTTGCTCGCACTCAGATTTCTACATACAAATAGATAACAAAGACAGAATCACACACACCTGCCCACACATTCTGAAAGCCAATCCGAGCCAAGCTGAAAGAGAGAACATCCTCCAGGAAAAAAAAAAAAAAAACTCAGTAAGAGATCAGTTGCTGATTCATTTGAAGGAATATATGGGGGAGCTAAAGATTGTTAATCATGCAGAGGTGGGCTCTATTGCTCTCTCCTATGCAGCATGAGTTCTCTTGACCTGAGTGGAAAAGTGAAGGGGCCATCAAACAGGCCTTTTACAGTCAAGTTACTGGAGGCTGTGTTACTGGTAAAGGTCTAACTTTGTCCTTTAAGTGGACTCAACTCTTTGCACATCGACTGTGTGTTTCAAGCCCCTACACCCCCCTCTGCTGCTTTAATGACATGCATGTTGTTTGGACTGAAACTGTCCCTTGATTTAAGGGACTTTTGAATCTTAAGAGGACTGACAGTCGAAGGAATTTTCATTCTTTTGCTACATAAATCATTCCAAACTGCATTTTGACAAAAGAGAATATAGTTATATAAGTGAGCATTTGGTATTTAAAATGTCCCCAGTGATGGATGAAAATTGTTTCCTTTTGAATAAGGCAGGTGTTGCTGTAAATTTTTGATATTTTACCAATTAAATCTTCTACTTTTCCTCACCCTTCCTTGTTTTCATCCCTCACTTCCTACTTCCATCTTTCTTTCCTACAGAGGATGAGCTGCAGCTACCTTCTCTGTACTATCCTTCTCTTTGTGGCTGTGTTGCTGGCCGTCACCGTAACTGGCACCATCCTTTTTATGAATCACTACCAAGCCCCACCGATGTCCGATGGCCTACCCCACATCTCTACCAATCAGGATGAAGCTAATGCCCTGGTCACTGTTGAAAGAGGCGATGGCTCTCGCATCAACATCTTCATCGATCCCAACTGTCCTGACTATAACAGTAACTTTTTGCGCCTGGAAGGGGTGCAGACCTCACTGCTTCACTCGCTAACTGACCACGACTCTGACCTGAAGTCAGTGAAAGGCCAGGATCGAGCTCTGCTTGTCAGTCTAGCTGAGGAGGTGGCCAAGCTGTCAGCCCATGCGGGGCAGCTGAAAATGGACTATGAAGCCCTACGTAGAGGGCAGGGCAGCCTAGGGCAAGACCTTAACACACTGCAGACAGAACAGGGACGCCTCATACAGGTAAGAAAACACCCACACACACACACACACAGCATAAAGACAGACAGAGATACATGCTGCAATTCTATAAGGACAAAGAGAATATATATCCATGGTATCTGAGATGCTGTGTAACATAACAGGAAGAAGGTCTTCATATTAATCAAAGCCAAGCTGTAGCTTTGCAGCACCAGCTGTCCTTACAGTACTGTAGTATTGATTGCAGTACTCTAAAATTGCATACTGGCATTACAGTTCCATAGACATACAACTATGTAACTTACAAACATAATAGTAGCATAATGTTTTGTTATGTTATTGTAAAAATGGAGAAAGTCTTCAGGGGTCAGAAATGTTGTCATGAAGCTGGAGTCTGAATGTTTAGTACAGAAATGACCTAATAATGTCAAATTAAAGATGAATGTTTATAGTTTGTTACAAACCCTTAGTAATTTACACAGCATTGTGTAAACTTTTTAGTTTGTCACATTGTTGCTGAATTAGCTTGGAAGTAACTCTAATTCTTCCCAAATAGAGAAATTCAGATTATATGACAGTTCAAAAAGTGAAAATGTCATTGTTTTCCGATATCGTGCAGCACAAGTTGGCAATTTGTTTAGCAGAACAACCATCTGAACTTAATCCAGTGAGCACGACTTACTACAAAAGCCATGACTTTGAGTAATGTGGTGTGTGGATTGTGAAACATGCATCAATACGTATTGTTTGTGAAACCACCTGAGGATGTTTGACAGCTCATTGACTTGAAGGTTCTCTGTTGGTTGGCGTCACGTAGTTTTTTTCCTTTTCCTGAATGCAAAATCAAAAGGCCATCACTCACTAATCCAATGCCGACCCAACCATGCTAATTTCCCTTTACACTGTACAGGCCCAGTAACTGCTAGATTAGAGTGCAAATAGGGCTCATGTTCCACTGAGTATAACTCTATCAGTGTAGTGCTTGAAGATGAGGTCACAGGGGAAGAAATTCTCATCACGATTCAAGAAACAGTACAACTTGGACATTAATTCAGTAAGATAATATAACCACATTGGATGAAAACATAATTAGACCCCATTTAGACTCACGCTGTCCACATTGATTTATTGAGGATGCATTTCCTAAATGTGTGTGGAAAGTCCTTACACTACGTCCTTTTTTATTTTTGGCCTATCAAGCTCAGTCTCTCTGTTCGGCAGCTAGCAGGTTTCATAGCTTCCAGCCATAAAGCTCAAACAACTGAATGCATTTCATGTCTGCCGATCCTTTCTTTAAGCCAGACCTATTTATCTCAGGGTGCAGCATTGTTTAGAAATCACTCAAAAACTCACAGGATTGGTCTCCTCTGCCTCCGTGGGCTAAGAAACCATGGGTGCTGATTGGTAGCACAATAGAAGCAGAACGACTCACTGCTGTTAATGTGGTGTAGGTGGCAAAGAGCAGTGGGCACTGAGGGTAAGTGGAGCTGGTGCTAGCAGCCCAGACACTCCAGGTGATTGATTTCCTTTTTGGAGGCAAGGCATGTGGTGTGCACATCCGCTGTTTCTGCCTGACACCATGGTGTGACTGTATGATCTATGGGCCACCTGTGGCCAGGAGTTCTGATTTATACAATGTCACAGAGCGGACTGTGCCAGTGTTAATAATGGCTCAGTGTGCACCACAGCCCCCCCCCCCCCCCCGAAGAACAGTTTCACCCTGCCACATAGAGAGAAACCCTTCCATATGCCCCTGAGGTGGTGAGCAGGAGAATTTGATTGCAACTGGTTTAGGACCAATCTGTTTTGATTCCAAAAAGTACAGTTCAAAAGCTAGGAGCACAAAATATAGGAGCACAAAAGTCATTTTACAGCAACAGTGTTGTGTACATGTTTGTTATTTTAACGCTGGGATTTACTTTTGAGTTGTTTTACTATTGCATCATTTTCATAGTTTTGTTACAGCATTTTACATTATTTATTATTTCAATGAGCTGTTATTTGCCCAGTGTCTCAGTGAGTTAGTGTCATTTCTCCCCTGAATGATAGAGGCCCAAGAACTGAGCCCCGGGGGACTCAGCATGGCTTGATTTCATCAGCTTCATGAATGCTAATGGAAGCAACATAGCCCGTGATGTCTAGCATAAACCTTACAGTTTGATTTTGTTTTTTTAAATGGCATTCAGACAAATGTGATGTAATACATTCATTAGTGTAGTTTTCAGTGTTACGATGCTGTTGTTAGTCAGACTGCTTAAAGTAACTAGGTTAAAAATAATTACACACAACCGTAGATAACTAATCACACGAAAACACAGACATCCAGAGCCTCTCACCATTTTACAACGTAATAGTATTTGCCTTCCTTCAGATATATGTAGTAGTTTATGTCAAAGGCTTGAAAATAAAGAGTGTGCTCTTTGTTTTTCTGCCTGTAGACGGTAACAGAATATTTCTTTATATTTACAAAAATAAGGTAGAGATCAGGATCACGGCGTCTTTTTACTTGAAGCTAAAAGGTTCAACACCAAACCAATAATAGCTAACTGAAAGTTCTTAAAGTCTAACAACCTAACATTGCTGCAGTGTAACCCTTCAAGGATATGAAGTATTTCTGTTATATTAGTGTCTCCAGTTCAGTCTTTCTCATGGTAATAAATGTTTGGCCGTATTGAAGATTTTAATTTCTACTTTTTCAACTCTGACTAGCAATACATTATAGGAAACCATATAAAATGCTTGCAGTACTGGCTGGCTGAGCATAGAGGTTTTGTGACCTGCACTCATGCACCCTTTGGCATAAAAAAAATGGAACGGCCAGGATCCTCCATTGCAGACGACCAGGTGATATTAAAATGCTCACATATTCGCCTGACTTGACAATGTCTGACTGCAGAAAGACTGCAAGGAGGTAAAGGCTGTGAGGAAGAGCAGAACTTACTGATTTCCTTGAACCACAGGTCACAGTTTAACCTGAATTATGTGCCTGTAGAATATTAATCTTTTGAACAAGTGACACCCAGAACCTTTGCTAAAGACCTTGAGGCAAACCTCTGCTACTGTAGAATAGAAAACATATTGCCTGAAGATGTTCATTCTTGTTGCAGTTGAAGCCGGGAATAGGACACAAAAGCCTGAAAATCTCAATAAGTGTGGATAACGATATCAGTGACCTGAAATGTAGAAAGCTACAAAATTCAAGCAAAATACGTAGCTCTAAAGATTGAACTTACTTATATGGGAGGATTGAAGAAGTCCAACAATGTCTTTGTTAGAAAATGTAGAATACTGCACATGTAAAAATGGTGAATACAGCTATTTATTAGTACAAACAACAAGATTATGGAATTAACTCCTATTATGGAAACATAATACAGGAGACAAAAATGGGCACATATTAATGCATGTGTGACTGATTATTGCTGAAGTAAGACATATGGCCAACAAGTGGACACAAACACAAAGGGGCCATTCACCACTTTAAATCACTGATAGATATTAATGAAATAATTTAACAGTTGCACTCTTTACCACCACTTCTCTAAATCACACACAGGCAAAATGAAAAGCCCGATCAAAGATCACAGACTGTCTGTATGATATGAATCAGACTTGATATGAAAACATTCCCTTTTTGTGTGAAGGTTCTGTCCATCATCAGGGTAATCTTTTATTCATTGTTTCTTTGCTTCAGAGGCTGCTCATATGTCTAGGATCGCTGGGACTGTTTAATCAGAAGCATACAGTTTGTGAGCCAGAAGCTGCGAGCTGCTTTCATATCATGTGTTAAGTCAAGAATTTACTGATAGTGAATTTAAGTACCGCTGATTTGTCATAATCTGACATGCACATGTTGATGGAGAAAATATAGTAGAAATTCTTCATCCTGTTAATCTATACTGGGATTTTTATTCTGCTTTCTGGTAACAAAATGGGCATTTTTTTCTTCCATGCAAAACCCCATTCAGCACTGCTTTATTGGCACCAGAGAAACAACACAGGGGAAAAACAAAGAAATGCCCAGAGACGCATGAGCAGGAGGTGGAGTCTGATGAAGATGTGCATCAGCATCACAGCTGCCAAATCAGGAAAAACATGGGGCGGGTGCTTTAAGATTCAGAATATTAAGAAATCTGATGAGAGCAGTGTCTGTGAGCTACAATTGCAACACGGGGAAAGGATGAAAGTATGAAACGTTTATATTGACCAGACACTGTGGGCAGACCCTGATGGTATTATTCACTTTTATTTTTTCTCAGCATGTGGCAGGATTTTCTTATAGAACCAGTACTTCTAGGATGTGAGGATGCAAGTCATTTTAATATTCATCGTTGACAAGACTGCTGATATTTTCTTCATTAATCATACTCCTTATGATCTGTCACAAATTGTGAAAAATCAGTTTCTTAGAGGCCAAGGCAACATACTTTCTGCCTGATCAACAGTGTAAAAAAAACCCTGAATCATTGTGACCTGAATCCTTAAAATTGAACTGACTTTGATGATCAAAGGTCAAGGTCATTGAGACCTCACATCTGCCCCATTTTTGGGAACACAGTATGTCAGAACTCACTTGAGATACTTTTCTTTCAAAATTGGCACAAATGTTTACTTGGACTCAACAATGAACTGATTCGATTTCGGTGGTCAAAGGTCAAGGTCACATCTGTTCCATTCTCGTCAAAGCAACACTTCGGGAGGGAATTTTGTTACATCTGGCACAAATACGCATTTGGAATCATGGGTGAAATTATTAGAATATCGAGTCTGGACAGAAATGCGTGTCAATTGGAACTTGACTTGTTCGCGAAGGCAAACGACCGTGAGGTGGCAATTCACCCTGTTTTTCTCATTACATTTCAAACCTACTCGTCCCTAGAATTTAGAAGTGAATACATAGAATAGTTGAAATGTGCTTGAGGGTTTAAATTGTTTTCTACTTGGAAGGGCTACACCAGTCATGAGGAAAGATACGGTGACAATTTGATGGCTTTTCTCACTTCTCCCATTTGCTCCTCCAGGCTCCAGTTGGCTGGACAGCTGCTGTCTGTGAGGTGTAGATGCTGTATTAGGCAGATGGTGACTGAATCACTTTCTTTTACTTGCCAGTTCCAGCCTTGCACCCTCTCTCTGTTCTGTGACTTTACCCCACAGGGAACACGTCTCAAACTTATGAAACCAAATCAGATTCAATACAACACAGAGTGCAAATGCATGTGGGCTTCAGCAAGATAATTTAATCACATTTAATGCAGTTAGGTTTAGACACAAAACATCCAAACAATGCAGATTTACCAAACAAACCTGTGGTTGCATTGCACACACCACTCCAGATCTATTAAATGAAATATTAAATAAGCAAAAGAGGCTGCTTGCGATACAGTTGGGGTGGTGATGTAACTGATTTTGTTGGCTGTCTAACGAGAGCTAATTACATCATGATCGTAATTGACGTGTCAGTCGAGGCTTAACATTAAAACTGCACACGCCCCCTTTTGTCTCTTCCTTTAAACACACCCAAACAAACGTGCAGTGTTTACAACACTGGACACATTTTCTATAAACCAAACATTTTGTACAACTTGGTACTGATCTATTAAATAATATTTATTAATCGCATATATGCACACAAACTGTGTTCATGACCATGGGTGCACAGACAAAACCCCCTTTTTCTTTGCTGTATCCTGCTTAGCTGCTGTGCACAGGGGGTCATTTCTGCATTTTGGCATGCATGTGGTTTCCTTTGTACTTGCATGTGGGCATGCATGTAAATTTGTCTTCTTGTTTGTGTCTCTGTGTGTGGGTTAAAACCCCAGTGCCCATATAATATGATTGCAGTGCAGCTTGCTGTGCCTCAGAGGTGTGTTGCATAGTTATTGAGGCCAGAGAGAGACCACTGGGGTTTCTGCCTAATGCAGTTTTAACACCTGAATATAGCTGCACAGACATACTTTGATAGAAGACTCTGAACTCCTTATATGACTTTCAACACTGCGGGTCTTTGTGTGTGTTTGTGTGTGTGCATTTGGATGAGAGTGAGTGGAAAGAAACAAAAGTAAGGAAAAGATAGTTTGTGTGTGTAAGACAATTCTCCGTGCCTGCAAAAGTATAGTGTGTGCATAGGCATGGGGCACAGCACCGACTTATACGTGCTGTCGGTGCTGGACAACTAGGGCAGAATGTGCAAATGACCTTTTCTGCAATAAACGGCACATACAGTAAAGGGCTGCAGGTAAGGAAATGACCACAGAAGATCAGAGAGGTTACTCTGCTCTCTGCTAGCCCTAGTGCGCACATTCATCACCAGCCTCCCTACAGGGCTGTGTGTGTTTCACAGGGTGCTATATGAGATGGGATGCTATGTGGTGTCTTTGCTATACAGGGCAGTCTTTGCATCTGTGTGTCCCTAATGGACTATATGGTACCAGTGGTTTCGCTATATTTTGCAGATTAAATACATAGTGAGTACTTTTACATACAGCATTCTGTGCCTCATAGGCAGAATTGATTTCTGCTTTTAGTACACAAATACACAATTTTTCTTTTTTTAAACTCACTTTGCCGTCACATGGTCCAGCATTTGAGACTACTTTGAAAACTGTCCTTGCAGGTGTGTTAAAGGATGCTCCGACATCTTAGTCGAGTGCTGAAAGACACTGCATGCACAAGCGTTCTACATAAAAGCAAATTCAGAAGATGTACACCAAGCGATTATGAATAGTGTGAAGTGAATTAGGTCTTTTCTTACATTTAAGAGGTTTGGCACTGCAGTGTAAAATGTCAGAAGGTAGAGCATCCTTCTCTTACAGGCAGAGGATAAGATAAGCCGAGGAGACAAAGGAGTTGTGTCTTGGATGTCTTGTCTTTAAGCCCCGATGGTTGATTCTGTGGCACATATGGTTATTGGTGATAAGGTCTTAACTCAGAGTGGTGTGTTCAAAATCATACATTTATTAATTCAATGAAAAATACAGTGTGTGTCCTGTGAAAAAATATTTGAATGCAGAGTACTGCACTGCTGAAAATGCTAAATTTCTATATGTATGCTATAGATAATAAATGCTAGCCAATGAAGATATCGAGAATCTTACGATGTAATATAAAATATACTGTACACACAACTTTAAGTTATTCAGTTAAAATACAATAAACAACAGATATGTTTACCTTAATAACTGTGTGTTATTTTGTCCCCCTGTGTATGTGTATTACAGCTGCTGTCAGACAGCCAGATCAACATGGTGAAGGTAGTGAACTCAGTGAGTGATGCTCTTAATGCCATGCAGAAGGAGAACGTGGGCCTGAAGGCACGAGTCAAGGCCGACTTGCAGAGGGCACCAGTCAGGGGGGCCCGTTTCAAGGGCTGCTCCAATGGTAAGAGAAATGAGCCGTGACTTGACTATTTGTACATGTCTGAAAAGAGTGGAATCTTTCTTTGTAGATTTGCCTGTCTCATATTCATTCTATCCCTTAGTCCCTGTTAGTATAATTTCATTCATCACCATCTACCTACCATTTGACATTCTGTATCCTGCCATGATCTCCTTTTACTTTTAATTGATTATTTTGTAAAATTACTGGTATCCATCTTTCCACATATTCATTCAGCTGTAACCTCCTGGTGATATCTGTACATTTTCCTGGGCTACTTCGCATACACATTATACACTGGTCTTGGTAGAGATGTGGAGGTTTCGAGTACATGACAGAAAACAACCATGTCCCCTGGGCTGTGTCGCTGAGTGGCAGAGAAGGGGCCGAGGCACTGTACCATAGGAAAGCTTTTAACCATTCACCATGACAACCAGTGGTGTTTCCGTGTTGAGTTCGCTTTGCATTTGCAGTTCACGTAAAAAAAGAAAGTATAAGAAAGCTCAAGTTTTGTGTAAGTGGCATAACTTGAGAATCTGGTAATGTTTTCAATGCCATAAGGCATAGGAACGGCTAACAAAGGCACATTTTCAAGGTTTGAAGTGACTTTTACGTGACGGAAATGCAGTTTTTACATGACGGATGAAGTGTTTTATTAATATCGTATCTTACAAACAATTTATACGGGTGGGATCCTTACCCTAATTGATGTAATTGAGCAATTAGTTAGCACACCTGCTACCTATCAGCCGTTGTTTCCAAAAATGTGTGCCTGTTTCTAATGATGGTCTTAAGAGTAAAAGTGAAAGCTTGACTAAGGGTCTTTCTGTTTTGGTGCAGCTTTTTTGGAGTAACTCTGCTCCTACCGTCAAACTGCAACTCGTTAGACCAAAGACCAACCAAGCCAACACATAGGTTTTTCACATCGTTGGTGAATTATTTTACATAACATGACAGTATTCCCCTCGTGGGCTTGGGGGTAAATTATTGCTTCAGTTTATTGCATAAGTTAAAAATCTATTGACTCATCCAAAAAAGCTGAACACAGGCTGTATTTTCTATTCCTCATAAAAAGCTGAAACTCTGTCCATGGTGCTGAACATATGCAGTGGCGAGTAAGTCATCTGTTCAACAGCAATATCAGCACTTTGCTTGAGACTTGCACTTTTTCTAGATTATATTTTCAGCAATCAGTAAACAGTAACCGAATCAGAAACATACCTGAGTTCTTTGTAAATAAATAAAGATAAATTAAAAGAATTGTCATCATCTTGCATTAGGCATCATTGCCCCATTGTGAAATAACGTCATTGTGATTTATTTTAATATGCTGTCTCCCGGCTCTATAGTAATGATGGCAGCAGAGACAGAAACACTATTATACCCTATTGTTAAAAAAGAAATCATTAGTCAATTTATGAGCTGCATAGCAGAGCACAATTTACAAGAGCACCTCAATATATGATGCAATGAGATGTGAAGTAACAACAATCTTCTATAAAACTCTAAATACAGAAAAGAAGATTTAGTTTCAGAGGGTAATATTAATTCTGAGGCTATTATTTTACAATGAATTAGACTGTACAGGTGTTTGTAATAATGAAAAGGTCTGGAAAATAGGATCTCTGTTTATTTTCAACTCAATTCTTCCGCAACATGGTTAAGTCAGCATTCAGTGCAAGGGTGCAGTGATGATTACATCAGCCCTGTTGAGGTTTGTTGGTTTATGGCTCATAGGCTTCTCCTGCTCTCATTATTTCATGTGGAGCCTACTGGAAACAGGTGTCCAGTTCAGTCAGCTTTCTGTCAGAGACAGTTCATTATTAATCCTTTACTTACAGGAGTCCTTCCCCATTTGCAGCCACTTCTACTTTAGGTGTCCACTGACATCAATAAATATTTAAGCGGTTTCTCACTGAGTTGAAATATAACTCAGTGAGTAATTTTGGGTAGAATACACTGTATTCCGTTTAAATTTAATATACTTTGTGACAAGAGACATCATTTAATGTGAGCTCCCTGGTAAATCCATTCATGCAGATGTGGACAAAGGTGTTGGTACCCTTCCATGAAAAGAACAAAAGAGACACACTTTTTTCTCTGGAATAACTTGAAACTGACAATTGAAAATAAAAATAGGAAAATGAAAATAGCCTGGACAGATTCCAACGATATGAACTACCTGTTTCCCGTAATTAGCATCACACGTGTTCAGTTTTGTAAACAGATTAAAAAAAAAAGTTACTGTGCTGTTTGGATTGGCCTTTGTTGTATTTTTTTAAACTAACTGTTGAATCAAAACCTTAACAGCATAGTCAGATGTTTCACTTGTTCATTGTTTCCTTTTTCTTTCTGTCTTTCTTTCTCCTTTTCTTTTATTACTTTTGTCAGTTTCAAGTTACTGTAGAGAAAATTATTTTACATCAAAGGAAGCCAACAATTTTGTTGACATCTGCAAGTTGTATGCGCATCCGTAAGTTATTTGCAGAGACAAAACACATAAAAAAAGCATTTACATAACTCGAAAACTCATTCAATTCCAAATCTTAATTCTTTTCAGGGAACTGAATCAGTCATTCGTTCACGGCCTTTCCCAAGACTAATGTTTTAAAATATTCCTAAAACAGCAGTTACGCCCACTCGTTGCAGCTGAAATACCTGACCTGTCATTATGCACAGGCAATGGAGAAGGCGGTAAACAGTCCAGTCCTAAACTATTACTTGCGATGATAGAACGTCTCCCATTCATTGCTTAATTTGCTGCTTTTGCTTTTCATATATAGCCAGGAGTAAGCTAAATAAAACACTGATAAAAAGATTGGTTCCCAATTAGGCAAATTGTAATTACCCTAGAATTGCAATGGCATTAAACACAGGAAATATGTTCTATAACAGGTTTACCACATTTTATTGCTGCTCAGCTGCACTATCCTGATGAACTACACAGTTACTTGACTGGACTTTTAAATCAATGTTACTTAGTTTTTCCTAGAGCTAACTGACACACACACCTGATCGAGGTGATTTGCCGTGGATAAGGTAGGGATAGTCATAAAACAAGCGGAGCAGGGGTCCTTGAAGAGCAGGATTGAGAACCCCGAGTCTAAAGTAACACTTGAATTTAAATTAGATATAAACCCAAAAAAACAAATATATAACCAGTAGGTTTCAGATTTCTACAATAAACTAAAGGTAGAAAAACAATAAAAAGCATCAGTTCCATATCAGTAAGTTAAGATACAACATACAAATCTCCTCTAAATGTCCATTTTTCTTATCTATCACACACCCATCACCTTAACCACTTATCGTGCTCTGGGTTGCTGGAGGCTTGAGCCTATCTCAGCTGTCATAGGGCGAGAGGCAAGGTCCACCCTGGATGGAGAGATATACACAGGCAATCATTCACATTAACACCTACAGGCAATTTTAGTCACCAATTAACCTCAAATGCATGTCTTTGGACTGTGGGAGGACACTGGGGGGCCCGGAAAAAACCCAAGCAAGCACTTGGAGAACATGCAAACTCCACGAAGAGAGGCCAGAGCCAGGCCAGGGATTTGAACCAGGGATCTTATAGCCGTGAGGCAGCAGTGCTACCCACAGCTTGCTGCTGTATTTCAAATTGACACCGCGTACTATTAGAATTTAGAATTTCAAGATGCTACGTACAGTTTATGCTGCACCAGATGTCCCACCGAATCTGAATATTTAAAGTATTCATCTCTGTACTGTTTGCATTGGATTCCCATAAGGACATATTCCACTTTGAAAGTTATATGGATCCAAACAGTTGTAAAGTCCTTCTCTGCTCCAGCTGCAGCGGGGTTTCCGAGTTAGATGAAACCACCATAAGAGTCCTGACTTTGATGCAATGTAGCACAGTGATTCTACCGGTCAAAGAATTAATAGTTCATATCTTTTGGCATGCAAGCATTGGTTCCACATTCAGTATAGGATTAAATGGAAGTGTGATACTTTACATATTCCTGTATAGACACTCGGTTCATGGCTCGAATTGTAATGCTTGCCATTAAGTGAACAGTGTTAGCCAAGGATGCAAGGATGCAAGGACAGGGTGCATTTAAATGTTTTAGTTCCTACAGAGCAATGCCCGCGATGTCAGGGTTGCTTATTTTGAAGCATTTATGTGACTAGATATTTAGTCACCGTCCAAATGAGATTTAGTGTAGATATTCTGCTAACTGCATGCACCAATGTGCACACAGTCACCCCATGTATCTGCACATTGCTAGAATCTAATCGTGTACTTCAAAGGATACATCTGGGGATGTTGTATATTTTTCTACCAATCATCTGCATATGCCGTGAATGAACGATTCAATGACTGATATAGGTGAAGATATTTCTCTTGATTTACTACGGAGCACCACTAAAGAGCCACATGAGGTGACATGTTCCTTTATAAACACTGGCTCTCATTTGGCACATCCTGCTGTCATAAATGCTGTCAACAATGAACCAGATTTGCTGCTAAAAATAGTGCCAAATGCTCCGCTTTTGTTTATTTTCAATCACATTTGCAAGAAATGACAGTGCCCAGAGATCATTCATATTTTCATGAAATGGCTTTAAGTAGGTGCTTAAACAGCTCCAGTTTCCTGTAATGAAAAGAGAGACTGGGAAACGCTGCCATTTATTTGTGATGATGATGATGAAAGTCAGAGCATACTGGTTGAAACTTACATGGAGAAACAGAAAAGCTTCAGGGAGACCAAACATTCCACATCGTGTAGTGACAATAAAAAAATCTTGTATAGCTTTTTCAAGAACTCTCTTGGCTGTTTTAAATTCAGGGGTTTGACCCGGTGAAGGCAGGCATGCATAATCTATGACATTGTCCTCATCACCGAGTTCCTTTCCTGCTTCCCGGGGAATAGATTTTGTATCCCTTGTGAAAGATGAGTTTCTCAGTCACAGACAAGGGTGCTACTGTTCTGCTCGGCGCTCACAAGCTCCCTGCCTCTGTCACTTTTCTCTGCACTAACTCTTTTTGAATTCTCTCTGTCTGCCTGTTACATACACTGGTCTCTAGCCTTTCTTTCCATTTTTCTCTATTCTACCACTTAAAGCATTTCTCTCCTCCCTTTGCATTCTCACTCCACTCTCACTTCCATTAGTCTTTTAGTTTCTTCTTCTTTCTACAACTCTTGTTGTCTCAAATCTGAGTCTCCGAGCCTTCTTCTCTTTTCTGTGGCATTGCCTCTGCGCTCCACCCTTGTGCTGTTCTGTCTTCGTTTCGACCTACTTGCGTTCCACCCATAAAGGTTTCATCTTTGCTGTGTTAGACAGTGTTGCCCCAGTGTGTCATCTATCACTCGCCCATCTTCCATCTACGTTTTTGCAACTTTCCTCACAACACAGACATTCTCCACCTCTTCGTCGCCCTTTCCATTCTTTTCAAGAGCCATGCTCATTGAAAAGAGCATTCAGAAAATTGAGTAAGCTAACACTTTGTGGTTTCATCTCGACAATTGTTCCATCAGGTTAACTGTAGTTGTGGGCCTCTCTAGGGCCCAGCTGTAGACAGAGGACAGGGTATAACAAGTGTTATCTTGTGTTTTCCTCATCTTCTTTTTTATGACTGATTTCACTTTGCCACTACAAGTACTCTGTCCCTTTTCAAGCCACATTGGACCTTACATATTTCATGTCTCCTTACTTTCACCTTTCCCTAGGCTCACGTCCCCGTGACTGTGGTGATCTGTACGCCAGCGGTCAGAGAGAGGATGGCATCTACTCTGTGTTTCCTGTTCACCACCCTACAGGCTTCCAGGTCTACTGCGACATGACCACTGACGGAGGAGGCTGGACGGTGAGTCAGATGAAGAACCCGCATGTTACAGTGAAGGCACAAAGCTCTAAAGCTGTATCTGCCTAAAATACAAAATGAGTTCCTACATTTTCACCACGGTCATAATAAAGATGAACATAAAAACAGGGAAATGGACAGTGACTACAAACCCTTTACTAACTCTGCTTTTGCAAACCAGTGTTTTTTACTAGATAAATGCGAATTATTGGTGTCATCCAGTACATGAGGTGCTACATTGTTTTTCTGACCTCCTGCAGTGATTAAAGTTGTACCGCCTTAGGAATTTCATGTATCAATCTGAAACAGTATCATCAAATTTTTATCATAGTGAGAGAAAAGATAGAGGAGGTCTTAAATTTCAAGAGGACCACTCCATTATTTTTCACGTTTTGTTTTTCGTTTAGTAAACAGAATGCTAATTAGTCATAGTTGAAGTGAAACTGTCAACAGGTGAAGTGCTGAAAGGAAACTGAATAAAGCGAGACAAATGAATAAAGAGAGACAAAAAAAAAAACCCAATAAAACTTACCACGGCGAGGCACAACAAAACCGAAAAGCATGCAATCAATCACGGTGACACTTTTTGTTCAGTAGGCTAAGTAAATGGGGCAGGTAAGGTAGATTCAAACACTTGTGTAAGCTGTTACTGTGACAACCGTTCACATAACATGCAGTAATTTAATCATTTAAATCCAATATGCAATAAGTGCTGATGCTGAGAAGTCTTACCTGCTATAAATAAGGGAAAACTTACAGTACAATTAGAGAAAAATGCAGAGCCAGCTCATTAAAATACTTTACTCCTTTTTTTGGTGGTGGGGGGGTGCAATTTGTTACAGTGCCTGAAACTCACAAAAAAAAAATAAAAAACATAAAAAAATCTGTTTCCACAAGAGCTGATGAATGCCTGACCTGTTTATCTTGTCCGTGCATACTAATGTTCGGAGAGGCTTTTGTATTCTAAAGAGGTACCATGGAAGGAGATATGTAGAATTTCTTTAAGCATGTGTCTTTTCCTTGATCAAGCATCTGTCAGTCGTCTGCCCTTGCTAAAGTAAACAAAGTTGTTTAAGTGAGAGTGTATACTGGAAGCACTGTGTCTTTCGGGAATGGGAGACAGCGAGGTGAACAAACATTGACACAGAGCTGTTTGAAGATATATTTGGAAGTGCGGTTTCAGATGTATTTTACTGTGTGCACACATCTACCTGGTTAGAGCCATTTATTTCCCTTTGTTGTGAAGTGTACTGTAGCAGTCCTCTGGGATAGCAGAGCACTTCTTAATAGGGAACTAAGGCCTTGTAACACTTAAGGAGTTTGAAATTTTAGCTACACAACATCACAACTTGTTTTTTTTTTTTTTTTTTTGCAGGTTGTGACACAGTTTTGTAAAGCACCCATGGGCTGATTTTAGAATCTGTCCAAAACTATTCGATGATTGATCTGCAAAAATCTGAACAATGTGTTATGGAAATCTGTTTCTGTCACGTCAGGCACAGCGGTGAAGGCTGCGGGGAAGATTGTTTCACGTGCTTTGAGAGAAATTAATTCCAAAATAAAATCTGCTGTCTTCTTTCGGTTTGTGGACGCGCCTGGTTGACAACATTTGGATGGATATTTTAAAATGTCTTTGGATGGACATTTTAGGAATTTTTTCCCTTGAATGTGTGAACATGTTGTAGAGGTGTGAAAATGTCTCCATGTCAATAAGAATAATTTATGAAACCTGTAAACAGCTTCGCTCGCAATCTTGGGCTGCAAACACATGCAAATGTACTTCTGATGATTATAATTGTACTGATCTGCTAACATGTAGTGTTACTGTTCAAATGTCTATAATAAATACATTCAGGGTCAAACACAGACAATAATAATACAAAGAAGAGAAACAGAATAACAAAGCTAAATGCAACACGACACGCTTTGTGTGATTATCACATAAATAACACATTTCCACTGTAAAGACATATTCAAGTTCACATCGAGTCACTGTTACATAGGCATGACAGTGAATTGTGTGCGTATGAGTGTAAATCTGTGACTAACGGTGTGAGATGGGCAAGGTTGTACCCTGCTATCATCAAATAAAGCAAGACTGTCAGAGTGACAGAGTGCTTAGCACAGCATGATGGAATAGAGCGACGCGTGAGCCTGTCACTGTGTGTGCATCTGTCTATGCATGAATTAATGTTGGTGCCAAACTGTGTGCACCTACACAGAAATGGCCTGGGAGTATGAGCATGCTTTCATATTTATATCAGGGTTTCCCTCCATTTTTGCACTGACCACTATGCATTCCGTCCCATTGAAGGATTTTCATGGCACCTCAGATTGAAGTGATAATGTAGCAGTTACTGATCCTTTGGTGCGTTGAGCTGATAGCGATAATGCTTGAGCCTCATTAAGAGCTCAGCTTGTGTGAGCCAACAGGGGCAGGTGTGGAGATGGGATGCTCGGTAAGTGGTGTTGCTTACTGTCTGTCTAATTGCGGAGTTTGAATAAAGAATGATCCATATGCTGCTACCTGATTAGCATACTGTGATATACTGTACCATAGCACTGTTGCAGAGAATGCTGCAGACCCACTGACAAATGAACATGGTTCTTAGCAGGGGGATGGGACAGGAGAGCGGGCAGGTGTCACAGAAAGCAAAGAAGAGGGAGGGTGTGAAGAAAACATCAAAATCTGAGAGCGAGTGATGCATGCAGATAGAAAGCAAAACAGGGGGCGAGACGTTCAGCTTTTCCCATGCTCTGAAATGCCTTGACGCAGATGCAGTACAGCCTGTGATAAAGTCATGCAGCTTTATTGTAATAGCAGTAAAAAGACAGCCCTCAGGGATTATGCACCTGTCTTAAGTAACGGTGAGAGGACGAGGTATCACTCAGCGGAGCATCAGCCAGCGATGACGTTGAGCAAAAACGTTTATCTGTCTACATCTATATGCAGTATGTCCGTTCCCTGCAGCTCACCAATGTGATTTGTTCTGCATGTGTGGGTATGTTAATGCGTGGGTACACACACAAAGTTGAGCGTGGAGTTCATTTTGTAGGTACCCAACAAGGTTTGCTCAGTGGAAGTTCCTTTGAGGTGCATTCGTAGTAGAAGGATCACAAATACAAATGCACTGCACTGAGGGTAATGACTGTATTGTTGAAATTTTCTTGGCTGCAGTGTTAATGCAGAAGGTGCAACTAACGTCACTGAAAGCATCCTTTGGGCACAATGACTCACTGATCTTATATTGTAAAAATTCATGTCTAGTGTTCTGTTTTTTTCATGTGAAGGAGCCAGACAAAAGTAAAAATAATTAGGTGTTACCAGTGAGGGTTTCTAACTAAATCTCTGGTTGTCTTCTGTGATATCTACTGCGTGTTATCTATAGCTACTGCAAACAAAGTGTGAGGTGTTTATTTTCCACCCATGAAGTGTTCCAGGTCTCCTAATCTGCCAGTAATACCACTGTGCTTTAACACAGGGGTTTTGTCATCACATCTTGGTTTAGAACAATGGTCATCAACAGGAAAACATAACAACGGACCTTGGGGAGGCGGTGACCGAGTAAAAAACCCCGTGTCCTGCTCTACATGATGTGCACTATGCCTCAAATGACTTCAAATAACTTATTTACACTTTACATTTTCTTCCATATGGGCAGCCACCAATATTTGCTAACTTTAGACTTCAGATGTGTAACTGAGATCAGTGACAACAGTGTACAAACATTTACACGAGTGCACGACACCTTTTCTGTTTACTTGAAAACTCACACACAGGGTGTTTCTAATACAAAGTCATTGTCGCTGTACAAATTCTTTCTCTTTTAGAAAATATTCAGGCATGTGTGTGCACCATCGGGTACAAGAGAAATTTCCACTATGACTTTTATATTAAGATTTTTACCCTTTAGATATAAGGCACTTCTACAAAACATACAAATTTGTTGAAATTTGGTTTCATTTTTGATCACAGGAGGAGAAGCATGGCTTATAGATGTGGGCAAAATTATTTGAAACCCACAATTTTCTGTGTAGTAATTTGAATCTGATAAAAGTGAATAACAAAAAAATCTCACTTTGCCTTTGATTTGTGATTCAACAGAAAATTTTAAATAATACAACAAATGGCCCAGACACATTCGTTAGAGAGATCATAAATAACTTAATTATGGTGATAGTTCAAACTAAGTGTTTCACACATGTCTTCAAGCTTGTGATCAGTCATTTAGTCTATTTTATTTGCACAAAGGTCTTCATTCTATTGGCCTTTGTTCTAATATTTAAAAATTCCAGTAAATCAAAAGCAGAGTCTGATTTTAATTTCTTTTGCTTCTTAAAATGAGTTTTGTTTTATTACTTCTATCAGTTTGAGGTTATTCCAGAGAAAACTGTAGGATACCAACCATTTGTCCAGATCTGTATATTACACTAAGGATATTAATGGCTAGTAGCACAATGAGGCTCCTGTATATACAAAGTCTGTTGTTAAAAGCACTGACGTGCCAATTCTGGTTGTTATACTTTAACATTAACACTTATCAAAAATCCTGCTGTCTCTTCAGACTATGTCGGATAAATGCCAGCTGTGCTGCATTAATGCAAAAACTCATGTTCTGGACGATTGCAGTCTAAACAGGCTGAGCTTCCAGACAAACTGTGTCAATACAGGATTTAATCAGTATTTCTGATCAGCCACATGACGTCCTGACAAGAGACTTTTCACGGCTGTTTACATTTTTTTCTGAAAAATGATTAACAGTAGCACTGTGACACATTTTCTATACAAAGCTTTCAATTTGGTTCTGTATTAGCTGTCACCTATTCTCCAAAGGGAAACTCGAGTTGTACAGCCGAGGAAGAGCCATAGCAGTATCCATTATGTCGTCCTTAAACAAAGTGTACAGTTTAAGGGGTCTTATATTAAAAATGCTTTCAATGCAGGTTTAGAATTCTGACCAGATCTCTCCAGCTCTCAGCCAGTTCTGCATTTTGCATCTTTCTTTAGATAATGGACATTTTCCACTCGTTACTTCTGCAATTTGTTGCAATTTTAAGCCCAAAAAACAACTTTTCAGGTGGATTTTCAACATTTCACTGATGATGTCGCTCTGAAACTCAGCTATAGTCCTGTACTGTAATCGGCATGCTAACGCAAAGCTTCTCCTTTTCTGCTGCATAGTCTTGTTTTGAATAAAACTAAAGAAATAACAAATTACTGAGATTCCAATGAAAATTGTGACTCTACAGACTTTAACAAACTAGTGCATAAAGTATGTTTGCTGTGCATGTTGTGATAGAAGTCGTATAGGGTTGTTCCACTACAATTTAAGTCATTAGTACCATTTACTGTCTGAAGAACTACACCCTAACAAGAGGAGCAAAGAGAAGAGACGAAGCGAGACGAGATTAGACGAGACATTAGAACATGATGATGGGGATGGTTGTCAGAGGAAATTGGTCAGTATTTCTCCACTGCCATAACTCACGCCCTGGAGACTGTCTGACCACAGAGGCAGGAGGGATGATGGTAGACAGAACATAAAAGAAAAGAGCTGTCATTACCAAGCCCCAAGCTCCCTCAACACACACACACTCACAGACACACACACACACTGCCTGAATTAGATGGATGGTACAAAATAACCTCCACAGATAATCAAAAAGCATACATGTCTACATTCAGTAAATGTGTCCATATGTGCTTACAGGCCCACCCAGAAACACACTGATATTAAAATACACACACGCACACACATACACACACGAATCCCTCACTCAGATAAAGTAATCCTTTGGGCATGTGGTCTACCTATTTCAGCAAAGGGAGATTTCGAATTCCATTTAAATACAGCCTCGCGGCTTAGGGTAATGTCTTCTATTATTACTATTTTATTTGTTAAAAGGAAGGGACTAAAAATGACCGTAGCATAAATAATGAATGAGAGTAGATATATCAGAGTGCAGTGTGGAACTGCGTTATCAAATGGTGCTTTTATCCGAAGCGCTGCAATCACTCTCAAATATTCAATTCAGCCACGAACTGAAATGTAAAAGTTTCAGATTGAATGTACGATTGTGTGCATGTTGTGTCACTCCTTTAGAGGCTTGGAGTGCCTTTTGAGCGTTTCTCAGCGTACGCTATAGGCTTTTCGGTATCTCTATCTGGCTCAGAGGTTGTTCAATATTTCATTTCTGTTAGTTTATTGCTATGGAAAAAAGAAAAAGGGAAAGAAAATCCAGGATGAGTGTTTGTGGACTTATGTCTTATCTGTAAATGTTTTGTAGGGGAGCGAAATCGAAAACTTCAGAGTATAATATAACTTTTCTTCATATAAAACCATTGGTTTCCAAATTTTTTGATTTGCTTACTTGACTGAGACTTTGGTTTATTTTATGCACTTTTATTGTTTTACTTTTCTGCAGAAGGGTGTTGAGATCTTTTTGTACCCTCATTAGCTAAAAACGGGGAGTCAGTCTATTGTGGTGCAGAGCGAGAGAGAGAGAGAGAGAGAGAGAGAGAGAGCACATGAACTGTCTGGCGGTAGCATTATCACAGGTAGGGTTATGTCCTGTAGGATATTAGAGCCATTAGCTGGGGCAGGTTGAGGCTGACATTAGGAAAGGTTAGACAGTTGGGCTGCTACTGGAAGCTTCACTGATTTTATGTTCTCTCTCTGTTACATACAAACAGGACTCCCAGCCATATCACTGCTTAGACTTTTGTTATATGTGTACAGCACCGATCAGGCATAACATTATGACCACCTGTGCAATTCAACACCATCCAACACACTTTTACAAGGTTATAATTTCTCAGTTTTTCACTTCCCTGTGTTCTAAGGTGATAAATCTACTAAATGTTTTTTAGTGAGGTCATAGTGGGGGATGGAGCCGTACTGGAGGGCATTATAAGTAGAGGTGGTTCTAAAGTTTTGGCCCGCTCATTCTTTTTAAATAGGGTGGGCGAAACCTTTGCGACAGTTTCAACTTTAAAACTGAGAAATGATAACGTTGTAAAAGTAGAAGTCGTGGCAGAGCTGCTGTATTGGATTGCATTAGATTGCACAGGTGTACCTAATAAAGTGGCCAGTGAGTGCTTATAAAGTGAGAGAGGGAGAATTGCAGAAATCTACCTGTGCTAACCCAGTTTCTCTTAATCTTTTAACTCAATGAAAAAAAAATCATATTTGTTGTTTATATGAGTTTTAAAAAAAAAACAGGTTAGTGCTGAAAGCGAGGGATAATCCTTTTACTTAAGTACGTGTAAATGCAGAAATTGTGTTTGCGATTGTGATAGAAAGTGTTTGTGGATGATTGTGTTTCTCCTTCTGTTCCCGTTTGCTGCCGCCGTGTTCAGAGCACTGATCTGTCTTTCTGATAGGATTATAAAACATTCACTAACAGATGTTTGCGGTCCTCTTTGAAGATAGCAATTCTCTGGACTGCTGTGGATTCATGAGGGCTTTCATCAGACAGTGTTGAATTTGTCACCACATCATCAATATTCTTAACAATGTAATGAAATTGTTATCAATTCCTCTGCCAGTCTTTTTTGATTTATCTTAAATCTACTAAAGGAGCTGCGAAGCAGCCTTAGGAACTAAGTCTATTAGCTTACTTTATGTATTTATTTCTTTCTTCTTTTCCTTTTCGTCTGTATTTCCTTCACTACGTCCATATATTCTGTCTATTTTTCTGTTCATTACCGTATTTTTATTTTTATCTGTGCCCGTCTCTTATGGCTGACGTATTAATTGCTCTCTGAAGATGTTACCAATTATCTTCAGTTAGTCTGTATAGAGCAGCCGTACTAAGTGACATCTGCTGCCAAAGCACCAAACATATAAACATAGTGTGCTCACAGTGTGTACATGCCAGGAGCTAACAAGCTATTGGCATATTTCCTATTTTCCACCCAGTCACATGCCAGATTGTAAATCTCCCCCAATCAGCTTTGGAGTGCTTGTGCTGATTCTTCCCTGTGTTCTGGTCTGTCAGTCAGGGTGTCCATCTGTGCACACTTTGGGCTCCCAGTAGTTGACAGAAAGCCTGCTGAAGAGCTTAAGGCAGCTTGTTAAGTAGACTTCATCTACTGCGGAGATTACAGTGAGCTTAATGTGATCATGCCACCGCAGTAGCCCTTTAGCAAGTGTTAGGTGAGATGGTCGTCAACGATTGGAGATTTGCTTGTTAAAACGATTTGACCATTTTACTTTTATCATTCTTCTACTTCAGCATTTGGAGGTTTAATGGTTGTCGTTTAATCCAACATTTACCAGTTTGGTGAATATTTACTATAACGAATGTCATTTACATAAAGTACCTTTGTCTCTTTTTTCTGCACATATATGCATTTCTTTTACAAATTGACTTTCATTGACTATGGAGAAAAAGAGCAAAGGGCGTTGACCCGTCAATATTTAGTTTAGGGTGCTTTGCTGACACAGACGCTCCGATAAAATGTTACCCCAACCACTGGTCCCCTCAAAGGTAATGCATCAATATAAAGGGTGGGTGCAAAAAGAATTGTGAGGAAAAGCAGAGTTATTAATTTGGTAACTTTTTTATTCTTTCTGGATAATAATGCATGAGCTTGTTGGGATAAGAAATGAGGAAAAACATGCAGAGTTATTAAATTACAGGTATTTTTTCTTCAATGTCAACATTTACTGCATGGACACTATCAATTTCTGCGGCAGCGAAGTGACTTCAAGTCAACTCCACAACGAGTTCTTGATTTAAATTGATTCAAAATTTACAGTTGGGTAGAAAACTTTGCATCCTGTTATTTTAAAATGGCAAAATGAGTAAAGCAAAGGCTTTTTCATTACCACAATAAGAACAATTACAAATGTTCTTTTATCATAAATCAAAGTTAATTCTTTACTAATTCATCAAGGGGGGTTGCAAACCTTTGCATTGGTGTAATTTTCATTATTTTACTATGACCTTTTCGTACACTGCTTGGCCATTTTTGTTACTTGCGATGATGAAGGAACATTTGTGTGAACCTAAGTGCGAGTTAACTATTAGGTTGATAGAAAGAAATCTTTGTTTTACTCTTTGAGCCATTTCAGAATAGGGGCTATGAACTGTACATAAAATAAATAACATCACTGGGTGAATATTGCCCTGATCCTTTTCCACGCTCTACTGCTGATGTGTTTCACAGCTGGACATGGGGAGGGATGGTTTAGTGTGGCAGCTGCTGTTTCAGAGAGACTCCTCCAGAACTTGCTCAGTTATTAAGTTATGTGACAAATTAGTTTAAATGGTTACAGGCAGCTATCATTTTAGCACGTTTATAGCAAAAGGTGATTAGCCAACAAACTTAATATGATCAACAAATCTACCAACTGTGGATTGGAGAGCTGACTACAGTTTTTCTGCATGCTCATGCTCATTTAGAATTGGCCTGCTGTTTCTCTTGAAAGATTTCTTTAGGAAGTCGTAAATACTGACAATTTGGTGAGCTACGTACCATAATTAAACAAACGTGTTATATTTACATATTTATGTTTTCTTTATGATGTCTTTTTCTTACAGTAAAGATGCTTTGCTGCAAAAAGGGTGGGGGTAATTCTGAAAAAGTTGCCTTTGAGATAAGGGTTGTTTAAGCTTTGTGGAGCATGTAGAACAGCTTGTATAAAGAATTAATTACCTAAGAGCTGCAAGGAAAAGGGATAAAGTTGAAATGCTGGAATATGGAGAAAAAGACTGCTGGAGAGAGAAGTGCCCCAGAAGCATTTCCACAGATCTGATGGTGAACACGCTGAGATATTTTGGAGTAAAATAATAATAATTTACAACATTTTCGTTTGGGCAACATTAACATAGGTGCTGATTCAATTGTATGATGATGGCATGATAGAGTGGAATTAATAATGCATTGTGTTCCATTAATATTGCATACATATTTGGTAAATGATACATTGTAGTGTTTTAAACTATATTGTAAGGTGTCTCTGTTATTTTGTCCCTCAAGAGAACAAGGATATGCCTTACATAATGAAGTAGGACGAGTATTTTTAACACAACATTTTCAATATTTAGAACTCAATATATGTATCTGCAGTGGGTTCCATTAGACATTATTATTATGTTCACTGCTGGTACACCATTATGAATACAGGCTGTAGTCACTATTGATTTGCACATTGATTATACCTCTGTTTTTGTGCTTAATGTTTCGGAACACTGACACTTTGCTCAGCCCTTTAATAAATTGACTGCTGTGTCATGACTGCAGTTTTCAGTATGTGTGTGGCCAGAACATCACCTGCCCACACCCAAATAGAAGAAGCCTGTCAGCGTCCGACCTTGACGGAAACAACCTTGATGTCAGGCTCTGCCCTCTAGCCAGACATTTTTATTTTAGTTGCAAAACAGGGTTTGTGTCTCTGTGTGTAGGGGTGTTGTGAGGTGAAGCAGCGGCCGAGGCCAGAACATCATTTGATCAACTGCACGAACACATGTAACTGGATGCATGTACATTTATAGAGAAATACTCAGCTAACAGCTAACAATATTTGTTCTTTGAGGTTGAAAAGCTGATGTTTTGTGGAACTAATGGTCTTTTAAACTCATTTCTACCACTGTGCTGGCCAGTGTTTGGAAGGTTTTTTTCATTTATAACCATAATGTAAAGTGAGAGTGCACAGTAATCTCCTTATCTGCCTCTTGGCTATTTTTGCATGTTCCACACATGTATTAGTGTCAAAAGCCGAAACAGAACTTTGTTATTCTAGCCACAAACAAACATTAACATTTAAACCCACACAGTATGCATGCATTGTACACACACACACACACACACACACACATTGAACATGCACAACAGTATGTTAAGTGTGCACATTTATTCAAAATAAAGCACACGTAACAATTAAGGCTTTTACAGCCCTTTTGTGTTTCTATACATTTCACCCATACAGGCATATGCTTTACTGTATGGTCACATCAGCAGCCATCACTGCCTTTTTCCTCTTGTGAAAAATGTAAACGTAAATGATCATTGTCTCAGTGAGCCTCGTGACTCCAGGGAACATGTACATGCACAAAGGTTCTGACCTTCAGGGTCAACATGCAATAGAGCCTCAGAGGGACTGTCCATTCTTGCCACAGTGCTAGACTTTGCAGGGGCAGGGCCAGCTTCCATTAGGACAGAATAGTGTTAACCCTAATCTGAAGTGAGCTGATTGGTGGTTAACCTGCTGCTGTAGGGTCCTGCTGCACCACTGACCACTTAGCCAATATCTACATTTTGCAAAATGTGCTTGCTTTTCATTTTGTGTTTTTTTTTTTTTCTGAAATAGAAATAGAGAAGAAATCAGCAGTTGATCAGACATCTTTTCCAAACCTCTGGCTGTATTTACTGCATGCAGCCAGATGGGCTTTAACTTATTCAGAGCTGTGATGATGTGAGTAGTACATTTTATTTTTCTCAAAAGCAAAAGAACATTTGAATAAAAAATAAATGGCCTGAGCTATCATTGTCTACAGTCTTTTCATAAAGACTGACAGTAGTTTAGTAGACTCTCTTTGGTGAACATATGTTTAAAAAGAGGGATTTGTCTAAAGTTTTCTTATGATTTTGGGGGAATGAGGGGACCCTTCACACAATTGTCTTGCTTCTGAAGCAGATGAAGAGAGAAAAGACAATTATGGACGGATGAAAAGGAAAACCTGTATGCTATCAATTTGCAGCCGGCTCTATTTCAGCTAATTTGAATGTAGGGATGACGAGGGTTAAGAGGAAGGAGGCGGTAAGATAAGAAGGCTGGAAGGTCATTATTTCAAGGAGATTTTAGAGGCATGAATGTTTTCATTTTTTTATTCTACTTTTCATTAGTTCGAGGCAGCCATGCTTTACTGCACTGGCTCTACCCGACTTGAATTTTAGAAGTATTTGACATGAACCCCACCAGTAACCCATGTGATTATGGTACATTGTTTAACTGTGAAATGCCACAGACTTATTCCCAAGGTCCGTATTCAGTAATTGCTTTGAGAGTTATGAGATATCATCATATAATATCTCATTAATACATTGAAATACATCTTTTTAGAATGTTTTTATTGTACATTATGTGTAAAATGTATATTATAAGCAACAATCTATTGTTGTGTAATCGCTTAAAATCAGTGACAAATGAGCTGACGATGCAGACAAGGGGACTTCTTTACCAAAAGTCTTGTTATAAATATAAAATATTTAATAACTAAATAAAAGCCCAAATACTAAACAAATGTTATGTGGATGTTTTTAAATTGAGATATGTCGTACTGTAGATTACTCTGCAGAACAGCTTAATTTTAGAGTTTTATTAAATGCTGCTGTATTTTCTAAGCCATATACTGAAGTGGCTAAAAACTGTGTTGAAGACGTGTCAACATGTCACCTTGTTAGCATGTTAACTCCAGTGTGACACATAACTTACAGTATGAATCTACAATATTAGTTCCCTTTAATGAACACAATTACTGTGTAGTTGCCTTCACCCATCTGTCCGTTAAGCTGTTCTGTAGAATTACACTTGGAATGATTCACCCCATGAATGATTGATGAGGCTATTTATAAACACTCTCTCTATATATACATTAATATAAGTATTTGTAGCAATAACATTTACCTATCTATGACTTCTGATCTATGACTGTCATACGGTATAGTTTTAGGAAAAATGTAAGGAGTTAAGCTCCGTTGAAGTATAATCTCTGCGATCAGCACAGATAAGGGGCAACTGTGGTGCTGGAAGGAAGATGGGTGGACCACTAATCCTGCAGTTGTTGGTCCGATCCCTGGCTCCTCTGGTCACGTGCCAAAGTGTCTTTGAGCAAGACAGTGAATCCCAACTTAGTTGTGAGTGTGAATGGGTGAATAAGACGCAGTGTAAAGCGCTTTATATAAGTGCAGACTATTTACCATTTACCATAACTGGGACATTAGGATCAAAGCCAGTGTAATGTATAAGCACATGTGCTAATCCTTTTTGTTTCTTTATGTATACTTGGCAGGTTAATGCAACACTTGGCAAATCATGGCCGTGGCATGGCAAACTGGAGAGAACTAAAAACAATGTTTTGCATGAAATATTGTTTTAGAAGCAACACTTGGCAATTGTCACAAACTGATTAGACAAAAATTCTGGTCACATTGTTAAAAAACTGTAAGAACAAAGCAACAATGTCCTTTCTTTGCTGTCTAGACCCCATATTTGTTAAAAACTTGCACTGAGTGAAATATTAATTAATTACGATGAACAAGGCCAATGCTGCATATAGTCTATCTGCCAGAAATTCCCACTAAAGCCAATGCATCTTTATTTGAAAATATTCCCCCAAAAGAACTACACACTGCTGTTTGAGTAACATTTGCTACGCTGCTGTTTTAGACCTTTCTTAGCCTTTATGATGTTACAATATAAAAGTATATAATAATATTAGCTTATGTATGTGGGATGAGACATAATTAAGTACTGCAAACTACTTTTGAGGTCATTTCCTGTATAAAACAAACAAACAAAACACTGCCAAGTTACCCATCAGAAAACACATCTAAATAATCCATCCCAAGATTATCTGTTTAGATAATTATATTGGATTCAGAAATCCAGTATCGGTCAGGTTCTAATTGATTAAGTTTGGGTTTTCTTCCTTGCCTAACTTACAGTACATGTAATGACTGGAAAGATCCATTGGGAAAACTTACGGGGTCCTTATTTCTCCAGTTCAGACTGCTGGGATTGATGCTGAGGGGCATGGATCTAATGACACAATTCAGGTTTGGCAATGTCGGTGTGATATCTGTGTAATAAATGAATAAATAACTCCTTGGAATTATGCAGAAGGAATTCAGAGAGCTCTGAATGAGGAGATAAGGACTCCAGCTTATTTGAGGATATGGAGGAATATCCCTAAAATGACTAGATGGTGCTGATAAGTGATGATGATACACTAATGATGATTAAGAGATCGTGATGAAGACAATTATGGGGCTGAAAATGATAAGGATGAAGATTATGCCATTGCTCTGCAGGATTTTGTTCTTTGTCTGTGCTGATGTTAAAAGCAAATATGGCTGTTGGTGCCATCTGGTACCTTATGGTATGTTAGGGGATTAGTCACGCTGAACATAAACCGTCTCAGGGAATTTTCTTTGTCGTTTCAACATTAACACAGCCTTCCAAAAGTGAGTCCTCGACTATTTTCCATCTGCATGCATTTCCTCCTCAGGAGTACATTTCCAATTTCCCTTCATCGTCAGCCTGACACTTGGCATGTCAGCACTTTTAATGGATGGAGTGTTTTGTTGGGTGATATAGATACGCACGCTCACACATGTGGGCGCACACACAGCAGCTATGTTGCTAGATTTATGCTATGTGTTAATATGTCTTTCCTTTCCCATGCTGAGCAGGACTGCTGTAAAAACCATCCACGTAATTTTTCCACACACCAGTGCTTCATAAAATTGCATGATTCATGGCACAGAAGAAAATATTCATATCTTTCTCTTCCTATATTTACGAATATTGTTTTTGGAGAATCATCCCTTTTCTGGTCATTTCAATTAAATATGCAGATTCCATGGCGATTAGAAGTCGGTCCAGATTTAATGGATTCCTTTGATTGGCTTTTGACAAATCACTTTTTAGTTGGAAGAGTATTTGCATTATTCATTTGTGAAAATGCAGGCATTTATGAGTTCATTTAGTTTAGCTGTAGAGGAGCTCAGTGCCCAACAGCGAGACTTTGAATGACTCATCACAGAGGAGGATGAAACGCTGTGTGAGATGAATCTCATCTGACCCCTGACTTCTTGCCTGGGCTGTGTAGGTGATCCAGCGCAGAGAGGATGGCTCAGTCAACTTCTTCAGAGGATGGGAGTCCTACCGTGAGGGATTTGGCAAGATCACCGGTGAACACTGGCTCGGTAAGTGGCTCAGGTGTGTGAGTATGTCAATGTGTGTGTGTGTGTGTGTGTGTTTGAGACTCATAAACATGTGTCTGGTGGCCTCCAATATGACGCCAAGCCAAGTCCTGAAGAGCAGATCTTCATGGCGCACTGTCAAGGGAATTCAGATGGCTGTATGGTTACATTTTGAGGATGAGACTTAAAAAGATAAAACTATTATCAGAAACACAATGACTGCCAGTGTGACGTGAAATCACAAGTGAAGCACTCAAACTCCACGCAGAAAGAAGAAAGAAACTCAGAGAGAGTGAAATAGCTAGTCATGGCGAGACACGGATCAAGATAAAGAGACATCGAAAAAGAGGCCGACAGAGAGAGATTAGACGTTTTGGCCTTTCATATCATCAAGGATTCAGTAATGGCATTCAGTGCGGTGGCAATGAACACCCCTTCACTGACAGCTGTGAATATTGCAGCAAATTAAAAGATGTGTGTAAAGTGCACTTTACTAGAGCTGTGTGCTTAGCGCCACAAAATTTCAGCACAAGCCAAAAGACCAGCAATTCAATTACAATATTTTTATTTTCCACATGACAAACACATCAACAGTGTAATTTCCTCCTCTTTTTTTTTTTAAACATTACATCCTTTTTCATGGTCGCCTTCTGCTTAAACCTTGTATTTGTGCCTGTCCAAATCCTTGTATTTCTTGCTGGCAGCATGACACATTTGTCCATGCCTCCTTTCGAATTTGACAGGAAAAGAATTCCAACAAAAGAATGAATTCGAGTGTGAAATTATCAACTTCTCCAAAGCCAAATTACTCGTTTTCACACCACTTCTCATTAAATGCACCAAAATATTTCTTCTCACAGGGATTCTCATGTCCTGATTATACTGTATGGATATAACCTGAAAAGACCTGAAAGGACATTGAAAAACACAGCTCGTTCTCATGGAGTGACCTTTAATTAGCCTGACATTTGTTCGTGTTCACGCAGGAAGAGAAAATGAGACAGTCTTAAAACAGGTTTCTCATGTCAGGTGTTAAGTATGAAAGTTGACAACCAAAAAAGCACATGTGAGGGTGAGACCAGGACAGATGAGTTAACTAAACAACTGTGGCTGAGGTTAAAATCTGTAGCAACATCTAATCACTGTTTTCACAAATGTAATTAACATATCTCTGGGATCCGAGTCTCTAATTGGTACTGTACATAATTTCTACTATTATCCCTGTATACTTGAACTCCTGTCCTGACATGTCTGAATGGTATGTTGTTTTTGTAAATGTCTCTTTATGCTTTATCAGTTCATTACTATGTCATTATTATGTCACGACTGATTCCTAAGTGCCATACAGTCTAGGGGTGAAATCTGCTGTCCCACAAAAAAGCAATTGAAACTAAAACCCATGAGAAAATGAAAATTGACATTAATTAGTGACATGTCTTCTTTTTTTTTAATTGAACATGACTGTGTAGCTGTACCTGAATGCATCTCAGACATGTTAGCCACAGATCCTTGAACAAACTTTCCTCACACCGTACATAGTGTTGATGCACAATGATTTAATAAACTTAAATCGTAAACGCCAACAAGTTGTGACTCAACCCATCACAGAAAGTAGCTGGGGAAAAAAATTTAACTTTTCAACAGACACTCTTTAAACAATAAAGGTCATTGTTCTGTCAGTGTTTCTCTGTAATATATGTTGAGGCAAGATGTTTCTTATTTCTTTTGAGTTCATTACTGATCCCCACACATGTCTGCTTACACAAAAAGAACAAGTCAAGAACAAGTGAAAGCTACATTAAGAATTTGGAACAATGTTTCATGAGGAAGTTTGGATTGAGCAGCAGAGTGTTAATGAGCTATCACCACGGGAAGCCCGAGTGTATCTTTAAAAACCCGCACCAGGCTTTGCTGAGGATCACACTGGTGGAGTAAGTGGAGCTTGAAAAAGTCTATTTCTGTAAAAAGACACACTGGGTCATAGTCAAGGTCATGGACGTGCCATACCACAGCTGAGATACTCTCCCATCAGTAATCCACATCAAAGCTGTCTTTTGGAGCAATACTGTGGGCATTTATTTCTGGTTTATGTTACATCCCATGAAATAATAGAGGTAAGAAATACATAATCAGGCTTTTTTATTGTTTAGAAGACAGAAATCAGTGAGTAATTTCAATTGCACCATACAAAAGTGCAGACTTAATGAACTAGAGCAAGCAAACACAGCACAGTGCTACAGGTGGAGCCAAATACAAACCACAAAGGACACGGCAATGGTGAAGCTTTCAAGCAAAGTTTAAACGACACAAACCTGCTTATTAAGGAGGCAACCTTACATCTATGTTTACTGAAAAAATACAATAAAGGCAAAAAATACAAAAATCAATAAAGCATTCCCTGCCTAGTCCCAAAGCTGCTGACGAGCAGCCCACGAGTTCACTAAATTAAAAGACACAAATCTGAGTTAACAGTAGCGTTACCTATGCCGCAAACATGCGTTCACATGAAACAAAGGGCAACAAAGCCGGACCGTTCAGGTTAAATCACAGCCACGCTCTATCAGGTTCTGTGGCTGTGGACTGGGCAAATGACAACAGGACAGAGAAAAGGCCTGAGTGGAAAAGACTGGTGCAGACAGCTCAATCCTGTCGGCAACACCCATACACTTACTGTACGAGCAATATTGACATAGTGTCGTGAGCTTGCACTCATACAATAATGACGGCAAGGGTAAAGGATTTGTTCATTTTGTGTCATCACTTTTATTGCAATCAAACTGAGAAACTCTTTAGTTTAGGTGATCTGTTGGATGTCAAATGAAAGGAAAGGAAGCTTAAAAGTGAATTATAAGTGCAGGATTTTTAGCTGGGGGTGAACTCACAAACTGACTAAAAACAAACATTCTGCACATTCTACACATAATATTTCTATACACATTAGTCTCTGCTACAGCTGAAGGGAGGGTTTTTTTTTTCTCCATGCAGCAGCTGTTTCACGAGTTTGTTACATTTTTCCAATATGTTACACTTGAAGCATCTGTTAGTTAAAGCAAAAAGCTAATAAAACAGAACATCCTAACAATCTGTAATATTAACTAAATAATCAAATAGAAATGTATAACTTATTTTTGCTGCCAAACATTAAGCAATTTCACACACATCTTGACATGAGACTTAGTAATAGATAAAAAGTTGGTACTGTAAATCCAGAGCGGTAGGTCTGAAATAGTTGGGGCTGCTGAACTGTCGAAGGCATCTCTGAATGCACAACTTGTCAAACCTCGAAGTAGATGGGCTACAACAGCAGAAGACCACTAAGAGCGCCTCTCCTTTCAGCTAAGTACAGGAAACTGAGGTGTAGTTCACAAAGGCTCACCAGAATGACTCTGCTTTATGGTAGGGTTGGAATTTAGCAACAACATGGAGCCATCCTGCATTGTATCAATGGTTTAGACTGGCTGTGATGGTGTGTTCTTCCCACATTTTGGGCCCCTTAGTACTAACTAACCATGCCCTTACCTTCATAACTTCAGTGTTTGTCCATCGTCTCAAATGGTCTCTAGAGCCACCAGACCTCAATCAAATAGAACATGGATGTGCAGCAAACAAATCTGCAGCAACTGCATGAAACTATCCTGTCAATGTGGACCTAAAAGAGAGTTTCCAGTGCCTTGTTGAATCTCTGCCATGAAGAATTAAGGCAATATTGAAGGCAAAAGGGGCAGTGCTAGCACGCTGTACCTATTAAAGTGGCTAGTCAGTGTAGATTTCTTTGCTGACCTGAGGCTATTACAGAATAGTCCACGGTAAAAAACGTGGTTAGAGTACCAGCTAGCTCTCCCTGTGGTACATTGTAGGAACATGGCGGGAATATGGAAAGCCCTGGATTTAGCCGACCGAATTTAAATGAGCCAGCAGGCTACTTTGAACCTTTCATAGTACCCTTGCTCATTCAGTGTGCGCTGTTGTCTCGTCACCCCCATCATCGATTACCCTCAGGGAAAATATGAAAAATAGATTCATGTTTGCCTCCAGCTTAGAAAGAAACTCCCTGCAGCTACCTCCTCCACACCAAGCATGCTCTCGAATGCCACCCCCACCTCTAAAGAGCTATGCATTTGCCAATATCTTAATTGAATGGAAGTTCTGATAGTGTAATGATAGGGACAATAATAGTCATGATGAGAAAAACTGTCATGGTGAGCAAATGAAGAAAAAGAGAGAACCAGTTAGCAAATCTTAATAGTTCCTATGAAGTGTGAGCAGAATTACACAATTACACCTGAGAAAATTATCCCATTTTGTACTCCATGCATGAGGAAAATTGACTTAATTTCACACCAGCAAATGGGCCAATTGTGAAAAAAAATCTATTAAGATATATTTTAATTTTGGCAGCTTAGGTGTCAATTAGTTCAAGTGCTCCTACATTTTAATTGGTAAGTGTATGTCAGTAGTTTTGAGAGTAATTGTAACTATCTCTCCCATTGGGAAAGTGATTCATTCTCTTCTCTTTATGCTGCTGTGTCATTTTCAGGCTGTCTGAACTTACTATAATGTCGGAAGTATAGTTTGTAGTAGAGTCAGGTCTGTGACTTCATTTTATTATGGAAGCAACTAGTTTGCTTTGCTCTAAAGGCTCAAAGCATGAGTCTTTGATTTGGTAGCTATTTTGGATTCTCCTCTATAAACTGAAAGACCTTGTGCACCTCCCATCTGTAGTTACAGTTTATGTCAAGCAAGCAGATACTGTAGCAAACAGAATTTGGGTCATGCACATGTCTCAACGAAATAATATATATTTTGCATGTTGTGCAAAAATGTTGAAACTACTGTTAAAACTAGAATCTACCTGTAATATAAGTTTTTGAAACCGTTTAATTTAGTCCCAAAGAGAGTAACCCAGTTTTCCAGATGGCCTATTGCAATAACATGACTTGCTCTTTAGTGTTTACAGCAGCACTTAAATCCAGTTGAATGGAAACAAATTGCTTATTGTCATATTCATGTCCTCTCTCCTGACTTCACGTCTACAAATTGCAGCTATAATGTGTGCATATGTACAAACAACACATAATACCAAACATAAAAGGGCACTTGTTGAACTGTTAGAATTATGGATTGTAGCTCTAAAGTCTAAACTGCCATTTTCCGGTGAAGTTTTTGTCCTTTGCTTTTGTGAAACCGAACATCAGATGACATTGACATTTAGAAGAAATGTTTTAAAAGTGTTTTGAAGGCTTTTATTATTTTTTTTCTCACCAAATTTCGTTGTTAGTTTAGAAGGTCATGTTGGCTCCCACTGTCCAGCATGTGCAATTGTAGAAAAACACTGGAAGAAGCTTCAAAATTGTAACTCAAGACATGGTTCATTTATATTAAACGTTTCCAAGTAAGTATTTAAAAGAAATTGTGCTCAAAGAGTCTAAATATTTCTTTCACCTTTTCTCTACAAATAAAAACAGAAACACTTAACTTTGTTGAGCATTGCTCAATTTCATTAGCCAATGGAGCATTAAGAGCTCTAATCAATAGCTCTAAATGGGATTCTAGTTTTTTGTGGCTCCCAGTAATATTAATAGTTATTCATTTTTTTGTCATACTAGCTGCTGGATTGGATTTATGTCATCCACGTATTAATTTACAACAGAAAAAAGGAAACTCTGCTCCTGTAAACTATCATCTTTTACTGTAGGTTTTGTGTATCAGCAGCCAAAAAATCCCCCAAAAGATGCCGACATCTGGCAGCTGACTGTCACATACTATTTAGACACTCAAACGTTTGCCAGGAGGATGTTGGGTTACTTGGATGTGTCAAACACAGAACTTTCACACATAAGACCAAAGTCTAAGTCCAGTGTGAAAAAACTGCTGGTGTTGTAAACAGTCACGTGATTTTTCCTAATCCTAACCGTCTAGATTTATAGCCCGTACGGCTGAGTGTGACATGTTGTGCCTAACCCCAACCGAACTACTATGCTTGCACAATTGCAATCCAGTGTTTTTTCGAACATTTAGGGTGAAAAACTGTGTTACACCAGCTGCCATTTTGGTGCCATTGTGACGAACAGCAGCCGTGACTTTGGTGCTTGAAGGGTCGACTTTCAGCAGATGCCTGCAACCCTATGTGGGGGCACTTTTTCAACAAATGGTCCCTTTGGTTGTAGGGAAAGGTAAATGACCCCTGGAGGCGCAAATGGTTGGCGGTTGGTGTTATAGTACTGTCAACATATTAAAATTGTAAAGTACAACAATTATTTGATCGATAAGCTTTTAAAAATGTCTCGACTGATAGTTTTTACATTACCAAGAACTTTGTTTAGCAGTAGACTCATTTTGAAAATGTATGGAAGCTCTAAATTGTAGAGCGGCACCTCCCTGCATGAGAAGAACAGGAGCACATGCTACATTAGTACAATATGTCTCAAACCTCCAACAGTCTGCTCACCAGTAATGAACCTGTGCTCCGTGGGCATTCAGACAGACAAATCGTTACGCTTTAACAGAACCAACAAGGTTCCCTCACACTCACAAAGCCGGTGGGATGAATTCACCCTGGACATGGAATAATATCTGCCCAGCTTTCTACTCTAAGGAAGAGACCATGTATCCGAGCTTCGGGGAAATCAGGGGAGGCAGAATCTGCTTTTATATTAGGGAAGGTTGGTGTATTGATGTCACAGTGTTAAAGAAAATCTGTTGCCCTCACCGCCAAGCTCCTTTCATTAACGGTAAGCTGTTTTATTCACCGCTGGAGTTTTCCTCCTTTATTCTGGCCAGTGTTTACATCCCACCTCAAGCCTGTGTGAGCGAGGCACTGCAGCGCTTGGCTGACCAGATAACCAGTATGAAGCAAGAACACCCAGGCACTATTCTCATTATTCTGGGGGATTTTAGCAGAGCAAACCTCAGCGAGGCACTGCACAAATGCAGAGAGTATCTTAAGTATCCCACTGGGGACAGAAACACACCATCACACAGTATTAAAACATACTTCCCTCTCCTATGCACCGTTCAAACCCTGTGATCACTTATCTTATCCCAACTCACAGGCAGGAAACTTAAATCCACAAAGCCTGCGGTAAACTTTATGGGAAGATGGGACAGTGATCACACTGAGCTTACTGGCACTGTGACTTTGCGTGCTGTCTGTGCAGATAGTGCAGAGAACATGTGTTTTTACTTCGACTCATTTAAAATACAATACAAGCAGTTTTACAGTCAAAGTCAGGCCGCCTTATCAAAGTTAGGGTGTGGTCTTCAGCAGTGGAAAAAGAAATGAGACGCAGCTTCACTAAAGAAGAAGCCACCCTGAAAAGCCAAAACGAAAGCCACTCACTGTACAACTCCCAATTCCAACTATTATCCAACAATTAAACCTGCATGTTTCATCAATGAGAAGGCTGCTTTACGCCACTTACAGAGACCAAAGAAAAAACCAAAGGCCCAGATGGTGTTTCACTCTTATGTCCAAAGGCCTGTGAGGACCAACTGGCTCCTGTCTACACACAGATTTACAGCAGATCACTCGATTTGTGTGAAGTTGTCTCCGGCTTTAAATGTTCAACAGTGATACTGTTCTCCTGTAAATCGTGCATCCCAGAAAAAGTGCACACAGGCCAGCTGTCTTCACATCTGTGGTCATACAGATTCTTTGAAAAACCAGTGTTAGCCCACCTAAAGCGCACCACAGCCCCCCTGCTGGATCCCCTGCTGTTTGCCTAGCGGGCAAACACGTTGGTTAATGAAGCCATCATTACACCCTCTTTTGCCTGGAGAGTTACTGTATGCATTGTTGTCCTGGAACAACTCTGCTCAAACCTCACCTATAGTCTTCTACTTCTACCAGTGCATTACCAACTTCCTGAATGAGAGGAAGCAGCACTGGCATCCAGTTCTGGTATTCATCAGCAAAATGTGCATCTCCAGGCACACTGGGCCTATCCACCCAACAGTTCTCAATAACAGTGGCCAACATGAAAGCTTCGGATCATGACCAAGCTTTGTGAAAAGAATCATTAGAGGGTGTAGCCTACTCAGGTTAGATGTGTTCTCTCTATTTGTAGCAATGTAGTTGAGTTTGCCTACAGAACCGGGAGAAAGTAGATGGCAACAAAACAACCCAGTTTGTTAAAAGATCACTGGCACCACTGGGGCTTGAGTACTCAACCCTCTGACATACTTTGCTCCACCCTGGTATGGAATTATTTAACTCCTTCCTAATGGCAGATGCCTCAGCTTTAAGATCTGCAAGGGACTGTTTCCACATCTGCCTTCTCCTGCAGGATTTCCCACCATTGCCACCTACAAGCAGATGTGCCACGGCACCCCTGCCTTTCTCTTCGTGGATTCGTGTCAGTGTCGCCCACAAAACAAGCTTGTGCCGCAATCCTATCTTCCCCATCCCACAGGGAAAATCAGACACATGTATCACTTATGGATTGTTTTAATCTAAAACAAAAATGCTAATACAGTTAGTCAACTGTTTAATAAGCCAGCTGTAGAAGACATGAACTGAAAATAAGCTTTATTAAATTCCGTACAAAAACAGCTTCAGCCTGAGGCAGTGGGAAATAAAAGTGGATGAAAATGTTATGGCTTGTGTCCTTGTTTCCCTGACAGTTTACTGTTTGTCATTTCCTACAGCAAGAGATTCAAACCAGATCCTAAAGTCAGACTTCAGAGCAGCCATGGTAGTGTTACTGTTTCACATCAGATCTGGCTTAGGATTTGCCATTTTGGCAAAATGTGACTGATGTAAAATGTATGTCTCCAGCTGCACAACTACAAACAGAGCAAGGGAGCGCGAGTAGATAAATAAGACGGAAACTAAAGTGGAACTTGACTTTATGTGGTGCCATATTTGGATGTTCTCTTATTTTTCTATTCGAATCTTCATCTCACACTGTGATGATGGCTAAATGGATCTGGGGTTTTTTTTTTTTGTTTGTTTGTTTGTTTTTGCAGCACCCAAACTACTGTGCACCAAACCAAGCAAACACAGAAACAGTGTCATCAGAGTAATGACAAGATTACTCAGCTACATGATGTTGCAAAACAATTTCTGCACAATAACTGCAATACCATGTAAGCTGTACATAACATTTAACTTTCTCTGCCGCTGTTCAATACACTGCTGCTATACGCGGTTGGCTTATTACAGGGCCCTTCAAATTGTCACATTATTTTTTATGCATTATTTACAACATCTTTGCACTTTGGCGTTTCATGTGTGTTCACTTACCAATGAGATCGGCCCTGTTTACAGTGTGTTTGAACTGAATACACTAAATCCTTAGCTGTTTTTATCATTTGTACTGTACAAGCTGTAAATCTGCAAGCCTGTGCATCTGTTTTTGTCAGCCATGAACATTCAATGAAACTTGACTACAAAACCCAGTCTTATTCTTTTTGAACATTTGCATAAAGATTTAAGTAAGAAAACAACTGCGGCCCAATGCGGCAAAACAACTGACATTGTTTCTGTGTTACAACATTTCAGAACCACCAAATAACAGGCAACAGTATTTAGGAATTCTCTTTTTACTAACGATGCCCAAAGCAGGTCCTATCATATTTGTTGTGATGGCCCCCAGCAGAAATAAAAAGGGGAACAGTTCAATAACAGCCATGCATCTTGACTGCTTTGCCTGGAAGTTGTCCTCTCTCTGGCGAGTGCTTCGCTGTGTTCTAACATTCATTGGCTGACTGCCTCATTAAAGATCCACTTACAGTTGCCACTGAGAAGAAATGGGAAAGGAAATCTTTTCGTCTTCCCCTACAACCTTTTTTTCCTGCCTGTCACTAAAATTGCACAAAATTATGCAAGAAATTGCAGTGTTAACCACTTTACATACTGCTCACCTTTAACAAGTGGGGCATATGTGAGTGCTATAATTGAGCTCTTAGCCCAACCTGAGAATTGTAAGCTCATGTGATTATAGGGAGGTGAGCCACAGAGAATAAGACATTTGAGTGTTTGTGTGTGTTTATGCAAAAGTTAGAGTGCAAATGGGAGCCAGGCAGGGGGACGACTATAATTTGGAGATGGGCATTTGACAAGTTTGGCTGTCTGTGTCAATTTTCAAGCCAAGTGAGGGCCATTTCACATCAAAAGGGCAGCCTGAAAAGACTGAGGGGACAATCCATGTGTAGTGACAGTTTCAGAAAAACGTTAAAGTGGCATGTTCAATAGAAATTGTAACCACATATTTCTTCTTCTTGTAAGTAACTTTACTGACAAGTGACAAATAATCAACAAAAAAAAAAACAAACACCCTCACCCATCTCCGTTCACACACAAATACAAATGGTAAACCAGTAGGCAGAATTGCCAAACATGGCTTTTTTTTTCCTATTTCCTTCGTCTGTCTCTTTCCCCTAACAGCAGTTTCTCCTTTGTGCGTCAGGAGTCCGACCCAGATCAACGGGAAACAGCACAGAACCTTTGGCAATTAACTCCCAGTCCGTAGAACTACTCAGAGCTTAGAGAAGCACAGGAACCACACACAGATGGGGAGGCCATTCTTGAGATTTCTGGAGAGAACACACTGTTCACACACACACACACACACACACACACACACACACACACACACCAGAGTGCACAAAAGACTAAAAGAAAACGTGATCGGGCTTTGAATCAATTGAATCAAATTCTGATTTGTAGCTGGTGTAGAGTAAAAGAAGGCTATTGAATAGTTACATTGTGCTGTCAAACGACAAAACCCACAGAAACAAGGATTAGAATAATGCAGAGGTTTACCTGCCAGTGTTAGAAACTCTTTAAGCCACCAAATTCAAGGTGATTGATCCTTGTTTAACTTCTGCCACGCTGCACAATGCACTACAGCTACAGTGCACTCTCTCTTTTGAACAGCCTTAAGGGTATACACAACCCAAACAGAGCATTTACGTGATGTGCTGCTGCAAGAATTTTGAAACCAAGCATGCAGCAGTGTGACCATATTGTTACTCCACATGGTTACCTTGTGCAACTATTTCTCTGTGTTATCATTTAATTCCTCCTAATCTTTTTTCCTTCCCACAGAGCCATGCACAAACACATCTTTACACACATTTATCCTCCGCAGCTTGCCTCTCCCACAATGCAGCATCCTAAGGCCTGCATTTATATTCTTGTCACGCAGTAGAAAACGTAACGAGGACTATCTACAAAGAGAGCACAAATCAAAGAACATCACAATTCATGTGAGGATGATGGCCCATTTTCTCTTTCTTTGTGTACTTTTCCATTATTTTGTCTGTGGACACTTAGGTTTGTGTAAATGGACTACGCCAGCAAAGGCCAACGTGCCCACGAAATAAAGGCCCAAGGGTTTGAACAAAGATTCACTCGTAACTCATTGGGACTATTCAAGAACATCCCCCATATTTGTTGCCTTTATTGTACATAACCCTAAAGTCCAAGGTAGGATTCCATCCCAAACATACAGCAACACTGCCAGTAGACAGCAGAACTGGTCTCTCTGAAAGGGTGTCAGTTCTGAGGAACAGAGGACAAAAAGTACAGCTAAAGCAATTGGGGTAAATGAGCCATGACCCGGTCGATGGTGCATCTGTGAAAATCTGTCAAATACTCAAATAATGTGCTGCTGCTTCTTTACTCAGCTTGGCTGCAGTACCACTAACAGCAGCAAGGTCAGGGGTCAGCACCTTTCACCACTCACAGGTTAGTAGAGAGATGTAGGAATAGATTGCTGATTGATTGTTCTCCGGGAGATTTATCCCTGTGGCCTTTAATGGATGGGTGAGGCTTGTGCCTCATTTAAAGGAAATGCTTTCAGTCGCACAGCTCGACAATGTCCGTGTCCATACAGTAGTTTTTGGAAATATATTGTTTACTGAGCTTGTCAGAGATGATAGATGAAGAATTTGTAGAGATGACGAGTGCAGAGATTGGTGAGGTAGCTGGAAAAGGAAACAGATGAGTGAATAGGGAGAATGGTTTAGTGATTAAGGAACAGCACATTGGAGAAGGAGAAGGGAAGGGCACTGGTTAGGGGGGAAGAAAATCAGGCCGTGAAAGAGGAAGATAAACATAAATGGAAGCATAGTGTGAAAGAGAGGCTTAAGGACAAATTAATTTATATTGACTACTTTAAGTGTTTGTCAGCATCTCATACCGTGCTTTGCAGTCCCACCCCTGTGTAAATGCATGCTGCTGGCAGGGGGAATCATACTGAGGCGCACGTACATGCACATATGAAAAAACCCACCAGGCTCAGACATGGCCAAGCCTCTATGCATGCATGGCCACAATGTGCATAAGAGGATGATTTGAAACGGGTGTAGAGTCAATAAAGGCTGCTACCTTGCAGGAAGGTCACAGCTTAGAGAAACTCTCCACAAGCCTCTACACAGTCTGCCCCTGAACTCTCTCTGTTCCTGTTAGAGGGAATAAATAGCCTCATTATTCCAGCAGGCGTGCGCCATCTATCCAAGTGTGACGCTTCCATTGTTTCTTAAAAACTCCTATCACTGTACTGTGGAAACTCTTCATTCTGTCTGCTTCTCTTTATAGCCCCTAAAACAATGCTGGTATAGAATTACTGGACATTTAAAATAATTCTCACCGTATAATGTCAGGTAAAACCAGTCGTTATGATGCCTTGTTATGCCTGAGGAAGTGAATATTAAACTCAAAAGCCTGTGAGTTGTTTACAGCAGGTGACATTAGATCCCCCCAAGCTGTCAGTTTACATATCCTACAACATATCAGTCTGTTCTTTCAGCACAGCAGTGAAGGAGCTAGCTGGTTGCCTTTTTATGACTCATTATCCACTTATGTCTCCCTGTCACCACTGTATTTACATAACATTGATAGAATTAATCTCGATGTATACAATACTGTCATATACAAGAAGCCGGGTTCACCTCCTTTGCTGATTTCTAACTAGGACTATAGGAGTTACTAAACAGGATTTCTAAATAGGATTGAAGTTGAAACTGTCAGAAAGGTGATAATTCTACTATTTGTTTATTATTGAGGTCGTAGTGGGTGTTGGAGTCGTACTGGAGGGTATTATTAGAAGAGTTGGTTGTAAACTTTTGGCCTGTTTAAAATGAATGAGGTGGCCAAAAGTTTAGAACCGCGTCTTCTTCCAACATTACATTGAAGCACACGAGACACATAGCCTGTACTGTGATTTTATGTGATAAAATGATAACTTTCTATACCAACTGACCTACAGCATCATTTACAGTTGCGCATTTGTGCTCATGTTGACTGACCTGGGCGGGAAAGTTATTTCTACAGAACTATAGTGTAGTTTCACGGCTTAGTCTATGATTACACTGTATCTACTGTATAATACTACTTAACGTCACTGGCGAGAAGTTTTAGCAATGCTATTATTCTATATTTGTGGAACCGTTCATAAGAAAAATGACAACATATTGTACTGAAGCAAAAGCATGCTTATTGTTATCACCTGGAGATGACCCTAACATCAGAGAAGAAATTGTTTTTATGCCTTGTGCAGCTCTTTACAGCCAGTGTCTGCCCACACACTGGGCCCATGTGGCTCTTGCTGCCTGTTGGCTTTCCACCCTGCGGATTCCCTCCCTCCAGCCGTACCCGCAGATAATTATAATCCAGAAAACCATTTCACTGAGTCGAACAACCACAGTAGTTTGCTACCACTATGCTTAATTCCTCACTATGACACAGCATACAATTTTAAGAGTGTTTCGGCAAGAGCATTTCACACAATTGCTGCCATAATAATTGGGCCGACATGAAAAGGGCTTTATGGTGCCTGTGTAATACATTGGTCACTGACTATTCGCTTAATTCTTGGGAAGACAGGCAAAAGCCTTGGAACATACAATACTGTAAAGGATTTCCCCCGCGAGGTCAGTGACAAGTGTATCTCAGTGTGGGTGTATAGTTCCTGGGTGTTCTCATACATAGCCTTCTGTGTACTCGTTGAACTTACTTACATTATTATATTAACATCTGTGAAACAACATTTTATGTTTGTTTTCTCTTAACAGCAAACCGTTACTCTTTTGATAAATGTGCTCCTATAAATCACCTTGTACAGTACATAGAGTTCATACTACTGTACTCCACATACCCTCACGCAGACATATACACATGCAACTATGGGGCAATAGCACAATATATCTTATTCACTTATCTTGTTCACTAAATACATTTAGTATGTCGATTAAAGTGGTGGCACAAGCTGGTAAGTGCGGGTCCAAACATACCAAGGGAACTGATTGACGTGAGTGTGGAATGCAGCTGTCAGAATATCCCAGAAAGAATGATATCATATCCTGCATGACAATGAGAAATATAAACTACAACCCCATGCAATGTATTATTTAGACCACGTGTAAGTGTTTGCAGTTAAAGCTCCTTCAGTACTGCATTCATATCCAATCAATTATTGAAGAGTGTGATTCCTCCTCTGTGAGTCTGACATACTGATGTCGGCCGTCCAGGGATCCAGTCAGCCAGCCAGCTAAGGCCTTGCCAATAAGTCCTGATGTTAACACAATGATGCATCCAGCTTCCAGCTCTGCCTCTGCTTCCTTCAGGAGGGTATGCTGTCTCTGATTGGTGAGGGTATACCCTGGCAGACACTCCATCTGCACTAGATTGCACTGCTGGAGTGGAGATAGCTGCAATTTGCAGCAATTCTGCCAGTAATTTCGATATGTATAAGGACCAGAGCAATCTGCAGTCCTCTCCACAAGGCCAAGGTTTATTTGATGCTTCTCATCGCCTTCGTGTAAATTCTTCCATTCCCCAACGTGTGTTGGTGCCAAAGTGAAGGAAGAGGGAGAAATTTTAACTTCGCAAAAAATCTATATATTTGTGAGGAGGATATTCAGAGCATTCATAAAGGAATGTTAAATGAGCACAGATGGGAAATTGAAAAATTGATTGAGGAATGATTGAACAGATCTGCTAGTCAGGGAAAAGTCTTTTTACCAAGGACCCAGCTTTTCACCACATGAATCCCTTTCTCATTTGTTTCATGTAATAATTAATTTCTTCAACTGAGTTGTCTTAAAGGCTTTTGATTGAAAAATGCATAACATACATAACTTTTTCAGTACTTTGTACAGATACAATGTTCATGGCTGGTCAGACATAAGACAACAAAACAACATATTGATTAACAATTAATCATTTTTAAGGCAGCCTTGTGAGCACACATTTCTCCAGGCTAATGTTCCTGCTGTGGGCTGCTGCATTGTGAATAAGCATCTAAATAAGGAGTGAGGTGATGATAACTGGTAAAAGCATGTCTCTCTAACTGAATTAAATATATTATGTCTTACAGCCTTGTGCTCCTTTAAAGTATTTGCTTGGGTTTCAGAAGCTCTAGGAAGACATTTTCCCTTAATTCATGCTTGTTTTTGGCCACATGTGTACACCCTTAGCATTTTTGTAGGTCATATTATTAAAGACTAATTTCCCTTCTTTTTAATTGATGCTATCTGGCTTATTTTTGCCTATCCCCCTCACCCCCCTCAATCAATGTGAATGTTTTAGCAGTAAATGGTCAGAAGAAGAGTGTCATGACATTTCAAAACAGAGTTGTAATGATGCCTGGTGCTTAATTAAAACTGAACATTACAGGCAGAATGGCTGAAGGGTCAGAAGATGGCCAGTCCCTTGGATACTGGCTCTCCCTCCTTCAGGTCCCTCAATATGTTGACCCTGGAATGAGAGGAGGGGCTAAGCAAGACCATTACACTGCTCTTCCCAAGCCATAACGATGTCATTATGGCTGGGCATAATATGAGTGGTGCTCACGATTAACTTCTTCGTGAAATTTGAGTGTTCTGCTTCTCCATGTGTTTTTCCATCGCTATGAGGGTGTGTCAGTCTCTTATAACAAATTCTGTCTGCTGCTCAGCAATCCACTGAATACAGTTCAGATTTTTTCAGATTTAACCTTCAAGGCAGATTAGGAAATGTATTATGGAGGCCCCCCGCAGGTTCTCAGACCCATCCCAGCACCAAATTCTTTTCCATTTTTGAGATGCATCTTGTTCAGTTGCATCAGGTATATTGTTAGTGTGTCCATTACCCTAGTGGAAATTAAACAAATAGTGCATCATAACCATCGCAAGGGACAAATGTGAATATTTTCTACAATACAAGAGTGTCAATAACGATGAAGTGCAGCTAAAGGGAGGTAACTAGTAAAACTAAATAAATGAATAAGTATAGTATATATATAGTTTCACTGATGAGGGGAGCATTGAAATGTACAATTTCAGTTGCTACATTTTGTTGTGCTACCTGCATTGGTTCTTTCTCAGTTTCCATTTGTTTGGGAAGACTATATTTTAACACAAACATAGTCAGTGTTGTTTGTGGGGTTTTTCCTTACCCCACAATCCATTTGCCTAAACATAACCAAAATAGTGTATTTTTATGCCTGGAGCCACCAGCATATAATACCACATGGCAATTACCTACTGAGCCTATTGGCATGTGTAGCAGAGATCTACTGACCCACAGCTGTAGTGCTAATAACATCAGATAAGGCCATTAAATGGCTGGTTAACATCTGAACTGGACGGCCGATCATAATTTGAATTTAACTTAACCAGCCTGGCGCTCATAATAGTTATCAAAGGAGCAAAAGTCACTGCTGGTCAGTGGGTCAGGGATGGGAAAGGCGTGCCTACTTCAACTCAATTTCAGTGTAAACCTAACCAAGTATATGTATTTTTATGTATTATTATTGTGCATGAACTTGGCACAGTCCATATTTATTATTATAATTATGATGACAAAGGTCTGGCACATGATAGCAGGCTACTGAGCTGGATAAAAGGGGCAATAGGGCCCTAGTAATGAAAATCAATCCTCGTATTAAAAAGAATTATGTTTGTCGTGAATTGTCTGTGCTGTGGCCTGTTATTGTTCTGATGCAATTTTTTTTTTTCTAAGAAAATGTAATAACTTTCCACAGCTAAACCTCAAAGCTTTGTGTCTGTGTGACTGCTGGACACCCAGTGGATCCTTGTGCCCTGTCTGTTGTGAATCCTTGCTGTCGAGCTAGCGCCGTTCTGCTCATTTTGTTTTACCTGAGAGCGCCTCTAAATATTAATGTGGTCCTCTCCCTGAATTACACCCTTACAGGCTTGCTGACTCTCCCAGCATTTGTCTACCTGCCTCGCTCTCTTTCTTCCACCTTTCCTCTGTATCTCCCATCACCCCTCCAGGCACCAGAGGGTAATTTCTGATGATATCACATGTGACGGGGTGCTGGCTTTCATTCTTCTTTCTCATGATCCTATGAGTCTTAAATCCCCTCCTTTATTTTGCCTGGTGAATGGCATTTGGAGGCATTCGCTTTAAAAAGGTGGGATGTTCAACATCAACAACTTAAAATTGCATACTGACACCGACTGGGGTTTCTAACATCAGAATCATAGATCTAATGTGACACTAATCATCAGTGAAATCTGCATGACTTCAGAGATTTCTATTTGTTGTGTCCTGACCTATGTCTCACCTGTCCTCATCAGTAGCCAACACGATTATTACCTGAAACTAAACTGAAATCAAATTCACATACTACAACACTACTACACAACTGAATTTGAGACTTAAAAGGTAAGTTCTTTAAAAATTAATCAGAAATTTTAATTTAAAACCAAAATATTTGTAACTGACTAAAATAGAAACCAGTGTCCATTTTGTTTTAAAATAAACTAAATAAGTTGAAGTGGAAAAAAAACTATAAACCAAAGTTGAAAAAAAAATAAATAACATTGGTATAGAAAAACTCCAGTTTCAGAGGGATAACCAGGCTGCGGATGGGAATTAAGCAGCAATTTGGAGCTTTTTCTGGCAAGTAACAGAGCATCTGAAGTAGACCATTAGAATAGCATTCAGTCCACTTACAAATATGCTGCAATTGAAATACTCTTAAGAAAGACACAAATTACTAGGTGCATTATCAAAGTGCTGTGAGAAAACAGTGCTTTTAAACAGACTCTACGATAGGACCATAGCAAACAAATGTGTGTGTGTTTCACATACTTTTACTGAATACTTATTTACTGAATACTTATATGAAGCTTTTATACTGTTTTGTAATCCACAAGCAGTCAGCAGCTGTGCAGGCATGATTTCCAAAGCACTACTCACTTATCCAAACATTTGTCAACATGTGACCCCAGACTGCAGGTGCAGTATTATTACCATCAACAATCACTGTCAACTCCATAGTCACCGCAGACATTTTGACGTCCTCTTCTGTGCTCAATTATGTCTGCATGAATAATTCTTAGAGCAAAGGCAATGCATAATATATCATAACAGGACCTCAATACAGGAGGAAATTCCACGTGGATCTTTGCATCCACATACTGAGATGATGACAAGGAAATAAACATGAAAGGAGATCAGTAATATGAAGCCTGAAGCATTTCTTACACATACACATAGTTTTAGTTGAGCTGTAAATCTGTTTTATATGTGTGTTGAGTGTACGTTGTTGATATATTCTTGATTGCCATGACTGCTTGGTTAAACTCGGCCTCGAATGTTAGGTGGAGAGGTAAATGCACGACATTAGTTTAAATCAAGAGTCATTGCAACTATAAATCACCCTGGCCTGACAATTAGCTCTGCACCTCACACGTTACACCAGCCCTCCCTGTCCCTATCTATTTAAAAAAACATACACACTCATTAATAAATGTCACAAAAATGCAACAGTGAGGATGGAGTGGTTTTCAGAAACCACAAGTGTCTGTGAGTAGAGAGCTGCAAATCAAGCTCTCTAGGAGTAGCTGAACCGTACAAACTTGTTTCAGCTACATTATAAGTAACTTGTCACCTCCTCCGTGTCTTACTGTGAGCTCACGCTGGCAGTAGCAGCAACAAGAGGCAGAGCAACCAGTACTCATTTATTTCAGATGAGTACTGAGACACGTGTAGTGCGAAAGAGAAGGGAGCGACAGCTGGCAGAGAGTTGGTAGCAGGACAAAGTTAAGCAAAGTTAAACTTGAAATGAACAAAGTGGATTGGACATCTCCAAAGATATGAGGAAGTTAAGAAATTGCCAGAATGTAGGAATACTGGAACTGGCTATGGTTTACGCTGACCCTTAACTGACTAATGTGACAGAATGAGAATAGCCAACTAGATAATGTCATGTAGCGCAACATTTCACACGTATGGCCACAAACATATATGTACGTGTATATTTCTGACGGGGCTGGAAGAGCTCAACCAACAAAAATAATATATGGTTTGCTATTGTCCACTGTAACAACATAAATTGCAATGATGGGTGTATGAAAACTAATTAGAAGGAAATAGACAACTCAACCTTTGGATAAACATGATGGATATTGGATGTTATCTAACAATTTAATAACCATTATCAGATGTTTTAAGCACCATATCTTTGGTGCATTAGGCATCTGCTCTGTATGCTAGTTGGCTCAGTGAGTATGTAGTTTGTTTATATAGTACATTTGTAGATCAGATATCACAAAGTGCTTAACAGAAGATTTTGTCTTCTCTGCATATTGTCCCTAATTGAAACTCTGGTATCGTCAGATTTGCTACGGCTGCAATATGTTGCCGGTTATTTATGTGTCCCTTATTAAAACGATAAGTAGGGACTGATAATGAATGATAAATGGCATGATAAAGTAAATGTGTTAAAATAAAGTAGTGTTGATGGAGCTGGTCAAAATGTACATACCCTGATAAACAAAGTTGTATAAGTGCTTTACTAATCTCATCTGTGTTAATAATTTTAAGTTTGTTTAGAGAAAGTCAAATATATTGAAAATCATAGGGAAAGATTCAACTTGAATTTAAAAAAGAATGAAACTCATGCAAAGATCCTCCAAGTTTTTCCACAACCAGCAGATGCGTGGAGGGTTGTGCAGGGGGGGATTTAGAAGTGTTCCTTATTGTCTTGGTGTGTAAAAGATAATTCCATAAGTAAGACTTATATTTGGTAATTTTTAAAGTCATCGAGGTGCTGTAATAGTGAGGCAGCTTATATTGATCAATAGGACTCGCACACCCCTGCTGATTTAGATTATTCTGTTTATATAACAAGGCAGCTGAAACATTGTAATTCATTGCCTTAAGCAGATAAAACAGACCAAAAAAAAAAAAAAACCTCACTGCCTCTTAAAACAATTTAATTGCAGGCAGATCCGTCCCTGATGCAGAAAGAGATTTTTGGAGTAAAAAGTACACATGTTTCACGGTGGCTTAACATTTACTTATACCTTACACTAGAACAGCATCATGCTAATTTATTTCTTCTGTGTCTCTCGGTCATTTAATAGCTCCACTAGACAGCCAGGGAATCAGATTTGCTTTCGACCGTAGCTTTGCCTGGACACACCGTCCGCTTATTTATGACCCCTGACTACGGAATAATGAAATTATGTGTAAGCTTTTGATATGTCATGCTACTGTCATGATTACAGCATTAACAAACCATGAAAGCTGCTGGATTTCATTCAGTAAAAATGCTGAAATGTGCAGCTCAACTTCAGGATAAGGATTCAAAGGAAATAATATGTATTAATAATATATTGCAAAATGTATCTATGTTCAAAGATGAAGCAAGCGACTCCTGAGAGCAATAATGAGGACGCTGTGGGCAAAAGTGAACAAACATTCCCAAGATCATTAGTCCCAAGTTAGTCTCCTGCCTGGGGAAAGGCACCATGGGTTTGCTGCTGAACAAATAGTAGCACTGACACTTCAGTTCAGCTGAAGAATATTCAGAATTCAGTCTTTGAATTGAGTAGAAGAGCCTCTTGTGCACAGGCTACTTGTGTGCACACAAGTGCAAGCATGCCAGGAAAAAAAAGGCAGCCCCCACACTCTTTTTGAGTTCCTCATGAAAGAATAGGGACTATTTTTGCAGCCATAACCGGCCATATCTTATTTGATCTAGAGGCAGTCTTGACACTCACCATTCAGTAGAAAGAGCAGGGTTAAAGGATTTGCACTTTTTAAGTTCTGTCTATTTGTATGAGGAGGATCACGCTTGTGCTTCAAAGTATGTAACAGAAAAATGTGCATCCCTCTCTGTTGCCAACACTAAAAATGAAAGTCTCTCACTATTGCTTAAAAATGTTCACATCAGGTCTTTCTCTTTGTGATATAATGTGCAGTTGCTCGAGAGGCTGACTGTCTTGAATAGAAATTTGCAAGAGAAAACGTGTAAAGAGGCACAGACATGTCAGAGGTGTGACAGGCGGCCTCAAAATTCTTTTGCTTTTTGTCCCACCAAATGTCACAGTTGGCTCTGTGGGAGCGGCAAGCCAGAGAGTTCAGCACACACCTGTCTCTGTTTTTCTCCCTGAGCTCCTATCTGACGATAGCGAGCCATTTTTTCCCCTAAGAGCTGATGACAGCAAGCTTTTCACAGACCCCCCTCAACATGGCCCAGCCCCTGATGGCGAAGGGCACGGCAACTGTACTCGTGGCTGCGGAAATAGTCCAACCTCTTCTAACTCCTGCCCATCCACGATCTCTGAGTAAAACAGCTTGACAGGAAGATTAAGAAAGAGGGAGGGATGGAGAGAAAAAAAGAGACAAAATGAGGGAGGGGCTGAGTTGAGTTGTGTTGGGGAGGGGGCAGGAAGGAAGAGATGGAGGAGTGCTGCTCCGTTCTCTCCTTTTCGATGGAAACAGTCTCAGGAGTTGCCCCCCAGCAGGAGAGAGAGAAAAGCATGATGAATAATTAACTTCAAGAAATGTCACAAGCGGCAGAGAGAAGTGTAATAATTTCTCTGTTGGGTTTAGAGAACTGGTTTTTATTCTTTTCCTTTATGCCCTGTAGTGCTACGCTACACTGAGACTGTGAGCACAGGGCTGCAACTCGGCCCCTAAAAGCATTCGATGCATTTCTCTACATAGTTTTCAAATAAAAGCAAATAAATCATTAATATTTGAGCCTTTTAGCCGCATCCCAGAGACATCTCACAAAGGCCTTGTACATTTTTAAATCATGTCATTGATGTCAGTCTCATTAGCTGTAAAATCACATATATGAAGCAGAAATCTCGGACGGTTATAGTTTAATCAGTGTCAGCAAGGCTTGAGCTTTGTTATTTATTTATTAAAATCAAATTCTGGAGAATACAACATGCCTTCTGGGAATTAATAAAATATAAAAATGACAAATTTCTGTCTTCATGTTCTAAATAAGATGAATTTGGCCTCTTCCCTATAAACTTCAGAGCTGTGAAAATGAGGTATGGATTACCATGACCTACTTTAATGAGGTAATTGCAGATATACATCATTTCTATTGTCATGTTTCATAGATTTATTTTTTTTTTACAGAGGTGGACTAATAGTTTCTCCTACATGTATAAGTGTGTTCTAAATGTAATATGCTTTGCATGTGCGGTAAAGTGGATACTTATTGTCTGCCATCCACCTGAAGTGCTAACCCTACAGTAATGGACACGATGAAGATAATGTTCAGCTTTCAGTGGACGTCCTATGGAAGGAAAAGCACAGTGCTGTTGTTAGCAAACATTGCAAAGGAGGCTGTAATGACACGGATGATTTAAGGGCAAAGAATGCTTAAAGATTTCTGCGCTTGCTAATCACACTCTTACTGCGATTCCTTATCCGTAAACACATTGATTGTTCAAAGTGAGATGCTGATTTTGCCCCTATTATTTATCTTCTTTTAAGTTGACATTGAGTAATTAGGCCTGTAGAGTACTATTTGCATATTATGGAGATTTATCTGTTAAGAAAAGTTCAAAGACGATTGCTACCCATTCATAATTTGTTGTTTGAAGTGTTGGTTAGCGCTATCACAGGCCTGAAAATCTGTATCTACTGTGTGCTTAAGAAAAGTGTAACTGGAGGCAGGGTTGAATTAGCCCACTAGAGGGGCCTGGGGCAACCATGAGCCCTGGGGCCCACACACATTCCCACAACTTTTTTTTTTCTTGTCGCTTTCAGAGATACAGTCAAAGAAACAAACCAGTTTTTCTCCCCCAGGTTTGCTGATAAAGTAACAAATTACGTACTGTGTAGGAAATATTAACACGCACGCGTCAAAAGCAGATTTTGACAGTAGGTCCCTACAAGACCTCACTAAATATTATATGCAGGAGCCACCTTGGCCTTTTTTTGTTTCATACAGACTGTCTGATGCTATCGGGGATCTTGTGGGTTTTCATGTGGACAGCTGTCTGCTTCGTCTTCAATCATTGCTCCATAGAACATAAGTAGTATGTGGGCCCAATTATTTCCGCATACTCATAATAAAACAATATTTTTATCGTACAAATCCTCCAAAACTAGAGTGTGCAACAGCTTAAACATGTTTTCCTAATGTGGAGAGGTGCAGCGGAAGCCTCTGGTGACAAACTCACTGAACAACACTGGCACCAGCAGAAAGATAATCACTTCTAAAAGTGTCTCACCTTCTGACCAATCAGTGGAGAGCAACCATTTCTGCTTGAATAATAAGTTTCGTAATATTCGTATTTATTGTAATTTGATAACAACAACTGCCTGGAGGGCTGTGCAGAGCGTGGTGGAGTGTAAAGAGTGAGGCGAAGCAGCTTTTCACAGCTGGGAGAGGGAGGACTGACTGATTCAGAGCCTCATTATAGTGCTTGCTTAAGTTGCACACTGTAGCTTTACTATAATATTTAAAAATCTCTTCCTTAAAGAGGTTGTTGTGCATATAACTATGCATAATTGCATGCATGAAAATGTATGATTTCATGCATGTAATTCTACAACTGTCAGGACTCTTCAAGAATTAACTGCATGTCATGCATGAAGTAATGAAGAACATTACGTTAATTAATGATACAACTAAAGTATTTTTACTCATCGTGGCTTATGACTTAATAATGCCGTTCATGTCTTCATCACAGTTAAGTCTGTGGTAAAGAGACAAGCTCAAAAACTGACCTGTCACGGTGGTGCACGTGGATCCTTTTGCATTTCAGAATTATCGATCATGATTAACTAAGCATTAACTAAGCATTATTATTTACACTAGTTGCACCTGATGAGCTCCTTTAAACACAGATCAATAACATGCTGGACGATTTATGGTGGCACAATTGCGAAATCACTGCAGACTGAACAGTATGAAGAAGAAGAAGACATGAACATCATTTATTATTGATTAACTCAGAAGTCGAGTCGAGTCAAATGCTTTAGTTGCAGCATGAGTTAATGAATTGACCATGCATTAGTACATGCGTTACATAACCCATGTAGAGTTCTGATACTTCATTTGTTATTCACATACTCTTACTGTAAAATGTTAAAGTCCAACAACGTTTTACATGTCCACGCTGCTGAATCCGTAAACAGAAGGCTTGGTTCTGTATATAGACATTTAACAACATAAAAATGGGTTCACTGTGCTTTATTATGTACCATCTGGACACACTGCGAGTGCAAGGCTTTTTTTTTACATTGTTTTATTCCTTAGGCACTGAAAAGTTTTGTTGTTTTTTTTTTTTGTTTCTTTTAGGACTTTGAAACCTATGTGCCACGTAGTATGTGCATATTGTTCACATAAAAACTATAACAATGGGGATGAAAAGCTGAAGCAGAAAAAGAAGAATGTGCTACAGACTTAAAAGCAGAGTAGATCAAAAATTACCGCAATTAAAAATAATGTGTCTTAATATCACCTCGATATAAAGGTAGTCGGAATAACAGGAATAAAGAAAGAATACCCTAATTGCCCATAAGCACGTAGGAGGACAGGCATTTTCCGACTGTCTGCTAAGCTTCTATTAAATGGCAAATAAGTGAGAAGAGGGAAGAATCTCTCCCCCAACGGAGCAATCAGCATATTAATACTGAAGCAAAACACCTCAAAATTCTCCCTTGTATTAGATCTCATTTGAAATAACCAAACAGTAGCATTTAATTACCAGGGAGTTACACCTGAGCATTTAGATTTTAACCATAGAAGCCTCTGTTGTTATTTCACTTGTCTTCCACTTTAATTATTCTGAATTAGAATCTCGCTCAGATTCTCTGGAGCTTTAATTAGGGACTGAATTAAAGTTATGTAAATACAGTTGGAAACCGCAGAGTCTTTAAATAGAGTTGTGTTGCATCTGTTTGTTTGGTTTTTAGTTTTTTTTTGTTTTTTTTTTGACAGAGAAAGAGAAAACATCCTAAGTCTTTGCTTTGAAGTTTGTCAAATCACCCCAGGGTTACTTTTCCCTCAGGTATTTACGTCGATTGGTATTTTTTTTTCAAAGGGTTATGACACATGCAAACATATGCACGAAAACTATTTTGCAAGTGGCCCGTCTGGTTATTTTTTTGTTTTGTTTTGTTTTTTTTTCTCGGAATACATTTGACGATGTGTTGCATTGTGTGTGTGTGTGTTTCTGTGACCGACCGGTTCTTGCACACATACTTGAGGATCCTAAGAATTACCTGGAAACCAACATGCATGAAGTTACCTGCTTATGAATTTATTAATGACTGATTCACTACCTCCAATTTGCTGATCCACTGTGAAAATGAAAAGAGCGGGATCAACCTCCCATTGGGCCAGATTAAATCCAAACTAAGTGGCTGGGCCCAGACTGCAAGCTTCAGTCTCTGAATAATAATGGGTTCTTTCAGCTGTGTTTGTCATCAAATTAGCCCACTACTTCAGACAAGGCGCTCTCAGAGTGCAATTCTCAACGACGACAGAATTCAAATCAGGGAAAGTCGGTTTGAGGTTTGTAGGCTTCAAAAAGGAAAACGAGTTTCATCTGTGAACGTGACGATTTGTGTGGGAGATAACGTGACGGCTGGGGCTCATGAAAACATAGTCCTTCCTGCTTTCATGCCGATTCCAACCCGTGCATCACAGGATCGGCTGTAAAACAAGCTTTCAACCAGCAATTGCAGCCTCCTGCTTCCTACATCCTCAAAATCCAACCCTTTGAAGCTTCTCCATCAATGCGTGCTTTCTGTGTTTTTGGTTTTATTTTATTTTTTTGGGGGGGGGAGGGGGGTCCTCCCAAATAAACAAATATATAGAGTGCATTTGTAAGCACGGAACAAGGCTGTTTAACAATCTCGAGGCAGAGTTCACGTTTGTTTGTCTTCCTGCCTTGAATTTCAAGGGACCCAGGTTGAGTTCCTCCTGCTCCTCGCTGCCTGACACACTATTGCTCTTGTACCTTTGATCAGCCCAGGAGAGGGAAACTTGCCCCAGGAGGTGCCATCACTCCAACACAGCAGGAGAAAACATAGAGCAGGAGGAAGCAAGGAAGAAGGGAAGGAAACACCTTTTCCCTCTGGGCACTTTTTGTCTTACACACTCTATCTGAAGGGTTGAGCAACAATTAAACCATCAAAAGGATGGCAAGCTTGAATCTGAGGTATCACGCTGGATCGGTGAGCCTCATACGGCAAACGTCAAAAGAAAAACGAATCCGTAAACTTACACAAAATTAAAGCACAAAATGCTGCCAAAAAAACCTGAACCTGGAATTCAAGAAGAAGAGATGGAGGACCTTAGAAATAGTTAGGACAGGTGGATGAGAGCTGCAAGTGCGCCTACGTTTGGATTGGGCTTTAAAAGGAAATCTAAAAAAACTCTTGGCACACTCTCCTGCTGTAGAGAAATGGACTAATGATGACTCCAACCACATGTATCTCCTCTTTTTTTGGTAATGCCTCCAACAGCAGTACAAATCCGCCCATTGAGGTAAAAGCTACCTCAGTGTTTTAGTGAATACACCCTGTGAGAGCGCAGCAGTTTTTTTTTTTCCTCTCCTGACCCGAAGGGAAGTGAAATTATCCCATTAGTGGCAAGAGAGATTACAGACCATACATTTTCATTATCAAGAGGCCACAGGTGTTTTTGACCTTGCTGTTAAATTGTAAGTTTCTTTCTTCAATTTCAAAATGATACCTTTTGAGTAACGTCAGACATGTTTGTGCAGTAAGTGTTGGATGACTGTGGTTAGTTGTCAGAGACAGAAAAGCCAGTTAATCTAGATGTGTGTTTAAACACTAGAAATACTTTCTCACGTGGAAGAATAAGAATCAGTTGCTTCATAAAGCATTGACTGTGCTGCATAAGATGTAAAACCCTGTTCTCATCTCAGCCTCTCTCTTTTTTTTTTTCAATGGTTTTTTTAGCTTAGGAACATGTCAGACTAACTTCTGAGTTTTCATGTTTGTGTTTATTCCCCAAATGAATGCAATACAGCTTAATTCACAACAGGAGCAGGAAGTGATGCCTAAGTCTACTTATTCAGTAGAATGAAAGCAATAGAAATACTTCAATAACCAGTTAGTTCTTTGCTGTACAATGCAGTCTTGCTGCATTTGTATGTCATTCCTTTATTAAAACTCATATGCTGCGTGTCAGTTCGACTGGTGCTTCCATCCACATGGCAAGCCGCTGTGTGAAAAGGAACTCTAATCTTGTTTTGAAAAGAAACCCTACACATGCAAGGAGAGACTCTAAATGGGACAAAAACCCTATTACGTCTTATTTCCAGAAAATGCACGGCTTTGAGAGGCTGCTGAAATAGCTTTAAATTGTTTGCTGAGAACAATTGTAGAACTGTAATGGATTGTTTTGGTCTGTGTCTCGCTCTTTTTCACCGCAGGGCTGAAGCAGATCCATGCCCTGTCCATTCAGGGGAACTATGAGTTACGCATCGACTTGGAAGACTTTGAAAATAGCACGGCATACGCCCAGTATGGTACCTTTGGAGTGGGACTGTTCTCAGTGGACCCTGATGATGATGGATACCCTTTGACTGTGGGAGACTATTCAGGCAGTGCAGGTATGTACAGTATTTTCGGAGAACTAGTTAAGACTTTGCTTGCAAGATTGTTTTGTGCTGAAATGTCGATTAGAACGTGCTATTTTTGCATTAGCCTGTCCATCTAACCTAAATGTGAAAACAAAAGTCATAGCATTGATGTGAACCCTCCGGCCATCATCGATGCATGCTGCCTTGTAGCAAAGTAGTCATTGCTCCAGTGCGGTAGGTGTGTCCACTTGTTAAACCACGCAGACAGTTACGCAGAGAGGGGGAACTGCAGGTGTCTGTGTCTCTGCTCCCCAACCACCAGATCCAAGCCAGCCACCTGTCACCTTGATTAAATTACTGCCAATTAATTGCACTGCTTGACCTGCAGCGTAAACAAAACCCTGCCGTTGAAATGAAGAAGCAATTTGAAGAACCTATGGGGAGTGCTGCTCAGAGAACGCAGAGAGAATGGGGACAGATATGAGAGATGGAGCAGTGGAGAGAAAGGGAGGAAGGAGGGGGGCCTGGAAGAAACTAGGGTGGGGGAATGAAAGGGCCAGGTGTGAGGAAAGAAGAGAGTAACAGGAGAGATGAAGAGGTAAATAAGAATGAGGATAGAGACATCCAAGGGACTGAGAAGGCAGAAAAGGAAACTGGAGGAGAATGAAAAAGCAGCACATGAGTAGCAGCCTTTTGCCCAGAGATGGTGTCTGCTAAAAAGTCCTGTGCTAATACTCCTGGTGCGTCCCCAGCATGGCCTGACCTTGAACTCATTTGCCTGTTGGACATTCGAATGCATTTGAAATAAGGGCACTCAGACGCTCTCAGGATAATGGTGTTCTCACCTTGGCTTCCCTCTAAGCAGCACTACTGTTATTATTATTAGCACTACTTTGCTCTGCAGTGGTTACTCTGTGATCAGCTGACACGCGCTCATTTGGGGTAAGAGCAGCTGGATCTTAATAGGCACCAGAGGGAGCCGGCGGTCCCCAGCCACACCAAGGTGACACCCAGCTCACTGCAAATGAGCCTTAAAGTCCCTCTGTTGTGTTTGTTTTCCTTTGGACATCATCCCATTGCTGACGCCACTGAGCTGTGTCTTCCTTTCTCTTCTTCTCCCCCCGTATTGCCTTTCTTCTATTGTCGAGCTGCACACAACATGCCTCTCAGGTTATTCTTCCTGATGACTGGTTACCATGGTAATGACAAATGGAGTGCAGAGTAGAACACAGCGAGAGGGTAAGGAGCTAGGTGGCCACGTCCTGGGCAATTAAGGGCTGTTTGATGCCCTGATGAGCTGTTAGCCATCACCTGGTGGCTGGTGAGCAGTCTTTTCAGTCTGCTCTCAGCTTTATCCTTCCATCCACTTCGTCAGTGTGAAGCCTTCTTTCGACAGAAAGAAACAGACAGGGAGTGAAGGGGAGGTGTATTGAACATTATGAGCTCTTTGAACATCCATTTGCTAAAATCTTTGGGTTTACTGCTGTATCTATATACACATTGCTTTCATTTACCTTGTAAGCCTGTTAGAGAAGTGGCTTGCAAAGCAGTTATTGATGTGCCAGAGAGAAATCTTTACGTAGTGAGTAGATATTTGCAGCTTTTCGACTCGATTGTGCCCATCAGACTTATGCAGACCACAACTAAGGGAACTTGCATGCTGCAGCTTCCTTGTGCCGCATCCCTGCAGGGGTCTTACATCACTGTCACGTTCACAGGTTGTAGGAAAGAGTGCCATCTTATAGACTGTTGTGCATATTTTGAAATCTTTCTGTACTAGTTGAAATAACTAAAGGGTTTAAAAAGGAATTTTACATATATGATGAGGTTCATTAAGATTTTTCTCTCTCTCTTCCTATTAACATTTCTGTCCGTTAAGTGACTGACATCCTGATGAAATCGCCAGGGGGAGGGGGCATTATTAAAGTGAAGAAGATAAAAAGGTCACCACGGAACCTTTAATAAATTGGCTACAAAGGCGTCTGACCTCCTGCTTTAGATAATGAGAAGCAATGCTCTGGAGGACTGTGGAGCTTTATTTTCTTCTCCCTCTGTTTATAGAAATGATTAATTGAAAAATCTTGTACCGTTTTGAAGTGGATGTGTGAATCTCTCCTGGCGGATATCTCTAATTACTGCTTTCTGGTTTTAGAACCAACAGTATTTCTGTGGAAAACAGAAGCTGCTGCCCTTGTTTAATGCGACTCTTTTCATATGCAACGGGCATGATGTAAATAACCCTACAGTAACATGTTACTTTTTAAATATGAACTAAACCGTTTACATTTTTTCATACCTTTTCCCCCTTTAGGCGACTCTCTGCTGAAGCACAATGGGATGAAGTTCACCACCAAAGACAGAGATAACGACCACTCGGAGAATAACTGCGCCTCCTTCTACCACGGCGCCTGGTGGTACCGCAACTGCCACACGTCCAACCTTAACGGCCAGTACCTGCGCGGTCAGCACACCTCCTATGCCGATGGCATCGAGTGGTCCTCCTGGACTGGCTGGCAGTACTCCCTCAAGTTTTCGGAAATGAAGATACGACCCACCCGTGACGCTGAGAATAAATGAAACTAACAGGAGAGAAAGAAGGAAAGGGGAGAAACTTTTTTAAAAATTACAAACCACGATTTCTGACAGCTACAGTAGGTGGAGTTACTTGTCTCGATATTGTTTGTTCACTAAAACATACAGTACCTCTTTGAGTTTAGTTGACACTGCTGTTTGCCTCCTGATGTTACTTCTCCTTTTTTTGCTCTTCGTCCTCTATCACTCAGCTGCTGCTCATGCTGGCTACCATAATCCTTCCCGTGTTCCCGTTCTTTCAGAAAGTAATGCAACCACGGTGCCCCGTTTTTGACCAGTCAGTCCTCAAACACTGCTCTAGCACTTCACTTCACTTAATCCAGTCTAACATGGTGTCCAACCATCCCCTCCTGAATTCCACACTAGTGATTTCCTCCTGACATCTAACTCTGACCTCCTATCTCTGCTGACATGACATTTAGACTGTGTTTTAGTCTCGCTTCCCATTTCGGTACAACTGGAGAGGGCTGGTCCAGATTTAAACGGAAAAGACAAACCCCTTCACAAGATATGAGCAAGACGAACAAATTCTCTTTTTTACCCCTCTGAAAATCAACCGCTGAGAAGGGCCAGCACAGTGGTCACAGTACACTGAGTCACGTTTACATCCTTGATCAGTGTGAATGAGACCCAGCAGGAGTAGTGGCAAGAAGTGCAGGGCCTCGGATAATGAGAGGGAAAGAGAGACAGAGAGAACGAGGAAACAATTTGACAAGACTTAAATTAGTCAATAGAAAGAGGGGCAGAGTGAATCAAAGGGGAGAGAGGAAGTGGAAGAAAGGGAGATGCGAAAAGGATGAAAAAGAGAAATGAGAAAAAGAAAGAGACGACGTAGAATCTCATTCATCTGACTTGGACCATTAGGGAGCATATTGGGCACTTTGTCTGATCTGCCTGCCAGCTGAGTATTGGCCAAGTGATGCAGCACTCACAGATGGTAACCCAGCACTTTGCGTCTGTACGTGTGTGTGTGTGTGTGTACGTGTGTGTGTGAGACGGAGAGAGACAGACAGAGTTCTCTAACACTATCAATTTCCTGTCAGAAGTTCAGCAGAGTGTCTCGATTGACTAAAATGTTTAGTGCAGACAGACTAAACGTGATGCATGGCTGACATACCTTCACTCTCTCCATCTTAGTTAACATGAGATAACGAAGCCGCTAATGTATGTACATGCAACGTAAAGGAAAACTGACACACAATCCAAGAGCGTGTCACCCCTGCCTCTCTGACCTTTTTTTTTTTTTTTCAACTCGGTGAGAAAAGGATGCATTTTTGCCAACACAACCCCACCCCCCTCCCCCCACAACAATTCCCGCACCTCTGGTTTGTCCTCAGTTTTATGTTTCCCTCTTTTCCAGGTGATTATTGTGGGAGTTGTTTGTGTGGCACTGTTTTACATGTCATGCAAACAGAAAGTAAATTGCTGTAAAATAAGATTTGAAGCTCTGAACCACTGTCTTTCTTCTTTTGAGTAGGAATTCTACAATGTGTTATGGCAAAAAGAAAATTGCCCTACAGGAAGCAAACAAAAAAACAAACCAAAAAAAAAAAAAAAAGTAAAAAAAATGTTATGAAGAAAAACATGCAGAGAAAAAAATGTCGATGAATCAACTTTTTCCACTTTCATCGAGATTCTTTGGATGTACTAAAAGCTTTAAAAAAAAATGTGTAGATTTATTGTACAGTGTGTATGACTTTTAGAGCATGTGAATCTGTTTTCTTACTATGCTGAAACACAAAGAGAACTGAAGCACATGAACTTAACAAAATCCACCAGTTAAAAGATAAAGAAGTCAAGCGAGAAGTATTGACAGAATTTATTCGCTTTCCTCTACCTGAGCAATAGGTCAGAGTGGCCCCGCAACTGAAGGTCAAATGTGAGCGAACAGAAGCAATCTGATTATCCCTCGAGCACATGTCCATGTTCAATTCTGCAGCACAAATATAAATCTTTTACAGAGACTTGGAACCTCTTGGCACATTAGCTGCCTTGCTGGACGTTTGCGGTCTCTCTGACATCTCGGCTTTGGAAAGTCCTGTGGCACCGGGAGACAGCTTTAAATGTGCGCTGAAGGCTGTCGCCCCGGCCGACAGCGAGTTAGCGTCCATCACCCAGCAATGCTGCACTGATACAGGAACAGCTGTCAGTTTTTCTGTCGTGGCCGGCGCTCGGAAGGATGTCCCAAATTCTGTGCGTGTGTTTCTCTGCAGCACCTTGGCTGTGTGCTCACAGCTAATTCAGCTCGGTGGACCGCTGCCACCTCCATTCAGTATCAAAGCACAGACACATGTTTCAAATTCTCGCTGATGGTACTATGGCACACAGTGTGAGGGATGATAATGTCAGAGGATGCAGCAAATTTAAAGCAAGCTGAAGTCACTTAAGGAGAATGAATTGGACTGTGTGTATGCAAATGTGTGTGTCTGCGTGTCTCTGTGCTAAACAGAGTGTGTGTGTGTGTGTGTGAGAGCATGTGTGCACATGTGTGCGTCTACAGTGTCTCTGTGTGTACACATACAGTATATGCACATGCTTTGGTTTGTACATGCCCATGTGCATGAGCCAGACAAGAGAACGGGGGGCTGAGTGCATCTCTCTGTGGAATTTTGAAGTCATGTGATGCTTATGTACAACTTGCCTCCCCGGATATTTGTGTTGATAACAGAGAGATTTGCATAATTATAATGAACTATTCCTTATTGTGATGTGAACCCATTAGAGTGGACACCACCTTCTGGTACTGTGTTGAACTGCGCTCGTACCCTAAAGCCCTGAGAACCCACTCCCAAAATCTTTAATTACCTCACCACAACATTGTGCTCACTGTATATGTTGATGCTCTGTTGCCCTTTGTTATTTAAATGTAACGTATTGTTTGCCATGCCCCTTTCTGTGCGTGTGTGTGTGTGTGTGTGTGTGTGTGTGTGTGTGTGTGTGTGTGTGTTTCTAAGTGAATGCCTTCATAGTCACTCTCTCGGCTAGGCCTCCAACGAAAGGCACGATAAAAGAGTGAAATCAGACGTTCCAATCATTCCCAGTTATCCCACTCATTAAAGTGCATCAGCACCCTCCTGATCGATCCCCCCAACTCTCAAAACCTTCTATCTTTCTTACTGTGTACCTCCTTAATTGCCTTAGCCTCTGCTGCCAATCCCCCCTCACTCCATAGCTCTTAAATTCCCCTCTCTTCTCTCTCCAGCTCCAGACTGCTTGCCTCTTTATTGCTCTGTTTTTTTGTTTTTTTTGCCTCACTCCCGTCCCCTTCTCTGCCCAGCCCTCAGCCCTCCCATCCTTTGAGTCCCAGCGCAGAACTAACTCTGTTTTCTTTATTTGATTTTTATTTTTTATTTTTAGTGAAGTACTATAGATTGTTTTGCTGAATCTTGATAATGTGTTTTGATGTTCCTGTCGACATTTAATAAACATTCACATTTTATAAATGGAGAACACCTACAAGAGTTTTTTTTTTTTTCCCTTAGGTAAAAACCTGTGCATGCTGAGAACTAAGTGCTGATTTGATTTTGCTGAACAAACGATGAACAATGAATTTTGCCAAGTACATGTTTTGCACCGTCAACCACAATAAAGCAACAATGGAAGAAGCTGCTGGGTCTATGGAATAGTCCAAGCAAACCCAAAGTGCTTATTGGCTGAGTTTTCTTAAGCCTTTGCAAGAACATATAATTTTAATGGTGTTGGTGAAGCTTCAATATTTATAGTAAAATCTAGGCCGTTTGAAATAAATGAACTCAACAGCAACATGTTTTTCTAAAAAAAATAATATCCAGTGTTTGGATATGTCATGCTTTATTACAATTTCTACCTCCAGAAAAAGATTATGGCGCCACTTATACACTGTAACATACAAATGAAATATTGTAAAGACCTAGTTGGAGGGTGATGTCTTTAGACGTCTTATAAGAGCCAGTAATTTATTCACATGGCGCTTGTCAGGTTTTCTTTTCATAGAGCCTTTTTTTTATTGTGAAATTAGCTTTTCCACCGCACTGCTCCTAAGACCCAGCAACAACATGACGATTACTTTTCATTGTTATAACGTGGACACGTTGCTGTTATCCATTAGTTCTTCTGAGGTGTTAGTTTTCAATTTCTCTCCCATGTACACATCTAGAGCGTTGAAAATGCTGGCTATGAAATGGTGCGTATGAAAATCTATAATTCCACAGCTATTTAATCTTCACATTTTGCTTGGCTGGTTTTATTGCCTTATTGCTTGTGTTTATGATTCTTATTGCTTTTTATATTTTGGTTGTGTAGTTAGACTCTGTGTCCTTTAGTCTTCTCTACTGAAACACATTACTTGTTGCTGCTCCAACAACCCAAGGGGATAAACACTTTCATCTCATTTCATATAAAATACAGGTCTGTGTGTTAGAAAATCCCGCTATGAAGTGTGTTCTCAGAGCATGGTGGTATTAAGCGTAACAGGTTGGCTCAAATAATTTCTAATGTTCAACATCCATCCTACGATCCTCTGGCGTTTTGAAATCGTGCGAAACAAAGCAACCTGTCACTAATCATATTTGAAGTGGCTGCGTGTGGCCCCAAACCTAGGCCAACGCGGTGCCTCTCCTAATTGCCTTGAAGGACTGCGAGTCATGATAGGATGAGTTCATGCTGAAGGAGTAACACTGAAGAGCGATGCCAGCCGTGTGATCTTGCTCCTCAATTCATAGTTCAAAAGGCAGCAAATGAAGTCAGAGACTGAGTTGCTATCTATGTGGATCCGCGAGATGCACGAGGCATTCAGCTCTGGTCTTGACACCGCGTGTGTGCTGGCTGTGCCAACCACTCAGCCCCTTCAATGTGCAGAACTGGCAGATAAAATGCTGCTTGCTTATTTAATGAGTGTCATTCTGTTTGAAAACCCATGTCAACTGCACATATAAAGATAAGTCCAGTAAAGATTATGTAATTTAGTGCTAAATATATTCTCCAGTGTAATTTCATGACTTCTTCCAGTAGGAGGATGTGGCTTTCTGTCCACTTCACTTCTGCTTCCTGATTGTCTGCACCTTAATTATTGTCTTGTCTAGTCACATCTTTAATCTTACTAAAGGACTGATCTAAACCTGGTTAACAGTAACAATCTCATTTTCCCCTATCAGGTTAAATTATGCATCTGATTTGCAAAGAAGTGCGTGGGAAAAGGCTAGAAGAACAAAAGGAAAGAGCCTAAAGAAACCACATTGAGCCCCACATTGACACTGAGCGCTTTTGTGTTACAGTGCTAATTCCATAAAGGCATGGAGCCCAACATAAAGACATGATATAAGAAGAGAAATGACTTTAGGCACCGAGACGATGGCTAAAACTGATCCACATTTGCCTCTGCATGGGCTGCTGAACAACTCCTCGTACCTCCGAATCGTTTGCTCCACCTTTGCCACCTAGTTCTGAGCTTCGGGTATTAGTATTCCTTCCCTGCATCTCTTTTCATGCCACGCTTTTCTTTGTATGCTTATAGCCTGCATGCCAGCAGGGTAAGCATACAGATTACTGCAGAGCCATGAAAACAGTCTGAACACGTGAACACCTGACTGAAAAGGAACATTGTATTCGAGCACAAATGTCATGCTTTGGTAATCTATCAGCTAGTCGCTCCACACCTCCATCTCCCTACACCATCTCCATCCATAATGAAGCAGTCTATTTAATTTACCTGCTGTACACTGATTGTTACTGTATAAACTGATGTATCCATTATTCACTAAGCTTTACTTCTACCCCTCTGTTATCTGATATAGTATATCCAGTGGCTCTGACATTGATAACATACTTCTGTTGCTGCCCTGGCTTCACTCTGAACACCCATCGGGGGATTTGCATTTCATGGCTACATCATCAGCATGCTTGCTGGGAAGGAGGTAGACGGCTTGCTGCGGAGACACGGGTGCCAGACGGAATTGTGCGTGCTGTTTGTTACATTAAGTGGTTTTATATTGTGTTTCTTACAAAATTAAATGCATGTTGCTGTGTGCCGCTGTAATGTAAGACCCACTTTGAATCATTTGCCGTTAAAAAGTGAAGCATGGGCATCAAAAAGTCACAGGATTGTTTGTATTTGTGTGTACATGGAGGTCATAGTTAAGAGACGACATGTCAAATCACAAACACACACTCAGATGGGGGGACAGCAGACTGCATCAGACATTTTTTAACTTAATGGCATTAGCTGTGCTCGCAGAAATTGCAGGGCTGTTCTGCCGCACTTGTTCATTGCTCTCAAAGTCTCATCGTAACTTCACGTGACTGCTTGGAGCTTATTGGTTTACTGAGTTGGAATGTTTTTAATACGTGTTTTGTTCCAATTTAAAGCATTTCCTCACACGATCCTCCGACCGGGACCACATACACGAAAAGATGCGGAATGCAGACACAGAGATCTTCACTTAAATAAGTGTGATTGGACTGAAGGGAATTATTTTTTCACTATTTGAGATATAATAGCCAGAAGTGTGATTGTTGTTATGCTTTCTGGTGAGCTAATGTTCTTTTATTTTTCTCCCAGTATGGTGCAATTACAGCTTCACCGCAGAACATTTTCAACACAATGTGGTGTAGAAGCATAATTATGCCAGTTTTTATAATTTTCTTCATGTGTGATCGGTGAGTGAGTTGCCAGTGCAGTGAGTAATGACCACCCAATAGCTGTTGTAGCGCTTGAATTTTTGTATTTGTTTTTTTTGACAAAGGATCGCTGATAGCTTATGGAGCACTTCGTCTTTCCGACGGAGGTCTGTGTATGTCTGTGTGTACTGGCGTGTGTGGTCCTGAAAGCTTTCTGCTCTCCCCACATTCCGAGCCAGTTAGTAGGTTGGCACGGCAATCTCAATTAATTAAGCTTTTTTTTTCCTCCTTTTTTTTTGTCCTTTAATGTAACTTTAAGTCGACATTAATTAAATTAGTTGATCTAATCTTTCTCTCCTTTGTGCATGGAAGTAACCCATTTCAACCCGCATTAGCATTTCCTTCAAGTTGGTGACAGTTCAGCCTGCAGTAGCACCGGCATATTCAAGCAGAGATAGTGACTGTTTTTCTTCCCCTTTAACCACAACCAAAGCTTTTTTTTTTTTTTTTCAGTGCACGACGCTGAAATCTTACATTACTAACTGCAATAATGAGGCTTAGCATATCTTCTCTTTTTAAAGGCATTTGCTTAGAATTCAGTTTTCCTCGTCTTTGACTTAGCTAACGTGGGTGTACGCAAACGTCCCTTTAGGCCGTTTTCCAAGCAAACAACAAATGGACAATGTCTATTAAGCAGTATTTTTGGATTTTTTTTCATGTCTGTGTTGGGCACAACACAGACATATTACTGTTGGGCAGTAGAAATGTTGGTCAGGGGGAGGTTTTGGGTGGGATGGCTCAGCATAGCAGAGGAATTTCCTACAGGAAAAAAGTGTTGGTCCAGTGTGAAACTATTTTCTGTTGCCTATTGTAACCAGTCTCATAAAATGCAGTCATGTTACAAATGCCAGGTAATGAGAGGATTTAAGCAAAACCCCGACATTTTAACTACGTCTGTTTATTTAGTGCCTAAACTCTGTGCCCACACTTAAACCGAAGCCTCTAAAAACTTCAACCAGACCGGTTGTGATCCAGCTGCTGTGACTGTTTAGAATGAAAGATAGCGTTACACCAGCCATCGGTTTGGTGCCTTTGCATGAAAAGCCGTGCAATTTCAACAGATGTCTGCCTCCCTACATGGGAGTAATCTTAACAAATGGTTCTGTGGGTCGTGTCAGAGGGTCGGGATGAGCAACCTGTTATGGGCGTTAAGGTTGAAGTGCTTGCTGTGTGGAGGGCAGAGAAGTAAATTATACTGCTTGTTAGGTTTGATTTTATAGTTACAGTATCATTTTATATTTTATGCAGTGAAACCTCAACGTAAATGAAAGCGAAAAACAATCTAATCTGCATCCTTTTCAAGCAAAAATGCCTAAAAGAATGTATTCTGACAACGTTGTGCACTTTATCATCATGTGTAATAGTGTGTACATTAGAATATATTTGAGTTTAGGGGCCCCGGCTCAGGCAACAGAAGACATCGCCTAAGAGTCTGTCCTTAGTTTGTTTATTTCTCATTTTAGAGACCAAACGATGAATCCATAAAATCCACCAGATCAATCAGGTATGAATGTAAGTTGCAGTTCAAGAGGAAAGTACATCATTTTACAATTACCAGTCAACCAGTGGACTTAAGATGCTATATTTGTTGCAGCATAATGGGCTGACAGCTGTATACAGCTGTTTAATGTTACATTGCATACTGCAAATGTAGTGCAAATGTTTCTAATTTTCAATTTCTCTCTCCTCAGTGCATCCATCCATGCAGTACTGGACTTACTTGGTCTTGCATACACCTCTTTGTCCACCTGCTTTACATGTGTTCTGCCTGTATTGGAAAGGGTTCATCAGCTCCAGCCTAGCATTTAACATCTGCTTCACAGTGGCTTGAAAATGAAAACTTCGCAATCAGACAAAATCTGAGACCAAGTCTTATCCCGAGAGCACAAGTTTGGTCTTGTAAAAATTGAGAGTCACATACGATGTATTCATGAATCTGTGCGTAAAGATGAAAACTATCTAACACAGCAAAAACAAGCAATAAATTCCCTTTTCTGGGTGGGAGCTGCAGCAGCGACATTTCATCATCCCACAGCCGGTTCCTTTCAGCTTATATCACGTGAAGAGTTTCAGTGCCGGGCTTGACAGAACAGTGACAGGGACTCTTTGTACTGATTAGCTTGAGAGCAGCACTCACTCCTCGGCCTCTTCACACAGCCTTGATGTTCTTGTGGTTGGCTCTGATGAACGTTCAGGTGCTGAGGTTTGTAAATGAGGGTTTCTTTTCTCCCATGCACAATTCACCTTTTATGCTTTTTGGTAAGGCTCTTTGGAAACGGCATTGCCCTTTTCTTTCTATCATATCAAACCAAAAATGTCAGGGAGAATCCACACACCCATTTCCTTACATCGTGTACTGTTCTGTACTTGTATATCAACACCTTGATTAGAATAATGATCCAAGGTGAGAACGGGAATGGGTGAGAAAATACTGATGTAATCAGAGTAATCATTTCTTCTGGCTGGCTAAATTTCACCGCCCGACAGCTTTAAAATAAGACTTCAAATCTTCTTAATTTGATATTGGATCCTTAGGATGCATTCTAATCAAAATCAGTTCATTTAAGGCCGAATGCAAGGCTTTTACCAACCTGGCTGTAGCCGGGTGTCACCTACAGGAATTTAATTCATCATTAATTTAAGGTAAATCGTTTGGTTGGCTGTAGCTCAGTCGGTAAAAGCAGATGTCCACAGACCACAGGGTTAGTGGTCCAATCCCCAGTCTGGGCTATATGTCGAAGTGGCAAGATACTGGGCACCCAGCACCCCACCTGTTCAGTGCCAGTAGAACAGTCCAAGCCCATGTCTGTTCAACATGCGGACAATGATCCGCTGTGGACCCTAAACTCACAGGATAAGCTGAAAGCACAAAAAAAAATCAAAAAACATTTAAGGTAATTCATTGTTGTCTTTGCTTGTCTAAAGGTACATTTTTGTGTTGGTCTTTAAAATGTTCTTATTATTTCTTTAGGTTTTTTTCTTTACAAAAAACCTATGATGGTTTTGACAGGTATTAAAAGAAAATTCTTTGCAATGGGATTTTGGTGCTCAATAATTTCAAGACTTGCATTTCATATTTACAACACTGCCAACATTGTGCAGTAGGAAGTTTCTGTGTCTGTGTGAGAGAGTTTCTTCTTTCTTTTTTTGGCACAGAATACCCTCTTCCTACATCCATAAAATATCCGTGCAGCTAAAGGAGTCAGTCGATCTGGCCCAGTTGCTGAACATCCACCTAAGCTTTCCAAACGACAGAATCTGAAGCAGGCTGTCTCTGACACTCGCTTTTTTCAACAGGCATCAGACATTCGGCTACATCTTTCCTAGGGTTCAGCAATTGCAGCAAAAGTGTCAACCCCTATAACCACACACTCACACCAACAGTGACACTAAGAGCGACACAATGAGCAGTAGTCATCCCTTTCAAGTCGGCACCCAGACGTGAAGAGCGACAGACGGGGGCAGAGATCAACATATTTGGAAACAATCAAACACAGGTGAGCAGTGACTAAACTAAATTTCTCTACTTTAAATACTCTAAAGGTCCCAATTTGTCTTCCTGTATGTCTCTTTGTCTGCAAGAATTACACAGTTACAGAATGTGAAAATATCACATCCCAGGTACTCATGCCTCCAAGCTCCCACCCACAAGTCCCCTTCTCCCTGTGGCATGTGATGTTATTGTACGTAAGGCTAATTGATGGTGCTGGCGGTGGAAGGTCCCAGTGGGGCCTTTTGGGGGCTGTGGATCCAGTATTCTACCTGACAGACAGAGGCAAAGGTAACCTGCAACCAGCTTATTACTGATGACACCTCACAAATATGGAGCAGTGGCTAATAACTAAGCAGAGCCCATGAGAGCTTTTGATGGAAGGATGTTGGTGGGAGCAAAGTGAGGCTTCAACTAACGGGCTTTTATTGAAATTACACAAAAGCCTCTCGCTTACCCTGGGGGAGAAGAGGGATGAACCAGTCCCGTATCTGTTTGTACGGTGCCAGCACACAAAGAATGAGGGTAAATTTTGACATGGGTCATATGAGCATCATAAGAGCGAATGTGGAGTGGCCTGGTCTGGTGGTTTTAATGGGGGTCGTTAGGTGATTTATTTTTCCATTTGAAAATGATTGCAACAATATGGGTCAATTCATATAACAAGGTATCATGCAGTGAGAAGTCACATCACATTCTTTACATGTACAGCATATATGTGTTTTTAACCCTGCTAGCAGGAGGAATCACAACGCAAGTTGTTGGTTCGTCAGCCTGACAGTCACTTCACGACTAAAATATCTCAGTAACTGTGGGATGGATCGCCAAGACCAAAGTAAGATGGTGGACTCAGTAAGCATTATCAGCGTGTTAGCTTTGTGATTTTGAGCATATTATCCTGCAGACATTTGTATTTTGCAGAGCCCAAATACAGCAGCACACAACTGCTGCATTATTTATTCACTGGCTAATAACATTCTTCTTCCTGGTACTATTTTTTTGTCCTCTTTACAGGTCATTCAGAATTTGTATCACTGATACAAATCCCATTTTTGTGATTTGTTTGTGTGAGAGTACATGTGAGTTTTGACAGGTTGGCATCGCTTCTTTTAATCCTGGTGAGCTGTTAGTAACAGACATAATAGCAGGAATGTCCCAGTGTACAGTGCCCTGCAAAAGTATTCATACCCCTTGAACTTTTCCACATTTTGTCACATTACAACTACAATTGTAAATGTATTTTATTGGGATTTTATGTGATAGACCAACACAAACCGGTGCATAAATGTCAAGGAGAAGAAAAATGATATAGGTTTTCGAAATGTTTTACAAATAAGTATCTGAAAAGTGTGGCCCCTGAGTCAACACTTTGTAAAACCACCTTTTGCTGCAATTATAGCTGCAACTCTTTCGGGGTTTGTCTCTACCAGCTTTGCACATGTAGTGAGGGAAAAATTTCTCTGTTATTGTTTTTCAAAATAGCTCAAGCTCAGTCAGATTGGATGGAGAGCGTCTGTGATTTCCAAGTCTTGCCACAGATTCTGAATTGAATTTAGGTCTGGACTTTGACTGGGTCAATCTAACACATGAATATGCTTCGATCTGAACCATCACCTTGTAGCTCTGGCTGCATGTTTAGGGTTGTTGTCCTGCTGGAAGGTGAACCTCCTCACCAGTCCCAAGTCTTTTGCAGACTAACAGGTTTTCTGTATTTGTCCATGTCTCGGCAGGTTTGCAGTTGTGCCGCACTCTTTCCATTTTCAGATGATACATTGTACAGTGCTCCGTGAGATGTTCAAAGCTTGGGGTATTTTTTTCACCCTGCTTTAAGCTTCTCCACTCCAACTTTATCCCTGACCTGTCTGCTGTGTTCCTTGGACTTCATGATGCTGTGGAAAAGTTCAAGCGATATGATCCATCAATTGCAGCTATGTTTGCACGTATTAAAGACATGTTCTTAGAAATACAGACAATTAGATAAAATAACAATAGTGTCTGTGAGGTTAAGGCTGATGAATTTTGCAAAAAATTGTAAGGCTCTCTCACACAAAATTAGATGAATCAGAGCTGGAACATCTGTAACTAGTTAGAAAGAACGATGTTGTCAGAATTTCAAGCAGGTTTTGGTGCAAACACAGTTTAAACTGTCAGTATAATCAATTTCTTTCAATTCGCAAGCTTATAGTCAAACCCCAGCGCTACTGTGTTGCAACTTGGTACAGTTGTTGGTGCGATGCTGGGTCAGATTTGCTTTTGGCAGAATACAGAAAGGGAAAAATGTGCTTGGAACACGTTGCAGATGCATTAAGTGATCATGAAATGTACATTGGTGGAAAAAGTAAGTGAATCCTTTGGGGAAATGAACTCCAACACGTGTTACTGTACTAATAGCTGCAGTCAGATGCCTCGGGAGGAGTCAGACATGTTTTTCACATTGGTTTCTCTTGGGTTAAAGTCTGGACCCTGACTACGCCACTGCCAACCGACTCCTGTCTCAGTAGATGCTTCTCGTTCAGCAAACTGAAAGATTTTACGAGTCAAAGTGACTCAAACTCACAACTCCAGTGTCGTTTCATTGATCGGACTCTGGGTAATGAATGTCATTAGCCGAGGGGCTCAAAAAAACATTTTCTACCTGCACTGTTGATGTTTTATCTATTCGTTGTGGACAAATGCAATTGCTTGTGAGTTATCAGTTACAACTGTGTAACTCGGAGGTAGATCTCACAGTTTTTCAAAATAAATTTAAACATGAATGCACGCGATTTCAATTTGTGCCACTGCACTGTAAACTCAGGGCAGTTTTACAAGCTTCACAAACACTTCACTAACTCCCCACTCATTCAACCAAAATGACATTATTTCCTCACTCCATCCAATTATATGGAACACACGGGATAAAGGGTGGGCTTGGTGTTGTTTAAGCGAAAAGTTATGTGCATGTCAATTTACTGGATCGTGCATGTCCACAGTAGTTTTCCACCACTTGGTGACATTTATTTGCAGTCTTTTGCTTTTTCACACGTTCATAAACAACACCGCTACCAACACACACAGCATCACTTGTCAAGATGCCTGTGAACCCAAAACAGGTTGCTTAAATGCAGTCAAAAACTCACACCGTTTTTATTTTGAGGTGTTAGTTTTGTGCTTCATGCTGGTGTTACCTCGCAGAATTCCAACAATCGGATGTGAACTTTTCAGCTATTTTTGCAGCTAAAGCTAGATCCGCTTCAGGGATGTGAAAATTCTTTTCCCTTGTTTATCCAAGCAGCTGCTTGCGTGTCCTTTGCTATTTCTTAACTGAAGAGCCATCTAACAAATTGTTACAAGTGAGCAAGACATCTGATTACACTTGACTTAACAATGCTTTCACTATCATGTCTCTCTACTAAAATATTGCTTTTTCTGACATTTACCGCAGCTACTGGCAGATTTAAAAGTTTTTTTTTCACTCTTCCTGGAGCTCTTGTTGAGAGTGTACTTCACGTTTTTCCAATGTGAGACTTTGGCAACCCCCTGAAGTCTTCAATTAAATCACTGTTTGCTAAGTAAAATGTCTCTCTGCTCAGCATGGCTGGTCTCATTTATGCTCAGCGATTATAAGTTCAGTCACTTATAAAACAATAAATTAGGGATTAAGCACTGTGGATGTGACTAGCATTAAGACTAACATTTACCCGTGTTACAGTTCGTAGCAACTGGGACATTAACGCTATCTCCTTTGTCTCTCTCTCTTACTCTTTCATGCAAATATTTACTCTTCTTTTGTGTTTTTGCCACGTTTTTATCTGCCTTGGTGTTTCTGTGTCTTCTTCTTTCTGTATCAATTTCATTTCGATGCACCAGCTTCACCTTTAGGCCTGCGTGGAGCCTACTGTAAAGGCGAAGTTTGGGATTTACCAGCTGATCTATGGTCCACTTCTCACCTTTAGTCACAAGCTTTGGTTTGTGACCAACGGGATGATACTGCAGATACAAGTAACTGAAATTAGTTTTCTTTGCAGGGATAGGGACCGGGAGCTCCGATTCTCTGATACCATATCTAAGCCCCTAACCTATTCTTGCAACAGTTGCTCCTTTATGTTGAATTGAACCTGCTGAAGCGGTGGGGGCATCTGATTAGGATGTCTACCTGAAGCCTCCCTGTAGAGCTATTCTGGGCACGTCTGACTGTGAGGAAGCCAGAAAGACTTGGGAGGGATTATATATTCCAACTGGTCTAGGAACGCCTCAGGATACTCTGAAAGAAGCTTTGAATATATGGCACATGGAAAGGGATGCCTGAGCCACTCTTATTAGATTGATAACACTAGGGCCAGGGCCCAAAGAAGGGGAATGAGAGGTGGGTTTTTAATTGCATATGTAAAAAAAACTATTTTCTTTTAGTTTCATTTACATATATTAAAAAAATAACATTTCATTTGGCATGAACAGCCAAAACAAAAAGCGCAAGCATCTCAGCTCACGAATCAACTCCATGAACTCTATTAGTAAGAATGATTGTATCTGCATCTGGATGTGCATTGACATAGGCAGAATGGTGGGTAATCATGCAAATTTATGGCAACACTTTCTTAAAAAATCAATTTATATGCAACTAAATTGGAAACAAATATTTCTCAGTAAGGAAGATGATTGCAGCTGGGTTATATTTCCCAATAAAACAATGAGGACACGTTGATTATTAATGTAAATGGCGAATCCCAAATACATTCATTCTGAATTTCTTTCTGCCAAAATATGCCAATTTGCACTACAACATGGTATTTCTGTCGCATTATTAAAATGTGCTCATTTTTAGGCACACGCAGCCTTCGGCTTCCACGTTTCTTTAAGTGATTATCTCAACGTAACCACACGAGACTCCAGGGCTGAACTTGGATCTGAGGTGTGGCGGTCACGCACTCAGTTTGCCCACTTCCGCCTTGAGACTCACATCCACGCCCCCCCCCCCCCCCACACACACACACACACACACACACACAAAAAAAAATACTGTGAATTGTATTCCCCACAAAAGAATAATCACGCTTGCAGTTAAGCTGCAGAGGAATGTAATTTTTAAGAGGCCGGGTTGTCTATGGAGAATATCTAAATCGGTGTGGCTGCTGGCATTGACATCTGAAATTTCCTCACATGGAGCAGGGAATGCTTGTTAAGCTGAACACCTGACTGCACTGCTTCACAGTCTTTGTCACAGAGTCACTTTTTCTATTACGTAACTAGCACCACTATCGCCTCATCGTCCTCAATATTAGCCATTTCTTTGTAAGCTTTCACACTAAATATTGTTCACACGTGTTAAGTAGTTTTTGAAATAGCCTGCTCGCACACAGACAAATAGAACTAAAAACAACTTGCTTGCCAGAGGTAATTGTAGAGCATTTACTCCACTCAGTGCTACGGCCACTCTTTGTCAGCGCTGTGTCTATTTATGTGTGAACAAAAGGGCAGTTGCATAAGGATAAAATCAGTCATTGACTTTTTGTAGAGGAAGCCTCCAATATGCGGCCAAATGCTGTGTCCTTGTCATATTGTTGCTTTAAATCCATTCAGATGAAAAATAACAGCACTTTGTTACTGAGCTTGTCAATGAACATTCAATAAACCTTCAGAACACTAAAGTGGTGACAAGGGTTCAAATTATTTGGTGAATGCTGATGCAAAGGGATCTGTACATTGATCTGATTGGCCCATGCTGACCCCTGTATACACCAACTGTTGGGTTCTAACAACCACAACAGTGCTGATTACACCTGGAACACAGTTCAGCAACAGTGAAATAAGACACAAGAGTCGACTTTGCAGTTTTACTTGGCCAAGGGGAGCCCGGCGGGGTCTTAGTGACTTAACACTTCACCAGAACTCAGCCAACTCCACCGGGCTCTTCCTTGTTCAACTTATTTATTGAAAGCAGCGACAGAGCAGACACGGGTGTGCCTTCATATGTTTGGACACTTTACACATATACATTACTTCTCGTTTTAGATTAAAATAACTTGTTGCTAAGCAGATAGAGAGCTCTCAGCAGAAAAACAACTCCTTATAGGGTTAAGTCAGTTAAGGATGTATGCAAAAAAAGGACGTGTTGAACCCTTCTGTTCTAGCCGCATCCTGTGACATAAAGACACTTTTCACCAAGTTAGTCATATGAGTATAGGACAGTGTGACATGCAATTCATCACATAATGATAATATAATACAAAAATATAACAAACCTCAACACCAACATTAACAGATGACTTATTTATTTTCTGAATTAATTGTATTGTCAACAATGACAGTACAGATGTTAAGGCAAACACTGATTCCTCTCTACTCGTGTTTGATTATCAAAAACACATCAGCCAGACACACCGCTCCACTGGGTGATGAGGTTCTTCCCCTGAAAAACCAAGAACCCCTCAAATGTTGTCCACACTCTTCTGAGTCTCTGTAACGCCACTTAAAATGTTGCGTATCCACAATTCACCAGTCGCAATAAAGGGAATCGGATCATATGGTCCTAGTTTTGGTAAAAACTGAATGAAGAAGTGTGTCTGACTGATGAAATCAGTCATCACTGCATCAAATATTGAAGTTTAAAGTGGGAACTAGTTCTTGATTTCTGTTATTATGCAACAGTGAATCTGTGAGAGTTGCTCAGAAAGCCAAAAGGTGAACATACAGTAAAACACTCTTAGGTGTAGAAGGATCGAAGTCCTTCAGCTTCTCCTTAAAAGCAGGGACCTAGTGCTTCTCTGTGCCGGCCACATTCTCTCAAACCTGATCAAAAGCCATTCACAGTGATCTTCCTTTGTGAATACAGCAGCATGCGTGGCCTGACTTTTCAGGTCCCACTTGACTCCACACATGGTCAACTTCACAAAGACAGCTTTTTAAGGATCTCCGAGGCAAAGTCAAGATGCCAAGACAGCGGTGTGTGTAGGGGCAGTGTGATCAACTAATTAATGAATAAACAAACAAAATGCGGTTCTGTCACATAACTGTACAATGAGTCTCACATACAGATGCTAAAATGTTGTCTCTGTTTTTGTAATTAACCTCTTGTGCAACATCTAAATAATATATTAATTAGCTACTTACTAATTCATGCTGACGGTATGTCCAAATGTCTTTTTGTTTTCATCTTGAGCATAGAGTTATCCGTTGGATTTCCATGTGAACGCTGGAAACATCTTTCACTTGAACCTAAAGGCAATTGTAAGCGTTGCACATTTGCAGAGTCTGAACAAGACACTGGTGACACCAAGAAACACCACAAAAGTGAGATTTCAGAAATGGAATTCCAGCTGGGGAATAAGGGTTATTTAAGCAGACGGATTTTGTGGCGGATACGAGAAATCGTTTTGTTGTAGCCTTGTGTTATTTGTACAGCAACGTCTTTAGCCATTCTTTTGAACTTTTTGTTGTAGAAAATGATTTGCCAGTCTGACACAGCAGGCAGTGTCCATGAAATTCAGCGTCATGCTGATGCTGTTGAAGCTGTTGACCCTGCAGAGTTCAGAGAAAAGTACTTCATGTGAGCTTTTTGATGATAATATGCCCTATGGTTGTTTTTCATTTTAACCTGAGGACAAGAGATACCAGACAGCCTTAGTCTTCTATGAGTTGACAACATGCTTGTTCCATTTGACATGTAATCACTGGACTGTTGCACTCAGTAATATTCATAAGGGCAGCTAATGAGCTCTACACTTAAAAGATTTGTGTTGAAATCATAATATGCGTATTTCACACATTAAGTGCTTAATTTTGTCACCGTTAAAACGCATCTTTACATCGCGTGCGCACGTCTCACACTCACCTGTTTACCAGCATATTCTCACATGCGAGCTGTAGCTAGAAAAATGTTTTAATAGTTTTTCAATGTGAACATTCATACCCATGTTAAAACAAAAGGCCCTCTAATGAATTCATTAAATACAGATAATATGATATTATCATAGCAATCAAAGTTTGATCGGTCAACAATTAAATGTAAACAAGTACATATTAAAACTTTACATGGGACCTCTATGCTTTGCTGTGAAGGTTGCTATATAATGTAATTCAATACATGGTGTGGTAATTCTCATAGTATCACAGCAAACCATGTAATAGAAAGAATTTTTAATGCCAAACTGTAAAATATACTATATAGTATATGCAATATTTTATTTCTTCTTCAAATACCCTACTAAAGAAACTGGGAGCTCAATATTGGAGCCTTTGAAACAAGGGTCAGTGACACAACCCCTCGGTGCTGATGATGCAGACCAATCATATTGCACTTTCTTACATCATTACTACGATAAGAATTATGGGACTTGACTTTCACAGAGCGTGGGCAGATTACTGCAAGTTCAAGTGTAGCAGAGAGAATTCAATTATATAATTTAGTCTTTGCCTATTAGAACAGGAATCTCAAGTCATTAAAGCTGCCATTCTTGTGAAAACGCCATCCACAAATTCAGACTTGCCTGACATTTACCATTTGTACATTTATAAGGGAAAAGCTTGTTACTGGTCCCTGGTCTGACAATAATAGAGCTGATACAGCTCCAACAGCAGTCTCATCTTGTTTTTCTTCTCTGTGCATGACCCAGAAATGACTTCACAGTTTCTGGCAAACACCTCTTTTCTTTGCTCTGTATTGAGGAAGTACTTATCGCTATTTAATTTGCCACAGAAACGTCTTTCGCTCTTTCATACACTTCCTTTGTCCCTTCAGCTTCTCTGCATATCATACCATGCAGAGTTCAGCCACTTCTTTGCCGTCTTTGCTGCAGCTAAGGCTTGCCGAGGTTCTGGGTTTAAAGAAAATGCAAATGACTGAGTTCATTCAGGTACCTATTCGTCATATGGACTTCAAACGGAACAAACACAATGTAGAGGCCTCCTTCGAGAAAGACATGCTGCCACAAATCTGACAAGTTGTGTGGGTCCCGGTAAAGTGGCTGAGGCTTCAGCAAATTGGTATTCTTGGATCGTTTCAAATATGCAATATATATATTTTTCCATTTGCACGTCGAGGATAATAAAGATTGGCCCACCAACGCACGCTGAGCCATGTCACAGATATGTACGATGGATGAGTCATGTGGTGTGTGTTCATCATTTCCTCATTTGTTTGCAGGCGTCAACAATCCCCTGCACGTCTCTCTCTCTCTCTCTATACGTATCATACTGAATGTCAAGAGTTCATCTATATATTATGCTGTAAACCACTTGTGTTAAATGACTGCGACTGTGGTGAGGAAAATTATCTGCGTAAGATGTTTCGGAGAATGTGAGGAGCTTGCTTTATCCTGCTTTGCCTATTGTGTTCCCATGACGGGATGTTTCCGTGAGAGATTTAGATGCAGCACTATAAGATATACTTTCCTATTCTGAGACCAATTTGTCATTTTTATCTACAACTTTTATCTAGTAGAAAAGCTGTGAAGAGTATCGGTGTTTGTGTCGCCGTGTTTAGGCATGTCGTGTTTATATTTGTAGGTGGGTGTGCGTCTAGATGAATTACATGTCATTAATCATTCAGGGTTAGGCAGAGAGAGGGAGCAAAGGTAAAATAGAGACAAACTGATTCCTTTGAGGAAAATGTTGCTCCTGATCTGTGCTCCTGATGTTTTTTTTTTTACTCGATTTTTGCTCCACCGAGATCTTAGTCTCAGTTGAAAGTTCGAGCTTCCCCCCCCCCTCATCATTTGCTTAGCCCCTGTCTACCCCATGACCAAAGAACAGAGGGTGAAGGAAGCTTCGCTGGCAAGACACTGCATATCAATTATTTAATAAATGACCACGGATGTGGCTGCTGATGAGATGAGCCCTCCCCGCCTCACAGGACTGGTTATACGCACATGCACTTCTGAGGATAACACCTTCAAAATTGACATGTTTGCTGTGACTGTTGTTAGAATTAGATTATCTCGGGTTGGATCTTAAGACGTTAGCCCGCTAATATTAAAGCCTTGGCCCTGATTCAACATACTTGGGAGGTTTCGAGAGATCGAAGCAATGTGTATCCCCTTTGTACAGGAAAGTGACCCGAGGCGAGAGTGTGGCTGAGGCAGTAAGGCAGAAAATCTAATATGTTGGCATGGACTGTCCCACATGGCCCAGCTCTCTCAAACAGTGAAGGTAGGTGTCTGACTATGTGTGTGTCTTCTCTTCCCCCTCCCACTCTCATACTGTGCTTCCTTCTTATCATACATCAGACACACACACACACACACACACACACGCACGCTAATGCATGCTCATGCACACAGTAAAGCGATAAGCTGTGAGCCCTCTCTTGCTATGACCCTAACCTCATTGCAGAGTTTATTGGGCAGCTTTACAGGAGAAGTAACCTCATTTTGCCTGCAGGAATACAGAGTCAGCTATTTGTTTGGCTGCTCGCACACTTCTAAAACCCTTCTACCCTTTTGCCTTTTTCCCACTGTCCGCCCCCACCCTTGCCCACCCGTTTGTTTTCCCAATATATCAACCTACACTCAAGTATACACACACACTAACAGATGGTTTAGTGGCTTGCTGTGCACAGGCGAATGTGGTTCAATGGCTTTAGGCAAAGGAATAACATTGTCAACTTTCTGCTGAATCGCAGACGTGATGTCCACACACAGCACGGCCGTCGCCACTGATGTTGTGGAATTGGCTGCGGTCGTGAACAGGTAGAGGGTAATTGCAGTAAATCCTCAGAAGGGGATGTGACTATAAGAACAAAAAAGGAGAGGGGGAAAAAAGTAAAAAGCTTCATCATCATCATCATTCTTAAAGAGTGAAAGTAATGAAGGAAGAAAATAACTTTGTCCCTTCCTCCTTATTTCCATTCCTCTGTCCATTTCCATATCACCACAGAGTGTCTGAGGTCTCATCATATATTATTCATGTCCAGTCGTGAGCAGACTTCGCTACAGATGGAGAATTACATGATTATTTCCATCCTTCTTTACATCAGTCCCCCTCTCTCCACAGACTTCCTCATCCGGCACAGCTGACTGCACAGTGAACCCTCTGTCCTCTGGGGGCACATGTCCACCACCTCAGCCTGTCCACTCTGGTACTGAGCTGCCCTGCCCACACTGTAATAACGTGACCTCCGCTGTAATATATAGTTCAAAAGAAGCCGCCGTACATACATGCATTATACATCAGCTGCTGCCAGTGATTTGTTTGATTTGTTCCTCATCTCTGTCTCTGCATTTGTCTGCTTTTGTTTGTGGCTGTGTCTTTGTCTGCCTGACAAAACTATTCTCTTCCAGTTGGTCATTTGGAAGCCCTTTTGTTTCGAAGGGTGTTTGAACACTTGAAATTGTGTCGGTGATGAATAACTTAGTTTGTTAAGCTTGGAGGATTTGCTGGCTCATCAGTCACATCCTTTGTTTTCCTGTTTTCGTCTCCTTTCATTTGCGTGGCCTTAACTGCTCTTGGAAGAACGGTCATTCTTTTTAAATGGAACCATCAATTCAGGGATTAAACTTGTTTGTGCTTTGCTTTTATTTTTACCAACAGTTCAAGCAGGTGATTTAAAATAAAAAAAATAGTTGAAACAACAATTTTAGTTGCACTAAATTACTCATTATATTATGATCTAGATTTTTGGCAGTGTGGGATATGGTATGAGAGGGACTTTATAAAGTACCTATTGAGGCACACAATGGCATCATCCATCTTCTTTGCTTTCCTTTCAGCTCTGATTAAATGAGTGTGATGGATCTTGCCATCATTAGGGAGACTGAGGGCTGGCGGATTGGAGCCATCACAAATCAGCTTTATGTGGGAAGAGCATGGAGTGGCAGTGACAGTTTTACAGCTCCTGTGATATTAATGGAGTGGACCATTTTACATTGCATGGCCCTGCAGCCCTTTTCACATCAGATGTATGGTAACCAAGGGTCATTATAGATCTCTAGGCTCCACGTTATGACTATTTCCATTGGTGTTCTGTATCTTAGTCAGCACATTATTGGTTGTCCACACGGGTGTTAAAGTTACTATTCAGTATTCTCATCCTGAAGTCACTATGTTAATTCTGACCTAGTGCCTCAAGATGGAAATTATATCTAGTAGTAGTGTGCATAACAAATCTGTGCCCATAATTTGAAAAAGAAATTTACCTACTGTGTGTTTCTTGGAGTTCAAGTTTCCTGCTGCTGAAAGGCACTAATGAGAATATACTGTAGTTCGCTGCTAGTGTGAAATTGCGAGCTGGGGTAAACAGCACAAGAGGAGTCCATGTTTTCTGAAAATACAGTCAACTTACCACAGATGGTGTTCCCTCTATGGGTCTTCCTCACCCCAGTTTGGCACAGTTGGTGTGCGCCTCTTTTCATCATCCAAATTTAGAGGTTGTCTTGTGCTTAACTCGCAGTGGGAAACGTCGTCGTTCCAAAGCACAGGAACGAGGTCAGTCAAGTCGCATTCCTGACAATCACGTATCATCTAATTCAAACATCATTCTCTCTGTGTTTAACTAATGCAGCAGGCAGAGCAGGATGCGACGGCTGTGACAAATGTAAAGTGTACGTTCGCAGTGATGTGGTTTGCTGTAGGGGGAAGAAATATTTACAAAACACTTGTACTCAGCATAAAAAATTACATTTCCAAATGTGTTGTCAGGATCGTTTATTTCCCGGCTTTGTCATGACTCCACAGCGTTTGATCTGTAGTGTTATACACACTTCCAGCTATTATCTTGTCTAATTTTGGTAACTGTCGCATTAAAAGTGCAGGTTTATTTTTATTCTACTGTCTACTTCATATTGCTCCTGTGCGCGATGTACACTTTTTGTTTGTGCCATCAACGTTTTTCCCTGTGATCAAAAGAACACACAGTCAGCTTAAATTGTTCCTTTGGTCAAAAAGCGTGAAGATTCACAACAGCAAACAACACAGTCGTCATTAGCAGCAGGGACGGTAACGGCAGCAAAGGTATGACAGATTCACCACACCTGAGGTGGAGGTCACCTTTTCTGAGGAAAATGGCACTGGAGCAGCAGTAAATTCAGGCAGATTGTTCTCAAGTGAGCGAGCAGGGAAAGCAATATTAGAACAGGAGAAAAACAAAAGTATAAGCCAATAGGAGACACAGTGGGGTGTCAGGCTTTTGCTATCAGAAATGAGTTATAGCCAAAACCATAGGCAGCCCCTGAATACAGAGCAGCAGGCACACAGTGCCCCATGTCTGCAGTACGCAACTTCCAGCTATATGAAGTGTTCTCCAAATCTGGGTTTATTTCTCTGTGTGTGTGTGTGTTTCTTTTGGTATGTGTGAATCATAAAACAATGTCTCTGTGTGAAACCTCTCTCTAGCAGAATTTGCCTAGTGTGAAAATCCATCCACCCAACATGAGCTAACATTTTACTCATTAATGTCTTGAGAGGTTTGCACCAATACCAAAGAGCCTGCACGATCTGCCTTTGTATGAAGACGCCAGCTTTTGCAGTGTTGTCTGTGTGCGTGTTTGTTTGTGTGTTTGGTTTTTCCATGTGTTTTTTTTTTTCCATCCTTTTGTGTGTTTTGACATTCCTGCTGCACACACTAAGTTAAGGAACTGACTGTAATCTACAGTGTACTGTCAGTGAGTCATTCTCTTCAGTGCAGCTCCTCATACATATTCAATGGTTTTTCACCAGTCAAATGGTGATTTTAGAAATAGTGAAGCAAGGTCCATGACTGTGTTAGGGTTTGTTAATTGTTTCCAACATTAAATGTAATGTTTGCCTGTGTGTGTAATGTATGTTTGTGATGTGTCTATGTACTGATGATGTCATTAGTGACACCATATAGCTTCGATAGTTTACCTTTAAAGTCTGTTGACAGTGGTCAAGGGAACAATGCAACACTATATTATCATTATGTGATGAATTGCATTTTTCATTGGCCTATTATTCATAAGGAGTTGTTTTTCAGCATTGAACTCTCTATCTGCTTTGATCTCTGTTTTCCAATAAATAGTGTGGACAAGGAAGAGCCCGGTGGAGTTGGCTGAGTTCGGGTGAAGTGTTAAGTCACTAAGACCCCGCCGGGCTCCCCTTGTGCAAGTAAAAGACAAAAGTCGACTACCGTATTTCCAGGTGTAATCAGCGCTGTTGTGGTTGTCAGAACCCAACACATGGTAATGTCCCAGAATGTAATATCCTCTAATAAACACAGCCACACAACACTTGAAATAATCCATGTGTACTCTACTAATTAAACTAAATGGTTTTATACCTAGCAAAGAGGCAAGCATGTGTAGGAGTGCACAAAGAGGCAGGGTTCACCCTGGACAGGTCGCCAGTCCATCTCAGGGCCAACACACAGAGACATACACAGACAGACAACCATTCACACCTACGGGCAATTTAGAGCCACCGATTAAGCTAACATGCATGTCTTTGGACTGTGGGAGGACACCAGAGTACCTGGAGGACGCCAACACAAGCACGGAGAGTGTGTGCAAACTCCACACAGAAAGCTTGGAGCTGGCAGGTGGATTTAAACCGAGGACCTTCGAGCTGTGAGGCAGCAGCACTAACCACTCCATCACAGCGCTGCCCTATAAAATCCCCAACAAATGCAATATATCACCTTCTGACAACCAAAACAAGTCAGGGGGTTTTTCATCTAAATTTTTGGAAAACAACGAGATCTTTAAATCACTAGACACAGGCCAAGTGGAATAAAAAGTGAAGCTCATCCTCGACCACATTACGATTACAAACACACACAGAATAACTTTATATCTGCCCACTGCTTTGGAAATGTGATTAGTTTGTAGGTGTTTGGTCAGAATGAACAAAATAAAATCTTGGCTGAAGATGGCACTAGATGCAATATAAGGGCATAAGACGAGTTATTAAAATAATCGGGGATGAAAATGTCTAAATCGAGTGTCATAGCGACACATTTTTTGATTAAAAATCCCCCTTATGAAAAATAACCCAGCCTAGCTACTTACTAAAGAGAAGGTGAGAGACAGCACAGCCAAACACATGCAGGTCCTGAAGCGTGAGCTCTGTCTGCATCTTATATATCTCCCACGCCCACTGCTCTCTGCTGAGTCCTAATAGAACCTGGAGAAAGACCTGAGCATAAGAGCAGGCAGTCAGGGGTAAATTTCCATTCCCCGCTCATCCCTCCTACGAAGCAGAATGTGGGAGGACAGTAACAGAGCAAAGGCATGTCTAATCATGGCTGCACATATGTCCTCCTCATGTTCCACTAATGTGGCCTGTTGAAACCAACAGAGAAGCTCCTTGTCTGCCAAAATATAAGCTTGACATGCTATTGCAAAGACACCAGGCAGGGCTATGTTTAGACGCACGCTGTCCTCCCCCTGTCCACTGCGGTATTACTGAAGTCAGATGATGGTATGCATTTGAAAGTGCTTAAACCATCAGTGTCTTTGATTGTGTTTTCTTCTCAGAAAACTCTTGAAGGGACCCAAGGACCCAAAGTACTGATACTACTACTAAGGATACTACTACGCTATACTGGCTCTCAATCTGCCAGCCAACGATCTTTCCACTACGAAGCCGAGGCCAACCAGCATTGTCTTTGTTGTCCTCCAGATGGCGGAGTTGGACCGGTGGGACCTTCGCCGGGGCAGAGGGGCAGCACTTGGTGGAGTTGCTATCATGCGGCCTCACTGTCATCAGAGCACAGTACACGACACGAGGTTGCTGGACGTCATCCCACCACTGCTGGAATCCTGCCACGTCCAGACGGCCGGTGCTGTTGTTGATGAGCGAGAAGAAACACTGTCAGTGTGGGTCAACCTTGATGCCGGAGCTTTGACAGGAGGAGCACAAAATGATCCCCACTGGCTCAGCGTGCAAAGAGGAAATTAGCAGCTCATAGATATACAGGGATAATAGGAGCAAATTGGTTGAGCCTTTAGCATTGCATGCCCATCTATTTCCACTACTTTGCCCCTCTGTGTCACAAAAAGGATTTGTATTCACTCCAGCTACAGAGACACTTGGTGGACATTTTACTTACATGCACAGACTACCTCCACCGTAAAGGCACTGTAGCTGTACCTAGAAGCTGTCTCTGCATATCAAAGGTATTCACCCACAGATTTACACGAAAGCAAATCATCAGCTGCTGCTTTGAACGGACTGTCACTTCTTATACGAACCTCTGGCATCTCATTTCAGCTCCGATGCTTTCTTCTGCACTTTGTATGTTCACCTCAATGCAAAACCCGACAAAACGTTTTTTTTCCAATGCACTTGCAGAGCCGCTGTGGCGGGACAACCCTTAGTATTTTGTACTGTTGTGGATTTTGAAGCGAACTAAGATGGAGGCCGTCACCACTAAGGGTATTAGCTGAATGTGATTTGGTATTTTCCGCTTTATGGGCCCCCTGGACTGTGATGTGGGAGTGGAACAGAGGACTTGGGGCTGTCATTTTGCATGGCATCAGCAGAGACACTGAGCCGATAGTGTCAGCGTTTTGAGATCACAGGTAGAAAGAGGCCTTTTCCTCTGGGATTGGGAGCTGGTAATAAGACAGCATTAGAGAAGCAAGAGGAACGCAGGCCGACAGCTCGAACTTATCTGCTCTGTCACCAGCTCGTGGTGCAGCCTGTATGACGTTTAAAAAAGGAGAGGTGTTGTGTAACAGAACTATTTTTCTGTTGCCGAAGCTGCAGCCCATCCTCAAGCAAGTTTCGGCCATGATTTGCACCCATTACACAATGTTCCTAGATCTCATCGAGCTATTATCCTTTCCCGTGAATTACACAACACCTCGACCTTGAATTGCACGAGTGTGAAAGCCATGAGTGTAATTATATTACTCACAAGTGCACAAGACGTTTGAATGGAAAGCAGAGCGAATGCAGCAAAGTAGTAAATATACAAGATCGGATGATGAAACTAAAAGGAACATGAACGTGTAAATAAACATCAGGAGCGAATAAAAAAAACTTCGATCTGCCCCTGGGAATGCGTGTAATACTTCTGATGAAATATTCACTGACACGATCTACCTAAACTTTTTTAATGTACCGTAAATGTTTTAAGTCTGGATTATATTAAGTTCTATTTTCTTGTTTTTTATCCAATCAGATATCTCCACTCGCTGCTCAGTTGCTCTTGACAGACTAGACCTTGTATGTTTGACTGCAGAAATGTCAGACAGAAAACAGCCAAATGTCAATGCCAGACTTTCAGCTAGCAATCTATCTTTCTCTGTCTGTCTGTCTCTGTCATACACACACACACACACACATGCGTATTTCATATTTACACTGAAGTCATCCCAAGACCACTCTCTTGAGAAAAGCAAGCGTGTTTCTTAATCCACCTGCAGAGGCGAAATCAATAGTGTTTTGCTCACCCACGCCGAAAAAGATTGTGAACACGGTCTCATCTGTCCAGTTTACAAAACTAAAACGCTCCATGGTATTAATCCAAATATCACGGCTGATGGCAGACAAGAACCATGGGCTTGGTGGAATAAAGTGGAGCTTAACAAAATTCTAAAGTACTGCAATTACGTATAGATGATTCTCCAGTATTACTGTTTATTTACTATAAAAATGGTTTAGAGTTTAACAAGTCATAAGTAGTACTACACATCCAGTGAAAATGGAAATAATTTTGTATCTTAGATGAAAATATAAATAAACGTATGAATAAAAGATCTGTAAAGCCAAAGGGAAACTTGGTGATAATCATATTTAGGTTCATTACTACAAGATACCGCATTCAGTGTTGTGATGTTCATTTCATAAACAGTAATTGTTGCTGATTACAAACAACCATTGTAGCTATAAGAATTTATTTTTAATTTTTTTATCTGTCTCTCACAGATCCTGCAGTTTAATGGAAGTTTAGTACTAAATTTGGTGTGACCCTTTAAACCAAATGTCATGCTTGACGGCGGACGTTTATCGAGGAATTGATGAAACTATGTGTTAAAGGTTGGATTTGCGCTTCCACAATGAATCTCTCGCTTCTTCATCTCTTTGTTGGAAAAAAAAAAAACACTGTATAATCCCATACATTACTGTGGGGAGCACAGAGGAATTATGAATGTGCTCACGGCAAAATAACTCTGCAAGTACAATATACTGTATCTTTATATCAATGTCAGGAACATGTAGAGATTCATTTTGCCTTTTGGCTCCACGCAGTAACTGTACTTTATTATCCAAGCCACAGTACTCGATCCAGTTTAGTTGCATGATCTCTGCGATTAACTCAGTATTTATTTCACATTACGTCTTTGTCCTGGAGAATATGTTAAATGTGAGCACCATCGTTTCCTTTTTTGTGTCACCGATTGTGTGCATGTTTGTAGATACGTTACACAACTTTAACTTTAAATTCAGTGTCACTGTCCTTCAGAGTCAGCTCCACATACTGTCTGTTACATTGGCTGGCTTTGTAATTAACCGGCCCAACAGGTAACGTAGGGACGTGTGCTGTCATTCTGTGGTGCATTTAGCCCGACAGCTGAGCCACAATGCACATGGTCACACAGATCCCGCATGGTTATAATGTTTTATTTTCTTGTTATTCTGCTCCCCTCCCCATCTTTGAGGCTGCTTGCAGTCTGCACTAGAAACCGTGGCACAAAAACAAGATGAGAACCGTTTTCGAGAGTCTTTCATGATAGTACCACAGTGTTCATTTTCAGCTCATTTTGGCACCGCTCGATTCCCCGCCGTATTGCAACAGAGTCGGGACGTGCTGTTGGCGTGTAGTTGCCTGGTCTCCTCTTCACTAACAGACGCACAAATCCGCTGCCACGGGAGTAGCCCAGCCTCCCAGGGAGTAATATTCATAATGGGCAATTCTGCAGTAAATGACTTTGATCCAGCAACAGCATTCAGTGCCAAAGCTGGGAGTAGTGTGATGTTCTTGGATGAACACAGGTTACTTCCCATTTAGTTTTGATGAACAAGATTTTCTCCTAGAAAGTGGGGGAAGAAAAGATACTGTGCCAAGCAGCACTGCGTGTTTCTACAATATGCAGTGAAAAAGCCATTTCCACAAAAACAGACAGAGTTTTGTGACAGCCCCAACGTAGTTCCTCCTATAGAAACTGACTATCAAATGGTGAGCTTAAATCTGAAATGAACAGAGTAAATTCGACAAGTCACCAGCCTCAAACCCAGAACTACAGTTCTGGCAATAAACGAAAAGTGGTCATAAAAAGGGGGCAGCGTGGTGGTGGAGCGGTTATCACTGATGCCTCACAGCCAGAAGGTTTAGAATCTGGTCGCAGCCGTTCTCTGTGGAATTTGCATGTTCTCCCACTGCTTGAGTGGGTTTCCTCCCACAGTCCCACAGTTAATTGATGCCCCTAAGGTGTGAATGTGAGTGGGAATGCTTGTCTGTCCGTGTATGTCTCTCTGTGTTGGCCCTGAGATGGACTGGTGACCTTTCCAGGATGTACTCCGCCTCTCGCCAATGACAGCTGGGATAAGCTCCAGCCCCCCTGCGATGCTAGAGAGAATAAGTGGGTAACGGATGGACGGTCGTTAAAAGAGGTGACAAAATCCGAAACCTGATCATTTAAAGCAAATAGATAAGAGCGGTTTCAACACAGTGAAAGGTTTAGAATTCAAAAACAGCTTGAAGAAACTTTTCCGAGATGGCTGATGCAACTGTCTCCTTAAACTTCAAAGATGGAGATTTATTAGTATGCTGGTATTTTAAATGTTTGAGTCGTGCTCTGTCTTTTGGAATGAAGGTGAACTTTTGGTAAAGTTGACTTATCTTCCTTAGCTTCGTAGCAGTTGGTGCGGCGCCTTTTTGTCAAACCTGTTTCACCAAACACAGGCATTTGCTGCAGCTGAGGGGGGAAACGTTTATGTGGGGTGGGGGCAGAAGCTGCTACAATGCTCTGTAAAGGGCGAGGGACATAGCTAAATGACTACATGCCATCGCTTTCATAATGTATGATCATGTGACAGTTTAGTGTAGAAGGAACTTAAAACGAATTGATGGATTGGTTCAAAATGGCAAAAGTAAAGTGGATAAATAGCAAGGAAATAGAGAAGACAGTGAATTAACGTTTAGCTATTCACTAGTCTCTTGATACTACAGATACAACATCAGTTGTATTCTTAACGAAACTGATTTCTGCAAGCCTACAAAAAAAAAAAAAATGAGTCAGAGTTTGAAGTGGATGATTGCAGCCTGGACTTAGTTGTAGGGAGAGAACCACAGGGTCTAGAAAGCCATGGATTTATGATCAGACACTCAGACATCAGTTGTTCTAAGTACAGCTGGAGTTACAGGGTGTCAAAAAAAGCTTCTGGTTTTTGTTTTCTGAAAATGTGAACACTGAATTAGAATGATGAGCAAAAGTGAGAGGCAGCTGTCTGCAGACTGTCTGAGACAATCACACTGTAGAAATACAGTAAGAGTTAAGTAATTCATTCAATGCTTATGTATTGCTTGAAACAAAATGTAATAGTCAATCATATAGTTAAGTTCTCTCCATATTCCGCTCTCTAGGACTATGTACTGTGTGAACAGTGATGATGCTTCTAGCATATGGGCCACAACTGACCAAGACTCCCCCAGGATGCCTCATGGAACCACTTTCTGTGTCCTTCTTGTCTTGTTTGATCCATATACAACACCACCACCTGTCCACAAAAGCAGAAGCTCGATGACTATAGCTTGTGTTTCAAGCGTTTCTGAATCGCTGAAATGATCTTTCTCTGCTTCTAACAGGACAGCTAGCTTCACTTGACAACATGTGAGTACAGCAGGACATTAGAAAAAGCCTTTAGCATCCGAAGCTGAACCGAGAATCTTTATTTGCTCAGGAGAACTACTTGTTTCACCCTTGTCTATGTTTTGTGGACATTACTTCTCCAGCAGCTGTCAGAATACTTTGATTTGATTTGACTTTACATTATAATATCCTTTACATTAAAAGACACTCTCGATGTGTGTAATAAATAATAATAAAACAAACTATTTTGTCTTTGTTTTAAAAATGAACTTGCAAATTCAACCCAAACAACCAATTAATTTCTGTATTGCTTTGACTTTCGCTTCTGTTCTGCATTACCAGTTCAAAGATAAACCATGGCGTGAAAGTGGGTGTTAGAATGCAAACTTCTCATCAACTTAAAATTGATTCTCACAATTATTTCTGCCATGGATAAGTGGTATTTTTAATCCTGTGTCCAATTTACATCTATTTTTTATTTATTTTTTGCTTTAAATGACTGACAGTTGACACTTAGTACCACCCACTCTGTCATGTTTTAACACATCATGACGTGATTGGCACGTATAGACAAGCAGAGCTTTGCTGTCAGTCTTGCACAGTTAACTTAGAAGGAGTTGACATGTCTTTACCTTTTATGTTTGTCTGATATTCTTGTGAAACAATACACGCATACAAAGTTGACCACTCAGCATGCAGGCAGAGCTCTCGCCGCTGCAGGGAGCTCCGCATAACAACCTATCTGGGAACTGTGTAACTGAAACTGTGGATTGTGTGCTGTTTGACTTAATACACTGGATATTACATGTGTTCATTTCTTTTCGTGAATAGTAATAAATCAATAATGCAAGTCGATAATTTGCTAAATGAATATGCGTTTGGTTCCGAATACTGCATACTAAGGCAAGCTCTGCTGAAACAGTTGACCTTAACCCGTAACAAATCGTGTCTAAGTTATTTCTGGCTAAAGTTTTTCTCTGCTTCGAAAAATCCAACTACTGAGCCCGTTTTCTCTCTCTCTTCCCCTTTTTTCTGCACCCGCCGGCCATTCTCCTTCTTCTTTACCTGTCCTCCTCATCCCAGGTAGAGCTTACTGACGTAACCGCCGTATCCACAGACTCTGGCAAAGTATGTCTTCAGGCAAGATATCACAAGCCTTCATCATCTCTTAATGCTATACAGTTCAGGGCTGCAAACTTTAACTGTAAACTTTCAAATGCATTTTGAACTTTAGGAAAGTCAAAGAAATCCAATATGCGGCTTACTGTATATGGGACATTTCTGAGCGAGGATGTGCTCCTGAGTATAGATTTTGAGGGTGTGCCTCAGTCTGAACTGAAATTTGATTTTATTTATGTATTTATATATTTAAAGCATTTATAGTAAAGCAGGGATCAATATAGTTGCAGTAGAAGCTGTAGCCATAAGCCAGGTAACAACAAAATGGAAGCACTGATTTTGGAGACCTTGTGGTCATTGGGTCAGTCTGTTGCGTGTCTCAGATAATGTTGCCATGATCGCTAACGTCTCCTTCTTCTTCGTTGAGCTTAGTGTTGCTACGTTTTCCTGCTGCACTCCCAATCCGCCACCCCTTCAAATGTCAGAGAACGCCTGCCGCATGCCGCTGCCTCTTGGGTAGCGTTTGTGTTTTTCATCTAAAACTAATAATAACGAGACAGGCCCTTGGAGGCGCTTTGTAATTTTTCTTCCCTTTTTCACAGATCACTACGTTTCTTTTTTACAGCGCTGCACATAAAAACCCTATTATAGGCCAGTCAGGGAGTACTGCCATCTCTAATTTTCACTTGGATAGTGATTTTATTCCAGTTTTATGTTATGATATTTGCTACAAAGATTTTTCTGTTCAAGAGCCTGTGAAACTTGCTGCTTCACTTGACATGGAAGTTCAAATCTTCAACACTCTTGTTAAGTAGCGAATGTTCCTAGAGCCTTTTTTTTGTTTTTTTTTTAATGAGACCTCACCTAAACTTGGAAAAAAAAAAGCTTCTTAGTTTATTTTTGGAAGCTAATAATTTAGCAAATTGTTTTCATTTAGTTGTTAGTAAATTTGTGTCATTGCCAGTATGTTTCAGTGCTTCAGTGAACAGTGAGGCAGTGGGTTCATCAGTGAGGCAGGTGTCTTGCTCCAATCTAATATACGGTATTTGACGCTGGGCCGGTTGATTTGGTCAGTTCTATACAGAACCCACCAAGGGTGGCAATAGGTTTTCATTATTATAGACATTGATTTTCTATACGTATAAGGAGGGGGTGGCAGGAATTCTCAAGTCCACTTGATATTATTAAGTGCATCACCCCACAGTAGTTATTACCTGGACCACTGCAGTCAGCAAAATGTTTTGACAGAGTGATGAGACTGAGTGGGTGGAATGAGCCAACGATGGACAGACGTGAAAGCTGTGAGGGAAAATGAAACACTGTTGTCCTTACCAGTAATGTTTTACTGATATTTTTCAGGTTTGAATGAAAATCAATTAACCCATTGTATATCAGGAGTCCATATATCTAAAAGGGAGTGAAAATGGAAAAGCAATGTTCGCACTATGTAACAAAGTCTCCTGTGTGATGCAGTTAGCAATGACAACAGAACTAATGGTCCTCTCTAGTCATTCCCAGTGGGTTTGGAGTAGGCCAAACACATGAATCAAATCCTATACTTGGTGCTCAGCTACTTCCTTGGAGTGTGAAGTGCATCCTTACTTCATTAGTCAAAGCCAATGACTTACACTCATTCATTATGTAGCCTACATTACAGGTTGATTATCGGAGGCATTAATAACACATGGACTTTGATCTAGCCATATTATTTTCGACATAAATGCATGTATTAAAATGACAGTTGCTCCTGATTGGACACGTCCTGGCGGCACTGGATAAATGTTTCTACGCAGACCATGTGAGGCTGTTCAGAGGGTACAGAACGTAACACATTTCTTTAATGTAGTCCACGCAGGTGTGCGACAGAAGAAACCCCTGGAGAGAAAAATCGGACGAAACGGAGCACAGAGAGCACATCTAAGAGCAGCTCATCTGTCTTCATTGTGTCGGATCGGGGAAGCAGGCCACCAGGCCAGCAAACAGGGGTCATGTGGACAATGATGGAAAAATGTACAGAACATGATTTACCCAGCCTGGATTTTGCCTACAGTATAACTTACTGCGCTCTTGTTTGTTCGTGCTGCTGTCGTGTCTCTCTCTTGCCTCTGACAAATAAGCCAACTGATGCAATAGGAAAACCTTTTAAGCTTTTTTTCCCCTCTCTGCCGTCCATGCAGTTATACGCTAATGGATCTATTTTCCAGCTAAGAGCATGTATTACCTAATGTCCTATACAGGATTAATAAACAATTTATAGCTATCAGTCTTCAAAAAGACCAGTAGGCCATTTTTTTATTCCGCGGGATGCGAGTCCTGAAATGTCTTTTGAAATGAAATATTAAAAGTCTATCAATGCATATTACTAAAACAAATAAACCTAGTCATGAATAGTAATGCGTACAGTCTCAGCTGTATACGTGTATACTGTATATCTTGTCATGTGGAGGTAAATCACCAGTTGGTGTCAGGTTTACCGATATTTGACCAATTAGCTAAGCAAAAGCTTTCTATTAGAGGATAAGTGTCCTGAAATTGGAGGTGGAATTCCTCCAGAGTGGGAAGAGTTAGCTGTGTTTGCAAATTATAATCAAATGTTCGGTAGCTGCAAAGCAAACAATTCATTAGTGTTAAGGAAAAAAAAAAAGCATATCATTGATGCTCGTTATTGATACACTGAGACCTTGAGTTAACCAAGACCCATCAGGGAAGTCCTGGAAAGGGAGCAGAGATTAAATCTCTGCTGGCAGTCCCTGTGCAACTTTTACACACAATCGGCCGACTGGATCATTGCCAAGACTTTGCAGGGAATTGAGCAGAATTGGAAAGTGCTGAAATGTTTGGTGGCAGCGAGTGTTTGCCTGTGAGTCTCTAGGTGTGTGCAGGCGGTGAATGTGAGCCTCACAATCCTGGAGGATGATTTTGTGTTTGTGACTCCCTGTTTCCCTGGCCATCTGTTGGTCTATTCCCTCTCTCATCTATATGGATAACAAGACATGCATTAGAATAACTAATACAACAGGCCTCATATGGTGCGTGTGCAGTAACAAGCCGGTACAGATTGCAGAGAAATTTCTTTGAGGTTGTGCTCTGCTGAGGGTGAATGCCATGCTGTGGACTGTAGTAATACTGAGGCATGAAGTACTGGTTAATACTGCATGCAGGTTTTTGAAATTTAATGCACGGCATGCTCTAGTCTTTCACCTGAAATGAAATACTGTATCTTACTGTACTGTAAGAAATACTGAGTGCATATGTTTTTATTACTGTCAACCTCAGCAGGTGAACACAGACATCAATCCGCCGGCTTGTCAGGCAAAGCATAACCCATGGGAAAAAGTTAGGGTACCTCTGATCCAACAAAGGAAGAGGTAGAGAAATAAAGGGGTCGGTGTTGAGCCTCCGCTGGCAGAGTAAAATGAGGGGCTGGGCCTGGGCTGAGAGAAGCAATTCCTTAGGATGAGCTTCGTGTTAAAATGAAGTCTGATGTGTTCTTGTCCTGAGGGGAAAGACTGCCCACTGCCAGCCGTTGAATGCATAGCAGAGGATAGCGATCGTAAATGTGTCCATGTGCACGCCCATAATATGCGTTATATGTAGGTGTTAGTCAGGGATTCTCGCTAAATATTTCAAAGGGCCAAGCGAGAAAACAAAGGGAAAATGGAAATCAGAATTTGGAGCAGTAATCCCAGAAGAGGCACCGAAGGAGGCGCCTTTTCCCAGTTACAACAGAAATAAAATCGTTTGATCTCTGCCGCTCCTGCTTCTATTGTTATCTGCCGTAAACCTCCGCCCTCCCAACCGTACTCATTGTAGCACTGTGAAACTGTGGAGGCCAACAAATACGAGCAGATAAATAGGCAGAGCAAATATGTTTACTCATGCAACCTGCAAAGTACTTGATATCACCGGGGACTCGCTGCTAATTTGTAGCATTTTTATACACCGTCCCACCCTTAATTAGCACTTTTGGAAAACAGCACTTCCCCTACCATCACCACCTAGTTGCACACCTGACTTTGCTTGGCTTCTCAAAGCATTTGTAATTACCAACAATAGCCACTTCATACTTCTCAACAGGAATCTTGTTTACCCAAGCAAACCTTCCATTAGTTCAATAAATGTGTTTAGTTTCATTCTGGTCCAGTGGCATCTAGAGATGTTGTAAGAGAGCTGCACCTGGAGGGACCTCCAAATTCTGTTGCACATGACAAAACATAATCAGCAGTTTGAGAAGTGGCGCACACTGTTTTGAAAAGACTTCTGTTTAGCTATACGCAGAGTCCATACTGACTGCACCTTGCTGAGACTGACTCAGAGACTAGAATGGTTTTATGACACTAAAAATAATATTGGCCTCCTTCACTATTGGAAATGTCAAATGTCCAACACGACATTTGTAATGGCTGTATCATCTCCACCAGAGCAAACCAGTCACAGTCGCTTAATCTATACAACATCCTGGATATTGACCAGGTCTTTAGTTGTGACCACTTGCTAATGGGCAAGGACACCTTGTGGTACTTTGCAGAGTGGGTTGTCCATCTTTGATACCAGACATCCTTATCAGTTTCCTGTGACACACACATGCAAACATGCAGACTCAGAGCAGCATCCTCTTAATGGTCATTTTCTTATCACCACGTTGTAGAAACCAGCCCATTCATTAGCATCGATTTCCCTTTGAATGACCATAAATTGCTCCTCTGGCCCTGACTTTTCTCTCTTGTTTGGTCTTTTTGCCTCCTTGCTGTGGCCTTGCTATCTCTCTAAAGAGATCTCTCAGTATTCGACAAATACAATCAATAAAGTCTTATGTTCTCTCGCTCATATAGCAGTAAAGATGTTAGTGTGATGCACCAAAAGAATACTAATTCTATTATTTAAAGAAATTACTGTACACAGCATGCAGCCAGCCAACTCATTAAGGAATGTTAAAATAATTGGGGAATAGTTCTTCCTGCTGCCCAAACAAGGGAGGTCACTTAGGATGCTGATACTATTATTAATCTTGATTATGCTTTTATAGAATTATGCATTTCTTACATGATGCACATTTTTGTTTAAGATGCACAGAATTGTTCCGTTTAAGTGAAAGACACACAAGAAAGAACAAACGCAAAGATCACTTTTATTACAAACTACTTTAATCACACTACAACTAAACAAACACAAAATGGGAGGGAATTGAATTACAAGGCTGTGGAGAGTCATGTACAGTTTATACTATCATTGAAACATGTTTGGAGAAATTTGGAGGAATCTCTGTCCTCGAGAGACAAGGCCAAAAAAAACTCCATTGAAAGGTTGTGATCTTTGAGCCCTCACATGGCACTGGATTAAAAATTCACAAACATAATTCTGTAGTAAAAATCAGTTCATAGGTTCAGGAATATCATATCAGTTTTGACTGAAAAGATATAAGTAAAAACTCATATATAAACAACCATATATAAACAAGATCCATAGACGCCACTTCCTTCTTTGGCCCCGGAGCTTTTTAAGATTGGCTTTCTAAATTCTTTCATACATCATGGATGCAGCCTTACTGCTAAACTTCCAAAACAGGCATCAGGCTGCTGTGAGGCTGCATTAGTACATATGGCATTAGTAACTTGCAAATCTGTGGAGGCATCATTAATGCTGAACGATATGTACAGCAACATATTCTGCCGATAAGACACGTTATTCTGGGAAGACTTTGTTTCTTCCAGCGGGAACATTACTGAACCACATTCTGGAAGAACTACACTGCATTTACAAGGATGTAAAGTCCTGGGGCGGTAAATGGTCTGCTCAAATAGCCTGCTTATATAGCACTTTTATCCAAAGCACTTTACAATGTTGCTTCTCATTCATCCATTCACACACACACACACACACACACACACCTGCAATGGTTAGTTAGTCTTATTTGTAATACATTTGCAAAGATTTCAAACAAACTTCTTTCACATTCTCGTTATGGGGCATTGTTTGTAGAACTTTGTGGAAAATAATAATTTCCATATATATTTGAAATAAGGCTGTAACATAACAAAATGTGGAAAAAGTTAAGTGCTGGGAAATTTTGGCAGCACTGTATGCTGACAGTGTCTAGGGACAAGTAGATATACTGATATAGATTTACAGTAATGATACTACTTAAATGTAAATCAGCCACAACTTTAATACCACCTGGTAGTTTTAATATATATATTTTTTATAAAAAATATTCCGAACTAATAAATACTGATGTATCATTATGGGCTAAACATCGGTCTGCTCATAAAAATGTTAAAATCTGCTCCACCTTTACCAACAGTGATCAAAATTTCAGCAACACTTGCCGATTGTCGAACAAGTAAATTAAACATACATTGGTCCAGTTTGCTTCTCCATGTCCGTGCGCTTTGGCAGCAGGTGAGGTTGTACCAGAAGTTTTTCTTTTACAGTAAGAAAATAAAAAGTGTAACCAAACAGACACCTATGGCAAATATTAAGATAGAATAGTAAATGTCCTTTAGGAGTCCGTCATATGTCCTTTGTTCTACTTTGGCTTGTGTGGAACACCGTGTGCTCTGCGTGCATAGTTTGGAGTGTTCTGGTCTGCTACAAGTCTAGTGTCTCCTTATTGTTGCAGCAGTGATAACTTTCAAGTTCTGTGGTCGGTAATTTACACTGTACAGTCGGTGAACTCTGGTTAATTGCACACAGCAGTTGGAGGTTATCAGCTGACTGTCAGTGAAGTTCTGAATAATAAGCGGAGCTAAACAAGGCCCAGGTGGAAAACAATTTATAGAAGGAAGAAGCTGCTCCTCTCTTTTAAAGGAAGGCGAAGAGATTAGATGAAGTGGCTGCAGGTGTAGGAGTGACTCATAAATAGGGTAAATAGGAGCGAAGGCATTTGGGTGGGCTGATTAGGTGTTGTACATAAAAAGGTTGCTCTGAGCACGCCCCTGGCTGCCCTTTTCATGGTGATTCCTGCATTTCCATTAGGCCACTTTCTCGCAGTTGAGTGTGTTGACGCACACTCACTGGCTCAGACACGCATTCACATCCTAACTATACACCCGGCACAAAGTTTGATTTGCATTGGACAGCACATCAATGAGTATTGATTTTTGCCAGTGCCATGTTTTTTTGTTTTTTGTTTTCCTTCCAATGACCTTACACTCACAGACAGAATGTCAGCAGAAGTGAACCTTTGAAACTTTTGTTTTCTACTTTATTTTGTATCCGGAAACGTTTGCTGTATTTTGTGCACGCGCCACTAGTGCATGCGTGCATACAAGCTACATGCACACGGCTCCGTTTCATCGCACTCATTTGCCTGTATTTTGATTAAATATTTCAAAAATGTACAATCATCAATCACAGCGTCCTTGTGGAAAATATTTTGACTAAATACTTTCAAGTGGGATTGTGATGTTTAAGTAAAGAAGTGATGTAGTCAGGAGCTGTTTTTCTCGCTTTTTTAAAAATGTAAACCCTTCTTTCTAACGCATGTACGCACACACTCTTCTTCCATCAAGTCTCCACTGTTCATCCTCCACCTTATTGCCCGCAGGCACTCTAACTTGGGAGTCTGAACTTATTATGCTTCTCCCTGCTCTGAATTTTGGTGCACTCAGCTTGTGAATGGAGAGGGAATGAGCTCATTTTACCTGCGTCAGCACGAGGAATGGTTTTGCTGCAGACGGCTCGGGTGAGGCGAGTGCAATGAGGAAGCACGGGTTTTTCTGCAGCTGAGGCTGGGGCCCCACATGCTCGGCATCAGACTCTCAACCAATCAGGCGTGACGTGATTTAAGCTTCCCGCCGCTGCAGGTGAACTCCACAAGAACAGATTTATGAAAATGTTGAACTTCTTCCTGTAAGACTGCTGCGGGCTCTGTGTCCTCCCTCAAACCCAGCCAACCAAAACGCTCCATTTTTCCTCTTGTTGTCTCTCCTCTTATCGTCCCTTCTTCTTTATCTCACGCTCTCAGTTCTGTCTTTGCTGCGTCTCACAGTTTTGCACACTCACACCTTTGTCCTCACCTCCAAGAACTAGGGAAATAGGGATGAGAAATCTTTCTTCTCAGCAGGGATTGCTGGAGGGATTTTTTTCATTGATGGAGGCTGATTCTTTCATGCTTTCGTCGGGGAAGGCAACACTCCTATATTCTGCTTTCTCCTCACAGCAAGCATTGAGCTTAAATGCTTACCCATGGTTTGGGGTATGAACAGTGTGCTTATACTCTATAAATACTCCATTTTTGCAGTTCTCTTCTGGAGAGCAGAGAAATAAACAGCATGACAGCTCAGTTTTCTGATAAATGGCCTTGTGTGCTGCAGTAGTTGTGACATGCAGGGCAAAAAAAAGAAGAAGATGAAGGGAGAGAATAGAGGGAAGATGACAAGATATGGTGTTTGTCTGATCCTTTAGAGGGAAGAGGTTTCATTACCTGAGGGACTTCAACAGGGGATGTCTTGGCATTGGTGTGTTGTTTTTTTTTTCCTCTTTGCTTGTCAGAATGGTGGGCTGCTATATACACTTCCGTGTTTTTAGTCACTCAGGGATTTCAGTGGCACCAGCAGGGGCCAGACAGCCCAGAAATCAGCTGTGTGATGAATGGCTTTATCTGTCTGAGAGGATGGAGGGGTCAGTGGAGATCACAGCGGTGATGGAGACACTTCCCTGCTTGGCCCCCATGACTTTTTTAATTAACCTCTTTGGGAGCACCAGTCTCTTCCCTTACAGGCAATCACAACCTGGAAAGTCCCTTCAGTAGGACTTGTCTGACCTCTAAGTGTCCAGCAGTCTCCACTTTCTTTCCCTACATCCTTCACCTCCCATTCAGTGCAGTAACATCACTGCCACACGGGCGGGGAAACAACAGCAACGAGAGGCTACAGGACACTTCCTTCGCATTTCCATTCGTTGTAACCTTTGCTTCCATGTTCACACACACCTCACTCGAGTCTTTGCTTCCTGCTCTCTATAAATCCCTCTAATTTGTTCAGCTGGACTTTGTTGTATCTCACAGTGAAGCAGCTTCATTGATCCCACTGAGAGACAATCACCATTAAATGGAGAATTAGCCGAGGCACCTCTTGCCAGATTCTTTTGCAACTTTCCTCTTCTCATCTGTCTGTTTTTCTTGCTTTTCCTGCTCTTGCTATACGACCTTGTGCCCTCATTATACACAAGGAGACAAGAAGCACAGACAGAAATAAAAACTTATCCTATTTTTCATGTTAAACTTCTAAGAGACAAACAGGCCTCACTACTCCTTAGGGGGAATGAACCCCTCTGAGTGATGCCCCAGTACAAGCTGATCAAACGCCTCTCCTCTGGCTCCTTTGCCTTTCTTCCTATGTCTCTATTTTGGTTGCCTTCTTTCATGTTGGGGAACAGTGGCTTAAGTGGCTCTATTGGAGCTCTCTGATGGGCTCTCAAATGAAGCCTGTGTGAGCTTGGGAAATAAATTGGTTTGTTCTGAGGCTTGGGGCTCCTGTGGCGCCCCCTGCTGCTCATTCTCTGATCTGATGGAGGAGGAGGAGGGAGAAGGCAAAACAAAGTATGCAAAGCTGGCAGGGAAGAGGTCAAGTAAGAAAAAAAAAATAGGGGGAATGGGGTGAGTCATGCAACTTGCTGTGTTGGAGCATTTCATTTTAGTCGATGGGAGTTTTATACATGCTAAATGAACACTCTACATTTTATTTATTCACAATAGAGGAAAGAGAGGGAGGGAAATGCATGGACCCACAACTCCCCCATGTGGACACCCTGTCAGTACATCAAAACCCAAATCATGCATTTTAATCAACAATCAGCAAGCTTAGCTAAAACCCCAATATTTTTGAATGTTTTCCTGTGTCCAGTTTTACTTTATACTGCTTGGCGTATGTATGGCAGTTAAATGCCAGCAGGCTGTGTCAGTTTGGATTGTTCATGCTTCAGAAATCCACCTCTGAATCATGCATTTTCCCCAAGATTCCTGTTTGTGTGTATCTTGTTTTTATTCAAGTGCAGCCCGGCAGGGTCTCTGGCTTTTCTGCACTGTTTATCAGAAAGGACAAACGTCTTTATGCGCTGGGTGTAGTCATGTGAGTGAGTTGTGTGTGCACACAAACCCATTTATCAGTGGGTCTGCATGCACATCTTTTCACCACCAGAGAGGCTCTGCAAATCAGACAGCCTGGTCTGAGTAATGCAGGAGAAGATGGAGTGCTTTTATTTGGTTCTGTAGTTTTTCGTCTGTTTCTATCTCTGCACGTGTTTCCAACTTTCTACAAAATAACCACGACTTTCACTGTGAAACACACAATTTCCAGGTACCTTTGTCTCGAAATTTGATTTGTACTGTGAATTCTGTCTGTTACGACAGAATGGTTAAGAGGAGATAACAACAAAGATGCTGATGAGTAAGCATGTGTGAAGTAATATCTATGGTTTGTTCATTTTGTTTCTACATGTTGTGGCTTTGATAGAGTATTAATAGCAATGTTGCTGATTCCCTATAACTGTATCTGTATGGACCCTTTGCATTGTCATAATAACTGAATCTACTTCAAAACATGAGTCTATTAATTTTTTAAAACATGCATTATCTTGAAGTAAAACATTAGTTCTAAAAGTTTATAGGTGTTGATGTACTTTTGCTTAGTACTTGATGGTGTAATTGAGTAACTTCCTCATTGTTCTTCCTCCTCACACACACACTATTATATATACTACAAAAATCTAACTTTATTTTCTAACTTTAAACATATTTTGTTTTCTTATGGCCTCATTCCCGTTTGATTTGACAAGGATTATGATTTTGGGAGAGTTTTTATAAAGGGCTATATATACAGTATTTACACGGAAGTGTCAGGAAGTGCCGGCAATTGCAATTCAATGACTGAGAGATTTGTATTTGCTTTTGACCATCCGGCCTCTGGTAGCTGTGAACACACACTTTTCCGCTGCCCGGTCCGTTGTCCGTGGATCGTGCGCTATTTATCACAATCGCCAAGTATCCCGGAAGAAAAGCGCAGCGGCTTCAAGAACCAAGTTGCGCGGACTTTGTCGCTATTATCGGCTCCTGTCGGACTCTGGCAGTAACATTTGTTGGCCGGTTGCTTTCATCAGGATGGAGTTTTCTGTCTTTCGGTTGATGATCATGTCATGCGGGGTAAGGACAGATGCGCTTATTTCATAGAAGTGCACCGTACTTTCTTTTGGCGAAACGTTTAACCCTCCTGTTATGTACTTTACTGATGAACAGCCTTGATGTTATAAAAAAGTGTCAGAAACCAAAAACTCCCAGAAAACATTGTTTATGTCTCATCATTAACTCCATTACTAACAATTTGAATCAATATTTAGTTCAACGCTGTTCTTTACTGTTCACAGATCATGGTTCAATGAGCATAGGTCATTTGTTTATTAAAAAAAGATCATGTTAAAACTTTTTTTAATGTACACTGAAAAGACCTACTTATAAATTACAATAGTTTTATATGCAATTGATTTTTAAAAACTTTATTTTATATTTTGAATTTTTGTTGTTGTTGTTTATAGAGTGATGTTGATAAATTAAAATGAGACACCTTTTCTGTTCAGGGTCAAATTGACCCGTTTTAAAGTTAACATCTGTTAAGTTTGTGGATTTGTTTGTTTCATTGCAACTATGAGACATAATACACCCCTGTCTCACACTCACACCACACACACACACACACACACACACACACACACACTCTCTCTCACAAACACACACATACGCTCACACCACACACACTCACACTCACACCACACACAAACACACACACACACTCTCACAAACACACACACACACACACACACACACACACACATGCACCCACACACACTCACACACACACATGTACATCTTTGAAGTGTGAGAATGCAGGTGTTGACTTTTGACAGGAACTCCACCCACACTGAGTGGCCACTCAGATGTGTATTTGGAGATGAAGACCTCTGAATTTCAACATTTTTTGATGTGAATGTCTTCAAAGACAAGGTCAAGAGAATGCGTGTGTGTGTGTGAGTATGAGTGTGTGAGTGTGAGACAGGGGTGTATTATGTCTCATAGTTGCAAAGAAACAAACAGTATTTGATCTTTCTGGCTGTTTTTAGCTTCTATTTTGTCTGCCGGGTCAAATTGACCCGAACAGTACCTTTGTAATATAAACATGCAGGGGGGGGGGGTTACAAACATGTGAACCACCAAGTGAAAAAATACTTTTAAGTATTGTTAAACTTTAAAACGGGTCAATTTGACCCTGAACATAACAGGATGCATAGTCAGATGTTTGGGAACTGGTACCTGTTATTCATTGTGTTGTTGTGTGTCTGACTGTGCTGTGCAGAGAAGTAGGGCAGATTATAAATTGGGCGCTGCGTCCACGCCAGGGCCTGTGCCCGTTTTTCCGAGACAGACAGCGCCAAATGGGAGGATAAATACTGAATCCAATTCCATCCAAACACGGAAACCTTGCAGAATAGGAGATAATTGAATCGAGCTATAACTGACAAAATCACGCAGCACAGTAACACGATGTTACAGAATAAAAATGGTGAACTTTAACTGGTCAGCAACTTACGATGTTCTTGTCCACCAATGCACCCACACCACACCTGATCCTCTCCAGCTCTTGGTCCTATCGATGTCCCTGTATCCCTGGTTCTGGTCCATTGGGATCCATCTTCATTCGGCCTTCACAGGGAGCTATGTACCAGGCCACCACTCTGTCCTTCTCATCAACAGTCCCACCGAACAGGTAGCCAAGGACATTGGCAGGTACAGTAGTGAATGGTCACCACAGTCTTATTCAGGCCGTATGTTGGCATCCTTTTAATCCACGACTCAGTTCAAACACATCCAAAGGAAAATATTTAAGGGGGGAGTTAGGAGATACAGTCCACATACAGCTGGTAAAATCAAACAATGGAAGCCCAAGACATGAAAGCATTACTTGAATCTTTGGGCTATTCATCGCCTTTCCTTTGCTTTGACTTATAGTGTTTAGATGTGACTCAGACGGTTTGAAATTTAATCTTGGTACAATCTTGGCAGTGTGTTGGCATTTTAGCTGCATGCAGATGATTCATTTACCTTGTGTCAGTCACTTACACCCAGGCGCCATACTGTACTTTGAGGAAGGGGCGTGGCTGAGCTGGTTCTATAAACTGTGAAACCAGTCCCAGGCTGCAGCAGAAAGCAAAGTGTTTATTTTTTTTCACAATTTACTTCATAACAGTGTTTTTCTGCGGCCCACTTGGAGAGCACCATAATGAAGGTCTGAATTCCATGCTGTAATTAATAAACAGCTGGTGGCTTGTAAGTGTTTAATCTTTCGTTCCTCTCTTCGCATGTTCACCCCCCCCCCCCCCCCCCCCCCCCCCCCCCCCCCCCTCCATTTCCATCCAAACTCCCTTCTATTCTGTCTTCCTTCCAGGGCCATCATGGAGAGGCGGCTGGCAGCCAGCATTAACATTCTCGCCAGGACCTTCACAATGTAAGTCACGTTTGACCCCTATCTTGACCACCCAGGTGACACGCAACCACAAACACTAGCTTAGAAACAACGTCTCTCACATGTGCAGACACTTACACATTTAAATACATAAATGCGTGTGCTCTTTGTTGCCTCCACTGCATAGCTGGTTGCCAAGGAAACTATGAGGTGAATAGGCTCCATCTGAATGCTTTTATGAGTTTTCCCGTCACTAGAAACTTAGTGGCAGTTCAGGCTTCAGAGCAGTGGCATGTTTTCATGCATGGATTATCATTCCTGTTAATGCATAACCACAAATAAACAAGAAGGGAAAATCTCTCTGAGGTTGTAAAGGACAGAGGCAAAACTGAACAGTAAATAAAGCATTAAACCTGTTCACCAAACAGAGGTTTAGTCTAAAAATAAAGGATGTGGCAGGGTGAGGGTGGGGGGCAGTCGAACTGCTGACCCTCTGCCTCACCAATTAAGCTACAGCCGCCCCATTTGCAGTATTTTGATATTCGTCATGCAATCGCTTATTGCTTAATATTGAGTCATAGTTTGTGTTTCACCATCCACAAAGAGCCCCACGTTTAAACTAACTAGGTTTGCGAGGAACCTTTTGGACAATATCACTGTCAGTCACTGTGGTTGTAATAAATGTTTGGTTGAGGTGTAATTATTGTGTTGTGTTGGTAAATACAGGTAAATACAGAACATGTACTGGTACTTTTAGGCCCTACTTATATACAGTACTTTGTGCATAATGCAGTTCTAATGCCTTGTGTTCTCTGCTTCTGTAGGTACTATTGGAAAGGCAAAATCGAGGATGGAAATGAAATTCTGATGGTAACATTTTTGAGAAAAATTCATAGTCTGCACATAACCAAGAGGCATGTGTTAATGCAAAGCTGTAGTGTAAGATGTCATTGCTGTTGCAGCTGGTGAAAACAAAAACCTCCATGATCAAGCAGGTCGTCGATTATGTGAGGTGAGATTTTGCTTTATGTAATATAATGTATGGTTGTTTCAGATCATTACTGTTAAAACCTCTTTAATTCATAAGCTCTGCACCCCACTGTATACATGCATTAATGTTTAATTGCAGTTACTTTCAATTTGGGCCTCATAGTGCGCTTAAACTTTCATTACTTTACCCTGGGTCTCATTAAATAGGGTCTCCAGTCTCCCATTAACACTGTTCTACAGTTCAGTTACATTTTATGAATGAAAAGTTTCATTATCAGCGAATGTAATAAATAATTCGGTGTATTACAGAATTACATTAAGTTTGTGGATGCACTGCTGTTGATTTGGCAACATCGCTTTCAATACACAGTATCCAGACCTCAGGCCATGTTGTGATGATTTAACATTCACCTGATCTCGGTGTAACAACTGGAGGTGTGTTTGGAAACTCTTGGGTGGGTTCATTTTGTCGAGCCGTAGCTGTTCCGAGAAGCCTCACACTACATGTGTAGAGCTAGTCAGTGATTAACTGTTGAAATCAAACACCACGATGTCAGAAAGGAAGAACAAAGGTCCAGGTTAAGACAGACTGGAATTAGTCCATATGTGGGTTTCTGGTTATCTAAACAGATTTTCTGTGACATGTTTTTGTGGGTTCTTTTAAGGTCTGTGCATCCCTACGCAAACCCAGAAGTCCTCAGCTTCAGGGTGGAGGATGGCAGTCTACCTTACATGAAATGGATGGATGAGGCCATTCAGGATGACTGATGCACCATCAGAATTAAAGACGACGTTGGCATGGATTGTGACCGAACAAGGAAACCGAGCCACGTGTGCGAGCTGCTGTTTAAAGGCTTTCGATCGAAGGGTTAGGAAAACAGTCAGCTGAACAAAAGTTCGACACATGACATTTACACAATTTTGTTGTTCTAACCTTTCCATTCTAAATTCCACAATTGCAGTGTGGGGATCGAAGTTTAGTCTTTTAGAAGAGCCATACACCACGGCATAAAAAAGACTTTTGTTTTGCTGCTGGCTGAGAGATACTGTAAGTTAAACTGACCCAATTTGGTTACATGGACCACAAGTGAACTATTTAAGATTGGTGACACTTTGAACACAGTCTGCAGAGAGTGGTCGTAGTGTAAAGTGACACGTGGTCCTGGCTGAAAACAGACACAGTTGTCTTCATCCTCTGATGGTGCGATGATTAAAATGTGCTTCATCGGTTCCACCTACAGCACTGGGAAAGTCGCAATGCAAGGTGCAAGCGGCCAGTTTAAATAAATCCATTGCATCACAACACGAGACTGTGAACATGCTTTTCTAATTCGTGTGATCACAGCTTATGGAAAGTTGCACACGCAAGTCATCACAGCTGCACTGTTGCATTTTTTTTCCCTGCACTGTTGTTGATATCACTTTCACGAGGATCACGAGGGGCTGCAGCCTACAGTATCCCGGCTGTCATAATTCTAAGAATTTTCTGCGATATTAATCATTAGGAGCAACTCAGGTTCTTATGTGGCTTTTACTAAATTAATTAGACATAAGGCACACGATCAAAAAACATAAGCTCCTTATGAGGAGTATTATTGTATGCCTCTAAATGTTTTGCTATATAGTTAAATACGGTAGCTCTGCTAGTTAGAGAACGGCATATCACTGGTTATAGACAACGTGCCAGCACTGTGTGCTTACCACATTAAACAAAAATTCTCACTAAGCCTGAGTCTGCAGATTGTGTGTCCAGGGTGAAACCCCAACAAAGAAACTGCAGACCTGGTTTAGTTGGGTTATGTACATTGTGGAGCCAGAATAATCCCTCGCCTCAGAGATCGGCCATTTGGGGGCTGTCAATGTTTAAACCAAATGTATGTCATCGACACGTGCGCCCACAGTGATGGGAATGGGGTGTACGACATATGTTCACATATGTGTACAGGTTCTTGTGTGAGTAGTTATGGCTGCCTGGAGCCAGATGAAAAAATAATCGAGCACGCTGCAATTTGATCTCACGTTCACTAGATGGTGGTGTTTTAATATATATGAAACACATTTGCTGTATCACATTGGAATAATCACTTTGTCGGACAATAAAATAAAGACACAACTTGCTAATTTCTCCACAATATACAGTTGTCCTTAGTTGAGGAGCAGCCTATGTTTCGCTATTCCCCCTTTTTTGTCTCTCACAACTCCTCCTGTGAATGAAGTGTTTGAGTGTTTCATTTCTCCATTGTACAATAAGGTCTACAGCCCTGGTAAGTCAGTTAATTCAGGCTGCAGACAGACAGCATTGTGTGTGAGTAGAGGCAAATAACTTTTAGTTTTAGACACAGTGACGATAATAAATGACCGTTGCAAAGGGTCTCAAATGTTTAATAAAGGAGAGATTTAACTTAGTTTCTCGTTAAGGTTTATTGAGTGAAAATTGTGTAAACAAAGAGACATATGGTCCGTTCTTCTTTCTTCTTGTGTGTCATTATAATCTCGGTGGGATGCAGAGCTAGGAATATGATAATTAAGAAACAGACGCCGATAACACGCTCCCACTGAGCAATTCAATAAACGGAGGATAATCACGCACACACAAATCTGATCGAGTGAGGCAAGAACACTGAGCCAGCATTGGATTTTTAATAAATATTGTGTGGGTGTGTGTGTATATGGCACTACATTTTACAAATAAACACTAACATAGAAATATGTGACAGCAGCAGCTAAATTATATATTCTTCATTTTATACTGTGCACATAAATAATGTGCACAATTACGGACAATTTATATCCTTGCTCACTCCCACAAAACTGGCATCAAAGCTTGACGTGATGCTTTATACACACCGTTATAGGCTTTAATTTATTACCGGAAATGTAATTTCTTTTTAGATGTTTTAGGCAAAAAATGTTGGGGTTGCTATGTTGTGGAAAATACCCCTGCAGGATCAAACTTGCGGTTTTGCTCACTCTTTAATTCATTAGGGAGACCGCTCTAATGGACTCTTTGAACACTTATCCTCTGGAATAGGCCTGCAGGGCATGTGGACCCGAATCCATTTGTAACACATGAACATTTATAACTGCAGGCATAAGGGACCACGATAAACCATTTTATTAATGATTTATTTATTCATGAATTGCCCCCAGTTTTACCAACATTGATTGCAACATTACAAATTGCTCTTTCATCTCCCACAACGCACCCTATGAACATCACGTCCATTCAGGAAACCTCGTCGCCTGTTCAGGTTATATTGCTCTGTTTTTATGAAGACATTTGTCTTCATAAATCATCTGACACCAACCAAATTGACCTGGTAATCCTGTCAGTGCAGCACTCTGTCATCCTCACGAGTGGATAAAAATCGGGAGGAGGATTACAATGGATGAACAACAACAACTGTAACAACCCAGAGGTCAACAAGGTGGAGGAAGAGGAGCAGAGAGGAGTCAGACATTTCCCGAGGACCCCTGGGAAAAGCAGCTCGGCTCAAACATACAACATGCTTTTTCAAATTTGCAGTATATTTAGCAATTGTGTGTCATTGATATTGTTACTGACATTTGTGCTTCCACGTCCACTGTATGTGTAAGACGCCTGGATCACAATGTGTGGATCTGAAGTGTTGTTAACATTGTGGCTAACTAGTTTAAGCTACAGCTACAAATGTCATCCTGGCATAGTAAACAATCCACTTTGCTGAAGGGTCCCAACTAGTTCCTCTAGACTAAAAATAGTTTTGTTCAAGCCGAAGTGCAACTTCCAGATCTGCTTCCATTTGCAGGTGATCTACTTCACTTTCTACGTGGCTGAATATTTTTCAATTTTAGGTCACATTTCAAATAGTTGGAGCTTTTTTAAAACCTATGAATGAACTCATAACGAAAGCAGCGACGTTTACTTTGCTCTTTAGATGGAGGAAGATGAGCTTTACAGGAATTGGTTGAGGCGTCTGATGTCCCATCCTCACACTACATTAGAATCCTGATGTATGAAAAATACAGCACCAGGCCCAATAAGAGAGTCGATCAGAGGAACCTTTAGCCAGAGGGGACACAGTGGAGGGTGACCAGACCTTTGAAGATGTAAAGCTTGAAAAACTCACATTGGATAAAGTGACAAAGTTGAAGTGAAACAAACATATGCATATTGACATCCCTGTTATCAGACCAAGATCGTTACAGTCTTTAGAAACAAGGTGCATTCCTGGCATTTTCCTAAATGGCCCCTGTTCCAATACTTCAAAAAACTAATAAAATAACAACACAACTAAGATGAAGGGCACTAAATAATATCTTTTTCATTAATAAGGCAATACTTATAAAAGCTTCAAGTTTGACAGGTGCAAAGTAAATACTATGTTACATTTTTATTCCAATACAACTCAAAAAGAAATCTTGTACAATGTATTCCATTACATTTATTTGACGGCTTTAGTTATTAGAGTTATTAGATGTATGTACTATATATAATTATCAAAAAAGTGCTTTATCGTTATGTATCAGGTACCTCGGTACATAAAGCATTTAAAGTCTGTTCCATCTTTACCAGCTGGTATTTTGTTCTAGACCAAATCTCTTATGTAACTCAGAGTTTTGAACTCTTTTCTTTTTTTTTCTTTCAATAATTTGCCCAGACATTTGTCATAATTTTCACCTTTGGATGTTTTTGGACTAGACTTTACGACATTTATTCCTAAATGTAAAGTTTAGTTTAAACCGGAAAGTTTAAGGAAAAGGCTGAAAGTTTGGATGTAGCAGTTCATGCCCTCACACGTCTCAGTTTCAATGCATTATAGACATGAGCTGAAAAATGAAGAATGTTCCAGCTGTCTCCCTGTTACACCTATAGGTGTCTCCTACTATATACTGTAAGTACAAATGTCTCTCCATCAGCGGGGCCAGAGAGACCCATTCTGCCTACTGATGTATTTGGCATCAGGTTATACAAGTTGTTCACCAGAGGACTAAATATTTTAATCAGCAGCTCCAGGATTGAAGTGAGGATCACATCCGGTGGTAGCTACGGACTGTGGTGGGTTTTGGTAACTTTGCCCGTTGCCATCTAAGGGTTTGAATCGTGTGGAAGAACATTCTTGTTTATCTTAACAAGCATAACGTTAAGAATCAAACTCAGATTTTACTCTTCTTAGTTGCACTTGTTCCACTTTGTGTCATGAAAGCTTTAATAGTGTGCAAGAATTCACTAAGTAAGATTTTAGTTTAATGGAAACTTGCCTTGCTTGTTATTTTGGAGGGCAGGGAAGAGTAATGGCTCACTGGATGACCCTACACTAAAGGTGATTGCTTTTTCCTCTCTTCACCACTTTCTTTTCCTCTTCTTAAACCCTTGTCCCTCAATTGATCCCTCCCCTCCACCTCCTCATGCTCCTCCCATCTCCCTGTACCTCATAAATCCCCAACTGCAGTACATGTGCTTTGTGTAAGTGACATCCCCACACACAGAAAATGAGACAGAAAGAAATTGAAACTGGAGACACTCGTGCTGCTAATAAGCTCATTTCTTCTCTGACACCTTCCTCCCGGCTCTGTTGCACACTCACTTGCTTGCTCGCTCCCTGATCTGCTACGCGGGACTCCGTCATCAAAACACACTGGGAGGCACGCTGGCTGGCTCCCTCTGTAGCTTGTGGACACACATACACACAGTGTTACACTGAAGCCAGCATTCAAGATGCAGCAGCGAGAAAGAATCTCCTCTGATTCCCTGTCAGGTAAATGCAAATGGAAGTGTATCTCTGTCATCGCTCACTTTTTCTGCATCATTATTCATCTTGTTTCCCTTTTTGCTGTCACTGTTATTTTTCTCGTTTCCCTGGCATCTCTTACCCATGTTTCTCTGTCCCTCTCTCTTTATCTCTGTATCCATCTGTCTTTTTTCTTTTTCTCTCATATCTATGCCCTTCAGTACAAGTGTTTTGCAGTAATAGGTGATAGCAATGATGATTGTTAGTGTAGAAAAACAGGAGGCGTACCTTTTTCCATATGCCAGTGCTGGAACAATTAAAGTCGCTCCTTCTAGTCCGACTGCCTTCCATCCAAAGCCCAGCTGTGAAAGTACATATGGGCTAGAGAATATTGCATTCTCATGACCTAGATACAATAAATGGCAGGCACCACTTTAGCTTGGATCTCCTTGTGTTAAGTATTTTATGGTTGATTTTTCGAACAGAGCATTGATTTGAATGGAACTTTTTAAGAGATCCAATCAGTTGCTTGGTTTGTTAAACAGTGCAAAGCCTGTTTACTTGTCCTGTGGACGCTGATCCTGCTGGGGAAAGCACACTATGCACCCTCACCTTTTGTTAGCTTTTAAATTGTTTGATTAGACAAAAGAGAACCACGGGAACCGAATGTTAACCTGGAGCTAAAGTTCCCTTGTTGTTCTGGTATCAATTGATTTACAGTAGCTGAATGTCCGGCTGTCATGAATTACAAAGGAGAACGGTGTTAGGAGCCTTTTCTTCATTGTGCAGCAGAGAACACATTAAGGCCATTCATTCGAGAGTTTGTCACAAGTACAAAAGTTGCAGGGCAACAGAATAATCACATTTTGTGTTTTGTGGATTTTTGCCCTCTTCATTCAAAAGTAAACTGTAAACAAGTAAACTGCTGCCTGATGTGCTACTGATGTCACTATGCATTTCCTTATGTCTTTACAAAGGTGAAAACTGGAGGATCTGAAAAACCATATAACCACTGTACTTGCAAAAGCCATATAATGACACTTTTCTGCAATTAACTTCAATGTGATCATATCATCTTTCGGGTGTCTGTTCACTCCCATCTTCGTAATGTGGTTAGTCTGAAACAGTATCACATTTGCAAACTTATTTTAGTTAATTTGGGCAGGATCTTCTGTATAGACCACAAGTTATTGTTTATTATTGTTTGTTCTGGTGCCATTTTATTGTGAATCTTTTGCCGTTCAGACCAAAATGTCCTGCCCACCCAAACTAAACCACAATGTGTGTTAGATTTTCTTAGCGACAGGTCACTAAAACTGATTTGTGAGCACAAATGCATAAATAGATAATGCTGACGGAGACGCATTTGTATGTCAAATGATTAGTTCAGGTCAGATGCACTTAAATAACAATTAGTTTTCATCCACTGTGTTCCCGAAACATTTTGACTAAGTAATGAGTTTTAAATGTGACTGTACAAGCGCAGCGTCAATTGGAGGAAGACAAAAACCCAACGTTGTTGTGGCTGCCAACAGCTCAATTTATGCTTTACTGACACGTCACGACACCTACACCTGACACTCGTCACCTGTTGGGTTCAGGCTCCCAGGTGAACTTATTATCAGTACATCCTCGGTTTAAATCACGTCATTGTTGCTGCACTAAATCTGTGAGCAAACCACCAGCAAACAAGGCAGCAGCACAGCTCTGATTGTGGATGCACTGCTTGATTCACGAGCCTCTCAGATGGATGCCTGTTCTTAGTAGTGCAACCTCAGCATGGAGGAGAAAAAATAATTTACCCTTAAGTGTGTTGCATTGACCTGCAGCTGGTGGCAAGGAGGATAATAGTGAGGAATCTGAAGCTTCACTAGCAGTTAAATGTGAGAAGGGTGTAAACCATCAATAAAATTATTAATAAAAATTATTATTATTATTATTATTATGTAACACAGTAAAGGTAACAAAATATGCACTCTCAGCTTTTTGATGTTGCATTTCTGCTGCACGTGACTGCGTTTCCTTTCTGATGACAATACATTTTCTTAATGCCTTGGCACAGTTTCTACAACAGTTTGAATGTGCAAACACTTAAAGAGCCAAGCTGCACTGAAGAGGACTGGCAACAATCATTTCCTGAACATGCATTGCATTTTCCTAGAAGAATGACTGACACACACACACATGCTCATTTGTTGTACCTTGTAGTTTTTGTAAGTGGGTCTCAAGGTGAACTTTTACGTTTGGCAAACCCATTTTATTCTGACACATCAAGCCCACATTTCACCAACAGGCAAATTAATAAAAGTGAACTGCTGCAGGGCGGATTTCTATTTTTGTGTGATCTAGTCAGAAATGCTCATTTCATAAAAAACTTGAAATGTGTATCACATTGTTTAGAAAAGCTGTCGGGCATTTTACGCCACAACAATCACAAAACGGTCCATAAAATCCTGGAATGACTTGTCATTGCTTGGCTAAACTTCCGATGAAGAGATGAGTTGAAGAATCTGACGTGTGACAGCTGGTCATAGACTTCCATGCACTATGTTATGAGATATGATCATCTCCTTTCTGACAGCGGGTCAGACAGAGACACTTTCATCAGAGAGCTCGCAGTCTGGGTCGGTTTGTGTGCAACAAAAACTGTGTTGCACTGCCTACATGACCAACACCCATCACCTAAGAGAGACAACTACCCAAAGTAAATGTATTGGGAGTTCACAGCCACAAGCCTACAAATGTGAAATGAAAGCTTTTCGTATCTGATCTGTATTATTATTCAGGCATTATCCTTTTTAATTGTCTCCTGGCTGACAGTTTACATTTTTATAACTCTTTTTGGAGTTGTCCTTGCACCAAGTGCATTTTTAATCAGGCTGTGCATTCACAGCAACACAGAGACACTTGCCGACACTTTTTCACATTTAGTTTTCACAGTCCGGCTGTTCTTCAGAGAGCTTAACAAATTTTTGATACGTCGGTTAGCATTGTTCTTACAAACATTATCTCAGCAACAGTTGAGGAAGTAATCAAAATTCAAAAAATAAAAGCATGGGCACTCATTTGTTCAAAAGTGCAGTCAGCTGTCACTCTCACTCAGTGTGTGAGTGTGTGTGTGTGTGTGTGTGTGTGTGTGTGTGTGTGTGTGTGTGTGTGTGTGTGTGTGTGAGAGAGAGAGGCAGACAATGGGCATGTTAGTGAGCCAATCAACCTGACTCAAAACAAGTGTGGCAGCTGTTACAACAGAAGGATAACTCACCCCCTTTTGTTTCCAGACAGGAAAAATAGAGCAATCACATTTTGATGAGCGATAATTGTAATAATAACTTTTTCACAGTGCAGAACTTTGTCCAAAGGAATATCTTTTGCCAGGTTGGAGGACTTGTTGCTAACTTAGTTAGTTAACTTTGTTGCAATTCAAACAAACAAACAAACAAAAAAATGTACACTCCCTTCTTTAGTTTAGACATTTTAAACTATTTTTCTGCTACTTCTTGCAAAGCTGAATTTGTTATAGACAGACATTCAGACAACATGTGCACACAAATCACAGTTGAGGATAATTCACTGTTATATTTGCCAAACATGGACTTCAGTCTCTGCATTTAAATGTACAATAAAAGCAGTGATGCACGAAAACAAACCTCGTGCTTTACAGAATATCTGATTGACTAGACGGTTCCATAACCAGCCTGCCATATTTATCTTTGATAAGTGTCGGACCTTATATTGATTTTATTTTCAACACGTGTTTCCAAAGTCTCTTTATTTCCTAGTGCAGATTTAATGATATGCTGTTCAAATGCAGACAGATTTGGTGAAGGGTGATGAAGCTTGGCACAGATGTGGTAGGGGATCATTAAAGTCAGTCTTTGACACTCAGTTGTCATTAGGCCATGTTCACTCTGAAATCCCTGAAGTTGTCAGTTGCCTGCGTTTTATTCACACCAGTGTCTCCAAGACAACTTCTGTTCTCTGCAAGTGTTGTGACGCTGATTCAGTAGGAGCCTGAACGTGTTCATATGTAGAACACTGATCTTTGATCATTTCCTCAGCTGACTGACGATTGCAACTGGAGATTAAATTTTAATTGATGACCAGAAGCTACAAAACTGCTCAAGCTTCATGTTTGAGTAGCAGCGACCACAGAGACTTTTTCTCTTCTTCAGCTTGCTTCATTGTGACATTGACTGGTTGGTTGACATGTCTCTTCTGGGTTCGTGCCAGTGGTCTTTTCATCCTCCTAGAGCACTTTTAATACTGGCATCTCTTTGTGTCTGTTACTTGACAGCTGTGATTCAGTGTGACCCTCCAGGCCGCACGTGTGAATGAGTGGCTCTCACTGGCAGTGTTAAATCCTCCAGAGTGATGCTGCTGGTGAAATCACGTCTCAACTCCCGTCTAGATAAAATTGACAAAATCATGTTCATTTGTGTTTATGCGTCATTTTCTGTCTCATACTCCTCAAGCTGTGATTGGTGGCAGTCAACAGCTGAAGGCACCGGGAAAGCTCATGGCATTTATTTGCTCGCATGGCATTTCCGGAAAGCTCTGAGAGGAAGTTCAATCACAGTCCCTGCATGTGGTCTGACCTTGTGGTCTTTTCAGCGCTGCTTTGTATGACTAAAAAACAAAATGAAGCTTCCCATGAGCGGCGCAGCAAATCCAGGGGCTCAGGGCTGCGTCCGAGCCTCCTGGCGGCAGGCAGGATTTCTGATTTTATATTTCAATGCATGCTTGAATGCACATCAAAAAGCTATGTTGTTCTGTCACTTTTTCCCAATCTAGTTGCTATATCTTCGTGGCCCTGTTACTGCCATTGCATGAAATTATTTTTTGAAATAATTACAAAAAAGTGACAGTTGTACTCTGTGTTCAAAGTCATTTAAATTATTATTAAGCATGCCACTTGTGAGCTAGTGAGAATGGGGATTTAGGATTTAAATTTCAGGAGACTGTTTGAATATAGCAGCAAAAAAATTAGGCTTGTTTAGGATTATAACATGCTTATCCTGAGCTTGGCATCAAGTCAGCACTCACTCAGTCTACGAGGTCCACTCAAGCTACTGTTGTATATTTTTCATCGGTGGCAGCAAAATTATTGGGGTAACTAATAAGATGACAGCTGTGCTGTGGCAGGGTGCAAGAACAGACCACCGGGACATAGCTCTGAGATAGCAGGGATGTACCCTCAGCAGAGGCAAACAAAGCTAATTCCTGGGGCCCCACAAAAAATGAAGGGGAGGGATTACTGACAATGTTTGAAAAATGGCCACTCAGATGGGCACAATTTGCAATAATTTCTGTAAACTCTTTTAAACCTCCCATTTTAGACCCCAGCTGCCCCAATAAACCCCTAAGAGGAGCTCTCTCCATCGAATGGGGGGCCTTGATAGGCTTCCGGGGCCCCCGAGGAGCCTGGGAATAAAAGAGTTTACAGTTCCACCAGAAAGACCCGGTTGCTTATGCATAATTCTTCTCAGCAACCTCTATCTTACTGAATTTGTGTGGTACCCAAAATATAACAAATAAAACCTAAAATATCTACAAATGCGTATGTTTTTAACAGTTTTCCTAAGATTACACTTCAACAAGGAAGCCTACATACTGTCTTACAGCTTCTGTGTTTGTGCTTCACTCCAAAATCTATGGTCGATCACATCCTCGCTCCAATTTTTTCTCTCGCTTACTCTACATTGTTACCGGAACAGAAAGGGAGGTTTTAGCCAAAGCATTTGTCAGGCATCTCTGCCAACTTTAAAGTATCGATCTGATACCATTAGTGCCTTTTATATTTATTCTATCAATACCTGACGAAAGGGCTCTAGAGCAGCTGGTGAAATATGAGGCAGGGGGAAAGAAATGCTAATATTGTGCAGTTATTGATCTCAGCCAGCCACTAATATGTAAAACATAGGAAAGAGCAGTACGGCGAGTAAATGCATATATAATGTGTCCATGCTTGTCATCTAGGCTGGAAAATGTTGGTGTTATCTGATTGGAACATTTATTATCTTTAACAAACAGAGTGAAACACTCTCATCCATTACATTGGGCTTTCACAAACACGTCAGTGCACTCATACGCAAATCCAGTAACTGCATATTCCGTTGTCTCGTTTTGCTGCTATTCATTTGAGCGTCAGTAAAATGTCGATTGCTCTTGATTTTGTACCTGCTCGACACTCAAAGGCAACACGTGCAAAGAGGGCAGAATGGCGTGTAACACAGTCATGTCCTCGACCATATAATCTCTTTTCTTTAGGTTTGAATTTAGAGGTACTTTTTTTTAAACTGGTATTTCTCCTGGTCTCTGTTAGAGAAAGATAAAAAACATGAGATGGCCAGACTAACAGAACTATAAGAATGCTGCAGAGATGCACTTCAGTTCTAAAGCTCTAGTGAGGTGTCAGTCACACATCACAACTTTCAGGAGACGTTAGACTTCAAACACCCCACCGTTCTGAATCATCTTCTGCAGCATTGATTTCAGTGTTGGGCTGCCAAATCAGTTTCAGTACGATCCCGCTGATCGACGATAGATGTCAGTAGCCATTTTAAAAAAGGAAATTCGTGGACGCTTTCGTGCAGGAAGAAGCGAGCTAATCATGTCTGAACGGCGCGCGCTGGACTGCTGCCTTCGCAGTGTTCGAGTCTCTTTATGGCCGTGTTAACAGGTGAGAGGGCCAAAAAAATAAAAAAATACCGGCAAATATATGCATTTAAATGTCCCGTTAATGTGCAGCATCAGAAAATACAAAAAATAAAATGAAAGTGGCTCATTTAAGCTAACATGCTAAGTTCTTTGGTTATAAGTTACTGTATAACTTACACAACTGCGTTATTTATTTTTACCTAGACTGTAGTTTTATATTTAAGTGTAAGTGTGATAACGTTTCAAACAAATACTATATGATAACATAAGCTGTTACAAAAATCATGTTTTGGCTTTCTATAAATGCAACTTAAGTTAGCTCTGAAAATAATAGCTAACTAGTTTGTAGGCTACCTCCCTTTTTAAAAATTATTAATATTTTATATTATATAATTTAATTCTGGCATTCCAAATTACAGTATCCGTACAAATGTTTTAAACGAGCTTTTGGTTATTGAAACAGCTGCCAGGAAATTTCGACGCAGATTTCTACTAAATGTTACATACTGTATTTTTATTTAGCTTTTAAGTGAACGGTTACCTGTTACCTAGACGAGACAATGGCGATGCAAAGTACCTACAGTACAGAAAAGCAAATACTGCCAGTACTAGTCCAGGTTAACTGTAGGAATGCTGCTGTGTGCTCTTTAACTTTTTGCTTTGATGAGATGTTGATCGTGTTTGGTACAAAGATGTATTGAGATGAGGTAGAAAATGTGTTGTTAAATGAGAAGCCAGAGTGCAGACACCACACATCCATTCACTGCATACTGTGCCATATTCATATCCGGTTAATGCGACGCTAATTTAGGGATCATGCATATTGTGTGGTTTAGCAGCAAAAACTTTTAAAGTAACAAAATGCTTTCAGGAGTATCTCTAAGGCTCACCTGTGTAAGAAAATAGCACAGTTTCCCTCCTGCCTATTTAATGTCTGGAAAAGATGGCCAAATTATTAATGCTGTTTTTCTTACCTGGCCATCTGGTACCTATCAAACAAATTCCCCAGACTGGCTTCAGCTGCAAGTTCCAAAAGTGAATGCAGACTGTCTACTTTGAGATATTCTGCCCTTTTTTTTTGGCTTCTGAAATACCATACACCGTAGATACTGAGGCTTAAGACTTGGGTGTCTCTAAATAGTTTTACAGACTCAGTTAATCTCGGCTGTGCATGTTTTGCACATAATCTTCCCGCCTATGATCATTTAATCACAAGTGTTGCGCATGCCTAAAGTAATCCTTACCTTTATTGAGCCATAGTATTTCATTTTTAGTATGTATTTAATGCTGTAATGTTGTAACCTTTGGATAATTGCTGAAGAATGCTCCTCAAGGCCTACATGTACCTTTTTGTGAGTTTGTGCATACGAACCTATCCTGCTACCTCAGTTAACAATGTCTGCCAAATATTATTTACCAATAGAATGTACCTGTCTTACACCTGATCAGTAAACCAGCAAGGCCATAAAAATCTGTGTAATTCATATCACATCAGCAAGTGGTCCTTGGGTCTCGAAGTCAAGCAGAGTCATAAGTTCTGTTGGTGACCTGCCTTAGAACTGTATTGCAAAATTCCACTGTAGTTTTTTTTCTGGCATGGTCTTGTCCGTGATTCGTGTTATTTATTTTAAACCCTACTCCGTTGTAGTAGATACCCAAGTGCTATGTTGCCAGAGAGTCTTACCCCTGTTGCGTTATTGATGTAAATTAAGCTGGGCATACTGCACCAAACACTACTGCCTCAGATGAAAAACTTCTTCATTTCTGTGTTACTTGCCATTTTCTCTTATGTCAGCTTCACTTTCAAAGCCTGTGTATAATTTAATCAACACTAGGATTAAATACCTGTCATGAAAGAAGCTCCTCTAACTGAAAAACCATGTGCATGACCTGCTCCTGTCCACACTGTGATGGGAGCAGTGTGTAAGCTGATCAGAGAGATGCAATATGCTGTAGCTGTATCCACGTGTGTGTGTGTTTATGCATTAATGTGTCTGGTGACATAGTCTGTAATGGCACGGTGATGAGGCTGCCTGGGATATGACGCAGTTGCTAAGAGAAAAATGATCAAAGAGACATGGCTGACAACATTGTGACAGCCTTAGAGTTTATGTATGCATTATGGGCTTTTTGACAATCAAGCCCAAAGTGCAGGAGGTCTAATTCCACGATGTTCTAACTGAGATAATTAAAAAATATGTGATAGAAAATGTCAGTGCATTTTATGAATAATAAAGCCCTCAGAGCATTGAAAATTCGTTTGAGAAACTGTGCATGACTGAAGAGTTTTCCATTTTTACATTTCTGAGAACAGAGATGAAAACCTCCTGTTTCAAAGCCACCACAAGCACAAATACTTTGGAATGAACTGTATAAAATAAGCCCGAATGTCTGTCTGACTAATTATATCAGTATACCCCTATATTTCCATGTTTTCCCAGTTACTGTGATTCAGATATAGTAGTGTGGTATGTTTTGTATGAAAAAAGCCACTGCAGCTCCATGTAGGGAATAGGAATATGGGCTACCCTGCTATGCACCATCACAACAGCACACTCTGACCCATATACTTCACTTAGTAGCCTCTAGCCTAACTACACACAAACAATACAGTTCAAAAAAGATGCACCAGCAGGTGATCTAAATCTTCACAGAGACGATGAAGTGGATGTCTAGAGTTTAGCCAGCAGAAATCTCTTTGCTTACTGCATACAGTGTAACCAGAGAATACCTGAGATTCAATGAAGAGCTTGTTTCAAATAACATATTTCTAGTGAATCTCTTCGATTATCATCCATGTTAATTAATGTGGTCACTGTAACATATGTGTGAGAATTGCTAGACTGCATTTCCACTGTGGCAAAAGCTTATGTATTTCTTTTCTGAGATTTGTCACCTCATGTCTCAGTTGTTTTCTTTTTATCCGATCTTTACCTGAATGAAAGCAGAGAGCTTTTTGTAGTCATTACCCTCCACTGGCATTTGTAACTAGGAAAACTTTTTGAACATTGAACGTTGAAAATGGTTCCCTTTTGACTTAAAATCTTTCTATTGGCTTTACAAATCATATATTTTGCTTGTCAATGTGTTTCTTTCCCTTGTCTTCTCTAGATGTACGGTGTCCACCAAGACACTGGATGTCACGTGGTCACTCCTATGAAGAGCAAACTGTGTGGAACCAAAAGTACTGTGTAGTTGCTGACTGCCAGGTGCTGCTTCTGAATGAGGAGGAGGTGGTAAGAGCACAGAGTACATTCTCTTGTCTGTCATGTCCCACTGTGTTACCAGTGTGTTTTCCTTTATCCTCTCATGTTCATTTTTTGCTCTCCTTGACAATTTTATATAATCTTCTCCTATTTTGTAGCTCTATTCCAACCACACTAAAGTATTTCTCTGTATGCAGCATATTTAATGACAGCTCTTACATTCGTGTAAAACATTTTAAATTGTGACATTTTATTTGGGTCATCAGTTGCTGTTATGTGTTTCTTTAAGTGTAAAGTAAGTTTCCCTTTTCAGCCTGTGCCTTGTTTGCTTCACACTGCTAGGGATGGGATGTTGTAGGGCCCCTTATTAATCTGCTGTCTCTACTCTGTAACAGCAACATAGAGCACACTATGGGGAAACCCAAGCTCTTGGCTGAATGATTGGTTGTGTGAAAATTCATTCTATGTATAAATCCATCCCTTAGTGGACACCAACAGGTTATGTAGAGCAAACGGGTATCTCAAACTGGCTCTCTACCTGTCATGTTTCATTTTAATGCCACACTGGTTTATGCACGTTTTTCCTATAAAATTAAAAGCCCTGATGTTAGGAACCTATCAGGAATCACCAGGGTGATTGAAATAACATTGTTCTATTTGCCTTATCCTGTTGTTGATTTGTCTGCACTAACATTTACAGCCTCTACATATCCTACTCTGGTATCCCACTCTCCTACTGGTTAAATGTTTTTTCTTTAGACTCATATATATATATATATATATATATATATATATATATATATATATATATATATATATATATATATATATATATATATATATATATATATATATATATATATATATATATATATATATATATATATATATATATATATATATATATATATATATATATATATATATATATATATATATATATATATATATATATATGGAGAATGTATAACAATGCATACATGTATATTTTGGACACAAGGATAACCTGATTAGGTTTTGGTAATGAAAGGTCGAGTGCAAGGTCACGAATGCCTTGAGAGAATTTTTTTTTCTTGCTGATGGCAACCCTTGAAGTCCCCACCGCAGAGCACAGACTGCTGAAATATCTGAAGAAAAACAGCCTGTCCCTATCTGAAGAGGGCTTCAGTGTTCTGAGTCCAGCCTGGTTTGAATTGATTTGGACCTCACTGTACCTGTTGAAGTCACAGCTCTTCAATTCCACTTTGGTATCATAGTTGGAAAAAGTAAACAGCAAACACAGATGGCAATGCAGTGCTCCCAATTTATATTAATCATATTAAATAATGATTGACTTATTATAGATAACAATTGCAGATTATGTATACTTTAAAGAAAAAGAAGAAAAGACTTGATCGATCACTGTCAGGAGGATAGCTGACTGTTGGTGTGTGGAGCTACCTTAGGTAATACCATGCATGCTTCTTCCAAACTTAAACCTGAGCCAGTGGAAGCTGCTTACAAAGGCTGGTCTATTGCTTCTGCATGCCATCCTTGGTAATATTGGTGCAAATAGCTCATGAAAACTAATTTGTCTGGTGCTCCTCTTAGTTGTTGTAGTATCTTGTACAAGAGCACATGATTAATTAACAGTTAATCTCACTGGTGCTCAAACATAAGGGCACTGTTTCAGAGTCACGAAAACCCTCAGATAAGGCATTGATATTGGCTTGCCAAACCTTTTTACATACCAGCATGACCACTTGAAGTGGAGAGAAAAGTGTGGCGTTATTTTTCCTCTGTCTGCAATTACTGAGGTATGGCATGTTGAAATAGAACCATAATTGTGGGAAAGAATTATTTCAGTCGACCCGCTGGCTGCCATTCCCCTACAGTGCTTTTTGTTTAACCGCGACAATGAACAACAGCTTTTAAATGAATTCATTTGAGACCTAAACTCTGAAAGGGTCATTGCTGGATTCTGTGTTATATCATTAAACTCCAGGTTAAAATGATGATACATTCTTATAATGGCTTGGTCCAGATGAGCGTGGGATGATATGGTGTAGAATATGTGTTGAATGTGTTTTTTTGTTTTTTGTTTTTTTTTAATCTATAGGTTATATATTTAATATTACACTGTATCTTATATAAATAAATAAAAATGTATTTTCCATTTTCCAACACTGTATTGTCCTGTGTACTCAATAAATCTATTAACACCAGAATGAACTAAAATGCAAGAATCTGAGGAAAGAAAAATCAATGTGTATAGCAAGCTGCTAAGAGCCGTTCACAAATGTTTTGATATATTGTTGGCTGGGAAGGAGTTTTGGCTTTAGGGGTTTTGGTAAACTGTCACTTTTCTTCTTATCCCTCTTTTTCATTTGTTCATCTGTATTTATTTTTCACTTGATTCTACCATCATCATGTTTTTTCTGATCAGTAGTGCCTGTCCATCGTTTTCTTCCATACACCAATTATTCCCCTTTACTCTTTAACATTGATATAAATGAAGATAAACTGTGATACAGAGGGAACAACTAATGCTGACTTTAAAGCCAGAATGATGCTTCTCTAATTGTAAGACAGTTTTACACATGGAGAGGGAGCCAGAAAGGAGGAATAGTGACACAGACTGAAAGCAGATGTGTTTGTAGTTCTGCACTTTGACTGTGTCCTTTTTTTTTTCTACTAATATTTATTATATATTTAAAATTTTAGATATATGAATCCAGGTGATGCTTATCTATCTATGCTTATAAATTACCACAACTTAATATTTGCATAAGTGGGATTATCCATTCATCCCTTATCTTAACCACTTCTCTTGTTCAGGGTCACGGGGGGCTTGAACCTGCCCTACCTTTCATTAGGTGAGAGGCGGGGTACATCAGCCTGTCTCAGGTCACCAGCCAATCAAACATGGGGAGAACATTCAAACTCTACACTGAAAAGCCGCATGTTGGCGGGTAGATTTAATTCAGGGACCTACTACCTGTGAGGCAGCCTCGCTAACCCACTTCACCAACATGCTGCCCATATCATTATGAAATAAATTTTACGCAAAAGCCACAGAATGCACAGCAGTCTCGGCTGAACAGTACACTGTTGTTTACAGTATCTCCCAGTCATTGCACATTGTTGCAGCTCATCTTGCTTAGTCATAGCTCAGACCACCAGTCATTACTACGTCAGAGATGGTGTCAGTGAGAACTGTCCCTAAACCCGGGTCTCATGAGACAAGTAAAGCGGCGCCTTGCAGAGGGGATGGGAGAGAAACAGAATGATGAACAGATGGACATGGAAAGAAGGAAGGGAGAAACAAGACAGACAGGGTGCTGCATTGAGTTTAGAGGTGTGAGGATGTTCGATAAGCCATTATCACTCCTCTTGGAGGACATCAAGCCCTTTCCCTTGTTCTTTCACTCACCGCATTCTCACCACAGCCATCCTTCTTCCTTTGTCTGTTTTATCTATTGAAACATTTGCTATGCAAGTTATAGCAAGATATGGGCTGACACAGACTGATGTGCTCCTAATGCCTGTTCTGTTTTGTCTAGTGACTCAAGCTTTATCTGGGCCACTACAGCTTTTGTGTGCTATTGGCCCAACCCAGCATTAGATATGGTAATTAGAATAACCCCAACAATTTAGATAAGGAGCCTCTGTGTTTATTGTGTGTGGATTTGTTACAACCGCAATTATTCTTAGATTTTTTTCTTCTATTCTTTATTGGTGCCTACTTTGCATCTGTGCCGTTTGTTGAATTTTTTTCACCGTGTTATTTGTCTTGAATCTGTAACTCTACATCTCTGTGGGCTCATTTCTTTGCCTTTCTCAGCAGATCCATGCCTTGTTTTTGCAGGAGAGGCGCCCTGCATCATGCAAGACCCATCTTCTGCGACGTACCATCAGCGTACCAGTGGAAACACAGTTTCCAGAGTTCCACAGCCAGCTGTCCACGGAGAGTGGTAAGTAGCTCGAGGACATAACCTCTTTAGTGATCAGGACACATCAGCATCACCATGCACATCTGGAAATAATTGTTTTTTTTTGTTGTTGTTGTTTTTGTGGAGAAAATATATTAAAATAATTAATCATGATCAGAAATGTAACAATTATCAAACAATTAACACTGTAAAAAGATTTTGGTGACTTTTTAAAATTTTGCGTAAATATAGCAAATATATACAGATTAATTTCTATAGGCCATATGGGCAGAAATCCTTTTTTTCTCCCCAGCATAAACCTTGCATTACTCTCATGCATGGAAGAGCCTTTGAACACACTGTTACTTTTATTGTACTTCATGTCCACTAGATGGCGAGCTTGCTGTTTCATAAGGCTTCACTGCATTTCTCATGCAATGTAATGCTTGTATATGCCATTATATGTTCTCTGTCTATGGCCAAGACTGCTCCTCACTAAAAACGTTGGGTGTGTCTATGAGAAAGAAAACAGAAAATGTAGTCAAAATGGGACACTCGGTGGTCAGTAAGGGGTTGAGAGGTTTGACATTCAAGCATTTGTATCCCATGGTTACTGTTGCTAAGATGTTGGCTGGCATGCACCCTAACATGACCCACCTTTAAATGAGTGCATACTAAATGCTTTTTTTGTTGTTGTTTTGTTTGCAATTTTCCACACCTGTCTGTTTGAGGAAGTGAGTCTGAGTTGGTTGCTTGGTACAGTGACATCTGCAGGTTTACAAACCATGGACCATTAGAGGGATCCATTTATTTTAGGGTTAGCAATAATAATATAGCGTTAAAACATATATGTATTTATTCACTGCAAACTTGTTTTAAAGCATCGTAACCATTGATAAAACTTAGTTCTCATTCAAGTGTCTTTTTATTTACATTTGTGTGGTCAGCTCAAATACTTTAAATGCCATTTTTTTATATAATATTGCTTACTCTCTATTTTATTCTTTTGTTATTTGAAAATTCAGTTTTTTTTTCTCATGCCCTTTACATTTCAAGCAAGGTCACATTCTTAGTGGTAGTTACACAGAATTCTTATCATAGCACATATTTGGCATTATTAGTGGCAACTATGTGCTAATCAGTGGGCTGACATGGTGACGCATTGTTATACTGGTTTTGTACAATATGATTACTCCAGGTTGATTTTGTTTATTTGAGAAAAGACAGAAGCTAAAAGAAACAACACAGCTAGTTTACTAATTACAGAACACCTCTTCGGCTTTGGTAGTGAGTAAGCTCCAGCCTACCATGACCCTAAATAGGATAAGCAGTTCACATAGTGGCTGTCGTGTCAACCAAGGTTGCACCTTTTTAGATATTTTGTCTCTTTTTAGGTAATTCATTATTTGTATACAAAAAAAAAGTGTTAACAATGGAACAATAACTATGCTACAGCTGCATTTACGTATCAGATGTAACATTGAATGAACATACTGAATGGCTTCTGTTGCGAAAAATCCCGTGGCGAAAAAGAAAATTTTTATGAACCAGTATTTATAACTTAAAAGGTGATAAAGGTGAAGGTGATGAAGAATATTTAAAGGGTGCTGCAAATTAGCAGTAGAAGCAGTGTTATTATTCACTAATGGAAAATTAATTAATCTTGCGAAATATCAGATATGCGTGTGCATTATTGTAGCATTAGCCCCAGTGTAAGCTTCATTAAAACATACTTAAAATGTTCACATACAAAATCATTTTCACATGAACACAGACAAGTGCCACTCTGCAAATCATATTGACAAAAGGGTTTTTATTGAATGTATCCCTGAAAAACACACGGTAATGGGTTCCAGTCCCCTCTTCATTGCTCCATTGAACACTACACTACACTACAAACACTGACATAGTCTATGTTTTAAAAATTATTAATTGACATAGACCTCACCTGCTCTTGTCCTTGTGTAACACAGTCTCCAAATAAGCAGTGTGATGAACAAAAACTACACTTGGATGAATAGAAATCCACAGTAAATCACAGAGCTCTCTTATCTTGTCTCATCCTCCGACTGAATAGTGAGCGGCCGCCTCCTATGTTCTTTTGAACTAATCTGGGTTTCGGCGAAAACCTACTAGAGATGGAGAGCACTGTTACACTCCCACCAGAAAAACTGAGCTGAATTTTACTAAGGTAAATGTTTAATTTCTGGCTGCAGCTTTAAGGAAGTTTTCAACTTTTGGTTTTTATGTGCCAGATACTGGTACATATGCAGGCCTATTTTCCAATTTGTACTTTATCCATAGATGTTCTCACTGAAGATCTAACGTTTTAGATAAGATGATGATGGAGACCACTGTGCTCACTGGGACCATCAATGCTGCAGAAATGTTTCTGTACCCTTCCACAGATCTGTGTGAATTTTGAGGAAAATAATGAATTTAATCCATTTTGGAATAAGGCTTTAATATAACAAAATGTGGAAAAAGTTCAATATGTTCTGGATGCACTGTATGTAACTGGATAACTCATGTATTTGATGTAACAAAGTCCTGCTTGCCTCCCTCTCATTTCTTAGAGTTTATAACTACAGTTAACCAAACCTTTATTTGACTTTATCAGACTCCAGTCACTCCAATCTGTGTTCTGACCACACCACTAAATCATCGATTGTTTTGCTTTGTCAATATCTTGTCTTACGGTTTTAAAAAGGATAAACTCCTCTGTGGCATTATACCATAATCGAGAATCTTAGTCAGTTAAATTTGGCTGGGCACTGTTCAGCCATTATTTTCTATATGTGGATGATTTGATTCTGCTTTTGATCACTTTGTGTCTGTTTTTAGATGCTTTTTGATTGATTTTTGTTAAGCTGAACCTATTTTATGTAGTTTCAGGCAAAGTTATTTATTTTGGAGTTATTTTGCATCTTTTTGTGCTTGTTGTGCATCTCTTTATGCTTATATTGTGTTTTTAAACTGGACTTGTTTAAACAGGAAATATGAACTATAACTTGGGTAGAAGACTGAATGTTGAATCTGTATCAGCTGGTAATTTAAGTGCAGCAGTGTGTGTAGATGCTGTGGTAACACTTCTTGTTGCTGGACTCAATATAGATACATTCTATAAAGGATAAAGTTGTTGTTTTCATGAAGCAGCTAGAGTAATTCATTTAATGCATGTTAGGTCTTTTGAACTGGAATTCATAACTACAATAGTTTAACAAAGGTTTTTCAAATGTATCTTTACATTTCATATATTACATTTGATAATTAAAATGGGTATTTGCAGCGTTAATGCTAATTTACTGAACAAGCTGACAAAAGTTGTTAGCAAAACCAGCACAGCCCCCGTCCACTTATTGTTAACATCCAGGCTGCGGTACCTTACAATATTAGTCCCTAAGTTCCCTTGGCATGACAATGTTTTCCACACTGATTACTTTCTTAGTAAGTCCCACTTCTGATGAGAAAGAACTCTGCTGAGAGTGTAAAGTTGATCAAAGTGGAATATCTCTCTCTCGCTCTCTCTCGCTCTCTCTCTTTCTCTCTCTCTCTCTCTCTCTCTCTCTCTGCCACCACAGTTTAAAAACTGCCTCTCTCTCTCCTCCCTCCCATTCCCTGTGCTCCATTGTACTCTTTCACTCTCTCCTTCTGTTCCCACTCTCCAGAGAGGGCTTCAGTCAGACAGATGTAACACAGCGGTAGAAGCCTGAGCTCAGCTGGCAGGCTGCAGGGGCCAGACTAGAGCTAGCAGCTCGGACTGGAGAGAACAGCGGCAGCATAGGAAACAAAGCCGTGCTGGTAGTTGTTTCAGTAGTTGTAGTTCAGTTGGCGAGCTGACTTTGCCTTAGGATATGGGTGTGTTGATCTGGACATTCATCCCACTGTGAATGTAGCATGGACCCTGACACCAGCAACCAACCAGAGACAGAGCATGGTAAGTGACATTTGCAGCTTCAGGGTGGGAGGTAAATATGAGAAATGACAAAAGTGACACTGTGGAAAAAGTTGAAGACCATGGTGTTGGAAAGGGATTTAGGTCACATGGTTTTCCTATTAGTTTGCTAATATGACTAGCCTTTCCATTTGGCTCTTAAGCTGTTGACTGGGGCTTCTGTGGTCAGATGAATAGGACTTCAGTCCTTTCTGTTAGGTAGGGGGTGAAGGGGTGTTACATAGTAATGTGATGAAATCAACGGCCTGCTAGATACATTTTGCTCAAATGACCTTTTCGTCATTACTTTAACAGGAATTTAAAGTTCTTGGCTATAAAAGCAAAGAAAGTATGTTGAAGGACATCTCTCTGGGATTTGCCTCATCTTCAATTTTTGGCTGTTTTCTCATGAACTTTCTGGTGCAGGGAAGTCTCTGAATAGAATAATTAACTGTGGCATGCGTGATGGCCGTGGGTGTACCATTGCTGTTCAAAAGCAGCAAGATAATTTGATGTGTATGTGAATCTGTATATTTCTATGTTGTGTAGTGTTTGCAGCATGTGGGTGTTGTATTAGAGACACGGAGAGGCCCAAAAGAATGAAAGTGGGAGAAAGAGAAGGGAAGAGACAGAGAATGAGAGAGTTATGTACACAAATAAATCCAGGGGGATCTAGACTGCACTGTAGGCCGGTGAGAGAGCTCACCCTTTCTCTTCTCCTTTATTTTCCACTGCCTCTTTTTTTCAATTCTCCAAATGTTACAGCCTAAACTAGATAGTTCAAAGGCAGAAAAAATGCTGTATTATTAACTGGACCAGAAAAGACCATGTTTTGTCTTCATGGCCGACGGGAAGGACTCTCCTATGCTGCTGATGAAGAATGTGGTTAGCAGTATGAGTCAACAGAGAACATATTTCCAAGAGACTGTAGTTTCTTTTTGCCAGCGTCTAAACCACATTGCTTTATGCACTGGGCTGTCTGCCATGGCAGAGGAGGAGAGACACGGAAAAGGGAAAGAAAACTGCTAAAAATGAAACTTGTATACATTTTTGTATACATCTACTGAGACATGAAACTTCTGTTATCAATCGAACCTAAATAAGTGAGAACACTGAGTGTTTTCTCGCCTTCACAGTAAATGTTCCCAAAACGAAATGTCATTTTTATGCAGTATTATTCACTCTCTCTCTCTCCTCACACAGCAGAAGGAGGTTAAATTAAGAAAGGAAATAATCTGATATCGTCGGATTATATTCTCACCTCAGCCTTGCAGTTTCCCAGGAAGAGTTTATGCTTCCTAAGACTTGCAAGCATCAATTTTCACTCTTTGTCAGACACAGTGAACACATGCACACGCAGAGACACCATTGCTGCCAAGCAGCAGAGTACCTCGGAGAGCATATGCATATTTTTTAATTGTAAACACTGCTTTGTGTGTATACAGTAGAGGTTGATATGCTACTTACATTATCAGTATGTAGTAACAGACAGCACTGTAACTGCATTGAGGCAAACTAAATTCAAAGTTGTGCGTAGTTACGTCAGAAACAAACTGTGGATTCTACATGAAGTGTTTTGTTTTTTTTCACAGGTAGCCATGTCTAATCCGGGGCTTAAAATGAGCTTTTATAAGCACATAGAGATGAGAGCAAATTTCATTGTGGACAGTGAAAAGCAAGAGAAATAAAGAGTCCTTATTCATGGTCTTCATTGACATGTAAATAGGTCTGCATGTTTTTGTCCTAGTTAAGAAAGGTTGAATGTCTGCTCATGTACTTTTTAAAAATAAATTTCTCATGAGGGCGTGGTTGTGGCAGACAGAACTTTTATTAGGCAATGGGATTGCACTAGTTGAAATTTCTTCTGTTCTTTTTACAAAGATTATTTTTATAAAAAAAATAAAAAAACAACAGTAACAACAGGCTTTCTACTTATTTTCCATTTCTGACTGCACTTTTAAGATTCCTAGATTTTAACCATATGAAACTGTGGTCTGTGGCTAAGCGCTGTAGGGCTTTTTCTTGAACAATGTTCGGCTTTTAATAAAAGATTTCTTTATACTTGTGTTGTCATGTGCTAAAATCTAGCTACACTTTGGAGCTGGATGGTATGCACAATTCAAAAAATAAGGCTGTAAACTTAAAAGTTTTAGTTTAATGCCATCTTGCATCAGGCCATAGGGCCAAGTCAACTTCATTCTTGAGTACAAAAGACATTATGTCACTCAGTGTAATCGAAATGGTTTAGAAACTGTTAAAAACATGGTGGCTTTTAAACGTGTTTTTGTGTTCTTAAAGTGGGGTACTTGTGGCATGCTTCAATTCTTTAAAGACGTATTTCAGCATTTCAGGACACATTATTAAGTTGCTGAGTTAGCAGTTGGAGTGAACCCTTTTAAACGAAACAGTCATTTAATTTGACAGTGTGATGTAAAAATATTGGTCATTGTGAGACTTGGTCATACATTCAAAAATAACAGACAACACTATTTTCTCGGGTCTAATGATGAATGTAAGCTCATTGTCTGCTTTCTGTTTGTTCTAGTTTTGGTCCTGAAAGAAATATGTGGCATTTCACCTCAGAAGGTCTTAGGAGGACAGCAAAGTCAAGTAATTCTGTAGTAACTCTGTAGGGTTATCACCATAAGCATTCCCTTTAACACACACTCTTTAATCACATTATTTCCACATAGTCATTTGGGCTATTGGTGTTATAAAATTATGAATATAATTATTGATTTTAGCTGATTTAAAAAAATGGAACACCATACTCCTTCACAGATATATTTTGGGATCACTGACAGCCGATTTGTTTGCAGGTAATATATTGTTGATGATAAAAGGTTTTGCCTAATACTGTGTTTTAACATTCAACAATTGTGTTATTAATGAAAATCACAAAGACATAATTGAGTTACATACGGGTATTATTCTGTGGTTACTGGTTAAGTCCGGCCAGCGGTGAGTACGGACAAAGCACACTGTAGGTGAAGTAGTTGCCCCCAGTCAACTACCTCATGCCGTAATTTAGGGCAGTTGGTTTGTGTAATGCAGCTTTAAGGTCATGCTCTTAATACACAAGCATTATAAGAGTCACATGAATAAATGGGGGGAAAAAAAGCCATACTGGTTGTCATGTTCCTTAAGGCAAGTCGGGCAGCTACTGGGATGGTAAACAGTGTGAGGAATAGTTTTAAAACTACCTGGAATGTCTTTAGATATGAGGGTTTAATCTCTAAAGGAATAAAAACAAACTCAAAAATTAAGTTTGCATAAACATCTTTGAGATAATGAGTCCGATTCACTTTCATAGGTACTGAGCTATAGGATTATTAAGGCTTGGTATCTTCCACAAAACACCTGATTGGAGTCCACCTGTGGGAAATTCAGTTCATTGGACATGATTTGGAAAAGCACACACCTGTCTCTATAAGGTCCCATAGTTAACAGTGCCATCTTAGAGAACAAACTAAGGCATGTAGTCCAAGGACTTGTCTGTAGACCTCCGAGACAGGATTGTATTGAGGGACAGATCTGGGGAAGGATACAGAAAATTTTCTGCAGCATTGAAGGTCCCAATGATCACACTGGCCTCCATCATCCATAAATGAAAGAAGTTGGGAACCATCAGGACTCTTCCTAGAAAGGGCCGGCTGGCCAAACTGAGTGATCGAGAGAGTAGGGCCTTAGTCAGGGAGGTGTCCAAGAACCAGAAACCAGAACTCTGAAAGAGCAACACGTTTCTCTGTGGAGGTAGGAGAACTTTGCAGAAGAACAGCACTCTGCAACACTCCACCAATCTGTTTGGTAGAGTGGCCAGATGAAAACCAGTCCTCAGTAAAAGGCACATGACAGCCTGCCCAAAGGACTCTCAGACCACTAGAAACCAACATTGAACTCTTTAGCCTCAATGCCAAGTGTCCTGTCTGGAGGAAACCAGCCACCGTTCACCACCTGGACAATACCATCCCTACAGTAAAGCACGGTGGTGGCAGCATCGTGCTGTGGGAATGTTTTTCAGTGGCAGGAACTGGGAGACTAGTCAGGATGGAGGGAAAAATGAATGCAGCAATGTACAGAGACATCCTTGATGAAAACCTGTTCCAGAGCACAGTGGACCTCATACTGGGGCAACGGTTCATCTTTTAACAGGACAACAGCCATAAGCACACAGCCAAGATAACAAAGGAGTGGCTACAGGACAACTCTGTGAATGTCCTTGGTGTGGTCCAGCCAGAGCCCAGGTACTACAAAGAAGAAGAATGGGAGAAACAGCCCCAAAAGAGGTTTGCTAAGCTTGTAGCATCATACTCAAAAAGACTTGAGGTTGTAATTGGTGCTAAAGCTGCTTCAACAAAGTATCAACCAAAGCCGGTGAATACTTATGTATATGTGATTTTTTTATTTTTATTTTTTACTTTTAATACATTTGCAAAGATTTCAAACAAACTTCTTCCACGTTGTCATTATGGGGAATTGTTTGTAGAACTTTGAGGAAAATAGTGAATTTAATTCATTTTGGACTTAGGCTGTAACAACAAAATGAGGAAAAAGCTAAGTGCTGTGAAAACCTTCTGGATGCACTGTACATCCATTTGAGACAGACTGCATTTCCCATTTTGCTTTAAAATGACGTGTTAGATACATTCTGATGGCTGCATGTGACCAGATCCTGTCTTCCTGTTTATATTTTACTTTATCTGTGGAGAAAATGTTTTTGAAGACAGAGAAAGGGGAAAAAAGACACACATCACATTCCTGCTAATCTTTGCAGCCTCACACAAGTGGATTCTTGTGGCTATTTGCATAATGGTTAGTACCACACTGAAAAACCCATGGAAAATGAAAAACATGGAATCAAACGCAAATGAGAATGCAGACCGACAGAGAGAGGGGGGAAGAGAAAAGATGCGAACCCAACTCAGCATCAGTGCGTGTTGGTTAGCTTTGAACTATATTGTGTATTTATATTTCTTCCACAGACTTGACCTGAGGGGTATTTCAAAAAGCAGGTTTAATAAAATCTTATCTTTAATGTGATCTCTGACATGGGAAACTCATTTCAGTTCCAGAAAAACTGATCAGAATCGTATGTTTACTCCAAGTTAATCACATGCATGATGTCTTAAAAAAAAGAGCTCTTAGCAATGAGGCTCAGAAACTATGATTCACCAACATTAAAGAAAATGTAAAGCCACCCCTTTTAGTTTTTCAGTTCTTATTTGCAGCTGCAATGCAACCAACCTCTTAATACATCCATAATGTGTTTTGAATATATATAATCTCCAGCATGATAATGATCAACCAGTGTGACCAGTGTGATACCTCATAGATAAATGTGTCGTGTTTCTGAAGCTTCAAAAATATTTACATATGATTGTTAGATGGGAAAACTATTACAGTAGGCCAATACACAGTAAATGTAAAGGATAACTGACATCCTGACTACATTTTGGTGGGCTTCTACACCTGCATTTAGAATAATCTCTTTAAAAAAATATTTTTGTTGTTGTTGGAACTTTCAAGGAATCCTACCAGCTTGAAATATTTGTGTTGATCTTTATTTGTTATCTTGTGACTAGAAAGTTGCCATGATACAGTTTCTGTCTTTCGTGTAATCTCAATGTTTCGTTTGACCACCCAGTGGTGTTCACATAGTGAAGAAAGTACCTTGATAGTTAGTGGACCACTTCATAAGAGTTAGAGTACCTTAAAGGAAGTACCTGATTTTTAAACTAGCTTCTGCTAGACAAAAGGCGATCACGAGAAAGAATTTGGCATCACAACAGATTGCAAATATCTACAGTTGTAAGTTCTCCACACGAGAACACACGAAAAGTTCATTAAACACTTAAAAACTAGTGTGGTGATGGTGGATATAAATAACACTGTAAGAGCAGAGCTAAGCAATAACCTCACAGAGTTGAATTGCAGCCAGCAGCAACAGTGGCACAACTCCATTTGGCCCCATTTGTCAGAAAGCCTCCCCGATGGGAGATTGTCAATCAACAGCACTGCTGAGGAGGGGAGGAGAGAGTGAAGGACGGGAAAATGAGTAAAGCAGTGCAGAGCATTAGTGTCAATAGAGAGTTAAAGACAGTTGGAATGTGTTCAAGTTTTTATGTAGATGTTAAACAAGTTAGTATAGTTTTGTCTGTGCTAGAGTGTGTATTGACGTGTTGGTGTTTGTCCACAGCATGTTTAGCCGTCAGAGTGTGTGTCTACATTGAAGTGACTGCAAGGGGCAAAAACTGAGCCAAACACAGACGTGAGCTTGTTACATGCTCCCAACAAATTAATGTTGGAAATGTGCTTTTCTCGCCTCTGTTAATCTTATGTAAATGTGTCACACAGTGAGAAAAGCGTGCCAGAGAGGGTGAGCAAAGGAAAGAAAGCTGGAAGATATTGACAATGTGAAAGAAAACCCTGCAGTCATGAATACAACCACCGTGAATGGTTGCATGAACACCAGCAGACTTAAGCTTTCTTCTGACTAAAGTCTAAGTAATATGCTAGAATCCCAACATCAACTCAACTTAATTAGTGTTGTGTTTATCCATCGTTATTGTTTATGTGGTTTACCCAGTAAGACATATGTGATGATCCACGAGGGTATTTATTTCAGTAACCAGTGCTAGTGGGAAAATATTGGACTGTAAGCAACAACATAAACCTTTAGATGTTTAGTTTGGAGGCTTCCTATTCCATTTTTTTGTTTATTTCAGCATCACAGTTATATCACACTTATCTAAAGCTAAAACATTTTTTTCTACAACATGCTACGTCACATGACTATGACTTAACCAACATCTTACTCCATGTGATAGTATTGTATGTGTCTAATTGTCTGTGTTTTATTAATATATAATAATAATAATAAGTAGAAGGTATTCGCATGATAATTTTAATTTACACATTTTTCTTTTTTTTCTCAGATCCAGTATGTGGTACAATAGTATAAGTTCAATTACGTTGAGAGTAATTAAAGTATTCGGTTTTATAGCAAAATGATACTAGGGTTGGCAGAAAAGGGTCAAACAAACTGTGTATAATCATATGGAGGGTTTCTTGGTGGTTAAAGGCTCAGTCATACTTTCCATGTCTGTATATAAAGTGTCTGTGTCTGTATTGTAAATTTTGTCATCCCCCCATTCTGTGAGGGTCTGGATGGACCCACTTAAGACAACTGAGTGCAGGCCATGGCCATGACAGAAAAGTAAACTAAAGGCTCATTTCAAACATGGAAAGTATGTAACTTTAACTTCCTTGACACTGTTCAGCAGTTACACATGCTGTTTGAATTTTGTTACTTTTTCACGTTCAGACGCAGAGTTGAGATCTTCTACTTGCTCTTACTACTTTCTAAATGGGGCCTAATGTTTTTTAGTAGGCATGTGTGGAACGTGTCCTTGTCCATACTCCGAATTGCAGTATGAATAGGTGTGTGTGTGTGTGCCCCATGGCCCTGGTACCGGCTAGTCAGAGGGAAAGTGACTACTATGAACGGGACCTAAGGGTGCATAAGTAGAGCAGCTAACAGATTTACATCAGCATTGTGAGACTTCAGTACTTTACCAAAATGGATATAATCTTCACTCATTTGAATCACTTTTAGTTCAGTCTGGGATTTTGATAGTTAGCAGTAGCATGTGACAACAACATATGAAGAGAGAGGCAGTTATAGTATGTCATAAAGCTCTTAATGAAACAAAGGCAGTTCCGTTGTATACATGCTAGCTAACTGGCCCTCAGGACAACTCCATTATTGCCCTTTTATTTCCACCGAAAGCACTTGTTGGTATGGTTGCAGCCTGACCCTACGTGTCGCCCATAAAGTGTCTTTGTCTTTAAAATAGCAGATACTGGCATTCCAGGCTGTTTTAACTCTTCCTGAAATACGCATTATTTCTTTTCTGCCTCTTTCAATGTAAAACAGACAGTTTATAAACCAGGTACTTTTCAAAGTAGTTTGTTTTATGCATTAATTTTTGGCTGACTTGTCTTCCCAGCAAACCAGTGGCATTCTGTAGATATAAACCTTGAATTTGCTATTTCCCATCGGTGCACAAACTGTGGCATACTTGCCGTTTCTGCAGTCAGATGCCTTAAAAAAATACTGTAGCTTCTATTTGTGAGAACCTGTTGCTCACATAAAAAAAAAACAACCTATGATTACAGTGTAGTACAGGATAGTGTGTGTGTTCTATGTATTTTACATGTTCTTAGACATAAAGACAAACAGAATTAACTCAGGAAAGTAAACGGAGTGAAAGAGATGAGGGATTAGTGGCACAGTAAAAGGAGACCTACAGAAGATGAAAGGACGGGCTTGTTTGTAGTGAGTTGTCTATAGCAGTGCAATGCGTTTTGTCCCTGTGTAATTCTATATCTCACATACCAAAGTACTCACTTGCTATGTCACTTTAGCCTTTGGCTTTTTGGCTTTCTTTTTTCTTACTCTCACTCCCTTTTTTCAGTGTTTGGCCTGTTTTTCCAGATTTCAGCCTGCTCCTTAGCACCTATCTGCTAGACTATCACATGTTAAACCTGAATTAAATGGATTTAGCGGAGGTAATATAAACACACAATTGTAAATGTTAAGAATGGACATGTTTTTTTTAAATAGAATTATTAAGCAATATTTCACATACTCAGTCTCTTAAAAAGGCAGTAATAAGAATGTGTTTGAATAATTCTCATCACTAATCTTTGGGGCACAACAAACAAAGACAAACTCACAACAAGATGTTGAACACGAGAGAGTTTTATAGATTTGTCAAATGTCTCAAAAGCAAGTAACACATGAAAGTAATAGCTCACCATATTTATCCCATTCTTACCCCTGTCACAGACTCCCAGTTTAGCAGACCAATTTGTATCATCTCACATTTACTGCATGTGCGTGGAAACGGGGCTGTTTCCATTTTGGTTTTGGAAGCCAGGACTCACTAAATGTGGAGCACAGGAAATATGGTGATGTCTGTCATCAGTTTATTCTGACCTGTTAGCTTTCTTTATACTCTGCTCTATTAATCATTAGCCTAATTATAGTACAAGTTGGTAAACAGTTATGTCAGATCAATCAGTGGGATTCAAACATTACAGAACCAAAATGTCTGTTAAAGGCTAAATAATTGTACAGTGGCTTCAGAAAGCATTGATTTACTGTGTTGTAGATGTAATTGTAATTTGATAAAATTGCCCATTTGTACCCATTAAAATATAACCAATACCATATGATGACAAAGTCAAAACCTTCTCACCCTCTATAACTTTGGAGGAGGAGGTGTCATGTCTGTGGACAAATGTCTTGCCCAGGACAGCAGCAGAAACATGATAAGATTGTACTTTAGCAGGAAGGAGGTGTGTCTTTGTGGGAAGAGACAGGGAAACATCTCAACACAACCACTTGCCACTGCAGCATACCTGAAAATCTGTATAGATTTGAGCTTGTTTTTAAGTTTTTCACTTGTTCGTACATGCACATGTATTTATTATTCTAAGTTTAAAATCTAACTGGTGACTCAGAGAAAAATACCATTGTAACAAATGTAATATCAAGCAATTCTCCCAGAAACAAATGCTGTAATAATTATCGACAACACCACTCTAGAATGTAGCCTATGTGCACATCAAACTTCTGCTAATGTTTTAAAGCTGGAGAGTGGTAGTGGGGCCCAGCCTGGCCCCGTGGTTTTTGGTCTGCCACAACAAGGCATTTGATTGGTTGGTTGTAAGGTAGGAATTCAGCTCTCTGACTTGCAAACTCCGCCTTCTTTTCCTTGTATTCCCACCTCCGGCTGCTGAGGCAGGGCAGCGTTCCCTGTGCATGAGCGTGTGCACACACGCAAGCGTATTCTCGCCTTCTCATTCACTCTCTCATATTAAATTGGCTGGAGAGCAAGAAGTTAGGGATTTTTCTTTTTTTTTAAACACACAGAGCAAGAAGTGAGTGAAAGCGATAAAAGACAAAGAGGTCACTCTCCTGCCCTCTGTTTGTGTGTGTGGGTGAGCTTTTTTTTCTGTCTGTGTGAGCCTGAGAAGGGGGAGGACCTGAAAACTGCTAGGAGTCAATACCCCTGCAGGAGTCCACAAGACCATACACACACACACACACACACACACACACACACACACACACACACACACACCACATGCATACTTTCTCAGTCCACTGCAGCCTGAATGAGTGCAGAGCAGTGGAAGAAACAGAGCGAGGAAAACCGAGGAGAGGGACAAGACGATATCTCTGGAGCTACTACTGTACTTGTTGCTCTTGGTTTGAGGATTGAGAATGATAGTCCTGTTGCTTACCCTGTGGCGGTGGGACTTTGTCTGAGGTGAGCACTAACATTCCACACTAGTTGTTTTTTTCCCCCCCTTTCACCAGCCAGTAATACTCTGAGAGGAAAAGAGAGAGTTACAAGTTACTATGGGATTGCTGTCTTGGTAGAATGGCAGAGGGGGGGGGGGGGGGGGGGGGGTTGAAGGGGAGGAGGATGTGTGGAGGGAAGATTTTCACATGCCAACGAGCAATGTTATCACACTAATCTGTCAGAGTAGGAGGCAACGTGGAGGGTTGAAAGAGGCACACACTGTATTACAGGGACGAGACGAGGACTAAAGAGGTTGTTGAATCAATCTTCGGCTAATACAACACAAAGAGTGTTAATGTGATTCAGAGCTCTGCTTCTTCAACTAGGACAGCAGAAGATGAGACAAAACCCAGTCCAGTTGTCATCGGATTCTTTAGGGTATGTGTGTGCAGCTTAAGTTTGCATTGCTGACTGGACCATGCAACATAAACGAAACATTTATTCATAACCTATTTAATTTGTAGTCGCATTTCACTCTCATTCTAAAACGCAGTGTGACAAGGCAGTTGTCAGCTAGTGCATGATTACGGTGTCCCCTCTGACTACTGTGCCACAGATACTGGTTCAGTTGAGCGTACAGCCTCATCATCATTCCTCCACCAACGTGTGTTTACATGCTGCAATCTTATTACCCGCTCTTAGAACTACTGAATGTCAACAATTTAGTAAGTTGCTCTTTTGGAGTCGGGCATCACTAAATGTAGCATTAGACATGTATGATAATGACTTTTTTTTTTGTGTTAAAGGTTTTGTCTGTTATAGTTCATTTTTGGAACAAGACTTCAAAAGTTGTTTTTAGGAGTTTTTTTTTATCTGAGTGTGTGCGTTAATGTTAGTTTGTCGTAGTAGTGCGGTGCCGTGTGTTGGGGAGGGCATTGTTGTCCTATTATTAGAGCAAGTCGGGCTGGCCGGCAGCTGTAGGGAAGGAAGTAGACTCAGGACAGCCAGAGAAGAGGGACTACTGAGAACTCTGAGCAGGAGTTATCGACTGACCGCTGGACTGGCATTATTCAGGTGCCAAGTCAGTGAAGGGGAAGATGAGTGAGCCACAGCACCAGAAAGGGGTCAGTGTGGATGATGAGGGTAAGAGGGTAACTTGTGTTTTAACCTAACTTGAATTTTATTGTTTTAACCTGTGATTATTCTTTATTATTCTATACTATTCATTCTTTTAGTGATTTATTAATCAATTCTTAATTCTGTATGTAAGTCAGTAGATGTCAGTGATGGCTTTAAGTCGCACTGCTTAAATCTCAAAATCAATTTGTAATGTTAAAGCATGAAAAAATGCAGCAAATTGTCACTTTCAGGAGGAGAAACTAGCAACTTTTTTGTTGTTGCTGTTTGCTTGATAAATGACTGATTGGATATTTTAATAATTATTATATTTTCCTGAAGACCACCATGCAAGTGTAACAAAGGGCAATTTAAATTTGATAAACGGTCATAAATGAAATCTGTCATGAGTCTGCTCGCTCAGTCTTTGTAACAATTTAATTTCTGACAAAAAGGCAGTGGAAGCTGACTAAATGTTCTTAGGCAGTGAAAGTGGAAAGTGCTCCTTACTAATAGTGATTACTTGGTGATTGACTGCCATGATAAACTGCTTCCACACACGCAAAAGAGATAATAGAATCTCAATGTTACTCACATTTCTCTGTAAATCTCTGCTGTATATTCCAGTAAAATACACATGCTGAGTACTTTTAGATAAATACAGCAATGGGAGGTTTGCTACCTAAACATTTTAACTTAATTTAGTTTTTCAACATGATAAATCTTTGTATGTTTGATCCCTTCGGAGTTTGTACTGTTCGTGTAAACCTTCCTCCTACTCTGTAGAGTTGAATGCAGGTTGTGATCTGTTTAATGAAGTGTCACGTTTTTAGTGAAAAACAGCCAACAGAGCTATTGTGAAACTGTCTTAAACGATGAACAGCACAGCAGAGAAAAGAATCAAGGAGATTTCTTGTCTTGATTGTACTTGTTTCAATATTTTTTTCAAGATTGTGAAATCAAAGCTCACACTCCAGCTGCACTAACATTGTTAATGTGTGTGTGTGTGTGTGTGTGCGCTTGTGGTGGTGACAAAGTTCTCAACTTGTATTTATAATATTGGAAGTATTTACTTTGTTTCTTACAATGTCCAATGCCCTCTAGTTACAAACACCTGTACTGTAGATCACAGACTTTTAGTAGTGCTGGGCCGGCCCACATGTGCCCCACTCTCTTTCTAGCTTTCCTTTACCGTCCTAAACGAGCTCTCTGAAGAAACAGCTATGTAATTAGAGCCATAAATCACAGACGACCGAAGGGATTTTGATATACAGCATTTCTGAAAGCCATATACAGAGGGGTTTCACCATCCATGTGTATTTTGGGTTTGGGGAGTAAAAGGGCAGAGAGGGAGTTTGTCAGCATACTGTTTACTGTAGTCACTGTATCTATGTTTGTTTGGCAGGTTACGTTCTTTGCATCCACACACACGGTGTGTGTGAGATCAAGTGAGAGGTAGACTCTCTCTTTAAAGTTTGTCTCAGCTGCTTTCAAATTTCATGTTTGGGCATGTGGGTGGAGCTGAAATCTGAAAGTTATTTTCATTAACATCCAACTCAATTAGTCATTTCATTGTTTTCTGTCCTGTGGTTCACTAATTATTATTATTATTATCAATAGTCTATATCCTGTCCTTAATGTTGCCGTGGGTATTTTTGCTCCTCTGATGCTGTTTGTCTTTGTCTTAATGTAGATGTGGGTAGAGAAAGAAATTGACTGTTGCACACTTAACATAACAAGATAATACCATAATGAGGGTCAGTATGCCAGCACAATATTATTAATAATCCATTTGGAGACCCTGTATTGTTCGGCCGCCCTTCTCAACAGATGTATGACTTTAACACTGGCCGAGCTTTCTGGCATGCACGGCCTCTGTGGAAGCTGCCAGTTAAACAAATGTATGGGCCCACTGTATGTCTGTTTGCTTAAAATGTGAGTAGGCGCTCTGCCGTGTCAGCATGTATGCTGTGTGGCACCATGCTGCGTGCACATGTAGTTAGATGTAGTGGATGCTACTGTTACGAGTACATTCCGTGGTGCTTCTGTTGTATCACAAGGAAAGTGGGTAAAATCAGATGCAATGTGAACAGCTATGAGAAATGTTACTTTTTGTAGTATGTTGCTAACTTTAGTGGTCTGACTGCACATTACAAATGTATTTTTTTGACAAACTCCATCCAAATTGGTTATATGTAAATGTTCAAGCTTCAACCTTTCTCTCTTCTATGCCAGTACAATTACCTTGACAGCTTTTGATATTTCTTTTGACTGCCTGTTAAATCGTCATTACTATCTGTTTGCCTGCTGTGTCTCATGGAGATAATGATCTATGAGATTGTGTGAATTTATTTGCATATGATATGATACGGTTCATTAGGTCTAGGCATTATATTGACCTTTAAAAGTATATAAATATATATATTTAACAGGGGTATAGGATGAGGCAGTAGCAATATAATTTGATGTGGTTCCAGATGACCAGGTTATAACAGTACATATAAACTCATTCACTATTTTCCCAACAAACGTTATTCCTCAATTTTAAGTTAGCAAAATACTCACTTTTTCACTAATCTTGCAACAGGCCTGTATACACATGTAACCTTGGTAACTGTATAGCCCACAACTTGCTTTATTAGTCTAGTATAATAGTATAAAATAGTAGTATGTGTAGGTAGGTATGACATAGTCTGCGTGTGCTGTCATTTCTGGGTTCAGTATCTAGTTTAACGTTTTGTGTGTAACTTAATTATGATTACAAAAGTCTTTCTCTTTTCCCTCAGAAGCTTGTTTTTAGGTACATTTTTTTCATTATTATCTTTTTGTGTGTGTGTTATTGTGTATGTATTAGAACATGGATCTTATTTTTTTGTTTTGGCCAGTACATCTATCAGTTATGTTATAACTGTATTCTCACCAATTTATTTTGCTGAAATCTGGGAACATGGCAACTGAAACATGGTCTAGATTGTTGTAAACAAGCCACAACTTTAGACTCCTTAAACTGAATGTAAGCTGACTTTTAGATTTGAATATTTGAATAATATTTAATTTCAAAGGAAAACTTTGTTAGTTCACATCCTAATACCCTTGGTCAAAATCAAACCAGGAAGTCCTCGTGTAAACTGTCTGGATGTTCACAGTTTAGACATATTTACAGTTCATCTTTGTTGTCATTTGGAAGTTTGGCTGACTCGTCAAACTGTTTATAGTGTCTGTCCATGTCTCTTGCTTGTTATGTCTCAGTGCATCATTTAATGAATGCAATTTTTCTTGTTTATTCACAACCTGCAATGTTCTTGAAGAAAATGTAACATAGCAATGCAATTTTGAAGTCTTTACAATGGGGGTTCTTGTTCTTGTGCTCTCATATTTGTCTATACCCTTAAATCTGCTTTGACATTGATTTAAAGATAAACAGACTTTCATCACAGGTCCAAACAGACCGATAACCAATAAAATCTGTGGAGACAAAAGCCCTGAACTGAAACAGGCCTCTGGCTGTCACAACAAAAATGAATCACGGATGGCGAAAAGAGCGTACACTGTTAGCATGCACAAATCCATATCTTGCATTCCTGAGAATAACCAATGTTTAAATTGACAACTTGACATGTTGATCCCTGAAAAACACAGCATGGACAATAGATTTACATGGTCTTCAACAAAAATAGAGACTTCTTTCAACTACAGAGCTACAGTTGTATAGCTGCAAAAGTGCACCTTTTGATTGTTTGGTGAGACACCACAGATGAAAAGCTCTTTGAATTTGCCATTAAAGCCATGTTAACTTCTTGTCCCAAAACATTTTCAGCGACCCCGGAAAACTACTAACTTATTCATATTCATCCATTGCTGTTGGAGCAGTGAACATAGCACTGAAGTAACACATTAATTACAAAAAACCAAAAAGCTTTGCACTTCAAGGTATATTTTACATGCAGACTCTGGGGAATGTTGGACGGAAGGAGACAAACCTAAATGTAAATTCAAATGGTCACCTGTACAGGGAAATTTAAACCTGATTTTAGCATCTCTTATACTGGAATTTATTTACACACAAATGTTTCCTCATAGGCAATGCATCACAAGGCTTTTATTGTTTCTATGGTAACCAGCAAGGAGATTAGTAAATGTTCCACAGAGCCTTTATTCAAATCAACAAAAACACACTCGCCACTTCCTGACAACACTGAATATGCCTGCTGTACACATATGTGTACGGTTTGTTTTTCCTAAGTTTGTTTTCTCGTAACTTACTGTATTTCCTTGTGGATGATTTCATTCATGACGGTTATCACTTTCTTTCTCTTTCTCTTAAGCTTAACAGTATTCTCATCAGTTTATCACATACATGCACACACATACTGCGGGAGGGACAGAAACCATATTGATGATGTAAGCAGGTGGCCTAATGCGCTCAGACAACACAGAAAACAGGAAAGAGGAAAATGAACTCCACTCCCAAAGGTTCCCTTTTCCGGGCAAAATACATCACTTCCTGTCACAGAACTCCCCACCTTCCACTTCAGTCCTTCGCATACACACATACTCAAAGTTTTGTAAGCAAATTCTTACTCAACATTATCCAAAACATTGTTTAAAAGGAGGTTGAGGTTATAATAACGTGATTTAAAGTACAACAATAAGTTACTGCTGTATTGCTTGTCAGTGTCTCTTTAGAACCAAATAGGAGACTGCACTGTCCTAGATAGCTGTACTCCTCCTGCGTCCTGTCCTCGATCTCTCTCTGAATAGCTGCACACATAAAGACACACTGCATATACATGCAATGCACTCTGTACATATCCTTGCAGAAGTGGCACCTTTTGTCATTCAGGCTGTACAACTTTGAGAAAAAGACACACAGTCCCTGAGTTAAGTGAATAAAACTAGCAATAAACAGGACTCTAAATCTGCTGGTTCCCTCCCCTCAGACCTATTGACAAGTACAATTTCATATGTAGAAGGACACTGACATGAACACAAACACACCCACAATGTGTCTGTGCATGTTAGAGAGAGAGAGATTCAGATTTCTGTTTATACCTTGGATCCCCGCACTGTATAACACTTAGAGGTCATAGTTATCTTTGCTTATGTTTGAGTACATATGTGTGTAGACTTGTTAACAGATTTACACTGGCTAAGTTACCTGTCATTGGTTGTGCTTAAAGCAGCTAAAAGCAGAGGGCTTCTTTCCAACTCTTTTCCCAGGGAAAGGCGCAGCTCACATTAAAGCTTTTGGGTTTCTCACCATCTTAGAGCTTGCTGTCACTTTTACTTTACCTGATAGATATAATGTAGCACTGCAGTTTTCTGAGCTGGTCTTTCACATTGATACAAACAAGAAGCTAAAAATACTGTGAGAACAACCTTTGTGGTGTAAGAAATTAATGAATTCTTGGTAGCCAGGAGTGATATCAAATCAACACTTATTTCTTCTACTTGGTTGTAAATTAGTCCTGCAGTTCAGGGAATATAATGCATTCTCTTATCCAAAAAATTTTGGAGTCTTTACTGGTGCCAACTTTGATTTCCTCTGTACACTACAGGACCAAAAAGAAGAGAGATTGTAAAATATAGGTCAAATCTAAATCAGTAAATGTCCTTGGTAGTATGTTATTGTAAAGCTGCTGCAAAAAATGATATTAAGCAGATAAAGTATTGACACACTATACACACACAAAATCCTGCTAAGAATGATTTGAATATCTTTAGTTTTGAGAGTCTCATTTAAAGCCATCTGGAATGTTCCTCTTCTAACTGAATGTTAATTCAGAAAATACCTACCAATCAAGGTTATATCAATCATGAAAGACATTGTATAAATGTGCTATGTTCATAAAGATAGCTTATCAAAAAACATGTGTTTAAATAAGTAATAAATATCCCAGACCTAATGTCACTGCTCTGCATTGTAAACATTACATGGAATAGGTTTCAGTGTAAGTCAGTGTACATACAGCTGAGACCTGTTACATCTACATTTAGTCATTTGGGAGACGCTTAAAGTATAAGGCAAGCAAACAATGTAACTGAGAAAACAAGCAGAGTGCTAAGAAAAGAAATGATTCCTTTTAGATTAATAAAAAAGACTTTTTCTAATAAAAAGTGTAGAAGTAGAAGAGTTTCCTTTTTGAACGTTTTAAATATTGGGAGTGATGCTGCACATGCTCGGGCCAGTGGAATATGGATTGGGAAGGTTTACGTTCACAATAATTGCCTGCCTCAGTATTAACTATATTACTGCTAAATCCCCTTGTTTAGTGTCACTTTGGAGGCACACATGGCCATCTGACAAATTAGGGCCATTGTTTCGTATGACAATGGATTCTTTGACTGAAGGAAACTAGTGACCCTTTATATGGACTGCGAATGAATTCCACAAATTCCACCATAAGGGACACAAAGAATTGAAGCATTAAATAGGGAAATGGGACTGGATATTATATTTATTTAAATGTGATCATTTTAGCATTTTGTAACATATTTTGTCCCACATTTGTTTTGACTTTTGTGTTTGAATGGGGACTGGAAAGTAAGCAATTAAAGGAAAGACTGAGCAAAGGCAATTCATCCTTACATCTGCAAAAAGAGTTAAGTAACTAAAGCATCGTTTCCGCTTGTCTTCTCAGAGCAACAGATGCCTTACAGCAAAGAATTTGGATTTATTATGGTCACAATATTGCACCACTTTGTATAAACTCTTAATTGCCTCACTTGGGATGGGGTGTCCAAAAAAAATCCTGTGGGTTAATATTCCTAAAACTGGGACACTAACAAATGCAATGCTCACAGTTGTATTACGTTTTCAGAGTTAAGCCGAAATTGTGACATTGTTAATTATAACAGGCACAAGGTTTGTTTTGTTTCATCACAGTACGACATTCATTTTACAGTTGGTTCTCGCATCCCGTTCCCATAACGTTGCCTTCTGACCCGGAATTTAAAGTCACCAAGTAGATTAAATAAGTACAGGATTACTAAGAGGAGATGGACAATGAAAACCTGTGGAGGAGCTTACACAGGATTGCATGTGTGGTTCTGCACACATGAACATGTGCAAGGGCTCATGCCCCCCAGTGGGATCAATGAACTACTATTCTATCTGCCTTAGAGGTGATGTGATGCAAATGCGTGCAGTCAGTGTGTCTTGCAGTCTATGAACGTTTCTCGTGTGTGTTGTTTTGCTGGTCCCACTGCATTTGGGTGCTTATTTTTCTCATATACAGAGGACTGATTGGAAGAGATTTCCTTCGTAAGCATTCGCTTAAATGTCAACAACACAATGTGGGCTATTCACACTGTAATCCTGACATTGTCTCTTTGTTTTGCGTCACATGGTTTCACTGTGTTTGTGTGTACTGTCACCTACTGTGTATTCAAATTAGGAAAAACGGCAAAAGGGAAATTATATATTGATAAGTACATCAAAGGGCCAACACTTTTTATAATCATGCCATGTTTAAAGCAAAGTACTGAACCGATTATACCTTCTGAACGTTGTCGAACTTCTAATCTATAGCTATAGGGTGGAAAATGTAAAATGCAAGAATAATTGATTTTAAGAATTTGAACTTTAGCAGTTTTACTGCCTCACAGCTAAAAGGTCCCTGGTTCCAATCCCTGGCTTGCTGCACCTATTCTGTGTGGTGTTTGCATGTTCTCAGACATACAAATTCCAGAGACATGAGTTTCCTCTGGGTACTCCCACTTGGTTTCCTCCCACAGCCGAAGAGATGCATGTTAGGTTAATTGGTGACTTTGCATTGCCCGTGGGGGTGTGTGTGTGTGTGTGTGTGTGTGTGAGAGAGAGCGTGAATGGTTGTCTGTCTGTGTATGTCTCTCAAAACTTAACAAGAGTAATTGCTGCAAAAGTGTTAGAGCTACTCACTTGAACTATTCTTGTTCTTCTCTGTTCACTACTTTTTTATTATAAGTGGCTTATAATAAAACATATGCAGATTTACTGTACGTTTTCTGTATGAAGGCATTTTAATTTCTGTAAACAAGTAACATCAAAATCTTTATTTTAATATAGAAAAGGTGTGGGAGAGAATGAGTGATTGACTAATAGTGTTTTGTTTTTTGTCAGGTCACTTGTAGAAATGGATGAGAACATGAACATTAGCCCCTATGTTATTGAACATTTTCTACAATGTATAATTATAACACATAATAAAAAGTGAATTGGTTGCTAATGAAATTACTGTACATACACATAATACATTTGAAAACTGCATTGCCAGAGGTCTTTCTGTGCCCATCTCAAGTGGTCTCTTCATTTTTTTTTAAATTTTCTTTATTCATGACGCAAAAGAATTCACTCCTTCTCCTCTTCCTCATTCTCCTCCATCTTGCTTATCTCTTTGTCTCTGACCAGCAGTGTCACACAGTCTCTTTCTGTCTCTAGTTTTGGATAATGAGTTTACTGAAGAATTTGGTTTGTTTGGCAAATTTGAAAAGCAACTCACAATAATGACAAACACATTTTCAAATGAAAATCTAATTACAAATCTGTTTCAGTCCAGTACTCCACTGTCGTTTGCTCCTGGTTGAATATGTAGTTCTATGCAGTTTAACAGTTAAATGGATTGTATTATGGCGTAGTACAATTTATATTTTTTATTTACAAAAAGATTGCATTTTGTGAATGATTGTTAATGTTTCAATGGAGAGAAATGGCAAGTTTACAGTGAAGTGAGTCATCTTGGACTCCTTAAATCTCCTTTATACTGTCAAGTATTAGACCATAAGTCAAAGTCTAAGTAATAAGTCTTTTTTCTTGGCTTAGTTTTACCATGATAGGGGTGATTTCAAGATTGGATGGGCATTTTCCAAGTGTTGATCTTGCGTCTATGTTTTGATTCTGTATATGTGGAATCACTGGTATTACTCAAAACACTATCAACATTCCACTAATTTACTCAAATGCCGCACTTAGTGATGGAAACATTTGCTTTAGCGTTGTTTAGCTTCTCTGTCCATTGCTTATTCTGTTCTCTGTGAAGTTTGTATTTGATCAAATTACAAACTGAGTGGACAGTACTGACGGACTCTACTGTCAAACTGGGAAGTTATTCATTTTGGTCAAGGTGGATCACAGGTAAAACATATCAGCGCTAACATCATGTGATTATTTCTTTCTATTTTCAAACCTCCCGTATTGCTGTATAACCAATGTCCAACCACAAGAAAGATGTGTATTGATGCATTTCCCAATCTACATTTTGTATTTGATGAACCCACCCAGGAATATTAAGAGTTTTAAAGGACGTACAGTAACTAAGACCAGTGGCCATCAGTTGTACATTACTGTTTTTTCCACATGGGGTCAGTGTTGACACAGTTGTGAGACATGTGTGTCTCATAATTAAAGTCTGCTCTTAAAATAAAAGATAATGACTCTCTGTGAACAGTCTGCAACTAGAGCCAAAACAATTTGTGGAGTAAATCAATAGTTGGACTAGAAATCTGTAACATGTTTTACCTATTTTCTGACTGGACATACATACATTGAATGATGATTGACTGAGTAATTGATAATAAAAAAATTATCATTAGTTTTATTCTTGTGTAATTTACCATTTTCAGCTGAAGGGACCCTGAAAGAAGGGGGTAAAAACTGCTCACGTCCTTCTGTCTGACATCTATAAGAGTTTCTCACCATTTATCACAAAACAACAATGACTTTACTGTCTATAATAAAGCTGTCTTTTACATGGTAAACTATTCCCTGCCCAAGGAGATTCTTGCAGCGGTATCTATCAATTTTGGCTTATCTACTTCACATGATCCATATTAATATCTTTTGTCATTTTGTGACAAACAGGTTTGCCCAGACTCTCAATCTTTGCATCTCTATTATCTTTCCTTTCACATGCTGGTCTGTTTTGTTATTTCAGAGACGTCTAATCCCCATGAGTCCCTCTGAGGTGTTTTGCTCTAATGGATGACTCTATTTCAGGTGTAATAGCCAGTATGTGCCACATTCTGTGTGAAACCCACCATCCATGTGGAGACAATAGAGTGACCTGTGTTAACAATCGATACATCTCTCTTTGTCTTTTTGTTTGTTCTGAAAGTGGAATTAGTTCCATTTTCCCCTCAGCTGGATACTTCCCCAGCATTTCTAAGCAGGGTTTTAGATCTTAGCAGGTTCAGTGACTTCCAAGGTTCTTGCACATTTTCATTCACAACCATGAATCCTTTTTTTGCCTAGTCATCTCAGTCACCACCGTTCATCACATTTTGATTCGATGGTTTGTGTCGATGTTTCGATAGTTTGTGGATCACACTACATTAACTGAGCATGTATGTGAGGAATATAGAGGTAATTAGGTAATTGCTTTGCTATTAAGAAAACATGCTATTCAAGGTAGAGGAAAATGATATTTGTTTTTAAACCGCAATCATAGAACGTGTATTATTGCGTTAAAATTACTAAACATGCACTCAACTAAAGCTGCACACATTTTCTAAGAAATGAGGAAAAAAAAACATATAGAAGTGCCAGCTCATCTGTGTAGCACTTCTCTCTCTCTGTCTCTGTCTCTATCTCTCTCTCTTTATTCTTGTTTGCTGGCATTTGGATCTGATTCTTCTCTCTTATGTTCTCATCATTGGGTAAGATAAATTTACTTACCTGTGACTCTCCATTTTCTGTCAAACGACATGATTTCTACCAGTCTTGAGGGTTTTATTGTGTTTGAGTAACAAAGAATTATTTAGCCCCTTCGGGCCTTTGTTGTTTTGATCATAAAGAGGAGCAGGACGGCTCCTGCCTGATGATTTTGCACTCAGTGTTTCGAATGGCTTATGTTGATCACTATAGTCAGCTGAATGCATTCATCATGATACATTTATATTCAGGTCATTATTGCATCTGTATCTGGCTGCCAGCTTTTGGTCCGTTCACTGTGTTCCTAGGCATTTTGAGTTCATTGTGGTGATTGACTGGAAAGTCTACGATTAAAGACCTAGTGGAAATGCATTATATTAGGTTATGTCATAAATGTGTGAAACAAAAGTTGGAAATCTGTATTATGGCTTTTACAACCCATTAGGCCACACTACATACATAGAACAGAGCTGCTGAGAATCAATATCTATCTATAAATGTGTTAGACCTTGAAAACAGGCTACAGCCATACTACAGGTATTGAGTTTTAAACTGCATGGATTGGTTGACAGCGGATTAATACACATGCAGTACTTATGCTAATATTTATGAAAGTAGTTAGAAAGACTGACCACAGATCTAATATTCCTGGTAATGAATGTAGGATGAATAGCTGCTTGGGGCGACTGTGGAGCAGGAGTCAGAGCGGTCGTCCATCAATCCCCACAGTTGTGGGTTCGATCCCTAGCTCCTCTGGTCCTCTGTTAAAACACAACACATTTTTTTTTTGTTTGGTTTTTTCTGCTCAGTATTTGGCTTCTTCAAATGTCAGTGATGCACCTTTGGGGTCTGTCCAACACTACAGAGGTTCACCATTGGCATTCACATTAAAAAAGCCAGTGCTTTATGTTTTTTCCTCTTGGCTTTCTGTTGTCTTTTTCACTCCTCGCTGGTCTTTTTGTCACTGAGCAATGGGAGGCCAGCAGCAGAACACGAACTCTGCATGACCCTGATTCTCTGGCTTGCCTGTCTATGGACTTATGGCCTGTTTAACAAGAACTCATTGTAGGTAGCCATTCCCACAGTGCCAATTATGGAGGGGAGACAAATCAGTCTCCTTTGTAATTTCAAAAGTTCTGTGGCCTCACACGTGCCCCCTTTGTGTATGAGTAACTCACTAGTGGCTATATGTTCAGCTGTAATCCTAATTTGCGTGTATTTATGCAACATTGCAGGTTAGCCCTTTAAACCTAGACACATGGTGTGTATATTAAAAGTACGTGAGTGTGAAAGAAGTTAAGAGTGCCGTCAGGATATTTCATGAGCCCCCCCCTCCCCCGGTAGTCTGCACAAGGCAGTGGCTTGCTGCAGAATGATGTATAGCTGCAAATGGTCTGACTAAATACTCTCTGTGGGACCGGGAAAACAGTCAACCCTATGTTTGAGACATACAGTCATGTACACACTGCTGCATTCAGTCGTTGGGAGTTTATGGGCTGCGATAATGACAAACTCCACATAGCGTGGAGCGTTATGGCCCCCACTGCTCTCGCTAGCAACAAGCGACAACACAGTGAACAATTGAGCAGCCATAGTGGGAAGGAAATGTAGTGCTGAAGGGGAGTATGAGAGGGCAGGAGAGGGAAACTTTGATTAGGTACAATAACCAGATATATTCATTTCATTCATCTTTTGTACTGGGGGAGATTGTGATTACAAATAGGCTCAAATGTGCACTTTTATTCGCAGGCTTTTGTTTGTGGCAATGCATATGTGTGACAATTTGTCTTGGTTCATTTCTTACTTCTTAAATGTTTGCCGTCATCGTTACTTTATTTCTGAGTCAAAAGTCAAAGCTTGTAGCCATATCGCAGAGAATTCATTGTGATTTAGTCATTTATTTATTCATATTATTTTTAATTAAGTTATGGTTTTGAAGTATTGACATATGCCATCATTACTATAGCTGGTCCCTGGATGGACTAATACATTATGGAATTAGAGATAGTGTCTAACAGGAAAACTAAGACTTGGTGAAGGAAATATTTAATGCAGTTACCACCTTAAATTACAATTTTGGATTATTAGTTAAATATTACATTAATCCCCGTAAAATCTTAGACTGCTTGCTCAGTCTGGTTTAAACTTGTATTGTATTATATATTTTCGCCTTTTAACTACATCACTGTTTTCCTTTAGGGGTTAATAAAGTACTAATCATCTAGCTGCAGAAGATCATTTCATGAGTTTTTGTAAGGTCAACATTACAATGTGATCCATCTGACAATATTCCTCTTCCATCATGCATCTGTTTAATTTTGTCTGGTCCCTTTGTGGTCACTATGCTGGACCCTCGCCTATTTACATCTGCTTCTGGTAGGCTGTCACTCCCCGCTGTGTCTTTCTTGCTGAGGGAGGCAAGTTAAAGCGGTTAAGCAGTAAAACCTGGAGTATACCTGAGACTGGATCAGGAGCATCTAAAAGTGGAGGGATGTGACATTTGTATAAGTCCGATTTATTTACTGCAACAGATGTTGTCTTATCTGTGAGTCTGTTGCAAATTAGTTTTTATACAGGGAAGTAAAAGATTGTGATTGCTCGTTAATCCTGTCAGCTCCATTCCACTGTAGACCTTATCAGTGCATGTTTTCTGTGCAGCTCAAACTTTTCTTCTGTTGTTCAGAACTGCATTGCATAGGCAACTCTCTTTCTCTGCGTCTGTGTGTTACACACATTCTTAGAGTCACAGGAGTTGAACATAGGGGTTTTGGATGTGTGTAACCGTGCTATAAGGGACTCCATTACTAGTATATGAAAGAGACGGTCTCACTTTTTAAATTATCAGTAACATTCCTTTGGTGCACTTTGGCACTGGGAACAACACCAGCTTTCCTGTCATTCAGGATACACACTCACAGTATTCCGGACATCATGCCTCTGGGATTTTGCTCTGGGAAACTTGTTGGGGGAGTGTTTAAAGGTGGAGCAAAAGTTTGAGCTTGTGGGACAGGACACAGAAGTATTGAACGGAGGTGGATGTTTTATTGTTTAATCTTCTTTCTTCAGTTAAAGATGGCTTCACAGTGGAGTGGGTTTTCATCCTGACAATCCATTAGGACTTTTAAGTTGGTGTGAGGGTCTGAGGACTGTTAAGTGAACTTTGCAATAAACAGTTTCACTGCCTTTGCCAGGAGTTTATTTGCACAAGATAAACAAGATTCTAAAAGACTTGTTTTCAGCGGTGACAAGACATTTTGTTGTTGGTGGGATCTAGAGTGGAATGTAACATCATGGCTGGGGTCAGTAGAAAAGGATCCGGGAGACCCTCATATTACTACAGATTCCTGGGCAAGTCTCGACTGCAGCGTCAGCGGAGCCGGTCCCGCAGCCGCACCAGACCGTCTGCCAGTAAGGGTAATACATACTGCTACTGTTAGAAAAAGTTCACCTTGCAGCAGTTTTAGCCTTGTAGTAACATTTGGCAGATGGGGAGAGATTCTACTAATTTCTAACAGACCAATAATGATTTACATGCTGTTTCTTATTTTGATTAGCAACTGCATATTTGCGATGATTTGCACATGTTTACCACATTTTGTAAAAGTAACAAAACATTGAGATGAGGCACTTCCTCTTTCTAAAATATGTGGTTGTTAAATATTCATATAAGAACTACTTATACATAGAGGCGATATTTTTAGAATCCATTTGTCACCCACTGCTGTGCGCTGTGTTTTTGCTCATGTGCTTTGTAAGAAACCGAGCTCAATGACAGTTTGGCGTCACTTTTCACAACGTGATGCTGCTTTCAAATTGCACCATCAACACTAGACAGCTCTGCCAGAGTTCCACATTGTTCTGGTTCTGTGCCTGTTAATAATTTTGTCTTTAGCCTTAAGACACTGAGCTGTTAGTTTTTCACATTGCATAACTTGTACTCTTTCTGTTGGTCCATATCCTCAAGCAGTCTGTTCACCTTTCTGCATTTTTCCTTCTCTGAAGAAATACTTCCTAATGGAAGCAGTGTTTGAACTGGAAGGTTATAGCGATAAGTCGGCCTCCAAGGCTTAGCTCAAGTTACTTGATTTGAGAGTAAGGAACTTGCTCTGAAATCTTAAGCCTATTGATTTTTTTCCAAGTGAACTGCTGTGACTTGCCGAGCAAGATATTAAGAAGAATTTGATGTTGCTCATATGTTGCTCTCCTGCAAAAATATGTAAACTTTCTAGAGAAAAATTTGAGGCGCAGACGACACGTCACGCTCGCTTTCTCTGAAATTGAACCTTGCTTGCATTATTTTTTGTAAGTATCATACATTGAGGGTTAGTGTCGCTAGTTTTTGTAGCAAGAGGCTTTCATGAAGTGCTTCATAAGTGTAGAGGTGCGTGGTTTCTATGTCTTCTCTTTGCTTCTTTACCTGATGAAAGAGGTACTTTGAAGTCTCCCCCTCTGTATCATTCCATTTTCCAAAGAATACACACTTACCCATGCACACACAAACACACACACGTATACTAATGTACAAAGACATTCACACAAAAACACTTTGCCTTGATCCTTGTAGCTAAGCTCCCCTCACAAAACTTTTACACACTACAAATAAATGCAGTGACGCACAGACAGGAACAGAAAGGTTGTTTGTAGCTGTGTTTAAAAAAAATAAAAAATCTCCAGAGTAACATACAGCTTAATTATTGCACTTATTGAAATTATTGTAGGTTTACCTTTGTCATGCATATATTGCATATATATTAAGGTAAATAGAAAACCTGTCACACATATGTAGTTGCGTGACTGATAAAGTCAGATTCCTTTGGAAAAGGAACAATAACTTCATTAGGGAAATTATTTAAATGCAATGTTGAAAAGCGGGCAGATCTGCTTAATGGCTATTGTTATCTTTATAGCACAATTGCAACAATATGTAACACTACTTGTTTGTCAGGTATTTCATAAGAGTAGCCAAAAACAGTAATTCTGATTGACTCTCCCGTCCCTCTTTGTGTGTGTGTTTTCTCTAGTTTTTGAAATGAGGCTTTTAAAGAGAAAAGGGAAAACTTTAGTTCATCAACAGCTCCGTGTGCCTGGAGCTACAATGATGTGTGATAGTGTGATATTGTGTCTCATTCAAGAGGCCCAGTAATGTAAAAAAGAATATATTTTTATATATATTCAAACCACAACGATCTTATCTCGAGGAAGTTACTGTAACCCCCCGCGTGTATGCTGTCACTGGGACAGATCAGGTGGCAGTTGCATGAGCTCATGTGTTATTGTTCTGTCAGCATGTGTGTGTCTTTGTGTGAGTGGAATCTGTGAGTGGAAAACCTCATAACAGATCAGTTCACCCTCACATCACTCTGGATGTGTTTCCTCTTTTTTTTCCAGGGTTACTGACATTTACATACAAAATTATATCTTATCTCAAAGAGAAAGGGAAAGACGGGCAGAGAAAGAGGTGACTTGTTATGCGGCTGTGTTTGAAACTTCTGATGGAATCATTCACTTTGTTCTGAATTGTCCTGTGACTGAATACTGTCGTTTTTCAGAACAAAATTAATACATTTTCTCTCCTCAGCTATGTGGCGGAGCCTTTAAGATGTAAAAGATTTTCGGTGGAAAGTTGTCTTCACTCTGCAGTTGTAAACTTTTCTAACGCCGTGGGAAGAAAAATTAGGTCTCTGAAAAAGTGTATGGTTTTATGAAAGTGAAGTTTCATATTTTTTGTCTTATTTTGGATAGGTTACATACTCAGATAAGGTGAGCTGTCATTGCTTGCCATCCTTTATTTTTTCATTGTATCAGATAGACTGCTCTCAGGAGTGTTTGTGCAACCCACTGCTTATTCCCAGACAGCAGTAACTTGCCAGTCTTCTTTTGTTCCCTTGATCTCAGTCTTGTCCTAAGACACTGGCAAACATTACCTAAACTTTAGCTAGTTTAAAAAGTTTAAACACACACACACACACACACTGTGCTTTTTGATTTTTCTCACTACCTCTAGTTTGTATGAGGAGCTAAGCTAACTGGTGGCTGCTGACAGTGACTGGTGACACTTTGTGAAATGTGTAAAATCAAATTTCACAAAGTGTCAAGCTAAACTAACCTAAAATTAAATGTTGGAAGAGGCAGCTAGCAGTGACCATTGGTAAGACTAGTCAGGACAAGTCTTTGTGTCACAGTATCACATCCAGTGTCTTAAAGGGCTAAAGTGTAGGTCCACATCACCAGCGGTTACATCCTGTTAAAACAAGGAAGAAGAAAAATGAAGACAAGGAAGGAAAACTGGTAGAAACTTTTTTGTGGCGGTAGGAACCAAAGACAAATACAGAACCAAAAAAAAAACAAGACCAGTATGAAAGTTTATGAAAATATGTCCAAAGGGTGCACTTGAGAAAGTAAGTTCTTGGAAGATGAAAAAGAAGGGTGATCCAAAAAGTTCTTTATTATATATGCAGTCACTGTCAAATGTAGGTCCTGACTGTTCTGAGACTCACCAGAGCACCAGCCACATTCAGCACACAAAGTAATATCTGCAGGAGACCATGAAATATCATAACGGCAAAGAAAGAGTTAGTGCCAGCAGCTTGCAAGAAAGTGTTGAACTACTCAATAACAACTCAATAATGCATTAGCACTGACAGTTATTGCACATAATCATATTCTCAGTGGGTCGTTACCAAGAAGCACTTGATCTATGCGACTGTGTCCTGCTTTGTTTCTGTCAGGCTGTTTATGATCTAGTATGATTTTTGGCTGGCTGCGTGTCTGCTGCGAATTCAGGCCAAAAGATGGGGAGAAATGGACAGAACAACAATAGAAAATAAAAATGAAAGAGTTTCAATTGGCTAGGTCACGAGAACTTTTTTTGCATTATTAACATTTGGGTCATCAAGTGTGTTGATCAGCGCTAAATATGAACAGGACAGAAAGAAATAGTGACATTTAAATCATGACAAGTTTAGACCATAACTTCACTTCTCCTTTTTTATTTCAGGTTTGAACAGGCTGCCTTATCATTGTCATCAATGTCATTTTTTACCACATTGCATATACAATCAGGCCAAGAACTGGCTAAGATTTCAAAGATAAAAGTAATAATATAAGGCCTTCTCTGACCATGAGGTTGGAGGAGTTTTTATCTTTGTTTTTTATCATGGCGGAACTTTTTCTGCTTACACAATTTCCCTATGGGATCAATAAAGTTGTTTGAATCTTGAATCAAAAAACAAATAAGACAACAGGGGAAAAGCGTTTCCCCATTAGTTTGTCTGAAATAAAATCAATTTGCCTTGACATCATACTTAATAATGGGAAGTACAGACATAAGGCAGAAGGAAGAGAGAATTAAAATTAAAACAAATGTGTGAAGTGAAACCTCCAGAACCCTCCACATTATCTCAGTGTTTAACCCCAGGATTACTTTTATCATCTTAGTCACATTTCTGGAAGCTTTGTCTTTGTCTGCCCCTTTTTCTCTCAGCCTTATGAATCGTGGAGATGGGCCAGGTGATGCAGTGCTTCTGAGCACCAAAAAAGGGTCCAATAAGAGGGGAACAGGTGCTGGCTAATCTCCTTTAATCCATCGATATCCACTCAGCTTACAAGCCATAGCCTGAGAGAAATAGCTGTGGAACTATAGAAGATTACTGCCATAGCTCACTGTGAAAACAGCTTGTCAGCATCCAGCAGACAGTATGTGGAAGTAAGCATAGTAATTTTCACATACACTGAAAGGTGCACATAGCTGATTACAAGGTTAGAAAATGAATTGCGTCGATACTATGTTTCCCTCTCTTGTTAGCCTTGTCTAGCCTGAGAGAATATTGAGAGAAAAAATTATTACTTTCAGAGCCTTACAGAATCATTTAAAAGCTGTCCAGCTTACACTGTGGTTAAAATGTTTAGGGTGTGGATATAATGCAACCACATTATGCAATTCAATAAACACAAGGAATGAGAACACAGTGCTGAACCATTTTAATAAATGCATCCTCCAGAGATCTATAGATCAGTTCTATACTACCAGATCTCAACAAATATGCAGATATGATAAATAAATGCAGCTTTGCCAATAAAATGGGGCCGGTCAGTCCAGGTACACCTTGTGCAATTGGTGTTTTCAGAGGTGTCATGTTATTTGCCCACAATATTAACTGACATCACGCCTGCACAGGGGCGTTTGCTTTATATCTGCGTAGCTACAAGTGGATATTATTGAACTTAGCATGATCTCAGTAGGCAGTGGCAGAAAAGCTGCTTCTGCACAAATGCAAGCTTGCTTTTTCTGCACCACGCTCTTCTTCTCCTCCACCCTTTTCCTTTGCCACCCCTTAATACATTGCAGCTATCAACATGTATGTGCCAAACTAAACAAGACGCAGAGCTCCTTTCCCCGGAAGTAATTTGAACATGAGTGTGTTTGGGGAACGGTCCAGCTTGAATCAGCTGATGGTTGTAGTGCTGAATTGTTCTTCCTGTATCTGTACTTTTACACTTTGGGTGATTTAGTTTCACAGATTGTTAGGTTTTCAGATGAACTCATATCATAAAGCCAGCTTGCTGTGATCATTTTCTTTTTTTTAATTGATGCAATGTGGGGACTGTTGACTGCATCTACACTAGAGGTTGTTGTCGGTGGAAATTATTTCGCTTTACTCTCTTGTGTCCACACTCGCTCCAAACAGACGGAGCAGCACCTCTTTATCACCTCTTCATCTGTGCACTCTGAGTAATTACCACATCTCGGGGGTCAAAAGTACAACAGTGTGTTCACAGTTTAACATTAACACATTGTAGTTAGTGTATATACACAAGGGAACACTCTCACCCCCTTTTCTTTGCTTTTTTCTCAGTTTCTATGCATCACCAAAAGGTGTTTTAGACTCGGGGATAAAACTTAATAATTCAAAGCTGTGCTTCTGGGTGGGCCTCTACTGTGACCTACATGGATCACTGTCCAGCTGGTATTCAGCTAATGAGACTGTCTTCTGCCAAATAATTAAATAAGTAAACAAAAATTGTCTTTCTGGCATATTACTCTTTGACTGACATTAATTCACAGTTTATATTCCAGAGAGAAACTGGGCTTTTTGCACCACTTCCAGCCAGTCAAAGCAAGTTTTAGTTGTCTTGTTGAGGAGAAAAACAAAAAAGTGATGTTTTTGTGAAGGAGGGAGGATGAGAGGTGGGGTGGACCAAGAGAGGATAGTACTTCAGGTAGAAAGAACACAGTAAACACAGCCTGGCAGCCTGTGATTCTCTTTTTTCTTTTTCTTTTTTTTGCTTCTTTATCGGCCTGCTGTGTGTGTGTGTGTGTGTGTGTGTGTGTGTGTGTGTGTGTGTGTGTGTGTGTGTGTTTGAATTTTCCTCCACCTTTCCCTCATCATGTCAAACACGAGAACCCAGCATTCTCTCTTTTTTTCTCTGTGGGTATAGACTTCTTGAAATACAGACATGTACTGCTATTGATAGCAGGATCCTGACTCAGACTCTGTTCATTAGCTCAGCGAGGCCTTGATGGATTATTTTTAAAATGTGTTCAAATACACACTTGAAAGCGATTGTAATTCTTCAGTCAGTCAAATGATTGCTGTACTGTATGTATGTGAAAATCGTGATGAACACACTGCAGTTTGCCTCAAATCTACTGAGTTTCGTAGCCCCGTTCACCTCATTGTTTGGGTTTTACCTTCCACAGTGTACACTGCCTCAGCTTGTCCTGTTGTGTTGTATTCTGCCACAATTAATCCGTGTTGTTAGTCAGAATGCTCAACTCTTTGGACTATAGTCGGTACCACTGAACAGCACGATTAGTGGTGGAACACTGGAGTAATGAACAATTTAGCAGCCAGGTATCTCTTTCAGGTCTGATTTACAATAGATTATAACTAGCTAGTGAATACTAGGTTTGCGAAGTAGCCATAAACGGCAGTCCAGGGAGATGTGTGAAATGTAGCATGCTTCAGAGAAGCCATTGAACCATTGAGACCAGTGGAACATGATGAATGTGCATTTGATACTAACATTGATTTTAGACAGCAAAGAAAGTGCTTTAAGGTACTTTTAAATATTGTATTCTGTGTTATTTCTTGTCTATTGTGATTGAACAAATCTTTATCACAGATGTAGCCAAAAGATGTTTCTGCCTGTCTTATAGCTTGTTACCTTGAAAGACCTTGTTGCAGCCGTACTGTAAGTAGCTGTTTTCCGGCCCATGAATCAAAGCAAAAGAAAATTTAGATGGACAGCATATTTAATTGCACATATTGTGGATGAAGACGCTTTTTTTAGTTGTTTAGTGTTAAAATACAAAAATCAACCATTTGCCTTCAGCAGAATGATTACTAATGCAACACCAGCAGCACAGAGTGTAGCTACTGAATGTTCTTTCAAGTCATTTGTGGGTACATTAAATACTGTGTGCAGCAACAGCTTGCTTACAACAACCTCTGTGAATTTCCTCTTTCATCACAGGGCCACTTAGCACAGCTAGCTCCTCCAGCAATAAAAGATTATAAAACACCTCACTCCAGGCAAAATAACAATGTGTGTTTAGAAAGTCATTATTATGTCTGCACAGCACTTTGGCATAACCACACGAAGTATAAGTTGCTGTGCAAAATGTTCATCGCGTTTTCCCGTTAGATAATACATTTGATAATAACAGTTGTTTGACTGGCTTTTAACGGGTTTCGCGGCGCATTTCCACCTGCCTGCCCGGCCTTGTGTTGCTCTGCTCACCTCATGCATGAATCAGTTATGTTATATTTATCCTTCTTGTCCCCTCTTAACAGCAACGGGCAAAATTTTCAGTATCACAGTTTTCGGACATAGGCGAAGCTTTGAACTTTTCCTCCCCCACCCACATCTAGAGTGATCTTGTATGCTGGAATATCCTGTGTTGGTGAAGTCTGAAAGGAAGGGAAGTTTAGCTGGCACTGGTCACTGGACAGAGCGCGCCTTCGCCTGGTTGGTAACATTAGGAAAATGTGCATTCTGACCTATATTAGTGAATGTTAATAGAAGGAAGGAAAGAAGAAAGGAAGGAAGACAGCTTGAGATATGTATCAGCAACAGTTTGAAAGCATGGCTTAGTTGTTTAGGATATATGCAAACTCATTTTAAATGAGAAGGCTATTGTCACAGTTTTGTCTATGCTTCCCCCAACCCACCCCCCAAACAAACACACACTGTTGTTTAAAATTACAAAGACACGAGACATTACCTCACTTGCAGGCTGCACCATTCCTATCTCTGTTGGCCAGACTAGCACACACATTCACTCCTGTAGGCCCTTAAAAATGCAAGTTTCTATCCTTTAGCCTACAGGGTTTGGTCCCCCCCCAGTGCTCTCACTGGCACAGGGTCCCATTAACCAACTGCCAAAGGAGAGTGGAATCAAGATAGAAATGGCTCTATTTGTGGGTAGATGGTGATGGTGCGTGGAGAGGTGGCAGTATTGAGTTTTTAGGGAATGTGTATCGCGAATGAGTATGAGAATGAAAGAGAGATGAAATGAAGAGGCAACGGCATGTGAGAATTCGATTCTCTTGAAGTACTTTAGGAGGTGAAGATGTTATGATACAGGAAGCAAACTTAGAGATAGGTTTAGGTTTCAAGAGAACATTAGGCTGAGGGGGGCGAGAAAATGAAGAACATTATCATGTAAAATAAGGAAAATTCAAAATGTATGTAAAGGACAAAATTAGAGTGAAGGTAAAAATAAAAACAGTACCCAACCCTAAGGCAGTCCAGCTGTTGTTGTATGACCCCTGACCCTTTTCATGACCTTACAAATAGGTCTTTGCATGCTAAAACACACACATACACGTTCATTAAGCATTAGTGTCTGTTGTAATCTATGTTTCATCAGGGTTGGTGTCCAATAATGCTGCTGGTTAAAAGATTGGAAGCAGACATACTGTGCTGGTTGAGGCGTATTTGTCCATGCATTTGCTCAGATACATTACTTGCAGATGGTGAGAACATGTTGAAACACGCACTGCAGTTTTATACAGCAGTTACTTTGCAAATAAATGATGTGTGTTTGTGTGAGGTTTCCTCTGAGCTGCTGTAGCAGCCAACTGTGTATAAGTGAGGAGATTTCCATTGAGAAATTAATAAGGGGTAAATCGAGTGACATGAAACACAGAACTCATTTTTGACAAGAGAGCAGTAATTAGCCCAACTGACCTAAATTGCCCGAAATTCATGATCATATCAACGCTGTTTCCTCATGAATGATTTTTTAATTTAACAGGAAATACACTTCTAATTGCACCAAATATTTCAGTGCCACCGTGCTTGTTTGTTCCAATAACACGTAATGCTACTGTTATTCGGCCTGGTAGCATTATAGTAGGTTGAGAAGATTTTTTTTTTTTTTAAGAATCACATGTCTTTGAAGCATATGTATATGGTCCTTTTTATGAACATTTTATGAGAGTTACCAGTCAACAAAGCAGCTGAAGTTACACAAATGAAGTTTCAGATGCTGTAAAACCTTTACAAGACAATTGTGAAAGAGTGTTGCCAATTCTATGCATAAAACAGCTTCCAGGATGAGCCTGAAATAGCTCTGTAAAGGCAAAAACTGCTGCTAACACTTTGCACATGTTGTCAAAGCCTTATGGACTTAAAGTTAGAGCTGTGTGCAAGATACTTGGGCTTGATGTGAATTTGACTGGTGTGAGCTCTAAAGTGAAAACATTTTTATCTTTTTTAGTTAAGTAAGGTTTAGGTTTTAAATGACAAATTCGAGAAGCAAAGATTAAACTGAAATACCTCCATGGCCACATACCTGCATAGAAATTACTGTATCTACTTAACAAAGCTTTGAACTGTAAAATTTAAAATGTTTTAACGTTAAATGGCAAAGATCAGGGATCTTAATAGCCTTTTTCCTAACGCTTGACTTGAAATAAAACTTCACAGCTTCACATTGACCACATATACAGTACATGGCTTTAGGTAATCGGGCTACTGACTGAAACCGTTTCTAATATAATGTAATGTGTGTGTTGGACTGACACAATGAAGCACCTACACAGTGTAAACTGTCTAAATTTAAAAAAAAATAAAAAATTGCCACAATGGAAAGCAACGTATTTAGACTTCTCCAGACCGCTTTTGGCTTATCAAAATGTTTGGGGTGGACTTGGATTTTAAAATGAGGCGGGATCCCTCCGTGTGTAATGTTGTCTCCTTTTATTCAGCCTTTTACTCTGCTGCCCTGCAGCCATTTGTCCTACACATGCATTGTTGTAGAAAACTGGTTATGCATATATGTGGTTAACGTATCAGTGTCCTCTACCCTAGAAATCTACTAGGATAAATAAGGTTTCTTTAATTCCGTACCCTGATTAAGGAAACTGGGTTTTACTTGAGACTGGCAGTTAAGAACCAGCTTCCTTGAGGAAGCTTGTTACTGAAGTGCTTGTAATTGACCGATAGAGTCCTAAAGGACCTGAGACTAAGAGACAAAATGCAGATATCACCTTGTCACCTCGCTCTAATGTCTCACCTATGTTTGAAATACAAAAACCAAGAAAGGTTTGATATGTCCACGTGACACTGATTTTTAAAGTTAATTTGAAAGTCATATCTTCCTCACCTTCACAGAGAAGTGGATTGCTGCTCTGGGGATCCTGGTGGTTCTCAAATATATAGATTTGCTTTTGCAACCGTGGATTTCTGCTCCATGTCAGAGCATGTTGTGTTTGTGCTGTTATTCGCCGTGTTTGTGTTTATGTCAAGGCTGTGAATTGTGTGGGTTGGTATGCGAGCCAGTGCTTTGCGCAGCAGGAAGTGCCATTCCTCCATCCATTCTTCAATTACAGTGCGCAATAATTCAGTCAAGCAGCCTGTTAAACAGCAGACAGCCAATTTAGCACAGCTCAGCTTGACAGGCTAATAGAAAGGACTGCACTGACAAACACAGCATCTTCCAAGTGCGTGTTCTTGTGTTTGTTGCTTATTAAGAAATGCTCATATGCAAATATCATATTAGGCACAAATACTTTTGGCACAATATTTTGTCCATCCAATTTTTTATAAATATCATTGCAGTATTAGATTGCCACAGTCACAGAGAAAACATAATTTCTCATTTTGTATTGCTGATGCTAATATTTATACCACAATGTGTTGAGAGATGTATACTGTATATGCTCACGCATAGTTTTGAGGAGGATTTGCTTCATAATGTATTTTCTTTCTAATCACACTCATTATGCTACATACACTTCTAACTAGTACTCATTTCTTTATTTTATAATGATGCAGAGAGTTATATCTTAGGTAAAAATTCAAACAGCCTTAGTGATGTGACCCAACATGTCGTGAAGGCCTGATGGTGTTAAGATTAGATCACAACAACATCTTTCATACCTAAAGTTGCAGCTCATGTACACAACACAGTGCCCTAAAACACTTTTCATTTCCGTTATGTGTCATTTGGGGTTGTTGTAGACATGTTAATAATCTGCTCTGTAACACTGAGCTAGCAGTTAGCAGTGATGGCTATCTTTAATCTGTGGAGACTTGGATACTCAACATCACACACATTCCTTTTGGACATGTCCATATTTGCTGTTACCACACACATTCAAAGTCTTTGACTTTAGAGCTCTTTTGCTACAGTGTGTGTACAGGTTCACAAGGGAAAAAAAGGATACACAGACAAGATCAATAGATAAGAAATACTGTACAGATAGGAATAGCAAATAGAGGATGGAAAAATCAGGAATGGAAGGCAAAGAGCTTTTTACACTGTGAATGAGCTTATAACAGTATACAGTACTAATGTCTTTATATCAAATGCAATTGCGAAATCTGAAATGAGATGTGAAACTAAAACTCAAAAAAAGTGATTAGCTAGCATTTTCTATTTTTCAATATGTTTTAATGAAACGGTTTGATCTATGGTCCGCAAACCAGCCAAGGTTTATGTTTGTTATGTTGGTCACTTGTCAGTATCAGCAGTTGTGTTTCCACGACGCCATGTCTATGGTCGGCCTCTTACTCAGTGTTGTAGCTCAATTTTAATCACAGTCTAGGTTGTTTATGTTTTGAATTTGTCTGTTGTCCCATGGGTTCATGTGAGTTTCCTTTGGGTGGTCTTGATCGTTCAGACTTGGTAAACTTATGTAGGTCAGAAATTGTCAGTGTGATAACACACTAATAGCGAATCACACCAGAAGTGTGCGATCGTTGTGACACTATGCATAATTATTTCACTAGGTAAAAGAATAGTTCATAGTTAACATACAGAAAAATTAGCTCTATCCATCATCCATCCATCCATTATCTTTCCACTCTTATTCTATTTGGGTCGCAAGCGGGGGGCTGTTATTGGGTGAGACACCCTAGACAGGTTGCCAGTCTAATTACAGAGAGACATACACAGACGCACTCACATTCACATCTACGGGCAATTTTAGATCCACCAATTATCCTAACATGCATGTTTTTTGGAATGTGGGAAGAAAGCGAGGTACCTGGAGGAAACCCACTCCAGCACGGGGACAGCATTCAAACTCTACACAGAGAGTGCACAGCCTTTTACTGTGAGGCTGCAGCACTGTCTAACAATAGTTTTGTTCAAAAGATTAATTTGACATTAAGGTGTTTCTGTTTTTGCAGAGTCTCCCCCAGACAGGACAGGTCGCCGACGCAGCATGCCAGGCAGCTCCTCAGACAAGACCACACCCACGATGGAGGCTACGTCTGCCACTGCCACACCTTTCAGAGTCACCGTGAGTACTGTGAGTTTGTTTTTAAGTATTGTCAGTTTGTTTTCCTTCTCTGTTTGTCTTACTCCCTGACTCCATCTTTAGTTTGCCTCAGCAGGATGTTGGTTTTAGATCAATGTCTGCAGAAGCCTGGTCTGGTGTCCAGATGGACCCATGCCAATCTGAAACACATTTACTTCAAATGTTGAAATGGGGCCTTTGATGTTTGGTGTCTGCACATCACACATCTACACATCTGGGGTTTATGTTCAGCACATAATCCTCCATTGCCTTTTGACATCCTGAAGGTGGGATAATGCTCTCATCCCGCAACTAAGCAAACGCATGTCCACACCTGTGCACACGCAACACCATCACTCATTCTTTGTCAAACATAAATATACTGTAGAGCGGTTCTTTGTCTTTAAACTTGCTCTAATCCATATCCAGTATGCTTTCTACCATGTTTAATTAAATAGCTAAACAACCAGGTAATGAAGCAAGAAATTCCACCGTAAGTCATCACTTTAAACCTAATTAGCAGCGCATATTTCTGTTAATACATACTGTGGGGAGATGACAACCTGGAGGTGTGAACAAAGATGTTAGGCCAGCTGGGCAGTGTCTCATAAACAATCTTCCAACTACGTTTCACCCTGTGTGGAGACGTAGCAAGTGCGCTAAGATACGGTGTTAAGGCTAAAACACATTTTACAATATTTTCTCTTATCCTATTTAATTTATTTTGTATCACCATGAGCTTTTTGCCAGTATACAAAGTTCTGCTGAAAGGTAGAGTTCAATCTTTACAAAAACAAAAGGGAAAAGCCTGTAATGATTAGATTAAAAAAAGCTAATAGACCCGCTGGTGTTGGGCTTCCTGCCGAGTGAGAATAAAGTCTAAAATCTAAAAGATTTTAAACTTTATTTTTGGACATGCACATGTAAAAATTATCACAGCTTAAGGAGCTAGAGATTGTGTTTTAAATTATTTTTTTATGGAAGTGTGAATTGATTTACACTTTACACTTTTTAATATGACGAGGAACGAATGAATGATACATTGAGATATAACAAGAATTTAAAAAAATGATGCAGACAAGAAGGTTCATATTGAATGTTAAAATATTGATTAAGTGTTTGTTAAGCAGCTCCCTGCACTCTACTGGGAAGAGGGAGAAGAGGAGCGCCGCAGCAGAATAAAACTGCAAAAAGGATACTTCCCTAGTCCTGCACTTTTCTCCATGCTGCCCCCTTCTGGTCACTTATAGTAGTTTAGCAAATTAAGTTCCCCATTCCAACTTGTGTTGAATGCAAAATAGCAAAGGAATACAAAGGTTGGATGTTATTTACATAAATCGAAAAATAATAAATAAATACAAAATGTTATAGATATTAAGTTCGGCTTGATGCATACGCTGTACAGATGCAGTCAAGCGCTAGTATTATCCTCCTCCTCTCCTCCATTTCAGAATTTTAGCAATGACAAATCACCGCTCACCATTCTCTCTCCAGTGAAAGTTGTGGTGACATCTAAAGTACCCCTCCTAGGCCTTGAGCTGAATCTGTCAAAATGTTTTTTCTCATGTTCTTAGCAGAGATTGAATTCAGTAGATGGGACTCCTGTACACACAAACACAAAATACCATCCTTGAACACTTGTCACAATTTCTCACCAGTCATGGACAAAAACTAATATCTGTCTAAAGCTTAATCATCTACAACCCTTCCAAATATAGTGAAGGACTGCATACATTAAATCTCAAAGTTCCAACTTAGTAATGTCTCTCATTCTCTGCTGTTTTCTTTAAAAAGCTGACTAACAAACATTGTCTAACTCAGTCACATTCATGCCTTGCTGATTGCATTAGCTGACTGGCATAATTCTTATTTGTGACTAGGCTCTTTATTCAATCTCTTCAGACCCCATTTTCCCTAGCTCAGATAATAGCAGGGGTCTAATTGGACAGGTATGCCTCTTGTTTTCATCAGGTTGTGCTAGAGGACGACAAGAGAGGTTGATATGGAAGCAGGAAACACCCTGCTGATTGTCCAGGCGCTGATTCTATCAGCCACCATTAGGGAGGCCTTGAATTGCCAAGCCAAGGGAGTAGAATTAACTTGTTTGCTTTAATTTCATGAAAAAAGAAAACTAAAAAAGCACAGTGATAACATTAAGTTGTCCTCTTGGTGCCCATTTAATGAGTTGGACAAGCTAAGATTATAATCAACTGTGCAAGCCTGTTATGCTCTCTCTCTCTCCCATCTTACACACACACACACTCTCACACATGCTTATACACTCACACACAGGCACAGAGGTAACATGCTTTTGCACTGTAAACAAGGTAACAGTGAGTATGGACCCACTGTTTCTGCATCATCATGGTACAATAATACAATAACCCAGGACAATTTGGACAACCCTGGCCCTTCTCCATTTTTGAGATGCTTGTTAAATCCGATTATTCCAATCTCTCCTTCCCTTAATTAGCTGTCAAATGTGGAATAATTAAAGAGCTCATGGAAATACAAGCTAACAGGTGACACTGTAATGCCCCCTGTCAGGTCTCTCTGGCTTTAATAGCCATATCATGTTTCTTGTGTGAGTAGGTGATGCAAAACATAATAACCAGACATTACAGAAATTAAACACAGCAATGATTAATTGGAAGGGTCTCAGTAGTATTTACATCCCGTGAACATATCATTAATGCACTGGTATTTATTTATATTATTCAACCAAGCACACTGGGAGTTGTATTGTTGTGAGACACCTTCACTGCACAATGGAATGGGATGATGTATGTCGTCTCATTAAATGCCGGTTACTAGCCACAGTGCTTTTAACTGGTCACATACATGGCAGGAGAGGTCATGCTTTGTACATCAAGGTGTTTTGCAGTTGTCAGGAACCCTTACCCATCACTCTCTTGATATGTAATAATAGGTAGGTGAAACAAATGCTATAGACAGGCTTGATCCGAATATAATCCACAGGGAGGGAGAAATGGTTGCTCTCTGTTTCAGTGCTAGCTTGATTCTCTGTTCTGCTAGTGCTGAGCCCTGATCTGCCACTGACCTTGTCACTCATTTGCTGTGCTTTTCTCCTCACTTTCTCCCTCATTTAGTTTCATTTCATTGCTTTTTCTATCAACTCATGCACTGCCACCTCCGCATTGTGCTCTACTTTTTCCATTTATCCTACTCGTATAGCTCATTCCTCCCTGGCAGACATTTACTGTCATTTTCTCAAATTTTCGACTGGTCTCACCTCTTTTTCTGTTCTCTCTATTTTTGTCTTTTCTTTTCATGTCGTGCATACTTCTTTTTCCTTTTTCTCTATTGTTCTTCTTGAATGAGGGCGTTTTGATTAAAATGCTAAACATTTTAAACGGTTTAATCCGATGTTCAGATCATCAGTCACTTATAAAGATGAAGAAGAACTGGTTGTTCATATCTGCTGACCTACACCCTGTCCAGTAGCTCTGCAAGAGCTTTGAAAGGTAGCCTCAGTTGGAAAGTGTTGTGTGAATGTCACAATGCTGTTTACATGTATTTGACAGGATGAAAGGGAGGAAAAACAATAGAAAACAATCTGATAAATTATAGGCTTTTTCTTCATTTCCTTCTGGTTTTGTATCTCTTTCTACCTCTTCTTTTCCAAACCTATTCATCAGGGAAAAGAAAGAAATAAAAACCGAACAAGCAACCACTAATCAATCCACATCGCCTACAGGGTTCTATTTGCTGACTTATTTCTGCGGATGGGGAAAAGGAGAAGCCGTTTAATTTGTTAGCTGGGAATATGCCAACAGCAGCAGGCACACACATTCCGGGGTCTATGAGAAAGAGGCATGGAATTAGAAAGAATTTGGAGAGAATAGTGGATCGTGATCTGCAGAAATGAGGGGATGCGCGTCAGTGTGTGTATTTTTCCTGCTGCACTTCCATTCTTTGCCACCAAAAAGTCAAAATGTTGTGGGTCTCCTCAAGTGCTCACGTCTTGCAATGGTGTGTTGAATGTGGTAATCTGACCCCATGCCCACACCCTCACATATAGAGTAAGTTGTGTATTTATATGGCCTTAATTTTGAGTTCAGGATTGTTGATTTGGCAGTTTTTACGCTGGATGCCCTTGCTGACGCAACCCTCCCATATTTCTACCGGGTTTGGACCGGCACTGCACAGCTGGGGAGGGGAATGGGCTGTTGGGGGTTCAGTGTCTTGCCCAGAGACACTTCGACATATAGCCTTAATAAGGTGACCCTATCCTATCAAGAGCCTCATGTGTCTCGCTCACTGACAGCTGTAATTCAGCCCAGTTAATTTAGCTAATAACCTCTGAACAGAGTTCACTGGTGGCAGGTACCAGTATTAAGCCATTTGCTGCCCGCTTACTTATATTATGTCATTAAGTCAGCTAAATAAAGAGCCACTAACATAACTACAAAGTCACTCTTGTAGTGAAGATGGAACTAAAAAGCTAAAGGTCCTACCATGATTTCCGACACTCATTTTAAGTATATTTGCATTGCATACATTATATAGCATATGCCAAAACGAACAAACTGCTGTCAACATCATAAAGGGAACACAAAATGTGTTTTAAAAGGGGTATCGCAGTTTAGCGGTGGGCTTCTATAAAGTTTGGATGATAACAAGAGCCTTGGTAAACACCAAAGCAGCCAAATCAAGGATATCCTGACTTTTAATCAGGCTCCAAATATGCTGCATTCAACAATACCTGGACTGCAATACAGTCGATTTTCCTTGGCTTGGAAAGTCTCACATTCTTTCCAAATTTCATGTTTTACTGTAGTTTGTAACCCATGCTTTCTGTTATAAATGTGTTTTCTCCAAGCCCAAACTGAGATGTTCTGTGACACTTAAAAAAAAGAAAGAAAAAAACTCCTTCCAGGGCCAGAGATGAGCTTTTACTACTGTTTTCAAAGCCTGGGTAGTATTCTCCCTGACAAGTAAACTGAACTCCTTGTGTAAAATGAAGTGAGCCTTTATTTTTTTGGACTTGTTTTTCAAGATAGCAGCTTGTTTTGGTTTTAGTTTTCTGTTGTGAGCCTGCTCTAGTGCACATAAAGCGCACATTCCAAAATCAGCCCTTTCTTCTGGTAATACTGTCTTTAGTACATTTAAGTAAATATTTCAGTGTGAAACCAGAAAAGTTGTGCTTAACATTAGAATACAGTGTGGGTTTGGGATCCTGCTGCTGATTTTAGTCACATACTGTACTCACAGCAACCAATCATGCACGTTTGTGATTGGCATGAGCTTAAATGCACTGACATTAACAAGACTTTGTTCCTAGCCCAGAGTGCTTCCTAATGGCAGGTGTTGTTCATCAGCATACTGTGTCTGCTCTGTGATCAGCTGGCAGACTGTCTGGAAGTCCCTCTCTAATTGTCCCCATTTCATTGTTGCCCTGGGCGACCTATTCGCACTGTAGGTGGTAATTATACAGGTGTGTTAATGGACCGACGGGGGTGAACCGATGGTCTACTTGTTGTGTGTCACCATTGTGTGAAACGTGTACACGGATGGGAATCACATAATAATAATGAACTGTAGTTATATATTATATCTTATATCTTTGAGTTTATTTGCTGAAGGTGTTCAGTCTACTATTCAGCTTAGAAATCAGCTGACTGTAATGAAAAGCTACACGCGAGCACTGAACACTACCTATTTTAGTACTTTCTCCAAGCTCCATAAAGGCTTGTTTTCTGTTCTGTCTGTCTTCTTTGTGCTGCCCTTCGAAGTTGCTCTATCAACTCCCCTATGTACCCTTTTTGCCCAGCGTCCTCCTTTTTCATCCTCTTCTTCTTCTTCTTCTTCTTGTCCTTCTTGATCTTCTTTCCTGCAGCAAAATCGAAAAGGAAAAAAAAATCTGTTTTTTTGTCTCTGTAAACTTGCAACATCCTTCCATTTCTGCACCACATCACCATTTGTTCATATTCTCTCGCTCTTAAAGCCAGCCAACAGTTGCCATGGAGATGGAGAGATGCTTGGGGGAGTGTGATTGCAGATGTTAGAAGAAGTAAACACACAGACAAAGAGAAGAATGAGAAAACTAATAAAGGGTTTTATTCATTGAATTAGTATATGAAAAAACACTGTGTTTGCAAGTTGCAAAATTTGTCACAGCCGACCATAATTAGCACAGCAGGAAGCAACCTATAATTTTCCTAGAAAGATAGCCTATCAGCTTGTTATGTCTGGGCTTTATGTGAATCCTTTTTGGTTTTTTGTCAGGCTCCTGTCTGTGAATATTTTAGATTTTGCTGGTAATTTTATGTTGCTTTGTATTCCAGATGTATTTAGTGTCTGACCTGAATTTTCTGATTAACATCACGCTCACTGTGATATAAAGATCTATAATCATTTATTAGCCTTTACCTATTCATGACATCGAGCCTTGCCAAATTTCATTCATTTCATTTTTGATAGGACTGCATTCTGTACCGCTGCCAGGTTGAGCTTGAATGATTGACATCTCTGAGACTTCATAACTTGGGGTGACATTGTCTTATTCACTCTCTCTTTCTTTCTCTGTCAGGGCTTTCTGAGTCGACGGCTGAAGGGCTCGATAAAACGCACTAAGAGTCAACCCAAACTTGACCGCAACTCCAGCTTCAGACACGTCCTCCCTGGCTTCAGGAGTGTAGACAATGACAGGTAAATGTTTGTTTATTGTAGAGATGCTGGTGTGTGTACATATATGTGTCTTTCCTATTCCACTTGATGGCTGGATATTCGGGTCATTGTTGACATTTTTCAGTTGTCTTGTCAGTGCATTGTGAAACGAAGTGTTTTCTGACTCTCCAGTCTGCCACTTCTAATAATTCCGCCTCTTTCTCAATAAAATACACAAAGAATCTTCTCTCCCCTATTTTGTATCGGCAAAGCATGTGTGGTTTTGGGTAGAGATGTGGAATTTCACTCTTGTCTCTGCACTATGCTGAAATATGATTTGTATCATTATTATTGCCATTATTTCTTTTGTCTGGGCATTAAGGCAGTAGATACATTTTGAAAAATCCTTGATTAGAGATTATTAGTATACTCTTAAACTGCACTGTTTGACAGTTTACTGATGACTAATCGGATCACAATGACAATGGGGGAGGGGCTCAGAGATGGGAACGAGATGCGAAAGAGCTCTCTCTGCCTAAGAAATGCGAAATAGGAAAAGCAATTACTTGAAACGTTACTTTTATTAGATTATGATTGTTGTTTATTTGTTTTAATTGACTTTCTGTTGGCAGCTCACACAATATTGGCAAGTTTTTCAGGTTCTTTATCTAATATTATGTAGGGAAAGGCCATGATTCAAATATAGTCAATCTGTAACTACTTGTTCTACCTCTATGATGAACATTGAATATAAATTGCGACCTAATTATTTTTAAGCTTCTAGCCTGACGCATGCTTTGGTGCTTTGTTTTTGAGAGTGTGTGAGGCAAACAGATGAGACGTGTGTTGAGGAGGAAACATGAAAAAAAAACCTGGCAGTGTTTCCACTATATGTAAGAAACAGTGACACCCGCTACTGAAATTTCACATTGCTTATCAATATTTACGACACAATGTAACCTTATGGAGATCATATTTATCTTCCTCCACCGCAAAGCACTTTACATACTATAGTGCTGTTTGAACCGTTGAGTTTGTCACGCTGCTGTTGCTTTAAGATTTAGTTTGCCTTCACATTAACGCCACAGCTCCTAACATTTATCCACACTGCACGTTAGAGTGCAGCCTGATGCACTTTTGGATTTTTAAAATTGAGGCATTTTTCTATTCCAGAGAGACGGACCAAAATGGGGGGATAAGGTCAGGCTACTACAGGGGGCTTTCAACCAGTGGTCCGCAGTCATCTGGTGGACATCTGAAGGCATTGCAAGTGGTCCCTGTATTCAATAATGCAGTTTCAATGTGGGGAACACTATATTTTTATTTTATCTTTTCAAACACACTGATAGTTATCGCTTCTGAATAATCAAAAGTTTGTGAATATAAAACATTTTGAAAAGCCCAGGCTGCACGCTTAATGTAATGCCCACCCAGTATATCCTTGGTGATGTGTGCCTCACATCCTAAAACTGTGGTCCTCCTTTAAATTATTCATTTTTAAAAAATGATATTCTAAATCCAACGTGATTGGAACCTGCCCTAAAATAAAGAGGTGAATAGAGGTGATTTCGTAATATCAAGATTTATATCCTCTATTGACAGAGCCCCACAAATATTGCACTTTTATCTAAAGACTAAACCCCCCAGCTCCACTACTATGTATAGTAAGTTTAAGAAAAATTTAAGGTTTTTGTTAGTTTTTTGATTTTTTTGTGGAAATAAAAAATGTCAACCCTTCACAGAAAGCTGCCCTACTTAAATTTTTATCAGCCCCTGTCTAAACTGTACTGATCTATTTTTAGTCTTCTGCTCACAGCACTACTGCTGTGATGATGCTTCACTTTTGACTGTAATAATTGCCAGTTTCTGATAACTCCTCTCAACATTCTCCAGAGTTAAACACCTTGAAAAACATTTGCCTTGGCCTAATGATGTCGGATTTCCTGACCAGCTTGACGTTGAACTGTACTCTTACTGCCTGCCCACTCTGGAATTTTGATGGTCATGGATGAGTCACAGCTATCAGTCGTAGCACCTTCCTTTGCCACATATGGAAAGAAGCCAAGGTGTCCATCTGTGGGGTTTAATTAATGAAGGGGCTCTGTTTGAAGAGATGTTCTGTGGCTTTCAGTTTCAAAACCTGGAGCCCAGTTGCTGCCTGGTTTCCTACTTTTAATGAGGCATTAACATCACTGTCAAACTATCACAGGGGAACTCTACCATTTGTTCAGTGCGGAACATAGCGAAATGTTCCTCTGGTGCAGTTGGACAAAATGAGCTCATGCCACCTTTTCTATATCCCACTGTCTTTTCTCATTCTCCTCCACTGTCTTTTCTCATTCTCCTTCCCACTTTTACTTATTTTTATAACGTCCATCCAGCCTATTCCTGTCCATTTCAAACTCATCACGCTTCAATTTCACCCTCATCGTTCCCCCTTCTTTTCTCAATTTTTCACACAATAGTAAGGTTTCCTAACCTATCAGCATTTGTGTTTCCCTCTGATACCGTAGTCAGCAAAGAAGGCAAATATTGGACAGGAAATTGGAATGTCTTATCTCACCTGGTTTAACTCAGGAACACACACCTCACTTACAAATGCACACAATGACTCCTATATAATGAGAGATCTCCACAAATGTATCCTCATGTAGTAAAAGAAGAGAAGAAATGCCACTCTGGTGCTTTCACTCTGTGATATTCTAGTACATGCGCAAGAGATGGATATAGCTCACTGTGTGTGTGTGTGTGTGTGTGTGTGTGTGTGTGTGTGTGTGTGTGTGTGTGTGTGTGTGTGTGTAAGGAAGCATAAAAATGATGCAGAATGAGAGAGTAATGTGCTGTAAGAAGAGTCAGTGACACTCCCTGTCAGCCACAGGGCAGAAAACTCTGCAGAAGACAGGCTTGGGAACAGGCAGAAGAGACAAGAGTGATGATGAAATGAATGAGATATACAGGGAGCGGAGGCAGGAGATCCTATACCCTGAAATCCCCCTAGTGTGGAGATGTACGGCCCTGTGTGGTTCTTTGTGTACAGAGATGATATCGAGATTTAACATTTACATTTATTTAAGGTTCATCTCAAACACTGACCACTGAAATGGCAAAAATCATAATCACAATTCTTTTCTTCAGCATTGCGATCATGATTATTTGACTCCATTACTTAATGGCTCCAGAAACATTATGACTTTTTTCTTTTCCAAAGCTTTTAACGAGAATAATTTAACTGGAAAACAAACACCAATAAATATGAGAGCATAAAGGAGCCTGTGTAGGAGTCTTTCGTGTTGTAGATCTTTCTGAAGTACCTGTCGGGGAGAGATATGCAGAGATTTTAATGTGGCCCGGCGAGTGTATATTTTTAATACATTTTAATAACCACTTTTTTGTTCTTTTTAATTCTAATTATGGTATGAAACAGATAAACAGGCAGTTACCTGGGAACACATACTTTCATAGTGTGCTTTAGCTGTGATGACCTTGTTAGGCCTTGCAGCCTCAGGCAGTCTCAGGGGAGAAACCTGCAGATGAGGAGCAGCTGGACTTCTAAAATGAGAATTGTATCTGTCTTAATCAGAGGCTGGACACTTGGCGAACACTATCTTTACCAAATCACAAATCTGGCAGTGTGTGGCCTCACATGCTGTCACTAAGTAAATATCAAATAAAAACTAACACTTTAAACATCTTTAAAATTTGGTAAGTTTATTTTCCCAGGGTATCAACTGGTGTGGAGGACTAAAGTAAATTTAGTCAGAAGACACCAAGATCCATGTTTTCTTCTCCATGCCAGCATGTATTAAACTGAGATGGTTAATCACAACTTCACTATAATGTAAGCATGAATTTAGGGTGCACCAGTTTTCACTCTAGGATTCACAATGGCTGCCAAAGTAGTTATCATCTCTCTAGTTCTTATCTAGCGACTGGGGAGGAGGTCAAGGCAACAGAATGGGGAAACCTGGTCTACGGTCAGTGGTTAGTCAAATTATAGGAGCTTCACTACTCAAAAGCCAGTGATGAAGAATGTTCTGATTAAATGAGGAAGCAATTAGGAACTTTAATACAATTGAATTAAATGGAGAAAAAGTGATGACACTTCTGTTCTTCGAATACATCGAATACTTTTTTTGTATTATGTCACTAGGTCAACTTTATAAGTGCCCTTTATTTATACCTGCTAAAATATTTAGCAGTTGCAAAAGATTAAATTTTTAGACACTGGGCAAATGGAGGTTACTGTGCATTTGTGTCACTATCATCTCGCTCGCCTGTGCAATTCTCTGTCATTGTTATGTCCGCAGCTTTTACGAAGCCCTTTGTGTTTATCAAAAATGAGCTGAACCATACTAGACTCTGCTCACTCATCTTATTTACACTGACCTTGTCAGGACATGTTGATCATTTATACAGAGGTTTCAATGTGTAGGCTTTAGATTCCTCAGCCATGGCTGAGCTTCATTGTTGGACAATGCTGTATAGGTGGGGTTGAAGTAATCCCAATCATATGCTGTGTTCAGATTTGTGTAGAGGACAGGATCTAGTTTTTAACGTGGGTTTCTGGAAAGGCACTTGGCTGCTGTTATAGGTCAGAGAGTGCCAACAAAAGATGGTCAACTTTTAAGCTTGTCTCAAAGTTGTCCTTTTTTTTCTGGAAGTTTCTCTGTAGAATGTTCTGGAACCTTAACCATTAGATCACATCCACCTTCATTCATATTCTGCAAAAATTAACAACGTATAAGTAATATCTCCTACTATATTTCCAGTCAGCAACAGTAGTCCGCCATCTTTGTCTGCAACAATTTTCTCCAGGGTTTGTGACCTTTGTAGGCCTAAGGAGCTATGTTTTTTATGAGTGGATGCATGTTTGGTCTGGACTGTGCATTTTAGACTACTGGGTTTATAACATCTTTAAACAATTGTAACTACATGCTTAGATACACACACATATGGACTGTAGAGGCTCTCTACAGCGTCCCTGAATGCACCCAAATCATTTATGACATCATTGCTGTCAAATATACCAAAGCCTAAATTTCTGTCAATGCAGCTCCTCACTATTTAATGGCAATACTTGTTATGCTGGATTTTTGGTCACAGTGGTGGCTGAATGTACCTGACTGATTGTGATTATGTGGTGTGATTCTGTCTGTAATTGTATGCATATCTGTGTGTGTGTGTGTGTGTGTGAGAGAGAGAGAGAGAGAGAGAGAGAGAGAGAGAGAGAGAGAGAGACTGCAGTTCTCATCGCTGTGGGCACCAATGAATCATGCTTTTTTAGGGAAAGATTGCCTCTATAACACAGCAGGAAAACCTTTTTTGCTGTCACTCAAAGGCCTCTGCTCTGAATATTAACAAATGGATAAAACGGCTGAACAGATTTATTCCATTTGTATTTTTCTTCCTGTTTCTGTCCCATCTCAGATAATCTTCTCAACTTAGATTTTCATTATATCCGCATTGCATTGTAACATTTGTATTGCATACTTATACTGTGTGCACATGCTGTATTCTAACACATTAGAATACACAAATCCTCTAAATCCAACTAAGACACGACAAATAACAGTAAGCAAAATTAGTAGAAGGAAAGTAGGTAAATTAGTCCCTTCGAAGGATTTGGAAAGATGTGATCGCAACAGAGTTGACAGTTATTTCCTCCAAGACTTTTCCATGAACATCCAGTGACAAATATTATTTAAAAGCTGACGTGAAAGGCATTTAGGACACACAAAAAACTTGTGTTTTCTTGCCATTCTTACTGTAACAGGAGCTTCTTCTGGTTTTTCAAAAGTGAAACTTGTCAATCACCAAAAAAAAAAGACGCTCCCACTCTTTAGGGTCTAACACAGATACTGATTGTATCCCTTTGGGTTGACAGAGATCAGTTATATATTTAGTGACCAAATAAAGTAGTACAGTGGTGGCAGAGTATCAGCATATGTGTTGTAAGAAGCTTTTCTTCTGAATTGCTGGCTGTAACAGGATTTAAGGGCCCTTGATATAAACTCTCTGACATCTTTCCATAAAGCTACATCAATGGGTACCATGGTAATTGCTGCAGGTGGGAGTGTTAAGAGTGCGTATACAGTATGTGTGTGTGTGAAAAAGATGGAATGGGAGCAGCATAGTGATGGAGACAGAGACATCTATCCATAAATCCAATAAAGTGATGACATTTAGAGTTATTAAATTCTGTAAACATTCCCCAGGTGGTCCAACTGTAATATCTAACCTTTTCTATTGCTCGCTCCCTTCTTCCCTACTTTCTATCTCCCTCCACATCTCACTCACATGCTGACATTCACTTTTTGCTCTCCAAGCATACAACATCTATTAACCTGTCATATTATAAGCCCTGCTTTTTCTCCTCCTGCTCTAGTGTTTATTTCATCTTTCTCTCTGGTGCATAAATCCTCCGCTATCATTTATCACTCTGGTCCACTGTTATCAGCTCCTTTCATGCTAATAGTAAATGTTAGAAGCTGTTGTTAAGAGCTGCAGTTCACTGGTGGATTTCTGCTACATTAAACCCAATCCACTACTCACAGACTTGTCCCTAGATCCTCTTCTGTTCTCTCTCTCTGCCCTGTCTAGTGGGTTTTGTGCCACTGCACCAAAATTCTCCTCTTCGCCTCTCATCTTGTGTACATTTGTCATAATTTGCTTATTCACAAGCCTGTCATCATCTTTGGGGAAATGTGTCCTTGTCCTGCCAACTCTTCATCTTTCCAGTCATTCCTACAGTCCTGTTCCTCTGACGTTTAAGATCACATGCCTGCTGAGCACACATACTCTTTGTGTTTCATATTTTTGGGAGAGAAGTGATGATTTTATTATCAGTTCACTCTGGCATCCTCTAATGCATGCGCTGACTTATTTATTTACTGACTATGCGGCCCTCTCAAATGTTGATTCAGTGTTTATCAGTGATGATTACTCACGCTGTACACACAAACAGCATGGATATGGGCCTGGACACTGTCCAGAGAAGTATTGCTTTTGCTAGTGACAAAAATCAAATGGCCACTTACTGATCTTTTTTTTCCCCTCATTTTTATTCACTTTTTATTTATTTATCTTTGGTCAATCTGAAGAAAAACAGCAGTGCTTTCATTATGGTGAATGCACCAGTATAATTAGGCAGAGGAAGAGTGAATCTTTCTCATTTTCTTTTTGGCATCCTTCCCCTATCCTATCCTCATCTCATTTGCAATGCATCAGCATGATTTGGTGTAGTTAAAACAGACTTTTCAGGGTAATAATGTGTTGTACAGGGTAGTTTTCACCTAATTCTGTGCACTGTTAAGCTACATCCCATACAGAGTAGGATCAATTCAATGGACACATCAGCAGCATCTCAAAACGTAAAGCCTTTTATTTCTACTTGGGTTTATAATGAGGATGTTATTCTTTTAAGACTAATGCAGTGTTGTTTAGGTGCTTAGGATGGTTATTTAGTCTTGAAAATCCAGGACCTAGTATCAGACAATGAAATTCCAGAAAAATATGAAACTACTTAATTTAACCTCGGGAAATATTCATTCCATGCTTTAAAATTGGACAACTATTACAGCCAGGGGGCCAGCAGGTGATACACCTGCAGCTTATTAGGATTATTATATACCGTAAATAAGGTTTGCAAGCTGAACAAAATAGATGCACACACTGTACCCTCCAGAAAACCTGCTTATCTTCTCAGATTTGGCTAGCAGGTCTAAGCACAGTCTCTCAAACAAATTCAGGTATGGTTTGAACTTGAAGCTTTCATTACAATATGGTAATGTGCAATTAGATTTCATATGGCCTTGGTACCACTTTCCAGCTCAGCACTGTTTGAAAACTCTTCTGATTTATCTTTCGTAAGAAAGCTACACATCTTTCATCAAATTGTATCAGATTTACATTGTAATGCATTAGTGTAATTATTGGCATTATTTTTATGATATTCCTGTACATTGCTACTCTAATCTTTTACTATCTGTGTAATTACTTACTATCTGTATAATTTATAGCAGAATCCTCCCCAGAGCAAGCTGAGTGCTATTGACACCTGCCCAGCTGGTTGGATCTGGTAGCTCAGTTGATGTTTAACCCTGCTGGGACTGTGAGCTTGGGCAAGCATGGCAAAGGGTCGCCTCTCTTTCATTCTCTCCCTGGGTAATGTGCCTTAATGGATAGGGCGTTGGGCGTGACAGGAATACTGAGGGGCCCATCAAACACCCCCCTGCGCATCCCTTTAGGCAGCTGCTCAGTACGCATGCAAACATTCATTTACTCACTCATTCCTCTGTTTATTCCTCTGTGGTCACACGCCTTTTAGTTATTCATCATGCACTAATATTATAAATATTATAACTTTTGTTGACTTGTTTAATAATTGGCAGCCATTTAAACATTTTAGGAATACTGCATTTGTCCTCATGACAACTATAGGAATAAATATAGTGATGTTATACCGTAGAAACATTGAGAGTATGCGCGTGGTTAATTCCTAATAAGGGTCATATGCTGGCCATGTTTGTAATCTGTTTGGCACAGTACACATGATATTAATATGCAGTTTCAGCTAGAATAACCTATGTATACTTTCAACTGTTTTAAGTTTTTAAGAGTTACATCATATATTCTATACATTGACTGCACACACACTCACTCAAAAAAGAGTTTAGTGGCCCTGACTGTCCAGATTTAACTGAGTGACTCTAACAGGCCCACAAAATTACCACGGCAATGGCTCTAGATGCTTTTTCACCACTTTTACTTTGCTAACAAGCTTCTCTGCCACTTTACTGCTCATTCTCTTTATTTTTACTTGTTTTTATTTTTTCCTGTGTGCAGACTTGTGTTTGTGGTGTGTAATGTTTATGATGCGAGTCTGCTAGAGTTCTTATTAAGCTACAGACTAATAAAAGCCTGGGGTGGGTTTCAATTTATATACTATGCTGAGAACAACTTTAATCAAACTGATCCAGAGAGGCATAAATGTAGTTCAAATTACACAGCTCGGTTTACCACCATTTTGAGGTATCAAGTATTAATGTGAGCCATTGTGCTTTAACAGACTTGCAGAGAATCCAGAGTATGAGCTACAGAGGGTGTTGTTTCTGTTTTTTTCAATGACCACAGATTAAAGTGTGGGAGCAAGGAGCAAGATCATCCTAACTATATGCTAACTTTCCAAAGTCCTACAATTGGAGGAGAGACATTTTAAAAATACACGAAAAAAAAAATTTTAGTTTTAAAGATCACCAATTACCATCTGCCTATTCGGTATGTTCAGAAAATATGCAAACGGATACTTGTTTCCAAATGTCAGCAGTTTGATCAGCATCATCCTCACTTCTGCTTCTTGGGATACAAGCCAGGAGTGACTTAGATTGCTGCAAATTGCAGCAATTGGATCCCCAGCAACTAAACTTACTATGATGGTTGTTCCTTGTAATAAAAACAGGTCGGCCTTTAAAAGGGTCTGGTTGTACAGGGTACTCAAATGCATGTACACACTGGCTTGCAAAAAAATAAGGCATCACCTGACTGCCTGTCAGACTGTATTACCTCAAACGAGCCAGTGCAGTGCTTTATTCACAAGACTCCAATTACTAATCTATCCCCAATTTAGAAAACTGTGTCACTCTTTTGGGATGACCTTTCTGTGTGTGCTAGGTGTTAACACTACTGCATCATTGGAAACATCTAAGGCATAAAATCCATGGCTCTCCATTGTTTGATGGCCTGGCTTCTTACATCCTTTGGCTGGATCAGTAATTTTGTGTTTTTGACTTGCTGTTGCAAATTTCCACTGTACTGCCATTTGTTGTTAGGTTTTTTTTTTTTTTCCTTTCTTTTAAATTGCTATAGATTAAAATGTTAGAATCCCATAAATGTTTTATCTTATAAAGCATGTTAAGAACCAGTGGGGCGAGCACTTTAGACTGATTCAGCGCTGATAAAGCTTGATGGGCTCCTGGTGTGTTTCATTATCCACCACTTACTGTGCTTGCTCTAGACGCTGCCTCATCAAGGTCAGACTGTCATGGTGTATGGGTGTGTCTGTACTGAAGCTTGACCATACTGACTGATGTGTTTATCCAGGAAATGCATTGACAGAAAGGAAGCAGGGGCCACAGTAAACTCTCCTAAAACCCCCTGCCCTTGTTTATCTGTATTTATTATCCTCACAGTTTTACTATTCCGTATTCCTAAATTAATTTTTACAGCCGTTTGTTTTCTTTTTAATTGCTAAGTTAATATTTCAGCCTCGACTTCCCCTTCTTCACAAACATTACATCAGACGTTATGCAGTAGAGCTACTACAGTAAGATGGCTAGTGTCACTGTCATTAATCATTCTTTTTGATAAATGCCGCTCTTATGCTCTGTTAATAAAATACTGTTGCTGTAATATTTATCTCATCAAACTGAATCAAAGAGAAGAGAGACACTGGCATATATGGTGTAACCACTGGAAAGCTCCACTGGTGCTGCCTGACCTAGTTGGAAGTAAACATTACCAAAGTGCCAAGATGAGTGTTTATCTCTGCCTACTTAAAGCTCTTCCTCTGAGGATGAGACACCACCAAAGTCAAAAGTTACATTTCAGATCACATCACCTTTTTTAAAATAGTATTTTCCAGACTAACTACAATGGTTCACAATCAACACTACTAGACTGATTTCTGCAAGAGTTGCATGCTTTGCTGATGCTGCATTGCACTGTGTTGCATCCTTGCTAGTGTACATGGAGAATAGCACTCTAAATGTTGGAACAAATGCTTAAGTGAAGGAGAGATGAGAGGAGATGATGTCACAAAGATCTCATTTATCTTTGAAAAATTCTTTGCTCTAGGTGCTGTCACTGTGAACTGGATTGTGTCCAGGTCAGAGATTTTATTTATTTATTTATTTTTTCATGTGAAAACCCATCTAGATGACATCACCCGGAGGAGTATTTTATCATTGGGAGTTCAGATGATGTCATCTGGGGGAGTACTGGAAAAGCAGGTTGACTATGATCACAAACTTCATAGTATTAGCAACAAGATGACATAATCTGAACTGAAGGTTTCTCCAAATGTTGTCATCATGTGGCATTTTTCAGCTAGAAGTACAGAGATAGTTTAATATAGGGGAGTCAAAGGGAAGTTTATGTACGTGTACCACCCAAACTAGAACCAAAAGAAACAAGTTCAAAATCAGTAAAGCTGTGCTTTAATATATAAAATTAGAGTCTTGGTGAAACTCAAAAAATATGCCACAGAGTTATGACATCAAATCTGTTGCACCTTGCAAATTGTTTGCATATAAGTGCATATAAATGTGTTTAGAAAATAATGTATGAAGTGGTGTATCAGGAGGCTTACATATTTACATATTAAAGCCATTAAGCCATTAAGCCAAACCATATTTAAATAAGTTCACGGATACAAAGCCGTGTGGGTAAAACTTGAGATTTCTAGCTATTGATGAGCATCACAACTGGTCAGCAATAAAAACCCGCAGAATATTTTCCATCTGCTCGTAGATGGAGATTTGATGTTGAGGGTGATGGTGGGGAAAGTGGTGATTGAATCTTGGCATCAGATGCGGGAGCTGGAAGAAGCACGTTACAGGTGCAGCTAATTGGACTGATAAAAGGGAGGGTGATTAGTGGTTGGCTCATGTGTGGGAAGTGAGAGGAGTGGTGCTTTAGTGATTTAGGCTTACATAATTGGATTAAGTGAACCAAAAAAAAAAGGGATTTCTTAGATTTTAAACTGATAAGAGAGGGAAAATGTAAATTTTATGAATGGACAGAAGCCTGGAGTTATTGCTAAGATCATTATAAGAAGCATTCCTGAAAAGACCCTCATTTAAGCATTAGAAATGGTTGATCCTCAAAAGGCCACGCATAGCATACTATCTCTTCAGTCTGGGCCATGCTTTAAATAATGGTGAGAACAGTGAGTACGATTTGTATCTGAATAAGAAGCCATCCAGTGATGAGAATGATTCATCTGCTGCTGCATGAAAACACCCAAACTTTTATCCACAGTAAGGGATTTTGTTGTTGTTGTTGGTTGACACTTTTAAATCACATCATAATGCAAGAATTCAGAGTGTATGTTCCGTCAATCTTACGTGCTTGATTCAATCTACTTCTTCCTCACTGCACACTGCAGAGTGATAACAGATGTCTTCGCAAGATAATGTACTTCCAATGTAGAATACTTGTCCTTTGTGTCTAAACTGATCAAACTTAATAGAGCTGTTCCACACCACTGTTTCAAATGCTTGATTCTTAAGTAAACTTGGAAATTGTACTATATATGTACTGTATTGCAGTGCACAAAGAAATTGTCTGAAAAAATGGTCGGAAAAGTTTCACCCACTCCTTCGATTGCAAAGCAGTAAAAATGGATTGAACCTGACATAAGTCACTGGAATAAATCAGTTCATGTATGATTTACTTTAGCCCATGGTAAGAATAAATTAAGGTTATTGCTTTGAAGCTTTTAAGTTGATGTACAATTAGTTCACAGTTTGTAACAAACCTGTGACCATTGTTTAAAGTTGTATTAGTTCATATACTTAAATATATCTCACCACGGACATGTATGCACCTATCTGCTGTACATAGACACTGTATCAGTGTTGTAAATGACATCTCGGTAATTAAAACCTGACATATTTAAATGTAAAAGTAAAATTAAAAATTGTTGTCACTAGGAATAGCTAGTGCAGAATATCTATTTTTCAGCTGCCATGAAGAAACAGGTGGCCAGCAGGAAGCTGCTGAGATTATTTTATGATTTGGTCATTTTACATGTAACAATGTGCCTGTGACCTGCATTCTTGTTTAGACTGGGTGTGAATTCCATGTGCGCTCAGTATTTATACCCTCCTCCACACCCTGTTGCGTGGTCATTTGGTTTACACAGAAACTAGTGTGGGTGTGTGCATGTGTCTGTCATGTGTCTGGGACAAAAAGGGGGTATGGGTGATGTCATATTTCATTACATCATTGCAGACGTGCGGGCAGTGCAGATTAGTAGCTGTGGCTCTTCTAAACCAGCTCTCCACAGCTGCCCTGCCTTATCGGTGTGTCCCGTTCAGTGCTTTATCCCCTCGTGCCAGCTCTGGCAGTGTGTAAGCTCTGGAAATAGCCATAAACTCATCCCTGTGTGCTCTGCCAATCTACCAATCTAGGCTCAAAATGAGCATGGTAAAACCCTTGCATCCACATTCTGGTCTCATTACCCTTTGGCTGGCCCCCTCTGTACACTTTTTTTCCCCCATGTTTGTACCCCAGCAAGTGTCCTAACCTCCTGGCTGAACCCAGTCTACACTTTTGGTTGGTAGGTGTCATATGCATTACCAACAAAAGTGGGGGCAACCAAAGAAGCAGTAGTGGCTGACAGAGAAAGCAACAGAGTTGACAGGACAAAGAGCAGAGTCACACACACACACACACACACTCCCGCGGGAGCCAGGCAGGGGGGCAGGGCCATAGTAGTCTGCACCCAACACACACACGCCATATGCAAACTCCTCCCTGCTCAATGAAACGATGGGTGCAGTCAATCACTGACAGTAAAAGGGAGTTTAGTTTAAAAAAAAAGACCACAAAGGTAATAATGGAGCAAATCGGCATCATTCCAAAATCCAAGCCAAGTTTTGCGGTGCCCTTAGGTTTATTCATGTGGAGTGCGATGGAATAAACAGAAGAGAGAAGAAAGTGTGTCCCATTTCAGAGATAACACAGGAAATAGGGCATGCTCTGTACAGGGTGAGCAAAAGAGGAGGGTGGGAGAAAAAGGGAGGAGAGGGAGCAGCAAAAGAGGAAAAGCATTGTAGCGCTTATTCTCCACCCCTTGCCTTAAAGCAGCAGCAGGAGGGAAGAGAATGAGTCAGGGAGAGAAGGAGGAAGAGAACCACAAGTAAGGAAGAGAAGAGGCAAGCAGCAGCCTGTGTCGGCAGCAAGGGGCAAAAATGGAGCTTTGAAATCGCCCCTGCCCTCATCCATCCCTGTCTTTCTTTCTTTTTTTTTTCCTCCCCTCTTTTTTCTGGCTCAGTCTCGGTTTCTCTCTCCAGCTGCCTTCAGTTATTCTGTGGAATTCTGACAATGCCTGGTGAGTGTTACCCTGCTTTTAACATGTCATTCACCATCCTTTATATGTTGCTTTGATTGGGTTCACACAATGGGAAATAATATTTTGTGCGAATGTATGGTCACAAACGGAAAGGCAGACTGCGTGTAGAGGATACTTCATTAAGTCTGTTTCTGTTCGTCTGCCTCTGTAAGCTGTTTATACTCCAGCTGCGCTGTCCTATTCTGCCTTTGCTTCTCTCTATCAGTGACAATGCATGGGAGGTTGCTCTCCTGAGCACACTTCACTACGTCCTGTGTGTGTTAAGCATGCTCGATCATTATTATATAATTGCATATAACTCCCAAAGGGTTTTCATTTATAGTACGGTGCAACACCAGAGATGAAAATGCAGAAATGGGGTTTTGATGGTGAGTGTTAGCCACATCCTACATGTCACAAAGCTGGCCTATGTGACAGAGGGCAGCCAGCTAACACAAATCAGATGACTGGGCCACACTGCGAGGTCAGCTGCTGAGTTTGCCTCAAAATCTCAGTCCAAGTTATATGTTGAAGGCAATTAGTTTAAGGCATGTGGCCCATGGACACAGAGTTTAGGAGATCAGAGATCAACAGCTCTTTTCATTGCAGATAGATGTGAGCACAAAAAAGGAGAGGATGAGTGTAAAAGCTGCTTTTGTTTAGCCATCGCTACTATACATCCAAGACACAGGCAATAATCATATGTAATCTGTTGCATTTATATGCTTTTATTAGATTGTAATGTTTCTTGTCAGATGGATTGAGTCACTCAGTTCAAACAATGTCAGCCATCTTTACATTTCAATGATTTTTTTTTTTTTAGTGTATGTCTTGATTCTTATTTTATGATTTCACAAACATCCACCATCCTGTTAATATGCCTTACACATCTTTACATACTCAATATTTACATAAATGGAATTAATCAGCTATCCACACTTCAAGTGAGCTATTTCAGTAGTTGTGTTATTCCATTTTAACATCTCAGGAGATTGATATGACACTAAGGCTGTCAGTAACTGTTCGACACACACATACTTCCCTGCCAGATGATGGAGGATGGAGGTTTTTGCTGGAGAACAGCATTCAATCAAACATTTATCTTTCCCAGAATTGGCTTCACGGCAGAAAGCCATTTTGGGTTTAGTAAACACAGTAGTTGATGATAGTTGGTGATGATTTTGTCTAGTTTATTGCACTGTGCGGATACGTTTCAGTGTGACTGCGCAGCTGGTGGTCCTCTTGATTGTAGCCTGCTGTTGAGCCTGTCAGAGCAAAACCAAGCTACAAGCAATTGTGTCAGTCTGTGTTTGTATGCAGTAACATACCCCCCTCCAGCCTGGGGTACTGTATCTCTTTGACTGCATGAGCAAATGTATCTACACACACTAATATAGTATACTTACATGTTCTGTGGGTGTGTGTTTGTATGTTCTGTCAGTCCGGTTTTAGGTCAGAGCTCAGTGACCAGCCGCCTTGACGAGATGGTGGAGCATGAATTATAAATGTTAGTCATTTTCACAGCCTTCGCATGCTGTTGGAGCAAGAGGGTTAAAATGAATGTGAGATGGGGACAAAAGAAACAGTGTGAAAAAAGGGGAAGCAAGTTAGATGACCGACATGACAAAGCATAAGAGAGGCGACAGTCTGCACTTGTTTATGCTCAAGTATTATGTGCACTCGTTTATTTCGGGTGACTAAACCTCTTATGCAATGTTCATTCACCTTCTGCATTGTCGATTCTAATTCCTTGTCTTAGACCGAATTTTTTTAAATCTATTTTATGAAAAACACTTGCAGTATGTAATGTTCATATTCTAATCACTTTCCAAATACATCTGTTTCAGTGACGGAAACGAATAAATGTAGAGCTTAGCTTTATAACGTATCTATCTGCTATTTTGTCCCATCTCTTGGTGTCATTCTGAGTCCTCTGTCTCTGTGTAATTACTCTGTCAAAGATCAGCTCTGTGGTGTCCATTGATTTACTGAGAGCTGATGAAGTGGAGCAGAGCATTTGATCAGACACATGTACAGGGAGAGAGGAGAGAGCCATGCAGTAACACACCCAGGGGCTATTCCACTGGAGGGGGGTCAAGAGGTCTGAACCACTGGCGGTTAAGAAAGGTGGAGACAGAAACAGACATAATCTGGAACAGTTTAACACGTGAACAATATTAATCACACAAACAAAAACATTCTAGGAAGCACGTGTGGTGACTGAGCACAACTGTGTGATTTTAAGGGAATTTTATCTATCTATCTATCTATCTATCTATCTATCTATCTATCTATCTATCTATCTATCTATCTATCTATCTATCTATCTATCTATCTATCTATCTATCTATCTATCTATCTATCTATCTATCTATCTATCTATCTATCTATCTATCTATCTATCTATCTATCTATCTATCTATCTATCTATCTATCTATCTATCTATCTATCTATCTATCTATCTATCTATCTATCTATCTATCTATCTATCTATCTATCTATCTATCTATCTATCTATCTATCTATCTATCTATCTATCTAATCTATCTATCCCCCCGTTGTTTCATATTGGCAACTTTACATTGCATGGTTTCTGTTTGTGCTTTTTGTTTTGCATTTTACATGTCCTTACTCCTTTTTTGACTTAAATTATTTTAGTAGGGGAGGTTGGAACTGACATCAAGCTCTGATCCAACAATTACTTTCACCTATACAGAAGTCCAACATTTATAGAAAATAGTGAATGTTCTTTGACACACATACAGCAAAGCCATATGCACTTATGAAAGAAAGAGAATAACAGGATTTTTACAAAAATGTCTAATTTCCTAGGACTTGGAAATGTTTGATGGGTTTAAGCAAACTGCAGGTCAGAATATCAGCTTCAATCTGTTCTGACATTGTGAATGAAAGATGATTGAACTAGGCTGTGTTGAAGGCATTAAACAACATTTTTCTGCATCTCCTCAACCTGACTTGCCTGGGAGGGGAGGAAAGAGGAGCATATGCCCATGATGGGGCAGCATTGTGCGTTGTCAATAATTGAATCACTCATTCTCTCTCTCATGCCCTTAAGGCCGTAGCACATAGTAGGAGCAAAACAGGAGGGGACAGCTTTCAGGCATCAGTCCTACAGGTCTCTTTAGGTCCTTCTCCTCTCGTACTCTTTGTCTCTGTCTTTATGTTTCTCTTACAAAAACACACACTGGAGAGCTGATGTCACTTCCTTCGTCTCTGTTTTATTTGTCTGCTAGTCGCTCTGCAGTAAGCTGCTTTTCAAAAATGAAATGCAGGGCAGGCGATAGAGGGATGAATCTTTTAACAGCACTTTAGCTGATATTGACCGACTGTGCAGTTGCACTGAATCCCATTGATCAAGCTCTTCCCTGACTATATTTGGAAGCTGACATTAGAATGATTATATTCCAACGGTGATTTGGAACCCAGACAAGATGGACAGAAGAAGGCAGTGAGTCAATATTGTGTGCACTTATATGTAACTGAATATGGAATCCAATCTTAAAATATAAATGTTTATCTCGTATAAATAAAGTCAATGTAAAGGTACGTTTTTTTTTAACGTTATTTTTATTGTTAATTATTTCGGTGAAAACACTAAAGAGCAGCACTGTTCCAATTTGTTCAGTTGGAACAAATGGGCACAAGTGTGAGAGCCACCAACAGGCTAGTGAGGTCCGAAGGTACTAAGAGAACAGGTTGTTGAATTTCTTACAAATGATAAATGCACAGTAAACTTAAAACTTAAAATCTAACTATCTCACTAAAACTAATATTAGTGTAAAGAAGTCATGTTTGTTGCTTTTGCACACACACACGCACACACACACTTGGAGCCATATTTCAGTGCAGTAACATGAATACTTCTTGGTCGTGCAGTCTTCGCTTTTGCAGTGAGATTCATATTTTATTCTATGAGTCATTGGAGTGTTGATGTGAGCTCAGTTTGCTCCTCTCTTGGTCCCTATCATCTTTCTCTCCCTCTACCTTTTTCTTCCCTGCCCTCCATCAACATCTACTTGTCCAACATGTCTCACCCTCTCCATCCACCACCCACCTCGGTGTGATGTGTACTTGTGGAAGCTTGCCTGGAATGTACTGTATCCACTGATTATTCTTCTCAGTTTCTCTCTTTGCCTTTTTCCTTTTCCTTATGTCTGTGCAGGCAGGTGCTGCTCTCCTAAGCAGGTTAATAGTTAGCAGGGGAATTACTTCTCAGAGTCGAGGCCTCTCAGGGACTGCCTACATACATTTAGCTAAGAGAGCCCAGTGCGTCCCACCCTCTCTCATGACCCCTTCCTGTTGCAGACTGCTGCTGTGCATTTGGCTCCTGACCCCACATACCCACCCACACACTGCTTGGCATGATTTGACATGGATTTTTCTCACAAAATCTCATTGAATACAATTACATTTTCTGTTTTTAGATGTGTGGTCGTACACGGAGAGCTTCTCTGCGCAAACGAATGCAGATGAAAAAGTAAAAGTCGTGCAACCACACAACCAATAAATACAGAGGGTCATTGTTCAAAATGCATTTTCCTGTGAATAATGAAGAGTTTGAAAGCGGTTTGTGCATTACTTTTCTGCTACAGTGATTGCTAGTAAAAACTTTCATAGACAGCATAGCCTTGCCCCGTCTTGGGGTATATTTAGAAACAGTCACACTCCAAACAAGCCTGTGAGGTATGGTATTATCATGACCCAGACCAGAGGAATGAGGAAATCCCCCTGGGTGTTGAGTCTCTGAGCTTTGCCTTGGCTTTGTAGTTAACCTTTGCCCAGCCATTCTCTAAAACAGCAAGGCATGCAGGTCTGTGTACTTTTGATAAGAACAAGTAGCACTGGTTGATTGGATCGGGGGCAACAAGTACATTAAGCCTCCTCCAGTTTCACCTCCCGAATGATACTTAAATTGTGTGGGACTTGGAGAACCAGTCCACGAATAATAGAGGTGAAACAACTTTCTCCTGTACAGCTCACAATGAATTGCGTTGTTGAAGTAGATGACTGCTACCAGGAACTGGAACTGAACATTAGTTTGAATTGGATTGTCTCTTGACAGCACGTCTCAATAGTGACATCAGTGTTTCCTCACTGGGTCGCCGGCTATGTGAATACAACCGTACGATACATCTGCCAGGGCTTTGTGTTCTCCCTAAACCTGGTTGGCCTCATTTTTCATCCTCTCTCTAGCTCCTTCTTTTCTTTTTTGTGACTTCCGCCGCTCTCTTTTCTTTTTTTCTCCTTTTTCCTGGGTTCTCTCATTACGGCCAAGGACCCAGCATTTTCCCACAGAGCGTGGTGCTGAAGGCTGAGCCATTGTTTCCTGCTACAAGGAAACTGGGTGGGAGGAGGAGGCAGGCTGACTTCCTGGCTGCAAACTGTGGGTCTATGTCAGCGTGAGAAAAAACAAGGGAGACTGATCTGATCATGACAGAGCAACTGTGTCTTCTATAGACTGACTTTGGTGAGGACGGCATATAGATTTTTGCAGTATTTAACAAAAATGAGCATCTAAATAACTTCAAAACAAGCTGATATCTTATTTCTTTTTTGCACCCTGATTTTTTTATTTTTTTATTTTTTCAATTTGCTGATTCACGGGAATAAAGAATTGTCCTTTACAATATCTTGGATGCATAGTGAGAATTTATTTTGGCAATGTTTTTATCCAAAATTAAGTCATGTTATGAAATTACTACAGCAAATCTACCCACTAAACATGTAAACATGAGGTAATAGCACAGTGATAATTTTGGATAAAAAAAAAAAAAAAGTGAAAAATGTCAGCTAAATCATTGAAGCACCACATCGAACCTTTCAAATCTTACCTGTAATGGGTCCAAGTCACAATTTGCTTCATAAAGTTGCACTGGAGTATGGGCAGTCTTGTCCCAAATAACAGCACTGTCTTTTTAAATGGGATGTGGAGAGGGGTGTGTTAGTAGGAACAGACATCCGTTGGGAGCGGTGTGGTGTAAGTTAGAGGGCAGAGGCTCCAGCCACGTTCCCAGAGACTCAAAAATAGTTGGGAAAACACTGAGACCAGCCGCTACTGAGGAATGCGACCCAAAGTAAAGCTGTGGGTTTGGGGTATCCAGTTCGGACAGGTACTGCTGGACCATGTTTCACATATTCAGTATATCGTAAGTGTCATTTTGTTTTAATACTTTTTTTCTTGGGTTTCCTTGTTGCTGTAGATGGTTACAGCACAGCTGCATGCTGTGGTTTATGGAAACCTCTATCTCTGCATCCACCCACGGTTCACTCCGGACTGCACATTGGTGGCTTTATCTGACTATTTTCCCTATGAAAATGTCCTAATGTACTTTCTATGTGGATTGTGAATGTAAAGAAATGTCTAGATTGTACATTTAAAAATGTAAAAAGTGCAGTAAAGCTGAATAGTTGGAGAGGAAAGGTGGTGAGAGAAACAACAAGAGCATGTTGAGACTTGAACATGAAAAGTATTCACTGCCAAGGGCAAATCTTTAGCTTTAGAGTGCAAATAAGATCTTGGTATTGACAGTGTGCTCTACAATTTAGAGCCAATTATGTACTAAAGTTACTTCTCCTGTCTAAATCTAGTATTAATAAAATTCTACTCTGAAAGAACGAACCAAGTGGGAAAAGTTGTGTTTGCAAAGATCATAAGCTAGATAGTATGAGTTTTGCCATTTTCCTCTCTCCTTGTGAATTTGAATGTTTGACTGTTTCTTTGTCTAATGCCACAGGGGTGTTTGAATATTAAGGTCAAGATGTGAAAAACACACTTCCTCATCTTCTCTGCTCCTTTGCACATTATCAGTTCCCCAAACACTTATCAGTTATGCAAGAGTTTAAATGAAAAAAAAAAACAAAAAAACTCTTGCTTATAAGTTTTTTCCATTTGTGCTAATAAAATAGAATGAAAACACAGAATTATGTAAATTTGCTTTACATACATCATTTTGTGGTTTTATGTTCAAACACTTGCACATGCACAGAAGCACAGATCGAGACACCATTTTTATGACTTTGGCATGCCTTACTATACATATTGTCAGACTCATAATTATGAACAACTGTTTGCCTGTAACAGTCCATTATTGTTATTGTGAAGGTTTGCGGTTAAGGCGTACAGCACTTGTATTTCCACGGTTTAAGTGATCAATAAAAGGCAAAATAATAATAACATATGAAAAATGTTTAAAATCAGATTGGATAATGCGTGCGTGTGTGTGTGTGTATAATTTTCCATACATACATATATATATTTTCCATACTCTTCTCTAGGAAAGTCAGATTCTAATATGGTAGGACAGTTTGTCAAACCACTGACATCTCACCAGCCTCCAGGATTTAACAGGAAGCAGTGCTGGATGGCCAAAAGCCAACTAATAAAGCAGTTAATTGGACCAACTTTAGGCCAGAGAACTCACTATTTCTGGTCTTTCTGTTTTGCCTCCATCTTCTACCCCTACTCTTTTTTTCCCCCCCTCTGCTGTGGTGTTTTGGTGCAGGATAAATGAATAGAAATGGTAGTCATAGGTACAACACATACCCCCTGGGCACTATTTTTAAAATGTTGAGTAAATCTAAGTCTTATCAATGCGATACAATATTTTTTTTGCAAGGTCTAAGAAGAAACAGGTCAACAAATTAAAAAAAAAAAACTGTCACAAGTGCAATAATTTTTGTTGCAGTGATCACAGGTGAACTGAATGTTGTGTTTACGATGTACTTTAGAGACACATTCACAGTCCATTCAATTTGTTTGGTTTTAATTATACCTAAAGATCAAATATTCACTTATTTAAATAATACAATTTCAAATTGATGGTAGTGGTAAAACATTAACATTTTAGTACACAGTGATTTACCCAGTTTTGCCTATTATGTGTTAATTTCGCATTGATGCCATTAGTGATTAATGACATTTGCCCTTTGGTCTCTGACGTTTGCTCCTACTTAAAGAGTCACTCATTATGGCGACCTTTGACCTTAATATAAATTAACTGTCATTGCAGCATTTAAGCTTTTTGCCTCACCATTGATGTAATTACTGTGAAGCACTAGAAAAAAACACCCCCACATTTTCTCACACAGTGTACTGTCCAGCTAAAGCTTCATAATGTGCTTCAGCAATCCTCAACTCTTGGCCCTTACACCTCATCTGGGAAAAGAAATGAAATCATAAAAATTAATCTACCTCACTTTTTTTGTCCTTTGGGCTTATCCCTTGAGTTCAGGGTATATTAAAAAAAACAAAACTAAGCAATCCCCACAGTTATATTGTACATAACTGTACATGTTGTGTTTTGCAGCTGCTATTGTGATCATCTATGTCCAGTGGTTGTACTCGCAGCCAGCTGTTCTGTTCTTATTCACTCACCACATGACCTCAGAGCCAAACCCCAGCCAGTCTGCTTCAAAGCAGCTCTGTATTGGTCCCCTGCAGTGAGTGTCCTAGCAGATGTTACCCTGAATTACCTCCCAGGATAGTAGGGAGCCTATGCTCTCACTGTAATAAAGCTGTGTGTGTGTGTGTGTGTGTGTGTGTGTGTGTGTGTGTTCGTTCCCATACAGCCAGGCTCTTTTGCTGCATTAGCTCTCCCAGCAGTTCACTGGTACTATCCAGCTTTTCCCACAATTAAGTGTCTGCTAGTGATCTGATCAGGCATTGTTGCGGACTACTAGAAAAGGGCTTGTTGTAGCTGATCATTTAGAAGATACTAAATTCTAGAGCTAATTGCCTTCTTCCCTGAGTGTTTGTGCGTGTGTCTGGATGTGTGTCTCATTCTTGCCTTTAACAGCTTCCTTCCGTCCTGTAAACGAAAGACAGTCTTCTTTCCAAGCTTTTTCTTCGTTACTTTGAGCTAATGTGTGCTCCCTCTTTAGCTTTAATTTCCTTTAGAAAGTGGTAGCACCATAGGTTCAGTTTGTCTGGTTCAACAATGGCTGGGGCCATGTCTCTCGCTTCCTTCTCCAAAGTGTAATTTCTATGTTGTCTTGTTGTCCATTAAAGCCCTAGAAGTGAAAAAGCCTAAGGAGTAGATGCCATCAGCCGTCAAACAGGTCCATTAATGCACTGAATGTGGACTGACACAGACTTGACATCTCACATTTTCAATTTTCCCTTTTGCTTTCATTGTTATCACGTTTATTGCTAAGCGGCACACACTCAGGACTCACTGAGGTCATGGATGAGTGAGCAGAAAGCGGGCTTTTGATGAAGAGTGTCAGTCTGGAGTTGATGTGTGGAAATTTTTCTCACATCACATGGGGAAAGGGAGTGGTAGTCATCACATAAGTTGTCGCAACTCCAGCTAACTCCAACCTCTGTCTTTGTCCCCAGAGATTATTCTTTCACTGCAGTGTGTTTGCTCTGCTGTTCTGTTGAGTGGATCTTCTAGCCACCCTGATTGGTGTTAGGGCTCCCAGGCTTGCAGCCACATGTCAGTGGTTCAGCTCACATACGCACTGTTCTGCACCAGCAGCATCTGACAGAAGCCTCCTCTCTTCCCCTCGTCTTTCATACACTCTGGGTCAGACAGTTTTTGTTGTCTATGTTCTGTTATCCATCACCCACCTGTTCACTCTAGTGCAGTTGACAGTCAACACTGTATGATGCACTAAAAAGAAATTCTTGTGGGTTTACTCAAAATACTAATTCCATTTTGTTGCTGTATACGATAGGGAACAATCTTAAATAAGGCATGAATCTGCAAAACACTTTATCTATGTTGATTGCACCTCATTCATCATTCCAAGTACTGAGAAAGACGAACCACATCTGCTTGGATCAGATCAGCGATCAGGCCCATGACAAAGTGCTCTGCAGTGTGACAGACGCTTAGTTGTTCTATCACGGCCCGTGGTCCTTTCCACTGAGTCAGCGCCAGAGCAGTGGGAATAATGGACACTTTATTGTGTGAGGCTTGAAGCATGAATAATGACTTATTTGTCTGGTTGCGTGTCTCTGCAGTGCATGTGTTTTATAATCAGCATTGTACAATTGTGATTGTGTGTGCAGTACACGTTTTGTTTTTAACTGTGATTTTTTTCCGCATAGATGTCGGAGTTGGGGCGCAGGTGCTTGCAGAGTGGTTGATGTTGCTGTTTTGTGCACCATCTATTAACCTAGCCTTTGGTGTGGAAAAGGCTTAAAGAATAAAGACGATAAAAACACAACAGCAAAACCTCATGTACATTATTACAAAATACTTATCTAAAAACTGTTTCATCAGGTTTCATGTAAATAGGTTTACGTTTACGGGTTTCCAAGCTCATTTCAAACAGGCAACATTCTGCACTTTCTCCCTCCCTACTGTTTTTTTAAATTTGTTATCTGACACATGATGCTGAATTTGTCACATGAGGCTGTATTCATGTCTGCACTTTGGCTTCTATCATTGGTAAGAGATGAGTTACAAATTATAGGGAAATCTAACATAAATATCTTGGTAAAATTTCCAACTAAGCATTTTCTAGATAATAATTACCTTCTTACCCCCTACGTTTAGTGAATCTGATGCATGATGCAGAATATTTTTTTCACTTTTCTATCAGTGTAAGAGATTATGATATAAAACATGTATAAAACGTTTTTTTTAGTTTTTTTTTGGTAGCTTTTGGGCAATAATTCACATTACAATAATACACATCATCAGTGGGCCCTCTTTAGGGCATTGCCTGGCTTTGCTTGTTGATATGCATGCCTGCTCATGCACAGGTCTTGTGTGTTTGTTTGGAAGAGCACATTATTAACAAGTAATTGCTGTGCCAGTCTGCGAGTGGAAAGCATATTGATTGTTGTAAAGGCTGGTCTAACGGGAAAGCAAACTGCTGTGTAAACACTGTGCAGGGCGGTATCCACAGTAAACACCATTAGCAAGAGGACTTAACATCAGGCCGCTCAACTCTAACATTAACCCTACGCCTCTCTTGAGAAAAGTATTTGTTGTTTTATGTTTTGCCATTAGGGTTATTTTTCTTGTTGCTTATTTCTGTCTAGTAACATGAATTTCCATTCAAAGTATATAAGCCATACACTTCACATGTGCTAAAACATGCTGTTGTCCTACATGTGAGATGTAGTGAAGCAATGCATACTTTTGTAGCCCCCCAGTAACTTTTTAAAGCCATGCTATTTGCAGTAGCACTACATTAGTTCAGCCTATCTTGAACTATCAGTTCAAATGTGGTCCCTTGTGGTGCAGTCAGCCAGCCAGCGAGTCAGTGTGTTAGAAGTCTAAGTGCTCTGACGCCTATATGAGTCCGTAGCTTCAGACTATATCAGATCCCAGACAGGCTATCAGATGAATTCTTTTGCAGGATGGAAAGAAACATCACACTTGGTGGAGCCTAGACGCACTCAGAATCCATTACTCTGCCCTGCTCTCCCCAGTACTTAGTCCTAACTGGGTTTCTATTGAACCTTAGCAGGGTACAGTGCATCTAGTTCTCAGACTGTGCTGATAGGATTTGGCCTGATGCAGGGGCATCAATTCATAAATAGTTAGTGTACTTCTACATCACAGGCCAACTAGTTCTTCAGATGATGAAAATGTTGCAAAGGGAAGCGTGCAATAAATGCAGAGAGAAACATATACTTTAAATACATCTTCATGTTGTGGTGCCTGCTCCTTTTCATTTCATTAGCATCAAAGAGAAGGCCAAATAAAATGAAATGAACATTGGTGTATAGAAGCACAACATTCCTAGTTTAAAACCATAGCCCCTTATGAAAACACTCTAAATATCAGAAGAGATCATTTGATGGGTTTTCTCTACGTATCTGAATAGTCTTGACTTTATTATTAAGATAATAAAGTTGAGATAAACAGAACAGTAAAAGAAGATTGGAATAGAAATATGTGGACCACAGAATGCACCTATAATAAATGACTCCACACACCCCAGGTGAACACTGAGTAAAGAGTAAACACTAGCAGAGAAATACAGAGAGCATTGGAGGCCTGTCAAGGACAAGAAGGACATGTGCTGGGAGTAGAGGGTGTTGGGGGAAGGGAACCATGGAGTAGCAACATGAGGCAGGAAACACAGGGGGGGCTCCCTTGTATGGCTGGCTGTTTTTTTCTGAGGCTGACATGAACAGTGTCAGACTCTGTAATGAAAACGTTAAAAGCAGACTGACATGACAGACAATCTTTCAAAGTCATTATTAGTGGCCCACAATAGGCTGTAAATCACATGTTACAGTACAATTAATACAGTGCAATGCAGATGACAAGCAGCATTCATCCATTTATTCTTTCACAGTATCCTACTGACTGTTCTGAGATAAAACATAATCATAATCCAAGAATAACATGTATTCTTTTCTCTGTAGCACTTTCTCTTCACACCAAAGCAAAATATTACCCCAGATGATTGTTGCTTTTAGAAACCCACACTGGCTCCGTTCTGACAGTAAAAAGGTTCCAAGGGTTCCCACTGTTTGGAGCGATCAGTTTGTTCCCCGTAAGTTACCCTGTTTGTGAAACATAAAAACATCATTAAAGCAGATTTTGTGTCTATGGACATAAAGTTCCCATCTCTTCCTCTCTTTTACTGTACAGAACATCCCACTAAGAATCCCCTGCCCCCCGCTCTCCTGAGTCACTCCCTGTCCAGCTCAGTACCCAGTCAGCCAATCGCAAAGCAGAGTTGGGCGAAAACCCACCTCCCTCTTTAAAAAAGGCTACAAACACTATATTGCTTAGTATGACCCCAGTATAATGTTTGTATTTCAGAGGGTAAATTTACGTGTGTGTGTGTGTGTGTGTGTGTTAGAAAATGGAGCTAGAGAGAGACCAGATTATTATCCACTTTACACCGGACAGTGGATTTGACAACAAAGCTGGCTCAGTGTACAAAGGTCTTCATGCAGTTGCCAATCTGTCATTACAGCTGCTGCATTTTTTCTGGAATGCTCTTTTTCTAGTGCACAAAAGAGATACACTCACAGGCTCACACACGTACATGGGATTAGTTTGTAAGCCATCCATAGAGGGCACTGTTAAAAGAATGTTCTCACTCATTAAACTAGCGATTTGACCCTCTGGCTTCCTCATCCCGTCAGTGTCTGAATGTCAGCAGCTAATATTTATGTAACTTGCCGGCCACTGCTTACGTCCCCCACCAGCACACCATGGATGGCCTTGATGGCGGGCTGAGGTCGGACAATGTATATGTGTCTAAAGGCAACAGTTCCTCGTGGTCATTTCCCCACACGTGCGACAATAAACAGTCGGTTGCTGAATTTAAAGTGGGAGCTAAATAATAAGCTGAATAATGTGGAGCACTAACACATATACTCTTTATGGAGAGGATTTTCCCTTTGCTGGTGATAGTCTATCTTTTCTGAAAATACAGAAGGTAGGTTGGCATCAAAAACAATAATCTCTGGAAAAAATGGCAGAGATTTGTGAGAATATTGAAGACTTTCTAAAGTCCACATTTGGACTCTTGTGCATTCTGTTATTGGAACACTATTTGTATATATTTGTGATGTATTAATTAAATGGATTTTGGGAAATCAGTGAGTTCTGTCACTTTGAAGCATTTTCACACCTTATAGTAGACATTGTCTGAGTCTGACCAATGATGATAATCAAATACATGAATCGTTTCCCTATTTATAGTGGTTTCAGTGCATTATTTCAAGCTTTATTTTTTTCATTCATTGATGTTTAACTGTACATGGGAAGTCACAGAGCATCCATTAGCAAGTTGAGTGCATGAGCATCTGTTGATTATACAGTACTCTCTACGCTTGTCATGTTGAGAACTCGTTGACTTTGAGGCAAGTGGAGCACCCTGTCTTCGTCATCTTGACACTCACAGTCACCACTGTCTTCACAGTCACCATGAACGTATGCTTCCCCTTCTCTGTCTTACTTTTCCTCCATTCAAACTGAGTGACTCAGTTCTATTGCATTTCTTGTTCACTCCTAGATCTCATCTGATGCCAAGGCTGAAGGAGTCTCGCTCCCATGAGTCATTGCTCAGCCCCAGTAACGCTGTGGAAGCCCTGGACCTAAGTATGGAGGACGAGGTTATTATCAAGCCGGTTCACAGCAGCATCCTAGGGCAGGACTACTGCTTTGAGGTATGGAGGCACCAGCAAATATAGCACATGGTATTTTGGGCACCAAGAGTAAAAGTACGTGTTTTAACACACAATGTTAGTGGCATTGGTATATTTGCAATACTTGGATGAATATAGGACTCACCTTGTTTAGTTATTGGTGCAAAAATAAGCAAACGTGTGGTTCTTCAAGAAAAAGACAGCATTCAAATGTGCACTCAAATTACATTTTGAGATTTAATGTTTATTAGGTGTGTCAAATGACTAGATGTAATGTGAAAGGGATAACTCGTAATGGCACAGCTCTAGAGGAAAATGAGACACCTGTTGTAATATCTTCTTTAATATCAGCTCCTTTTTCTGTTTTACTGCCTTTTAAGTAAATGTTGAAACCAGTGGAAAAGCTTTAAGTGGAGCATTTAGCTCCTAATGAAAAAGGTGTCGAAAAGACAGAAATGAATGCTAATGTCGGTGCATATATGCTGGATGTGTAGAAAAAAAAAAAAAAAAAAATGAAATCCCTAGATCAGTTTTTCTGCTGATTATTGTTCCCCAGTGATGTTGTCGTAGGCCCTCAAAAGATTATTTTTTGCTTAAATAAGAGAAATAAAACTAGGCAATGATTAGCAATTTTGTTGACAAGTGACTGAAATAATTAACAGTTGGCAATTCATTTTCTGTTGATCGAGTAATTGTTTCAGCTCTGCTCCAACTCAAGTTCATGGACATTGCAGTGTTCACAGCCTGACAGAACTGACAGAACCAATATAATTCCTCACACATAGAAAGACTTAAGTTGTGCAAATTGGAACTGATGTAGTAAATTATGACTTCATTGTTGCTATTTTGACTGTTTACACTTTGCAATTTGAATTAACAATCGGAAGTAAGGCTTTCAGAAGAAGCAGCGCTTCTTACATATCTCTCGTGACTCTAGTCTTTGATTAGATTCTGATGGCTAATTAGAGTCAAAAATTCAAAAACAGTCAACTTTTCTTTATTAAAAACCACAGAATTGACAGCACTAGGCTGCTGCTGACATTTCGATTGTAGAAAATAAATGGAAGCACACAAAGTAATTTGTTGAGTCGCTGGCTTTGTGGACACCGATGTATCCTCATAATCATCAGTGGACTGGGGTAATTTCCAGTAAATTATAAAGGTATTATAATTCTAATTACTGTAAAAATGTACATGTGCATGATACATGTGCACATGTTTACAGCTGTAGTCTATGGAGGCTTTGGTAGCATAAAGGAGAAAGAAATGAAAACCTATGTTTAGTAAAACCATTTCTTCGATGCCACTGTTACGCATAAGCATCGATCATTAAAGCATTCGTTTTCCTTCTCTCTGGGTCGTGGCGGTAGGTCACCACCTCCACGGGAACCAAATGTTTTTCCTGCCGTTCATCAGCCGAGAGAGACAAATGGATGGAGAATCTGAGGAGAGCAGTACACCCCAACAAGGTAAGTAAATACACAATAGGTGGAACCTGGCTATGTTAAGTAATAAACACTAAGCTCATTTCCACACAAACCACACTTTGCAACATTAATAAAGTCTGGGTTAACATGGTGTCATAACTCGTATAACAACACAATCTGATATGGCAACATGCAGCTGTACACAGAGGTTGCAGAGAAGAATGATGCTAAAAATGTTTTCCTCTTTTTGGCTTTTAAACCATCTGCAACCTTGACAAACAGCTGCTGCAGAAGGAGTGTGGCAAACATTTCAAAACAAGAAAAGAGTCCTAATCTCGCAGAGCCATCGCTTCTTCATCTACTATTATTTAGCAAATCGCTCTCTAATTAGAACTTTGGGAAAAGTTCCCTAATACCATTAGACCCTCCTTCTCCTCAGTTCTCTTGGCAAGGATCTGTTATTTCTCTCTTTGTCTTTCCTTTGCATTTTAGCTATGGATTTTAATAGCTTGGATGTAGCACAGTTTTGGGGGGCAGATATAGAACTGGAAAAAGATATTGAGGATGTAATTAGGGAACAGCTGATTAGATTACTTGTATTAGAACAACAACTACATTTATCCCACATAGGGAAAATAGGCAAAGGCATTAAGATAAATGTTATTGAATTTACATTAAATTTTTACATTTTATTACAAGTTACATATGGCATGAGGAAGATCAATACCTACAGATTACATATTGGTCAACAAAAGGCATGTTTCATTCAGCACAAGAATCAACCTGTTTGACTTTGTGGTTTACATTTCAGTTTTCGTTACCACGACCTCACCCTAAAATCTCCTTTTCTGTTGCTGGTAAAAGTAAGGACATGTTTTTGTGGTTAAAAATATGCAATAACTAATTAAATACAAATACATTTTCAGTGTCACTGCCTATCTGCCCAAGATATAATGAGTGTAAATGAAACAAGGCGTTCTAAAAGCTGAACCTGCACAATTCAGATCGTGTAAAAGAGGGTAATTATGGGTAATTATGATAATTGGCATATGAGGTATCATTCTTGTGGGCCACTTTGATAGCAAATACTGTACCATGTGAATGAAAAGATACACATAGTTAAGTTTAATGTCTAATTGAGAATATAATGCACCGTTGTTTAATTGTGTCAACACATTGTAAATTAGAAACATTTAGAGAATTGCTAAATGCTAAAAAGGGAAAAACTCTGAACAAACCCCAAGGCTACAATATAACTTTTAGGTTGGTATACAGATGAGCAAAGGGGCACTGCATTGAAAGACTATATATGTAGAGAAGTCAGAGGGTCATTTAAGGATATAAAATACAGTATAAATTAAATATTGTAGATTCCCTATCTAGCTGCATCAAAAAGAGCTGTCTTATCTTTTTAGATATGCTGGCTGGCTCAGCACAAGTCATGGTTTCTGGCATCTTTAGAGGAGATAAACTAGGGAGAGAAGTGAGGGATTATCACAATTGTTTAGATTTGTGGAGAATGGACCTGGAAACGAGAGCTCTTCAGTAACTAGACACCGATTAGTGACAAACTGTGACCATTTGAGGCAAAAGTGTCCAGGTCTGATGGAAATAAATTTCTTTTCACAGCAGATGGAACCCTGACCTGTTATTCTAAGGGCTATGAAAAATGCCACTGACTTGGTGGTGTGGTCAGTAAAAGAGCTCTGACATTTGCTGGTTAAAAAAAAAAACAAAGTTAAAAAGCAAAACCCATAAGTATTCTGTTAGAAGGTGATAGTAAGAAAAGAGCCTCTTAACCAATCCATATTCTAATGTTTTAATATAGTTTTTTAATGCCTAAACCTTTAGCTCCCACTAAATACCAAGACATACGAAGACATAAAAAGAAGTGGTTTTAAATTTCTTCTATAGGATTTCTTATTTAATCTATAAATTTTTTATTTTTTATTTAGAATGGACACTCAGACTGTCAGAGACTAGAAATCAGTGGTAGTTGATGGAAACTGTATGTGTGAACTGTCCAGTCTTTGGCAGCTTTTCTAGTCTTCAGGTGTGTCCCTAGCTTTAGAGTTTCCAGCAGTTGTATTCTTTGCCAAAATTTGACTTTAGTAAACTCCTCATACCACCTTCTCTGTCTGTAGGACAACAGTCGTCGGGTGGAGAACCTGCTGAGGCTGTGGATCATCGAAGCCAAGGACCTACCAGCCAAAAAGAAATACTTCTGTGAGCTTTGTCTGGATGACTCACTCTACGCTCGCACCACCTGTAAGCTTAAGACCGACAATGTTTTTTGGGGAGAGCACTTTGAATTCAACAACCTGCCCGCTGTCAAGAGCATCACAGCCCACCTCTATAAAGACTCTGACAAGAAGAAAAAGAAAGATAAAAACAATTACATTGGACTTGTCAGTATTTCCGTCGCAGCTGTTACGGGACGACAGTTTGTGGAGAAGTGGTATCCAGTCAGCACACCCAACCCCCCCAAGGGCAAAACATCTGGGCCTATGATTAGGATCAAGGCACGCTATCAAAGTATGAACATCCTTCCCATGGAGCTGTATAAGGAGTTTGCAGAGTACACCACCAATAACTACATGCTCCTATGCTCAGTGCTTGAGCCTGGGATTAGCGTCAAGAACAAGGAGGAGATGGCATGTGCACTTGTCCACATTCTGCAGAGCACAGGCAAGGCAAAGGTTAGTACCAATGATTTATTTTTATTTTTTCCACTTTAGTTCTCTCCACAGAAAAATAATGGATAGCAAAACCAGAATATTAGACCATTATGTTGCCGTGAGGTACTGATAAGACACTATAAAAGCACTCGGAGTTTAACTGTTCCTTCACTGCGTCCTCATACTCTGAACTACTGACCTCCACAGCTGTAATATAGAACACACAATGACCAGACAGTCAGGTGGTTTCCTCCTGCTGCACCAGGCTATATTACATTTTTAACTCGAGCTAATCCCTTACACACTTCCCCTGCAGTGCTTCATGGCATACCAATGCAGGACAGAAGCAGAAAATAAACGGCGCCGCCTGTAGCACTGCAAGCACGCGGAGATTAGTCTACCACTGTAGGAGCCAAGTCTCTCATGACATCAGGCCCTTTGGATTCAGATAATCTTCCATTCATTCAAAATAGCTGCATTTTACTTTACTTTGACATGACAGCATTTGTATTTTTAGTGCAGTAAAGCAAACGCTGCTATCTTTGTTGACATTTGATTGCTGCATATACAAATGTACATTGAGTTTGAAACATAAGAAGTAAAGTGGTCAAATTAGGTGCTGATAAAAACAAAATGTTTATACAGGAAAATAGGGCTAAATTGTTTAGTCGATTTAATCAAAACAAAACCACAATTACAGTAATTCATTGGTTGCTTAAGGCCAGTGTTGACCAGTGCCGTAACCCATTAATAATGGTAGTAAGTAATTAGTAATAATATACATTTCCCAGTAAGAAGCTTAAAGTTTGACTATATTAGTTTCAGTAATAATATTGCAGGTCCTTTTTTTGATTACAATTCATTATGTTACTTCTGTTGTCACCAAATCAAATGTTGATTTGATATCTGACATTTAATATTTGGACTTGTCACGATTGCATACAATGCCATTAGCAGCACCTTAAGCAGTAAGAAGGCGAGGAAGATAGAAGTGCCTACATTCAGCAGCTGGAAATATTCAAATTACTTTTTGTGAACATGAGCAGAGATAAGAACATTATTGTATGATTTTCATTGTGTGGGTAGTGATAAGACTCTTTCCACTGTGAAAAACATTTAAACATAAACATTTAATTGTTAACAGCAGCAACAATAAGCAAGAAAGAACGATTATTAGTAAGAAATATTATTAGCTATGAACAGAATAACATGTAATGGGTAATATATTACATTTTTCAAATAATAAGCCGATCACCACTTAAGACGTGGAGAAAGAAAGAGGATCTTAAATGTTAAGATATGCTGCTTTGACTTTTAGGTTTGGGAAATATAATAATGAGGGATAATGTTTTTGAGCAATCAGAAAATTTCCATAATTTAGTAGATAGTAGGTATTGGAGCCTTCTCATTTATTGTTATTTCACAGTGATAACTACCTGAAGGACTGAGAGACTGAAACAGAGAAGGAAAAGGGAAATCTGGGCGAAGCAGAGTAAATAGATTGTCAAACTCACACTAGCGGTATCTTAAGTTGCATATCATAGCCTTAAATAACAGATTATTTAATACAATTTTTAATCTGTAGTTTAATCAATTATAAAAATAATTAGCTGAAATGTTTAATATCACTAATGGATTTCACTAATTCCCCATTGTTGTCCCTATAATGTAAGTCTGCTTTTAATGGAAGATGTTTTCGGGGTACTTCTTCTTCATCTTCTCTGCCTCTTCAGCTCATCAGTCTCAATTTACTTTTCTTAAAACTATCTCATCAGCAGCGCTTTAAAACTTTCTTTGACTTTATCATGGCTCAGGAGAATGATGAAGAATTAGGGCTTAAAAAGTGATGTCTATCCACACTGCACTGCCATTCTTCCCGTTTAGGCAAGGCACTGATAGCTGCTGATTGATGGGGGAGAAGGTCTCTACTGGTCCCCTGAGAGATGGCCATCGCCTTAATTACTTTCAATTAATCCCCACATCCTGAGCAAAGCACTAAAACTTTACTTTTGTCTCACTTTCCAGTCTTCTTTCCTTGCTGGATTTCTGTTAGCCAGCAAAATGCTGCTTGTAAAACCTTACTGACATCAATGATGGTGTCAAGGTGGCTGTGTCTAGGCTGCCAATCATGAACGTGAGACCCTAAAATAATACCCTCACTGCTGCATGTCTGTGTCTAAGAAACACTTCTTCTACATTTAACATTACTTTTAGTAGATGTTTATTTGGGGCTATAAATACAGAGAAAAGCTGCAGTTTGCATCAGAAAAATAGACAAACCGAGGCTTTTGGACTGATGTAAACAGGAAGAATGAAAGCGCCTGTCAAAATACGTCTACTGCAGACTTGACACTGTGAAGTGGTCTGACACATTTAGGCTATATGCACTCACTCTTGAGGACATGTTTTTTCTTTTAGCCTTGATGGATAAAGCAGTCATGTCATGCCAAATACAGCAAAAGCCCCAGCAACAAACCACTTATTCTAAAATATTCTCTGTCCTAATTAGGATATCCTCTGCTGCTGCGTAAATGCTTTATATATCCACATCTTAGCCAATGTTGCATGGTTTGTTCGTGCACAATGAGATAATGATCTTTTTGGATCTCTTGCCAATTTTTGGGTGCAGTCTTTCCTAACATTGGTGAGTTATATTTAGGAATACAACTATTTCCCTTAGCAACACGAGCAAACTATTTTCTTGTTCAATAGAGTATGTGGGTACTTCCCCCACATTTTGGTATTGTTCAGTAGTCTTCTAACTATCCAGTCTCATTTTAAATTCAGTCAGTGTCTTATTCTGTCCCCCTACCACAATGGGACTCGGTCGTTGCAGTTGCATTTGGTTTGCAGGAGTTACATTTTGGAGATGCAGTGACGCTTTGTAGATCCCAAGTTCTGCTCATGTACAACGTATTTAATCAGTTGGGTACAGGTGGTAAAGAGCTTCTAATTGTGGCTGGCTCTGGTTATAAGATGCAGATATTAGGCTGTGGCGTCTATTAGTATGCAACACTTCTTGATTTCTGTTTACTCCTGTGTCATTTTATCACCTGTCAGCAAATAATTACACCCCGGATATTCTGCTCTGTTGCACACCCCCTGCATTTCTATTGTTTTGTTCCCACTTTCTATCTTTCTTTTCTTTCATCTCTAATTCGTTCTTCATTGCTTCTTGAGACCAAAGCTTTCTCAGAAGATGTCATTACTGGTGCATCATTAATGTCTGGATGCGTTGGTGGGCATGACAGGCACACCGTCCGTTGCTGCCCGAAAGCACAGCATCAGTTCAGAAGTTGGACGCCGTGGCTGAATTTGTTTCATTTTAAATAATAAATCAGACTCAAAACTCAAACATTTTTTTCTGATCTCAGTGCTGTAAGATAACAACACCAGGCCACCTCTACCATGCTGTTATGTCCATAGACTCAGACAGTGCTATTGAAGCTCCCCGGTGAATGGTCAGCTTATAGTGTTTTGATCCAAAGGGCTTTGCAGTGTTCCTTTTCATTCACACACACACCCACACACCAATAGCGCTGGCTGCCATGCAAGGTGACTTCAACGCATAGCCAGTAGGGACTGGGAGTCGAACCACTGACCCTGGCCTTACCCATTGAGCTACAGCCGCCCCCAGTATTGATATGTTCTGTGCTACGTTGACAATTGCCTGAAGACGTTCACCTTCATTTGATCTCAAAATATCCACTCCCAGTTTGAAATTTTGCATTATTGATCCAGTCTTTTGACTCCTCAGCCCTTGGGAAGATTATGTTCTAATTTTGTTGCTCCTGCACTCAGCCACGCCCAGCCGCTGGAAGTGACGAGAAGGAGGATTTATTCTTATGATAACTGGCCAGAGGAGGATGGTGTTCTGCTTATTATGCCATTGCATTTTTATGTTAGTGCTCCTCAAGGTAAACTAACAGCCCTGCTTAAAAGGGGAAAATGTCTGAGTCTCTCCTCTCTACCTCTTCTGTGGTAAATTGCTGTCGGTCTGCAGTAAAGCTCCAGTTATGTTAAATGCTTATTAATTTATTCAGTGCTGTCATCAGTGGGCAGTGATGCTCAACGCCACAGCTGTGGCACACAGGCACAGTTTGTTGTATGTATATAATATAGTGTGACAAATGATTTATTAACATGACATGAAGGCTGCTGATAGTTCTGTACTTCTAAGGGCTTTTTTAAACGTCACTTTGAATCAATTAGTTGTCCCCTGAGACAGCCATTCATAATATGTGACTGTGGCGCAGCAGGGAAAGTGGCCGTCCACCAATCCAACGGTTGTTTGATCGATCCCCGGCTCTTTTGGTCACATGTCGAAGTGTCCCTGAGCGAGACACTGAACTCCAACGTAGTTGCTCCCGGTGAGTGTTGGCCCGTTGCGTACGAGCTTCCCCATCGGTGTGTGAGTGTGTTTAATTGTGAGTATGAATGGGTGAATGAGAAGCAGTGTAAAGGGCTTTGACTACCAATAGGCAGAAACGGGCTATAGAAGTGCAGACAATTTACCATTTATCAATACTCTCCCCGTTAACAGGGCAGTTATTAGTATCATCTGGAATGTTGACAATAGCCAAACCTATCTTATTATGTAGTAGGTGGATTTTATTTCTGTATCTGGCACAGCTACGTCTGAGTCACACATCAGACTCTTGTAGTTGTTATTTTAGCATTTACCACATATAACCTCTTGTGAATTCCCTTTGAGTATAGTAGGCTTGTCATTTATCATATAGGTTCTAAAGTTCACCGATGCACTCACTCTCCTCATAGTGTCTTCTGAGCTAGTTGCAATATTGAGAATATCCTCAAGCTATTTTAATAATTTCAACATGATTTCTATGGACCATCCACTGATGGCATCAAGTGGCGAAGGAGAGGAGAAAACAGCCAAATAGAAAGAGGTGATGAAAAAAGCACTAACAATGAGGTGAAAAAAGAAGGAAAGGAGGGAGATCAGGTTTATAGAATTTTAGTTTTAGTTGCAGTACACCGTGTCTGGATGAGGAGACAAACAGGAGCAGGCTGCAGAGAAAGCCATTCAACGTCACAATAATGCTCAACTCATTGATCTCTTGCCATCTCAGCTGAAATTAGATGCGCTGTCTCCCCCCTCTCCATCCCTGTTTACCTTGTGTCAGTTCACCTTTATATGGTAAATGTACAGTATGTTAGACATATGTTAGTATGAGACTAATTAAAATAAATACATCTTGACAGCAAAGTATATAATAGCCTCACAGAGCGAATAGCACGATTGTGCTCTTGTTCTTAAAATGGGCTTTAGAATATACTTTGGTTGGCAATTTAGAAGAGATGATCTCACTTAAGGCACCTTATTCTATCTTGTTTCACAAAGTTAAAAACCATGCAAAAATTAAATTGATGAATTTCATAATAAAGGAAACTTGCATTACGGTGCTTTTGTGACTCATAGGGAATATGCACACTGAGTCAGCAAACACGATGTTTAGAAGCTGATGACACATGCTGTAAGGTCCCCTCTAGTCGTAGACATATCTACATAATGATCATGTGCAGTAGCAGTCAGTGCACAAGAGTGAGAGCTTCTCCTGTTTCCTTGTTGAATTACAAGCTTCGGAGCCTACAGGAGGAGTGCTTCCATTTCCACTCAGCCTCCATCCTTCTCCGTCAACCCAATGTGACCCTCACAGGAAGAGAGCTGTGGGCTATAATGCTGTAACACTAGCCACCAGTCTCCAGGGAGTGAGTCCAGGGGAGTCAGAAAGATGGAAAGACGAGGAAAGGCTAGAGTGGTTCCTGTTTCATCCCCTTGAGTCTCCTCAGCCCTTGCCCCAGGCTGGAAAACCAGGCTTATTGATCAGTTGAATTGTTAATGTTCAGGGTTTCTATTTTTCTCTGTCATTTCCTTGTTCTTACCTGTGCCTCCAATTATCAAGTGCAAAGTTTGTCATTTGAAATTATCTACAAATATACTTGAACACTGAAATATAACAAGGCATCAACAGGTAATTTCCATTTTACTTGTTTTCAAATGAATTTCATCAGCTCAGCTTGACTTGAAAATCCTTGTTCATGCTCTGTTGGACATTATTGCAATATAACACACAATACATTTTCTTATCTTGAAGTGGTGATAGGAATACATTTCAGTATTTTCTTTGACATTGCATATCATGATCATCATTTAGCCAATGTATTTTCCATGTGTATTGACTCACATGCACAATGACAAGCAATGGAAAAGGGATTTCTCCTTTGAGACACCCATATACTCTCCAGTACTCCAATAGAAAAACAGACACACGCGAAACAAATCTTTAATTGTTCTTTTCTCTGACTTGTGTCCAAGCTTCTCAAGGCATCACAATTCCAAAAACCTGTGTTTTTAAAACGCTAGTGTCTCCTGTTCTGTGTTAAATGTTGTCTGAATTAGTGTGTAATACACTTACAGTGAGAGTCCTGATCATAATCTTGCACATTAAGTTGTCTCTTTAGACTTCAGTAGAGGCCTGTGCCTTTTTTGGCTGCACACTGTGCAGTGGAATATTGCAGGATAGAGATGTAAACACTGTCCACACTTGGGGGCTGTGTGTAGTGGTGATTAGTGTGTGTGTGTGTGTGTGTGTGTGTGTTTGTGTGTGTGTGTGTAGAAGTGCAATGGGCAGGACTTTATGAGTTTTTACTGGTAAGTAAGCCCATCTATGGGGAACTTCATCTTTTTCAACAGGACTCTTGGTTTCCTGCTATTTATTAGATCTGATCAGTGCTGCACCATCTACCCTCCTCCCTGACCCCATCTTCATATTTCCCTCCTGTCTATGTGCACTGTGTTGGGGTTTTTTGAGGCATAGTTTGGCTGATGAGACGTGGCAGCGATACAGAGAGCGTTCTATTTCTCCTTATTAGCACTGAAGCAGAGGGGAGGTGCGGGGCAGGCTGCAGCATCGAAAGCCATCAGAGAAAACGCTGAAGGATGATGGGAGGGAAAAGGAAGACACTGTGGTCGCTCCTTGGGACCTGTGTGCTCATAATTCATGATACTGGTGGGGTCTTCATTAAGCCTAGCACGGCAACCAAAACATTTTATAGCTTTTGAACAAAACTTTCAGACCTTCCTAGAAGTCACTGATTTTGGTATATTTTCGTATAGAATGAGAGTAGACAGAGGTAAGCCATTCCAATCAATATGTTTTCAGCTTTAGTTTAGAGTTGTGGCATGATAAGGCACTCTAGCAGCACCTAACAACATGGATTTGTGGCTGTGTGTGAACCTGGCATTGTGCCCAGTGTCGATCTGTCTCTCAGTCTACCTTTTCAGTTGGACTCAAAAATGTTGACTATCTAAATCTAATCGAAATGATTTTGATGAGGTTATGATTTTACTGTTCAAAACGTTGGACTACAACACAATAAACGTCTCCTACAAGATAAGCGACATTTTCATCAGGCCATTCAAGTCTGTTCTACTTGATTTTGATTGGGCTGTTATGTTGAAAACCTACATATATATTTATGAAATTCAGCAAGGAGATGCTTATAATGGTAAATACACAGTACAGTATACCTGCTACATAGCCCATTAGCACCGCTATGATGAAAACTTTAAAACAAAGCCCTTTGTATCTTGCTGCCAGCATCCCTGCTGACTTTCGGCATTAGGACCTTGATTAGATTGCTGTCACTGTGGCTTGGAACCGCATTTACTTTCTTTAGAACACAACTTTGAGGAAAATAATAAATACTGAACGGTCAGGTTGCTGTACAGTCTAAGAACACTGAAACGAGAAGCATCAAAACAGTTGCCACCTGGAAGGTGAGAAATTAGTCTTAGAAACATATGGTGCACGGTAAAATATGGTTGACATAATGTATGCAGTTTGTACTTCAGGCGGTGATGAAATATGCAAATCTGTCATTATCATCCCTCAAATTTCCTGTTATCCATGTGTTGTAATTAAGCTCCCAGCTTATTTGAGTGAACATTCGAACTGAAATTCTCAGGTGCAAACACACACAAGGACTGAACCTCCACCTATATGTAGCCATGTTTACCATGTCACTCTAAGAGAAACGTTTTGTTAGAGGTTGGTTGAATTGAATTTTGTTTAGGCTGCCAGCAGAAATGATTAGGTTATTATTCTGTCTCTCTTTTGATGGCTCTCTCTGTTTCCGTCTCCGTCTCTGTCCTCCTCCATTTCATCTGACCGCCCTCTCTAATCAGGCCTCGCCTCAGTGGCCACATAAGGAGAGCAGAGCAGGGGAGGAATGGAGGGACCCACAGATGTTAGGAGGTTTTAGGACAGCTCATAATTGGAATGACATTTTCTTTCAATGATGAAAAAAACAGAAACAAGACCTGTGGTCTACTAACGGGATGGGTGTCCATACACCAGAAGAGGTCAGGTTTCCCTAAGCGTAGTTGTGTTATGTATGCTGCTTTTTGCTTGCATGCATTATTTATATTAACCATGGACATTGAGTGAGTTCCTGACAAAATAACTTTAAGATATCAAAATCACCAGTAACCTAAACCATATAATGAGAAACAAAGTGTTTTCCTGTTTGTTGTCTTAAAAACAATAGATTTATTATAGCTTTTTTCAAACGCATTAACAACATGATGCATCAATGTAAGAGTAACAAACAGACCACTGCAAATAAAGGTAAATGCATTGCAGATAAATGGTTGTTTGCAAGTAGTTACTCAGTAAAAGCCAGTGTTTAGTAGCTGCACCTTTGACAGCAATTACAGCCTCGAATCTGTGTCTGTCCTAACCTATGTCTCTCTCAGTTTTACACTTCTGAGCACTGTTATTTTCCCCCCATTCTTCTTTGAAAAACCACTCAAGCTCCCTCAGTTTGCATGGGGATTCTGAGTAAATACAGTATTCAAGTCCAGCCACAAACTCAATTGGCTTGAGATTTGGACTCAGTCGCTGCAGGACATCAACATCTTTCTGTTCAAAAACTGTCCCTGTGTAGCTTTGTTTGTACCTTGGGCTTTACTGTATTGTCTTGCTTGAGAAAGCACTGCAGACTGCATGGGGATTTTCTCCAGGATTGTCCTGTATAATTCTGCATTTATTTTGCTCTGTCCTCAGAAGTCTTTAGGGACCTGCTGTAGAGATACATGCCTGTAGCGTTATAATCTGGCGTTTAGTCTGATGGCCAAACAAGCTCAGCTATAGTCCCATAGAAACATCTTAAAGCTGTATGAAGTATGAGCTTAAAGCCACATACTCGTCCATAAGGCTGCAATTGAAGCACCCAGCAGCTGCTATATATCTGTTCAGTCTAAGTCTTGAGCTTGTAACTCCCTTTGAGTTATCATACCAGTCTTATTGTAAAACCAACCTAACTGTACTCCAGGGGGTGTTCATGGACTTGGAACTTTCTGATATCCACACCTGGCATTTGTTCATTCGTTAATTCTTTTTTTTCCCCTTTCCTTCATTCATCTGTCACCTTGACGAAAAAATTAATTTTCTTCATTGTGGAGGTTTTGTCATATTATTAACTCACCAAAAGTTGGAGTTGAAGTGTTTGTTTTACATAAACCTAAAACCCTTCTACTGATCTCCATTTAACAAATTACGAGACCTCTAAAACCACTTGGCCGTACCATTCATATTTGTTATTAATTTATTTCACTTTTTAGAGATAACCTGGGGGGACAGGTTTTCATTTTGATCAGTGTCAAAAACTTTGATTCCCATTTGAGTCCCTGTTGTATAACAGCAGCAAATGAACATTACTTGTCTAGTCTAAAGAGCAAGTCAGCTACACACTCACGCACAAAAAGACACCAGTGATTCCATTGTCTGGATTTAATTTAAATGTTTATTGATATTGGACGTTTTTTTCTGTGTGTTTATACTGTATTTATGTGTGGCAGGTATGTGTGTGTTTTGAATGTAACAATGTGTTAACCAAAAAGGCTCCTTTCGCTACACAGATGGATGATTGGCTCCCTGTGGTGTATCTTTGATTAGCCGGTTAACAGGCGTCTGCAGCAGCTATAGAAACCCTCTGAGAGGCTTTGTCATTCTTTTCCCACCCTCCTCCTCTTTTCTTTAAGGACCGCCACCCTGTCTGTTCTTTCTCTTCTTCTCTATTTCTCTCCATATATCTGTCACTTGCTTTTCTTCTCCCTCACTGCAATGCTGGTTCCCCTAGTTTAACAAGCTGCCAGGGGACTTAGATGAGAGTACACCCAGAAATTTGTTGAAGGGATCTAAACAAGGGATGATTCATCTCCAGATGGCTCAATTTCCATCTCTTCATTTTAGACTTTGAATTTTTGGAACTTTAATGCCTTCGTCCACCTGTTATTTTCATGCACCGGATGAATACCACACTTTACAGTATCGCTCCTGTGGATATTAGTTTTAAACATGACACTTAGTTAAGACTTGACAAATTAGTTATAAATAAAAAACTAATTCACACTATTAATAACGAAGACAGAATGTCTGTGTGTTGTTTTAAAGGGGTAGAAGAAAGGTTTTAGAGCTCCATTAACTGCCTGCTATAATGTACCTTAACATACAGTATTGTCAGTACCTTTATTATTTTCTGCTCCTTATTTGTAGGGAACAACACTAGAATTGTTGGCCTAATTTACTACTTTTATAGCAAAATATGTATTATAGTCACTGAACTCTTGAAAGAAAGTGTTGAAAATGTTGTCACTACTTTGTGTTTGCTCAGTTGCAATCAAAATGTTCACTGTCACACAGTTTCAGAACTGGGATAAGTCATGTTCAAAGGATGATACGAATAGAGCTATTTTGTTGTCCTCGATTTCATTGTAATGACAGAAGTATGCTTTGTAAGTGTTCACCAGTCATAAAAATGAGTTTTGAGGACCTGTCACAGCGCAGCAGGATGGTGAGTTAGGAGGAAATCCTTTTTCCTGTTTCACACAAAGCACAGGTGCAACTAATAAAGGTGATTAACTGTAATGTACTTAAAATGGCGACCTGCCTCATGGCTCAATGAAAGTGCTTCCCTAAGCATGTGAGGTTATGAGCCATACTTTTACAGAGACGGTCAGTAAAATAATATTTTCTGAAAATGAATCAACCAACAATGTATATGCAAAGAGTGTTTTGTAGTGACATCCTTCATCATGTAGCATGACCTACTGATTCTGCAGTTTCAGCATGATTTCTTTCAGCTCATGGTTTTGCTTCTTCAGCCTGCAACTAGGGTTTGTGTTTACCCTTCCAGGCACAGGCATGGAAATGCTCATAATACACTACCCACCACACTGTTGACAAAAGCTCCTAATAATGAGAATATGGTTGCATTTATCAGATATGAATTGGATAACTTTCCTGGATGTTGGTGAAGAGCAAAGCAGAGCTAAAAGGAGGTAGAAACAAACTAGAGTAATCGTCCACTGGTCATGGTGTCAGCAGTTAAATGCCCGGTTCTTCCTCTACATATGTCAAAGTGAACCCCAAGTTGCTCCTGGGGGGTTAGGAAAACAACTTGTGTGGCAGCTGTCGTCCTCTGTGTAAGTTTGTGTATGTGTGAATGGCTGAATTAGAATCAGCTTTAAATACTTTGGGTACTGATAAAGTAGAAAGGCGTAATACATATAAGTACAGGCGATTGACCATATAGTTTTAGCAGGTAGCTAGAAACGACTGCAGATTTAATGAGAATTTTTTTACTTACTATATCAGCATAAAAGGTGACAATGCCACTCCTACTTTTTTATTTTTTTGGTTTGTTTGTTTCTGGCACCCCCAGAAGCATATGAATTGAATGCAGGTTTAAAATCATATGCCAAATTTTTGGGGGGCTTAGTTATGTATTATTTAGACTTAGATTGAATTATAATTAAAGTTTTTTGAAGTATTAGGCTCAGGGAAAGTTAAACAGTCTTTGCTTGATTGACATACTGGCCAGAAGTCATAAACAAAAGGACAGGCAGAACCAGTGAACATGCTGGTCAGGTGACTGGTTTAGGCAGGAAGCACATACTCATGTGGTTCACTGCTGTACATGTTGGGAATAACAAATGTTAGTAATGTGAAACACCACAGGCTCTAAAAATAGAAGAGGATGAATAAGATTAAACCTTATCAAAGACTAATCTGGTTCCATTATAACACACACTTTTTTTTTTTTAGTTCTTAGGCCCGCCACAACCAGTGCTCATCAGAGAATAAATTTCAATTTCACGGTCATCAAATGCAACAATCAGTACTACTCACCATCAACAGACAGCTCATTATTCAATCTGGATAATTAACTATGACTGTAAGACTTGTTGTTAACCCTGTGCTTATCTTGTTTTATATTTTTCTAAAGGACTTCCTCACAGACTTGATGATGTCAGAGGTGGACCGCTGCGGCGAGAATGAGCACCTCATCTTCAGAGAAAACACTCTCGCCACAAAGGCCATAGAGGAATACCTCAAACTTGTGGGACAGAAGTACCTGCAGGACGCCCTCGGTGAGTGGAACCCAAACAGCCCAATGGAGGGTTTTTTTTGGACCTCTGCACACAATTTAACTTGCTCTTTTCATGCCTTCTGTGCAGTATCTCCCCTGTGCATGTGTCTGTTGCTCTTATGCTTTCTGTAAGGTGATCCAAGGACATCCTTTTACTGCAATGTCTTGTCTTTACATTTACTCCAGGCTTGGAGTACTCATCACTCACTCATGGAGAATATTTAGTTAACGGCAGCACCAATATATCAGTCAATAAAATTTAGGGGCTACAGCAATTTTAAGCAAACACCAGTTGCATTAGGAGGAGTCATCTCCCCATAAGTATAATTTTCTAAGCGTTACAACAGCAGCCGCTATTTGTCCGCTTAGTTTTTGTTTTGAAGGCATATCAATGACAATATAATTTAAATTATGACACTCTGATGAACCTCATTCTTCATCTCAAATTGAACTCCATCGATCAGTTGGATAAAATGAAGCTAAATTAATGAAATTCACATTCTCTTCTACATCAGCAGCTGTACTTTAAATGTAGAGCCACATGCAAGAGACAAGGCGAAGAAAACATCTGGTTTGTTAGATACTCTAAACGCTTATTATGAAGTGATTGTTTGACCCCCCCCCCTCCCCCTTATCCTCCCACGTCTACACTGTTTAGCTGTCTGCAGTCCTAACAATAAGCACTCTGTATGCACTGTATGCTTTTCTACCTCACTGACTCCAAAATGTACACTGCGGGTAGTTTAATCTACAAAGGCACACATCCTGTTGGCACTCATCGCCTGTATGTCACTAATAATAATGCTCAAGCCTTGTTTATGCCTTTCTCTTTGTGTTCATGTCTCCTTTTAGCTTTCTTAGCAGCTACAGATGCTGCCTGTTTTCTATGCTTGTTTCTCTCATAGTTGATTCAGAGAAATATTGAGCAGTGGTGAATTATGCATCACTTTTTTTTTTTGGTGCAGTTTCTGTTGTTTGACATCTGGTTAAACTATTGAAAATCACTAAAACTGCAACTGGGGCAGCACAAGGACAGCCAAGCCTTTCTTCACACCACCAGGGAAAAAGATACTCCTGTTCCCATTTTCACAATGCTGATTAGAGTGTTATAGCAATCTCAGACCACAGCCAAACCGAAGATTGGCTCCCTTAACAGGCTCGCTGAGATCATAGCGCTAATGGACTTTTATCCAAATAGTGACAACAAAAAGAACGTAGGTATTTTTGTCACCATCTTTTTTGGCCTAACAACAATCTCGATGACAAATTCAAACTCTGTTCCCTGTTGTTTTGACTATCACAGTTCCCCTTTGCCTGCTGACGGATAAAGGAAACAGATATATAAAAAAAAAAATGGATGTTGCTTAATTTCTTATTTCTTGTTTGATTTGTTTCCTTCTTTCAGGGGAGTTCATCAAGGCACTGTATGAGTCAGATGAGAACTGTGAGGTGGATCCATCCAAATGTTCATCAGGTGACCTACCAGAACACCAGAGTAACCTGAAGATGTGCTGTGAGTTGGCCTTCTGCAAAATCATCAACTCATACTGGTAAATATCTGATCAAAATTTTGAGCTGTTTTATTTTCTACATGAAACTGCACACAGCAAGTGATGGGTTCATGATTGTTTGCTGTGCTTTAACCCACACAGTGCCTCGTAGCCTCTTATCCAGACTTCACCATAATGACCATTTATGTGTTACAGTGCAAGCAAAAAAGAATTTATAGCATCAGGCTTAATTGTATTGTCCTTTGCAATTAGACAATTTTTATGAAAGATCTTAATCACAATTAGCGCACTGCTGTGGAGGGAGCTTTTAATTAGGTTGCATGGCATTTGTCAGCAGTTGTCAGTTTTAAAAGGCATCTGTTGTTAACAACTTTCAGAAATAAATGTAATTAATCAGTTGAATCTGTTAGAAAATGAAGTCTCTAAAGAGCCAAGTTATGAATAAAGCTTTCACGAATAAGACACATCTTTTGAGAATCGTCGTCCTAAAAAAACAGTGACAATTAGCAGTAGCCCAAGCAAGAATGACCAGTCAGACAAAGATTTAATTTCAAGAAGCTAATTCTGAGATTCTTTTCTTCAGTAGCAATTAGAATGTCAAATTAGCAACAATGTAAAGTATTTTATATATATAAATAGGTTTTAATACTTTGGCATACTTTGAAAGAAATAAGTACTTATAAATAATAATAATTATTACTATTACATTATTGTATAGAAGAATGTAAAGATTTAAATAAAACCAAGCTGGAGTTTAGTAAGAACAGATAACAATGAAAATTTAGAGCCACTTTGACAAGTGTGGACAACAAAAATATATAGAAAGCGATTGCAATCAAGTCCATACCAACTCTATTCTTGTTGTTTCCACCCCTGATGAAGGCAAATAATAGGCCAAGTACCATGTGAATAATACAGCCGCTTCAACTAATCTGTTATTATTCATCATGACCAGTTTTTCAGTCCAGCCTTCCAAAGTGGCCTCAAAATATTCCTGGGGTTATATCAAGTAGAACATGAAATATGTCAAATGCACACAAAATTCTCTGGCAAGAGGTACTGTGCATACGTTGGAACTGACAGCTAACACTAGCCACATTTCTCTAGCTTGTAAACTATAAATTTGAGTATTAAAGAATATAAATGTGTCAACAATTTTGTTCCGACTCTTCTCCACAGTCCCATTCATGTTGTGTGCAGTAAAGATAATATGTGGTCTTCTCTTACAAAACTATCTCTGCCCTGTCTCTTATTCTCAACAGTGTCTTTCCACGAGAACTAAAAGAAGTCTTTGCATCATGGCGGCAAGAATGCAGCAACCGGGGCCGACCAGACATCAGTGAGCGTTTGATCAGCGCGTCCTTGTTCCTGCGGTTTCTCTGTCCCGCCATTATGTCCCCTTCACTTTTCAATTTGATGCAGGAGTATCCAGATGATCGCACAGCACGTACCCTCACGCTTATTGCCAAAGTCACCCAGAACCTGGCCAACTTCACAAAGTGAGTGTCTTTAGTCAGATCGAGGAAAAACGCATTACTATTTTTAGCAGAGAATGGTGGAATTTATAAAAGTGTTTAACTTTTTCTCTCTGTTTCATTTCACGTCCCTGTATGTCATCAGATTTGGTAACAAAGAAGAGTACATGTCCTTCATGAACCAGTTCCTTGAGCACGAGTGGACCAATATGCAGCGCTTCCTGCTTGAAATTTCAAATCCAGAGACAATCTCCAACACAGCAGGATTTGAGGGGTATATTGACCTTGGCAGGGAACTCTCCACCCTGCACTCCCTGCTCTCTGAGGTGGTGTCCCAGATGGACCAGGTAGGAAAGATGAGACACATCATTTATTATCTGACATTTTTCTCACTCAGCATTAAGGTCAGCTTGTTTCACAGTGTTGTGTGTGCAGTGCTTTGTATTAAACCAAATTAATAAATATAAATGTCTCCAGACATGAAGCTAAAATCTGTTTAGAATATGAATATTTGTTCTCTAGAAACTTAATAATAAACTTTGTTGTCTAGAAACTTAATAATAAACTTTGTTGTCTAGAAACTTAATAATATTCCATAAGTGCTGGTTTAGATTTGATGAGACAATAGTTCAGGGCATTTATGTTTTATAAAGATATTAACGTCCCAAGAACTATGGTAGCTAAAGCTTAATATTACTGCATAGCAAAGCCAGTGTCTTGCTTTGCAGAAAACAATATTCTACATTTCTCACAACAAAAACAGGGGAGTATACTTTTGTAATTTATAATAAACTACCATTCAATTCAAATGTGTTATTATTTCTACCGAATATGTTTTTTCAAAGGTTATTTTGTGTTGCAGCTGCTTGACACTGCTTCACATAATAGGTTCATTAAAATACAGTTAATGAATGTAAAATGTTTTAAAGATTAACTTGTATGCATACATTAATTACTGATCTCCAACTGTATCTATATAAATATTATACAATTTGTATTTGGAATAAAGGCTCCTTTCAGATTGTTTATTATGCATCAGTCAGTAACTTCTTATCGCATTATGTAAAAAGTGCACAAGGGGAGAACACTGTGAAGCCTCAGAGCCTGGATGAGTCATAATAATGGACTTACAATGACATTTGCATTAGCTTTTGTAGCAGATGGGAAGATGGTAATAAATCAATAAAGGGCACTATTTTTATTATGTATTTATTTGTTTATTTGTTTTTGTAGAGCATCCAACACTCTGAAACCTTGTATTTTGAAAATTCAGAAATCACAGTGAGTCTGGCTGAGTTTCAGCAAGCATCATTTTGTGTCTTTTGTAAATAAGATAGGAATTATCTTGGTCTAAAAAAAAATAAAAATTAAATTAAAACATGAAATTCAACCAAACAATACTCTCAATTAAATGGTAGTCAAATGAAGACCCCAGCTGGAGTAGTTTAGAATAATGCTTAAGTTGGCTTCAACGTAATTGTTTCTCTATCTTTAGACTGCAGCCTCTAAGCTGGGTCCTCTGCCCAGGATCCTACGGGAGGTGAACACAGCACTGTCTAACCCATCCAGTGTCCAGATGACACCTGGACAGTCGTCAGAGCATATGGGCTCACCTCCTGCTGAGGCAGGCTGCAGCATCTCAACAGGCCTGCAGAAGATGGTCATAGACAGTGACCTTTCAGGGTGAGAAATATTGTTCTTATCTCGTCTGCTATCTGACTATAGATTTGAATTAGATGCAGAGCAAATTACTCTGCATCATGGGACCCTAGATTTTTGGGAGCGTCATGAAAATTCAGCTTCCTGTGGCCCCAAGGTTTATTTTCATGTGGAAATGTTAAAATGAGCAGAAAACTAAAGTGACAGTGAGCAGCCGATGTACACTGGTGCTGCAGCTGCTGAAATACATAAAGTGTTAATTGAACTTTACAAATGAAAACACTGAATGCATCTGACCTCTGCATTTATTTTCCTAAAGAACTAACGTTAAGATCTTTGTACTGAGTATCAGCTAATACCTGTGATCCCTTGATTATTAACCATTCTTTTCTAAATGGTTCAAACTATGTACAGTTTGTAAAATCTGTACACAAACCTGTTCTTTTACTGTGTTCTTGTCATTTGCTTGTGTTACTTGAGTACTTGTATTCCAAGCTTTTGATTTTACGGCCTTCACCAGCAGCCAATACTTTATATATTGTATTACTGGTCAGGTTTGGTAATGATTTAGTGACAGGCTAATTCAGAAAAGATGTCAACACAAACACGGAAGCCCTAGTTATAAAGCCAACCCCAATACTATAGAACTGTTGTTCTCCTAATTCAGCCAGGGTGTGTTTTCACACTAGCATTTCTGTAAAGTGTTAATGCTTGTCGGACAAGGCCGTGACACAGTGGAAGTGTCACCCTCGTTTGTTTACATCAGCCAGATGAAACCTCATTCACTCTCCCCTGGAATGAATACACACTCAGACAGCACCTTATCTCGCTTATCTCCCTTCCTTCCCAGATGAACAATTGCAAGGTGACATTTAAAAAGATTAACATGGAGGCCCAGGGCCCAACCGAGATATACGAATAACAGAAACCAACCCTAGTGAACATGAAATCAGAAAATGGCAGACAGATAAGAACATATACATAACAGGAAGACCAGACAACAGGAGCACGAGGAAGAGAGACAGACATCTGGTATCATCATACTCATCAAGAGGATCAGGATCAATAAAACTAATTAAGTGATATCCTTTTGTGACCTGATGTCGGAGCCTTGCCTCTTTGTTTTATCACACTAACTGCTTGCTCATGTAATGACATGTGTGTCTGTGTGTGGTGTATTTTCATCAGCATGCTGTGACACAGAAATGGCATTTGAATGAGCTCTCCATTCTCACCTAATGGCTTCTCATCCACTAACCAGTGACATGAAAAGTAGGAGAAAGAAAAGGAGACAGTGCCAAGACTGAGACAGAGAAGAAATTGAGCAGTATAAACAGGAGAAAAAAGTCAACGGAGGGAAGGGTAAGGGAGCAGAGGGAGAAGGACAAAGAAAGAGGGAGGAGATGAGCGTGATGTGAATGACAGAGATTATTGGAAGATAAATCACTTCTGTCAAGGTAATCGTCTTCTAGCAATAAAGCCTCCATCTGCTGGCTGAAGGGAAGCAAGCGAGGGACAAAGCTAAAGAGCGCAGAGGCCACATGTCCTCAAAAATCATTCAATATAGGATTTGATTGTTTTAGGTTGCCATATCTACGATTGGTCTTATTTGATTTATTGACAATTCTTAGACCTATGGCTTGGAGATATAAATCGAATGTTAATTCCGTAAGAAATAAAACATTTTGCTGCTGCAGCCTTTCTTCATCTGCATTGGCTGCCAGCTGATGGTGGCTAATGTTAATACATTTAAGAGAATATCCACTAGTGCTACTGTCACTGTTGCAAGAGCTTTACATATTTCGTAAATCTAATCCAAACAAACTAATCTAGTTTAGTTCAGACAGATCCACATCTGTAGCTATACTTCTAGTATCAAAGCTGTATTTATATTATATACTTTCTCTATTTTTAGCTTTTTTATGAATACACTGCTCACTATTATCAGTTAATTTCGGATCAGTCTGCGGTTCATTTAAGATTAAAGTGGATACCAGATTTATTTTTTATTTATGTCTCCTTCTTTTAGTTTGGTTGACTTCACCAGGTTACCCTCCCCCACACCAGAAAACAAGGACCTATTTTTTGTGACAAGAGGCTCAGGGATCCAGCCTTCCCCAGCACGCAGTTCAAGCTACTCTGAGACCAATGAGCCTGACCTGGTCATGGCCAATGGCAGCAAGAGTCTGTCCATGGTGGACCTCCAAGACCCTCGCAGTCTTGAAGGCAACCCAGGTGCCAGTACCTCAGATGCTTTGGGTGAAGGCCCAGTTTCTGGTGTGAGCTGGTCAGCCAGAGTCCCACAGAGCAACGTCCCTGGAGGCCCCACTCTGAGGAGGCCAGGCCAAACCCCCACCACCCCGGGCACAGAAAGCACCCCAGGCCGGCCTGCCCAGCTGCTAGCCCCCCTTTCCTTCCAGAACCCAGTCTACCAGATGGCAGCCTGCTTGCCTGTTTCCCCACGTGGCATGACTGACTCAGGCTCAGAGTGCCACAGTTCAGTCAGTTCCCATAGCAACAATGAGGATGGACCAGCAGGAGGGAAACACACCTTCCTGAACCACGGTGGAGGAGGAGGAGGTGGAGGAAGCAGCGGGGACGAGTACACCAGACGTTCAGGAGACTTCAACCGCCGACAGCTATCTCTCACGGAAACACAGCACCAGCCTTCCGTCCCTAGACAGAACAGTGCCGGTCCACAGCGGAGGATAGACCAACCACCACCTCAGAGCATTACTCGGGGTCGCACACCCCCAAATCTGCTGAACAGCGGACCCTACGCCCGTCCCTCCTCAGGCAGCATGATGACGTCATCCCCCGATTGGCCTGGCAGTGGGGCTTGGTTACGACAGCAGTCCTCATCCTCCAAAGGTGACAGTCCTGAGACCAAACAAAGGGCTCAGCACAAACAGGTATGAGACTCACACAGAACCTCAATTGTAACATATAAATGAAGGATATTGATTGGGGTAGGACAGCAAGCTGTCTCACTCTATACTAGCACCTGACAGACAAGTTTCTACAGCTCACCAATTTGTCTCATAGCATGCAGAGAAAGGCTGAATGGCTGACATTGAACTATAGTCATTGTCCATGTAGTAAAAGTAATTTGCATACAGGCAGCTCATCACCTCACTACTATTTTACTGGTCAAATTTAAAGAGCGTGAAAAGTGTGACGATGGCACAAGTAGCATCATTTTAACTTGCGAAATACATCACATGCTCAAAAGTCAACAGAACACAGACCTCATGGATACAAACATTCTGGTTTAGTGTACTGATAGTTTGTAGCCAAGACTATGGGCTGAAAGCTTGATACCTGCAGCGACCGACTGTGACCGACTGTATTTTAATGGCTTATAGTTTACAAAAGATAGAATTACCCCCATAGAAAATGCTAGATCTGGTTGGCTGATTATGAATTCATATGGATTTATGTCTTAATTCCATCTATCTGGAGAAAAATAATTTATTCTTACTGCACTTTCAAAAGCCCTTAAGTACTAAATGTGTTGGACTTTAAAACATCTTAGGTTTTCTCTAATGTAATGTAATAGCCCACAGCCACCGTCTCCTCTTACACGTCCATCAGAGAAAGGGAACACACACACACCTTACCTATTAATATCTGTCTTCAGGCTGATTTGAGTCACACTGATTTAAATTTCACTAATTTAATCTTTTGTATTTACCTTACTTACTACTAGTATCGCACTGTAGGTGTGCACACTCGTGTTGAGACCTCAGTGTGTGCTACAGTCTGTGTCTTTGTGAGTGTGTGTGTGGGCTTCAAGACAGGAGTGTGTATCCATTCCACCTGCTGCTTTCAGTGAGTTGGTGCATTTCAAGTTTATTTTGTTGTTTCTGTGCTGTTGTTGCTTCCTGCCCTCGTTCCCCTTCCCATCACTTGCACTCAGCTCATGTATGTCTGTGTGTGTGTGTGTGTGGGTGTGCGCGTGCTTGTGTGGGTGTGTGTGTGTTGTGTTGGTTTCAATAGGCCCCCTCCCCAGTGAACCCCAGTGCGCTGGACCGCACAGCAGCCTGGCTATTGAATATGAATGTGCAGTTTTTAGACCATGAAGGGATGGAGCCCGAGTCACTGAGAAACAGAGACGATCTGACTGAGGTGGAGAAGGTAACCTGCCTTGTCATCCAACCTTTGACCTTTAATCCCTCCTTTCACAAATCACCTCAACCTTCAGACCTAATACTCCCACTCAGCTGTCCCTCCTTTCTGTACTGTTCCTTTCATTAGTTACCTCATATACCACTCTCCTTAAAATATGCATAATTATCTGCACTTGCATTTTTTCTTTAGATATACGTGAATTATTACATGAAGCTATACAATACAACTATAAAAAAAAATAAATTTGAGTTAAATAGGATATCTTGTGCATCAGTCTGGCTCTGCATGTCTCCCATTTTCCTTAAATCGTCTTTTCAGTGGTGGCCAGGCTGTTTATTATTAACAGCTTTCTCCCATTTTCCCAGGCTATAGTGAACTTGGTTGTAGCTATCAACCGCTGCAAAGCCATGGCAACAGCAGTATTAGAGCAAAGTTGCTATTACAAGCACAAACATTGTTTGGCTAAATTAAGACTAGCAAGCATAGCAGTGTGGTTTCTGTCCTAATTTCAACAGTCCAACAACCACATATTAAGATTTCTTGTTTTATTACGTACATACAGAACATGAAAAGCATCATTCTCAAATTTTAAAAGTGTTTTTGTTTGGGTTTTGAATGGCTAAAAGCAGTTAGTTGGTGAGACTTCTTAAGCATTATCAGAAGATTATGAAAAATTATGAAAAGTTGCATTTTGAGGACTTAACTGACTTTTCACTGCTCCTGTGTTGGGTGTTGTGGGAACAGTCTCAAGATTCTTACTTAATAAAAATGTCCCTCCACATACCCTCACAACTTCTCCCCTCTCCTTTTTGGGAATAAATGTAGTGGCCCAAAGCAGGTGTGTGTGTATGTGTGTATCTGTGTATGCACATGCAGTACATCCACACAGACATATTTGAGCTTGTGTGTGCTTGCATCTATGTGAGAGACGGAGACCGAATAGGCTTTTTGCTGCTTCTTCTACCTACGTTCCCTGCTTCTCTTCACAGCGGCTTTTACCACCATTCACCCTCAGATTTGCTTCCATGCTTTGATTGGCTGCCACCTGCTCTACCCCCCCCCCCCCCTTTTTTTTTTTTTCTATCCATAATGAATACAAACCTGTCATCCTAACATAGCTCATACTTTATGGAAGCCAGCAGCCAAGGCAGTGAGAGCAACCAAAGAAGGCAATAACTTCAGTCTTAACAAAGAAGCCAGAGCCACCTTAAAATAGCAGAGCAGCAACAAGGGAAGGACTCGAAAGCAGCACAGTGGCTTAGACACAGGCTCCAGCTAATGGTCCATAGTCTCAAAAACACAGCCCTAGTGTAGAACTATTTCTGATTTTGAAGAACCAATGGAGAAATAAGATACAATAAACATGTTTTAGTTTACTTTGCAGCATGTGCTTCATACCTAATATACATTTTTTAGCTGAATACCACCACCGGATTTGTAAGCATGTATTTTTCCACAGTGTATGTCAAAACACAGGTGGGCAAATCAGGGATGCACCTTATTTATCTCTTTTCAAATTCTTTATTTCCAGTTTAGCATAGGTTCAATGTTATGGTTTCCAGTGCTTTACTATAAATTAGCACAACACATGTATAAAATATATTCACAAGAAATGAGATTTTTAAAAAAAGGTTCAACTTTGAGCTCATTGATCATGCGTGTATGTTATACCTATAGTGGCCCAAATCTATTTTGATATCTCTTTTTATCATTCAGTTGTGAGCCTCATAAAGTATTTAAAATTTCAAGATTCTGTGAACTTTATTAATCCCAGAGGGAGCTGCTCTCTGCTCAAAGAGAAAATAATATACAAACACAGACACAAAAACTTCAACCTCCTTCGACAGGAATAAAGGAACAAAACAAAAAAAATCAAAGTTCTTTAAGCCTAGTTCAGGTCGTCTTCCAGCTAACACAGCTGATACAGTTAGCTTTTGTTATCAGGCAAAAAAAGGTTTATTACCATAAAAACACATGATTTTGATTTTTATACAGTATCTCAGTTAACTTTTATCATGCTAAATATTCAAGACCATATTAAGGTTATGCTAAAATAAGCTTTTCAGGTTTTAAGATATCTCGATGTCTTACATCATAATGCAGCAGAATGAAACTTAATTCATGTAGATCTATTATTTATTTGTACATTTCAAACCGTGGATGAGAGAAACACACTGACTGGTTGGTAGTTATTTCCTTTGAGTTGGTTTGCTATGTTTCAGGTGATAGTAGAGGACACAGGCAAAGATGTCAAGGCTACGGTGCAGAGTCGACGTGTTGCACATTCGAGGGAGACCGGTACAGGGACTGGGGGACAGTACAAAGGCAGTTACAGCCACAGTAGATGTCATTTGTTCTCAGGGGATCTGCTGACGAGAACATGAGGATATTTGAGACATAGAGAGAGGAGCGGAGAAAGGGCAGAGCAGCTGATAAGATAAATCTATAGGTCAGCATTCCTCCTGGGAAGAGGGTGGGGGTGATGGAGAAAATGCCCCAGTGGTAGACAGGAGAGCGATGGGGGGAAATAAGCAGAAGGTGACTACGAAAGGCAAATGATTCCAGCAGCATCCCCATCATGCGTAATTGAATCTCATCGTTCAGGGGGCTTGCTGAATAATGAGCTAGTTTGTGCTTGGATATAATACCTAGACAAACTGGTCATTTGCTGTGTTGTTTAGTCTATTGTTCAAATAAAAAATGTTTTACATTCAGCCATGATGAGGGACTGATCTCACTGGTTGACAGTTAGCCAGAAAGAACAAGAGAATAATCATAATTTAGGATTAGCCTTCCCAGGATATGGCAGTTTGTCTACATTTTGCAAAGACTGATTTATTCAAGCAAAGCAAATTTAATATACGGAAGATTGGCAAATTGGGTGACATTTATTTTTTATTAAAATTTTAGTTGTAGTTGGTTTCTGTAAAATGGCCTATATACAGTACAGTATTCATTTAGTGCAAAGCACAATTATGCTTAAGTAGCTCTTAGTGTTACTCTCAATAATCTTTCAGTAACACACTGACTGAACACAATATCCTTAAATGTTACAGAAAACGTTATGATAGCGTTCTGGCTTTTTTAGCCTGAAGGGATTTAATTTCTCCATTGGTTTCTCCCTTCATCTTGAAAAAAAAAAAAAAAAGTCTTTCAAAAGTCTCTCTAAGGTCCAATGAGAGGTCAGGGAGAAATTTATTTCTATTTCGTCTATTTCACAGACGAGACTCTTATTCCACTGGTTGAATCCATCCTTTCTCACCTCCTCCTCGTCTTTTCGCATTCCTTTCTTTTTCTTTTTAGTTTTTGCCCGTTTAACCTCTTAACAGGTCGTTTGTGTCATTTTCCCAAAATCTGATTCAGGAAATGGTTGAATTTGACACTTTTTTTTTAGTAATAATTTCTAACTCCTCGATGCAAGTAGAAATACTGGTTCATTAGAAAGACAAAGGTTTATTGGAATAAGCGTTAAAAGATTTTATGATGATGAAGTTTTGTTGTACAGCTGTACAGTTCTAGTTTAAAGTGCCATTAACCATGTAATTCTCTGAGACCGAAATTACAATCGCTCTCAGAAACAAAAGGACATATTCCCAGGTTAGATTAAACTTTTTTTTCTTCTTACTTGTCAACAATGGTAGAAGAGGAGAGGGCTCCCGCTGATTTAGTTGTTGTTGATGATGATGACGATAACGACGGTGATGATGAGAATCAGCTCATTCCCGCGCTGCTTTGTTTAGTACCAGCAGGAGATCGCAGTGCTGCAGGAGAAGCTGCGGGCGTCCGTGCAGAAGCTAGAAGAGTATGAGGCGCGCCTGAAGGGTCAGGACGAACAGGCTCAGAAGGTACTGATGGAATACCAGGCCAGACTGGAGGAGTCGGAGGAGCGCCTGCGCAGACAGCAGGACGACAAGGACCTCCAGATGAAGGGTATTATCAGCAGGTAGGGAGAAGAAGAAGCTGACGAATCGCTTGGTACATCACGTCTGTTACTGAGATTCAATTAAAATTTCCCCCATTAACACAGCCTGCTCTTGTTTCCATTTTCAGGTTAATGTCAGTGGAAGAGGAACTAAAGAAGGATCATTCAGACATGCAGGCGGTTGTAGACTCTAAACAGAAGATCATCGATGCACAGGTCAGTTTGGTTCTTACACATACTGATTACTAAAATACAGAGAAATGTTTAATTCATAGCTGTCTCTCCTCTAGTATTGACAAGCTTCAATGGCTGAGCAGAATTTCTCAGCTCCCTCCTATTCTTTCTTATAAAACATACATCTACAAAGTTCTTGACTTTTGTTAACATCTAGCTCGAATGTAAACGGTTGTGGGTCTTATTCATATAAACCCGAGTTAAAGTCCTTGCTAAAAAAAACAATATGTTGCTTTAGAGGAAATTGCTGCAAATGAATACTTAATGTTGATTTCTTGTAAGGTTAAATTAAGTAGATTACGCAGTGTTAAATGTTTAAGTTTGCAATTTAGACATTTATTTTTCACCGCCGTATCCTATTAGCTGTGTGTCTTCTCTCTCTCGTGGTTGTGCTTCTCCCTCTCTGTCCCCCTTTCTCTGTCCCTTTCTGCTGCTGTCCCCGGCTTTGGAGCTGTGTGTTTTCCAGTGTGCAGCTACTGGTCCTACCAACCCACACAATGTTTTGTTGTTGCTTTTTGTTGCTCTGTTTTTTCTCTCTTTACTTTCCACTCACCCCAACCGATCAAGGCAGATGGCCGCCCACCCTGAGCCTGGTTCTGCTGGAGGTTTCTCCCGTTAAAGGGACTTTTTCCTCTCCACTGTTGCCTAGGGCTTGCTCAAGGGGGAATTGTTGGCTTGCCTATACATACTTGTATATTCTGGACTTTGTTATGTAAAGTGCAAAATGAGATGACTTTGCTGTGGATTGGCACTATTTAAATAAAGTTGAATTGAATTGAAATATATACATTTAGACACACTATTAAGCATATATATGCATCTGTGGGGATTAGTGTCAGTGTCTTTACAACAAAACAAGGGGCTAAAACAGCTATAGTGCAACCTACCACTTACACAAGCCCAGGCAGGTGTAGATGATTCTTTTCCTTGACACTTGCAGAAATGAGACACTGCATCTGCAAACACACCACAGTGGGGCAATGGCTTGTCTCCCTCAGTAAACAGAGAGAATGAAAATAAAAAAAGCTCATTATAAAGAGAGGGAGATAAGCTCACTTCGGCGTTCGAGCCGTCCCTTCTACAATTTACACGAGAGAACTTATAAAAACAGATGCAGTGCCAACACATGCAGTGCCAATTTATGGAGAAACTCGGTTTACTTGTGGGCCAGATACGTCAGATACTTTGTTGATTGTATAATAGAAATTATAATCCCTTTATCCAAGTTCATTTTTGCTGGTTTTATTATTGTAAAACATTTTCTACTGCACCAATTAACATCACATTTGTGTTATTCTGTACATGAGCTTGGCTGCCTGACATTTTAGAGTCCTAAAAGAGGTGACTGGTGTGAAGCAGGAAGTAGCAAAGATTAGTAAGAGTGTAGTGAGGAGGAAGTTGAAGAGGATGAAGAGTGGAGAGGCAGATGGTCCTGATGAAAGACCTGTGTAGGTATGGAAGTGTCTAGGAGAGGTGGCAGTAGAGTTTCTGACTAGTTTGTTTAACAAGATCTTGGAGAGCGAGAGGATGCCAGAGGACTGGAGGAGAAGTGTACTGGTGCCTTTTTAAGAACAAGGGAGATGTGCAGAGCTGTGGCAACTACAGAGGAATAAAACTGATGAACCACACAATGAAGTTGTGGGAAAGAGTAGTGGAAGCTCAGCTAAGGGCAGAGGTGAACATTTGTGAGCAGCAATATGGTTTCATGCCTAGAAAGAGTCCAACAGATGCAGTATTTGCTTTGTGGCTGCTGATGGAGAAGTACAGAGAGGGTCAGAGGGAGTTGCATTGTGTCTTCAAAGATTTAGAGAAAGTGTATGAGGAGCTGTGGTATTGTATGAGTACGTCTGGAGTGGCAGAGAAGTATGTTAGAGTGGTGCAGGACATGTATGAGAGCTGTAAGAGCGTGGTGAGGTGCTGTAGGTGTGACAGAGGAGTTCAAGGTGGAGGTGGGTCTGCATCAAGGATCAGCTCTGAGCCCCTTCTTGTTTGCTCTGGTGATGGACAGGTTGACAGATGAGGTAAGACAGGAATCTCCATGGACTATGATGTTTGCAGATGACATTGTAATCTGTAGCGACAGCAGGGAGCAGGTGGAGGAAAATCTAGAGAGATGGAGGTCTGCTCTGGAAAACAGAGGAATGAAGCTTAGCCGCAGCAAGACACAATACATGTGTGTGAATGAGAGGGACCCAGGTGGAACAGTGAGGTTACAGGAAGCAGAGGTGAAGAAGGTGCAGGACTTTAAGCACTTAGGGTCAACGGTTCAGAGCAACGGAGAGTGTGGAAAAGAGGTGAAGAGGCGAGTGCACGCAGGTTGGAACGGGTGGAGAAAAGTGTCAGGTGTGTTGTGTGATAAGAGTATCAGCGAGAATGAAAGGAAAGGTGTTCAAGACGGTGGTGAGACCAGAGATGTTGTTCGGCTTAGAGACAGTGGCACTGAAGAAAAGACAGGAGGCAGAGCTGGAGGTAGCAGAGCTTGAGATGTTGAGGTTCTCTTTGGGAGTGACGAGGATGGACAGGATCAGGAATGAGGACATCAGAGGGACAGATCATGTTAGATGTGTTTGATATAAAGTCAGAGGCCAGATTGAGGCGGTTTGGACATGTTCAGAGGAGAAACTGTGAATATATTGGTAGAAGGATGCTGCCAGGCAGGAGGTCTAGAGGAAGATCAAAGAGGAGATTTATGGATGAAGTGAGAGAGGACATGAAGTTAGTTGGTGTGAGAGAAAGGATGCGGAGGACAAGGTTAGATGGAGCCACATGATTCACTGTGGCGACACCTGAAAGGGAACAGCCGAAAGGAAAAGGCTCTTCAAAAAAAATCTTTTTTACAACCTCCCCAACATCAAACTCTTTTTAAAGTTTGCTAATTATTTCTAGTCTTGATTTACCAATACTGATGAATGTTTTATGCTGAGTCTTTGCTCTCGACATTTTTGTGACATACCACCACAAGCAGAGCAGAATATGTAGCCTTACGGTATGTTCACACTGCTTTTTTCCTTTGGGCTGTTCCCTTCAGGGGTCACCATAGCGAATCATCTCCTTCCATCTAACCCTGTCCTCTGCATCGTCTTCTCTCACACTACCAATAACAAATATCTTGGCCGTGGCCAAGCTGCAAGTCTGTGGTTGCGTTGTGGACGCTTATTTACATACAGTGTTATAAATGGACGGTTGTTTTGCCATTTGTCCACCATCCGCAGACACACCAGTAAACACATCAGCGACATCTGCAATCTGTTTTTCCGTCCTGGGAAACATGCTTACTATGGCATGTAAATATTATTATTATTTTCCTTTTTTTGTTGACAATCCTTTCAGGATGGGTCGGTTAACTCAGTCTCTGCTAGAAACAAAACGGATTGGCTGATTGGCGGATTGGCTCCTGTCGCTGAACTCCACCGGCAGTGACGGTGTCACTGGGCTCCTTTTGTCTCTGTCTCGCAGAGCAGTTTGCACCGAGCAACACTGGGTTCCACTGACAATTAATGGCAGCTGTCGCTGGCGGTGTGAACGCACAGACAGCATTAGTTATCCAATCCTGCCCCCCGTTTCATTGGGTTTAAAGGAACATGTTTGACATATTTTTGTGACTTTAAACGCTCAACTGAGACACAGACAAATAAGAGTTGAAGAAAAAAACGTGTGAGTCTCCCCCATAGCCTCTGTCTGTCCTTCCTTGAGGCCCTTCAGTAATTTTCACTAACTGTGTTTGTTTGCAGGAGAAGCGCATAGTATCGTTGGATGCAGCCAACGCCCGCCTGATGAGCGCTTTGACCCAGCTGAAGGAACGCTACAGCATGCAGACACGCAACGGTATCTCCCCCACTAACCCCACCAAACTGCAGATTACTGAGAACGGAGAGTTCAGGAACAGCAGCAACTGTTAAGCCTGACGTGTGTACAGTTAATAAAAGAGAGGACGTTTACGTGCATGCCTGGATGCGTGCCTGTTCGAAGAGACCGTGAGGGTGTATGTGTTTTTACAAGCAGACCGTACATTTTGGAGGACAAATCTACTTACTGGACGCGGCGTAGGAGGGAGGACGTCGCTCTGAGGCACCAGCCAGAAAAGGCAGGTCATCAGAGTGATGGACAAATCGCCGGACAGCCTTCATCATGAAGGTGACGGCCATAGGAGGCGGTTCAGAGCTTGTACATATGAAACTCATAGCTTTCCATCAATCAAAGACTTTCCCCAGTGGAAGTATGCAGTTGCTGGGACATTTCAAGACCCTCCCTATGCCTGGGACAAACCACTATATAACTACACACAGTGACAGCTGCCAGACACTGTCACCCTAGCAACCCTCCTCTCCTCCTCTCTCTCTCTCTTTGTCCTTCTTCCTCTTGACAGCCAAGGGGACCCAGTTAAAAACAATAAGACACATTGAAGATGATCACTCTAGTTGTCCTGAGAGGACTGCGTTCTGATGCTTTATTTGAAGGTCATTGTTTATAAAGAACCAAATAGGAGCTTATGAAAAAGATGTTTTCAGTCCGAAACAATCTTTATTTTGCTCTTCTCTGGTTGGGTGTGTTCCTGAGCTTCCCTCATCCATCCCAGTGTAGTGCACTTTGTGAAAAATCTATTGGAACATGAAACGCCTTAAGTAAGGAACACACCTCAACTTTACCCCACAGCTCCCCTATTACTGCAAAAAAGGCACATCTTATACTGTGGATTTGTAAAGGATTTAAAAAAAAAACGTACACACCTAAATGCATTATGAACATTAAAGTAAATAAATTCTATGTGATACTATATTGATGAAATTTAATATAGATGTATGCATTTCTTTTCTTCTTCTAGAGAGTATACACATACACATAAACCTATATTTGATAATCTCAAATATTAGAGCAGCCCTTTATTTAGGAGTGAGATCTAGTTTTATTTTTCTTCTCTAACGATGAACGACTGTAGTGTGTAGCTTGCTTTCGAGCCCTGGAGGAGGAAATCACGCCGAGCAGTGATAAGCACCGTCACCTCTGTCATACTTCGAATCCCCCACGATGCTTAACCCTTTACACGCAGTGCGCGCAGCACAGCAGTGCCAACAACCCCAGCGTAGCTTGCACACGGTCAAGTGATCGGTTCTTCTTCTTCTGGTGCTTATCACTGGTCCTGGAGACGCAAATGAACCAAAAGCCCAGAATTGGGAGTGTGGTTCTGTCATACAGTGTGCATTTTCCTCTTTCTCTAGTAGCACAAGAGCTTTTGAGAGACGTGTTTAAACACGGTCTCTCATACTATACACTGGACTGGTGAGCCATTGTTATAATGGCCTCCTTGGTTACAGCATTTTCTCTCTTCACTGCTTTGTTTGTCCATGGTAATGAGGTATGCTGCATCCAAACTGTGACTATCTTAGTGACACCCTCTCTTTCCTGCTTTTTCCTTGTCCGGTCTCCTGAATGCGGAGATGCTAAGTCACAGTTGGGTCTTAACAGTCTCCCCTGTCATTGCTGTCATTGCTACGGCCCATCTCATCTGTGTTTGATCTATTTTGCTGTTCATTTTTCTTACCTGCAACAGAATATATCCATCAAGTGTGAGGCTCTGCATGCTTCATCCTCGCTCTTGAGCCAATGGTAGCGTCGGTATAATTTTTTTTTTTTTCTATTTTTTTGGTGCCAATTGAAAGGTGATGATGAATTGAATGGCTTGCTGCACATAAATGCAGTGAATATATGATTATTGAGTGTATCGAGGGTGGAAAGCCTGGGAAAGTGTAAATAATCGCTATTTTTACCTATCGTTAACAGAGCTTTTTGTAAATGTATCTTGTGCTCAAACTCTGCTGTATCATTATGGATATTGTAAATACAAATTAGCTCAGTCATCTGTTCTCATCGGGTAGAACTATTCCATTAAATTAACTTTTCAGTGTTCTCCCTGTTCAAGCTATCGTTTTTTTGTATTTAGAGTGTAATATCACTAGCCAAAAAAAATTATATTAGGTAGGAGTTCGACTCGTGGGAAGTCAGGGAGATGCCTTGTTGGTTTCAGGCCAATCTGAGTCCAGGCTCGATGAGATTCACAAGCACGATCCTGTATTTCTCATTAGTCCAGCTCTATGCACTTTTACGTTCAGTGGCTGGTGTTTATAAGTTGCATTGTTTTTGTAGCACAGCGCTTCCTTAGTTGTCTAAACTGCAGCGAAGTTAAAAGCTGAAGGAAGGGATGGGTCTTTTTGGGTATAGGTCATTTCCAAACGTAGATCAGATAAACATTTGAGCCTCAGAATAAAGAAGCCTCTGATAGCAAAACAGTAAGAATCTAAATCATCCCTTTTCTCCTCCTCATATACCAGGAATCTGGACCTGCAATAGTTATTGTACAATACAGAGAAGGGAGTCTGTCGCTTTTCATAAAACAAAACACACAGAGTAATTTTACACTTTTTTTGTTTTTTTTCTTTTAAGGCATCACTTGATCTGACTGGTTGCCGAAAAAAGGACTCGTGTATTGAGTTTAGTGACTTTATGACTCCAGGTGTGCTACCGTTACAATAGCTTGGCATTTTAGCTCAAATTCTATTTAGAATTTTGCTTAGAAATGTTGCAAAGTGCTAAACCACTGTTTATTTCAAATGTAAACTACTAATGCACTTTGCTGAACATTCAGAGCTTATGCCAGCAGTTTGTGGCGGGAGGCAAATTACAGCTAATAAACTCATATTACTTTAATTTTGTTGCCAAATTTGTGCAATTGTTGTCGTAGCTCGACGTTATTATTTCAGCTCATTTCAGTTTCCAACACAATTTAACCATTCAGCTAAATGCTACTGTGTTTTCGGTAGTGCTGATGCTAACAGTACAGCTTTAACAGCTTGTCCTATTAGGACCAATTGCTTTGGTGGAAAATATGCAGAATTTGATAATGCACATTAATTCATTCACTTTATGATTTAAATTGGTTGCTGCTACAACTACCAGAGCATTTCAGCTGAATTCTTTAGGGCCCTGTGTTAAGCATTGAACTGAGCCAGTCGTTTGGAATTGGCCTTTAGCAAAAGTCTGGCTTTAATCTGTAGTGTACAATAACAAGTAAATCAATCAGGCTGTCATTTCTGCCAATCTGTAGCGTAGATCTACACTTCAAGTAGAAGTTTCTTTTTTCGGTTTCCAGTTTACCTTAGCAGTTCATTGACTCCATCCATTTCCCCACCTCACAAAACCCTCATTTCACGTCACAGAGTTAAGCCAGTCTAACTAAAGAGCCGTCAAAATATAAAGCTATAAATAAAAGTGAAAGATGTTGTATGTTTTCTATGATCTTGTAGAAAATACTTTTGTATGTTGAAAGTATAAAGTATTTGCTGGATTTTGCTTCCTTTGACGAGTGACAAAACAATAATGTACAGAGGAATTTGTGTTGACAAAATGTGGCTGTGCAATTTATGTACATTTGCAACTAGACCTATTAAAGTTTTATTTAGCTATTTTAAATTGTCGTCCCTTTGTATCATTGCCATGCTCACAGTGTCATCATGAAGAATTTCAGTGATGAATCACATGTTCATTAATACTCAGTCAGCTCTAGATAGATAAGCAGCTATCAAAGAAGCCATGTTGTGGCCTTATTTCTCGGTTTCTCACTCTTCGGCCGAACCGGAAATTGTTTCCTATCTGCCATATTTAAGGACATGTTGATTGAGGAGAAACAGGGCCGAGAAACAGGACCCTCCATTGTGGAAGTCTTTCACTGGCACATCACACCCCTTTATCGGTGATGCGTTAGTGATTAGATGCTGTAGCTCATTGCTCTGATCTGATAGCACACGTTTGCCGTGACAAATCCCATATTCATCTCAGCTGTAATATCATGTTGTGGTTTACTGTTAGATCTGTTTTAATCTAAGGTCTGATTAAAAATTATCTTCATCAGAATTTTTTATTTTTTTTTCTCTCTGTTTCATTTTCTCATTTTAACCTGCATCATGACTTAGAGTCCGTTGCTGCGTTTTATTGGAGCGTCACCAAAAAAAACTTGAGCTTTCAGTAATAACATCTTGAGTTTGGGAGGCCTCACAAACTGATAACCATCAGTTTCTAAAGTTGCTCTAGGCAGGGCAGCAGTAGCGTGTCAAACCCATGTGTCCTGAATAATAAATTGACGGATTATCGAAAAAGGTCGGACCTAACATACATTGATCAGCCACATTACCACTGGTGGTCTTCATAATATCATGGTCAAGGGTCAGCATGGCCACTCTGAGCAGACTGCAGCTAAACAGCAAAATGTGATGCACTGTGTGCAAAGGAGGTAGAAGTACACAAACTCAAGTAGAAGTGTAAAAGTGTTGGCCTCTATTACCAAGTACCACTTCAAATCAAGTAAAAGTACGAGGCAGATTATCTACATTTTACTTAAGAGTACATTTACTTTTGTACTTTACTTAAGAAAACCATGTATTTTAAATAATTGTGATTATGGTAATTATGCCAAAACATGTACAGTAACAATTTACGAGCTGACAGGTGGTTAACCCCTAATGATGCATCACTTATTTGATCATATTTTAAATTTAGAAATTATACTTTTATATTAAAACAACCAGTTGGTGTCAATTCTGTGGCACATCTGTGTGTAATAACGAAGCCTCGGTGGCAGAGGATATCATCATGAGCCTGAGCAGAGACTTTACAAGCTTTGGTTTGAAGGGTCACACAATATTAATCTTAAATCCCTTTACTTTTGAGAAGCGTTTCTTCCATTCCTCTCTCCTCACGTTGTTTCGTTGCATCTTGGATGGGGGGGGGGGGGACAAGCCTAAGACACAAACATGAGGACAGGAGACTATCATGGGAAGGGCCCTGTTTGTAGCAGCACCTACTCTGAGAGCAGCTGACCTACATACTGCCTGATTGTTATTCCCCACAGCAGCTAGGAGAAAGCCAGAATGGCCTTAGCAACAAAATGGAGGGGATTTTGTAGCAAAATCTCTCTCTCAAAGTCAGGCCAAATGCATTATGAAAGTACAGTACACAATGTGCTCTAACGGGGAAAGAAGTCCTCATTAACAGTAGGTCCTTGTGTATTTCAAAGCAAAGCTCTTGTACTGTTAATTGCGCCCTGTGAGGCTCACTTAACTCTCCGGCCAAGTGGAACAGGCTCCCCGGGGCAGAGACAGGCATTTAGGACATCAGAGTAAGAAAACAGGCTACTAGTCTTAACACTACCCAATACTTTGGCTTTAAAGTATCACAGGCAAAAAAAAAAGCCACTTGTTGACGGCATGGTGACTTCATGCCCAGAGCAAAATGACAGCCACAGAGAACATTCTTACTTCCACTCTCCAAATGTAAAGGTCACAGGTGATTGTGTGTTTTGAGAATCTATTTTATGCAAAAACAAAACCTAATGGGTAAAATATCCAAACCTGCACACAAGGTAGGTTTCCAATAAGTAAACACAGGCCTGTCATTACATCGTATGGAACAGTGCTGGAATGTCATTCAACGCTATAGTAAACACTATAGTATTTTGAAACAGTTAGTTTTAAAATATTGCACTCGAACTAACACAAGCACAGATATTAAACTGAACCTAAAAAGGTAGTTGCCCACCTCGACAGGAGGGCGTTTATTTCTTCAGAAAATAGACCCTGAAAGGAAGATGGCTGGAATCAGGGATCTAGATCGCATGGCGAAAGTCAACACGAACTCCAGGAAGACCAAATTCTACAAATGATCCGACCATCTTGATGGAACTATGGTATTTGTCTGCAACCGTTTACCTCTCAAGTTTTCTTTTAACGGACTGACACATCAGCTTGGCCAACAACAACAAAAAAAAAAAAAAAAAAAAAAAAAAAGAGAGATTAGACAAACTTCAACATCCACTAGCACTGCCAGAATCTGCAGCAGAAGGCTGAAGAAACGTTGGCAGATGGTTGTGCTGTGAAACACTATGGTCTTAAAACATAAAAAGTAAAAAAGTAGTTATTTCAGGCTCAGCCGTCAGCCTCGTCGAAGACGGAGAGGAATTGTAAATAGCACAAAGTGCCAACAGTGCTAGCATCACATTACTTATCACCCACTAATGATGTGACAAACGGTGCCCTGTGATGAGCCCATAGGGGACATGACTCCATGGCAGGACAGTAAGGACGCACTGTAAACACAAGCTGTACTAACATGCACATCCAGCCTGTGTAAGATGTGCTAATACAAACTAAGGGCATAAGTAACCTCTGTATTGATAACACAACGTGCTCTGGATTTTATTTAAATGTCTGGTCAGTGTCAGAGCAGCAGTGGTCACACGTCTTCAATTTAAAGAGGCTTTTATTACATATAATGTATATGAATGATCACTGTTAATAACCTTAAAAATGTACTTCATGTTATCAGATACATAATGCAGTAAATATACTAGTCCTACGGTATTTATAGCACAAATTTTTTAAATGTGTAGTTCGCTGTTATTAGAAAAAAACAAACAAACATACAGTTCAAACGTTGTGTAGTAACTACTGGAAATTTCCAACGATGTCCTCTGTAGTTGTCATTCTGTGTGTAACTGACACCCACAAACTGGATAAGATGTTATTGCAAGAGATATGTCTCAATCACATGTGTTTAGATCCTGTGCCACGCAATTATTTCTATTAAACTCATCATGGCAGTTGTGTGTAATCATCCTAAAAACATGTTTTCTGAGGCTGACTGACTGGAGCAGCTGCAGAAGTGAAAGAGGATAAGTGGCAGCGTGGCCTTTTCCCTTACAATCCTCATTCACTTAACTAATCACTAATGGGCTCGTGGAACTCGGACACACAGCTGAGCCTCTGGCTGTAAATAGGCTTCCAATATTGAGCTAAACACAAATAAATACGGTACAGTACACACAAACACACACACACACACACAAATGATCAGTCACCCTCACAACTATGTCTATATGTCTGTGCAAATGTAATAGTTCAAAGGTTTGTGCAAATTCAGGAATATAACGCACATACAAGTGTAAAGACACAGCTTCAAACCCATTCATTTGTGTGTTGAGCATGTCAGTCTATTCAAGTGGAGAATCTAAAATGATCCCTGAAAAGAAAGTTTGTTTCAGCAGACAGAAGTAAAGGGAAGCAAAGAGCTGCCCTATAGAATCAGTGAATATAAAAGCAGCCACATCCTCCTCCTGACTGGACCACATGGTTTTTCTATGATCACAGCAGCAGGGGAGCAAGAAATGCACCAATCTTGTTCTATTTCCACTCCAACGCAGACATCTTCCTCGTCCAAAGAAAAAGCAATCAGCCTTAGAACATTTCTCCTTCAAGTCAACCAGCAGGGGTCAAGCTAGTCCTCTCGGCTCCCCCCAGCCCCCCCTCCTCTACTTGCAGGAGCTTCAGAGGATAGATAGGAACCTAAGTTCCCTGCTCCTGTAGAGAAGGCTAAAGGCAGTTTGGGAGCTGGACGACTAGTTGAAGACTTCTCTCGTCAGTTCTCCACGTTTGCCCTGAGAGTGCGAGGCTTGAGTCTATGATGCAGTCGGTAGTCCTGGCTGGCCGCCCTCCGCAGGGGAGCCGGGGAGCCGAGCAGGGGGTTGGAGAGACCCAGTGTCTGAGTTTTGATGGCTCGTGGCAGCGCCCTGCTGCAGCTCGCAGAGCGTCTGTCTTCCACACCCGACTGCAACTCAAGCTGGGATTCGCACAGCTCCAGCAGCGACAGTACCTGGTCCCTCAGCAACAGGGATTTGAACCTGCGACCCGCCAGGTAGAAAAAGGCTTCTACAAATGCTTGGAGTCCCATACCTGAAAGCAAAAAGTGCAGACGAACATGGGAGAAGATAGGAAATAACTTTAAATGCCAAATGAAAAATAGGGATTTAAAAATAATTCAGCATACTAGACAATAACACATTGTCTTTACTTGTTTTTAAGATTGTCGTACTGCCGTTTGTTGAACGGTACTTTTGGGTGCAAAAGTTCACATCCCCTTATTTTGAAATGGCAAAAAGTAAAACAAAGATTTTTTTTTTCATCAACGTAATGTTTAATGCACATTCAGCTCATTCATCCAGAAATTAAAGTCGATTATTTATCAAGGGGGGATGCAAATGTTTGTATTAGTATCATTTTAATTTTACTAACTATGTATTTTTTTTTTTAATTATGTGCATTTCTTTTCACTGAAACTGCACGTAGGCGGGCCGCAAACTTAACCCTTAACCTCGCATGACAACAATGCACATTCAGCAAGTACAAATGTTCTTTTATCATCAGCGAAAATGGTCAATTAGTGTATTAAAAACAGTTATATAATGAAAATTTTATTAGAGCATAAGTTTGCATAAATAATTCAATGAAGGTACATTTGTATTAGCGGATACGTTAATGGAAACAATAGTTTTACTTTTCTTATGCCATTTCAAAGTAAAGGGATGTTAACATTCGTGAACAAACAAGTGTTTAAATCCAAACCAGGTTTGGGAAGCAGGATGTCATAGGCTACTGTTTGCATCCCAAACTTTTGTCAATGTAAACATTCAACTGCACACATTCCGTGGAGCATAGCATCATATGCAGTTCTGCAGATGACACAAGCATCGGGGGATTCAGCAACAATGCAGGCAGCCGACGGAGAACACGCCCATCTACCGAGGTCAGAGTGACATGGTGCTGAGCACAGGGAAAAACAGCTCAATCTTGACTTCCACATCTTACTCTGCAGATTGACAGTTTTGAGTTCACCTGCACCGGTCTAGCCAGGACATGCCTACGTATGAGCAATTTAGTAAGTGGTCAATTAATTTCTCATTCAGTGTGTGTCAAATATAAGCACACGCTATAGCAACGTCTTTTCTCCTCCACCATTGAAGTGCATTATTGAAGCCTTTTAAAAAGTGCTGTTTTAAAAAGAGACTGAGCATCAGGCGAGATGAGATAAACATGGTGAATCTCAGTAGGTCATTTGATATTTACCTATTAATATTGTTACAGACCACAGGAAGACGACTGTGGTGCAAGAACACGACTGCATCATTTCCTGCGTGCGCCCTTTCGTAACCTGTTGCACATTAATAAACAAATAAAACAAGTCTTATGCCTCCTCATGGTTCCCCACAAATCTTCCAAAGTGCATAAAGAGTCATAACAGACCCTGACTTCAGTCTCCTTGAATTGATAGGAGCTCATTCTACATTCAGCTCCACCAATCTCCTCTGTACAGACACTTCCATTTTGGTCCATGTGATCACCATCCACCCGCCCCGCCTCAAACATTCCTTGCAAGGTGCAATGTCTGAATAATTCATGGCGGATAGTCTCTTCGCTGCCACATTGTGATCTCAGCTCATTTCAATTACAGGAGCACAGTGTCAGAGAGGATCTGACAACGAATGACAAGCAATTATCTCCAAGCACATCATTTGCTCCGATACTCGGCTTCGTGTCTTCTACATGTTGTGCCTTTGTGAGGGTTTAGTTTCAGCGTGTATATACACCCTGTGTGTGTGTGTGTGTGTGTGTGTTACCTGCTTCCCTAGAATCAGGCATCGCTCCTGACCAACGACGTGTGATGTCTATGTACAGGATGTCCACTGAAGCCATGGTAAAGTTACTGTTGCTCAGTTTACATGTCCTAAAAAGGGAATCAGGAAGTCTCATGTCTGGCCGTGTGTTTTAAGTCCAACTCAAATCTCATTTTTTTGCATTTATTTTTGCAGTGAATAAACATGGTTTAGCATGTTTTCAACATGTTTTAACATGTTTTCCTAAAAGGAAAGATAAGTGTGCCGTGTCACATGCCACAGTTTGGAAGCTAAATAAGAGTGTTAGCCTGCAAATATTGTGAGATTGTTCAGCCGTTTGTTCAACGAGCTTTGTTACAATACTGACTGTTTGTATATCAGATAAAGAGAGATTTGTTCATCCCATACCCAACAATAACAGCTGTAACTGCTTTATCCGAACATTTAATTCAGTTATTTGGAATAGAGTGTAACTGAAATCATTTCTTGGCGTTTTAAAGAATAAAAATAAAAAAGGAAGATTTTTACCTGATAAAAGTTCGGAAGGCAGTGGGGCCCAGACGCATGTTGCCCTTGACCCCCAGGAAGCGGATGAACAGAACCGCAATTCGCTCCAGCAGCCGCAGGTAGTTGAACTGTTTGGTGTATTTTGGATAGACCTGCTTCAGACACAGTGAAGGCAGAGCTCCTCCTTCATCTGAACTCCTCTCCTGTGTCTCGGCCTCCATAGGAATCTCCCCTCCATGCTCAAAGCCACCAGCTCTCATTTGGAAACTTTTGTGAGAAAACAGAAAACACTTTTAAAAGAAATCATACATTTTATAGATATACAGTACGTTTAAAAAGAAAATCACTCAGTTTAAATAAAGTCTCTTTTTTTATATATATAATTAGCAAGATGACCAAGCATTTAACCAGCAGATTTAAAGACTCTAAATAAGTCCACACATCGACTGCATTATATATGTTGTCCAGGGCTGAGTATTCACTGACACATAAGATCATAAGGACAACCCCGAGAGCTTTTGTCAGCCGAGCTACAGATATCCAACCACCTGAGGTAGATAAATGCATTGAGCTTTTCACTTGAGTCCGCACTTACTGTCAGACTTACCAGAGAAAAGAGAAGAATAATTTTGTAGGAGGAATAAATATCTCTCTTTCACTGCCTCATCCCACAGCCTCTGTGCAGCTTTTTTACTGTATTAAAGTGCAAGAATAGCAAGATACATCTGCATGACAGAGGTACACAATTTAACATTTAGCTATCACTTGTGAATTCTCACGAGGGCAAAGTTAATGGTACTAATAAGCATCATTACAAACAAATTAAACAAAGCAGAGAAAAGCAGGAGATTTCTGATGGGAAAGCCACAATACGTCTCTCCAGTTACTTATTCTGCGCCTGCACCTGCTAAGTCTTATCACCAATTATGCTGCGACTAGTAGGGGTGATGGACAAATTTTGCTTTGAGAGATTAATTATTGTTAAGATCTTTTGAGGGGCTCTCGCTCAGGGCCCTTTATTCATCTTATTTTATTTGCCATAAAATGATGAATTGCAAAATTATTCGGCAAGTATATTAAGTACTGATTAACAGCACGAGTCATTTAACTTTTTTAACCACTACCAAAAAAAAAAAGATTTATAAAAAGTATGTTTCCATTATAATTAGTGCAAAAAAAGTTAAACTTCTTAATTTGAGCAGAACACCTCACTCTCCTGTTTGGCAATACTCATTACACCTTTATGAATCCTACAAGTAGAAGGAGTTAGGGGCCTTCAGATGAAACCCCTCATAACAACCTGAGCAATCTCATCTCATCAAACACAAAAACGGAAAAACTGAGGATAGTTCCTGTGCTTGAAACATGCGTGTGAATGTGTGTGTGTGTGACCAACACATCAAAGTCAAACCCACAAATGTGCATTCACATCAAGGGGCTTCAGCGAACTTTTATGAGGCAGATTCTTTCTCCATGAATTAGTAAGCAGTGTGAATGGCGCTGAGAGAGCACTACTGAATGTTTAATAGAATCAATCATCCTTCAGCAGCCAGAAGGACACCACCCACATCTATTTAGACAGGACAGGCTTGGCTAAAAATGGACACGTCTTCAACCGAAGCCGACGCCAAGACTGACAATGAAGAGAATGTCTATAAACATTCACAGCAGACGGGGAGAAGAAAATGATGGAGGCAAAGTAACGGCAAGAAGTGAAGATTGGCAGGTTATTAAAAAAAGAAATACCGAGGCCTGGTGCCAAATGTTAGTTGAGTGTATGTGAGGAGGACTAACACTAATTCAGATGTCATTAACCTGCATAAAAGCTTTTCCCGGTCTCCTGGTGAATAAACCCTTTAAAGCTGTTGCACACGGTCAAAAGTCTTAAAGGTGCCAGATGTGTCAATGAAGAGAAACCCGTGTCTGTGCAGTAACGTCCATTTTGGAACTCAGATTGAAATGGCTTCACGCTTTTCCCAGAGCATGAGTGACACCAAACACGCAAAGAACAAACAGAGTGTGTGTAAGGACATGATTTAACCCAACTTTTCTCGCTTCTTTTTTTCATGCAAGTGCACACGCTAATAAGAAAACCTACTTGGTATTTAGGAACATCTTATTCAAAACGTGCCCTCGGGTCAGAAACACCAAAATGTTCACCACTCGTTGCCTGTGGTCTGCACTCAGTCCATTGTTCTGTTCAGAGATGAGGCTTTTGTAATAGAGTCTCTTGCACCTCATTCTAAAGTGTGTGTGGATTTTTTATTTTTTATTTTTTGTTCTCAACCACACTCACCTCCCATAGTGGCTCATAAATCACCCCGAGAAACTTCCAACCCAGATTAATGAGCGGAGTGCAATAAGTACATGTCTACGAGTCACTGACACCGTCACAACCTCCTCCTCATAAATTCCCATTAGTCTGCTCTTTCTTTTCTCCAAAATGCCAGTCTTTCCTCCTTTGTCATGGCATTATTTACTTTTTTTGCTTATGTAAGCTCTCACTCCATCTCCTTTAAATAGCACAATTTTAGCACTTTTTTTTTTTTTTTTTTAACTCAGCTGTATTTTTTCATTGTCTATCTGGACAGTTCTCTCATCTTTTTCCACTTCAGCTTGGCAAGTGAAATTCATGCAGAGCTGAATTCAGCCTCAACTCTGCATTTCGAACGACCGAAGCTCATCCATCCCACTGCAAAACAGCTGTCAGTAAGCACAACACGGGTATATTTACTCACTAGCGGACCATCTGTGCAGTAAACAAATTACTTAACCTCCTGAAAGGATGTTGGGAACATTTTATTTCTGCTCTGAAAGACATGGTTCTGAAAGTTTGTAGAAAAAAGAAAACCAATCTCTGCCTTCATTAAAAATAACTAAACTAAATGTAAGTGTACGCATGGAAATCGGTTTAAATGATATTTTAATACAATTTAATAATTATTATGATTTTATTTTGTGATAGTGTGGCATCAAAACTCTTAACAATGATTTTAAAAGAAGTTGGAAACCCACTACTTCTATCTCTTGCCCATTTTCCCTAATCAGCCAAGCTTGTCACCTTAATCAGCACTGGCATTTTCAGAAACACTTGCATCAGTTGCGCACGTTGGATGTTGGAGATTTTAGCCCCCGTATCCACGTCTAGTGCCACATTCCCACACACACGGGGGCCATTGCCACCAGACAAACATGCATGTAGCACTCGCACGCCTGGATTCCCATACAAGACACAAAGAATAACTTTGGAACTGAATGATTAATGAGTTCTTCACTGCAGTGATGGTTACATTTTAGAGCACAGCCAATCTATTGGCTAATTTAATAAATGTTAATACAAGGTAGTTATAATTAGCATATCTCCTCCTCCACCACAAGATTCTGTCACTATCTGCAAAGCGAACATCCCACTTCACAGCAATCATAATCACTTAACCCATGTGTTTGTCCTAAACAACAACTGTATCATTACTGCAGTTTAATCTTCTGTATACAAAACCTCTTAAGCTTTAATTCCAGTCATTCATCCTTTGTTTGTGAACACAGACACACAGACACACAGTACAGCTCACCCTTAGTTTGGGTCCTATTTCACTTACAAGAAAGGACATTTACCTGCCAGCTTATTACTAATCAATTCCATTATTATTTACTGGCCAAGTATTGACAGTCTAATCACTGGCTTCCCTTCCTACATCCTCCATAATCTGATTTTAGTGGTTTATTTATTCTCATTATTGTCAAGTAGCATTCGTATTGTCCTACTACCACTATTCTACCCTTTAAAATACCATCTCTTAAGAGTTGCCGCCATCATCTTAAAGTGTACAACTTATTTCAGGCCCTTGCACATCGTTTACCGTCGGAGTATCTTTCCACAAATGACTTTAAGACAGTGAATCTAGTCAGGATCATTTCCTTCTCATTATAAACCCTGTTCTTGTCAGTGTCTGCCTTCCTGCTAGAGCTTCTTTTATAAAGGCATTCAATTATATCATATTCAAGAGCTTTCAAATGCACCTTGCCTGAGTCTGGGCATTAGACCCTTTTGAAGACACGACTGCAGATTGTATAAACTCTGTCACAGCGAGATACTGTCTAAAGATATTATGTATTGCATCTTCTCACTACTTATCATAGAAAAAGCAGTATAAAAATATCAAACCGTCAACTAAATTATAAAACACTGCAACTTCGCTCTAAGCACATAAAGAGGCATTAAGTATGTAAATGTACAGTACTGCCAACAATTATTAATTCCCACTAACTGAGGGTAAGTTTTGTAAGTCTACAAAAAGAGAATAAGTGAGAATCCGAATAAAAGAATTAGGGATATCGAAAAGCATGGTACTGTAGATAGAATTATTTGAAGGAAGCAGAATTTTAATATGTCTACCCGGCTAAACCACAGGGCATTTCTTTTCTTGACAAGTACAAAATGTGATTCTGCAGATTCTTGCTCGATGGAAGTACAGCATTGCAAGAGGAACAGGGATTAAACATAATATAGGCGGATAATATCAGTATATTACTGGTCATGAATAAAACAGCAAAGTGGGTATTATGCCAGAGAAGATGTCCTTCTCACTGGCATAACAAAGCAGATCAAATATCTGATAATCTGGGGAGGAGGCCTGAAAGGAAAGACAGAATGAGGAGAAAGGGAGGGAAAGAGAGAGAAAAGCAAGAAATAGAGATGGCAGTAAATAGAAAGTGAAGTTGTTGTCACAGAGAGAAAGGGGGGAAAAAAAAGAGAGAGAGATGAAATGTTTCCCAAGCAGCACACAGGGCCAGTCAGGCAGAGACACTGAGCCACCAGACTTGTTAGGTAATGTGTGAATTTCTACCCCAGCTCAGCTGAATTTAATTTTTCCATTTAACAGGCTTACGGAGAGCTGTGGAGAGGTGCAGAGTAAGGTGTGGTGTCCAAAAAAGTGGACGCTTAAGACAAGCAGACAAAGAGTGGAAGATGTAAGAACTGCAACTTCTAACTGTGGGTTTACATACACTGAAGGTTTCTTGTGACCAGGGTCCATAAGGCGCAGAGTGTCTCTGATCACACCTACTTTGACTTCTTCATCCACTGGACTGGGAACATATTCAAAGACCCCCGGTGCCACCTGGACATGCAAATATATACGAAAGCAAAGTAAAAAATAAAGATAATAACTGTATAATAATAATAATGAGGCTGACATTCACTCTCACCTCCTGTTCATGTTCTATCCTCATGCTGGGATTGGAGTTGACTTCTAGTAATACTGGCTTCAGGTTCTTCATCAGCAGAATGTCAAAACCTAGTATCTGGAACACAAACACATATAAAAAACAACATGCAATTAAGAATATTTTTTGGAAATCACAGTAAGCGGAATGTAAACAAGGGGTGCACAAAGCTATTATCTGTGCCAGTTCACTGTATGTCACATACACACACACCGAATCTTAATTTATACTAAAAGTGGGGCAAGGCACATCCAAGTCTTTTATTTTCAATAAAGTTAGTGCACCTCTGTTTTCTCCTATTGCCTTTTAGTTTACATTTTTGCACATTTGTATCATAAAGGTCTTGCTGCTTTGACTACTAGCAGCCCACATTTGTACTGTGCAGACATCACCCACCTCAATTACAATGGATACAGAAGAAAAAGCCAGAACTATTGTTAATTATAAAGAGCAACTTCATATACGTCTTAAATTCAAATCCTTCAATATTCACCTGGAAGCATGTGGGTCCCGGTTTGCCAGGTGGTATGTCAGCCTGATAGAAGACTTTAAGTTCAGGCACCACGGCGATTACAGTCTTGATGACAAGAGAGATGATGTCCGACCACACCTTCTTGATGTCTACACCTTTAGCTGCCAGCCTGTACAGGACACTAGAGAGAGTGCGCTTGCTGCCTGTGTTCTGGCTGTCTGAATGGACAAAGTTGCTGCTGTGGACATTGAGGGAGTAATTTGTCAGGTGCATAAAAACATGGCTCAGATTCTTCTGGCTTGGCTCCTACATTAAAAAAAAATAAATAAATAAAGAGTGATCTTAATTATATGCATTCTATCAAAGAACAAGTGCATACGTCACTGCATCAAAGCAAATTAACACCTAAGTAAGCCTGCTGGCATCAGCCACAGTCACTGCTACCTGATAGGGCTCGGTGCAAAAACGTGTCAGGCCTTCCTTGGCTATGTAGATCTCCAATGGCTCCATGGACTTAATCAGCACATAGAGGCGGATATCAAACTTAAGCTTGTCAATGAGTAATGGCTTTTGGATGTACTCCTGGACTACAGCCTGTTTGGCCTGTGAGCCTGCCATAGGCTTTAAGTCACCGGGGTCACGGATGAGGTAAATGCCATCTCCCTGAGAGCCCCCGTCTGGCTTAACAATGAAGGTGGAATTCACTGTAGCATCGTTCTTCTTCACCATTCGAATCTACAGCGGAGTTAGTGATAAAAGATGAGCTTTACATGACCGTTAAAAACCAAGAGCTCTGTGTTTAAGTGACAACAGCTTACAGATGCTTAACACACATGCATAGGTTTCCAAAGTGGGTCGTGGATGTGATGCTTTGAACAGGCTTGGATCTAACACTCCAAGACTAAGCTGCACACACTCCAATTTACAACAACTTTAACACAAGCATTAACTGCATTTCAAAGAAAATATATAATTCAATGATAAAATGAAATGACTGCACACATAGTGAACTTATACATTTGTGAGATACTATTAGTCATAGCTGAGCTTTTACTTGGGTGAAAGAAACAAAACGGCCAGCTGGAATGTATAAAGTCTTTTTTTCACTGACATTACAGCAAAGCATTCTCATAATGTGTTTTTATAGAGTTGTCTTATTGTAACGATTTTCGGGGAGAAGCCGAGTTCTTCCTGTAGAAAACCCAACTGGAAGTAGGATAGTGATACTTTAGTGCCACTTGCTGGTCAAAATATGTACTTGCAATATGATACTTTTAAAAATCAGCACTACAGTACTGACAACTTGCCCATGCATTGCATCATTCAGCAAATAGAACTGAATCAACCTCAGGGATTTTATTACTGATGACAGAACTGAAATGTAACTTCTATCTGCCGACATCAGTTAAACTGCTGCCTGTCTGAGTTGTTAGCACTACTGACTCACAGCTAGAAAGGCTCGGGTCAAATCTCAGCCGGCTGGGTTCTCCTTGCCCGGGTGTGCAGTTTCCTCCCACATGCACGCTAGGTTAATTGGTTAATTAGTGTCTCTGAAACTAAACTGCCTGTAGGTGTGAGTGTGTGTGTCCCTGTCAGCCCAGAGATACAATTGCAACTTGTCCAAGGTTTACCCCCACTGTTTAATCTCGACCCCCCAAAGGATAAGCATTAAGATCATGGATGGATGCTGGCTGTATTAAAAAAAAGAGTTAAATATTGTATACATTTCAACACAAAGTGCCATCCATCCATCCATCTATCATCTTATCTTACCTCTTACCCTTTTCTCTGGGTCATAGGGGGCTGGAGCTATCCCAGCTGTTATTAGGCAAGAGGCGGGTGTACACCCTGGACAGGCTGCAAGTCCATCTCGGGGTCAACACAGAGAGACACACGTAGACACACAAACATTCAAAGATAGAGGCGATTTAGATTCACCATTCAATCTAACGTGCATGTCTTTGGTTTGTGGGGGGAGACGGGAAACCCCCCACAAGCACAAGGAGAACATGCATCACCACACGGAAAGGCTGACGCCAGCAGGTAGATTCAAACCAGGGACCTACTGTCCTGCTTTCAATCTTTCCAGGTCCTAAATACTGCTGATTACTGGGTCAGGTGTGTTTAGACCATCAGAAGCTGGGAGACTGATCCGGATAATCAGCAGGGGGCAGGGCAAGGACAGCTGGAAATCTGAGTACCCCTGCTTTCAAATTATTCTTTCTTTGTTGGATTTTTTTTTTCCCCTTCAGCATTTTGGTTGTCAAAGACTTCTTACACCTTATTTCTGATATTTTAGTTCTGGATCAATGCTTTTGGTGTCGGTTCAGAGTGACACTGTGAACAGTATACTTCTCTAATGTCTTGTGTGTTTACACTCAATAATGCATTTCCTTCCTAGGACATTACTACAGTAGCTATAATAAAGCGTGGGTAAAGACTCTTGTCTGTTCCTGACAAGAAAGTGGTGACATGAAAGAAATTAAAACAGAATTCATATCCTATGATTTTACTTTCCAGAGCTGTCTGCCATTTCTGTCCACACCCTGACTGAATAAATGCTATAGTTTTATTTCTGAAGTCCTTCTGGGAGTTCAGTTAGCAATACACAACTGTTATGTGTTGCCCGTCTAGTGTAAGGACAGGAAGGCCACAAAAGCCGCAAAAATATTCTTGCTTGATTAGCCTTGCAGGCAACATAACAGGCACCACCCAGTCGTCACTATCTGATCTGTATCGTGGGTAGATGTAAAGCAACCCCTCATTAAAGAGCGCCATCTCCTCCTCAAAGTCCTTTGATCAGACTGCTGTTATTTAAACCTCTGGTCAGGACAAATGCAAACTCCTTCATAGCAACACACACAAAGCTGTAAAATTGTGTGAGTAGATTTTGCTACGTGTACAGTTTTTTTCTTGTGTGAGCCATGTAAAGACACATGTCCAACACTGTACAAAAGTGATTCGGAGAGAGGACATTAGGCCATCGAGATTACAGCTCTAGCTACTCTAGATGATAGCAGTCTGCAGAAGAAGAGAATCAGTTTCATAGGTATTTGAAAATATGTTAAGACGAGTGGCTGCATTTTAGGTCCTATGTTCAAATTTAAGGAAAAAAAAACAAATAATAATTCTGGCCTAAAATTATTGTAAATGTTTTACAAATTACAATTTGTAAACATGACATTCATGTCATGGTGAAATTGTAATAACTAGTAGTTGAGTGTTGTGATAAAGTTATGCAACTATACCTGTGTGAAAAACTGCTGGTACTCCTCAGGGAGAATCCAGGACCGGGGATAGAAGTCATACTCTTCAGGGAACAGCTCCTGCATGGTCCGCATTGCCCGACTCAGGTTGATCTTTCTTAGCATTTCAATCATTCCTGTGATGGACAAGGCACAGCTTCAGATAAAATTGAAAATTGAACTTGCTTATTTCTGTTGTGTTGTTACCAATTGTAAATGTAAAATGTAAAACTGATCTTGTGAATAGATACACAGTAGCTCCTATAGTGGAAGCATCCTACAGTGGAGGATAAATACAAGCCAGAAAAAACAAATTTAAATTTAGATTTCTCTACAATAATCTCTCGGGTTTCTACAGTAATGCTTTTTTACCAGGATGTAAAGACAGTAGCATTGCAGCAGTCAGGATCAGTAATTTGAATTACTATTAACATTATTCATTTTAATGTAATCCCTCCTGAGTTGACCACAGATATAGGACACATGCCAGCTCTCTACTAACAGTCCAACAAAGTAGGAAGGTGTGTTTTAACAGTAAGTAGTAGGAGGAGGAGAATGGAAAAAAACAGCAAAACACCTGGGAACTTGTTGACCTGCCCTGAGGCGATATGTTCATTGTCATGGAAGGAAACGCCATGCCAGTAGATGTCACAGGCTGTTCGTCTTCCCAGAGGAAACTGAAGAAACGGACAGTGGCAGGGTCAAACACAGAGAACGTTTTGAACAACTGACCCAGAAAAAAAAAAGAAAGCACACGTATTTTTTTGCATCTGTAAACAAGACAAGGCTTAATCTGATAGTATGACTCAGGAAGTTCAAAGGGCACATGTTCTTCAGTGATCTCAGAGTGCAGGAATAATCTTGCCTAAAGATGGTAAGCAGTGCGTGTTCAGTTGTAATGAGTGAGGAAAGAGCAAAGGAGGTGATACTATAAAAGGATTCAGAGAGCCAGGAAATCCTACTGGCACACGGCACAGCCCCTCTATTCCTGCTCTCACTGACACACTTCACAAAGACACAATATTTCACTGAGTATCCATCAGTAAAGAGACTGCAAAGAATTTTGTGTTTAATTACAACAATTTAAAAAAAAGGGGGGGTGACATGGAAAAACCTAAATTAAAAACAGAATGCACTGATTTTCTCATCAACCCATCAACTCTTTCCAGAGGTGTAAACTGCCCAAGACATAGGCACTAATGCACCACCATACCATCAGAGACGCAGGCTTTTGAACTGTCCGCTGATAACAAGCTGGCTGGTCCCTCTCCTCTTTAGTATACCAGACACAGTGTCCATGGTTTCCCAAAAAAATTCAAATTTCAAAAGTCTTTGCAATTTTACGCTGAGGAACATTTTTCTGACAGTGTTAGTTAGATGCCGTTTGTCACAGATTGGTCAACCTCTGCCCAGCTTTAGACTGCAGAGGCTCTGCCTCTCTGAAATGCTCCTTTACAGCCTTTCGTTGCCCCTGTTCCAACTTTTTTGAGATGTGTTGCTGCTATCAAATGCAAAATGAGCTCATATGTTCCATGAAGTGGTAAAATGTCTCAGTTTCAACCCAACTTTTTTGAATTGGGGTTGTATAAAGGCATTTTAAACATCAGCAGCCATGAGCCCCTGTTCAGCGCATGAACATTTATTAAGAGACAGCTTATAGAATAGATGATGTTTCACTGCTGGATCCCAGCTTTTCATGACTTAAAACATTCTCCACAAATGTCATCAACTGGTGGGGTCTGTTCTCTGTCAAACCATTCAACATGTAGAGCTTTTTAACAAAGTGGGTTGATGCTCTGTTCACACAGGTTTCAATTTAGTTCTCATTGATATAAAACAGGCGTGCTTTTATTAGGAGGGTCACGAATACTCATCCAACTAACTTAAGTTGTTGTGAAAAAGCTCTTTACGAATATCAACGTTTAGCCCTGTTGTGTTTTGGCAGCTTTCTGTCAAACTACCATACCAAATCACACAAAAGTCATCTGTGTGCATCGTGAAGACGCCTACCAAACAGGACAAAGCTTACATGTCATATCATAATATTTGATGCAGTTTTATTGCTTTTTACTGTCTTTCTGATTCCTGCTATTGATTTTAATAGTCCATTGGGACACTCCTCATTCTCAAAGTGGGGTGACACTGATCTGAATATTTGACCTTGACGCATGAGAATTAGGAGTTCGTGTCTTCCTTTCACGCAAGACATGATAACACAACAAAGCCTAATTTTCATCGACACTGGAGCATCAAATCATCGACACTAAGCTCGGGAGAATCACGTCGTGGAGTCTATCTTTAACTTTACTCTAACACGATGCTATATCAAGTTTCAATACAAGGTTAGCTTCCAATTCACCAGTCCTAAATGCTACGATGATTTAACCCACCCCCGCTGCCCAGCAACAAGATAGACCTGTGACAGAGAACTGTGCATCTCATTAATGAGTTAGCATGAGAGCGTGTGAAACAGGGAACACCCTGGTTGAAAGGCAAGACCTGCTATAAATACTAGCAGAGAGATGCCAGCGTATAATTGTCTAATCACATAAGGGAAGGAGGTCAAATTATCTTGAGTAGTTTCTAGAGAAGGCCGGGCCAAAAAAAGTAACCTTATCGGGGATCTACTGCATGCAGAGACTGATGTTCAAAGAACAAGTTTGTTTTCCGAGCCACTGTTTTAATAAAAAAATACTTTTGATAAAAATACGTTTCGTTATGCCTCAGCTTATTTTTTTACCTGCTTGAGGAAGACCTTTAGGTGGCAGGGCTTTAATGTTTTCATGTGGGTTCATTCAAAATGTCAAAATGTCAGTGGGATTAAATTCAAAATACCAAGCCTATGATTAAACACATGAATTCTAGTTTGATTATCTGATGTCTTTTCTCAGACCCCCGGGCCTGCTATTCTCTTACAGCCTCAAAGAAGACTAGAGGTCTATTGGATTAGAGAAGCTTAAAGGAGTTAATCATTTCCCTCTGTTAGCAAGAATGTCATATGCTTTAAGTTAGTTGCCAGGTGTCTCCACGTTCACAGAACACTGCAGATGTAGTGACATAGTCATTTGGATGTAAATGGCGCTAAGGGACAAGTTCGACACTCAGTCAGTCACTAAAATGTACATAAACCTTCCAAAAATGTCTCAGGCATCCCATGGTGTAAACCCACTATAGAATAAGGAGTTTAAATTGACAGGTACTTGACTATGACACATGATCTGTTGCGCTCTTGATTTTGTTGGGGGTGGACCATATGAGGACAAAGCGTGGTAATGTATAAGCCTTCTGTCTATCATTTCTGATAGCTGACCTGGATGGGTATAAGTGTCACTGCAGGGTCATTGCTGATAGGACAAGTCTTTACTTCAGCTATCTTGTCACATTGCACGTCCTTGATTCTCATGCATAATGGAGGCCGTGTTAATAAAGGCTGATAGCAAGGATTAAATGCTTCACATTCAAACTGACCAGATGGCGTTTGTGATCAGAGTAACTGGATCAATTAGCTTTCTCATGCATCTTTTAATTTATTTATTTATTTTTTTTGAACGTCATCCAAAAGCATCCAGGATAACTGGAAACTGACAACAGGTTGGGTTAAGGGGGATATTATCACCCAAATATTGACATGCTGCATACATCTCTCTATGATTTCTTCGATACAAACTTTGGTAGAGACACTTGACCTGTCCATCTTATGGCGGATCAGTTTGGCCTCTTTCAGTTCTGTGTAAAAACATATACTGTATAACCTGATTTGATTTTTTTTTAAACCAAGCACAGAAAATAAACAATCATTCTCCATCACATATGCAAATCGTCCGTACAAACTCTCTCACATCTCCATCACAGTATTGTTTAAGGGCTGCAGCTGTTAATATCTATTCCAGTGCCTTTTTACTGACTGTTATCTCAGACTGTAGTATTGAAGTGCTCTGGGAATTTAAAATCCTTCAACAAGGTTAACTTTTTTCTTTTCGTGGATCAAACCCTGGCAATGAAACCTGCAAAGCACGTGTGTTAAAAGCATTTCTCACATGACATAAACTCTCACATAACGCACCTCTTTCCACTTTAGCTGCTTGATGCTCAACTTCAGAGCCTCCAAGGAGGTTTTGGCTTTGGAGGTGTCCACGGTCACAGGTCTTCTTTTCCTCGCAATCTTGAGTGTGTCCTCGCAGCGTGTGTCTTGGATGTGTTTGGATGGATGGATGGTGACATAGTTCCCATTAGTCTCCGACTGCAGTATCCTCCCAGTCCCTTTGATGTGAAGTGTCCCCTCGTGTCCTAGTCTATTCAAGTTTCTCCCTACATGAGCGGAAACTACAGTCCCGTGTAATGGCAGATCTGAAACACGTTTGCCACCGGAGTTCGTGTCATCTTTACCTGGCTTACCACGGCTTTTGCCTCTACCCTGTTTACAAGTGTTGGATGCATCCGTTCCAGCTATAGCGCTGCTGGAAGGCTCGGGGGAGACAGAAGCAGGAGGCGAAGATGCTGGCATCTGCTCATCGGTGTCCACATCCACCTTCTCTGCATCCTCGCCGAACGATTTCATTCGCTCCAGGTGAACCGTGGACTTTCCATAAAGATCGCTCATTCTGCGAAATGCTACAAGTGTCGCTGCTGGGCAGGGCACAGCTGTGCCACGGGGCGCAGTTATATGGTAAGCTGACCTCCTTCGGAAACAATGTAGCACGCATCGCTTGCTTAAATGGCCAATTAAATAGTGATTTGTTCAACTTGTCGTTGTTCAAACAAAGTAAGCAGACCGCGGAGGTGAAGTTCACGGCTTTAGCTAGATGCCACTTGACATCTCGGGCGAACGAAGCAGCTACCGCCGTTGGGCAGATGGTTAAAATAGTTCAATGAGCCAATAGGAAAAGGCTGCAGCGCCTCTCACAGGCTGGCACTGAGCTAAGCTAGCTGCTAACGACCCAGCAGCACGGGAGCTAGCTAACGTTACTCATTCTACATGGCGTTAGCATGTCACGCTTCATTTAGCTAACATACCGTTGACGTGGCTAAAACTACACCCTAAACTCACGACAGTTGTTAAACTACGGGTACTATCTCCTTTTTTTTGCAGTGACCAGCGGCATGATGTTGCCCACATCCCTCTGCGCTGAGTCTGCTTTTGCGTGTGTCAGTGTTGTTAAGCAGCAGGAGCCCGGTGTTTCAAATTTACCCGTGGCCGCGTTAGCCAGGGATAGACTTCCGAATGCGTCGGTGGTTGCTCGTAGTTACCAAGAAGACAACACGTTAGTGGTCCGCGTCCATGACCGTTTGTCTGCTGTTCATTTCATTGTCGAAATACTTGTATGTTGTTGTTGTTTTTTCAGTAAAAGTTACAATCGACTCCAGGACGCAGTTTGCATCGTGCACGTAAATATGGAAGCTGTTGGAATAAAGGAATGAGCAGTGGGGGGCTTTACTCGTATGTTGTTTGAACGTGTGTGAGCGTTGATAATGCAGCGGGTTGGTTTCTTGATTTCGGCTCATTTTCTCAGTAACACAGACGGTATCGAATCCGCTGACTTAACTACGACCAACCACCGGCGCATTCGGAAGTCGATCCCCTGCTAACGTGGTCACGGGTAAATTTGAAACACCAGCCTCCATCCGGTTTTATCCCAGCTCATGCTGCCTTTGGGCCGTTCGTAAACTCCTATTTTCAGGTTGGCGTATTGGCTCTTTGACTGTTCCCCAGTGAGCTTTAAATAGCCGGAGGGCTCGGTTCGTGCTTATCGGATGCACACATAAATAGGTATTTGATTTTTGTTTTTTACGCTATTGTGTTTGCTATTGCATACTTTCATCGCAGAGGCCAAAAAACACTGCTGTCATGGAGAAGAGACCAAAACAGTAACGTTACCACAAAAAAGCCGACACGGGTAGTGTTTATTTATTGATCTCTTGGTTTTAAAAGTGGATTTTTGGCATTTAACTTATGTTACTGCATTTTTTTTTACTTTTTTTTTTTAAATTGCTGTGGCCTAAAATAATATTAATTTTCGACAGCACCTGAAGGCAATGTGGGGATGCCATGTTTTCCTAGTTGTGTCACCCTTTTACAGTAAACATTTATTCCGTGCCTTACCATCGGTTGCCTTGCTGAAAAATAAATCTGGTCCCCAACGAGTTTTGAGTAATTATTCAATTTGTCTAAATTATTTTTCAGTAGGTTGAATTTAATAGCAAATACTAATTCAAAACAGTGCTTTTTCAATACAGGGAAAAAAGACACACAAAAAGAAGAAAGTAACATTTAACTTTATTTAGATAGCTTTTATTATACATTATATGTATTTTAGGATGTACAAACAAACGAAACTCTTGGTCCTAACGTCGTTGATATATCTTTTAACATTCTACTGTCTTGTCATGCAATAGATGGGAGGATGATTAAGATCATGACAAGAGGCCAAAAATGCATTTATGTATTGTAGTGTCATGTTACTGGGGCGGCTGTGTCTTAGGTGGTAAAGGCAGTCATGGACTACAGGGTTAGTGGTTCAATCCCCGGCCCTGGCTATATGTCAAAGTGTCTCTGGGCAAGACACTAAACCCCTAACAGCCCATTCCCGTCCCCAGCTGTGCAGTGTCGGTCCAACCCCGGTAGAAATTGGGGAAGGTTGCATCAGGAAGGGCATCCGGTGTAAAAACTGTGCCAAATCAACATGCGGACAATGATCCACTGTGTCGACCCTGAACAGACAGGATAAGCCGAAAGGACAAAGAAAATAAATAAATAAAGTGTCGTGTTACTGTTGTTTAGAGGAAATGTGGCATATCAATTGTAATATTTTTACCTGACCTTGTTTTACATTTACAGACCGAAAACAGCCCCAGGCCTTTGGCATCCCTCACAATGACATCTGCCTCTGAGACAAGTGTATGCAGAGTGACTTCACTTAGGACCTGTGGTAGAGATACTGGTAGCTAAAACCAGTACCAGAACAACATGGAAAAACAGGCATCAGGTATCACCAGTCGTGATTCCTTGTCAAAAGGAACCACGGGAACCACCACCACCAAATTCATTGCAGGTGCTGCCATCTACACAGATGTTTCCCTCAGAACTTTCAAAACAGGTGCATGGCAGAATCACCGATGTACCCGTTTTCTAAGCGATTATCCTTAACCTAATAAATGTAAAGAAGAGTACTAGGGCCATTAAGAACCAGCACAAGGAACTAACTATAAATCAAGAGCCAGGGCCTACATCACTTCAATCACATGTTCCCTACACCGACTAAACAGGGAGCCAATTGTAGATTCAGAATTACGGAGATAAACTAAACAACTAGTGCAGAGAGCATCTTACAGCAGAAAGACGATAGCAGTAGGAAACAAAGTGCTGCTCCATCGGGCACAAGCAATACAAATGCTTCACAATAGTCTTAAATGTCGTCTAGGTGTATCTGCTCTCATTTTAAATCTATTCTTTGTAGCATTAAATACAGATCCAGTGATGTTGAGCTTGACACCTGATTTGGAGGGCCAGCAGATAGCAAGAAACAGCCAGCTTAGTGGTGCTGCAACACCTACTGGAATCAAATTCTTTGAAAACTTTTGTTTCCCACTTGGCAGGGAGTTGCCCCTCCCCAAGTTGTGTTTCAGATTCACCAGTTTAAGGTATTATGGTTGTTCTAGCATTGTTCAACTTTGATAGGATTCCTACAATGAGTGTTTACGGCATGTGAAATACAATGTATGTATAGTTAAGAATAACAATAAAGATCTGTTCTTCATTTACAACTTTTTTTACATTTAAAATTTAAAATGCATTTCCAACATTAAAATAGATGAATGCTTCTGATGATTATGTTTTCTCAGTTCTCCATCTATGCATATTCCTACAGTATCTATGTAGATCTGTATCTCTCTATCTGAGCTCAAACAAGAAAGGACTATTAAATGAAATATTAAAGCTGATTTGGTTATGAGACTTTTGATTACAACAACAGCGTGCATGCAATTTAAAACACAATGTATTGAAAATAAACTGTTGGAACCCAGTTGACTTTATTGATGGATAAGGAAATCATTCAAGTTTAATCATGTCTGATTGTCCTCTACAACTCCAGTCTGTTCATTTAGTTTTAAATTATCCATTACTATCATCATCAGATTAGTTCAAGGAGGGGCATTGCAGTGATACTGTTTATCCATTATTCAGTACATTTTATTTGCATTTTATGTCTTCACTCCAGGAGCAGATTAATTTATACACAGGAAAGAACAATCTCCACTAATATCTACAGTTGTACAAAAAGTAACATTCTGTAAAAATTTGGCAATTGTCTCTACCAGGGACTATTCTACCAAACCCCAAAATATACAGTATGTTGGCTACTTTACTTAAAAAAAAAAACTATTATTTCCATACAGAATTTTACAAACAAAGTTATAGGCAGCGCCCTGAGGATATAATGTTTAAACAGATGAACACACTTTTCAAAACAACGTATATTGGGTTTGTATGAGGTTTGAAGAGAATATGCCTGTTTCACCTGTTGTCATTAGTTCACAGTATCCTGTTACTCACAGTCAATGTAGAGCGATATATTAATAATCATAACCCTCTAAAACATTTGGCAAAATGTTGTAAGCAAGAATTCATTGTGTTCACGTTCAAGAGTACTGAGTGTTAGAAATTTTCTTCCATAGTAATGTCTTCAGGTTGTTAAGTACTAGCGAGTGGTGCACCTCCATCTGACTGGCCAGACCGCTGAGTGTCACACATGTGCGCAGCTGCTTTTCCAGATCCCCACGGAGGTCTGAGGGAGCTCCAAAAAGCAGAAAATCTTGCAACAGCATGCACACTTTTGCAAGATTGGGCTGGACGACCTCAGTATTGCACTGTTTCACTAGCCGATCGCAGGTAGCAGTGCAGTCCCTGCCGTAAGTACAGTCTGCGTTGGTCTCGCATCGCCGTCCCTTTAAAAATCCCCGCACAACGGCCTCAGGCGTCACGCTGCGCAGGTTGGCCATCTTGCAGTCATATTTTGAGTTGTAGCCCACATGGTAAGGACTGGCATCGCATATTAAGAAACTCCCATAGGATCCGTGGAAGACCTCTTCCACAAACTCTAGCAGGCCGATGGTGATGCGAGCCCTGCGGGGCCAGGCTGGTGCAAGCCAGTGGTTCAGGTTGGAGCTCAATGCCTCTGGGACAAGAGCCTGCAGGTAATGAGGCATCTCTAGTCTGTAGAGAGATCTGTGGCCCACACGTTCTGTCACATACAAGTCTCCACAGAAGCCTAGCAGCTTAGGGGTGTGCTCCTTCTCCTGCAGTGCCACCATCAGGAGGAACTCATTGATCTGGAGAAGAGCCCAGATAGACTTGGCCTCTGCGAGAGACACTTTGCCATCTTGGTTGACATCCGCCAGAGTAATGACCCTGTCCACCAGTGAGCTTAAAGATGGCTGTTCACCAAGGTTAGCCTGCAAGTAGGGGGTTGACTTGATTTGGTTTAATAAGTAGTAGACAGACATAAAAAGTAATTTAAACAGTCTGCATGCATATCACACAACACAGAAAGCTATTTGCCTTTCTACATCCAAAATGTATGAAACACAATGCTGTGTGCCTCATGCACAGACAAACCTTAAAGCAGAATTCAGAGTAGAGTATTCTGCTTTCTAGTGGTAATTGTTTTAGATAATTCCATTTCATATGATGCTAAGGTGAGAGATTGTAAAAAAAAAAAAAATACCTTCAGAAAACTCTGTAGCATCTCTTTAAATTCATCCATAGAGGTTCCACGAGTTGGTTTATCGAATAAGGTCATTTCCTGTCGCAGTACAGAGTCTGGAGCCCCATCAGACTTCACTGGATCCTCAATTCCACACTGGATCACAACAGGTTTCTCCTTCCACAGTCCACTGTACACCTACAAGGATAAAAATATGATTTATGGTTATTCTACAGGTGCGTCTACAGTGTGTGTGTGTGTGTGTGTGTGTGTGTGTGTGTGTGTGTGTGTGTGTGTTTGTGTGTGTGTGTGTGTGTTACCTGATGTGTAGATGAGGTGGACATGCAGCGCTGCAGGGTAAGAGTTCTCTGATCACACAAAGCTTTGCACGATGAGCCTGATATTATGCCTCTTCTGTAGTGATCACACTGCAGAAGGAAACAGGAAATGCACTGCGTATACTGCGAGTATCAGTCAGCAAGAGTCAATATTAATATGGTATTTTAAGATCTTTGTTTATTTCTACTTCCAAGTACTGCAAACATTCACCCAAATACCTTTGCAGGTTGTTTGCTTACAGCCAGCAGGAAGGAATCAACAACTACCTGAACAGTAGTTTCCTTCTTATTCTCCCCATGTGATACTTTCAGCTTCCTGCCGAGCTGTTCTAAATGGTGCTTAGCTTGAGTTACAGTGGTTGTTGGTAACTAGTGACACGTGCAGCAGCACTGATTGATGCAGAAATAAGGGAGGCATCAATGTTCTCATGCGACTCAAAAGCAAACAAGCACAATTTTCAAAATGATCCTTTGTGGTCTTTCATAGTGATGTTACCAATGCATGTCTGCCATCACTGTTCGTGCACATTTGCTTTGTACTATAAAGCCTTCACACTGCTCCAGTAATGTACTACGAGACTACTTAAGCCCCAACACACACAATGGGACTCTCCTCGTCCCCAGTTGTGACAAAGCATGTTCATGACAAGTCACTAAAAAAACAAAGCTGCGAGAGGCAAATCAATAACCTTTGTGGAGCCAAAAAAGTCCCACTTCATCAGCACAGAGACTAATCTAAGTAGCATAAATTGTTTTCCTCTAATCATATTGGGCTTTGTTTATGACTGCGCTACAGCGCTATTTAACAATTCCTAAAACGGAAGCACACACACACAGATGTTGCTAAATGTCTACATCCATTTGAACGCTGATACACACACTGATTGTTATAATGAGGACACGTTATTGATCTTCCAATCACTCTGATTTGTTACCCCATTAATCACCGTCCTGTTTCTCTGTGTGTTATTAAATGTCAGTGCCTGTTCTCTTCTCTACGGCCGAAAGCGCTGGAAACAGCTGGAAACAGCTGGAAACAGCTGGGCACAGCAGGGCACAGCAGGAAGCTATAGGCTGTATCTTTACCCAGCAAGCAAAGGCCAGGTACCAGATGAAAGGGGAGGCCGACACGGGCAACAACCAGCCGTCCCTCCTCTTACTTGACAGTCTTGTCCACTCGTCCCTTTATTTTGAAACTTTGCACCTAATTAAAAATGTCATTTTATTTCATGCCAGTTGAATGTAGCCCGTTATTTTATTGAAACATTGAAAATATTTTAAAATATGCCAAATAGGTAACAATCAGTCAGGTGGCAGTTTATTGGGGACTAATAAAACAGGCCTTTAATAAATCCTCACTTCATGAGGAGATATGTCAGATTTTGTAGTAGATATAGTTTCTGTTGCTGTTGAATTATTTGTGTTTCCATTATTTTGTCAAGTCTAAACTAAACATTGGAAATGTCCTGTATGATGCAGTACAGTTAAACAACAGTAGATACTACAGGCCAATAAACCCAATAAACTGAGTGTATGATTTTGTTTTCAACCTATAACTGTTCAGAATAAATCCACACTGTATTGATTTGTAGGTGTATGCATCTACGGCTTTGCCCCATTTTGAATTGGATGCGAAGCACATTGTCGTTACATGTTAATGCTGTTATATAAGATTTAGGAGTAAAATGTTTATCTGCGGAAGAGACCAGCACTACAAGCTGGGTCACACAGTATGTAAACTGAAACCTGAATCCTAACATTCATTTAGCCTTTTAACTCATTAACTTACAGGCACAGGTTTTGAAGCAGAGTGTTTCTCCATAACACAGTAAACTGAATCTCTGATACCTGGGTCTGCTGTAGCCTTCTGATATGGTCAGTGCTTTATCACCATTTTGCTGATAAAATTATGAAATAGATTTTCAGAGAATTGAGAGACTTTACTTACAATGACCATATGGCAGACATGCCCCCGGCAGATTTCTGAGTAAGACGCGTACTGCATATAGATGACCCAGCTGCCAATGAGGATGCCCAGCCACGCAAGGAGCAGGTACTTCACTTTGATGGCTGGGAGACGACTCTTCAGGTGGTGGGAGGAATGAGATGGAAGGAAGGCAGATGAGAAAAACCCAGTAAACCAAGATGATATATATCTGATTTTAATTTGAAGAAAATGGCCTTTCTTTAAAAATAAAAAATAAAAATGACTGTGACTTTACATACAATTTGTTTGGAGGAGGTGGAAGAAGTTTCCAGATCATTTACTCAAAATGTACGTTCTGAATTAAGTAAAAGTGACACTGAAATGCAATCTAACATCAAAAACAAACGTTCTACTTACGAATACCCGCTTTCATGCACAAATATTATGCAATATTTCGCTGCCAGCTAAACTGTCGCCTACGTTTATAAATGAACACATTTACCATTATTTACACTATAATTATTTAGTCGGTCTGAATAAAATAAAGCTTTCGTGATTAATTGTACTGACGTTATAGATTATAAATAAGTATATTCTTTAAATGTCCTAACTGACATCAAAATCTGTTTTGCGTAAGTGTCCATGTAAAGCAGGACCTGATGATGATAAGTGCATTGAATTGAAGCTGAATACTTGAGTTAATAGGGGTTTTTTTGCAGAGCATATCCCCATACAGCAATAGCTTGACTGAACCGAAGACAGGATAGTGGCCACCGGCGCAGATTTTGCACACATTGACATGCAGGCAGCGTGGATCCGGTCAGAGCTGCGCGTACCTGCAGGCCTTTGGACAGAGGGCAGAACAGCACCAGATAGAGCAGTTTCCTCAAAGCCCTGGGCATCGTGAGCGACTGTGTTGGGAGGCAGCGGGGTGTGAAACCAGGGGAGCGTTGTCTGATCACATCCTCACAGCAAGCTACGCCATACCTCGCAAAATAACCAAGAGCAGCATCTAATTATGAGGCGCACCGTGCCACGATAATGCCCCGTCTTTACAACCGTGCACACAGCACTGGGGGTCTCTACCGTGTGCTTTGGTGATCCGGTGTTTAACACCAATCATTAGCCTGAAAAAAAACGAGAAAGAAAAAAAAAAAGATCGTTCTCGAAGAGCATTTTCAGATTTCGGCTCCACATGGGCCGAAAAATCGGCGTTACAGCCCAGAACGGAAGACGTCGTCGTCAACGTCCAGCTGTGACACGTGTGAATGTCAATAGGCTGCGTCTTTATTTTCCCATCACATAAAATGTGGCTTCACTGCCTCAGAAATCGCCCGTTTCTGCCAATGAGCACAAGCCCTCTGCCACAGCGCCTCATCACTCCGCTGCTTTAAAGGGAAAGATCTCAGCTGAGAGATGTTTTTGTTTGGCCGACACAAATCTCTTGAGAGTGTGTGTGTGTGCGTGTGCTTCCTTTGCTTCTGACGATGATTTAAAAAAAAAAAAAAGAACTGCAACACACCCTATACGTTACCTGGATTTAGCCACTGTTATAATTGACATAGGCTTACAAACTAAAATATATCAGGACTTTATTTTTACATCATGTAGTGAAATAACATTACACAAGCATTTGGCAATATTATAATTATAAAACAAGAATAATGAAAGAGGCTTTTTCAAATCTGTATAAAATATGAACTACAGTATGTTATGTTAGAGTTATATTTTTCATTTACAATTCATTACATTAATCAAAATAAATTTAAACCAAATAATTGAGTCTTCATTTAAAAACATTTACACCTTTTTAACTCTTTAACTTGTTTTTCAAGCAATGAGGACAGTGTGAGCTGCTAACTCATCGGCCAGTGCCTGTAAAGCTTAGCACCCTGATACTGTCCTGAATATTACTGTAGCCTCACTGTCAACACAGCACAACAGCTTTAGTTTAGCTCAATTTAATTGACAATGCTAAACAAGACATTACATCTCAGAAATACAAAATGTGTTAACTCAGACTAATAAGTCAGTCCAGAAATAAATCCTCTGTTCATGAAGGCGATGATCTGACAGGTTTAAGTGTCTACATAACTGTGTATTGTTACAGTGATAGGTGTTGCAAATGCAAACATATTTAGACACGATCCTGTTTGACACGGAACAACTTGCAGGTGTGAGCCACGTGACAGCCTCTCCACTGTGAAGACAAAAGACAAAATCATTACCTGCAAAAAGTAAAAGCCTATTAAGAATGTAAATCACATTAATAAATAAATGTGTCCATCCTAGAGCAGGTTAAATCATACACAGTTAAACTATATACTTAGCATAGGTTCAGCATGTCACACAGATAATGACAAATCTGTTTTGATGAAAGGTTAACGTGAGCATTCTCGCCTTCCTCGGTAACTGCGATGGCATTCTGCCGATTTACCTGCTCCATCGCAGATGAACGCTGAGCTTTCACTTGATTGAGACGTTCAGACGAAGGAAAGATACGAGGCAAAATGTCTGAATTCAAGTAACAGAGAAATCTGTTTCCCTTCGAAGTCAGGACGTGTTGTTTGTCTTGTTTTCAGGTCAAAGTAGACACACGGCACAGCTTCACCAGAGTTACAACTTTTTGAAAACAAAGATGTATTGGGTGTGGATAATTGACAGTATGATTTTATGAAGTCACACATACTGAACAGAACTGTGAGCAGTGCAGCGCTATTTGCTTCTAAATTGTTGGAATGAGGCTTGTACTTCTAACTCATAAGAGAATTTCTATGATATCTTCTTTTACTGTAGCTTGATGCTGACTAATACCTGAAGGCCCCTGCAGAGTGTGCTGGAGGGTAGCAGACTGTAGAAGAGCATAGCAGAGTGTGGGAAAGCTGGGATTGCTTGGCTCGCCATAGCAACACACAAGGAGAGGTGTTCGCTCCTTAGGACCAGGATTATGGCTTTGTTGGCTGACAGGGAAACAGACAAACCCTAACCTGTTAAGCAGTCACCGTATTAACTCACTGCCGTCAGATTAATGCAACTGATCAGCCTTTCTGCAAACTGAGTGTATATATCTGGCCCGGTTCCATACTCAAAGCCCACTAAACAGTGGAAATTGAGCTATCGTGAGCCACTTACTTTCTGCCAATTAATGCGCAACAGAGACACTGCAGTCAGGGTTGCGTCTCAATGGGCAATTTTAATGCGAATAAATCTAGTTTTTATATATATATATATATATATATGTATGTTTTTGTTGTTTTTTTTACAAGTATTCCAATATTAAACCACAGTCATTTAAATGATTTTACAAAACAATCAGGCTTCATCAGTCCTTAAACATTTGGTAACATTCGTTCGTTATAAATCCTTCAACAAAGCTATGGGTGATATCTGTGGTCACAGGTCCATGGTATGGATCAGTCCAACCTGTAACTTATATCACGAAATAATAACAGCTTATAATGATATTATTAAGTGGGTTGGTTCATTTATTTTTATCTATTGTTTGGCACAAGGTACCACTGGAATCACTTAACTAATAACTCAAGGGTTTGCATTTTAAACTTTACTTATGTGGAACCTGAAACTTTTTTATTTTTATTGGGAGCCTCAAAGTTTAGTCTTTCTGTTTAAATTAACAGGTTGCATGTAATATAATAATTTAAATCAAAATATTACAAATATTTACTTGTCCTTATTTCTGCATTGTTGTTTTCTGGTAGTTAATTTTTTGAACTGTTTGGACAAAACAAATTTTAATCAGTCAAAACAGACATTTTATTGTACTGTCTGTTTTAACGTATTATCCTCCCTCACTAGTAAGTTCGTGGGTTTTTGTTTGTTTATTTTTTTGTGTTTCTCACATTTTGAGATTTCTTTAAACTTTCCACTCATCCGAAATTGGTAACAGTGACACATCAGGGACAAAAGGTGACGCCTCGTCTTTTTAACAGGTCGCCAACTGCTCGATGCACCGCTCCGCCCACTGTCACACGCCACCGACACAAATATGCTCGAATTAACGCCGCGTCTTAGGCTTTATCTCGTCTTTCGACTTCAAATGGAAATAGTCAAAGTCCAGCTCTTAGTTATGCGGTGCCTTCTTCAACGTGAGCATGAAAACCTATAAATAGGCTGTTGTTTACCGCTGAGCTGCAGCGGACTTGGTAGAAAAACATCGACGTACTAATAAAACGTACCGCTTAGTCAGAGGGACATTAACATAACGTAACTTATGCAACGCGTGAAACGTATGTGTGTCTTACAAGCGTTGCACGGCCAAATATATGAAGGTTTCGCTGTCTTGTACATGTATAGTTTTTTAAAAGTTGCAATACGTCTACTCACCAGCTCGCGCTCGCGGCACACTTTTCCCCAAGTGATCCGAGGTCGAAACCCGATAACTTGTTGTGTAACTACAGGTGCCGCGAGCAGCCAAACTCTTACTTCGCGAACCCATCATAACAAATGTACGTGAATGTGGAAGACAAGTGTTTTATTGTGGGTTTTTTTTCTGTCTTGTAGGATTATAATAAAAACACAAACTTATTAATGTTAAATACAGATCTACACACTTTGGGCCATTTTAATGTAATGTATAATGTTGAATTATGCCTGATGTGGTGTGTTCATTTTATTTCATTTTACTATACACTGCTGTGTAGCCTTTTACTTTGTTAAAAATGGCTGCATGCTATTACAATTTAAAAACAGGAATAATAAAGCAAAACGTTTTACTCGTTGCTAAACTGTGCTAAATCGACATGCGGGACCACCAACAAAGTTGTTGGCAGCTGTATCACACTGGCTCCACATCGTATCTCCACAGCTTGTATCATAAAAAACTATTTCTAAGCCCTTTATTTGTACAATATGTTACAGTTAAATGTGAGGTGCATTGTAATAAGACTGGACAATACACAAGTTTAATTTCTTATCTTAATAATGAGCCTATCAAATAGCTTAGCTGCAAAACAACTGAAGCATCGGCCACATCCTCATCGTTCATATTTTTTCTTTTTTGAGCCGATAAAAACAGGAGATAACACTGTGCTCCTCACAGGAATGAAGCCAGCTTTCAGTGCTTCATTATCATTGTCCCATCTTTAATTTTAAAACAAGAAAGAACTGTGGCTATGTTCATTCAGTAGAGATTTATGATGATAGGGAGCCAGAGAAAGTCTAACAATTTTTTATGTCTCTTATTTAGGAGTGTACATTATCAGGAATTTTGTGTGGAAGGTGCTGACAGGCCATGAAGTAGCTCCATCTGTTTCCTTTTGTCTTTTGCACGGTTGATTGTCATCTTGAATAAGCGACAGTACAGCTCCATCGCAGCTGGAGTGTCATCGTTCCCAGGCACAGGGTACGTCACAAGGCTGGGGTTGCAGTTTGAGTCCACCACCCCCACTGTAGGAATGTTCATCTTGGCTGCATCTCTGATTCCCACGTGCTGTTGAAACACATTGTTTAGAGTGGACAGGAAGATGATGAGGTCCGGTAAGCGGACTCCTGCACTATACTGGACGGGGGCATTGGTAAGAAGGCCACCCTGCCAGTACCGTGTATGGGCATACTCCCCACAGTCCTTAGCTGTGCACTCCACCAGGTGGTTGTATTGACGCCGGCGGCTAACAAACAGTATGATGCCACCACGGTAGGCTACATGGGCAGTGAAATTCAGGGCCTGCTGAAGGTGTTCCATGGTCTGGTCAAGATCAATTATATCCTGGTCCAAACGGCAGCCATAGAGGTAAGGCTCCATTAGCCTAAAATGAGAGTAAACATTTAAAATGGTATCAGGTAGTTATAAATGGCTTGTTGGCTACTTAATATTCTGCTCATTTAGAGTACTACAGTGTGCATATAGGTTGTCATTTTTTAAAATTGCAAATAGATTGACACTGATAATTATTGGGGAAGCTGTAACTCTGTTGGTAAGGCAGTTGTCCACAAATCACAGGGTCAGTGTTTCGACTCGCAGTCCCTCCGGCTACATGTCTGTGTCCTTGATGGGCCACTGCCATCGGTGTTTGTGTGTGTGAGAATGAGAAGCAACATTGTAAAGCAAATTTAGCTACATGTGCAGAACATTTAATTAACTAACTGATAATACATTATATTACAATTTCTGTCTTTTCTCATTGTAATTTAAATATAATCGGAATTTTACATATTGGTTAGACAAAACCAAATATTTTACCATTTTCAACCTTTTAAGAAACAACGCGAAAATTCATACCAACCTGTGTCTGCAACCTTTTTTATGACCAAGATGAACTCTTGCGTCGAACAAGTCCTTTAACGAGAAGAGCTCAGACACAAGGAAATAATCCGGCTTCTCAAGTGGCTTGCTTAGTATTTTTTCTGTAGAGAAAGAAATCATATTCCAGAAAGTCTGTATAAAAACGTTTCATTTGTGACTAACGACATAATACAAACACCAGTAATACAATGTTAGCTCACCTGCAACATCATCGATCTCGGGTTGGGGGGATTTGACGGACGCTGCAGTCGCATACTGTTGTCCCCCACAGGAGTATCCAAGTGTAACAGCCCGTGAGTGTCTTAATCCCAGAAGTCCTAAACAGCAGAGACACATTTCGGTTAAAACACTACACAGTGAATTACAGCAAGCGACAACGTTATGGGTAGCTAGCGATGTCCAGCTAGCTACAAAGCTGCGTTGCTAATTCGGTTAGCATTACACTTATGAAACATAACTGTGCAATACGGGAGGGTACAATTTTAGGACATACACTAAACATAATCTGTCACTACAGTTACACTTTTACAAAATTTTGAATACTTATGTGCACATGCCTCTCGTCAGCGCCCTGGCCGCCATGTCTGCTTAGATACGAAAGGTCAGTAAACTGCGGCTGCGCGTTGGTTGTTCTTCTTCTGGTACAGATATACATGCAGCCAAAGCGTTATTCTGCCCTCCACTGGTCATCTGCTAAATTTAACACAATTCTAGTGGTGAGAAGAAAGTTTACAAGCGCTTTTTGAATTCCAGTCCTGACCTTTGAGATTCTGTGTCTGCCCCTTTGTCCATAATTTGGTTGAGTTCATGACCATGATTATATCATAAGTTAAAATGCTTATTCTTTAAACGTCTGCCTCTTCGTTTTACGTGCTGCACATGCTTCCTTAATTATTAATAATATTATGTTTTATTTTGGGGTTTTTTTGTCCTTTCGGTTTATCCCGTGAGTTCAGGGTCGCCACAGTGGTTCATTGTCTGCATGTTGATTTGGCACAGTTTTTACGCCGGATGCCCTTCCTAACGCAACCCTCCCCAATTTCTACCGGGCTTGGACTGGCACTGCACAGCTGGGGAGGGAAATGGGCTGTTAGGGGTTCAGTGTCTTGCCCAGGGACACTAAATCTGTAACATGCCATAATCCTGCCATTTAAGAGTTGGTGTCATTTAGGTAATTTATTTTATTTATTATAGTAATTTTGTTCAAATATGTATACACACACACATTTTTTATATATATATATATATATATATATATATATATATATATATATATATATATAACATTTTTGGCCCAAATGTCTAACAGGAAAAAGGGGCCGGGCTGTTCTGTAGAAGAATTAGACCCTCCTGATGGTGGTGCTACAGGAGAAGAAGCACACTGCCCAGCTGCTAGGGTTCTGTGAAGACTTGTACTGTATTTAACAGAGCATGTGAGTTACAGTTCCCAGAAGCCTTGAGCTCGAGGCTGAAATACTGACTCGGATCAGCCTGACCCTGTGGAGGAAGTCTTCCATAGGAAATGTCCATCCTGGTATTGATCTGACATGGATAGTTTTCAAACCAAGTTGAACACGTAGTTTTTTACCTTTAAATAGATGAGTTGTTTTTAAATATCTAATCCCTTACATATTGTGTTAACCTAAACTGAGTGGGTGATATCAATGAAAAAAACTTGCTGTTTGTTTTTATGGTCTGCAGAACCACTTCCAGGTCAGTTAGTGTTGTTTAATTTTTTTTTTGGGAGGGGGGGGGGGATCAGGATGATTGAATACAGTTATGTTGCCTATTTTTAAAATAAAAGGGGGGGGGGGGGGTCACATAGGGGTTTTGTTTACCAGTGGATGCTCACAATAGGGTAAACCCTATCATCAGTCACTTGGAGAAAATCCTTTTCGCTAAAACAATTCAATGTCTTTGTGTTTTGTGTTCAGCTTGGCAGACAGAGAGGAGAGCAGAAAGTCAAACTGGCCAAGTCATGGTTCAGAGAGGAAGGAAGAGTCCATTTGACACAGATAACCTGAAACACCTGCTGCAAAGTAATTCCAAAAGAGCATGTTCAAAATATGCGATTCCATTTCGCCTGCTCCATGCAGGAGTGGGTTGTGTTGCTGTTGCTGCCAAATAAGTGTCTGAGGAGTGATGATGATGTGTTGCACTTGAGCTTTTGTTCCAGTTACACATGTGACAATATGACAAAGGCAAAGCTTGTCCTCCAAGTGGTTTCCTGTGGCACCCTGCAGAAAGCCAAATGTTCCCAAGCACAATAGGAACACAGATATCCGAGCATGCAACAGGACAATACAGAGCAACAAACCTGAGGTCTACTTTGAGACACACACACCCACACTCACACACACACGCACACAGCAGGAGAAAATACATTTCTGCAGTACAATGCTTGCCGTCATCCAACAAACATGCTCTGAGCTGTCCCTATTGTGTCAGGAGCCCCTGTAGTCCAGTCTGTAAACATCCCCTCTATGCCCCATCATGACTATATTCAGACTGTGAGCAGGAAGTGATTTCATATCTAACATCCGCCTCTCTCAGGTGGTGAACGCTCCCTCCAACCAACCTCCCAGACCAAGGGAGAAGGTTTCTTGAGAGAGGTCGGCAGAGCCCAGTATAACCTGAAAACGTGTAGCCTGACACAATAATGAGTGACAGCATTTGTTTTCATTTCTATTGTGTAGTTTTCCACTTTTACTTCAGCTTAAATATAGCTTCATCCAGCTACAGTTTACTAGTTAAAGCTAATATATGCACTATATACATTTTAAAAAAGATTTGAAAGTTTTGTGCTTCTCAACTGATTACAATCGAAAATATGAGCTTTGTTTATTACAAGCATTACTGGTTACAAAAAAAAAATAGTAATTGGGATAATAATAGTCATATAAATATAGTAATAAGAAAGTTACCAAGAATTTCGGTTTGAAATTTAGTGGCAGGAAATTAGCTTTTACAGACATTTGCATTATTAACACTTATGTTATTACTAACGTTAAAGTTAAAAGTCAAAGTAGCCATTATTCAATCTACGTAAGTAAAGTAGAGATACATGAAAAATGTTCTTAAGTACAGTAACTGTTATTGTGGTTGTATGACATTAAATCAGAAGGTAATTAAAGTATGTAAAATAAGGCGGCAATTAGCCCAAAGTAATTTTTTTCGATGATTTCTGTTAGACTTAACTAATTTCATTTATTGTTAACTCAGTTAACTGATACTCTAGAAAACTTCACTCACTTTAAAAACTAACCTATGAGATCCACTGTGGACCTCAGGCTGGCAAGCACATTCAAATTCACTGATTTACATGTAACTGGAGTATGAATTGCCTACGAGCGAGGAACCAGCATGTAGCCAAAGATGCTGAGAAAACGGATCAGCGAGTTTGCCATACAGTCATTACACATTGTGAGAGAGCTATAAATTTGAAGTTATAAATACATGACACACACACACACAACCATAATCCATGTATGGTAATGATAAAGAAAAAGTAGCAGAGAGTAATAAGTAGTAAGATGTTAAAGAGATAAATGAACTTAAGGGGCATTAAAGTTCAGTATAACTTTAATTATATTTTTAAAAATATAAACACCCACTGTATATTAAAATTAATTTTGGATATGATGTTGCTTGTGGTGGCAAGTTTCTCAGTTTCCCTGGTTTTACATGAATACACAGAAAAACACGGTTAATTGGTTTTATGGTTAAAACATAAAAATAATGTATTTGGTTTATTTAAATGACATTAATCTGCAAGGAGCCAACTTCACAAACCAAACAAAGGCTGCTGAGTGGTTCAAGGTGACAGCTGAGACAAAATAACTGCTGGTCAAGAGGGGAAACAGGGAAAGGACAAGAACAGATAAACACACCTTTGGTGACCTTAAAGGTAAGTGGGCCGTTCAGTCTTGTTGTCTTGGGTGAGTGCATGTGAGCGAGAGCACTTCTGGACTAAAAGCTAAATAAACACGCACTGAATTGGGGTCAGGGATTCCTCCAACAGGTGTCTTGACGTAACCTGAGTTGAAAACTGATTCTCCTGTCAAAAGTTTGCCCCCAAAATGAAAGCAGCGCAAATTACAATCAATTCAAAGCAGTCAATATGAGATTATACTGTTTGTAGAAATGTGACCATGCACGACTCAGCTATAACTGATCTATGAGCATTAGTGGAAGCAATGAGCTATTAGGCTGCCATCTGTGAACCCCTGCTGTGAGAGGGGCTTGGGAACAACCTGCCACAGACAGGGGAGTGGAGGATGAAATGAGGAAACCCCAAATAAATGCACGGAGGGGGACACAGCAGGTGATGGTGAGAAACAAACAAACGCATGGCTAGTTTTACCCCCACCTGGCTCCATCGATTCTTCTTATCCGGCCGCTGAAAGTCCAACAGAGTCCTGCTGCTTGGTAAAAAGCCAGAGGTGACCAAAACAGAGCCAAAAGGAAGTGTCAGGAAAATTAACTCCAAATGAATCTTCATCTTCAGCATCTTCATAACATAATTACCCGGACCCTGTAATGGCTTCACTAATGGTTCAGGGATCACGTAATGATTTATAGATCAAGTATAAGTTATTTACAAGAACCTTTGTGTGGCCAGCTTGTCCTCCTTTGTGCTTGTCTTTGAATCACTTAAATTATAAATGATTATTAGAGTATATTATTTAACAATTATCATTTAAATTATAATTAGTTTCTCTAGTGAAGCGTTTGACCTCTAATCCTCTTTAAAAAGTGGACTGCAAGATGGCTGGATATTTATAAAGTGGGTTTGAGAAGGTGATGACCTGTGTGCAGCACAAAATACAACAGATATGACCTAATTTTGATAATGGTATAAATTCCCATTCTGTCGGCATTAAGACTATTTTGCCGTTTAAATTAAACGGATTTGCAATAGCATAGCTGAGTTTCATTAAGAACAAATGCAGTTACAAATGTTCATGATTAAGTCACGAGAAGTAACTATGAGTTAGAATTGTTAGTGAGGCATTCGTAAAAAGAAGGTGGGTTTACTGATTTCCAGTGAGACATTAGCAAAGCCACATTGTAAATGTTGTACAATCCACCTGCAGTTTTGAATTTCTATGCGCTGTTTTTAAAAATGACATAAAATAATTCAACTCAACTTTACTTATAAAGTGCCAATTCACAACACGATTTCCATGTTTAGATAATGAAATACAGCATGTAAACCTGTTTTTAAAAAACTTGTCAGAAAGCTGTACACACATTTATTTTCCCTTTCATCAATCGGTGATAATCAATTTACATTCCTTACTTTGAGGTTGGCAAAAATTAAATGCTGCATTACATCAAGAACTAAAAACAGGGAGGCTTTTTATGTCGTCCGCTGAGTTGGAGGAACTGTCCGAAGAGATAAGGAGTCTCAGCACACACACACACACACACACACACACACAGTGCATCACACTCCCACTAAAGGCAGAGATGTGACAATGAGGGATTTAGTAGACAGTACCAATGGCTCAACTGTGAGATAAGAGTTAATTGCTTTAAGTTTCTTGATGAAGAGCCAGGGGTCGATGAAGTCATCTGCAACCTTTATACCTCACAACTCCGGGGATAGTTTTAATTTTTTTACATCTCCCTCCTTTGCTCTTTCACCCCACCTTTGCCTGTGCGTACACACACGCGCACACACACACACACAAGGAAAGATAAACGCTGTTACAGAACGAAGGAGTCACAAACACAAGAGTGCTGATTGAACTGCGAAAGTAACTCGGTGCAGACGGCCGATGGGCCGAGACACTGATAAGAACTGCCGGCGAGGCCTGTGATCAATGGTCAGACACCATCTGTATGTGTCTGGGGGTTTGTGCTCCTGTTTAAACTCACCTCCCGCCTCAGTGCCAGGAATAACTGTTACCCACACTGTGTCCACAGGAATACAGACAAAATTAAAAATTCTGTGTCGAAACTTTGGCTTCACACTGTCTTTTTTAACGCTTGATTGCACTTGACTGGATCTGAATCTGAATTGGTTAAAAACAACTATTTCACATCTTCACCTTACTGTTGTTATTTATAGAAAATTGAAATGGCAGATTTGTTTTAATGGGGCCAGAATTATGCGAAAATCTGGCTGTATTTGGTGCATACGACACTTTCAAATTAATGACTTGAAGCATAAGACAGAATCACACTTTCCAACAACATCTGGATTTCTACCCGTCCCCTGCCATTCTCCATGCAGCCACCAGATGCTCATGGGCTTTCCCTTTCTTCCCAGGACCCTGAACCTCCTGGCCCATGTCTCACACGCTCACTCTTACCACTTTCTTTGTTAATTGTATTTTGCTGCCATCATCTCTTGTTCTATTAAAGTTCCTTCCCTTGCCTGCCAGCCTGTGCATCTGCATTTGCACCCTTGCCAGCCTATGCTCCAAACTCAGCATGTACCTCAGGTCCACCATCCACCACAAACTATTATTCTATTAAAAGGTTGTCACACACCTGCTGAATCATAATACTTATTTGATGTAGATAATAAGGGCAACAGTAACAGATTTTTATGCTTTTGTGTGAACAGTGTATGGTTTGGATCAATGGAAACAGACTTAAATGACAGCTGAGCAGCAGATCTTGCTCGTGGGCCCCTTTGTACACAGTAGCCTCTGGTGGCCCCTTTTAATGTGAATGCAGGTTCATTTTTCAACCTGATAAATCCCTGTGCACAGACTGACAGGCTCTCTGGAAAGACGGATGGGCCTGCGGAGACTTGTTAAAAGGGGGATTCTTGCCGCACTCTTTTGGCCAAGAGGAGGAGGAGGGAGCCGCTCTGGGGTCATCATCCCCCCACATTAATGACCTTTAACCTTAACCAGTGGTCACAAAGCACAACATGCATTCATATAGTTTCTGAGGGGAAAACCAAAACTCATTTTACTGTGAAATCATGTGCAAACCTGATTAAACCAATGGGGTTTTTCCTGAAAGAGATGTCAGCACTTCATTACTTTTTTGGTTTGGTTTTTTTTTTTTATGTGTATACATGACCCGCTGCAAAATGTTTTACATGGTGGCAATAACAGACATGCAACAGGATGATTAAGAGGTGGAAGGACAGAAACGTGAATATCTGCCTCCGTGGAGCAGGAAACCGAGCCATCAGGCTTGTTCGGTGCCCTGGAGTGCAACTCAATCCAGGCACAGCGTGTTCGAGAAGAACCAAAATGTATTTTTCTTAAGTTTCTTTCAAAAATAAACTATAGCAGCAAGGTTGACCACCATGTCCATGTACCTCCTGCTGTAGTTGACCTATCATCTCTTGTTGGCCCGCTATGAGGCCTTTGGGTTGCATTCTACATTCACATTCCTATGAGCAAACGTTTCCCCCCCTGCAGAAATCACAACATAAACTATCTGTGGTTAGTAGAACAGCTAGGAAGCCATACTCTTTGTCTATCTGCTCCTGTACACCATAGATTTCTACTTCCATTAGTGCTCGACACGATGGTCTTGTGTGGCTTTTATCCCCTTCTCAATCCGCCCTTCCCTCCTGTTCATCTCCTCGTCTGCAAGCCTGTGTTGTTACTCACATATTATTGTACTGTTAACGCAGGGAAGCACCCGTTGACCGGAAGATCTGCTTCTGGAGATTGAGCTAGTAACTAAATGATGCTTCCTGTCTCCCACCCTTCATTCCCCTTCTAATGTTGCCTATACAGAACCATTACATCAACGTTAAAAGCCACTTGATAAATGCTAAATGATTCCTACCCATTTGAACGCCGGACTAGAGCTGAAAACAACCACATCATTCATAAAGAGAAATATATTATATAGCCAGGGTTTGCATATTTTACTAAAAAACTTTGGGTGCATGATAAACATTTGTCACATTCAAAGGAATTGTGACAAAGCAAACAGTTGACAGGAAAATCCAGCCCTTCAGGTGCACAACAAATATTAGAAACCTCCCTTTTTAGCTTACTGCCATTAACCACAACCAACAGCAGAATGCTATTAGAATCAGAGGTCGCAGGTCACAGCAGGTTTGCATTAAATCAAGCTCAAAATACACCTTGACATATGTTACAGATGTATCCTCCACTTCTCACCACTAATACATCTACATTTACGTCAAAGGGATTGAGGAGGCATTTATGTTTGGGTCAAACGGGCCAGATAATCGGCAGCAGGCAGGTTTAGCCCGAAAGAACGAGTGAAGGCTAAGACAATGAGGATCAAAGAAGTGAAAGAATTGGAAGATGTTGCCTTGCTTGAAGTTAAATGGCGGTACGGTTAAGTGAACTGACTGAACTGATAAAAGGGCAGGAGCGGCAAACCTGCTGGTTTTTCTTAGCGCTCCTCTGGGAGGGGCCGAGCGGGAGGCTCGGGTGAGCAAGTCTGCAGGACTGAGATAAATTCAGAGGGGAGCTGATGGGAAGTGCTCTCACATCACTTCCTCTCTTTGTTTTAGACGCTATTTTCAAGGCTTGGAATGTAGTTCCTGTCAAGAGGTGAAGGAATTCAAAACAACTTCATTAACCTCTGTGTAGTGGACCACTGAGGTGGGGACGGACTGTGAATGAATGAGTCTGAGGAGACGTTCGAATCGAGAATGCATGTGCTTTTACTGTATCTGTTGCAATTATGTTTTTCTGTGGAAAGTATGACAATTACATGCAATGGTTTTCTCCACACTCTGTGTGTGTTGTGTGTGTGTGTCTGTGTGTGCGTCCCATGGTCTGTGGGAGAATGAGAAAACAGCAGCACCACACCCTCTTCACATCCTGCGACAGGCTTGTCCTTGAGTGTGTCATGAGCCGTGTCCATACCAAAGCCCTGCAGTCCCAGCACACTGACCCAGAAGAAGTAATAATTGTGTTTGTGTATTTGTAACAGTACTTTGTAACAGTTTTGCATAGCTCTGTAAAGTGCAGTAAACTACTCTGGGTTCATGTTTGTCACCTTGTTTTACCATCAAACTGAACCTCATTTGGCTCCAAGAAAATTGCACAGCTGCAGACACCTAGCATTTCTATTGTGTTGGACTGGTGGAGACAGGATGAAAGTCATGCTGTGTTCACCATCAGTCTCACTATAACTTTATTAAAAGGTGGAGATAGCTCTTGCTCATCAGTAGTCAACGGGTCATAGTTTATATTTTCGTGCTCTGTCATTAAAATGAGGGAAAAGATCATGGGTTCTGCTTTTTAGCATTTCCACTCTTTACAAGTGAACTAGTATCTGTTGCTTCTTGTGTGTTGGCACATTTCTAGAAACGTGGAACAAACTGTCAGCTTGGATTTGCCTCGACTTCTTCTCACAACCACAGTGAATAATCACATTGATACGGAATGGATGTCAAGGACAGGGGAGCTTTGGCTCTCATGTAAAACGGGAGACAGACAGGAGATCAAATAGCTGTAACGTGGAGAGTGGTGCAGGGTTCCTCGGGTTCAACTGTGGTTTGACATAAATCTCCTTCAGACTTTCTGTCGGATTTACCAAAACTGCTTCTTGGCCATCTGTGCTCAGTTAGTGAGCTAGATACCTTTTTAATGAACCCATCATTAAAGGCTTTGGGAGAAAGTAACAGCAGTGGGCTGAGATTTACTCACGGCTCCCCCGAATACGACAATTCAAATAGTACTGTAATTCATTGTGGAGCTGCATAGCAAGACAACCCTCTCCACGCAAGTTGTGATAATCAGTGCTCAAGCAACAAAATTAAAAATCGATATGCCCTGACAGAAAGAGCAGGGTGGGGTCTTATATACACACAGAGCTCGATTCTCATAAACCTCTCATCAGCACAAGGAGTCATGCTGATCCATCTTTGACGGCACTTTCAAATTGCCCCCAATTTCAAGTCCTATTAAATGTTCTCTCATTTTTTCGCTCACTGTGGGAACACCTAAGAAGAAACGGAGTAAGATCTGCTGTCTGGTACTGGGCAAATAGCAACAGGACTCAGCGAGAATATCCTTTCATTCCCCCCAAAACTAAAAAATACATTTAAATGCAATCATGTTTATAGAGACACAGATGCAGGAATACCGTGAGACAAGAGTTCACAGAAACAAAGGAACTTAGAAGTTTGTAATCCTATGACCATTTTGAAAATATTTATTCTATAGCTATAACAAAAAGGTTTGTCTTGTAAACCACATTTTTTAAATTACTAACACGATGAAGCAACACATGGAATTTGGCTGTGATGCCGTGACGCAATATCTGTGATGCCATACCGAGTCCACCCCGCGAAACACACACACACACACACAAATGCACGCACACAATGGCTACAAACAACACAGCATCTTCAGTGGTCAGTGTGTGTGTCTTTGTAGGCGTTTTGTTTGTCTTTGTGGTCATTTTTAATGTCTTCTCAGTTATTCTGCATTTCTTTGTGATCCTTTGGTCTTTTTGAAGTTGTTTAGTGTGACGTTGTGGTTCACTCTCACCGCTCTTGCCAGGATTATAATTTTCAGTGCAGGCAGCTGCTTTCGAAAATGCTCGAAAAACCCACTGCACACTTCTCAACGCAATGGGGATGGAGCCCTAATTCATGCTTACAAAAGAAAACAAGTCTAAAATAAGTCAGTAAGTGCTTGCATACTGTGAAGAAGCAGTTGTATTGGGTGGTCTTGACCTTAATGGACCAATACTGTCTCTGAGGACTCTTGTAAGACAGATGGCGGCCCGTCTGAGCAGAAACTCCACCCTGATGCCACTCACTCCCCTCTGTTTTTGTATCCCTCCATTCAGCACTGTGGACTTCATGTATGTTGCTGTCAACAGAGCTTCTCCAGACTGGCAATCTCTAAAACTGGAGGGATGTTTGGAGGGATTAGGAATGGGCAGATGAAGTAACGATGAACACATCTTTAGAAAAGTCATGTAGGCATCTGAGCTGAGACGCGTAAGCTCATCATAATCCCTTTTTGTTGTTGTTTTTTTTTTTTTTTTTTACCTTCGTCTATTGCAAGAAAAGAGCAGACGAAAACTGGAGAGACTTGATACCATCGGAATAGGATAAGACCAGTGCTCGAAATGGGCTGCTATTCACCAGTAGGGCTAGAAGTAGTGCTAAGATCTGCATTCACTGTGCAGAAATGCAACATTAAAAAACGAAGTTAAACAAAATTATAATGCGCGCAGATGGCGCACTGGCACTAGGGATAAACCGTGTGGACACAAACGTTTGGGTTCTGTCATGGATGTATCATGAGGGCTGGATACCGGAAATATGGCGCCTGGTCATCTGAGAATTGCTTGTCTTGAGCATGAGCCAAAAAAAGGTCTTCTGGGTTTATTTCCACATTGTGTAATTAGCCTTTCCACACCAGCCTCAGTCTACACACTTTTATGCCGTCGCAAACACAAATGTTGCTTTCCTGGGCTGTGGGAAGGTTTACGATATGAAACCTTCTATGGATTCAAAAAAAATCTTTCGGCTTGTCCCTGAAGGGGTCACCACAGCGGAGCGTGTTCTGAGTTTTTACACCGCATGCCCTTCCTTGCCCCAACCCACCCACTTTATCTGGGCTCAGGACTGGCACCAAGGTGGCCCTTGGTAGCTGGGCGGGGCCACACCTGGGGTAGGATTCAAGCCCACAGCCTTCTGCATCCCAACCCATGGATTGAAAATTCATAATAGGAAATCAGTAAAAACTGATTTCAAGTGTTCTGGGAACAGTTTTACAGATGTACGTTTTGTCAGTATAGAGAAAATACTGGGGTTTTTTTGTTGCAGTACCACAAGTGGCCACACATGGAAACCCATCGGGAGTCAGACCCCGGCCTTCAGACTAAAGAAGTGAGGAGCTGATGGCAGACACAGTAGAAGATACATAGAAAGTGTGAACTGGGCCTCAGTCAATGCCCTGACTTTCTCCCTTTCAAATAGAAGCTTGCAGAAATCTTGAGCACAGCTCTTTTATATTAAACATATTGGATTAGATGTGTTATTATGCATAAAATGTACACACTTCATGTCTTTGAAACTAGTTTTTAAATAAATACAATTCTCGTGCCAGCGTCACTTCCCTATTTAGTCTATTTCTGCACCATTTGGACAGTAATCTACAGGGTGAACCCACAAATACGCCTCATGGAAACCCACAAAGAGGAGAATGCCTGAAAACTGCTACTGAGAAGTCGTCATAAAAGTTGGCAACAATGTGGTGATTTTTACAGCCAAGACATATTATATTTCTCCTTATGTGCTGCTCCGATGTGTAACACCTCAGAGCGAAGGAAATAAATATCCGTGGGGCTACATAACATTCAATCATAGCGGAACAGACGAGAGAAAATGTTTCAACATTTAACACTGCTTCAAAAGTCCACACTGGACCACAGGCGACTCGACACTTGTTCAGAGCGTCAGACTCAGGGCACTAGATTTTGATTAGTATGGTTATTAAGCCAAACAGATTCACATGTGGTTCAGAGATGCAGAGTTTGATAGAATGTGTTTAAACTTTCTAATCTCGCCACACTATTAATGACAGACTGACAAGGAAAACTAGCAGAGAGGCAATTAAAAGGGAGATTACAACACATACCTGCAACCTAAATGTGCACATAGGGCTACATTAGTTAGGGATGTTTTTGGGGTTTGGTTAAGTCTAAGAATTCCACAGCACCGGTTTTGAATTATGTGTTTTGAAACTACGTCTGGCTGTGGATGTTAGTGCACAGGAAGTAGTGGGACCACCAGCAAACAGTGTTTTCATTTCCAGCGGGGCTTAGGGTGAGCGAACGCCTCGGCTTTGTCTAAATGCTGAAAGTGATGAGGGGAGTGATAGTATGGTGGCAGGCCTTGGACAGCAGGATGTCCTGTTTGACTGCTCAGCATGGAAATCCTACCCAGCAGCAGAGACACATGCAGCAGTCTCGCTCCCGGGGTCACTTGTGAATCAGCGAAGTCGATAAAATCTGACAAAATGGCTGTTTGCTATATCAACAATTATGTGACAAGATCTAACACATGACAGTTGAAGTTAAAATGTAGGAAATATAGGAATGTTGCAGCACAACTGCAGTGACTCTGCATATCTTCACATCCATCTCTGCCTACGCTACAGATAAAGACCAAATGAAATCACACAACATTGAGTCTGGCTCCACTTCTCTAGACAGCAATGCACGTTATACCCACATGAAAGTATCCGCTCTCTAAAAGCTGGAGTTATGTAAAACATTGTTCCTTCTGTTGACTTTTATTCCTCCATTAGTGGGGATGACTAAAACGTGAGTGACTCATACTACACAGCAGGCTGGAGAATTCGCCTGTATTAATGCCACAGCTGCCGCGCATATTGATTTCACCTTTCAAAACTAGATCAAACCGTTTTCTATATTGTGTGAACAGCATACAAGCTCTGAGCCCCTGGGCGGGCATTTTCCCACGTCAGCGGTTGAGTCACATCTTAAAGCCGCCATTGCTGGGAGACATCGTCAATGTCCTTTTCCTTTTTTTGGACAAGCTCACAGGAAGTTAGCCGTGTAAATGTTAAAACAACAATAACAATTTGCCAACTGAGTGCTACAGCAAATAAATGGGGAAAAAAAGGCTTTAAAATTAAGGCATATTTATATTGTGAAGCCCTGAATATTTTTTTGCAGTCACAGTATGTCAGTGCACACAGAGAATCGTTATGCACCGTTACACAAACAACATACTAACAGACTAAACCCGGCAGCAAAAATCAAACATGCAGACAAAAACAATACAAAAACATGGACGCTTGTCATCCAATATATTTTTATCCAATCAGTATGTCTTCTACCTTGTCCCCTCACTTTTCTGGAAGCGACCCTAATGTTTTCTCAACCACTGCAGAAACCTTTAGTGTTTGTAGGGTGCAGACCCAACTCCCGTTCTTATCATACAGATGCATCCCCTGCACACAAAGCTACTCCATGACTGACTTAAAATCAACATTGTTTGTTAAATTGTACTCTATGAACTTACTGATTTCTACTTTTTTAAGTGTTATTGTTGGGCACAGCTGCCCTCCTATTCATGCCCCATCCAGGGTCACTGCTACTGCCCTTTAGCAAAATCTGTCAGGCCCTCTTTGACGCAGATCCGTTTCCTGTCAAAGTGAGATTTTTATTGTTTCAAGGGAGCAGGCTCCACAATCGCACTCCCTCAGCCTTTTCCTGTTTCCTCTGAAAGAGGAAGTGCTGCTACACTTCGTTTTTTTTTTTTCCCCCTTCCCGCGTCTTCTCTGGGACAAATCTGGAACACTGACTGCAAAACGCTCCTTGTGTGGGCCAAGTTTTGATTTCAAAGAATGAAAATAGTTTCTTAAAAAGAGATACCCTCCCACTTTGGTCTCTCCTACTCAAGCTTACACACAAACACATTGGCAAACAAGCGCAGATTGATTTTGAATCCTATATTCTAATACTTCCCCCTCTGAACGATCAGCCTTGAAGGTGTGTGTTGGTGTGTGCTCACCTGCGACCTCAAAGTGAAGTGTTCCCATGGTGCCTCAGCACGTAGGTTCTTTGTTATCACAAAAAAATACTTTTGTATGCAGGGAGGGTCAGATCATAGATTTGAGCAGCAACGAACACTTAAAAACAGAACAAATGCAGTAATGAAGACAAACGTAAGCTTGAAAGTATTAAATATATTAAATTCATTAACAACTTTCCAATGCTTGTTTGCATGCAAGTCTGGGAGTTTGTGGTCACACTGCACATATTTGGAATGACGGATGAGTCCTAGCTCTCAGACTAATCTAAGTCAAGCTCAACATCAAGGCAGGAGGAGCAAAGCTTTCTGTCTTTTGCACATGATGACGGAGACGGATACTGGAAGCTTTTTAGGCTCAAGTTAGTCACACACCACATCTGAACCCAGATGGCATGACCCGATCCAGACTAACCCCAGAACTCTTACAAGACTGGGCACATTGGATCGCCTGACTGTTTCTTTTACTACTGAATCACCTAAACGTTCCCATTCTGCATAGTAGTCACTGGGGGCCAAGGAATGTCAGCGAGGGAAATAACTTTCTATTTGTTGCGCGTTGTTCACTTATAACCTTGGAAACAGCACTTGTGAAAACAGTGTCACTACAAGGTTCATTTAGCAGCTGTCATCCAGCTCCAGAAACACTACTAAATGGACCTCACTGTAAAACTATGCTCTCACACTTAAAATTGAATAATTAAAAACAAAATGTATAACTGCCAAAAACTACATTAGCATGCTTTGGGAGAGTTCTTTTAGGAAACAGATAAAATCACAAGCTAAGACTTTTACAAGTCACTGCGTATTAGGTGAACACTTTTATGTATTTATTTTTTTAGAGTTGTGTGCCAGATTTACCAATCCTCCCCAGGATCTTCACTGAACTACAACACAAGGAGAAGGAGGAAGGGGGGGAAAGGAAACTTCTTCCTTATCATGCAACTGTTTGGCCTTAACGAGCTGCAATTTAGCAGATTGGATCTGACAGTGACCTGAACCGCTGCAAACATTGGCCTGCACGGCCTGTCATTAGCCATCAGCTAAAGCAATTCATATACCAGCCATCAGTGTTATATTAAACTAATGTTCATTAAATGCAAATAACCTTCCAGTTTGGTGATTCCTGCGTTTCCCTCTAGACTGCAAACGCAGCAGATGACCATGGGGTGAGAAGGCTCGATAAGGCCCCTCGTCGCCCCCTTCAAGATCTCTGCACCACAATGGGGAAAGAAAACGCTTCAAAAAAAAAATAAATTAAAAAAAAAAATCAGACTCGCCAAGCGGTTTGAGCAGGATGGGGGGTGTTTGTGCAGGCTACGGGTTTTATCAGCGGCAAACACTCACAGGAATTCCGGTTTGGGATTGTCCGTCCAATTCCTGCGTTCCACAGGAAGCGCAGCATAAAAAGCAAGTGAAAAACGCCCAAAGACATTTCATTTGTCGCCAGTCGCTTCGCAGGCAGCACCTCGAACTCACGGCGAGGTTTTTTTTTATAATTATTTCAATTTAGCAAACCGAGTTTTAAAAGAAAAACAGGCACCATGGAAGAGGTCTGTAAGCCTCTGGGCCGGCGGCTCGTGCCCATGGCCGCCTCCGGACGTGCGTGCGCACACGCACCTGATGTTCCCATACTGAGAGGGTGAGAGTCTGACACGTTTTTAAGCTTCGTCTTCGTCCTTTACATCTGCATGTGTGTGTGTTTGCAATTTTGTTTTACGTTTAAATTTAAATCAGCCCAGGACAGAATAAACTTTATTGATTTACTTGATTTCTTGATTCTATTTTATTGAGAGTTTAAGAAAATGGAGGAATCGTCGTTTGCAATTTGTGCTATAAAACCCAAAGAACACTGAAACGCGTTCCTTTACCTGTAAACCTGGATTTTGTTTTTTCCCCATAAATCATTGCAAAATATCATTTAATTTCGATTTTCAACATGTGTAGCTTGATAATAGTAGATAGACAGTAATAACTTCTACATGGGAATATAGTCCATGTAGTCTTGAAGACAAAAGCACAATATAAAGATGGGCTTTACATACTTACTTATTTTTTTTTCCGAGGAATTGATTTCTAATTAATATTCGCATTTACAATATGTCTAATTATTTATTTGAATTCTACTAAACCTTTATTTATTTAAGGAAAAGAGACGGTTCTCCTTCAGTTTGAATGTTGATTGAAGAATTCTTTGACGCACAGTGAAATTATTTTTGCCTGTTGATGGAGCTCATAATGCCACACTGGCCCCATTAATGCGATTACTAAAGTTTATATCCTGCGTGAGGCGCCTGAACCCTGAGTAAATTGATAACAACCTTGACTTGACTAACTCGTTGCTGCAGCCTCAGATTGTGTTCCCCCCGACCTAAACAGGAAACATGTTCGAAAGTGATATGTAAAAGTTCAGTAGCCCAAATGATCACAGCCTGTCATGAATGAAAAACTGAACCCTAAATAGGCTGCGCCGTGACGTCACACACGGGTCCCCCCGGTGCAGGCAGTCTGAGCTGCGGGACACCCAGATGCAGGAGTGGGAGGAGGTCCTACCATCACCCCCCCATGCTCTCTGACAGTCTGAGCGCCAGGACAAACCTGACTAGTAGCGGAGTTTTTATCCCTGGACTTTAGGCTCCACCAGCGGAATATACCGGGACTATCTTTGCTCAAGCCGCGGCTGTTCCTCCACGTCTTGCAGGTTAGAGCCGTGTTTTGTGGAGTTTAACCTTAGTCAAGATTACATTTCATTGCACGGTTTGGAATTACATTTGTATCCATGCCAGCGCCCCGGAGTTTGGCTTGTGCGTCCGCGCCCAGCGCCCTTACTTGTTGTTCTGTGTAGGAAAGTGATCTGTTTCTTTATTATTGAAGTCATTCGTTGAATGTGTGTGTGTGAGTGTGAGTGTGTGTATGAGTGTGTGTGTGTGAGAGAGAGAGCATTACAGAAATGGTGTGTTGGGTGAAAGATGTCATCTGTAATCTTTAGACATGTGCAGCGCGCCCTCTCATGGCGGATGAAAGAAATTGGTCTGTTTAGGTTTGTGTCAGTAGGCCAGAAAGTGATGTCCAAATTACAGACCACACATGTCCTATGATCTCAGATGTTCCTCTGGGTTACATGCATTCTTGTATGAAATGTATATGAATCAAAATAACTTGTATATAGAAAAACAAATGGAAGATTGCTTCCATAAGTGAGTGTATGGCTAGTTTGTTGGCTTATGTAGAAATGTATGTCGTACTTTATCCACCTCAAAGGAAAATGAGTTTCTGATATTGTATTAGCCTTCCATGGCGTCATAACCTTATCCAATACATCAGAATTATTTGTAGGCACGCGGCTATACCGCAGTCAACAAATAGAAATGCTTTGCCAACAGCACTGTTCTTGTTGCCAATAAGATTATGTGGGCATCAGACAGACATGCAAGCTTGTCAACCGAGGTTCGGCAATCGCACCTGCCTGCCAGAGCTTTTCCTCAGAGTTTGCTCTGTTAAAATGTGTCTGTGGGATTCTCATCAGAGCAGATCCAAGGTGACTGAACTCTGGAACTGCTGCATCACGACCATCCTTCCTTACAACGGGGAGGCTTGGTCCTTCTTTTAATCTGTTAGACTACATGATAATTCAGTATCGCTCTCTTATGGTGTGATGGGATGAGTTAACATTTTAGTGAAAGGGAAGTTCTTTGTATGTTTGCCCCACCAGCTGCACGTAGGAGAGACTTCAGCGTTATGGCTTAAACATACAGCCGTCCACACACTATACATGTTTGTGCATTACATAGATGCTAAATTTACTTTAGCATCAAACCAATAATAAATAAAACCGATCCACTGTAATGTTCCTACCAGTTTTCAGGTGTTTGCCTAGTGCCAGTTATCTACTGTCGGAGTCCACTGCTTCTTCCTGTGGCTGAGGAACAACCATAGATTAAAAGCGTTCATGTTTATTTTTGTCCTCTCAATGGATCCAGACTGTGTTGCTCACTTTCATTCCTGGCACGTAAATGTGACAACTTTGCAGTCTCTCAGTGTGATTTTAAGGATGTCTGCCTGTATCATTTCCATGAGAAGTCCATTGTTTCTCACTCTCTTAGCTAAACTGCCCTTGTCAGCCACTAATGGGGAATGACAGAGGTTTTATAGATGGTTTGTGGTCCAAGATTTCCACCCATAGGTCATGTGCACAAATGTGTTTGAGAAGGGATGTCTGCTTCAGTCCACTCTCACAGACAACACACAGCTGACGCTGACAGTGCTGGCTACAGAGCCAGAGTCCATCCCTGCAGTGGTCCATCTCTTCAAAGGAAATGTGTTTTGACCTGTGGCTGCAGAGGAATGAGCTGTATTCCATTCATGTTTCTGTCAAAACTCTGTGGTATTCATCCCCTTGATCACCCCATTTCTTAGCTGAAGTGGGCGTGTGAAAAAAAAATGTGTGCTGAATTTTGCTTCAATTAACTTACATTTCCTTTCTTTACAGGTAGCAAGAGTTGTCCTCCTGGAGGAAAAGGCCCTAGCGTGAGGAGACGTTGAGAGAAGAGAAGAGTGTGAGAGACCGAGCAAAGGAACATGGGAAATGGGAAGACAATGTTCCAAATGCTGCTTCTTTCCTCATCTCTCTTCATCCTTCATGTGATGAGCACTCCCCAGTTCATCGCTCACCACGGGTAACAGCCCACTTAATGCTCTTCCTGTGTTTATTTATGGCCTGACTCTTCGCTTCAGCTGTCAGTAAAACTTGTTTGTTTTAGCAACTTCTTTGCAGGATTTGGCATTCCCACCCATTGTGAATGTATACAAACTGGTCAAATGACATTTAAACACTCTCTCAGAGCTCGGCCCCTGTGTCCCACACTGTTAGATGCACACAAACGTGGGAGCAGGGTCAACTTGTAATTATCAGTTGACTTGCACCGAGAACAAAATAAACTGTGGAAAAGTCAAAGATCAGCTCTCAACTGTGACACATCCAGGAGTCACGGGTCACTCAGGAGCAATTAGGCTGCACTGCAACATTTGACAGAAACATTAAGGGTCTAATCTGGAAGATTTAAGGTGCAAGCTCAGGCCTAAACTGGAAACTTACTTACAGTATGATACAGTTAAAAGGAAGTTCAGCATCTCATGCTATTTGAAGCCAAATGTCTGCAATTTGAGTCACTTTTAATGTTCAGTCTCATGTGTTCTTTCTGTAGGAGGAGGGTGTGTGGCCGAGACCTCCGTCACAGTGTTGCCATGGCTACAGAGTCCTACATCCAGCCGGTGCACAAGCCCTACATCACCATGTGTCAGGGGCATCGCATCTGCAGCACATACAAGTAAAGCACTCTCTTAGCCTACCAGCACGCAATGACACACACTGAACACACACAAGTAATAACAGCTGTTATTGGTTAAGCGCTATTTCAACTTCAAAGTCACACATTGACTGTACATGGGACGAGGACGGGGGTCATAACAGTGTCGATGAAGACATGCTGACAATGTTAATTCAATGCCCGATATGTGTAGAAATGGTACGGTTTGCAGAGGAGCCCTAAATAGATTTAGATTCTCTCCCACACACACACACAAATACGCGTTTTGCACAGAACTGGGTCATGGTGGCACATATTTGTGAGGAATCTAAATATCAACTACTTTGTCTAAGTACGGGAAATGAACTGCCTGCCCGCTGAGACCGCGGTCATGTTTATTTTGGACGGCGTTTGCCTTCATACTTATGCACCCTCGATGCCTTTCCAGCTCCGATGCTTTTCAGTCCCCCCTTAACATTCCCTCTGTTTTAATCTTCTCTTAACCCTTCCCGCACCACAAAGTCAGGTTCACTTTTGAATTTTTCTCATTCTTTGGCTCATTACAGGGGCAGGCATCAGACAAATACAGGCCTCAAATCCTTTTATATGATTATCTGATACTTTTGTTTTCAGAAAATAGATTTTTGTCCCTTTCATTTTATTGTATAATTCTGGTTCTTTTGTCATTGATTTCTCAGCCTGACAGAATATTAAAAGCACTCGACTGGCTCAACCACACACGCGCACACACACACACACACACACACACACACACACACACACACACACACACACACACACACACAGGAGTGCAATGACAGCATTATGAAAACCAACAACTCTAACTGCTGTGTTTTCTCTCCTCAGAACTGTGTACGCAGTGGCGTATCGACAGGTGAGCAAACTGGCTTCTTCCTCACATTTCTACCCAGAGTGCTGCCCGGGCTGGCGGAGATTTCACTCTTACAACTGCAATCAAGGTAACCTCATAGACGGATTGTGAGAACATGAGCACAAACAGTGAAAAAGGCCCCACTTTTTCTAAGTAGCTCCTATGCGGAGACATGTTTTGTTTTGTTTTTTTATCATATTGTAGTCTCATTTTGATGATTTTGCCCTGTAGGTACATTCAGTAATCTACTTATGGGTAACAGGGACATGTGATTGTTGTATTTACTGTGCCTGTAAGTGGAGAAGGTTGTTGAGTGTTAAAGTAATATTAAATTAATACCGCTGTCATGCCTGTGCATTAAAGATGAAGCTGCAGCCAGTCACTTAGCTTATCATAAAAGCAAGAGCAATTTGCTGATATAGCTTTTTTCAAGGCTAAAAAAGACAATGTTAAAATGTTGGTTCTCATTCATCCATTCAGACACACACTCACACAGGCAAGGTGCTCACCTGACCCACCTGACCCTGCGGCTGCCTTACCAACTGAGCTAGAGCCCCCCATCATATAATGCCTCCTGGCGTTATATGATTGGTGCTGATGTTCTCATTTAACTCTTTCAAAGAAGGCAAATTAAGTGCATCCATCAAAATGTCCAACTGCTTCTTTTAAATGTCTCTTACAGCTGTATGTGGACAAAGCTGTTTGAATGGAGGTACCTGTTTAAGACCCAACCAGTGTGCCTGTCCGCCGGGCTGGACGGGGCACCAGTGCCAAACAGGTAGACACACACAAACACACATTTACTTGCACAACCTCTCATGATTTCTGTGTGCATAGTCAAAGACAAAACTGTCTTTCTTGTCTGTTAGACGTGGATGAGTGCAGCAAGCAGCCGCCGTGTGACCATGAGTGCGTGAACACAGCAGGCAGCTACCGATGTGCGTGTAGAAACGGCTTCACGCTCACCAGAGACGGACGCTCCTGTCAAAGCCTTCCCGCTCCTTCACCTCCCCCTCCCTCTCAGACAACAATGGGTGGTCACGCTAATACGGGTAAATGAGCGACACAAATGTGTGCACGTGCATTCCCATAGCATAATTGTGTGTCTTGCAGCAGCAAGGTGTCTGGCGCACAGAAGAAAAGAACATAGCCAGCTTCGCGGTCCATTATTACTTTTGGTACGCGCTATGCCGCTCTCAACTCGTACCGTGAGTAATAATGCACTGCGACTGGTGCCAACTCCAAATGGATGTCTTGCGGTCTGGCCCCGTGAAGTCAGACTGGGACCAGTTGGACAGTGACTTGGGACAGCCAACATCTGACTCTAATAGAGCCCCTGTGATAACAACATATTTTTGTCCGGCACATTCCATCGGTTCCCTTAAAATGCTGTCTCTTACCATGGAAAAGTCCATTTTAGCTTGTGCGTGCATCCTGTTCCTTAGCAACAAAGTCCTCCAACTCCCCTCCGTGTCTATATAAATGTTAGTTGAACCCAGAATATTCCTTGTAATTCTTGTTCTGTGTCAGCATTATTGCTCCTTTGGGAATTCGAGCAACATGAAACCTTAAAGACCTTTCCCTCATTCCCCAGTCTTTCCACCTTTGGGGATTTTTGAAAGTCACCATGATGTAAATGTAAAGGGGTTATTGTTTCATGTAGTGAGAAAGAAATAAACATTTCCAATTTAATGTGAGAGTCACAAAAAGAATCTCAGAATCGGCTCCGAACTTCCTCCTATTTATTAGCATTTCTGATAGGAAGAAAGGAAGAAACTCCTCAGCTGATACCGTTCACCCCTGTGACTCTACACGATATGGATTGATGAGAGTCTTGGGAGTGTTGCTGAGTCATCAGAAAGACTGAAAAACACAGGAAGAATGAATAATTCCGAAAAAATCCAAATGTGATAGATCTTTCTACTTCAGGAAAGCGACGGAGGGTTATTTGTGTTTCACAGCTCAGCTCTCAGATGCAAAAAATGCAAAGCCAGCAGACGTAAGGCTGCGATCCATTACCCGTTCACATGCGCACGTCAGTGGGATGTTGATGGAGATCACAAACACCGGTTTAAAAAAAAAAATCTGACTCTCGCTCTAAATTGGCCAAGCTGCTGTGGAGGAGTGTTGGCCTACATTTATGTCTCTTCATCTTCCTCTTTTTTTTTTTTTTTCTTACATCCCCCTTATTCACTCTGCTCTTGGCCAACACTTTTGTGTTCTCATTCCAGCTTCACCAACCCTGTCTGCTGGGGGTCATCGCCAGCTCCCCACCCCCTTCTCCCCCATTTTCCTCCTCCCTCCTCCTTAGCCTGTTTCTCAACTCATTCTTGTCTCAGTAATGGACCCCATCTGGGAGAGATTGAGTCGTTCTCAGTCTCTGCCCAAGCACGGCCAGAGAGCAGATCTGGATTCCGCTTATTGCAGGGACATTCCCCCCCCCCCGTTGGAGGCAGGCAGAGACTTCTCCATAATCGATGCGACGGATTCATGAGTGATCATCTATTTCTGGTGACCCCTCTCTTAGCCCGGTTATGAGCTTTTTCAGACGTTCCCATATTCATAATTCTCCCCTCTGCCCTAAATTCCCCAGACTTCTCTGCAACCCTGTGGTTTTGTACATTACAGTGGCCATGAATCATTCTAGGAGAGGGATTGATGAGGGCAGGATGCTCAAAGCACTCTTCTGAGATATAAACTTAAGCTCTGGGAAGGACGGTTAAATAAAAACCTAGCCCTAACCCTTCTCGCCACCCCTCTACACTTGGTTTCCACAAATTTGAAAGCTGAACTTGCCGTACTCTGATGCATATGCCTGCATTTGTGTGGTGTCTTCAGGTGGAAGGCTCAGCCCGGTGGAGAACGTGACAGAAGAGGTACAGAGCCTGAGGGACAGAGTAGATCTCCTTGAAAAGGTAGACACGAACACATAAAAGCCACCTACTCTGATACCACCCTGCTTCACTCAGCAGGAACATGTCTGGCTCTTGTATGATGAAATGACATAAAATCCAAGTTGCTATTTATTGCCTAAACCAGACCTGCTCTTTAAATATACTATGGCTTTTATTAGATTCCTGCTTGTGGCTAGTGAAAAAAAACATAGTCAATGAAGAATAATTGTATAACTATAATCAGTTGTGTTTACGATGTAAGTAACAGTTGTTTCCTGAAGCGGTTTTTACTTTTCCCTGATTTCCCGTCCTCTTCCTCACTCATTACAGAAGTTGCAACTTGTGTTGGCCCCCTTTAGCACCCTCTTCCCTCTGTCACTGGATGAGGGCATGTCAGAGAAAACCACCTTACTGTCTCACTCCTTCCAGCAACTAGACCGCATCGATTCCCTCAGCGAGCAGATTGGCTTTCTGGAGGAGCGCCTCGGCACGTGTGAGTGACCACACGCTTTTATTGCTTTTATTGCTCATAGCTGAGAGCATAGCATTTGAAGTAGGGAGGACCTGTGTTTAGTTGAACTAAAGTTATACTTTGTATCGTAGAAAAGCAAGAATTGAAGGTTTGAACTTAATTAAAAAAGAGCAGGGACCATGTAGGTCAAGTCTATATTAATTTAGTCTAGCAATGTGATAAATGTAATGCCATTTATACTATTATTGGCTATGACATAAGTTAAATGATACAAAGTATCTTGGACTAAAAGTGAATGATTTGCTCTTAAACTAAATCTAATATAAAGACATTAAATATTGAAGAAATATAGGGCTACAGCAAGGTCGCTGTTCTGTTCTGGTATGTTAAATTTTATTATATTAAATATGTTTCTAATACTCTTTATCTTAGTTCATATGTAAAATGAATGTTATTGGAATCACAGCCTCTGAAACCAATCAGTCTATAATATCTCTGGAGATAAAGGACATGGTATTAAATTTCAAAGCATTACATACACTAGTAGTTTTTGAAAAATGTACTAAAGGTTACAAATGTGAATTTCATGGTTGCAGAGGATCACTAAAAGTTATTATGACCCACCATGAGAAAAGTGAAAATTGAATCATTATGTCAGATTTCCATATCAGATTTCCCCATGCAGAATCCTGGGCCTGAGCTTTTATTAACTTATATTTTTATGAAATTGTAAGCACTATTGAATTTGGTTTTTATTAAATAATGGTCAGCTATTACAATTTGAGACTTGAGATCATGAAGCTCTGACTAACAAATTGCAAGGCCAATGACCTTTAATTCCTTTCAGTATTCAAGTGGGTATGAAAAGTAGTTTCAGCATAACCTATTTCAAGCCATTTTACAACAAGTATGCAATTAATTCAAAAGCTGTGTACGGTAGGTAATACATTGTTAATACACTGAACTATTTTCACTCTTCTCTTTAGGTTCTTGCCAAGAGAATTAACCACAGAACATCAACCATCACTGTGTTGCAAACTTGCCAAAGATTGCAAGCACCGAGGCAGCTGGCGATTGCCAAAAAGCTCAGTAAGAAAGCAGCAGCCTTAGTCCTATTGTGATGCAATCACGGCACTAATCAAGTGTGATTTTCACAACTCCCAACAGGTGTATTTACATTTCTTGCTGAATCACTGTCAAAATTGTGAATTTGTAAGAGACCGCGACAGGCAGTTTCACCATTACATCATCCCTGTAGAACGTAAAAACCAACCCGCTGAAGGTCAAGGGTCAAACTGGCCACTTTGTTTCTGTGTTTCTTGTGCAGCTGTGTCCTCGGTCTGAGCCCTAAACTGCCCCGGGGCCAGAGATTGAGGTCTGTATTTATATATTTAACTTATGATTACATTTAGGTATTTCTCAGTGCTGCAGTGACATTTCTACCTAGTTTTGTACCATTTTATAATAAAATGTTTTAATAAAAACAATATTGTGCTCACTAATATGAAAGGATTGCTGTATAATGCAAATACATATACTCATCTACACTGCTGATACAAGGAAGAACAAACTCTCAAATAAGAAAAGAACAGAGGATGTCTCCCGTTGAACCACACAAACTATTGTACCACAGCAGAGGGTGAAGTATTCAAAATTACTTATGTGATATCTGCTTCAGAATGGAAATAACAGTCTGCTTGTTTTAAGGGCTTGTTTAGAAAATTACATGAATTCTCTGAAATGTTAGCACAATATGAAATGTTTAATTATACCCTAAAATGGGATACTTAAAAATCTTACATCACTAATTTAATATAATATCACAACAGAATGCAAAGCAGCCATGTCAGAGCACAAAACTTAAAATTGTAAAATGTATTCTTGTGAAAGTAATTTATGAAAATCCAGAACACTACAGATACTACAATGGGCATCTACACCATATGTGCATGTTCACATACACACAGAGACCAGACTTAACAGACAAGGCTCTGAGATGTCAGCTCCGTTTCTCACATCCATCCAAAGCTATCAACACTAATAGCGTTAGTGAAAAATCTGAGGAAAAAAAACTCGTCTTAGTTTTTCACCCAAGTTCAGCATCAAAAGTGCTTTATTAAGGTTGAAGAATACTTGAATCTTTTCCAGTATCTTACATATTGGTTTATAAACAAATCAAGAAAAAAAAAAAAAAAGTTAAAAAAGAGGGGGGAAAAAAAATAAAAAAAACCTTGTTCACGACAAGGTTTACAAATCACATTTTTTTATACACATTATTACAAAAGCAAAAAAATTAACCAGACGTAAATAAAAATAAAAATGTATAGTTCATATTCTTTTGGAAGAAGCCAGTACTGCTAAAGTACTTATTAACATTCAAACCTCTTGCTTCAAAGGTTGTTGCAGAAAAGTTCCAATAAATATATTCAAACTTTAAAATAAAATTGTTATAAAAGGGGCATATATTCCATACTGGCCTTAAACACAGATGAAACCTTGAGTGTATTGTGTGTTTAAAAGTTGTGAGCCCAGTTGATTATCATAAAAACTACTCCTGCACCCAACTAAGTACAGCAGTGTACAGGGGCTTATTACTAAAGTACTGATACATCCATTCATGTGGATGATTTCAGAAGGTGTGTGCACAAGTCACACAAAATTTAAAATGTAATGCTCAAATGAATAATATTCAAGATCTGGCACCTTGCATGTGTACAATATTTCATATTATTTAACACGAAAATCCTGAATGCTGAAATACATTCTCAGATGCGCCAAAGCGGCAAAAAAAAAAAAAAAAAAGGGATTTTGCAAAGCTCGAAAAGGCATTAAGCAATGTGAAATTTAAGGACTGGATGTAAACTAAAACAGATCAGTCAGTTTCTCATTAGAAGTCAGTCAGTACAGACCACAGAACATATGCTGTCTGAATAATACAAACTGCAAAAACAATAACTAATCAAATGTAAAGCCAAAATTTACACTTTAAATAATTCTAATACTCTCCTATGAGGTTCTTAATAAGTGAATTAGAACACCACTACTACAATGCTATTTATCACCATGTCACTCATACTAATAAATGAAAAGGAGACAAGCATTCACATTTTACCAGTTAACAAAACATTAATTAGTTATACCCTTCTGAAATGTGGACCTAAGTATATCTGGATTATCATTAATTGTTTATATGAACAAATAAATTTATCAATTCAGTGTTTCATCTTTAAAAATCCCACAAGTTAAAACTCTTCATAACAGCAAGAATGACCTTTCATCCATTGGTTAGTGAAAATTATCACTAGTAAAAGGGCAAAATCAGTCAAAGCATAATACAGCAGGTCATAGTGAATTAATAAGGAATTTACATGGGAAATCTCAGGAAAAATACTTTGTCATGGCACATCAGGTAGCTTGTACTTTGGAAGAGTTATTCTAAAAACAGTTGGACATTGCACTTTATAAAATTCCTCTTTTGACACATCTTAAATACATTTGGGAATTTCTTCTTTGAAGGGAACAAAACAACGCCAAAAAAAAAAAAAAAAAAAAAAAAACACTACTTTTTAAAAAGGGGGAAAAAAATAAAAATAAGACTATTCAACGTGGAAATAAATAGAAAGCAAAAGTACAGAATACAGCCAGAAGACACTTGCTGTTTAAAGCTGCAAACAGCTCGTTTCTAATCTTTTGGAAAATAAACTAAATGAATGCATTATGTTACACCAACAGTGCACAACTGTGAAAATAGATAAGTCCACTTAAGTCCATTAATTCAGTACAGATGGGTGCTATTGTTACAGTTTCTTGTAACCTTGAATTCCTTGCTTCCATACATCATAAAGTATGTCATGAAGCTATTGGTCACAGAGTTGAGGAACCAATGTGGATACACAGTTGAATTCATAGCAACAGAACTAAAGAAGTTCATGGTCGGCCCATGTTGACCTCTTACCTCCACACACACTCCATCACTTGTGGAAACCCTGCTCCGTTTGACTTTAGGCAAGAGAATGGAATGCAGAAAGAGGGGAACACACTAAAAAGCAAAGGAAGGAGATCGGATACTTGAACGTCTGTATGCGCACGCATCTGTTTGCATTAGCATCCAAAGATAACTGAAACTAAGGCAGCATGAGATGCACATAAATATCCACTGACATTTATGAACAGAACGGTGATGATGTCAAAGTTAATCTGCTAAAATGAAAGCAGAAAGAAGGGGGCGGGGGACAAACCCAAAAAAATTACAAAATGCTGATAGAGTTAAGACAATAACAAAGCCAGGCGTCCAGAGAACAAAGCAAGGATCAAAGCGGACAGAGCCATCTCAAATGCATGCATGAAGAACAACACACATCCGTACTGTTCAGCTTTCCGTCCGTCACTCCGCTCACGACACTGCTGCTGCTGCAGACACAGTGAGGGTCAGGACTAACTGTGCTGTATAGTCAGGCCAGAGGTGGACTGGACCAGGCCTCAATTAGACAAGAAGTGACTTCATGACATGAGACCTATGTCATGTTGTTTCCTGGCCAGGTTATAGGACATCCTGGGGGCAGCGAAGAGATCTATGGGAGTAATGTGTCTCAGATGGGGTCATAGGAAATAGAGAGGTGCGAGTATGGTAAAGGTTCAGTGCCTCAGTGGCCCGTTGCTCTGGGTTATGGAGTTGGAGATTTTCAGGAAGGCGGAGCGCATCAGGTCAAAGGATTTGTCAGAGAGGGATGACACATCCTCTGGTGTCATCCCCTTTGTTTCAATCTTTGGAAGGATCTTCAATCGGATGGTCCCTATGGTGGCATAACACATCACTGTCAGAAGTCTCACACAACATCAGTACCTGTCTCAGTCACATCCAAGGGAAAGAACCTGCAGGTAGATAATTGGATACATGGAGGAATGTTACCTGATTTGAACAGCTTTTCTTTCCGTAGATAGAAGTTGCTGTAGGAGGAGAAAACGACAGGTATGATGGGTACCTGGGGAGAGAAAAGAGGTTTCAACGAGAGTTTACACCATACTAAAATATTTTTGGATAAATATTTCTTATTGTCCATAAGAATTTGAATAGGTCTTCTAAACTTGCCTTTTTTTCCCCCCTTTGTCCTATCTGAGGCAAAAAATGAGAAACCAATCGACAGCAATGTTTGACTTAACCAATACTGGGTCACACACAAACACACACACGGCTTGACAAGTGGCCCTTCGAAGGACTGGCTGAGCCGAATGTGGCTCCCCTGGGGGCTGTCCTGCTTACACTTAATCTGACCAACTGGGTACAAATGGAAAGGCTGCGCTATAGCGCAGCAAATACAAAGAGATAGAAATAGTGTACGTTCACACAGAAAAAGTCTCAAGTGCAAAGCAAAGCCAAAAGGGAAAACCACAACACAGCCTGTAGTCTCCACACCTCAAATGAAGTTATTCACCAACTCGTGCCAACACACACACACACACACCTAATATCAGGTTCTGCTGTTAACATCCCAAACAGACATATGCAGGCTGAAGAGCCAACAGAGCCCCTATAGAAAATGTTAATGCGTTTACTAATGAGGAGCAGCATGGCTTTAGCCCCAGAAAATATCTGAAGCAAACTGATATTAATCTTTACCAGCACGTAAAACTGAGCTCAAACATACAGACACTACGACATTATTGCTTAGGGTGAACCTAGCTGCGGTTTTGGGTCAGATCTTATACAACAATGTTTTTTTAATTAATTCCAACTGTTCAACGCTGGGTGTGTGCTACAAAACATCAACTCAAGAACAGAGACCTCCCACCTGCATGCATGCAGAGACTCAAATGCACACAGCTGGGCTGTCAGTCCCTCTGGAGTCTTTCTATGTCAGGAGCTATGTCAGTGTCTGCCTTCTCTCTAATAATTTTGTGTGAGGAGTCTGGGGAGAAGCTACATCATAGAGATCAGACTATTTCAGAACACAATAAAGCTGGAATGTCAGAATAAATCTGTGTGAACTGCCAAAACTCCTCTGATCATCTCAAAGTCACTTGCTAAATATGTCTGCCTGTTTCAAGGGTGTGTATGCATGCCATCATTTGTAGTAATACGGTTCAGTAATACACACAAGTTGCCTTGTGTGGGGCTGCTAGCTCCCCCATGTGTTAAGAATCGGCACAATGCTGGCAACATTCATATTCTTTCACAAAGAACAGCCAGTGTCATCGCAGCTATTCTGCCAGCTGGGTTACAGGATGCGAATTCACAGGGTGAGATTATGCCTAAACGTACATGCTTAACTCACTTAAAAGACTGGATGTAGATATGATTTATGCCTGTTCTCCTTAGTATACTCAGAGAACTGAACAGAAATCTGAGAAATGATTACTTGAGCCTGCACTGCTAGGTGGAAAGCTCCTTTTTTGAAGGGCAGCAGGTCACCCTTCTGGTTTCTTGTTCCCTCTGGGAATACCCACAGACGGATCTGTGGAGTAAAAAAGAAGAATGCACATTCATTGATTTCACATCATCTTTAGTCAAAATCTAAATCTTGATCATTTTCAGGTAAAAAAAAAAAAGAGCAACAGGTTAAATGAATAAAAACTGAACCATTTATCACAGATTTCATTTTATTCTGTGGGGAAAATTACCTGGTCGTCCAACATGGTTTTGGCAGCATCGGACATGACGCCCTTGGCATCACTTGTTTTCTTGCGGTTGATGAAGACGATGCCACCCAGCCAGCAAATGAGGCCTACTGTGCCAGCGTAGATCAACTCCTTCTTTGCAATCATGGTGCAGCGGTCTGGTAAGATCTCCATCAAGCCTTAGAAACAGAAGATAAGAAGCTCATTTCAGAATTATCAATTATGTAAAAGTCGAACCGTATAAAAGGTAGATCCAATTTAAAACATGTTTGAAATAAAGTCGTTACTCATTTCAAGTCAAAATTCTGCCCCAGTGAGATTCCAAACATTGCTAATAACTAAAAACCCCTTGAAACTCAGGCTAACAGTATGTTGTGTATCTTATTGGTGTATTTAGGTAGGTATGGTTGGTTTTTGAAAAATAAACTAATGTTTTTGTGAGATTACATTTTGTAAAGGGCCTTTGATGAACAGTTTCTCATGAGCCATAAGCAATCGGGGCATGACATGACAGAAGAGGCAAGCTGAAGCGCAACTTAAGGGTTCACACAAGTTCAGAAATGTTTGGAATAACAGCAGGAGAGAGAAGAATGCATGAATGAAGAGAACTCAACCTGGGTCAAACTTTAGTATTCAGTCATAATTATCTATGGCCTCATCAAACCGTGGATTACAGCAGGTATAAAGTCTGCTATAGTACATGTGTGGTGGGGAAAAATAGGACTTACATTACGAAATCAGACATAAGACCAATCTTTACATAAAGGCAGCTTGTGTGTAAAATAATCAAATAATATCAGAAAATCTATGAAATAAAGCATTAAAAGCAGCAGTAAATAGATACGTCTGTACTGGGCTGAGTAAAACTGAGCAGTCAGAGCTAAAATTACATTACAAGTGATTTAGGTGTGGAGGTGATTTTACTTTCTAGCAGTCTCATCAGCCTCAGCTCACGGATGAGCAACTATTAATGGCCAGGCGTAGCAGTTGGCATGGCAACTTGGACGCAACATCAGACTCGCACGGAGTTTTATTAACACTAATTAGATGTCTAGCTCTCCCCTTGCTGTCATCACCCTGGCCTGGTGCCTGCCCTCGTCACTCAGCATCACTAAAACTATCTCTCCGAGGCACTGATGGAGAAAACAAAGAAACATAGCCCTGCAAAATGAGGGTCCACAACAATGAAATTTAGGTTTGAGAAGAATGAAAGTTTACTAAAGAGCGAGACAAAAATAGAGAATCACAGCATGTGTACAATGTGCTCTTACTTAATTCAACTAATTTATAACCAGTGCTTAACTCTGGGTTTGTGAGATCAGTCATATTAAGTATGTAATTTACTCTGGTGTGTGCGCTGATAAATAAGTTCTACGATATTCGCTGCCAAAAACAAACAAACAAACAAACAAAAAAACGACCAAACATGTCACCATTTATTTCTGGCGTTGCTGAGCACAAATGTTGGCCAGCACGAAGCTGTTAAAATCTTATACTTGTCCCAGTTTTGGCAGATTACTAACAAACATACACTGCGATTTAGTAACCAAAATCCAAATGCTGGTTCTTCCTAGAAAGACTTCCTAAAAAAAGTCTCAATGGGATACTCCAGACAGGTTAGATTCAAATTTACTTCAAATAAGTTGAGAGTGGTTTGCCGTGTCCTTTCCTCACTGAAGAGAGGAAGGTTTAAGCCCTGAAACGTGAGCAATACTATAGATAATGAATACTTAACAAGCTCCTGAGCTGGAAACATGATCGCAGCATCAGCTAAACTTTCAAAAACCTAAGGTTTTCATATTCAATATACTGTAGCCAAAAGGCTACTACATACAACTTCTTGTTTGATACTACCTGCATTTCATTAGCTCTGAACCTGTGCCCCGAACAGTGATCACAAAGCTGAATCTAACCCGCATGAGATGCAAATGTGCATCTGCTGATCAAATATGACAGCAAAACAGGGAAAAATCTGAATCAGAAAACTGTTTATTGCCAGAGACAGTTCAGACCTCTTAACAGTAGTAGGAATTTGTCTTCGTGAAAAACAGCTGTAAACTACACTATAAATGAGGCTGCTGCAGAAGATACACATTTTTCAAAACAGAATTTAAAGGCAGAGCACACATGAAGAGCACAGCCTCATACATTTGGTGTAACATACACAGAACAGATTGAAGGTTGAAACCTTGGTGCTGCAGGAAGTATATTTTGCTACACTTGATTTGATATGGGACTATGTTGATAGAATCCAGAAACCTGAAGGTTATGCTGGCTTTACACAATAAAGAAAAGCGTACAAAATGTGAACATCATTTCTGAATTAGCCTCTGCGAGGATGTACTGAGTTAGGTAAGTAGTGTGCATCCGGGCCCACTAATGCCACAGTAAAATAAACCCTCAGGTCCTGAGGGGATCGTTTTTTTGCAACAAAGTGCCAGTGAGCTCATCCGGGTCAGCAGTGAGTGCACCGACCTCAGAATTCCTGAGGTGATCAGTTTTTAAATCATCCACTTCGTAAAATCCAACACAACAAAATTCATTTTCCGTGAAAGCTGCCATATGCGCACCATCCTAGAAAAAGCCATCTAACCATCTTTTATAAATCATAGCGCAGCGGAGCAAATAGCACTTATTAGTACCATTAAATGGTAGTTAGTCCATTTTTGTGGTGGGAGAGAGAAAACTCACCACATGTACAGTCAGTTGCAGTAAATCCCAGCACAACACTGAACTTTTTTTTCAATTTGTGACTTCTGCATCAACTGCAGAGGTTGCTGCTACTTCAACTAAAAGGCCTTTAAAAGTGAGTAGGTCAATGTACTACATGAACTGCTGAATGTACAACACCTCTTCCCATTTAGTCTGTTAAGTCTGGAGATTTGAGTAGCTGGAGATGTGAGAGACACAAAAACAAACTACTCCCATATCCACAGTAATCTTGTATTTTTCTTCATCCATCCAGAGACAAAAAGATTCATTATTAATGGCCATAAGATAATTTGATAACAACACTATTTTACTTAATAATTTTAGTAGCACAGCAGGACAATGAGCACTTAATTCACAGAATGTGTGTATAAATGTGATACAAAGCAGCAAAATGAGCAGTGCAGCCTTAAGGTTACGGTCTCGTTTAAGATCCTATTTGCTAAAGCACATGCACACACAGAACCAAAGAATACAGAGACAACACATGAAAAATTTAAAAAACCCACCTAAAACATCCAGGGAGCTCTGGTGGTTAGAGATGATGACATAGGGCCCCTCTGTTTGCAGATGCTCCCACCCGGTCACTTCAAATCGAAGCCCCAGAAAATATTTCACGTGACGAACCATGAAGCGGATTATCCTGAGGGGGGGAAAAGGTTAATTACTATAGTGAGTAAGTATATATTACTTTTCACAGCCACATTGGTGCAGTACCCTTCATGTTTTTAATGAAGAGCCCTGTTTAGAGGTAACAACTGCTGTCAAACGCTACGGCTTTTAAAACGCCAGTCAAATTAGGTGTTACTCAGACAAAATCTTCACAATCTAAAAAGTATAATAATTCTGGTAGATCATGTGCAACATCATTTTTGCTTTGTTTGTGGGTTGGTTAAATCATTTCTTGTAGTAAGTACACGGCTTTATTAGACTTTAAGAGGCAACCATCTGCCTGCCCTGATGCTGAACACAAATAAACTGAAGTTAAAGTTTATATTTCATAGCATTGGTAAAGTGAAACATTCAATGTAGGGCAGAGATAACTTCAGTCTAATCAATAGTTACAATTTTTAAAAAGACATTGAATGGTAAATGGCAGAATTTGTGTTTAACAACACAATATCCACACAGATGTATCATATTGTATATACACCATTTCTGATCAGTGTTTACTGGGACTTGTTCAACCCTGCCCTTTGTAGTGACAAATAGTTTAACAGTCATGAAGTGTTAATCCAAACGGCATCTGCTCTTACTTGGAAAAATGTCACTCTGATTCAAAACAACCAGCTGCAAAAACACGTTAGAAACTGATCATGAAGGTTAAAATGCTCTCAACCTTTTTTAAACAACAACTGACGCCTTCAAGGTTCATCATTTAATCCATTCCTATGTTAACACTTCCCCTATGGTATTTTCTCCTTAGCCTCAATGACCCTTTTAAAAGCTTAACTGGTTCTTAAATCAACTCATTTCCTCATGTCAAGCAGACAAAGTACAGCTTCCAATTTCAATTCCGGTGTTATGGTGCAAGTACGGCTGAAAAGACAGTCTTGAAAATGTATATCAAGGTCGCTTTGCTCTCTATTATTAGTTATAATCTGATCATTACTTGACTGTGGGTGTACTCTGTGCTCTCTTGCAGTCAAAGGCAGTTTTTTTTTCTCTTGCCGTCAAAGACATTGTTTTACTTATTTAATGACCATCAGAACTCTGAAAAAGAGGAAAAAACACCATAAATAAAAGAGTGCACAGCAGATCTGTGCAAAGCTTTTCATTCAAGAATTTCAAATTGCAATTATTCCCAGTTACTTGATCACACATTACACACCTATGACTCCCTTTTAAGTGCATTCTACAAAGTACAGCAACAGTGTAGAAATCAGAGACATATCATAGAATTAAGACAATTTAGGAAGGACAGAGGAAACATTACATCATGACAGCATAAATGAAGAGTACATTGAAAACCAATCGTGTAAAAGCACAGCTTTGCAATCTCCATTTACAATATTTATGAAGGAACCAATATTTACAATATCTACATGGCACAATTTGCAAGATGGAGCCACAAACTCTGGATGTCAAACTGGTCGTTTTTCCTTGCTCAATACACCAAAACTAGATTCTATTACACCATCAACTTGAATGACCTTCCTTCTCAGGGAAAACAGCAGTCACTCTCCATCTTCTGCATCAGCTGGAGATATAATCACTAAAACAATACCCCACGGCCCTTCCTCATCAGTGAATCATATATCCCCTCTCAAATTTTGTCCTCCTTTTGCTCTCTGAATTTGCCCTTTTTTTTCTTTTTCTTTTTTTTTTTAAAAAAGCTTTCTACTGTTATCTTAATAATTTAGGGTGCTTTTATGTACTGCAAGCGTCTATAAGGGGATAACACCTAATTTAAGTTTACAACACAGACATTGAGGCCAGAAAAGACAGATAACTTTCTTAATGGTGACTTAAATGCGACAGTGGCACAGGAAGGTGGAGCGGTTGTCCACCAATCTCAGTTGTTGGTTCAATCCCCGGCTCCTTGAGCAGACACTGAACCCAAACTTAGTTGCTGCCGGTGAGCATTGGTGGGTAAGAAGCAATGTAAAGCGCTTTGAGTGCCAATAGGAAGAAAAGCACTATATAAGTGCAGACCATTTAATTTTTTTTCCCTCAATTAAGTGGTTTAGAATAAGCCGTTTTCTCCAGTGGTTGATTTTAAAGCTGTACTGACCTGCAGGGCCAACAACTTCATGTCCTTCACATCAGTTTCATCAGCTTTGATAGTCACACAGTAGGCTCAATAAGCAATGGACGAGGTCTGTAATCACCAGCATTGTATTCAGAGATGGCAAACTGAGTAACTAAGGCAAGGAGGGCCTTGATGACTTATGTGATAGCCTTGGAGTTGGCAAAAAAACAATAAATAAACAAATTAAAAGTTGAGTAATAGATTCTCAGGTCTTATGAGGCGATTTAGGCAGAACTCCAAGCAGTATGTCTTGTGAACATCTGGTACAACTCATTACCTGGTTAATAAAATCCCTACAGTGAAGTAGTGTACTGACAGCACCATAGTATAACGGTGCAGACTTGTAGGTACAATGAATGCAGTGAAAAACTAAAGTCTTGACCTTCTACTGGTTGGCCAGTACACTTTTCGCATGATCCTTTGAGTACACAATGACCTAAAGCATACAGCCAAATCAATGCTAAAGTGGCTTTGGCACAAGTCTGACTCTCCTTGCGTGGAAGAGTATCTGTGGAAAGATCTGAAGACGGCATTTCACAAACACTTTCCATGCAGTCTAATAGAGCTTGAGGAGAGAATGGAATGAACTGCCCAAATCCAGATGTTTAGGCTTTATAGGACCCTTTATAGGGTTTCTTAAATGTGCTGAATTAAAGGTCTGAAAACTACTGTAAGCAGTGGATTGTAGTTTTATATTTAATAAATTAGTAAAAAAAAAAAATGTAAAAGCATAATTTTACTTTCATTATGGGTACAAATGACTATTTTATCCATTTAAAATTAAGTTCACAACAAAGTGTGCAGAAAGTGAAGATGTTTGAGTAGTTTCTCGTTTTATTGCTACATATTGTAAAATAATTGTAACCTTTAAACTGGAGAACAATCTTTCGACACAGTGGCACAGTGATAACATACTTATTATAGTCTAGCGCAAAAGCCATTGGTTATGCAATGAGTGAGCAAGGATTGCAGCACTTGAGTGATTGTTCAAGCGGAATGAAACTGCCTCCATAGGATTCTTTTTATGACCAAACAAATATGACCTGACTTTTCCTCTGGTTAATTCCATTACGTGTATCCAAATTATTTTCTCTTGTACCAACAAAGCGTGATAATGTTTAAGCTCATCTAAAACCCCAACCGCAGCTGCTCCATTCAAGCTGGCTGCATGCACATAAAAAAGGTGAGCCTGACCTGTTATCCCAAAGTATTTTGAATTAACAAACAGAGATACCAGATGCTAAAGGTCAGGATAGGGGCATGACCATAGGATCACAATGACCCAGCAGGCAGGGACCGAAAAACAGCTAGTTTTTATCTATCTGGCCTTTAAAGATCAGTCTGAGTGACTGAGCGTTACAGCTCAATACTGGTAGCTCTCCAGCAATGTTAGAAGCCCTTACAGTTTGGAACCTGAGCTCGAGCAATTGTAAGTGAGAAAACTAAGCCACAATCCTTTATCTCTTGTCATGAGATACTGCCTGATAATCATTTCTGGGGCTAGAACCATTCAAAAGTAGCCAGTCACTTTAGTGACAGATACTATGCATCTACTACGCATTCGGGAAAAGTACAATATTACATTGAAGTCTAAGCATGGTTTGTGTACATGTACCAGCTTGTTCTGGCACTGTTTACACAGAAGCACTCCAAGCCATACCTCCATGATTTTGCAGAGGTCTTTGAGACTGTAGCAGGCTAAAATGTCTGATTTCACGACAGCTTTTCTGAAAAACAAATTGTGAAGTTAGGTCGCACAGGGCTTAGTTAAATTAATTGGCGCAATTGGCACATTGCAAATTCTTGGAGGTGCTGTCTAAGTAAACACTAAAGCATGCTGTTAACCTATGAACATTTCTGAACACATTCTGACTGTCTATGACGAACAGCTCTGTCTTGGATGAATCACTAAGCTCATTTTGCCAGGGCTTGCCAGGGTCTGACCCTTATTCAGTTGCTTTGTCATAGTCAACAAGTCCAGATAACCTTTGAGCTAACAGAACAGTATACTGGTGCAACATGACACCACCATCATGGCTAATGTGACTGTGAAACAGTTACTCCTAGGGCACTGAGGCTGTAAGGTGTGCTGGTACAACTGACAGGCCTTCTTCTGTCAGTAGATCCAGGGCCAAGTGAGGCTGAATTGAGAATGGGTCTACTCAGTAACCCTACCATAATCAGGTTGAACCCACCATCTGACATCCGTTTCTTCAAGGTAATTACTGGAATGCAGGTCGATGTGTCCAGCAATCCATCCTCACCAACTACATTTACCCACAACAACAAAAGTCCAAGACCAGTGGATGCTGGAACAATAAGCGTACTACATTTCTGTTCTGATGTTAGTCAGTGTGTGCGTTTGTGTTAAGGATGACACAACTTATTACCTTTATACAATCTGCCCCTAACGTATACATATATACAAGACACTGTTTACCACAATGTAACTAGCACCAACTCTGATCTCAAGAACTGAATCCTTCATTCATGCATTTGGAACAATCACTGAACAGTCAAAGCTTCATAAAGATGTGGTTTGTTCAAAGTGCACTGTGCTGGACTGGACACATGTGACTTACACCAGAACACTGACAACTCAGTTATTAAACACAAGCCTTGACAGTGATTAACCCACGTTACAAATAGTCTTGATCAGTCTTGATTTAAGCACTGAACATGAACGTACATGTTAATGTTAGCTTCTTGTTAACACGTTTCCACTGCCAGTTTGTCAAGGAGGCTAAAGTTAGCCTATAGCCGGGCGTTATGTATTTAAATGTATGTTTTCCGGGAAAAATCGATAGACTACATGCTCGCCAAGGTTGCAGTGATTTTAACACAACTCTTCGCTCCAATAAAGTTGCTAACGCTGCAAACAACCCTTATGTGCAAATTAGCAACGACTGCTGCAGCTAGCCAGCCAAGCTAACGTGGGCTAGCGGTATTTGCAAGCGACATATTTTTACGCAAACTCACCTCATGTTTTCAACATCTCTGCCTCCGCTTTTCAGTATACACAGGGGGATCGTAAACAGGGCCAGGACCATCATCCAAGCGACGTAAAAGAACTTTTTGAAATAAAAAACAAAGGTGCTGCTAGTCCACATCAGGAGTGGAAACAGCAGCAGCGGGATCATCCACAGCACATCCATAACGAGCCCGACAGCAGCAGCTGTGCCACCAAAAACACACGCGGTTTGGACGAGGAACCTGCTAAAACACGGAGCCAGCTACGGTGCAGGAGAAAAGCGATGCACCGAGACCCTGGCAAACATTACACAGTCGGGAGTTTTCCTTTGGGCAAACCCTGACAACAGCAACGCTGCTCGAAATGAACAAGAAACGCTGTTCATCTGTTGCTAAAAAGCCTCACGAGGTGGAGCCAAGGCGCCCGTGGTGCTTTTTTTTTTCTATTTCCGGTTACTGGACCACTGTGTTTGGTTCACATGGTCAAATGATACCAACCAGCCTATTTTGGAGTTTGCATTAAATTAAAAAAAACATCAGAACAAATTGTCCAAACATTACTAGAGTTCTTGCTGGAGGCTTTTTAAAATAGCCTAGGTTAAATTAGACAATTAAAATTAGACAATTTGGACAGACGATTACAGGGCAACACATTGTAATTGGATTAACTAGTGATAATCCACTTGCTAGCCATAGTTAATCTGACACTGTCCAGTAACCTTCACTGTGAAGTTTTAGCATGTTGAAGAGCTTTACTTGACTTGGAAGATTAGGATCGATCAGTCATTAATCCTGGTTTAATATGTGCTGTGATCCTAATTATTGGCTGATCCTAAACTTGGCATCAGCAGTTTGCTCATGCAGAAGCAGTGAGGAGACTAAGATGCAATTTGTAAGATGCAAGTTATGATGTTGGCTGTGAATATTATGTGATGGGGAGAAAAGAAAACCTTAGATTGGTTATAGATTGGTTATTGCCACATGTATACTTGTTTGTCTTTAGAAAGGAATACAGAACGGTGGACATTAGGACTACTTTGTTAATCTGCAGCACAAAATTCTTATTTGGCACCAGCATTATGCTCCTAAGATACAGTTAAAGTTAGAAAATACAGTAAATGAAAAAAATAGTAATACACTCGGGATTGGTAACACCATGCGATGCATTTGTATACATTTGTCAAATGTGATTTTGTTTTACATCTGAAATGTTCATCAAATGTATTATTGTATTAATTCAAGTTTAACATGTTTAATATGGGGTCTCTGGACTCAAAAATTAAATGACTTAACTGAGTTCCCCTCTCATGCAATAACCGTTCTACGGAAATTTGTCCACAGCCTTGACTGCGTCATACCAATAAAAACCCCGCTGCACAAATGCTCCTCCATTAATCAGGAGTAGATCATCATCAAGTTGGGGAAGTTTGCCTTTGAACTGGTATGGCATGATATTGTTCAAGGTGGAGTTTAAGTTAACAAAGCTGAGTCATGGGTGGTGAAATATAACAGCTCCTGGTTTAATTTTTTCTTGACCTGGTACATTTAGTGCTTGTAGCAAATGTATGAGAAGTGTTAATACAAAGTTGTTAAAAAAAAGCTCATCTTTGCATCCTAACACAAGTATGATTTAAAAATGAGCATTATTTAAGAATGATTGTGTTTATTCAATTACAAAAAGTATTTTTAGACACAAAATAAATACATTATGAGATGATAAAGCTATTATTTTGGTTTTAAGTGATTTGCTGTAGTTTTTTCATAGGACTTTGACTTAATTATGCCCAAACAATACTGTTTACTCTATAACTCAAGTGTTATGTCAGGATGTGATGTGATGCACCTCCTTTAACATTTGCATGTTTGTCTTACTGCTAGAGAAAAATGTGATTTTTAAATAGTGATCATGTCTATGGTTGTGGGTTGCGGGGTCCTCTTGACCCTTATGCTGTTTATGTTTATGTGAATTTAAGAGGATTATTGGAATTCTGTTTTTTTTTAAATGAGAATGAGCTTGTCCAAATGAAGCTGATGGATTATTAAAAAAAAAAAAAAAACATTCATGTTTCTTTTCTCTTCCAAAATGCAACTTGTTGTCACACTGTTTTACTTCTGTACAGTACAAAAGTGTACAAAAGCAAAAGTTAAAGACTTCCCCTGGAAACAAGCCTCTCGGGTAATGTTTCCTGTGCAAATTAAGGTGATATTTCTTAGATTACTGTTAACACTACATTTGGTAATGATTATATTAGAGTTAATTAATGAATAATATTAATTAAATTAAACCTGGTTAAACTGAAATCCCTTTCAACTTAAGCTACATCTTTCTGTCATTCATACACTCCTGGGAGCCAGTTAGCAAAACTTAATGTGCCTTGCTTTGTAGATATTTACGTTCTTGCAAGCCCTTGCTTGAATAAGCTACTTGATTTAGGAGAGTAGTTATTAAGCCCCAAACATCAAACAAGGTGAAATGGGTGCACAATGTTTGCTGGGAAACTCTAGTGTAAAAATAAAATGGAGCCACTGGGAGGGTAAGCATTCAGCTCTTGGTTGGGTCTAAACCTAGGCTCTGTTGCCTCTACGATAAAACGCTTCCATCTGGAGGTTTATCGTGATTATCTGTGTGACTCATGAATTGTTCAGACTGAACATCACACTGAAATTGATGTGGATGTGGAAATGCATATGGATTTCAAGCCTGAGAATGAGTTGTATTATCAGACGTGTACATTTGGAGGTGGATGTGTCACCATCAGATCATGTGCTGGATCAGAGATAAAGGGAGGGTAATGATATCATCTTAAAAACTGCAAGCAGGGGGGAAAAGCTGTTGATACGATGCAGTGCATTTCAAGTGGCTACAATCACTCCCTTGTAAAACTGAGCCAGGAAAACTTCAGAATCAAGTGACAGCTCTTAAAACAAGAGGAGTCCCCCAAAAGTGGCTTGTGACCTCAAAGCTGAAGCTTTCATTAGTTATTGATTGTTGTGCATGTGTGCCAAATCAGTATCTGACAGCCACTGGGATGGTCCTTGTGCACCCCCTGTTGGTAAAACTAATGGTTTGAAGGATGTCATCAGTGTTTTATGCTGCCACGAGGTGGCTCTTAAACTTGTAGCTGAACAGCGTACAGCATATGTAAAACCTTTTCTGAATATGTTTATTGAACTAGTTATCTTTTTATAAAAACTGTAAAACATGTTGAGTTCAAACTTTATATCAAGTAAAGAAATGCATCACAAAGATCACTGTCTAGACCACTTTGAAAAGTCGGTTGTGCATCACTACACACCAGTAATGTTCACTGTGATAAATTGCATTAATAGCAAGTTTAAAGTCTCTCCCCGGAAACAAAGGGCTGCCTGGAAGCACGCTACAAGAAATCTCACAATGTATAGGCCACTTTGAGAAGTGGTCAGCAGGAATGTTAAATAACCAGGGTTTGATTTTAATAGGCCGAAATATGTTGAAAAACAGCATCTTTAATAAAGTGTAATAATGTGTAACTTAACAAGGACACCCAGTGGTTTGAGTTACAGCTTGATTTGAAATACATTTCTGTAACATTCCGCTTGCATGTTTATTTTGAATTGTGTAGTAGCTGTCAAATTTTAAAAGTGGTTTATACATACTTTTGTGTACTAAGGTGTGTATGAAAATTCTGACTAACAGCTGACACTTATATTTATCACAGCACGAGTTTTGTGGCTCAGTACACTGTTGAGGATCTGGCCCACCTGAAAAGTACACAGCATTATCAATAAGTAATGTCATTTACCAAACCTGTCTTACGCAAGTAAACATGTTTGCCGTAATAACAGATGATTAAGCAGAGTGCAGCTCATGCAGTTACTCATTGTCACGATGATGCAACATTTTGAGCAATTTTTCATCTCAACGTTTTGTCTGTTTGCAGCCACTAGATGGAAGTGTTGTTGTAGTAATACTGGCCAACTACATTAGCCTTTTTAAGAAAATAGTATGATATAAGTATAATAAGTAAGAAGTATAATAGGATAATAATGAGGATAATAATTGCAGATAGGGAGAATGTTTCATGCTTGGATTACATGTCAGTTATTTAGATGGAGTATATTGAGGTGTCTGACTTAATACACAATATTCATAGCAGACATTTAGGATTGAATAGGCACAAGCGTGACCAATGGCACAAGCGCAGTTCATTTAATTATTATTTCTTATTGATGCTTATTTATAGGACAGCATGTGTGTTTCTGTGACATGCTTAAAAGTCTTGTGTACAAAAAGGCATTTTTGCCATGTTATATGAATCTATTGAATATCTACAGCCCAAATCAATATTTAAATATGCATCACTTGGTCATAACCTGCATTCTCAATCGTTGTGGGATGTTCCTAATGGAAACAAGATGGAGTAACATAAAGAGGTTTGTTATTTAAAAAAATTTAAAATGCAACTACTAGTTTCAATTAAGATTAACTGTGGAAAGGATCTGATTGCAGCTCACATTTGGTGATAACTATCTAAACAACCAGTAGCTCGGTGGGACAAGCGGAAGTCACCAGATGAGTTTCTATTAGAAGTCTTTAACAAACCTAAGCTTGGGTGCAGTGATACTGTGATGCTCTCAGCTCTTGATTCTTGGTGCTTTGAATGTTTCTAAACTCTGCACCTTCAGCGCAACATCCTGTGTGCAAAGTGGAAGCTCGCTGCTAATGTGGGGTAAGTATAAGTGTGCTACCAGTGCCAAGCACGATTGCCTTAGGTATAAAATTAAATGGAAAGAGACTGAAAAAAGAAAGTTAGGGTCAGCTGCCCTGAAGTTGGTGTTAAAGACTTTGGGGTGTTCAATCAAACATCTGCCATGGATGGTGACCTTTTGAACCTCCCATCACTGCCCTGTGTTCCTCTGCCATTCAAATAACATTTCCAAACGCTCAAAGGGGTGTGAATGAGCAGAGAGATATCGGTAAAGGCTTTGCTGCCCTGCAGTGACAGCCCCCCACCCCACCTACCCTGCCCTCGTCGCCAACGCCAACCTTTTCTTTCCTTTTGGCCGTGCGCGCGCAAGAGCAGCTGTCATTGTTGAAGCGGGTGCCCGCGGTGCGCAGCATATAGGGAGTCTATCCTGTGTGAGGATTATGCTGCAGTTTCTGGCCATCTTGTATCAAGACAGGATGAGTCTTTGAAAAAAAAAAAAAAAACTACGAGCGAAGGAGCGTCTTTTTTTTTTTCCAGCTTACGCTCGCTGACAGGCGAACACCACAAAGGCGCAAATCACGTCCGCCGCGGTGTGTGTTGAAAACACCTCGTACGAGTTGTGGATTGTTCCGAGGACATCGTACTGAAACCATGAGCTGGGGGACAGAGCTATGGGTGAGTGTCGGTGCACGTTTACCTCTTTGCGAAAGGGTTTTACGATGCTACGGAGCGTGTGTTGACCTAACGGTTCTCAGATGAAATATACACGCATGTGACGATGCGCTGCGGCTCCATCTTTGCCTGCACAAAACGACGTGTTGTGTACGCAGCTTTAGCCGACGGTGGGGCTAATTCGGAGCGGTGATCACTAAAGCTTATGCGTTTTGGCTGTAATTTTGAGATTTCCACTGAGTATCCGCGCAGCATGCTGCTGTTAGCGAAGAGGAGATCAGTGCAGATCTACATGCATTTTGGTTTATATCGGAGCATTTCACACCACGCTTTGCGCACACCCCCTCACTCTGTCCCACAGATACTACTCCTACGGTGCCAAGTTGTTGAGGTTGTGTGTTCATCTTGGGGGAGACACATAGTCCTCAGTAATTATATATATATATATATATATATGTGTGTGTATATATATACACATATATATATATATGCAATTCACACGCTGATGATCTGTGTCAGTTGAGGAAGTGCAGGACGGTGCAGGTTTAGTTCCCTTATTTCTCTGCACATACAAGGGCACTGGTGCACTGCTGTTAAATTACAAACTGTTGTGAAAGTTATTGGTTAACTCGGTAGTTTTTCATCTGTAGTAATACTTAAACAATGACACTATCGCTAAGAAAAACGAGATGTTTGTGCTGCAAACAGTTCTGTGTTTTTACCCTTATTCACATCCACCAGGTATCGGGGCGAATAAACTGTTTTATAAATCTAAATGTAAATGGCAGCTATGGTGGCTTTGTCATAGATTTGATCACACATTTGAGCAGGAAAGCAGAAGTTCTAGATTTTAGCCAATCTTCCAAAAACCTAGGATGACATTACATCTTTTAATAATTACTTTGGTTCATTGCCTTTGTGAGTAACAATAGTACAAAGTAGAAGCCCACTGAACTTACTCCCAATAAATTCCTGGCTTATGATGTCACTTTTCATCCCACATAACTCCACTTTTAAGGACCTTATTACAACTTGCCAGCCACAGTATCAGTGCTATTTCCCCAAATTAAAAGAAATGCTCACACATTTATGGCCAAGAGTTGTAAGCATGCTAATGACATAGATTACAGCGTTGTGTCAAACTGTTGTTACGACTTGATAATAAGCAAGCTGTGCACAGTGGAATTCCTGTTGTGAGGCCTTTGTATCAGTGTTGTTTTGTTGTGGAAATGATCCACTGGAACAGCAGTCATTCTGCTGTCTGTGCACGGTAGGAGCACTGGCTTGTTGTAATCAGTGTTGGTGTTTGTTTCAGTAGGCTGTGTGTGTGTTTGGGTGTCAGCACAAGCATGCATGAGTGTACGTGTTCTTGCAAGTTACTACATGGACTTGGCGTTGGAACCAGCAGAAAGGTCAAACTTTAATGAGTTAAAACTGTATTGCACCACTTTTACTGTAACTACATGGCAACCGACAACCTTTTTTTTAATTTTGCTTTTATAAACCTTGTTCAATTCAGTGAATATCTTAGTTTTATCAACCGGGTGAGTTGGCAAATGCTTCTGCACACCTGTATTTACAATATATTACACATTTTCTCAGATAAAACTGTGGCCTAAGTCAATATTATGAGATACATTTTTTCCCCTCTCTACCAAGCAGCAAATGGGTCTGGAGCAAATTACATTAGGCATGTGTTTTCTTTCCTAAGAAAAAAATGGAGTTGGGGGGGGGGGTACATGCACTCCCCTGAATTCTCCAGTAATTTACCTGGTCCAAAGTTCACAGAGACAACCACCAGCACAACACATTCTTTGCATTTCCCCAGTGATGTCTGTGTATTTTTGACTTCACTTTTACTTCAATGCTTGACCGACAAGCAGTCATGCTAAGTGAACATAGCCCAAAGGTACTTTACAGGCTTTCATGTGTACCTTAACTCTGAAAAACGTTTCCAAGCTTTTTAAACAGAGACTGAGCTTTTACACAGAATAGTGGATTACAACCAGATGGGTTGAATGAAGTTCAGGCACTTGTTTCTTCTTATTCCCTTCAGCGTTGTATCAGACTGAGAGCAGCAATGCTCTACAGGTGCCTGTTGCCACTGGAGAATGCACAGAGCTTGTTTTATAGTCGCCCCAAAACAGTTGAAACACAGCAAGATTCAGACATAGATGCAGAGCAAGGGCAGGATGTTGTGGGTTGGGTTGGAGTTACGGTAAGTACCTTTAGCACTCACAACCAGCTCCTAAGTTTGTAATTATTTTTAAGACTGCATAATTAGGACAGCGGTTGTAATTATTAGTAGAATTTTTTTTGGTGTCAGTAATCCTACGTTTATTCGTTCTAGAAAAGTGCAACGGGCGTAGTTAGTAGTATACACTAATATAAAACACGGATAAGCAGCCAATCCATAGTCATTGCTAACTGAAATTTCTGCTGATTGTACATCAATTAATCATTGCTGCCAATTCTAAATGACCCTGCAGCTCAATCTTGTATAAGCTATTCTGTATTCCTATAATGGGATGTTGAAGGTGAGATCCTGGACATTTTGGACCAAAAATATCATATTTGAAAAGTGTTTGTGGTCCCTGTCTTCTAGGCTAGTTAAATGGTGCAATGTGACAGGTGAAGGATGAGGCACCACACGCTTCACAGATTTTATCATACTGATCCTGTTCCAACCCCGCATGATATCTCAGGTAGTTAAATATCTCAACCTCAATGAACGTGACTACAACCAGGCCTTGCTGTGATATTCTCCCTGATTACTGGTTCATAAAGTAAACAGCCTTGGATTTGGAACTGTATAACGAGTTACTGTAGGACTGGACTGGCTTAAATTGAGGTGGTCTGAATCCAATTACTTATATTGATCAAGCAGTTAACTCGAATGGATGTTGTGAATTTGGAGCAGAGTGTGGCCAGAAAGAGAACTTTCATGCAACAAGAAATAAATAAATAGAAACGAGTGCGGTGGACCTCTATTGTTTGGGATTGTGAGTCATAATGAGCAGGGTCCGTTGATAGACTCCGAAATGTTGAATGCCTATGGTGCAACATCATAGCACTGATTATAGTCTTTACTGAGCTCTACAAGACAGACTGGGAATGTTTGCTACAATGAAAATTATGAACCTCACTGTCCTTGTCCTTGTATCGTTCCTAACAAGGTGCCGACGGAATTGCTATGAAAACAAAATTTGGGACAGCTGTGCGTTATTAAATCCAGACAGGGTCCACCTCACATTGACCTGCTAATGCTGAGACAGAGCTGTGTCTCGACAGAGCTGAAGTGTTCTGGAGTTTCAGTCAGATTCTTAGAATGCCTCCTGTTGTCATTTTTGTGCTCGCAGAAACTGCAAAGGACCACATGCATTCACAGCACAGACCCCAGGCTTCTTTCAAAACAGGCATAAAGCATGAATTCAATCAAGGAAGTAGGAAGTCAAATGTAATAAAACAAATGAGGGTTTGAAAAAACAACAACTCAAAAACGACTTTTTATAGAGACACGGCACTCTCAGCAATATAACCATTCTAAATCAGGTTACGTGTGCTTGATGTGTTGTAAGTAGGCTAAAAAAAGGAAGGCCACAGCACCTGTGTTTCTGCGCTAGAACCGGCACCCTGAGCAGCGGCGGTGCCAATAACCAAGCCAAATTTAATTTGTGGAGGAAAGGCGACGGCCATTTTCCATCTACCTACAATGAAATAAGAAGTAAAAAGGTCATCCTCTGGATTTCCGTTAAACAAAGTGACCATTACACCACTACTTTTCACTATGATGCACCCTGCATGTTTCACTTCTATTGTGTGGTTTACTTGGTAACTGGATGTGAGCAGCTTTTTTCACACTTCCAGTGAATAGTATAGTGAGTGGAAGGTGAAAGGGTCTCCTCTTTCCACAACCTGTTTTTATAATGAGATAACATGGACAAGATTGAAAATCATTTTAAAGAACAGCAGCTAAAGGTGAGTTGAACTGCACATGGTCCATTTGTGTACCATCTCATTAGGAGCAACTTTCCAGACAAGATCCCTTTTTTAATGGTAGGCACATACCTGTCGGTTGCCTATCCGCCTCAGTGTAATTGAGAAGGACTTGCATTATTGTGGTAGGAGGCCTTTTAAGCGTCGCTTGTTTTCTTTTATGCTGTTAAGTGGTGCTCCAGACTTTGCCCGGAGAAGCACAGAGCGAAAAGGTCCAATCAAAACTTCATGCTCCTGTTTGTGTGGAGTTCAATCAGGCATTCATGGCAGTGAGATTTCAAGTGATTTCTGCCGATGTATCCCCCCCTCCCCCGGGAACAAGCCTTGTCCCCCTGCTGCTCACTTAACATTCAGGGAACTTCCAGGGCTAGTTTGTTGCCTCGTGTCTCAGTGTGGAGTCAGTGGGGGTCAGAGACCGAAACCTTTATCTGAGAAGACAAATATTCCTGCACCCACTACGTTAAATCTTATACTCATTGCCACCCACCTGCTTGACTCAGTGATACCACCCCAAGACTACTTTTCTCTTCAACCCCTGTGAGGGCATAGTGATGAACAGATCCACATCTGACCTGAAGGCCCCAAACTGCACCCCAGGGAGTGAAAGCTGAAATGAAGGAGGAAGAGGGGGCAGGTGAAGGGATATTCTAACTGAGTAGCAGTAGAGTTTGTTTTGTCTGGGTAGTTGCTATTTGGCAACACTTTTATATTAATCCCTTAATCGTTAAAATCATCTGTAAAAATGGCAAAAAATGTCAGTTATAGCTTCTTAAATGTGAAGAGTGATGATTTTTATTGTCTCGACATTTTAGTACATTGAATATAATTGAGTCTTTTGGGCAACACAAGATATGTGAAGATGCCTCTTTGGGTTTGAAAGGTATTTGTCACATTTTTTTTTTAAACTTTATGTAGCAAATTATTAATTTGTATGTTCTGTCCTGGGCGTTTTCTGACCACAAGCATCGTCTTTCTACTTCCTGAAAATTGAAAGGAAGAGGTTTAAGCCATTTTAAAAAATCTTGTCACAATGAAAAGATGACTTAATCCTTCCTCTGATCTTTAATCCCTGCCTCTTCTGGTATTTTGTGAAGTCAGCGTCTAATCGTTGCCGCAAAAGTGAAAATTATTGCCCTATAGGGCCATAGTCACATGTCCTCTTACATTGTGTCACCTTAGCCTCACAGTCGACCTAATTACTGCTGTATTGTCCTACATACTGTAAGTGTCACGTGTTCCTCAGGATGGGACAGTTTGGACTTTTACTTAGCAGATCAACACTAATAAGTTACACTAATAAAAAGTTTGTCATGTTACTATATGCTTGGCTGTTTTATGGCTATTAAAGGCAGAGGATGGTGATAAAAGGGGCTCCACTGAAATTAGTATTACTGTAAAGCAACAACAGACAATATCTGTCTACCGTCTAGCCATTAAAAAATGTGTAGTATTTTAAATATTCTTCATGGCTCAGGCTCTGCATAATATACATTGCAACCAGCACAAATTTCAAATTTTCTGCATGAGCATGTTCATCTCTACAGGTAGCAAATGACAAATAAGCAGGAAACATCGCGGTGTGATTAAGGACATGACACAATCTCTAACTTAGCGTTCAGACTGAAAGAAAAGAGAAGTTGTCCTTTTCTCTTGCTGATTGTTATGGAGGGTTTTTGCAGCCTGTGTTTATTATCCTCAAAGAGCAATTGGATGTGGCAGCACAGATCAAACACAACTATTGGCTGCTTGTGTCCTACAGTGCTAAAGATGCTAGTGTAAATTTTGATTGGCGCCGTTATCTCAGTTCTCCATCTGTCCTCTTCTGTGATCATAAAGTCAGGGATGTTTCTGAGCCCTGTGAACAGTCGGTTTGCAGCTTGTGCGACAGTGATGGTTGGTCGTTTTGCTTCCTGAAAAAGGATACCAGATGTGGTCAGTGGACACGGTCAGTATCACGGGAACCTTTTGAAGTAGTTAGTTCATGGGTGCTTAGTTTGAAATGATTCAAAGCCATAATGAAAACCGGTTCGTGCAGCAATGCAGTTTCCACACATTTGTCTCCCACTGGTATGAAAATATAACACCCCGTGTCTCCTTCAGCCAGTGCACGATTTTCTGATTTTCTTTTCTTCTCGCTTCATTGTGTAGGTTTACTACCTTGTTTGTGCTGGTGAAAATTAAACTGAAGCTTTTTTTTGCATAAAGATGGTTGTTTTATGCTTCTGCCCTTAGGATTTTCCTGAACAGTTGAAGAATTGTTCTCATTTTTGTCATTATTGAGAGACTCCTGGCAGAACACTACATGTTGCAGTTTGGAGGCATATGGAAATGTATCAATGGGGCAGGTGCCAGGCAGAAAGGGTGGAGGTTCTTAATTGTATTAAGAAATAATTTTGACAGTTAATGCCACTGAAATTATATCCATCAGTTCCTCTTCTGTGCTCCGGCTTTATTCCATTTCAAATGCAGCTTTGCTTGCCTCCCCTGAGTTGGAGTGAACCCTCAGCAGAAAAAAGACTGCATTGCTTACCAGTGGGGCTGGACGGATATAAAATTAATTAAATCAATTTGAATTTTAGATTTGCCCGTTGCCCTACACAACATTAAAGTGCACTAAACACATTAAGATCCAAGTCTCTCCAAGGTGAGTAACTTGTCATGTCAGGCTGCCTCTTAAAAAGCAGCATCTTTACTCACATCCTGAAATGAGACGTGCAGGGTGGAGTGAGAGCGCTGCCACACAATTCAGAGACTGAAAAACTGTTAATGCTGCCAGCATAAAACCACCACCCAAGGACTTCGAGCTCATTTTCATGAGACAGTAAAAGTATTTGTGCTTTCCCAGTGCTTTGAGGCCTTAAATGCGCCCCCCCCCTCCCCCTTCTCCACCAAAAAAGAATATAAATGTAGCAACATCAGCATAAAGCTTTTGTTGTTTGCAAGAGAGAATAGAGCTTTTCTCTCAAAGTGCTTGTGGGCTGTTAGCAGGTTAAAGTGTCGACTTTTCATCCATTACAATAACAGCGTCTAAGGAGTTGCGAAGCCAACTCAAAATGTGTGTGGTGTAAGTAGAGGAGACTTGTTTGAGATGTCTAGTCTCTTGAGCATCTCTGTACCTTTGTGTACTGTAAAAGCTAAATGAGCTAAATGAACGCAAAGAGCACCACACTCTCGCAATGCAATAAAGGGTGTCCCACTATGGCACGACTCAAGAGAGTGTTTTGACTCTGTTCGTCTGAAGCTAAGTTACATATTAAGCTGTAGCAGTAGTGAGTAAAGAGGCAATGCAAGAAGAGAAGCCTAACATGACACCGGCAGGAAAAGCATCAGACTGATCTATTTATGAACTGCAACTCGAAGCAAGTCACACAGCTCGGTGCAAGTGTGAAACACTTTAAATACAAATATGTTTAATCTAGTCTCTCATTTGCTACCAACATGATTGCCAGCAGACTTAATTATAAGCTACGCTGTATGTTTATGTTGTTTTTCTCACATTCCACTAGATCCGTGGCAGCCATCATTAAATTTCCGGACTGACACCTATTGGCAAGGTACATTTTATTGACCTACTGTCATGTCAGCACATAGATTGAGCTGCACCTTGTACATTGTAGCATCTGTACGAGCAGACAACTGAGGACAGGTGTCACCGTCCGTTGAGTTTGTTAAGTAGTTACATAATTAAGTGTATAATGTGTCACTGTGGTTCTTATATTTGGCTTCCAATTAGGCTCCAAATGCCCCTTAAGTCCAGAGAATGTGTTATATAAGAATTACAGAACTTTATCCTCCAAGGAGCATGAAAACAGCTCAACAGGAACAATAGCTAATGTGTCTGCTGGCCTAGTAGGATTAATCCACAGAACAGCTTATTGGGGCGGTGAGGGCATTTGCAAGGGAGCTATAGTAATCAGATTAATAACAATATAATTTAACCAAGGTTGCAACATTTCTGTTGCCTGTCGTTGTACGTTATGCTCTTTGTGGGTTCGGATATGTTTTTGGTTTAGGCATTATGAGCATATAGGATGTGTGTGGACCCAGTCCTAAAACCAAAACCTATTCCTCCAGCGTGTTTTGTCGATCTCCAACGGATTAACTTCATTCCCCGGCCCTTTTTTCTACTTTCCTGTTTCAAGAACAACCATGACCACGTTGCGCAGGAAAAGTGAGTTTTTGTTTTTCCTGGACGGCATTCGTTCTGTGAAAGCAGAAAAGGAACAGCACCAGCTCAGCCCTTGTGAAGAGTGTATGCAGGTGCTGCTGCAGATGAAGATGACCAGTGCTGTAAGTGAGCAGTGAGGGGGAATAGACGCGGTGTGTAAAGAAAAGAGTTTCCATTATTTTGAGGGCAGGGTCCAAAAATGCAGCCGTGACAGCCGTGACAGTTTCTCAATATCCATGTAAAGAAAAGAGTTTCCATTGTTTTGAGGGCAGGGTCTGAAAATGCAGCCGTGACAGTTTCTCAATATCCATGAATGAGTTGACCAGCCTTCCAGTGAATGTGACTCACAACTGAGAGGCAGCTATTTCCTGTTGCTTAACCACTGTAAAGAAGCGGTGGTGGAGTATTGTCTTATTGAGTGAATTGCGACCATTAAGTGACATGAACAAAGTGAGAGTGACCAGTATTGGGCAGAGGCAGGGACAAGACAAGAAACCCAGAAGCATGACACGTGTGTGCAGACAGCGACACACATTCTGAAATTTCAGACTGGCTGAAGTGTTGTTTCTATAAATATCTACATGGCATGCAAACAAGAGCTACTACTGATAAGGTCAACTATTGGCTCAAACCGCTGCTCATAACTTGCAAAAATGTGTTTGTGTGTGAGAGTCTGTGTGAGTATTTGGTTTTTTCATAGAAATGTTTTGCATATACTGAAACTATAACCGATTCTACACAGTGATAGTGAAAAGACGTGGGGCCAATAAGTCCATCTCGACATTTAATACCCAGTAGCGAAATGGTTCTGTTCAGCGGGCCAGCACATGATCATCCGTCTTCATTTATGTGTGATCACGTGGACTTTTTTGTGTGGGATGCTACTGTCCTTTTGCCTGTGGATTGTCTATGGCAGCCAGCCCACACTTTGCTATGGCGGCATTGTTCCGCCTCGCTTCCTTGGACAAAGCTCAGTGTGTGTTCGATCGAGGGTTTGGCATCCCCACCCCAAATATTTGTTCTTGCCGCTGGACGCCCACTGTCGTGAGACACTTTGGTATGATGCACGACTCATGGACAACCATGGATTTCAGTAGTCCTGCTTCACAGTAGTTCGGAGTCGTGTCTCTGGTGAGTCCTACTAATCACCTAGAGAACAACTTCAAAACATTTTCCAGTTTAACATGAGCCCTTTCATTTATTCAGTGAGACGTGGCTGCGGTTTTGCTTGAACAGTCAGGGTGTCTGTCTGTTATCTGACCCTCACAGCTTAACAAATAGCACCTTATAAATTCATTCTTGGCCTTGTTCTTTTTAAAATGCCTGAAGTGATTTATTCATCTTTGCTATAAAGATTCTAATAGACAAGAACTTAAAAACCACACTGACACCACCTTCTCTCAGATTAAAGAGAAGAGATTGAACTGAAGAGGCGTAGCCCTGGGTGTGACGGTACTTTCATCATAGTTTATGACACATCTCTCTCTTTTTTTTTTTTTTCATTTTACAGTTTATGGACCAGAAGAATTGAAAGTGAGCTTATTCAGGAGCTAAATGTTTTTAGCACAAGCTTGAACCATCCCCCCTTAAACAAATCTACTTTCTTTGCTAAAATAAAAGCAACTATCAGTCCCTTGTCCCATTGTCCTTCCTCCAGCAGAACAAGTGTCTCTTCAGCCTCCGTCTATAATCCCCCTACTCTTCTGTTTCTTTAACTTGGCCTGAAACTGATTTTAGTGTGTATGAAACTTGGTTACGAGGGCTTGAAGACAAGTTTGTTTAAGATTAAAGGTACATCTTCATTGTTAGAAGACATTTACAGCCGCAATGAAACACATAATATTTACTTGTAGGTTCAAAATGTCGTTGTGGCTGATTTCTCTTGGATATTGTGAATCCCATTTCTTTTTTCAGGCAACGCAGAATCATTATGTCTCCATTGGTTTGGTGGGACTCTTGGTGAATTTCATCTGAAATCTGTTCACTGTTGCACAACCAGTTAAATCAATTGGAAACTCTACTTTTTTTAAAAAAAAAGGAAACGAAGGAAATCACATGTTCTTGTAATATTGTTGCAGTCACTTGTGTTGGCATATTGGTTAATTACATCTGCATCTAACATCTTTTTAGCACATTAGTCAGCTTTGTACTTTCCCCGGTGTCTGTTCTTGTCATTCAGTCGACAGAGAAATTGCTCAAGTCTTCTCTTGTTTCTTTAATGAGCTATTAATTTTTGTGTTAGGACTCTAATAAAACCAGAAATGCCCCCTGGAGCGCTTGTTCAGAGGTTTTAAAAACAGTATTAGCGACCTTATCTTCGAGTTGCTCTGCCCACTGAATCTTTGAATCTTTGTCAGGAAAACCTAACAATTGATCTCTTTGAACGTTCTTCATAATCTTAATTTCTTGCCCTTATCTTGTTCGAAAATATATTTTTGTCTACAATACATAATTTTCTTAAATCCAAATAATAATTATATCCTCTTATTGAAAAAAATCCGGCATTTAGTATTTAATATTTTACTAGTTTCTATTTAATTTCCAATATCTCCGTTTTTTAATAAAGACTAAAAGCTGAACACAGAAACCTGTACAGTAATTTATATTTATACTTAATAATAGGAATAAAAGAATTTTAAACATTGGATAATCTTCCTACTGCAATACAAAAAAAAAGCCTTAATGCATATTAAATGAATTTGCTTTTGTGAACGTGACACACATAGATATGTAGAAATATCCATAAATGTAGACTTGTCATAAAGAGAATGTGGAATTTCTCCGCTCTTAAATCAAACTAATACCGCAGAATCACAGTTAATCATTTTAAAAGTGTACTGGCATAATTCTCTTACTCCCTTTGCAACAATTAAAAATGATCTGCCGAAGAAAAAGAATGTCTTGTATTGATATACAGTCCCATTTGGCAGTAACCACAGTCACAAACAAACACATTTTTTAGGGCTGCTTCACAATAAAAGCCATAATGCTTTTATTGTGAAGCAGTGGCATCAGGATACAGGATATTGTGATGGCATTAGCAGTAACTTTACACAGCTCTGATAGTGTAAAGAGAGTGATTTTCAGTTTGGAACATTTGATTTTAATGTGATTAAAGATGGATTTATGAAATTTTTTGTCGTATGCTCACTGCAGAATTTTCAGATGCCCTACACTTTTATTGTTCTCAGTGATCAGGAAGTGTTTTTAGATCCAAGCAGCAGCTCAGTTGGATAGTGAATGGGAGAACCCTTATCCAGGTCATTAACTGTAATTGAAAGGGGGCAGAAATGACCCCAACAAGGAATTAATATGAGGCAATGTCTGCCTGCACCAGGCTCACCTCTGCCCTCTAACTGTCCAACCTTGTGTCTCTCCAATGCTGATCAAAGAGTAAAGAGGACAAACCAATATTGTTGAAATCAAAAGACCTGATCTGGCAAAGTAGCTAAATAATGCGCATTATTTCCAATCCACTAAACTGCAGCCTAATCCCCCTCTGCAGTTGGGAAGGGTTGGAGGTCAGGGGGCTGATCCTTAAACAATCATAAATCTGTTTTCTTACAGCACATAGGCACAACTTACAGGAATCGTAGTTTTTGTTCTATTTTTGAAACAGTTTCCCAGTTCCTGGATAATAAAAACAATATTTAGCTATGCAGTTCTATTTCTTTTGATTCAAGTACTACCACAATAGTACATGCATCACAGTGAGTTGGATGGGGTCCTGAAATAACAAGCAGAGTAGGGCTGGTTCGTTCCTGAAGGGATCCTCCTCTGTTCCCTCCTGTGGGAACGAGGTCAGGTGTCAGAGGCCACAGATGACAGAATGGAAGTCCAGAGCAGGAGCTGGAGTTATACACAAAGAAATCCTGTGCATGGACAGAACACCTGAAACTGTATAATTTGCATGCAGTGCACATACTGTAGACTTAGCAGTTGCAAAGTGGAGTCATTTTACACTGTTGCTAAATGACCATTTTCTTGCTGTGAATATTTTCTGTGAATATCAAGCATCGTGCCTGTTTATAATTTTCATTACAGAGGGAAAAAAAAAGGTAGGGGCCTAGAATAAAAGGAAGAAAAAAAATCTTTATCTTGCTCTTTGGATTTAGAAACAATTGTAAGAGAAGCAGAAATAAAAATCTTAAAAATGTAAGAGTATCTTCGCGTCTGACACACTTTCCCGCAATGTGTTGTTTTTCTTGATATTTCTCCTCCTCTGGATCATAAATTATAAATCTGTGCTCTCTCTTAATGCTGGGGAATTGTGTTGTCAATGAATTTTCCATTTCACCCGAGCAGCTGTTTCTTCTATCTGATGTTAGCAGAGATTCAATAGCTGACAGTGACTCATCCTATTTGTTATCATAGTCTTTATGCTATTGTGTTATTACAGATAGATTTTTACAGTAGACCAAAGTGAGGTGGGGGGACAGGAAAGCCCCTGCAGCATAAACTAGCCCCCCCCTCCCCAATTTAATCCCCACCCATGTAATCCTGCACTTTTTTCAAACTCCCTCCCTCTGTTTTTCCTCTCTCTCTCTCTCTCTCTCTCTCTCTCCCTCTACTACCCTCCCCTCCCATCCCACTTATTCCACCTTACGCCTGATGGAGCATTAAGCCTGAATGCTGTGAGCAGCCTTGACCCCAGATTCACAGTGAGGGTTTAGATGAGCGAGTGCTGCATCGGTTCCTCCCCTGCTCTATGGGACTCTTGCTGCTTCCAGACAATCTGGAATTACTTGCTACAGTCCTGCACTTTCTTTGTTAATTGTGCTCGACAGGGGTCAGCGGATATTGTTTCCAACCCAGAGACATCTTCTGCTTATTTCGCTTTGAACACCTGGGAAATGGTCTTGTGGGTGGCTTCTCTAACCTAATATCAGCCTTTCTGTTGTGCTGTTTGGATGGACGTTTTCTGGATTTGGCGTCTCATTACTGGCTAAGATGCTGCCCTTGCAGAGAAAGGTAATCTTGAGTTATGTGTGTGGAGGAGTGAGCGCTAGAATGAGGAGGGTTTAATCCGTGTGATGTGGCTGCAGTGACGTGTGCCGATTCTTCTGTGTGTCTGGTTAGAATGAGATAAAAGCTGTCACTTTAGCAACTTTAATAGGTGCCTGGTTCTAGGAGTGCTTTTGGACATTAGAAGGAAAGGGAAGCTTGTTGGTGCAACAAGAAAAACAACAAAGAGGTGTCTGAAATCAAAGACAAATAAAGATGAGAAGTGACGAGGTTGAGTAATTATGTCATTATAGCAGGAAAACATCTAATTGTTTGGTTTTATCTTGTCATTCTTTTGTTGAGTGGGTTGTTGATGAGTGATTCCTCATTGAAACTGACTAACAATGCACAGTGGAACCCCCTCCCCCCACCCCCCAACACCCACTCTAAACTCTATTGTTTTACTGAAGCGTTTAATTAGTGAATGCTGTTTGTTGGTGTCCAAAAGATTTAGGTTATGAAATAATGTGGTTTCAGTAAAGCTGCAGCACAATTTTATTCTATGATTAAGCTACACTTACCTTTAGGTGCTGCAGTGACTATGTAAGGTTAGTTTCAGTTTCAAGCTTTTCCTCACCACAACCATTTCCTGTGCCGTCGATGTAAAAATGTTTTTTTGCAAAGGTGCTTAAAGCAGCCGTAGTGTATGTTGCATGGTTTGCTCAGACAATAGCTAGAACCGTTTTGCTTTGACACCTCACATGCTCAAGCGTGTCGTGCCAGAGAGGAGCTGTACTCAGGAACAATCCAGACATGATAGAGGAGAGAATGGGAGACTGTTGGAGCCACACCAAGGTTGTTGTTGTTGTTGTTGTTTTGGTTTTTTTTGTACTTCATCTTAAAGATTATACCAACACTGTTGCAGGATGCTCATTTGGATTCTATTAGCTGTGGTATGTCTGTGAGTTAATTGATATTTCAGATGAAGTGCTCTCTTTTCTCAGCTGATATTTTTCAACATGTGACCTCAGCCAACTAAAGGCTCAGTTTTTCCTCACAAGTCATGAACAAATGAATAATGAGTTCAGTGGAACAGCTGTGGTTGGTTATCAGTAGTGCAGGCTGCCGGAGTCTCTGTGTTGGACCTCACTTTACAAGGATATTAAGAATATGTCGAGAAAGCTCCTCACAGCTTGTGATGGCCATGTCTTAGGGCCAACCTTTGTAATATGTACATTGTAAGGTGGACCTGGAAACACTGACTGACATGTATATCACTTGAGTACAGGGTTGTTTAGGTGCTCAATATTCCCATAGAAAATGAAGTACAAGGCTGAGTAGGGGCTGAACTTTTAATAAGTGATCAGGAAAAGTATGAATTAGATGTAATAGATGTAATATGTGATGTCAGTTTGCGTAAGCTGTTCTTTCTGTGTTGCTAATGATGATTGACTACTGTCTTCCTTCAGTGATTTAATCATTACTTATTTTTCTTCATCTGCAGGATCAGTTTGAAAACTTGGAGAAGCATACACAGTGGGGGATCGAATACGTGGAGAAGTACTCCAAATTTGTCAAAGAGAGATCGGAGATTGAAATTAACTATGCAAAACAAATTAGGTGAGTACTCAAGCTGACTTGCTTGACTGCTGGGCTCCTTTGCATCCAGATGAATTAGGAAAAGAAACCCCCACCCCCTCTCTTTGCAGCAGGATTTGACCGACTGAATTGTCCTTGAAAGAAGAGACTGACCCTGACCTCTGACCTTCCTGTGGAGGGAGGAAACAGAAACATGAATTCTCATATGACAAGCAGTAAATTAGCAGTGATACTGTACATTGCTCTGCCAAAAACAAACAAACAAAAACCACCATTATTTTGTCCGTGTTGCTTCTCTGCAAGAAATCAGAATTGCTTCATGCATGTGCAACTCTACAAAAACCACTCAAAGAGGATGTCTCTTCACTCTCCATCCTTTTCATTTTTTTGTCTGTCTACCTCTCTCTCACTGTCTCTCCCACATGCATGCTTTCTGTTGATGGTGCTGGCTTCACCTTTAGGCAAGAGGAAGTCAGAGTGTGTGTGTGCCTGCATGTGTGTGTGTGGAGGGGGGAGGGGGGGGGATCTTGTGTTTCCATGGAGACCAGGAGGTATCAGCCTTATCAACCCTAGGTCTGACCTAGATTTTTTTTTCCCCCCTCCACTCACTATTGTTGGCCCCGCCCCCTCCAGTTCACTCCACACACACTGTTTTGGTGCAGCCAGGGATTTTTAAAGATAGTGATGAGAGCATGAGCAGTCCTGTAGGGAGATGACCTATCTCCTGAGGCCTCCTGCATCCCAACAGAGTGGGATATACTCAACAAATCCATAAGCCTCATCTTTAAAGAGGTCCAGCATTATGGCTAATGCTCTAAGTATTGACGTAACCCCCCCCCATTTCATAGGGACTAGCCAATACCAATTCAGAATTCACCTAGCAACCCCCTGAAGTAGATCCTCCACAGACCATACCACTCCTCTTTCCGAGAATTAAATCAGCTTGAGATAATAGGACTAGCTGTCTGTGTTTACATGCATGCATTACTCACACACCCCTACACACACATGAACTTTTCACTCTTTAACACAAACTCATAGAAAACTGACCTATGCATTTTTTTCCCACTCAGACGTTAAATTTAGAATTTAGAATCGTATCTGCTCTTTCTCTTTTTAAGCACTGGAGTCAGGAGAAACACTATCAGGTTTATTAAAAGCAAATTAACTGTCAACAGAAAGAATTTAAAAGCAGTCGAAACTCTTTTACCACAGCAGTTTTCATTTGTTTATGTGTGCAACTTCTGGATTTTCTTCAACAAATATTATGGGGAAGACTCTTCTTGAAATTTAGGCTCCCACAGATAGTGCGGATGTTTTATCTAGTCTACACACACACACACACAGACACCCACACACACACACACACACTCATAGGTCTACATTGTTTCTCTTGTCAGAAGAGGCTAAAAATACAAAATGAGGATGCACAGACTGGATTGCTTGAGTCATACAGTTTTCCCGTGTTTTCCAACACACCCTGCCCCTCTATTGTGGTTCTCCTGGGCCATACCTAAGCACTAATTATCCTATTTAATCAACTTAGGTCATGCAGGTTTAATCTAACAAGTGAACCAAAAGGAACGCGTGGCAGTTAGATCTAATACACTAATGGAATTGACCCTTTGGTCTCTCGTCTGTGTTGCTGTGGAGGTTTTTCCCTTCTTTTCTTCTTCTTCTCTTGTCCTGTTTTAACCTGTCATAACAAGTAAAGCAAAGGTGTAATTAATATCATTAATGATGGGTGTTGCTTACCCGTTTAAGTTCCCTCGTGCGAAAATGCCATGTATGGCTATTATACTACCATTTCTGTCACCATACCAGCCACACTCCCCACTAATCTAATCCACGAATAATCCTCTTCCATTGCATTGGTGTAAACATGCACAATGCCTCAGTCTAGTCATTGCAGGGCAATATATTAATACCTATGCGTCCTCCTCCTCCCCTACGTTTCAGTCTGCCATAATCCATAACAAGCAGCAGTAACATCCTGGTAGACTATTTTATCAAATAGTGTGTAAAGACATGTTCATCCAGTAAGCATCCAGTCAGACTGGGAGTCATTACCTGGACGTGTACACAAACATGCGCTTACAGTAACAGCACTTTATTGCGCAGCGTAGCATTTAATCCTGCACTAGTTTTGACACGTTCCCTAAATATGTTATTAAGGTGAGCGGGTGCATAAAGTGACACATGACGACTGGAAAACTCAGGCAAGGAGAGAGAGAGAGAGAGAGAGAGAGAGAAAGAGATCTGCCTAGCAACAGAGCAAGTGCATCACCAGGGAGGAGAAGACAAGCGTGGGGGATGTGGGCAGAGTGCTGGATGGAGTGCAGACACATATGTCTATGTTTTTTTTTTTTTTTTTACACAAATTACATTATTAATTTCGACAGGAATTAAGTATAAGGTTTTACAAGATGTATAACAAAATCATTTAGATTCTGTCAGTGAGTAAAGTGCCCCTGACTGTTATCAGCCATTCCAAAGCAGTTCACTGTTATTATTACAATCATCATTTTGGTGCAGATTTGACATGTGGAGAGGGGTAGTGTTTTTTTTTTTTAATATGAACTAATATTTGTTTCAAGATGTCATGACATTTATTGTAGCATTTATCAGTGGACTGGACATTTACAGTATGACTCACTATTAGTCACAGTCTCAGTATATTATTTTCCCATTTCCTCTAAATCAAGTGAACCAAACATGGCTCTTAATTTTTGTGCCAATCTGTTTATTGGGCCACTTGGTTTTTCAGCTTTAACTTGACAACAGTGCTCTTTAATTAGACAAAGTCCACAATGTTTCCCCCCCAAATTCATCCGAGCACAGCCCGTGTTATTATGTTTTGCTGACAGACGGACATTTGGGTGGTGAGTGTGTCACACCGTAGTGTTGAAACAAATGTGAGAAGATGTCCTGTAGCTTGTGAACAACAGCACAGGTCCTAGGGGGAAAGAAGGGGATTAAAAGCCTGTTGTAACCACAAAGATGGTTGACATATTTTTATTCATCCTATGTCTTACGTTTTCCTTCTCCTCCTGTCCTTTCTCCGGCTCTCATCTTGTGCCACTAGCATTCAGTCAGTGTCAAAGAAAGGCCAATGGTAGCATAAGAAAAGCATGCGTGTGTCTCTATGACTGGCTCTGCATGCATACTCCTGGGGGCAATGATTTATGACCTAAAGAGAAAGGAAGGGGATGTAGTAGCAGCAGGAGAAAGCACTCTGCTGAATTGAATGGTGTACTGGATGATCCTCTGGCAGCTCCATCAGGGCAGTGTCAGAGAGATATAATGGGAATGGTGCACTTCTCGTCTGAAGACTGGGCTCTTTGTAAAGATGCAGTAAGAAATGTCTGACAATGCTTAACTATTTGTCCTCACAGGAATTTATCAAAGAAGTATCAACCCAAGAAGAACTCACGAGAAGAGGAGGAGAGCAAGTGAGTTAAAGGACCCTAACACATAAAATTTAAAGAAGTCATGATATAACACCTATATGATTGATGTATTTCCTGGATCTGAGCAGCCACGTAAAACACAAATGATGTAACAACATAGTAAGCCATTTTGAATCTGCTGGTGCAGATGAGGTATTGATTTCCTCGTGTACGCCTCAGCCAGAACTCCCACAGCAGTTCCCCTCTGACATCGCTTCCCGTGTTTCGTCAGGTACACCTTCTGTCGAGCCTTCGTGACGGCGCTTAACGAGTTAAACGACTACGCGGGTCAGCACGAAGTTATAGCGGAGAACTTGACATCTCAAATCATCACTGAGCTTTCACGCTTCCTGCAGGACCTCAAGGGCGAGAGAAAATCGGTGAGACAAGTTTTTATATTCACGCTGACTTTTTTTTTTTAGCTATTTATTTAAAATGTGTCCACATAATCCTGTCAGTAGTCCTATGCCTGGTCCTTGGACACTAGCACATAGACTCTTTAAAGGGAAACAGCCATACTGGTGTAGAAGAAAGGAAGCAGCCCATTCCTCAGCATTCTCTGTTCTCTGTGAACTGATACTGAATATATATATGCATCCAAAGGCTCATCAGAACTGCAGAACGTGACTGAGGGCTTTTAATTGAACAAAGTCATCTCAGTAAACTACATTACATCATTATAAATGTAATTGTCTTTCTTTAAAACCCCATAGTAAAAGTTGGTGCACTAAAAAGCTTTCTAGTATGCCATTGGGGACGTCAGTGTTGCTGCACCCTACCTAAATACGGGAAGTCCTGCTTCCCATTATTATTGGTTTTCAACTCTGTTTTAGCGGCAGCAAATGCAGAAGGGACGGGAATTTCCACCAGTTCCCAAAAGCAAATTCAGCAGACCCTCAAGGCCTGGTTTGATTTGGCAAACATCTCTAATGTCCAGATTTGTCTCTGAACCCCTGCTTCCCTGAGACTGCACGATGTCACTCCTCTTCCTTATCGCGTCGCTGCACTTTTCCTTTTATTTATCCAAATCTCACTTCTTTACCCTTCTCTCCATCCCTTTATCTCCCCGACCATGTCGCCCTCACAAACTTTGCATCCGATCTTTTCCTTTGTTTTCTCATGTTTTTTTGCAGCTGACATTATGAAAAGCTTGTCATGTGCCTGTGAATCCCACAGAAGTGTTGCTGCAGTTAACAGTGCAGGGGGGTTTCCCTTCACAGCATGACCCCATAACTTGGAGTTTATTTTGTGAACAGAGGATCATTTCATTTGAAGGCGCTGAGCGAATAGTATTCAGCACAGTGTACTCACTAAGAAAAGACTTTTATTTTCAGCCAGTTTCAATTCAATAGGACACAACATACTCATGATCGATGTAGGCTGACTCTGTTCAAAGGTTGAAAAGACTACTTAGAATAAGCCAAACTGCTAAAATAACCTTTCACCTTTTGTTTTGTATATCAGAAAAACATTTGCGTTGTCAGTATATTTAGTCATTACTACTATATTCTGAGAAAGTGTTGTGTGATGTGTGAGGGAAGCAGTCGTGCCTTGTGACTTCACCTGTATTTTTCTCTGGTTTGATATACATGAATTTTTAAGCACCACCAGAAGGTTTTCTCTTTGTTGTAGCTCATTGTATTTGTGCCCGCGTGAGACAGGGCAGTGCAGGTAAAACCAGACAGTGGGATTAGAGGAGGGTCAGAACCTTCTGGATTTATCCTGGGGATCTTAATGGAGCAGGTCCAAACCAGACTACAAACCCACCAGGAGAACATATTATTAACAATAGCCATTAGGTTTCCATGTGGGGTTGATTTGCAACTCTCCTCCCCTCCCTTTGCTACTTCACTGAGTGGACCTCTTCTAAGCTCGGCTTGGGGTGGCACAGGTTTCATTGGTTTTAATTTGTATTTTCATAAAAGTAAAACCTGACTCATTTAATGCAACCTAATTAATTGATTACCCTATAATTATGAAGGCACGTGTGGAAGTGGCATGAATTCAAACTAAAAAGGGCTTTATTGTGAGGGATTGGGAGAAAATTTAATTTAAAACTGTAACTCAGAACATAAGCCAAAATGCAGAAGTGGGAGAAGATAACTAAACTAAAACTGTGCCGGGAACAGGGAAATGGGATGGATACATACATACAGACATACACACGGTGTGAATGTCAGATAAAACAGCAACTAACCAAAAAGGGGTCCGCACATACTAAACAACCAGGATCAGGACTAGACAAAAACTAAACGTTGTGCACACTCACAGGGATAAGACAGAACTAATATCAATCAAGACTCACTATGCAAAAGTAAAATAACATAGATAAATAAGCAGAGGTCTAAACCGAAGCTGACAGACATGGATAAATAAATAATCAGGCTTCAGACCAAACAGACGAGTACAAATAAAGGGAACAGGCGGAACAGAGAAACAGGAGTCCAAACAGGGAAAAGATCCGGGGGCTTGCTGTCCAGAGGCATGCAACACAATGTTAACAACAAAGGACGAACGGGCAGGGCACAGAGGGGAAAGCAAGGTTTAAAAGGACGGGGAGCAGGTGAAAATAATCAGGGGCTTACACTAAAGACAAGAGGGGCTACACAATAAAAGCTGGAGACAGGAAGTGGAGCTGGGGAAAACAGGGACAAACCAAACACAGGGAACAGGATCGTGACAGGCAGGGTTAATATGAGATAAAGAGCCTCACTAAACTCTCACTGGTCTTTGATTGTGCTGAGGGATCATAATAAGGCGTCCTCACCAGGGCTTAGGTGTCCTCTCTAGCGAGGACTGATAAAGACGGTTAAACACTTTGCAAGACCTCCCAAGAATGCCCATGCATCTTTTATAAATGCCACTATAAAAGATTTAGTGTATGTATCGACATTACTTGTTTGAGGAATGCATTCAGAGGTTGGTTCTTGGGATGATGGTTTGCCCTGATCACACTCACACCTGTGCAACCAGTCTGACCTGAGGGCACTGAGGGTGCTGTTGATGAGGGAGGAGACAAGTGTCCAGATTTTGATTGAACTGGTGACCTTCCGGCTCACTTCTCTAACTTCTACTTGTGTTTTGTGCTTGTTACCCACTTTCACGTGCAACACAGCACATAATTCTGTGTTGTAGTTGTGGGGGAAGTGCTATCTGTCTTATCTTAGTGCAATCCAGCATGTTCAGCCAGCCCGAAAAAGTGCAAAGCAAAAAGAATACATCTTATTTATCTGCCAAAGCCAGGAATACGGGCGTTGCATTTACTGAAAATTCAGCTGGAAGCCACAATGCCTGAGAAAACCTCTTTAGGTGAGCTTGGCAGAGGATGCTGCCCTCATTTTACTCTTAGAGGCAGAGAGGAGAGAGGCAACCACAGTGTTAAAACAATGTGTCTCTCTGGCCTCATGTGCCTTCTTGCTTTGAGCGAAAAGACAAATAGGAAGCTGAGTGGGAGAATTGATCGTTGGGGGTTCCCATAGCTGCTGCACTCACATGCACATTATGAATAACCTCTGCAATATCACTCTGATTTGTCTGTTTGTCTCCTCAAACATGAGGAGAAAACTCTCAGTGGAGCTTTCACAAGCTTTAATTGTCTCTCTTGTGTATAGATCTTGTGTGACTTCTGGCTGTTTCTTGTACTTAATGATTATAGAGGTGTTGACACAAACTGTGCAGGACTTCAGGTGCACATGTCTGTGAACTGAGTCATGTTAATGTGTGACTAACGTATCACTTAGAAGCTGTGTGTGTGTGTGTACAGAAGTACACAGTCTCCTCTTGACAACAGTTAAAGTTCAAATGTGGTGCTCAATTGAGATTTTTAGTCCTCTCATATTTGTCAGAAGGCATCATGTATTTGTTTTGTTAAGGACAAATTAATTCATCTATTCATGGAGAGAGGAACTTGTGAGTCACACAGTGTTTGTGCCGTACTTGGCCTCATCAGCATATCTGTGTTACCTTAGCTCACTCTGTCACGGGGGTGAAAGCGGAAAGAGGCTACAGGAAACGCCAGAATACACTCAAATTTATTAATGGCAATGTTTGTGCACACAGAGAAGAATGCTACAATATCACTGATTGAAATGATGAGCACACCAGCTTCCCATTATTAAGTAAATATTAAAACTATGCTGATGTAGTCGATGTTTGCTGAAGAATTTGCTGGTGTGTTACTGCAAGCTTTTTCCTCCCTCTTGCTGTCTTTCAAATGCCTGGGTAATGGAGAGTGGCACCATCAGGTCACTGACCTGTTGAAGTCCCCCAGATGTCCTGACATTGTAAGCAGTCACATGCTGTTACTGAGAGGGATGAGCCGACTGAAGACGTGTCTACTGTTTCCTGTACCACAAGTCTGAGGTGCACAACATCTGATTAAATGGCTGCAGCATTTAATGTATACCTGCATCCCATGGTTGATAGGTTAATGCATTTATATGTCTTGGTTTTGTTTTGCTCAATGCAATCACAATGCATTTGGAAGACAGTCGTCTTCCTGCTGGATTTAATAATCTGATGGAGGTGTTTGGGCAAGAGTGTCACTTTGTTTATCCTCACAGTGAAGGAAGATTTGCTGATGCAGACAGCATCCGACGTTGGCTGTTTGTCAGAAATGTTGTTATGGAGACAAATATTTGGTTGAAAGAACGAGTCACGGTAACAATGATGTCACCGGATCTGATAGCGAGTGCTCTGAAAAAAGCTTTGTGGTGTCCAAGCTTTATATAGCCGGACATATTTGCAGAATTCATCGCTGCTAAGAGTTGTTCTAATCTAAGAGGAATTTAAAGGTCTTCTCAGATAAGGAAGAAACAAAATGCTTGATTATTAGTCCAACATTAGTCGGACTGGACTTACACTAATGGCTCCACGGTGTCTTGTTTTCTGTTAGAGATCAAATACTTCCTCTGAAACACTGGAGCACTTCCTTATTTTATTGAGCTTCCCTCAAAACTTTGGGAAATGAGAAGTGCGACTACCTGAGGTTAACCGGGGCACATTTTCACTAACTGCTTCCATGTCCAGTGTTATTCAGGTGAAATGTACATCAAAGTCTCCTGCATCTGTCCTAATATCACATCTCTTGCTTGTGTGTTAGCTAATACGCAAAAATACTCAGGACTTCCTAGTGATGTCCAAGCACGGAAATTCCAGAGAAGTATAAGCAGCAGCTCTCTATTCTTTATAATGGCAGCATCGTTATTCTGCTCAGCCGCTCAGTCCTGCTTCCGCAGGCTGAGTAACCAGGGGATACCGCATTGATAGTGAACTCTTTATGTCGTCTTCATTTTAAAGAGATTCTCTTTGGATTTTTTTGCCAGATTAATGTGACCACATGCAATGGAGGAATCGATTGTATGCTTTATAAGCAATCACAAACTAATTTAGAGGCAATAAAGGTTTAGAATTGCTGCTCTGTGTTTTCACTTCCTGGGGGTCTGGCTGGGATCCGATGGGCTCCGCTTCAGGCCAAGTTCTCTGGTCCCCTGGTGTGAGGTAGGCCAAGAAAGGCCTTTCACAGAAACACACAGCGTATGCGTTGTGTGAGTTTAGATCAGCAGCTGCCACTGCCTTGTCCAATATGCCACACATGTCCAAATCCATTGTGGCACGTCTCACTCCTCCTACATCACAAAGTCTGGCTCCTCGTGGACTTATCTCATAGTATGACTACTGTAAGCTTCACAAAGCAAGGCATCAGGGCATTTCAAGCAAAAGTTACTAACTAACCAATTTCTAAATTATAACTTTAATTATTAGAATTATGTATATGCTCCACCCTCAACCCCCTATTTTTGCCACAGCAGGAAGGGGAAGTCCAACAGGTAACTGAAGGGACAAAGAGGAATACATTTACATAACAGACAAAATTATGCCATTACAGAAAAGGGTTAATTAATTGTGCAACATCTCATGTAGAAAACAGTCCTGAAAAAGAAAGTCCCTGCAAATTAATATAACTGAACATGTGATACAGTGCATGAGTGTGTGAAACTTGGGATTGTTAGTTGTTTTCCTACAGAGAAGTAAAATTCTAAATTGATTTCATAGGAAAAGTTAGGGGATCACCAACACCGTTACAACACTCTTCAAACCACAGATGTGAACCTCACTGTAGCTCCGAAGGAAAAGTTAGGGGATCACCCAGATTGCCCTCAGCAGAGCTGTGCCACTCTTCAGGTCTCTGCAGAGAAATTCGTTGGAGTGGTTTATTACCTGTTGGACTGAACAGAGGTGTTCCTTGTCAAAGGCATTGCTCAGATATTAGATTTCACTGGACTTCCGAAAATCATTGTGGCTTGAATGTCTGCATGGGGACCAAAGGGAAAACAAAGAAGACTTTCTAAATTTACCAACACAAACCGTGCCTTTGGGGCTCTGCTCTGTACAGGACATGTGACTTTGCAGCTCTGTAATACAGCATCTGTTTGACATTATCACACTGTTATTGGTCCCTGCGTTGTCACAGTTTCTTGATTTAAAATATGTTTGCCCTTCTTGTTTTAATGGTATTTCAACATAAATGTAAAGCCGCTATTAAGTTTACTTTTAGTATCAGTCTTTTATAGAAATTGCATCACTGATTCAGTAGCGTTGTAGAACATACCCATTTTAAACTGGTGGCATTTCAGTTGCTCCTCAGTCGACTAGACATATTGCCATCTGCTCATGCTTGCACAAATTTAGGCCTTTGGGTTATGAGGTCCTGTTTATTAATGTGTTTTTTAATGTAAACACTCTGTCATACATATTTGAGTATGTCCCACTTTCTAAACTGACACCTTTTTCCTCTCACAGTGTGAGTAATACTTAGGATGTTTATGGTTAAGTGTTAAACCTCTTTTTCTAATTTAAGGTCAGATTGACCTGCTTTTTAAATAAACTTATGTATAACATGATAATATTTCTGTGGTTTTTCTTACACCCTCACAGTACTTCCATGATGGGCGCAAAGCACAGCAGCACATTGAGAGCTCATGGAAACAGCTGGAAGCGGTAAGTGACCCCCACCTGATGCATTATACATCTTACAAAGGGCTGTAATTAATATCTTTTCAATCTATATCAGTATTAAACCTGCTAAGTTGAGAAATACAAAAAAATAGTGACACATATATTTTACAATGTGGATAAATCGGATTTTATGAAATTGGAATCCAGTATCATTTGTACCTGTTGAATTAGATTCCTTTTGAAATTTGAAGTTATTCTAATATTCCCCTCTCAAGAAATATATGCGTGTGTATAAAAATAATGTTCCTGCATTTGATTTGATGCAATCAAATCTTTCAATTCGAAAGTCAACTGGTGGAAAAGAGTGACACCAAAATGTTGCAAATGTTTGATTTCACGCAGGGTGACCTTTGGCAGGGTGACCTTTGGCAGGGTGACCCTGGTAGTGCAGGGATCAGTAAGTGTTTTCTACAATAGGCTATTTAGCAATAGAAAAGAGAGATGGGAAGATCTGATAAGATCTAATATTGAGGAATGCAGATATTTTCAATGTTTCCAAATTGAAATGACTATTAAAATCCAACATTTATTCTGATATAAAACATAGTATTCCAGCTTTTTTATAAAAAACCTAATAGAAAAAAATAAAACAAATCAATTGCATACATCAAAGTCCAAGTCTGGAGAATAAAAACATAAACAACGGAAAGCATATCCAAGATGGCGCCAGCGTGTGGTAGAAGTGGTACATCAGTAAAGAATCGGTGGGTGATTTTTCACTGTGACCTAAGATTTGATTAAACAGATTAATTCTGTTGTAAAAGCTTTTTTCAGCTTCTCCTCCTGACAAAACTTAAGCCGTTCTTATCTCAAAAAGGTCTTGAAAAGGCGATCCATGCCTTTGTCAGCTCAAGATTGGATTATTGCAATGCACTTTATGTCGGAGTCAACCAGTCTTCACTCTCTCGCCTCCAACGGATCAAAATCAAAATGCTGCTGCTCGACTTTTGACCAAGACCCCCAAACGTGAAGTAATAACTGTTGCTGTTGGTTTTTAAAGCACTTCATGGTCAACTCCAAACATGACGCACATCTGGTCAACGTTTTTTAAAAGTTCCAAAATCCAGGCGTAAAAATTGCCATGTTTTAGATATTCTGTTCATTTGTTTGAAAGCACTTTGGTGCAACTCCTGGTTGCTTTTGAAGCGCTACATAAATAAAGATTGATTGTGCAGTTTTATTTCAATCAGTCAGAGAGTCTCTGTTGACCTTAACATGCTCATGTTCTTATCCTTTTGTCAGCAAGCTTTCAGTCAGTCATCAGCATCACGTGATACTAAAACACACTTAGGGTGAAACCATATTGCCTGATCATTAACAAGTGGGGAACAAGTAGAAGAGGTGGCAAACTGTCTGTAACCGAAACAAGAGGACACGCGAACCTTATAACCTAATAGCAGGGCAAGCTCCTAAATTAACTACATTATGCACTATTCATAAGGTTATGTTGGAGCCACAGCTGCCTTTTAATAAATGTGTTATTGCATATGTGCCTATGGCGACTGCACAGGCTAAGAATGTATGAGGATGCAGGTTCTCAGCTAACTAGCAAACAAAAAAATGCTGCCTCAGAACGTTCAATTCTCCGTTGGATTGTAGTTGTGTGTTGTAGTCGTAGCCGTGTGCGGTTTTATGTCCCTCTTTAGTGTAGTTCTGCTTAAAAACAAGATAGCAGCAGGTCCAGGAGTGTCTTTTATATTTATTTTAGTGAAAGAGATACTGCACAGAACACCATTTCTTATCTCTGCCTGGCCCCTTCGACGGGGGAAGAGCGTGTGAGAGACATTCATAACTGCCTTGTCCTCCTCAAACTTCTCAGCGTGCTCAATGATTTCATTGTGTGTGAGGCAGATAGGCATAGTTCAGAGTGCACGCCGGCCCAACAAACACTAATTGTTCGGTTAACGGGGTCAGAAGAGGGTTGGATGAATGGTTGTTTTTCTGGACACAAATAACCACTATGAACATTTGTTTAATCTGCAGGCTGCAGGCTTTGTCAGTGCCCATTGCTGTGTCAGTGACATAAAATGACCTCTGTTGCACACAATGCTGCACATGATATTTATATGACGTATATGGAGACATAATGACGTCCACTATTATGCTTATTTCAAGGTCAAGTTGATGTCTGTAATTATTAAAATGTGTTGTTTTTTTTTTTTTAGAGTAAAAGAAGATTTGAGAGGGACTGTAAAGAAGCAGACAAAGCCCAGCAGTACTTTGAGAGGATGGATGCCGATATTAACGTGACCAAGGCTGACGTGGAAAAGGTATGCGTCGCCTCTCCCCTGTGCCTCGCTCACCGACCACGCGAGCTTGTCCCACACCCTCAATGCTTAAATCACAGAGTCCCTCACGATTGCCTGGCCTTCCTCCCTCTTCTCAGCGCGCACCAGTCTCCTTTCTGTTGTTCTTTTCCCCTTTCGTGTCCCCCAGCCCTGAATCCTCATTCCACCGAGCTCAAAAGACGCCAAAGATTGAGTGACCGTGGATTTAATGCCAGGGACTGTGTGTAAAAGCTGGCATTGTCTCAGCAGCGTAGCGATCGGGCTGCTAAACAAAGCTGATAGGAGCACTGAGTCCTCATTATTATTGTAGAACAGCCACCAAACTCTATTGTGCTGAACGGACCTTAGCAACACAACGGGCACGTGCTTGTGTATTGTGAATCATACGTCTCAACTGGATTTCCTTTTACTTTTTAACAGCGAAGAATTTAAATGTGGTTTGTTTCCTTGCGATACATCCTCTTCATTAAATAACATTTGCCGATCATCGGATTCTCATGATTCGTAGACCAAAGCCCTCAGGGCCGACGGCTGATGTCATTTCCTGTTGTCATAACCAATTAGACAAACCCTCAAAATCTCAGCCTTTAACCCACGGCCGCGAGGAATCATGGGTCAGCAGCGCGTGCTCATGCTGCTTCATCAGCTGTTGGAGAACAGCTCAAGCTCAGAGTCGACACAGTTCAGACCCGATTATTATGCAAATACTGGCGGGAATAAAGAGCCTTTCTGCACTCTGGACACACAGCCAAAGAGCTACAATAGGCTTAGGTTAACACTGAAGTCAACTGGAAAGACCCGGCATAGCAGCTCGAGAAAAAAACCCCATCTTCAAACAACACTTGTGTTGTCTCTGAATACAGTTATTCCATTTATTGTGGCATGAAGAAAAAGAATTCTGTATAAGGAAGTGAAATAATTCTTTATCTTTGCTTCTCATTTAGTTAGTTTCACTTTGCACAAAGTCAAAATGCAAATAGACCTTTAATAACGCAGATTCTTCAAAACCGCCCCCAGTGGATCCAACTTCTAAGGGACCATACGAGTGGTGGCGCTTACGTTAGTGCAAGTTCGCATTTCTGCTCACCAGTTTCTATTAATGTTTTCTGTTCTTAACCTCTAACCCCTGTTGGTGCTTTTAGGATGTTCAGAAATGCTTAGTAAGTTTCATGAACAACAGCTACAGGACTTTGTATTGGGAGAAACTGCCACATTTTACATTCAATGGAAAGTTGAGTGATTACATAGACCCTCTTAAGGCAATGCTCCTAAATTGTTTTTCAAGCTGTAGCATAATGAATGAAAACTAATGACTGTAGGAAATGAATCTAAAAGCCGTAGCTATGGATTTGGGAAATGAAGAGAATTTGCAGTTAATGGGCCAAAACAAACAAAACCTCTCTGGTCCTTTACAAGTTAATTAAATCAAGGCGTGCATGAGTCCTTTTTCGATGCATACATACCAACATTACCGCGTTGCTTTATATTCATGATGGACACACGTGCTTAGATAATGGCTAAAATATGAGCTCTATCATTTGCAATGCGTTTCTCTGTGGCTCTTTTCACCTTTTTCTTTTCCACGGGTGTGAAATTAATAACACATGATTTATTTATAGTAGTTGCTCTGAGTGTTGGTTGCGATGTGAGAATTTATAAAAAAAACATACCTCTGTGTTTTATTGGTATGTTATGTGTCTGTGGTTTAGACACTTGAGTTGTGTTGCTGCATATCATTTGGTGTTCAAAAAAGCTCTTAATCTCAGAAGCATGTAAATCCCATTGCCGTCATTGCTACACCGTGTTAAAATTGCACAGTCAACAGTAATTTTCGAATGTAATGTAATGTATCACATGTCACCACCTCAGCCCGTTTGGGTTGTAGTCAGGACCAAAGCCTTTGGGTGTAAATAGGTCTGGTGCAGCCACAACCAGAGGAAGAAGTGTGTATATTTGCATTGTGCACATTAGTATTCTGCAGCTGCTGGCCACCTTCAGGTTTGATAGGTTACTAACCAAGAAATGACATTGTTTAACTTGTCACTAAGACTAACACAGAAACTGAGCATCTGACAAGTTATATGCTTCTCTAAACGGATGTCTCCCTCAAAAAAGAGGTGCTGTGCTCTAAGCTGAGGTATTGTGGTTTTATGTGCAGCTGTAGCAAACCTCTAACTGTTCCCTCTTCTCCTTTGGCAAACAAATCCCTCAATTTTAGGGTTTGGATCTACAGCCCAGATTCTCACAGTGCCGATCCTCAGTCATAAAAAATCAGAAAAGACAAAAACCAAAACAGACAAAAAAAATGAGATGTCATCCCCTGTGCAGGTTACGTTACCCGTACCATTGTTTACCCTGATACCACCTTCCTCTTTTGATTGACGATTGAGCTGGTGGTCCGGGAAGTGCAACCATGCAGCCTTTCGTTTAGCTGTAAACGGCTAACAAACCTTTTTTTCTCGTTTGTGTGTGTTTGTATATTTATCTTATGCTATGCCTTGAAGCGAAGTTCCCACAAGGTAGGTCCAGCGGACAGAGAGCCTGTTGTATCTGTGGGAACACACACACACACACACTGTCTCGACTTGTGTCTTTAAACACACAAACACACACACACACACACACACAGACCCTTCTGTCTAGTCTGACACACAGGCCTCGACCAGGTCACTGTTAACACGCCCTGTCCTGTCTGAACGTGATCAGTGGCTTGCCTCGCTGTCTTCTGCTAAACACTTCCTCACCCCGAGGTTTCTACGTGTGATGTAAGGACAATTGAAGGAAAGAACGGCTTGAATATGTTGCGCAAGACTAATGCTTATTGTCCCTCATTGTCATTTTGGTTTGTAAACCCCATAACGATGCACAGTCAGATACATATTGATTTAACGCTTCATACACTGCAAAAGAAGCAGAAAGATGGGTAATTTCCAGAGAATGACAACAGGATGTGATGCGGCTGCAGGCACAGCCACATGCGTCGGGCTTTCGTTATCTGGCAGGTCACCATGGTGATGTTGTTTGCCCTCGTCATTTCTCAGCACATTCAGCGTTGCACTTGGCCAGAAATGCATGCTCACAGGCCTACACTTAGATTTTAAATAGCAGGACTTTCACATGTGCTCTTTCTTTTGCTTTCCTCTGGATTTCACTTTTTTTTTTTTTAGCAACTTTTTTTCCATTGAGGTATTGTCACCCCTCATGTGCTGGAAATAATGTACCTTTGTGTCAGACGAGTGTCTCGGCTCTGATCTCCTCCTTTTCCTGCTATTATGTCATCTATTGCTTACCCATATGTGTGTTAGTGGGACTGTGAGAGACTCTGCGCTTGCTTCTGATTGATGTGTGGGTGAGAACTGGATGAATCCTTCCCTTGCAGACTATGACAGGCCAGTGTTGTTTTCCCTCTGCAGTTACTGTATATGGCTGCAGTTTCTTTTTTCTCTTTCCCTTCTGCATTCATCCAAGCAAAGGCTCATTGCAGTCACAGGTTCATAAGGTGACTCTTTGTTATAGATGGACAAATGAAAGGGCTACTTGTGTGTGGACAGGCCCCAGATCTCAATAAAAGGAAACATATATGAGTACAGTACTTAGCTGCACAAATACGCAAACAACACACACACATGCTGTCTGGCTGAGATAATCTCATCTCCATCTGTTTGCTGAGGCTCTGTAATAGGCTGTTCCTGCTGTGTTTCTGACTGCCTGCCTTCGCTCCCTGTGACTGAACTAGCTTATAATAATCAACATTACTGATAGACCAGACTTGGTGGGCCACCAAGATCCAAATCCCCCCATTCTGCAGCCAGTGCAGGCGGTTGTCACCCATGTTATGTTTGTTGTAGCCTACATCTAGTCTAATGCCAAAGGCTGCTGCTGATGCCTAACTTGGTCGTGCACCTGTGACCATGCGTCCATGTTTGTGTGTGTACATGTGCACGCATGAACACAAATGTGTAGATCTTTATTCCCTGGCTGTACGTGTGAGTGTTTGTGCGCGTGTGTGTAACCCATATGTCCATGTTAAAAGGGGACACTGAGGTTTATTGAGAAGAGCATGTCTGACGCGCACGTTTGTGCACGTTTTTTTCTCCTTCAGGCAAGACAGCAAGCTCAGATGAGGCACCAGATGGCTGCTGACAGTAAGGCCGAATATGCCTCCTACCTTCAGAAGTTCAACCAGGAGCAGAGTGAACATTACTATACAATAATTCCCAACATATTCCAGGTAATTAAAAGCACGTGTGACCTTTTTTGTTTGACTTGTTGCTTCACTTTCCCATACATTGCATTTATTTAGAGATCCCCCCCCTCCCCAAAAATAAGTTTGCCCTCACCCCAAAGTGTTTTCTTTTTCATTTCTGTCTATCAGATGTAACCAAAAGTGTCAACGTATTGAAAAGTCAGCCAGAATGGTGCATTCATGTGCAATCATTACCAGGCTCAAGAATTCAATGCTGTGTGCAGCCCACCACCCCCACTCCCCCCCTCTGGGTCAACTACTAAAAATAACTTCTCGACATGTGGGAAACACTGAGGATAAAAAGACATCATTATAAAGAGTGCCGTTAATTTGCACAAGCTATTTTGTGCCTTACTGAGAGATTGTGAGTTTTTAATGACGGTGTTGTGAGTCTGAATTACAAAAACTGTATCGTGTTTGAGTTTTCGCCTCTGGAGCGCTTTTAAAAAAGACATTCAAATAAATGAAAACGCACGCAGGAGATTAACCAGATGGGTTCCCAATGTCTGATGATCAATATCAAGGACTGTTCAATTCCAAACTCACTGTATCATTTTTCAAAGCAAACCCTAACACTGCTCAGCCCCCGCTCCGTAACGAGGGCCAGTAAAAACTTACGTGACACCATGAATGCATTTTCCTTCAGAAACTTCAAGACATGGAAGAGAGAAGAATTGATAGGCTGGGAGTGTGCATGAAGACGTTTGCAGATGTGGACCGCCAAGTGCTGCCCATTGTGGGGAAGTGTTTAGACGGCATGACGAAGGCTGCCGAGTGCATCGACCCCAAGACTGTGAGTATACAGATACAGATTAAGATCTGCACACGCGCCACCATATGGGGGCATGTTAGTCACTCAGCCAGGGTGTCAGTTACGGTGTTTGGTAATCAGGAGGGGGCTTTAAAAAACAAATAATAGAGACAACAAAGGGCTGTGGGAGGGCTGTGTCCTATAGTGAGAGCAACTGAGCAAAATGATTCAGTTCGTGTGTTGACCTCCCCCTTCATAGTTAGAAAGATCGACGAGCTCACGATGTATTTCCCCCCTGCACTGCTTGCTACGTTTTGTGTTGGCTAGAAATAGACAACGTAGTCTCTTTATAAAGGGACGTTCCAAAGGCAACGATGATGTAATGAGGGTTTTTTTCGCACATAAAGGCAGGGATATTAAGCCAGGGCTGTCTTATTAAAGATACTGCTGAAATGTATTATGGGAAATGCAGGATCAATGTTTTAGAAATGTGGTCTTTGATATGTTTGATTTATGAATTTGTATCTCGTTTTCTTTAAACTATTCTTTTTTTTAAAAAAAAAAAAAGGCTGTGGATTAATAATCAGTACTAAATGTTTGGATTCCCCCTGTATTTCCATGTGACTAATTCAGTGAGAACAAACACACCCAGAGAAACCCCAAGGTGCCTCCCCTGGGGTATTAAAGAAGTCATAGCAACAACAGCCATAGAAAACTGAAAAAGCAGAAAAGACAAAGCTCAGTTATTGTAACCGCTGGCAGCCTTATATTAGATGGATACATGTGAAAGTGATATCAATGTTCATATTTTACCCTCCACTGGAAAGCAAATAAAATTATGTCCAAAAAGGTCTTTTATTCGATTTTGGAAAAAAGAAGTTGAGCCCATGTATATGGCATAGGATAGGAAACTAGGGGTTCAGTGTCTCACCCAAAGACACTTTAAACAGGCAGAGTCGGGAGGATCCAGGGTTCAAACCACTGACTCTATGATTAGCGGACAACCTGCTTTCATCTCCTGATCGGCAGCTAAGACTTTTTTTAATGTCAGCTCTCCTTCAAAGCTGATGAAATAATCATGAAAGGCCTGATTTGCCTGTGTGATATATTGAGATGTCACATGTTGGCTGCCTGCCTTATGACAAAAAAAAAAAAACAACAAACGAGCATCCCCAGGGATTGAATAGTGCGCGTATGTGTCTGGTTGTGTGCGTGGCCCAGCTCCAGCCAGTGACTCTCTGCAGCAGTAAACAACAGCAGGGAATAACATATCCCATGTCTCTTATTCTCCTCCCATGTATACAGTGCGACCCCTGATCCTAACTGCAAACAGACCTTGTGGCCTTATCAGTGCAGATATGCAGCACACTTGATTAATGGGCTTCTTCCGTTGTCTGGCAGGCCTGGCTGTGTCCCCAACCTGAGACTTTTGTCATAACTCCTGCCTGACAGATTTAGGTCTTTGGCTCTTTCGAACTGCAAAACGACAGCACAAACTGCCATGAAGTGTTATCAGGCAGAACCTACTGTAAACAGCAGAGTCACCAGGCCTCTATTGTGTTGCATCTTATCTCCAGACTTGCTGACTAGCTGCCCAATCTAAATCGAGGACCCCCTTTTCCTTTAAGCCCTGGTTTTTTGTTTTTAAAAAAAAAAACAAAAAAAAAACGAATTTTAAAATGTAACGAATGAACCTGTTACTGATGGCTGCAACTACCCTTCGCACAATAGGACTCGAAGCAAGTGGTGGAATCCTATAAGTCTGGGTTCGAGCCCCCGGGGGATGTGGAGTTCGAGGACTATGGCCAGGCCATGAAGAGATCGCCATCTGACACCAGCCTGTCGAACTCCAGAGAGAGCAAGGAAAAACCTTCCAGCAAGACCAAAGGGAAACTGTGGCCTTTCATTAAGAACAAGAACAAGGTAACGCATGAAACTCTGATTTTAGTGCAATTTGTTTCTCTACTCCAGGGAAGGGACCGACATTATAGGCTGTATTGTGTTATGTTGGTTTTGTCTCATAATACAGTCTTTGGAATATAGTGTGCGTTCAGTGTTGCAAGTAAATGTATGTGTTGCAAGTAAATATACATTTCTAGTACTGGTTATGTTTAATTTAGTTTTCATTTATGTAGGTCCTTTGACTTTTGTTGACTTCAGTTAAGCTCAAGAAATGTGTTGCTAGTTCTCTGTTAGCATTGCCATTTCTGTTGTTATTATTTGCCACCCGATTCCTCCTCCCTGGCAATCACGTTCATTGATTTTCCTTTGGGAGCCTCCTCCTCTGTAACACCCACTAATGCATTTCTACCGTGGACAGACTCATCTGGCAGATATTAACTTGTTATGAAATAACCGTCGCCCTTCACCACTGACTGTCTATGGGCCTCGAGCGGGCCCCCTTTCGGTTTCCTGCTTGGGAAAAACAAAAACTGATCTCTGACTGACTTATGGGCTGGTGGCACTGTTGGTTCTGATTTAAAGCCAAGCATGAGTGAGTAATTGGGTGTGTGTCTGTGGGAGGGAAAGACTAGAAGCAAGTGTGTGCAGTGCTAGATGAGAAAGCCCCAGCGCACCCACTGTATTTGTGTAGTAGGTGAATTCCCTGTGTTGTTGGGAGCCCAGCCACACAGACAGGTACTTATAGTGCACATTCACGTCCATGCATGCAAGCAGAAAAGGAACACAAATTACTTTGGTACTTTTAGTGTAAAATCACCTTCAGAACTTGGGCTTTTGGGGATTTCTCTGTTTGGGATCACTTGCCCGTGCATGCGCATTGTGCGATATCTAAGAACCTGCCACTGCTTCACTGATGAACTGTGCAGCCTGGTGTTTTAGGAGAGCGATAAGCATTCCGATTTCTCTGATGCCCACCTCAAATTCAGCTGCCGGTGTCCATGGGGATGTGGTGAATTTCTCAGTCTGTCGAGCGAGGCGATGAGGCTGGGAAGGGAAGAACAAACTAGAAGGAAAAGGGTTTCTAGAATGGAAGCTTGCATGCGCTTTGACCGGAGCTCTTTTGCTGTTTGCTTCCTTGCGGCCGCTTGCTTTAACAGCCTTTTACGTTTCCTACTCACTCTGGTTGTTTTCTTTCTTTTTACTGTTTTTCTATTTTGTGTTCATTTTTTCAAACCTCTGATACACTAGTTTTGACCTTCTTTCAGTTGTCCTTCGCGTTCTGTTCAGGTTTTCTGTTTTGTGTTTGTTTTTCGATATTTGTAGGAGGCTTATTTATTTCGTTTTGTGTTCCCTTTTCCTCCTTTGTCTTTTTTGTTGGATTCTTCTTCTTCTTCTTCATGGTTTTCCTCCTCCTCCTCCTCCTCTCCGTCACGGCTCCCTCTCTTACTTGTAGCTTATGTCCCTGTTAACATCCCCCCACCAGCCCCCACCTGCCCCCCCAGCCTCATCCCCACCCTCACCCTCTGCTGTTCCCAACGACCCCCAGTCTCCCAAGCAGCACAAGGAGCCCCTCTCCCACCGCCTCAACGACTTCATGACCTCCAAACCCAAAATGCACTGCCTCCGGAGCCTGAGGCGAGGGGTAAGTGTGTGTCCAGCAAGCTTTGTGCATGTGTGTGTGTGTGTGTGTGTGAGTGTGTGTGTTGACACCTGTATCTGAGCTCTGTACCTGCTGCACTGTATGGGTGAAGTGATAGAATCCTCATAACATCATGGCTTCACCTAGAAACCAATCAAACGCCGCGGTTGTTAATATTAAAGGACGCGTTCACATTTTTTCAAATGTGTCAGGTGAACAGTGAAACTGTTTTTACCTGCTGCTACTATTCCTGATGTTAATACGGGCCTTTAAGAGATCTCTCAAAAAGATCCTTCCAATGTAAGTGACAGGGACCAAAAACCATAGTCCTTTATCTGAAGGGCTTAACTTTCCAAGTCACATTAAGTGGTTGTCTTCCAATGTTTCAACATTTTTACTTTCCCACTTTTTGTTACTTTCCTTCCGTTGCTCTGAGCCACTGTCAAAGGAAACACACAGGGATTTTAATATAGTTTACTCTAAAACACTCCGCTCGATATATGAACTCCTAGTGTCATTTTAACTTTAGATACACGTTTTAATACATTTTTTGCAGAGAACAAGGAATCTGGATTTTGGCCACCAATCACTTCCATTGTAAAGCATTTACAAAGAGGTCTTTTTCAATATTAACAGGCCTGATGACTCCAGAAAGTAAAACCTGTTTCAGTGCCGGGATGGTCACCTGAATCTGGTTTTAAGACAAAAAAAAAAAAAAAAAAAACGTGAACCAGTCCTTTAACTAAATGCAAACGTAGGCAATGTGACCTTGATTAGAAAAAAGAGCTGGCACTTTCCCAGCTCTCTGATACGCAGAACTGCATTCACAATTTAAGCAATTTTAAATGCCTTAAACATTCTAATCCGTGAACTCCCAATGGGCCACAAGGCCCCACACCTTCACTCATACAGTGCTCATGTTTTTTGCTTCTCTAGCATGCTTTTGTAGTGCATAACTATGAATCCATGGTACTTGTCTGACTCACCATCTTGTCCCTCCATTCTTCATATTAACTGTGCTCACAGTGACAGTCCCTCTCACCCACCTTCCCTCTTTGACGGAAATTACTGTAGCAAGATGCCTGAGCGGTCTTGGCATTGGCATGGGGACTGCAGTCGCTCCCTGCGCACTTGCTCTGCAGTCCATGCTGGAGGCAGATTTTTGTTTTTGTTTTTTGTGCATTAAACATGGATCAGAACCAAAAGAGGAGGAATATGGATCAAGTCAGGGGTTAGGGATACAAAAACAGGCCAGCTGAGTCAGTCTGCGAGTGCCAGAGTAATTTTAGAAGCCTTCCTGCCGGGTGGCTTCATCAGCACCAGCTCAGGGTCTTGGTGGGCGTCATCACCAGTTTCCGTTCATCACCAGATTGTTGGTTGTAATGGAGTCAGGCCGTAGCATACTGGGACAGGTCAAAGCTTGCCTTTCCGTTTGTAACTCAAGCTCTCTCTCCCCCTCGCTTGCCCTGAGGATTGGGCGGTAGCTCACGTGTTCCTTCCGGACGCCACAAATATAGTTTTTGTCGATGCTAATATTTTGAAAGGGCAGCACTTTCTCAAAGTAAAAACCCCACTGATGTATGATGGTGCTAACGTGATGTCTGATATAGCCACGAAACAATATGGTGTAGAGTGCGTGTATGTGTAAGCATATCTTAGAGGAAATGAATGAAGGTCAGCAGAAAAAAAGGAAGTGTGATTGTGTGTGTGTTTTTGTGCTTGTGCCAGACAGGAAGTACACGTTTGTCAAAGCGGAAGTGCTGCAAAAGCACTCAAGAAGAGCAATCGAAAAAATACACTGAGTTAAATCAGACGCATTATTTTTACACAGATTCAAAAGATTGATTACATTTCAAAGCACAGGGACACAGTTAAGGGAAGGTTTCAAGGCAATGAGAAGTTCGAAACTAGAATAAAACGTTCTACTATCGAAAGACAATGTATTGAAATAATTTGCACTCCTTTTCATTTCTCATGACACCTGTTTGTGTTTTTCATGTATATAGCTGTTTAGGATTACATCCCGCACAAATAAACCACCTGTCATAAATACCAACAGAGGAATAAGTCCTTTAGAGAAACCAGCCCCGGTGCTTCACTGGCACACACACTTTGGGCTAATGATTCTGAACAGTCAAACCAAAGCTAACCAGTCCTCTTATTTCTCCTGCCTAGATGTAGGCAGTGATGTTAGTTACAATGTGCTTTTGTATCTGATGAAACTCATGGATTGTTAGTACGGTGGATTGTGTGTGCAGAAAAGTGTTCGGCCAGCACCATGAGACCTTAAAAGCTGATATCATAATGGGCAAGTTTGGGATTTTGTTAAAGTCTTTAATTGACTTTAAACAATAATTTTAATGGGTTAATCCATCCACCATCTTTCTGCCTCTTATCCAGGTCCAGTTAATGTAGGTAATGAAATAAAAGGATAGAATAGTACAAAAACAAATTCTTGTCAATATTACACTGACCCATCATACTTTTCTAACATTTCTGCTGGAATAATCCAAAAATATGTCTAGATCTGATTTCATGCGATTCTTAATAAAATGTGTCATATTAGTGATAAGAATAGTGGAGGTGAGGCGTTGAGTCATCAGCTGTGTACTCCATCCACACTCACTGTGTACACTATTTGTGTGTGTCTGCGTGTTGTTTGGGAGGGAAAAAAAAGAGAAAGCGTGTGTATTTTAGGAGTCATATTAAGACCCCATAGAGTATAAGATCTTTATGACTTCAGTGCTGTTCTCTCCTTGACAAAGCTGTGTCCTCTCTGACAACCACTACAGCAACAATCGCCGCGATCGCTCATTTATCACAAAGAGCTTATGAAGAGGACTCTGGGTCGACCCACATACGCGTTCGAAGCCAGGCAATATGTTGTAAGTGTGTGCGTGATGGGTGCCAGTGCTTACCAGTGGTGTGTGCACGTTTCTGTGAGCAGGTGATGGCAGGTGACTGGGTAAAACAAAGCCTTAGTGAATGTGCCGTTGTGTGTGATTAGTAGGAGCGGTGTGCAACACAGGCAGTAGCCTCATTAAAAATCAGTTGCCTTGTGACACACGCGGTCTCTAATGGGAGATTGGCTCGTCTCAATGAGGGAGAATTTCCATAGAAAGGAGGCTAGTGTCTGTGTCCACCTGTGGAACTGGGAGAAATGACAGCATGTCGCTCATCAGCTTTAAGGTTTATTGTTGCTGTTTCAGGCCTTCGTCACTGAGCATCCACTGGGGGTCAATTCCCAAAGTGTCACAAACACTGGACGATGCGGGTTATTATGGGTGAGGAGACGCTTTTCCTCCCACCCAGAAGTAACTTGCACCTCGCCGATAAAATCTCCCAGTCCAGGTGACTGTGTCGTGAGGGGAAGTGTTGGTCACACTTTGTATCTGGGCTCAGCCTACAGTGGACCAGAATTCACCCCTCCAGCGCTTTCTGTGTGCTGGTGTACCATACTGCAGCAATGTTATCTGTGTGTACATATGTGTGTCTGGGTGGTGGGAAAGGGTTCGAGTAGTAAATCACCATTATCAAGTAACGTTATCTCTACAGCAGTTGCAGCTCTTGATTACACGACTTAGAATACTATATGTGTTCTCCCAGCGGAAATGGGGAATCAGATACAGGTTTTAGCCAATGAAAATGTAGTCTGCAAATTAGAGCAAGAGAGACATTGTGCTGCTGACAGATGAGGTACATCAGAGAAATCATGGAAAAAATGGCATTTATTTGGTCAAGTGACGACAACGTAGATGCATGGAAAGTGATTTAAAAAATGCTACTTTTGTGGTTGCTGCTAAAAAAAAAAATCTATCCAGTTCTTTATATCCAACATAACTTGAGCAAATATTTTTTGTACAATCACCCCAAAGATGTCACAGAAGGTGTGTGCACACATCTAAGAGCTACTTATGACCTTAGAAGCTATCAAACACTTTCAGACACCAAAAACTTCATTTCAATGCCAAGACAAATGAGCTACTTCTCCTGGTTATTGGAGCCCAAATTTAAACCCGCTACAAAAGGTCGTAAGTAAAGCTTCGCATGTAGGAAATGTGGGAGTAATTCAGCGGTGCGGGAAGTGTTGGGGAGGCCCATGAGGCGTCTTAGCGAGGACTGTAACAGGCTAAGGCAGGTGCTTGAGTTGATTACTGCTTCTGAGGAGAGTTCCTCAGTGCACCAGCCTGCGAGCCTCTAACAGGATTACAAGTCATCTGCTCCAGCTCCATAGACCATGGTTGCTCTCTCCTCTGCTCTTTGTATTCCAGACTTAACATGCTCTAAAGAATCACTCAGCAAATGTTTTTTTAATAAACACCTACACAACTTTTTACTCTACTTGTTTTTTTTGTTTTTTTTTTCACTTTTTTTCTAAATGTATTCAGCCAATTTAATTTAACCTGGATTATTGACCTGGTTTCCTCGATATTTATTGGTAGCAAGTGACAAGTGACAGCCTGGTTTTAAAGTCTCTCTCCAGCTTGTCTGTGCATAGTATCTGCCTCCATGTCAACATATGGACCTGCTAATGTGACACATGCTTTTAGCGCCCCCTGCTGTCCCGTGTGACTCATTGTAATGGCAGCAGAGTGGGTTCAAGAAGTAAAGGGAACATCTGTTCCTGTCACAGTCTCTCCCCCTCTACTTCTTCCTCTGCATTTATCCTCATCTGTCTTCCCTTGATTTTTTTTTTCATTCTTTACTTCATGCTTGTGCAGTGGGGTTTGGTGGCTTTTCACCAACCCGTTTCTCATTTTTCACGAATTCATATTTGCAATGTTAAACTTCACCACATTAGGAAAGAGTCGGGGCTTTGTAGCTGATACACCCAAAATAGAAATTCTTTCAGCATACCCTCTTTTCCTGAAATGGTGAATTTTGACAAACAAACCCCCAAAAGTACATGTGAGTAATTTTTGAGAATGAAACCAATGGCCGTAATATTCTCCTGATGTTGACTTTTGTGTGTTGTTTCTTTTCTCTCCCGCTCCTCGCCATTTCTCTCTCCTCTCCCCCCACATGAAGCTTTCTCTCAAGCTGGTAAGCATGACCGTGTAACCACACAAGTGTAGCGGCATGATCATAGTATGCATGTCACGTCCTCCCAGTAACACATTGTTCTGTATGGCGTCTTTTTATTTTGTTGATTTTTTTTTTTTTTTTTTTTGGTTTATGTTAATTATTCAGTTTTTTGCTGTGACACAGTGATGGACCTCAAACTCATGTCCATGTCCCATTTGAATGTTATTTGGTTTGTTTTTATGTTGTGTTTGTGTTGCTGTTATGTCTCTCCCAACCTGTGTCTGTGGTCTCTGTGGTGCAGATCACACTCAATTCCCAAGTCCGGAATCTCATTGAGGTGATCAAATTTACGCTGTGTTTTATCTGTCCATTTTGTAGTCCGTCCAGTAGTCCCTGCTGTCTACGCAAATCGTGTAGCATAACAAATACTAATCTGATCTTATGTAGTAAGTTACTCACTCATGTCCTCACACTGCATGGCGATTTGATTTCTTTTCTACAGTGGTATAAATTCAATACGTTATGATGCCGGCCTTTAGTAAGAGTGAGAAAGAAGCCATTTTTGTGACATTTTGTAAAATATGCTTGGCTGGAAATGGGTTGACCCAGCTGGCCTGCTGCAGTTTAAAGGTACTCTATATCCAATCCACCTACTGCACCACCCAGAAGCTCCAAAGCTCAGCACCAAAACATTATATCCTTGTATTTAGTCTGTAGAAGAAAAACAACAAAAGTTGAGGAAGATGGGGAATGTGGGAACAGACTTTGACCCCAAAGACCTTTTGGCATAACCAGGCAATACGCTTCCTCCTCTTTCAGTCTTTATGCTGAGCTAAGCTAATTACCTGCCAGCTCTGGCTTCATTTGTGGTGAATAGAGATATGAGAAACTAGAAGCACATTTTCCAAAATGTCCAACTCTTACATAAAGCAGGTTTTGTAATGAACATGTTTCAGTACTTTATACTTGTTGTGGTTTGTTTTATATTCTTTCTGCCAGATCAATTTCTGAACTCATATCCAGCATAAATTGTTCATTTAACACATAACTTGATTGTATGTAGTTTTAGTTTGGATGATGAAATATATCACATAGAAGGAATTTACATTGAGATAATAGACGTTTCCTTTGACTCTGGGTAGATAGAGAATTTACAAAACTAATACGTGACTGCTGTAGTGTAGCATGTGTGACAGAAAGAAGCATGTGCCTGCATGACGGGTGGCCGATGCTTATGTTGCATGTTCTGAAAGTGTTGCACGCTGACACAGGGAGAAGGGGTAAGGTTGCCATGGTCTCCTAGCTGCTATGTTGCACGAGTCAGTCCTGACTTCATGCCTGTAGCTCCAGCAGAAGTATTCTGTGATGCATCTCAATGAGATCCATTTGCAGCCCTTCACCTATTCAGTCCACACAACCTTTAGGTTTTTAGAAGAATATAAACCTCAACAAGACATAAAAGTCTACATACGTACTCATGAATAGAGTAACTTTTAGAATAAATCCAACAATAATTATAAAGAATCTTATGACTCAAGTCATTATTTTGAAAGGTGTCATCATTAGAACAACAGGATTGGAGTTGTCACTAATTGCCACCCACCAACTTCATCCAGTCAACAGGCTTGTTTCTGGATGTGGATTGATCTTCATTGATTGGTAGGCACCATGTGTAAGTTAAAGGAGAGGCCAGTTACTCTGTCTGTACATGGTGTTTATGTGCAGGAGCAACCAGTTGGCTTAAATTATACAATGCAAAACTTAAATATAGCTCATATGTATAAAGTCTGTATAAAGTCTGAGAAACTACACAGCAGTGTGACTCATCAGTTCAGTGTTACAGACTGGAAACTTCTCATCAGGAAATATGACCCAGCCAATATAGCTAGAAAAAAAAAAGGAAAAAGAAAAAACAAATAAGATAAATGCTCTCAATAACACCTCCATTATAAGAACACACAGTCCTGTCAGAGGACACTCAGACAGCTTCACACACATTAGCCAGCTTACAGTGTAACACTATATGGCCAATGAAAGCATGCAGCTAGTACATTACATTACATTTCTAATGCGTTCGCACAGAGCAAGAGATTAGGTGTGAAGAGTGAATAGGTGAAAGGCCTCAAGTATATACAGAGACTATCTGTGTGTGTTAGAGGGGGGCTGCAGTATCTCCTTCAGGTCCATCTATATGGTTATTACATAATAGGACTTCAATATGTGGAGCTGATATTTATTTATCCATGAGTCACGGTTCAAAGCAGCTGGAGATACTTCACCTAGCTAGACAGGATCCTTGATGCAACACAATAAAACATGAATTATAAACGTTACTTTTCTTTTTCTTACTAGCATTTTTTCTTACTCCTTTTCGCTCTCAGGGTTCTGGGCCGGAGGACTTCAGTCACCTACCACCAGAGCAGAGGAGGAAGAAGCTGCAGGGCAAGATAGATGAATTGCATAAAGACATTCAAAAAGAGATGGACCAGAGGTATTTTTTTTTTTTTTTAATTTGGAAAAGAGAATAAAGAGCAACTCCTTTCTAAATATTGAAAAGCAACATTTGTCTCACACACTGATGATTTGCTCTTCTAGGGATGCTCTAACAAAGATGAAAGACGTGTACATAAAGAACCCGCAGATGGGAGACCCAAGCAGCGTAGACCCCCGGCTAATAGAAATAGCTCAGAACATCGAGAAGCTCCAGTTTGAAGTGCAGAAATTTGAGGTTAGTTGAGTGAGAGTCTGAAAGCTCGGTTCTGAATGTTAGTGTTGGCAAAGCTGCGATGTTTGGTTTATGTGGGACAGTAAATAATGAGGAGTTCAAACACGCATCTCCTAGTTCCAAAGAAGCCTGACGCTGGGCCATATTAGGAGAAGATGTGATGCAGCTGGCGGGGGCCGGCTGCATGTTCCAGCTCTGAGCAGGGACAACAATGGTCCAGTTTAAGCATCATAAATGGCAAACAAAGTGGAAAAAGCAGAACGGTTCCTGCCGTGAAGGTCATTGCCCAGCGTAAAGGCCATCTGATATAAATGTCATGTCATTGTGTAAGGAAAAATCTAAGCTCTAAGCTGCAGCCTACACACGCGGTACATAACGATTGCATGTGTCTCAGGGTTGGTTGGCCGAGGTGGAGGAGAAGATGCCATCCAGGAGCGATACACACAGGAGAAGTGGAATCTACGAGACCCAAAACAGCACAACAGTGAGCAACAACTGTGCACAGGACAGAGAGAGGTATGGTATAGTCTGACAAATGACCAAACATCAGCCTCAGACCCCAGAGTTGCTGCACACGTTGCTTTTTCGAAGAAACACTATATATGTTTTCACAGTATATTTACTGTGTGTGTGTTGGCCCTTGAGCAGCCCGGATGGCAGCTACACAGAGGAGCAGAATTCAGAGTCTCAGGTCAAAGAGATCCCCAGCACAAACCCCAACCCTATCCCCAACCCCACTTCCACCGCGCCGGAGTTTGACGATGAGTTCGACGACGAGGAGACCCTGCCCACTATCGGCACCTGCAAAGCCTTGTACCCCTTCGAAGGTAACGGCGTCCACGTGACGGAAATAAACCATTTAAGCACAAGATGCTCGTCTCTCATATTTGAAAATGTTAAGCTGCTGGTAAGATTTGAACAAGCTCTTTGCTTCTCTTGCTGCAGGATGGAAGGATTTTATTAGATTATATTATAATTTTTTTTTTCTGAATGAAGAGGAGTAGAGGAGTGACCTTTTACAGGAAATGCGTGGAGGAGGAGAGTAGACAGAAGTACTGCAAGCTATATTTCTCTGGTGCACTATTTATAAAATTTAGAAAGTTTCAGTGGTGATTGGGTGGAAGGCCACGGTATTTTACGTGCAGCAACTAACATTTGTTTGTGAGCAATTTGTATCAAGTACAGTGATATTCATTGCTACAAACCTGTCCATGTTCTAAATACATTTTATAGACCTTCACCAGACTGACCAGTGTATAACAACAATTACAAAAAATTTCCTAGCAGATGTTTTTCTTTATCACTTATGTTATCATGTCACCTCCTACATTTATTTTGGGACCCTGACTCAGTTTTGTGTTGGAACCCTGCAGTTTGTGGTCAGTTGCTAATGCTAAATGTGAAGTAAGTGCAGAGGGTTTGGCTCTAACTGCAAGTCGCTCTCTGGCCAGATAAACTATACACGACTTTTTCCATTGAAGTAAACACTTGTCATTAAGCGTAAAGTCTGAGTTTGAGCATGGTATTATTTTCCACATGAGGACGACAGCACGACAGTTGTGCAGACCTTTGTTTAGCTTTGCTGATATCCAAACTACTGTGGCTTATTTCTCCAGCGGCTGGACGCCATGGTAGGCGTGCAGTGGTTTTTGTCTTGCACAGTCGTGTCAGTGTAGAGTTTAGATTTCTCGCTCTGCAGGCTCATACAGCTTTCTCAGGAGCGTAATAACTCGTTAACATGAAGTAGAATGATGGAAGCCAGTGTGGAGTATTTAGTCTTCGCCTTGTTGAGGGAGTAAAAGCAGCTTTAAAGCATGTTTGGTCAGTTGGAAGAGATTGTATCACAAGGTTAGAGAGTGGTGTCACCTGTGGCCTAGTAGATTTGAGCGGGCAGCTCACGTCCACTGAAGGCCGCAGGAGATATGTCCGAACACTAACACAACACACTGGGCTTCTATACAAAGTGTCCCCCCCCCCCCCCCCCAACTTTTAGCACATTGTATTGACAACTGTCACTTGTGTTTCCGCCCAAGGCACCAGTGGTTTTTGCTTCCTCTTTGCTTTTGAGAGAATCACACTAACAAACTAAGCTGGACTCTATGCGATTGCCTGTTCCTCTAAAACCACAGAGGGGAAAATTCCGCTGCGGCCTTGTCGGTCTTGTCGGTCTCACATTTCCCTTTTTTTTCCCCTATTCTCGCAGGTCATAATGAGGGCACCATCTCTGTGGCCGAGGGGGAGCTGTTGTACGTCATAGAAGAAGACAAAGGAGACGGCTGGACACGAGTGCGCAGGAACGAGGACGAGGAGGGATACGTTCCCACATCCTACGTTGAGGTCTTTTTGGAAACAAATGCCAAAGGTGCTATGACATACATTTAACTCAACAAGTGTGTTTCTCTTACTGTGAGTCAGTAGGGCCAGTTATGGAAATTAGAGAGTGTTACTGGTAGTTCAGATAAAAGTAGACCTCCCACCTACAAACACACACACACACACACACACATGCTTCATGTTTTTTCCACAGAGGAAGGACTTATCAGATTAGTCCATAGTGCCTCATGACAGTTGGGGCAGTTGTGGCAGATAGTGTGTGCACCGTTTGTGAGCTCTGAACAAAAGAAGTGTGTGGAAAGAAGCCCCTCACCTCATATTCACGGGCAAACAGAAAAAAAAACACTCCCTGTCAAAGCTAAAAAAACAAATCAAAACCAAACAGGACAAATCTTTCGCAGCGATCACATGTACATTTCACACAACACTTGATTGTCTTTTGTGTCTCAGCGGTGAAATGTCCGATTACCGCATTCCACTCCAATCACCAGGCTCCAAATCAAAGGTCTGATCCACTTCTGTCCAATCTTTGATCCAGTGTTTAAAGAAAAATCTAAACAAAAACAGCTGAGTGAATGAATGCACCCAACGCAGCGACGATGATGATCAAGTGAAAGTTTCATCATCCCGCAAGTTGTTTGTGTTCTGGGTCACTTCTTGTTCCGTACAGGAAAGCATGCTCGATGTGCAATCATGCAAATATAATTTAAATATGCTGTAAAATGTGAATATATATCATACAAAAGATATTTTTATAGGTTAATCAGAAACACTTTTAAATGAAAGTTGCCCCCTCCCCACAAGTGTTGCATGTTGCACATTAATTATAGTGTTGTTAGAACCTTAAAAGAAGTCATTAGTAATTAGGGTTATTTTGTAACTTATTGATAAAATGCGGAACTAATAGTGCCCTTATTTTCTTTTTAATAAACCTTTTGATAATGATAGTGTTGTTTTTCCAGGCCAGTGGTAAAGGACTCAAGGATGGAGAATTAGCTGTTCTAAGTTATTTAGTAGGACTGGGTTGCGAAAAAGGAGCTGGTCATGACTTTAAAGCTTTGTGGTTTCTAGCATGGGTCTCTGAGCAGCGCTACTGTGATGAGTGCATTTACTAAAAGCATGGTGTGTACGGCCTCTGTGTCTTTTCACTTCACTGCTACAACAAAACATTCTGTGCAAACTTTCAAGAAATCACCTTCTTTCACAAGTCGTTACACAAGGGCTTTGTTTAACTTCCCGTCACGGGCTTTGAGGAATTGCTACTGGCACAACGTTGGGGCTCTGATGTGCAGGATGTCATTTTACGTCAGTAAATACACACTTCGTGTCTTCTGCAGTTGTGGCTGCAAATGTGGCACTAACTGCGTTTTTTTTTTTTTTTTTTTGTCATGAGATGATTTCAGCAAGTTTAACAAAATGGCTGCATTTTTAACAAACACTGAAGTCAGATGACAAGTGGAAAAGGCTAAACATCCTTAGAAAACTACTACGTTACATATGCAGTATGAGCGGATGACATTCACAGTGACAGCACAGTATTGTCCTGTCAGTTTTAATTAGTTTGACACACAGCATGCAATGACTCTATCTTCCTCCTCTCCACATCTGAAATTTGGGGTTGCTGTCTTTTTAGTTTTTTTTTTTTAAAGCCATCTAACTTTGCGTTTTGTCATTTTTTCTTTTTATTTCCTTTTTTTTTTCTTTTATTTTTTTTTTATTTCAGATTCCTAAACTTGAGAGGCTGGCTGAGGAATGGCAGGGCAAGCAGCCTCGGAGAAACCACCATGTTCCTCACACACTCACAGAATCAGAGACGGAAAGAGAAAGATGACCTGAATCTAAAAGAGAGAGACGGCCTATTAGAATGCATCTCAATTTCCAAACTGTCACAAAAAATAAAATAAAAGCGCAGCATTGTGCAGAGCTCTGCTATGTGAAACATTGAATAGAGGAATCCATCTAAATTTTAGCGTATACAACCTTTTCCATTCTTAACACTCATTCAGCACCAACAACCATAGTATACAATTTGCTTTTTGTTGTTTTCAGCAAAGCTTTGCTGCCTAATGGGACTAATTCTGCTTGCACCACGCGCAGTCAACAACACAGCTGTCGCCGTCTCCCCCCCCCCCCCCCCCCGGCTCTGCCACTGCTCTTACTTTTGCCCCATTGCAAAACACATACACACACATATGCATGGCAGAGGGTGTGGTCAGAGACAGGAAGGACACCAGCAGGAAGCTATGGACAAAAGGCCTACGGGAAGAGCCATGACCGTCCTCGTGCAGTTTGTGTGTGTGTGTGTGTGTGTGTGTGTGTGTTAGAGAGAGATTCCTAATTCCTAACTCATTCATTATTCAAAAGAGACTCATCCTGAGATCATCTGGCTTCATGTGAGTCTGTAACTCCCTCATCTTCATCCGTCCTACTAATATCAGCTTAATCTTTGCAGGTTCTGGAACAGAATAAGTGAAGGTGCTGATTGTATCTGTATAGGTGCTCTGAATGCATGTGTGTTTTTCTACCACACCTCCCTTTCACCCACACATTCAGGGCCAACTGGTGAGAAAACAAAGATAGATGATGGGTCATCCTCATCCTCTCTCTGACCCCACCCCCACCCCCCACACCTCTACGGCCCCTTCCCTTCTCCGGCGGCTCAGGCTATCCCTTGGCTGCTTTTTTTTGCCACAGCTCAGGGGCAGGGGCCTCTCAGTGTTGCGGTGTGCTGCATGCTTGCCCTGTCTTCCTCCTCGCCCCTCGGCTGGCAGTTCGGAGCAGGTAGCTGAAGGGGTTGAGTCAGCTTGCACACACCCCCCCCCGTCTCCAGCCTTTCTATTCAGTTAACCTTCATTTCCTGGTCATACTGTATGAATTAACCGGAATGCCCGAATACTGGGTGCCTCTGGTTCTATTTTTAATCCACTTCTATTTTGTGTTGTCGATTCAAAAAGCATGTCTCCCTGTTTCTAACAGCGAGTAAGTGATCTCCTCCTCCCAGTGTTCCCAGTTCAATCTGACAGAAAAGGGCAATAGGGACCGAAAGTGTTGTTTTCTGAGTGATACTTTTGCATAGATACGTCATGAATGTCTTGTGATTTTCTTTTACTGTAAGTTCACAGTATGCTTGTAAAAAATGTTAGTATTGTATGTCTTGATCAGAGTGTCTAATGCAAGTTGTTAGTTTACAGATAATCACCTCGTGGAAATGTTTCCAGTTGGCCTAAGCAATAGCCTGCCCCCCCCAAAATAAAACCTATGAAGAAATGTTTTAATTCCGGCCCAACAGCTTTCTACTGTACATGAAAATATGCTGTGATTTACATTTCCTGTTACACAGCCACCTGTTACTGAAAGAATGATGCTGATGTTGCTGTCGTATGCTGAAAGAATTAAGACGTGATTATTTCAGACGTTTAGGGGCAAAAGAAACAGTTTTTATAACCGTAACGGTCAGACAAGAAGAAATCACGTACATCTTCCCTTTTCCTTTCTCAACAGCACATAATGTACATGATTTTAATTTGAGTTGAGATTCTGCTTTCTGCTTTTATTTCGAGCTGGAAACTTGTAGCTTATTCTGCCTGAATAGGACTAAAATCCCATAACTGCAAATAATAACAACAGTTACATTGTTTTGTTTTTTTGTTTTTTGTCGAATGAAGACATTGGAGAAAATGGTGAACATTTATTGACGGACACAATAATGATCTGGACTCTTGGTGTGAGATTCAGATCCCTATTGAATCAAGCTTTTCGCTACTATCTGTTTGTTAGTTTATGTTATAAATGACAGAATAAATATGATGAAACGCAGATCACTGATTCAAGGGCAGCAGTGGCTTCACAGTTGCCAGTTTTCCACAACAAGATCACCACAAACCTTTGCTACAGAGGAAATGGTGCGAAGGAATTAGAAAGAATATATATTGAACATATAAATATTAAAGTTTAAAAAGGAAAACATCTATTTTAACTATTGAGAGTCTTACCATTAGTTTATCTGCTTTGCAAAGTGAGACTTCTTTTCCTTTGTAAGGTCTACCAAATGGTGTGTTTTGCACTTTCTTTTTCCCCATTTGGTAGCCCATGCTTGTGTTTTGGAGCACTGAATACTTTGTATTGTGTTTACTGTGCCAATTAAATATGCCTGGAAAGTAAATGAAAAAGTATTATGTCTTTTCTTGCTCCTCCCAGGAATCATGCACAATAAAGAGCCATACTTCCACAGTTTTAAGCCTCACTAATAGCAACTGGATTTATCCACAAATTATTTCTGTATTGATGAGAACACACTGTATTTGTGATGAGGTGCTTCGAAAACAAGCAAAAGTATTTTATAATTTATCTGGACGCCAACAGGCAACCAATGAACTTACTTTAATAATGCAGCCATTTGTTTTAGCTTTTAATCCTCTTGTTAATAATTGGTCAGAGAGCTTCACCACTTGTCTGACAGATGGTGTAAAATGTTGTCACATTTGTGTTTAAACCACAAAACACTGACAGTTTTTGACAGATTAACCAGTTTCGTTATTGTTTCCTTTGTTGTAGCCTAACCAAGCAATTAACCGACTCGTTGTTTCAGCTCTAACAAGAACCAATTGTAGTGCGTCAGTGAAAGTTGATAGAAATATTTGTATGAGAATATATTAACCGCTGTCTAGCTTTTACCTTTTTTCCTCACTATTTATCATTTGCAATGTGTAATTTGTAATGTAATGATTTTACTTTCATATTGTTTTGAGCAAAGAAAAATACATGCATGCAAATGGGTTTGGTTTTGGTAACAGCAAACTCGCTTTTATGAAACTATATTAGAGTCTGGATGCAGGATTTCATCTCGGCCACCAGAGTGTAGTCATGTTCCACCAAAACATACTAGCTTGACTTGGACACAAAGTCAAGGTATTCAACAGTGACTTTATCTGTTTTTATTGCACCGTTTGAGTGAGATTGCAGATCTTTTTAAACGTGAGAAAACTTGTTGAATTATGCAAACTGCACTTCAAAAACGCTCTCGCCCCCTCTGCGTTTGGATTCAGCATTTAGGATCCACACTATGTCACCTTTGAAGCTCCGTGAATGGCCTCTTCGAGGTATCTTTCTCATGCACCCCACTATGTACAGTATTGTTGCAATTGGCCGCAAGATACTGCAGTCACACTTATTGATCTGGCCCACAGTCAGATCAGAATTGCCAATTGATTCTGGCCAACTAACCTGCAGCTGTGATCAGTCCCAGTTGCCCCACAGAAATATGCAGGCTCATGCTGTGTAGCAGATGCTGCACCCATCTCCTCCAACACACTCTCAAACAGTCTAATTGGCCTTTGCTCTCTGGAACACAAAACGCTGCACTGTACTGTGCCTCGATATGGCTCGAGAAAATTAGTTGCTTCAGTGAGTCCTGTGGGGCGAGAGAGCTTCCTGTTTCAACATGATTCTGAGCTATTTTCATTTTGCTTTTCCTAATTGGTTTATTCAGAAGGGGCATCGTAAAGTTCAGTTGACATTATTTTAAGGCGTTTGCCTTAAATCACAAATATTCCTAGACCGTGTAAAGAGTAGTGAGGATGAAATGGATATTAAAAATGCATGAATACAATTAGAAGTACATAAACAACTATAAAAAGGATTTACAGACATGTACATAATCTTTTATTGATGTAGACTGCAAAAATACACACTAATCATGTTGAGAGAGATTGGAAAATGTAAAAGATTAGTCAACATTAGTAAGCATTAATAAATATATGATGCTATAATGCCATCTAATACAAGGAGTTCTTCTCAATTCTGCAGCTTGAGTGCTGTTTTAAATCGGTTCTCTTCTGTGTACCCACTGCTTTCAACTGTACAATGAGAATGTATTTAACTGGCCACAGACAAGTTGTTCATTTGACTTAACGGTGAAATACTTTGGATAACAATCTCTACAGACTCTCTGACTGATGGGTGAGCCACAATAATGGAAAAAATCAAATATATACGAGCACGATCATCAGTTTAATTCCTGTGTCCAGCTGACTCTTTTTTAAAAAGACGTTCAGGGATTTTACTCAGGCGACAAACTGCGTGGCCTGCTCAGTGTGCTGGCCGGGCTGGGCACCACGGATGCTGACGCCTTCACGGGATATAAACAAACAGGTTAAAACATCTGTTGTACGACCAGTAGTAAACATCAAGGAATGCACTTAACACCAATCTGAGACAACGCAGCCATGTGACTAAAAGAGAAGAGGAAGAGCATTTGGGTCATGTACAGAATATGAAATGCACTGTTCATTCTTGCAGACTGTATTAAATGTTTTTTTAGCCACACTAGTGACTAGGGATGCGAATATTGGGGATTTCTTACAGAAATAAGGTCCTTTGACTTTTCCTCTGGTGTCTACATTCATTTAACATTTAGAGATCGAATTAAAATGTCCTCATTGAGTCAAATCTTAACATTTTTTCGAGTACTTGACCAAACACCTGCATAACTAATGCGATTTCCATGAGCCTCTGGTTTATTTTAGCCTGAGTGACAATTGGCAAATGGTAGCATGCTAAAATGATTAGCCTTGAGCTTAAAGCACCACTGTGCCTAAATGCGTTGTCAGATAGCTGCATGTCAGACTCATATCATGAGGCTACAATCGCAAAGTTTGACACCACTCACTTGTAATTTAACTGTTGAACTCATCACATGAGAGATTTAAGTTTCTTCCCAGCAGCAACTCTGTTGTCCTGTTTTAAGGTTGTAATAGTTTTTTTGGCTGGTCACCGCAGTGTTTTACCTGTTGGTTTCAGCATGTTCCATTACTGGTATGTTCCTCTCTCGCCGGGTGTGAGATCAAGCTGCCTGATGGGGAAAGCACAACTCTGGAGATCAGCCCAGTCTGCCCTGTCATTAAGGACCAGTGGGGGCTGGCGTCCGTCTGCGAAACTCATCAAAGCTGTCACCTCGTGTCCTGTACGTGTGTGCCGCTAAAACACATATGAAACTGGTCTTTTGTCCTGGACCAAAGTTGAGATTTAGTGTCTTGAACTTTCACACAGTTTTTTTTTTACTGCTGTTAAACCTACAATTTACACCATTTACATTTGAACAGTTTTTTTCTTCAGACATAAACTTCTTCAACTTGAAGCTGGGTTTTTGACAGTTTAATGTTCAATCAATCCATAGGGCACAGTGCCTTTAAGGACTGCATTTTGCTGTTTCTGCCCATTATATATTTCTCTCTCAACAATATTAAAAGAGCTGTCACTAAATTTGATCAAACTCTAATTAATGGTCAAGCTCGAAACGCTTTGTTGACCAGAAAACCCTGGGGGCCTTGTGGACCTTTTTTCCAGATCTTCTAATGAAGTTCCACCATAGATACAGCACAGGTGTGCACAATCAAGGACATCTATGTAATGGCAACGTCCAATCGAATCTGGGATAAGTAAACAGCTTTCAACCCTGAACGCACTCAGCTGCTGGCCTGCTGCACTTTTGTCTCCTTCGCTGGAACATCATCAACTCTGATTTTTCAAAGCCAAACTATGTTGAATCCTACCCTAAAGAATTAGCGGGCTGGAAAAGTAGGATTAAAACCGCCAGTCAACAAGAGACAAGTTCAGCTGTCCAGCTCAGACTGCAGACAGTGACAGACAGAAAGGCCATTAATAGGCCTCATTTTAATTTTAGAGACGCACACAACGGATTTAAAGAAAAACTTCCCAAAGTGAAAACGCCGACATTTAGCCAGTCGAGGTCAGAGAAGGTCTCTAAAAACCAAGAACAAAATTAAACCAATTGTGCAAACACAGGTCAGAGGGAAGCTGGTCCTTCCATCTGGAATAGATATGCTTTTCAGCAGGCCGGGACCTGTGCTGAGCTGAGATAATACTTGGACTCAGGCTTCAATTTTTCTGCACGTGATGACAACTCAGCACTGTCCAGTCTCCTGACAACAACAACACTTGGACCTTGTTAGGCCATTCACCTGGCAATAAGCCCTGAATATCACCAACACATGTCTATTTAAAAATGCATAAATGTGATGAAAATGTGATGCTAGTTGGTTCAAACACACTCCTGACTGGATTCACAGCATGTGTGAATTTCAGCAGTCACAAATTTCCTGTAACAGAGGGGGGTTAAGGCATCACTGATGTGTACTGGATGTTTACTCTGGGCCTGGGGGGGTGTCGGCCGATACTTCCCACTCTCCCCACAGCAAGCCTGGCTCTTCATCTTTGCTCTTTAATTATCTGCTGGTAATAATAGACAAACCATTGGTCAAAGAATGTAAAACACCTTTCACCCCACTAAAAGTCACTCTTCCTGATTATCTGTGGGTCTTCTCACTTTCCCTTTTCAAGAAGATGCTGCCACTAAGCTGGAAATGTTCCTTCAGCTCTCCTGCATTTGATTTCACATTATTTTTTTTTCTGAAGTTCTTCAAATGGTCTAAACTGAATTGGTTAACAGAAGCTTGTTCTTTGGAAGTTATAGAAATTCTTCTTTTCTTTTCGGTTGTTCCCTTTCAGGGGTCGCTCCAGCGAATCATGCATCTAACCCTGTCCTCTGCATCCTCTTCTCTCACACCAACTAACTTCATGTTCTCCCTCACTTCATCCATAAATCTCCTCTTTGTTCTTCCTCTAGACCTCCTGCCTGGCAGCTCCAACCTCAGCATCCTTCTATTGATACATTCACAGTTTCTCCGCTGAACATGTCCAAACCAACTCAATCTGGCCTCTCTGACTTTATCTCAAACACATCTAACATGATCTGTCCGTCTGATGTCCTCATTCCTGATCCTGTCCATCCTCGTCCCTCCCAAAGAGAACCTCAACATCTTAAGCTCTACTACCTCCAGCTCTGCCTCCTGTCTTTTCTTCAGTGCCACTGTCTCTAAGCTGAACAACATCTCTGGTCTCCCCACCGTCTTGAACACCTTTCCTTTCATTCTCGCTGATACTCTTTTATCATACAACACACCTGACACTTCTCTCCACCCGTTCCAACCTGCCTGCACTCGCCTCTTCACCTCTTTTCCACACTCTTCGTTGCTCTGAACCGTTGACCCTAAGTACTTAAAGTCTTCTTCACCTCTGCTCCCTGTAACTTCACCGTTCCACCTGGATCCCTCTCTTTCACACACATAGAAATAATCACATTAAAAAGGTAAGAAAACCAAAAAAAAAAAACCCCAAAAAAACAAAAAAAAAACAAAACAACACACACCCAAATACTGTAATTTTTCTGGTTTTGGTAGATTTCAGAAAAGCTGTAACGTGAGGATCTACATATTTCCATTCCTAGCTCAACGAATGTTTAAATCCTGTGTACTTCGAGAGGTTCCTTCGGGGGTTCCTGCGAGAAACAAAAGGCAACAGCGAGCCACAAAAGTTGTCACCTTTGTCCCCCAGGACAAACTGCCCAGCAGTGAAATTCCTTCACTGACCTTTCCACCTTGAGTTGTAATTTGGATTCAACAGTGGGTCCAAGCCACACGTTCAGATTGCAGTGGGACATTTTTACAAAGAGGACGGTTCATATAAAGCTAACTCAGTGTCATCATTGTCTTTTAAATCCCACAATTCACACACACTCACACGAATGCATATGCCGCTATGGAAAATGACATTTGGAAACACACTCTGGTGCATATTCACAGTGAATACCACAGCGTATGAGTGTAAGGAATGCCTTCACCGCAGGACAAAGGAACGTCTGTTGCCTCAGCCGCTCTTTGTAATCTTTGGACAATTTCATAAGGCCTTTTTCTACCCGGTGTGACTGCAACTGTGGCAAGCGTCCAGCCCATTCGACCACCTCAGACTCCAAGAAGCCGTACCACAGAACTCAACCAGAGATGGTCCGACCACGCTCTTACAGAGTCAGCAAGGAACCCAGAGCAATTTAGTGCACAAATCCTCCCCCGTCCTTCAAAACCAAGGACAGTGAGACAGGCGAAACCCTAATGGTGATGATGCTCGTAAACAGAACTTGTCTTTCCTCCCTTTTATCATTTACTTCATGCAAACCACACACTCAATGTAGTTAGCATGTTTCTTACAGCCATAATAAAATCTTTACATTATGAATTTAAATTCCACTACTGTCCATGTCACTGTGTCCTTTTTGAAAGCTTGGTCTGTTTATATGAATGGCCACTTTGTGTTCTCCCCAGGAACAATGTTAAAGGACATTGTCTTATACTCAGAAATTATATTGCTGAAAAGTAAAGGCACAATGTAGGAATAGGTGCTTTTAAACATGACTTAGGACAGCAGTCATGAATCATACTGTACTTTTCCAAACCCGAATGCTGGTCTGGCTTCTGAGGGAGTATTTGTCAACTACTAAGAGATGGATTCCGCCCTAGATGACCCAAAAACACGCATTAATGAAGAGGCCCTGTCACTGTGAAAACCCCCTCAGTGCCTGTAGCGGTTCTCATTTCTTTTCCATTTAATTCAGGAGACGACTCTTACCGTGGGTTTGTCTCATTTTGGAACCGGTCACCAATCACAGTAAGGATTCCCCAGGCTACGCTAATGAAAATCTGGCAGAAACTAATTAGGGAAACTTTTTATTTTTTTCAATTACTGTCTTTTGACAGTTAAAGTGGGGAAACGTTAGATACGCAACGTGTTTTCTGTTCTCTTTTGCAAATGGCCCCAGCGCAACCTTTTTCAAGAACTAGCCAGTGACAATTTGACTTGAGACCAATGGTAAAAAACGGATGCTAATGTTAAAGTTGGGCCTACGACTTCCAATGCAATTTTGCTGTAGGAGATAACAAAATAAGTACAGATAAGGAACCGCTTAAGTAGAAATAGCATTTATATCTAGTAAACTGGCCAATTAAAAGTTTAGAAATTAAATTAGAGGAAAATTCTAATTTATTACACTACAAAGTGCTTTGTAGCAGTTAAACGCTCCATGCTAGGGTGCAGTGGGTTTCTCTGTGCTTTTTTAATTTTGTTTTTCATTTTTATTTGCTAACTGGAAATAACCACTTGTCGCTGCAGGAACATGAAGTCAGCAGAGTCCGTTGACCAAAAACATCTGAGAAATTAACGAGGCTAAACTATTCCATCTGGTCTGGTTAATTTTAGCTAACGTTATCAAATTCTTTAGCATGCCGCTACGTAATATAATTCTCAAAATAATACACACAATCTACCTCATCGGGAGAAATTGTTCCCGGTTTTCCTGACACAAGCGTGAAGGATGGGAATCGGCCCCGTGTCGTACAGTCTTTGTGAATTTTGCAGTCACACCACTTGATTAGCTCAAACGATTGCGGTCAGCTCCTTGTAATTAATAATACTGTTTAATCGCGAACACGCAATTGAAGCTAATAACTGAAGAGAATCGTGTATCTTCCACTAATGGCCTTCCATAGTGGTGCATGTCTTTTAATCTAAATGGGCTTCAAATGGCAAAATTAAAATCGGTTTAAAAGTACCCAACAACCATGGACACTTTGAAACAAGTTGCTCGTTTATCAGTAGACCTTTGTGTCAGCAGACGCTTTGACATCTTGTAGCAGGAAAAGCACAGGCGTCATTAATTACCAGTAATTCCTTACTGGGAACAAGGCCATCAGCATTTAATTAGTTGCACCTGTGCCTCCCCATAAAAACTTAAGATGACCCACTGAGGTTTTTTTTTTTTTTCGACACACGTCATATTAATACAACTGTTTCACCATCTGTGGTGAAGCCTTTTTCTCCCTGAAAAGTATTTGTCTGTTCTTTGGCCCATCTGAATTTTCATTTTGATCTCCCTTTTTTCATTACTGTTGTCGATGAAGTAGGTGTTATTTTTCATTCTTCTTATACAGAAGACACAACTTTGCGCAGTAATAAAGACACGTGTTATGATAGCTAAACACCCACAACTCTTAATATTGGACATATAAAACATCCTCACTCTGCCGGTGAGTCCTTGCAGGCTAGATCCATGTTTTTTCTGCGACAATCATACCAAGGAAAAATCGAAAACTTTTTTTGTTTTTCCATCTGCGAAGCATCTCCATGATGATATGTTTGTTCTGTGTTAGTGACCTAAAAAAAAAAATCTGATACATGTTTTTGTCTCTTCCACAGTCACGCACTGCAAGTGTCTCTGACTGAGGCATCTTCTGTCAGAAATTTCAAACCTTGTCAGGATTTAGCAGCACGTTACTCAACATCACCAGAACCACGGCTGCATTTCTGTCCTGTTTCTGCCTAGGAAACTATTTTATTAGCGGGTTACAGCAAAAGTCCTCCATGTGTCCCACCTTGCCTGCCAGATTCCTGTGTCTGTTCCTAGTACACTTTTCTTGTCAACACATGAAGTTACAATTACAGTTTTGCAATCAAAGTGCATTGTGGGGGCTCTTGAAGTCAAAAGACACTTTGAATGCATTTCATTAGTCCAGTTAACATTAGTGAAGCCATTTGTATGGATATTTGGAGCAGATGTTTTTATACCCATCACCAGATGTTGATGAATATCACAGAGCCATTCATAAAAATGTACATCATCTTGTTCACATACACCAACAAGCCATAACATTATCCACACCTGGCTAATATAGAATAGGCCCCATTTCTGCCACCAAAACAGCGCTGACCGATTGAGCTATGGACTCCAGTAGACCTCTGAGTGTCACCCAGCTGTTTGTAGCAGACCCTTGAAGCCCGTGGATTGGACTTGTTTTTTCCATCACATCCACCAGATGTTCAGTTGATTGTTTGTGTTCCTTAAACCATTTAGCAGTGTGGCCCGGTGCATGGTCCTGTTGAAAGAGGCTACTGCCATCAGGGAATACAGTTTCCATGAAGACATCTACTTGGTCAGCAAAAATCTTTAGGTAGGTGATCCATGTCAAAGCAACGTCCACATGAAAGACAGGATCCAAGGTTTCTGAGCAGAACGTTGCCAAAAGCATCGCACTGCTTCGTCCGGGCTGCTTTCTTCCCATAATGCATCCTGGTGCCATCTCGTAGCCAGGTGACACACACACTCAGCCTTCTACATAAGGTAAACGAAAACCTGATTTATTAAACCAAGCCACCTTCTTCCATTGCTCCCTGGTTCAGTTGTGATGCTCGCATGCCCATTGTAGGCGCGTGAGCTTTAGGTAGTGGACCTGGATCAGCGTAGGCATCCTGACGCTGCTTCACCAGTTATCTCACCCACTTCCAGTTGCTATTGTAATGTGCTAATCAATGTTATTCACATCACCCGTCACCTATATCCAATACACCTGTGCAATCATCTTGGTAGCGTGTGTGTGTGTGTGTGTGTGTGTTGGCACAGCATGCAAAAAAATGTCACTTGCTCTTTTACAGTGTTTATCCAGAGCCCTACTTCTAGAAAAGTCTACACCTTTAATGTTGCTGTGCAGTATAATTTTTTTTTTTTTTAGAAACCACGTAGACAGAAAAAACATTTATTATCCTACTGTTGATTTAAAATTACTTGATTGCATGGTAGATGTGAGTTGAATGTGATTCAAGTCGAAATTAATTGACATTATTATTGAATTGAAAGTGCAATGTGAGCAAGACAAATGTTTGTAATTGAAATGACTTTAAAAAAACATCTGAAAAGATATTCCATTGGGTCTGAGCCTTTTGGGAAAAAAAAAGTTTATATGTGAACTATTGATATTGGCCCATGTCTTAAAACTGTGGGACCAAAATGGCTGGCTTATTATTTTACGAACAATTTTTTTTCCCTGTTCCCTCTAAAAATACAAGGCTTAAATGGAGCTATTAAATGGAGCTAGACTGGCTACTTGAGAATGCTTGGACAGATATCAAATGGCCTCTCAATAATCTGTCTCTTATATGGAGCTTGCTGTGATTATGTTTGCTTAAAGGAAGCATGGTGAAAGTGCCCTGGGTCCTGCAGCTCAAAGTTGATGCAGTCGCTAGTTTAGTACGGATTTTCTTAACCTGACTCCATGAAAGTTTCAACTTCAAAGGCAGATTTTGGCCCGGTGTTTGAATTCACTATCACAGGAAACTAAAGCCAGGTGTAACCTTTTGGATCGTCAGTGGATTCAGAGACTACAAATGAAATACCGAAACATTATTCGACGATGAGCTGTAGCTCAGAATAACAGAGCACCCAAAGGTGCCACAGAGATCAGGACAGATTACGCTCTGTTGGGTTTATCCGTCACACTGCCTTTGTAATGAAACCGCCCCGCAAAGAAAAACACAAAGGGGATTTGGGTTTGTGGGGGGGAATAAAACCAAGGTTTGGTCTTATTTATAATCACAACAGACAATCAAAAGAAATTTGCTTTGCGCTGGTTGGATGGTTTGCTTTGAGGTTTGTGTCCTCACAAGATCTTTTTATAGAGAAAGAGTCTCACTGACACACTGACACAGGTGTATGTGGGTGGGATAGGGACATGGCTAAAATGAAGCAATGTGTAGCTGCTAAACTGATCTGCTCAACTGTATTAAACACATTTGGCCGGGAAGAGAAAAGAGTCGTGTGCCAGCGCTACAATACTTTGTAAACACTGCGAAGGGGAAATTGATGCAGTGTTTCATTTTTCTATGATAATTTAAGAAGCTCAAGAGAGCTTAATGGGGTTATTGCATATTGGAGAGTTGGACTTGTGTTGGGAGAAGCACAGGTGGAACTAATGTCATTAATGACCCATCTGTTCCATTGGCGATGCTTTTGCACCGGTGAGTCATCACACACAAAACCAGAGCCATGAAACTGGATCACTGCCGCCATCATTAATAGTACTAGTTCAACCTGTAACTGACAGGTCAAAACCAATATACTTCACTGTTTTGTACCAACAGTAAATTGCACGACATGTGCACCAGATGTCTGTCAAACCACTCACAGCCAAACTTTGCCAGGTGAAAGCACAATATTTTTCCACATATTAATTTCTGAGGTGTCCCTGACCATCTACACTTTCTTTATAACGTTTTGCAGCTGCTTCTCTGCGACTTCCACCTGATAAAGTGTGTGTTATGTTGTTTTTCAATGGCATTTTTTTGCTACTCGTGCAGCAGAAACAAACAAAACAAGCAGCTACATCCAGCCGAAGTTGATCGGTATTTGTGGAAATGAGCTGCTTGCCTCCACATTGTTGGTAAGAATGACGCCAAAATAGGCATTTTGCAGCTTGTTCACCCCAAACAATGAGCTGAAAGATGCTAAAACCTGCTCCACAATACTACAAAGGTAGGTCTCTTTCTTTGTCAAAACTTTTTGAATTACACTTCTCATTTGATCTGTTTTAAATACAAAAATATTGATTATTGAAACTTTAAAAATATGAATTTACTTTTTTTGTGACATTAAATGCAAGTGTGTAGTGCTAACAGTGCTAATCAAATCAGATGCCCAATCAGCTAAAACATAACATATGTTGATAAAAACACCATTTTACAATAGTTTGATATTACATAGCAATTTAATGTTAAATTTAATACGCACTTTAACTGTGGTAAACAAGTGTTTGCCTTGTCATTACAAAAGGAATCCAATTTGCTAAATGCGCTTTATATTGTTGCTTGCCATTCACTTATTCACACACACACCGATGGTGGTGGCTACCATGCAAGGTGCTCACCTGACCCAGTGGGAGCAACTTGGGGAGATGGGACCGGGAATCGAACCACTGACCCTGTGGTTCGTAGGCAACTGCCTTACCGACTGAACTACAGCTGCATGAACTATTTCAATTTTGCACGTAACTGTGTACAGTTTTACTAGTCGCGTTCTTTTTTAGATGCCAATCTGGGGCATGAAGTGTTTTTTGTCTTTTCTGGATCTCTTGTAAGAAAGTGACAGCATCAGCGTAGTCAGCGAGTGTCTTTCTTCCAGCTGGCATCTGACGACCAAATCCCAGTCCAGCTGTGGCGTGTAACAAGGTTAGGGACAGCTCATGTCATCTCCCTTTTCACAATCCCCCAGAGGTCTCTGATAGGCCTCACGCTGCGGACCAGAGTTTACATGGCGATTGCTTTTTCTCTTGCAATTTATTTGCACTGTAGTCGTCTAGCAACCACCACAACACTCGCCAACTCCTCCTCCTCTATAATACACTCTGTCATTGCTAGTTTGCCCCCTTTTTCAGAAAGCCACATCTGCTGCAGGCTGGTGTTTGCATGTTTTGGGATAATCAGGTACCAGTGGTAATGCAGTGGTGTGTAATAGGCAGAAACAGAGGAACAAATAGATGCGAAGTTTCCAAGGACTTAATGCCCGATTGGTGGATAATCCCAGTGGGGGTTTGATGTCAAAGAGACCCTGACTCAGAAAAACCGACGCATTTTACCAATCACAGAGAGATAACTCTGCTTTAAACATTGTACAGTCATGGTGTTGTCTGAGAAAACTTATCAATGCTTTGCTCTTCCACCTCGTGCTCCCTCGTCTCTGATGAATGTTTTCTGGAGCAAAAGAAAAGGATCAGCATCCAGTGCCTCCGGTCTGCCATGACATCATCTCTGCACACATCTGGAAATGCTAGAGCTTGTGTGTCTATGCATGTGTGTGTGTTTAAGAAGAGGGAGCTGCAGAAGAATAGAGGGGCTAGTGACACATCAGCAATACAGTGAAAAAATGAGGGAAGAGCACAAGAAAAAAAGAACAAAGATTGTTTATTTGAGGAACAGGGACAAAAAATTAGATGTATAAGCAAATTGTGTAAACATATTACATTCTGCCTAATGAATCAAAAGCACGACCTGAACACAAAAACCTGAACCTCTGGTTCGGGATTTTGTTAAACAAACAAGCTAAAGAAATATTTGTAAAGCTTAAAAAAACCACATTTAGTGACAAGTTGTTGTAGTATTTTTAAGAAATCAGGGTTACAAAGATGCCTGGATCCAAAAAGCGACACAGACAATTCTATTTATTTTTGCTCTGTGCTGAAGCACACACATAAAAATGTGAGGGAATGAGGGGACACTGTCCTGATTTCGCTCCTCATTCTCGCCACTAGGGGGACGCTTTACTTTAAAGGTTTTGCACTCTGCTCTATGATCTGAAATCATGTAATTAACAGTCTGTCAGATCACGATAACTGGAGCCTTTTACGACCGTTGTAAAACCTCTAAAGGAGAGAATTAGTCAGACATCCTGCTTTATGGTCTCACGGTGCACTTGATGAGAGTACATTTATCGGTTTATGTATATCTGTGGGATGCAGGCAAATAAAGCGGGACATGTCTCCCAAAATACATGTCCGTGTTCAGTTAAACATTATCTTTCACTTTGCATTCTTACAATGTGACATGTTTAATGGAGGAAGTATACAAGGAAGAGCAGAGAGAAGTCGATGGTTCAAGGGATGTGGAGAAAGCTGTTTGCCAGATGTTTGTTCTAACACTGCAACATGCAAACAGAATTTAAGCCTAACCTCTCATTTAAGTATTTTATGATCAACTTCAACTCTGCCATGAAGAAACTCACTCAAACTGGCTCACAGCTTTCCAGTTCTTCATTCTCATCAAAAACCCTCTTCATATTTTTCAATCTGTTGGTTTAATGCTCAGATTTTTTTTTTTTTATCACTATCAAAATTAAAGCAAGTCACACACACCGCACATACGCATTATTGCCTACACATATTTTGGCCAATTTGCCGTCTTCTGGGCAGCTATTAGCATCATTCACATACAAGGAAGAGAATTTACAGTAGGGAGGAAAGAGAAAAAGTGAATGCTGATGTGAGAAAGACAGAGGGAGGAGGCAGTAAGTTGCAGAAGGGTGTCCAAAAATATTACGCAAGAGAACATGAAATGAAAGATCAAAAAAAACAGAGGAGCAAGACAGAGGAGGGACGGGGAGCATGTTGGATTTATAGTTAGTATCCAGAACCCACGTGTACTGTAAGGTCAGGAGATGATAGACACTCTTATTCTCGCTGTAACTGAGTGCAGTGTGGCCCACTCGCGAAGCCGTCTCCAGCAGGGCCTGCGGAGCACAGCGGACCGCAGCACAGCAGCGTCCTCCACAACCCTAATCCTGAACTCTGCTGAGTTGGGATGCATTACCACCAGAGCTACAGACACTGCCCTGCCACATAGCCAGTCTAGCTGTTTGTCACACTGCTCTGCTCTCCTCCTCTTCTTTCTCCTCCTCCTCCTTCCTGTCTTTGTTTTGGGGGGTGCCACTGGGTCATGTCGTTATCATACCCATCACGACAAACCTATCTGCAATGCTGATGTGCAGAGGTGGACTGGCTGCTTTTTCCACCACCCTTATCTAACCCACTTGGTCATGGACGATGTGGTGACCTAGCCACCTCCCGCCCCCGTCCAGCAGTCAGAACAAGGCCTTTACCCCCATGGGGTTTTCCTTCCTTCAGTCTGGAACAGTGGAAATGGTCTGACTCACAGGGTGATAAATTCCTTTCCTATGTTGAAGGATTCCCCAAGGAAACCATCACTAGCACAAGTTACTGCAAGTTGCAAACACCACTGAGTGAGAAAGGCAGCCTTTAAAGCAAACTCCGCTCTAACAAACTAACCAGCAAATATTCGCTCTAGGCATTTTGTGCATTATTCCACTTTGCAGCCTCGGTGCACAAACATGATCAATATTACTAAAATGTAAAAATAATGCATTTCTTTTAATCTCCTTTTTTGAGATAGAACTGTCTCATATTTTGCATGTTATTGTGTTTTATTTTATTACCCTTCAGTTGGGCTTTAAAACACTTGTGTCAGAGCTTGGCTTCTGCAGAGGCATTGCACATGTTATGTCATACTAGACTTGGGCAAAGTTCTTCAAGTTGCTTGTCGTGAACTTGTAGCTGTAAAAGGTCCTAATGGCAATTGACTGGCAATGAAAGATACACCTTGTATTATTTTATGGACAACAAATGCATTTGTTTCGTAATTGTCATTTTTAAAGTGATTGAACAAATGATATCTTGAACATGACAGTGCTCTGCCCATCCAAAAAGAAACATGTCCAATGGCGAGAGAGATATACACAGCTGTGGGTTTATAAATCATTGCTGGGAATATCAGAAAAGACAGAGAAACTAAATAATTTCCAGCTGCACTCTTAAGTCACTCTAGTCTTCATCTATCCTCAAAACATCACGGTAATGAAGACCAACAAGCTGTTTTCAATCAAACAACACAAGCCACACACGGCCCCCACCTTTCTGCTTTTTTCCACTCCTCCATTCATATGGGGGAATTGCGAGTTGTAAAAAGTGCATTTTGTTTTTAATAGAGGGAAAAAATGTGCAGAGAGCGTCTGGTGTTGACGGCTGAGTAATGCCCAGATTTAGTACCAGGAGAGGGGGTCTGCTAAGACTCACAAGGTGACGCAGTCAGGTATGCCAGAGGAGACTGCAACGGTCTGTCACTGCTGCTTGGCCCAGTAACACAACACATAAATCACAGAGAAGATTTAGAATAATTCAAGAGTTTTACATTTAATTGCTATTTGTATCCATAGGATAAGCAGCATAGCAACAATAGATCCTAAGAAGGGCAGAGCTATGGCCTCGTCCGCACTTTTCTTGCATTTTATTTCTGTTCTTTTTTAAAAGAAATTGTTATTATAGTAAGTGAAATCTGATAGTACTAGAATATTAGAAAAGATGACTTTGTTACGGGGGGCTGGCTGCTCAGTGGTAGAGCATTGGGTTGGGATGCAGAAGGATGCAGGCTCTAATCTCACCCCACCAGGCGTGGGCCCGCCCAGCCACCAAGGCCAACCTTGGTATCGGTCCCGAGCCCGGATAAAAATGGGAGGGTTGCGGCACGAAGGGCATCCGGCATAAAAACTCGTGCCAAATCAACGTGCGGTCGCTGTGGCGACCCCCGAGGGGACAAGCCAAAAGCCGCTGTTCTTTGATTACTTTGTTACAGGGAAGATCTGTGAATCCTAACATTTTTATACTCTATTTTCAAGCCAAGCCTTGAAGTATGACATTTGGGTCGGACCAAGTGTATCAGCATTAAAATTAGATGTGGGCGTCATCAGCATAGAAATAAAACTGATGTTGTCATTTGAAGGATTCTGGACAGAGATGGCATTCACAGGACTTAGAGACACCTATGCCCCTTTTGTTACTGTAATCTGATGGCAATTTGACATTTCAGTCTCATAAGCAGCCGAGTCACTTGTTTGGCAACATGAATAACTCAGACCAGGTAATATTCCTGAATCATTTTATCATAGAGTCTAAAGCAGCAGGATGTGCTGACCATTCATCTGATAGGTGAATGGTCGAGGTGCATGACACATGGCATCTCCCCGTCCTCACTTCGTATTTGCTGTTTCCTGTCTTTACTGGACTCTATCACATAAATTGACCTGTAGCCATATTGCGACAGTTCAGAGTTGTCAAAAGATAATACTTTGTGTCTTATTATCTGAACAGTTTTGAGCAATGGCTTAATCAGCATCTCTTTATACAAACAAGAGGGTGTTACTAATGAATGAGCTGCCTTCCTAATAGAGATGCTTAATGAATTTGACAAGTTCGAATGAATATGGGGTGGGAGGTTGAAATTAATCTCGTGTTTATCATAACCCCCTGGCGACTTAATTTAATGCCAGTTGCACATCGACAAGATTTAATAAGTGGACAATGTGTGGTTAAAATTAGAATGCCGATAGGGTTGAATCCTCTTTGTGACAATCCATACAGTGTGTGTTGGCACATATTTCTCATGCAGGCACTTGGTGCCCTCTTTGCCATGGAACTACAGATGGCAGTAATTACCAATCAACAAACGCGTGGAGGGAAAAGAATCCTGTAGGCAGCCAAGGTTTTATAAAATTACCCGTCTCCTGTGTTTCAGCAACTTTTGTTTTTCTTTTCTATACCGACTACCCCACAAATCTGTGGGACCTCTCAGCTCAGAGACATTTGAGCCAATGTTTTGGGCTTTTCAAAGACCACTTTTGTTAAGGCTTTTCAGTCGGATTTGATTTCAATTGAAAATATACAAAAGCACAGTATACCTACTGTTAAAGGAGAACCACCATTTTAGTTTTCCTCCTGTCCTACAATCACAGGTCACTTGTGCTACTTTAAACAGTTTAATTCGGCAGTCTGATGTACATCATTCAACCCGTATGTATTATTATATTATTATGACAAAGTGTTGTGTTTCGATGGAGTTTACTTCTGAGTGTGGACTATAGAGACATAAAAGCAGAAAAGAGTATAGAAAAAAAACCGCATGCTCATTTTCTTGGGATTGAGATAAAGAGCAGAAAAAGGAACCCAGTTCTTTCTCATTACCTGCAGATTCCAGTGCCTGTTATCCACCCCCTCCCAACTTCAACCTCAGCCATCCCCATTTCACTTGACAGCTCAAACCCCTGACCCCTCGGCATCCAGGACCTCGGGCAAAAATAAATGAGCTCACCCTTTCTCCTCCTCTCTCAGGGTTTTTGTGTAAAGAGAGAGTTACCTTAGTTATCAGCCATGAGATCTGAACTACACCACACTTCCAATCCTTGACTCTGGGACCCATAAAAATGATGCATTTTTGTGGGTCACATTCATAACCCGCAGCGCTTCCTCTTAGCTTCTTAAAGGCCTGATAAATCCACTGTACATCACATCCCATCATCTCGCTCTTGATTGAGGTGGGTGTGAATGTTTGATCCTCACAAACCTCCCTAGAGTTGATAGCGTGAAGCTTTGCCAGGTTGATGTATCAATTTCTAAAATGTAGTGTCATGACTTCATCGTGTTGCCACATCACAGATTCATAACCAGCTCATCCTGTCCAAAATCTTAATCTAAACCATTTCAGGATGGACCACAGAACAAGAGGCATTCTTTTCCACTATCCCATAGTATTTAGGGTCCAGCTTACTTCTGGTTTCTTCTATGTGGCAGCTGTTGGAAAGCCTCTTGTAAGGATTAGTCAGTGTCTGCGCTTGACTCCATAGTGGTGATTACTGGTGGGGGTGATGGAGTGTTTAAACCCACGATGAAGGAAATGTCTCCCTGAGTACAGCATGACTCATTCCTTTAGCACTTCATTTCAGTCATGCTGTGTTGTATGACTCTATTTGTGCTCTCATGTTGGCCCCAGTTCTGCAGTTTCTCCAAATGTGTGTGGAGCAAGGAGATATCCCACTTCCTGTAAAGTAAACACACCGGCAGCACAGGCTCTACAGATGTTTAAAGATGTTAACAACAGAGACGGTCAGCACTCTCCTCCAGCACTTTCCTCTTGATGATTGGTCAGCAGGGAGAGGATTTGTTTGCTCATTTGTGGGCTATTTGTGCCTGTGTGTGTGTGTGAGAGAGAGCAAAAGACAAAGAAAGGCCTGCATTTATTGTAACCTAATGAGCATTCTCCATCTTCTCATCCATCCCCAGTCTTTCCAGTCTTGCCACATCTATCTCCCTTCACCCACTCTTCTGTAGCCTGTGTCTTGTGTTTTAGCTGGCAGACATAAATCAAATGTCTGGAATGGAAACACTCATGTTACTGGTGTGCCACATATGTTCATATTTAAAGCCTGTTCCTCTTTTTTTTTTTTTTTTTTTTTACTCTTTCACGGAGAGAACACCTGAAAAACTCCAGGAGGGGGAAACCGCTGGAAAGTGTGATTCAAGTGAAAATGTCTGCGCACACACAGACCCCCTCACGACACACATCTGAGCTTTCCACTCCGGCAGAGAGGGAGAGAAGAAGAGGAGGAGGTATGGTTGTGCTTGACCCGTGAGGCTGACAGAGGTGGAAAGAATGTGCTGTCCAGCCGGTGAACACGTTAACATAGAGTCGGGGGGTGGGTGGGTGGGGGGGGGGGGGGGGGGGGGGTGCAGACTTCCTACAAGCAGCTTTCCCACCATCCCTAACCCCCTCACCCACCATTTACACATGTAGAGAAGAGGAGGAGGAGGAGTAAAAGTGGATGGGGAGGAGGGGAATGAAAACACAAACTGCAGAGAAATGGAAAAGGTATTGAATGGCAAAAAGGACAGAGAGGGAGGACGAATGTGGGTGGCCAGAAAAAGAGAGCAAGAATGTAAAGATGCATTTAACCTTGAGTTTTAGACACCAAAGACACAAAAATGCATAAAAATTGAGAGAACAGTACAGTCATGTGATAAAATGGGGCAAGACCACCTGACCACCAAATTATAATAATTATTAAATGTTAATAAATGTGCTTTTCACGTGACCCGGGAATTAACTAGATAAAACTTGTTTTTGGGATCAGTGTTGGTCTCAGTTAGCAGACTCAAATGATTTTCATAATACATGAAATTGATAAGAAATCTGTAAGTGAGTTCTGTACCCATACTGTATCTATGTCTCTACATCGACACAGGATTCTCATTTCAAGCGTAAACGGTCGGTTTCATTTATTACAAAATAAAACTGTATATTAATGGCACAGGAACGGAGGAATCCTCTGGCACTGAGAACTTTATGAGCCTTTTGGAGATGGGAACACAACAGGTTACCAATGGTTTAAGAGAGCTCAGAGATTTTAAAGGCTGATTTCCAAGTAACAGGGACACCTTTCCTGGAAACACACATTTAATCTTTAAGTGCAATATTTAGTTTTATTAGCATAAAAAAAACTCTCTGGATTGTGTCTGTTAAAATGTCAACATATAAAAATTAAACTATGAATATGATACTGCTACGTAATAGAGAATAAACATTTATTTACACTTTTGTTACATATACACAATTGTTTATGAGTGTGAGGTTAATGCAGAAAAACCAGAAAGCACAGACGCATAGGATCCAGGAGGAATGTGGAAGAATCAGAATGCTGAAATGTTGACAGTCGTGATGTTTCCTGTTGTTTCAGTAAATAGAAGGCCCACCCAGCTGGCCTTATGTGTGTGTTTGTGTGTGTGCCTGGAGTTAAATGCACATATGTGTAAGTGTCAGGCCTCCTCTGGGGGTCCCTGGCCTTGTTAGAGGCAGTTTATGTAGAACAGACCCACACCTGCTGCCAATGGTTGTCCTTCTTTTCCGAGACAGAAGATCCTCTCGTCCTGCTGGGGGTCCAACTCTTCGTCATCATTTGGGACGACCACCTCCAGAGGGGTGGCATCCAGTGTGTGAGAAAAGGGTCTCTTTGGAAACGCAGTGTAAATAAGAAGCAGAGAGGAGGACACCCGGGGGAGGACCAGGGAGGGGTCAGAAGGCCCCAGCCTGCCCAGGATATGGCTCCCTCTGCCTGCGATGACTCAACTACAAAGCATCTCTTTCCAGGCAAAACATCCACGTCAGCACTCGCAAGCCCACTGGGTCTTTTAATTACAGTCTGGAATGATTTTCCTTATCAGCAAAAGTCATTTGATACAATCTATGTCTATGTTTCTTTCGCTTCTAATACGAAGTTGTTTGTAAATGCTTCTGGAGAGCTAATTTGGCTAACGTGACTTCTTCCTAATCTGGGAGTCTGGAAACCAGTATTAATTAATGATCTGAGATTATGCATGAGGATTCCTTGAAGTGTTGATGCCTCAGAGGACTGGAGTCTAACATCTTTAGCCACTGGATTCTGTAAACACGGCCTTTCAGCCCCCTGACCTGCTCATCCCTCCACCCAACTACCAGCTTCTTGTCCTCCTGTGGGACCTTGTATTATCACTGTCCCCCTTTCTTATAATCTATTCACTCTTTTTCCGCCATCTGTGTTTCTTTTGTGAGTATGCTGCCTGTGAGAGATGTTTAAAGCTTTAATGTGTTACAACTCCTATAGATATTCGTACGTCCAGCAAAAATCAAATGTCCATGCGAGTCATGTTTTGTGGAGTGTATGGGGAAATTTCAGAGGGATGAAGCTACAGTGATCATATTCCTCATGTGCTTAGTCCAAGTCTCTGTCACCTTTATCTCGCTGTGATCATTCATTTTCCCCAGCCAATCACACATATCCATTAAGCAGGGCTGAACATGCACATGGCACATAATCAGCGTCTCTTTAATCGCTTCAATCGTGATCCTTTTTTCTTCTTACAGAGGAAAAATGGTACACCCAACAAGCAGCTATTGTACCACAGTGTAAGCCTGAAGCTAATGTTGTGTGGCTTACCTCTCAGTGAGCACAATTCACAGTGCAAATCATGTGTGGAAGGCCTTACCACTCTTACCCTCACCAAACCTGTAATTATATGATATAATACTAGCCCCATTCAAATTACAGCTTAATTCTGATGCAATCATTGGGCAACTACTGTAAAACATTAATAAGTGTCTGTGAAGGCACCATACTGTGAGTACAGTAGCCCTACAGATACACAGAGAGTTGAAGTAGACAAAAAGAGCTTTATTCTGCAGAGATGAAGCAGAAAATCCAACAATGTTTGTCCAAATCCAGAATCTGCCAGTGAGGCCAAAAGGTTTGTTTTTTTTGTTTGCCAACCAAAACAGGAGGAGGATGAAGAAATGCTGTTGAACTGAAGTGCCAAGAGTGAATTTTAAAGAAAACAATGAGATGCCATCAGTTTGGAGAGACTTTTGTTGGATGGGACCTCCTTACTGTGTCATGTGGACATGGAAACCTTCCAATTCTTGTTTTGTAATAAATGGATTCAAAGCTTATGCACTCATGAGAAAACAGCGATGTTGTATTGTTGGGCCTTTACAGTTCGCTTTTAAACATGCAGCTGAAGTTGAGGCTCATTAAGAAGTGCTAAAGACCATGTCCCGGAGCTTGGGTGCACTTCAAAGTGGGGGCAAAACATAGCTGCAGCAACCCACATCACACAATACAACTGTGTAGCCACAAGATGCTAATCACCTTACGTCAGAGGTTGTAAGTGCAGCAAGGCAGGAACAAAACTGCACCACACTTTGACAGGATTTTGTGTGTGATTTTTGCTTTAACTACTACATTTCAGTACAGCTTATTGAAATCTTGCATGTGGCCACCAAAATCTTTATTGCTGAATTATGGAATAAGCTTCGTGACAGGTTAACAATACATCCCCGTGACAGTTTCCACTAAGTACAGGAAAGTACTACTTTGGCTAAAGTGGTACCTCATAAAAACAGAGTGAGGCAAAGCATAGCAAGGCTAATATGACATTTGAAGATCTGCAGTGCTTTGCCTTGACCTGAGGCATTGCTGCTGCAGGACCAGATAGAGCCTGGACAAGTTCAGGAATCCAAACATACATGCAAACTGAGAGAATAAAAAATAGGAGGTGTAGTCTTTTTACAAATTATAATGAAATGCATTCTCTTAAGGCTTTTGCAGCAAGCGTGAACGCAGCAACGCTTTCACATGAGTTTGTTTTTTAAGGCGGTGGTCAGACCCACCTAAAAAGAAATCTTCTTGGCAAGCCAAGTGTTTCCATAAGTCAATTTTAATTTGATATCACCTGACACCTAAATTGAGTGTCACCTACCAAAAGCTGTGGCTCAAAACAAAACAGGCAGCGTCCTGGCCACATCCATTCACTCTGACCACAGCTTCAGAACAGTGTTAGAGATGAGCATCCACAAAAGCATAAATTACAGTGCAGAAGCTAAATGCAGTTGTAGTAATGAAGCCTCAACCTCACACGGTCTCACTGTTACCCTGACGTTTGCTAAATTTAAAAACCCAAATAAAATGAACGGGTTTTTAATTTCTGATCGAAGATGGGGAGCAGTTAAAGCCCTGGATGAGTTGGTTTTGAAGTATTTCTCTGGACAATTCCTGACTAAACTCACAAAAAGTAAGTTATTAGAAAAAAACATAAAACCTTTACCAATTTCCTTCATTTGACAAAGACGTAATTAATCAATGGCAGAAAAGAAGTTAAGCGTGAAAATACAACGTCAGGGCCAGAAACGTCCACAGAAGATGCACAGTGCATACGTTACATATCATTTGGTTGTTTTTGCATTGTTGTATTTTACAGGAAGGTTTCTCGTGTTCTATATTGGTGAACTAAGCAACTACCTCAAGAATGGAAGCAAACTTTTGTGCAAAACAAGTTTATCCAGGCCAAAGGGGATAGTTAGACCACATTGTCTCTACTTTGGCACACTGTGTGGAAATAGCGCCTCCATGACATCAGGCTTCTCTTGCAATAGCACTCCAGCAGCAATTTGCATGTCTTTGTCTTCGTGACGACAATCATGAACATGGAGGTACGATTATGGAACATCACGGTTTGGTTTTCCTAACAAACTCAACTGTCCCTTCACAGTATGTATGTATATGTTTACACACAGAGGCTACTTTAAATAAAAAACTCACTTCCCAGAGGACACCCAGTAACTGCAGTATACCAATCACATTCATATTTCACTTTTTAATGCATTAGTGATGTTGGAATTTCTGTTATTACCACCACATTTAATTTTAATGGGAGGAAGTCTTGAAAAAACAAACCATATTCTTGTAAAATGCTGCTGTTTACATTCCCAGGGTGGATGACTGTGTCTTATCCCATACACCAGAGACATCCTCCTATTTAGTGAACACCCACCCAGCCAAAGTATACACTCATGAGGCAAACCTCAAAGAAAATGAATTGCCATTAAGCTATGTCAGACAGGCACTAATTGGTCGCTTTCTGCTTGCCGGTCAGTCTCTCCGTCCCAGTTGTTGATATCTCTTCCCTCTCTGTTTTTTCTTTGGAGTCACAGTCACACCACACTTCACTCTGATTGGTTTAAGCCATGCTGACAGTCACATACTGGATTCAGGGTCACGATAAATGACATTTCTGTCATCCAAGACAGGAATAGAAACAAAACCAATCTTCAGGATCGGTTAGCAAATGGCGAGACGAATAAAAGGAAGGGTGGGGGGGGGGGAGAGCAGAGACGCTACAAAAAAGGTGAGAGAACTGGGAAGGAGGGATCTGGAAGTAAGGGGTCAGAAAGTAGGGGGCAAAAAAGGAGGGGAAGGTTGAGAGAAGCTTTGGAGAGGAGAAAGAGAAAGAGGAGGGAGGGATCGGAGGAAGGGGGGAAAAAATTGACGGAAAGAGAAAACGTGGGAGCTGTGAGAACGTGAGGCAGGCGGAGCAGTGAGTGATGCAAAAGGGCGGGATGGAATTTGCTCAAAAAGAAGAGCCAAAGCAAACGCGCAGCTGTCAAGGACTTTTGTTCTCTTTAAAAACATATTTCGCTCTTTGTGCAACTTGTTCAAACAGACAAGGCAATGGCTGAAATGAAGAGGGGAGAGGGAAAACAAAACAGGAGAGAGGCACGAGAAAGCAATGGAGACGACTAAATGGCACAAGGACAATGACCAAACAATGTGACAGAGCAGTAGAAATAAGAAACGGAAAGGAAAAGAGGGGATCAATAAATGTGGAAAAAGCAACAAGTGGGCAAAGAGATGTTGGGAATAATGTGCACTAAGTCAAAAGGGGGAAACTAAAGGAAAACGAGAAGAAAAACAAAAGAAAGGAGAAAATTAATAGTATTTTTGCAGTGCACCATGTATCCCTCACCCTCCCTGTGGACCCAAGGCCTGTGCACATGTCAGCATACCAGTGCGCATATGTTTCTACTATTACACGATAGGCTGTGGAGAAAATATAGGAAAGCCGTATCTGTGCGTGCATCGGGAGGGGGCAGAGAGAGAAGGGGGTGGAGTATTATCGATAAAGCCGCCTTTCCAACAATGGGCTCCACCTTCCTCCAGTGTGTCTGTGCGCCTGAAGTGTTCCAGGGCATGGCCCAGGAGCCCCACCCCGTTCCACCCCCACTCCCCATGCGGCTTTTTCTCTCACTAAACAATGACGGTATAACCTCAGAATGAGTCAGACACATCAGCAGCTCCTTTTCTGCTTTCAATCATGACAGCTGGCCTCCACCTGTCCACCTAAGAACTCAGCAAAAAAAAAGGAACATTCCCCCCAGTTTTGGGACCATTTGAACCAACCATCAATGTGATGTATCACTTCAGATCAGATCCATTAAATTGCTCTCATCTATATTATCACCCAGGACACAGCAGAGGACATGATTGTTGATGCTGGTGTTTGGCAAAGGACTGTTAAAGTTAAGATAGTTAGTGCAAGAGACACAAAAGGTTTTGTTAGATGGAAAAGACTGTCCTCTTGGGGAAAGCTGTCAAAGGATAACTAATACACATTGCCAGATAAAACAGTTTTTCTGACGCATGAGTTCATTTAGTAGAGTTATTTATTCTGATATTTCTGAATTAGGCTTGGTATACATCTAATTATTAAGAGCAGCTGATCTTTAAAACAGGAATGTACATCCTTTCAATGTTTAAATACCCCGGGGCAAAGGAAAGGAAGTACTTTGTTATATCCACTCTTGGCTGATGGGTCTGTCAAACAAACTGTGTGTGGGACTGTATATGAACAAAAACGACAGAAGTCGGGAACAAGGGGGACAAAATGGAGAAATTCAAATGCTAATGAATGTATGATGGTACCATGTGTATATACTGAGACCAACCGTAAATAAATCCGAGCCGACTCGTCTTTCTCTCTGCATCCATCTCTTCATCGGAGAAGCAGCATGCGCTTATCATTCAACTCAAACATTATACACGGCTTGTCTGTTTCGTGAGTGTTTCCAGGGATGTTATGGCTGCAGAGTCACTTTGTGGTAAAGGTTGTAGCTTTATTAGTTGAAAATGTTTGATGTTTTTTTCAAAGGAAGGGCAGGTGAGGTAGAGGAGTGTTGGGCCATCTTCACCCAAGAAACGACATTTTTGTTTTCTAACTTTATTTTAGTAATCACCTAATTGTTATTTAATTGTTGAAATGCTCCTGGAAGATTTTTTTAGGTGAAGGCAATAATAATAATCAGTGAATATTAATCAGTTCAGTGTCTTGCCCGGAGACACTTCGACATATAGCCGGGACTGGGGAACCGGGACCGGCGACTGCCTTACCAACGGAGCTACAGCTTCCATAGCCCTGATGGGAAAAAAACAACATCTTATTTAACAGGAGGACAGTCTTACGTACCAGCAGGATAGAGACAGAAGCCGTTGTCCAGACCAAAAATTCAGTTCATTTGTCGTCCCATCAGAAGGACAAAACTGTTCACATTAGTTTTTTTGATGGTTGACCAGTCTTCAGTAGATCAGTACGTCGTGTCCTCAGTCTGAAGGAATTCAGTCATGGGAAGCAGACATAATCATAAGGTGATCTAAGTGGTGGTGAAGCAGACAGTACAGACTAACCACAGCACTGTGAGTCAGCCAGAAAGACAGCTGTATCACTACAGTGACGAAACAGCAGTTTTTAAAAATGTACGCGTTCAGATTGAAAGCATAGCCATCATCTTTTTGCCAGGCAAAAAAAAGGGTGTGATCCATTATTTTTTGAACATTTTGGGAACCTGTGGACTTTTGCAGGCCAACCCAATGTTCCATCACTGAGCCGCAGGACCCCTGACGTAAAGGTCTTAAAAGTACCAGTGGCTATGAGGTTGTGATGCAGAATTATTTGCAAAACAATGAGAAGAAAGGGATATTTCCTTTCCTAATGTTTCTATTGTCTTTCGGCTGAGCTCGCTCTGCTCTGCTCCCATCTGCCACAGCTAAACTGTTCGGCTTTGCTCTGCTGCCTTCAAAAAATACCAAATGATGACCATATCCTGTGGAAGAATTGGATTGCATTCCTCAACTAGAGGGCCAGATGGTCGCACCATCGGTGCCAACGTGTGCTGCAGGTTTCTGGCATTCTGTCATGGTGGCTGATAGTCTCTTTAGCACAGAACTGACTTCTTGGTTCTGTCTGTTTTAATGGCAACTGCCTATGTAAAGCATTATGGTGGGGAAACACAGGTCACTGAGATCTGGCTGATTTCAGTATTGCAGCACATGTGTCCACTGTGGTTCCACAGAAACGTGTCCAGATCACTTTCCTCTCATTTCATAGCCTGCGGGTGTCCTGAGGCAACAAATGTCAGGGAACTACATCAAAAATAACACTGTAACCAGGATCATTACAGCACTTGTAGGATCTAGGTCTAACACATGTCATCCACTAGAAAAACACTAGTTTTTTTCTACATCACCTGAATTTCCCTGAAAATTTGACAATTGAATCCTGTATTTATTGAAAACATACAGAATACTGGATGGAAGTGGGTGATGATGGAGGTAGGTGTCTGAAAAGCTCCAAAGCAAAGTTGGTGGTGAACATCACATTTGTCCTATTAATCCCCCAAAACTTAGACCTTATATTTCAGGATAATTACTTACAGAAGTTCCAGTACCTACATACATATTTCAGGTCCACTCAGGACTATTGGCTCTGCCTTTGGTCTCTACTAACTCCCAAGGTATATATACAGCACTTTAGCCGCTACTAACAAAACTACACTATTCTTTTCTTTTTGCTGAAAACAGCAAAAGTTAAGACTCCATCCATCTGTTATTTTAAGCTCTTGTCCTTTTCAGGGTTGCAGTGGGCTGGACCTTATCCCAGCTGTCTTTGGTTTATCTCAGAGCCAACACAGGAAGACATACACAGACAGACAAACATCCGACCTGCGACTCACACGTCCAACACCTTGATTGCCACACCCTTACTGTCACCAATTAAGCTAGCGTGCATGTCCTCGGACTGTGGGAAATACGGTAAAGAACCCAAAGGAAACCCACACTACCACGGGGAGAACGTGCAACCTGAGAAAACCGACAGAGCCGACGGGGGCATTGAACTGAGGACCTTCTAGCTGTGAGGCGGCAGCACTAACTCCTCCTTAGACTAAAAAATAGGAGTTAGACCTGCTTTAAATTTAAAGGCAAATTACAAATAATTGGGGAAAGTTACAGTTACAAGGCAACACGGTTAGTAGGTCTGTGACGGGATGTACATAGTGTTCTTTTTTTCGAGACAAACGTCTGACTTGCGACTCACAAGTCCAGCACCTTGACTGACACACCCTTACTGTACTTTCTGTCTCGGATTAAAACTGTATAAGCAGCACTACGTCCTCCACTTATTCCATACAATTAATGATGAGCTTTAGTCTTTTACACCAGTGATTCATGCGTGAAATGACAGATCTGTTCCTTCCTTCTTCTATAGGAAGAATGCGCTCAATCTACTGCAAAGCCAATTATTTTTAAAAATCTTGCTCTAATCTGGGCGTTTGATACGTGTGATGAAAATGGAGGGGGGTGCTCTTTAGCTGAGCTGAGTCTGGACCTGTTGGAGGTAGCGGTGGGGAAAAGCATGTCAGCAAAACGCACCACAGACTCAGTGACCTCCTCTCTTCATGCCATTCTGTCAGTGCAATGAGGCTCGTTCGGTTACCGGCTAATTCCACTGAGGTGTGCCAGGGACAGCTTGCAGCAGAGATTTGTGCCAAAAAAGACGTCTTGTCGATCTGTCTGTCCTCAAACATGCTAAAAGCGAGAGCTATTCCGTTGGTCTTTTAATTGACTCATTGACATCCTTGTTTTATTCTTACACATTTCATAGTTCTTAGTTCACTTTCACAACACTCTATACACTTTATATTAATTGTTCATCCTTTCTCCAAAAATCACCGCTCCAGTGGGTCTGAGATCACATCAAATCCCCTTTGCTGTGAGCCTGAAAGCACAAATGTACAGCAAGAACAAAAATGACCACAGAAAGTGTTCAGTCATCTTGTTTAATTCACTTAGCTTGTACTTTTCTACCCCCTTTTTTTCATCAAACTGCCTATTACAGATGCGTTGGCCTGACACAGTTGGGCTTTTAACAACTTTCTGCATGTACATTTTACCCAGTGGGTTGTATAGTTTAATAACTGCTAGCAACTCCCAGTAGAGAAGACTAACATCGTGCTCCCTCAAGTTCCTCGATCCCCCTCCTTCCCGCTGGCCTCCCACCCTTCTTGTAATTTTCTGAAGATTCTGGAAAGTGCTACCTCACCCTTTCTATAAACCCCCCTTTTAAAACAGGCAATATTTAGTGTGTGTGTGTGTGTGTGTGTGTGTGTGTGTGTGCCTGTGTGTGTGTGTGACGGTCTGAAATGTTTCCACCACTGCTAAAACTGGTTTGTTAAAGGCACAGTGCGTTTCTTCAGCTACAGAACAATACTGTTTTTGGTAGAGTCATCACTTTCATTTGGGCAGGAAGTGACCCGCTTCAAGAGAGATCAAACAGAAAATCAATTAGAGCATTGAAGTATGCGCATCTGGTGAAAAGTACAATCTCTCACACACACACACACACACACACACACACACACGTAAAACATCTGGAGAATGAGATCAGTGCACGGAATATGAATGAAGAGAGGGAAGAAAAAGAAGGAGCACAGTGTGACTGGCACGGAGACCTTAACCCCGGAGATGATGATCTAAAAACAGAAGATCTGGAGTAATAATGCCTCATAATTCCATGAGAGTGCAGCACGCATCACCAAGACATACTTCAAAGGAGCAGAGTACGGGCAGGCCAGGAACAGTCTAGACACGCTTGTCCCCCCTCTGCTCATTTTGGCCTCTCTTAGGTTAATAATAATTGGTATTGAGCTTTAATTACATATACCTGATCCATTTGTCCTATACAACTATGACCCCATGGCCAGAATATCACTAATCTTACAGGTATAAATCAAAGATAAATTCTCAATTTTTTCATTGTCCAGTGACTCTCTGTAGCAAATTTCAAGCCAGTTCATTCATTTGTTTTGTCAAGAATGTTGCTTAAACCCACAAATGCCATATTAGTATTAGTACAAATGTCAGGGGAGAGACATCCTCTAGAGAACATACATGTAGAAACTAAATGTGTGAATTCAGAGACATATAAATCCTGACGTATTCCCCAACATGAGTTAAACTCTGAGCTGCACTAGTACTGCAGTACAGAGTTCACCCAAAATCCTTAAGAAAGGAGATAAAGGAGAGAACAGGAATAAAATGTACTGTACATAAAGTGGGTGAGTTGCTGAGTAGTGGGAAAGTCCCCCCTCCCGTCATCTATTGCTGCACTGTCTCTCCCACACCAATAATTCCAGTCCTCAGGGACCAGGTCTGAATGAGAACAGTGGACTGAATCAAGGTTGCACTGAGGAGACAGTAAGCAGAATCTTCCACTGGACACCACACACACATGTCTCGGTAGCGTTTTGTCTCCATTATGTGTCCATCAATGCTGCATTTCATCAGTCAGAGTTTATGCGTCGTTTACGGAGTAAATGACTTAATTCTGAGCCAGTCTGTTGCAGTCTGGGGTTATATTACAGGAACATTTTCACAGGCTTTTTTTTTATTTTGTTCATTCAGAGTTTTGTGGTGTGGGTGTGTGAGTGTGTCACCGGCCACATGAATCACCCATCACACTGGGATTTATGACACATACTTTGGCCCCCTGGTACCACTCTTCCTTCAGCCTGTCATGACCTGTGGCTGTCTGCATATTGTTTCGCATAGTTTGTGCCCATTTGTGTGTTTGAACAACGATAAAACAATTGAAAACCACACAGGCTTTCCCACTGAACAACGTTCATCTTTACCAAACCTATCCCCCCTACAACCCCCCAAACTCTCCACCTCCTTCGCTCTCCACTCCCTCTTCTTTCAGCTGAAAACGACCCTCCTCCTCTTCTCTTTTTCAGCTGTGCGCTCGCCAGCAGACATCTGGATTTCAACTGTAGACCATTACATGGCAATAGCTCCTGCTTTAGACTAGTGGCAAGTAGCAGCCATGAACTGACGCTCATCCAAAGAGTGACATTGTTGTAGCAGGAGTGTGATAAATGGGCACAGGATCTTTTTATTTAAGAAGTGTAGATTTTCAAATACACTAAAACATTAAATTTATAATGAAAGGTCAGTTCTATCCTGCAAGTCACGTTTCCAGACTTTGTGTTTATGTAGAGCAAATAACACTTTGGCGTTAAGATTTTCCACAGGAGCGTTGCCAAACCTCAATGACATGTTTGTGAAGAATCATATTAAATGGAAAGTGCATTAAACAGGACTAAGCATTGAGATTACCAGTAAAATGGTGAGCGATGGAACAGTTGTGCACGTGTGCATTTTAAATGTGCATGCGTGTGGTTATGTGTGCGCGTTTGTGTGTGTGTGTTTGTGTGTGTGTGGGTGTGTGCGTGCACAAGTAACAGAGGAAGAGGGATGTTTGTATAAGCATGCGTTGAAATCCATTACTTTTTCTATGTAAAGCCTTCAAATAAAGCCAGAGGAGGGGATGACTGGCTTGGCAAGTCTGTTTAGCTCAGGTCCTTATGTCAGCTTGCAGCTCCACCTGGCTGTTAATGCTTCTGATAAATATGTTCATCCATGCATATCATAAACACGGGGTATTCATAGCCAGCCTACAGAAGGACTGGGGTGAGAAGGGTTCACCCCTTAGGCTTAAAACACCACTGGTAAATAGTTTAGATGTCAGAGACAGGTGCTCCTTGAATTTAAAATCGGGTCATTAAATGTAGCAGGACGTAAGCATACTACACAGGGTGGGGGTGGGCGAGAACATCTGCTGGGCAGATCTGGGATAGGATTAAGATGAGAGAGAGTCCATCAGTGCATGATCTCTCTGACCTTTCGAACCCAGGAATTATTTGTTTTTTAAAGTTGAAACTCATGACAAGTTCTAGAAGTCCTGCGTGCTGCTTTCATAAACCAAGTTTCTTCTGGAGAGATGACGATGAGAGAGTGTCCTCCTTTTAAGAGGGGGGCTGTTTTCTATCTTCAGAGAATGACTCCAAACCCTCAGATGGGCTCTCTTAGTCAGAGAGGTAATGGAGCCCGTGGCATAGTGACCAGTTAATGATCACGGGCGGCTGGACTCAGCACATCTCGCTGTTGCCAGTATTTCCGAAATATCTCGTAGTGGTTCATACATAGAATGTCTCGAACAAGACTGAGACTCTACAGTCCTGTTAGTCACCCTTTCAGGCTCCAAACACCACTGTTTCCAGACACCAGTATGCAGGCGATCTCACAGTGACAATGCTGACAGACTAATATTTAATCTCGTTAATCTTATAGTTAACTGTATTACCTTGCTGATCTGAACAAAACATATCCCTCAAAGGTCTGTACCAGATTTCATGCCAGTCCATCCAGCTATTGGACAGTTCACTTGAAAGCAAACAGTGGTGAAAGAATCACCAACATTAACAGGATACATCCTTGTGTGCTCGTGACGCCGGAGGAAAAAAATCAAGGGATTCATTAGCAACCGTGAATGTTTCAAATTTCCCCGCAACTTCAAAGAAAACTGTCCACCTTTGGACTGTTAACACACCCACATCAGTGAAAACTGACGAAGCTACTTGGATGCATGGTCAAACATTTCAGGTCCAGTTAATGCAACTCATCTTCCAGGTAACTGAGCCTGGGTGAGACCCTTCACAGGCACCAATGCAAGGAAGTTCAACTGGTTTTCAAAGTGTAGCTGTGAGTCATGACAGAATGGAAAACTCCTCGTTTACTTATCTCTTAAAATCAAGTTTCTTAAACAGTGTTAGCCTATGTACACAGTCCATATTTTTACTTATGCAGGAATTTATTGAGTGTCTTGGGACATATCTTGTCAGTGCTGGCTTGGACCGACACTGCACAGCTGGAGAATGGGCTGTTAGGGGTTCAGTGTCTTGGCCAGAGACACTTTGACATATAGCCGGGAGCGGGGATCGAACCACTGACCCTGTCTTACCAACTGAGCTACAGTCAGCTACAGCTGTCTTGCTACATATCTATCCCGGATTTATTGCATGTTCCTCTCTCTGATATAATAAAACAAGAGTCCCCCCCCCCTCAACACACACACACATGTGTCTTTCGAACAAACTACAGCTGCAAAAGCTGCAGAAAATGGGGTTATCCAACTACTCCGCGGTTTAGGATTTGTACACTGCACCAATGTGCTGTGTATGACCTATCAACGATGACACTGGCGTCCTCGCAGCCATGTCATTAGTAAAAAAGCTTCAGCCCAAAACTGGCCAACATGCTAACTTTATCCTTCCAATTTAGTTTTTCTGAGGGTTTCTAACTGCTTTGGGTTTATGATCTTGGCAGGTCATCAGTGAGGAGGATCTCTTAGAAGATCCCAAATTCATCAAAGCTGGAACAAACCAGCCCAAACTGAGATATAATAAAAAGATTTGATCCAGATTTTGAGACACCCCAGTTCGAACCCCACAGTTCTACAGCCACTTCAGACTAACGACGTGGGCATTCAGCTCCTAACTGAGCCACACCCACCCAGACTCCCGCCGCCCTGTGCTCTATCTCCACTTCAATGCAGATTGTGGAATCTCTGATTGGCATATCCCGCTAGCTCCAAAATCCTGCAGCTTGCACGTGATGTTAACTGTATGACATCAGGCCTCCGAAGAGTACAAAAATAACGTGTGGGACGGAGAACAGCAGGGCCAATGTGCGCCAAGAACAGGGGCTGTGCGCAACATGTGACTCTTAGGTAGTGTACTTCAGTGGTTGGTTGCCTCCAGAAAGGAGAATACAGTCAGGTCACGGCAAGGAGCAATCCAAGCTGTTTTTCGGCTGCTGACAGAGTCACTGAGGTCATTTGAATACACACTGTGTACTATAAGTGATGAAAAACTAACACTTACCTCAGTGGTACTTGGTTCAACGTGGTATTACCTGATTTGATATTGTTCAAGTAATGGAAATGTTTCTTTTTTATGGTATTTTTTATTCAAATAAACATCTGCTCATGTAGTGTTTTCATTCGTTTTTGTTATGTTTTCGTGTCATGGACATTCACCGTCTCCCTCATATGGACGTGTAAAACACCACACGTACTGTGCCACTGCTGCAGCGTGTAAGCAGATCTTTTTACCAAGAACTGCTTACGCGAACCACTAGCCTGTTTTCAATCAAATAAGTGAACTTTAATTTATCAGGAAAGTTAATAAACATTTCCCAGTTTGGATCACCTGAGCTTTTAGGACAAGAGCTCCTCTGTCTCTCAAGCAGATTTGCCCTCTTCAACGTCAGAAAGATCAAATACCACCTTTCTGACTATGCAACCCAACTCAATGCACAGATGCAACTCCAGATGTTTCTAATTTTTAATCAGCCAAAAAGGACACATCTCACTCCACTCTGCACTGGCTTCCTGTAGCTTTCCACATCCGGATTAAAGCTCCGCGTACAAAGTGGTGGACTCAACACCACCTGCCTGCCTGAACTCCCTCATCCAGGTCTACAATCCCTCCTCCAACACACGGCATCTATTGGTCCCTTAACAGCAAATGATCCCAAGATAAACCCCTCATGTCAGTGGTCCCACAATGGTGTTACCAAAGTTACCAACTCTCCACACTGAGTACTATCACTCCCAATATTCCAATAATTGTTGAAGATGGAACTCTTCTGCAACTTCTAATGCACCTCATCTATTAAGAGGAAAATTCCTACTGTATCAGTCCTATCTTGCCCTTGCAGCTCATGAAACGGAAACATTTCTTCTCATAGCACCGTGCTTTAATGTTCTCTCACCAACTTGGATTTTTCGCTTGCTTTGTACCTCGCTCGTAAGTCACTTTGAATAAAAGCAGGTGCCAGATGACTAAACGTAAATGTAAATGTACATCTGCTAGTGCACATAATTACAGCAAACCCCTTAATATTGGCAATGACTAGTAATGAAATATATCCCAAAACTCACTGGATGTCCACTGAACTCCTCCTGCTTCTTGCTGGTTTTCATGTTAACCAGCAGCTGAACTTAACAGCTGTGCGCCAGCTCGCAGTCGTGTGCCAAAGATTTTAGCTCCGCTCACTGGGCACAGCCGATTATTCACAGGTGAAACAATCAATTTAAATCCCAGCGTTAATCGGGTTCCTCTCACTGTCTAGTAAAAACTGGTTTTGTAGTTGGTATTGTTATAAAGTGATCAGGAAACTATTATGTTTTTGGTCCTTTTTGACAATGCAGAGCACATGTTGTTTGTGCCCCTGACAAACCTTGGATATATTTAGAAGATGGTTCCTTTCAGCTTGTGTCCCAACATGCAGCATCTGGTTAAAGAGGTAACATATTTGGTTGTGCTCATATGCAAGCCATGTGTCAATGAACGCATTGTATTTATTGTCACCCCTCTAATGTCAACGCTTTGCCCCCAGTTCCTAAATATATATTTTTTCTGCCTAATAAACCAAAAAGTATTGTACAAGTTACAAAAGTTAAACAATAAGTGGTTAATGATAAAATAATCATCATTAGTTGCCTGTAAACACATCACAAGCAGTGTGCACAGCACTATTTAATCCTATTTGAAAAGCTTAATTATTATTCATTTTTACTTATTCTTACTTGTTAGAATTCTATAGGAAACTGTAGTTTCTAGTTTAACAGTTTAAAAAATATATATTTCTACGTTTACTCTTACTGAGCAGAGAATTTAGGTTTTGCTTCTATCTTTCTTCTCTTTTTTTCTTGGAAGCATCTCCTGTCTTCACAAAAGGACTTAATTCACTGTAATCCCTGAACTGTAAACTGTTTACCTCGCCTTACCTTGGACAACGAAACACCACATTTTATCCATGTGTAGCCACATCAAATGGTGGTGAAAATAATTTTTAACAAAGTTTCAAAACAAACAAAAATATTCTAAACACAAGATTTGGAGACAAGAGCCAAGGAGTCTAACGGTGCTGGTCGAACCTTAAAATGTGTTTAAGACTGTTCTGCTTTTGGTTGCTAATAGCTGATGCATCCAAGATTTTTTCGTGGAGCTGTCAGAAAGCAAACCTTTAACTTAAATATTGAAAGAAAATCTCTGTTCGTTGTTAGCAAATCTTTGAGATGCCTTGAACGCACCACGTGGGAGAGCTTAAAAATCATTCACAGCTTGCAACTGCTTTACCGCAGAACGGTGCATGGAAAATCGATAAAAATACACATTTTCAAGCCCTTGTAAATTTGAGTAGTGTGGAGAAATAGATGGAAATCAATGGCACCGATAAGGCATGAGTGTAAATTCTCTCCACAGGTATCACACTACAAACTCCAGGGAGTAGCGCCTCCTCCAAAGAACAGACCTCTGCCAACGGGGGATTTGCACTCAATTGATAACTGGCAGCTGAAGAGTTCATGACTACGTGTCATGTGTGTACTGTGAGTAAGAGGAGCGGAGAAGGCTGTATGTTAGTGTTTACTAAGAGGGTTTGAGTTTGTGTGTTGCCATACTTTTATGGCCTCGTCTGATGTATTTTTCTCCTGCGAGCAGCTGCTGAACACTTTCACATGTGCAAGTATTATGTACTCATGATAATATTTATATGAGCTCAGTTCCACCTCGAGGCCAGTGGAAACTCTCTTGTGTCTTGTGTACTGATTTCCTCATCAAAACAAATGGGGTGTACTGTGTGCTGTATAATAATCTGTGAAATTTTGCTTGTTTTCATATCAATTTCTAAGCTATTGTTGACAAAGTGTCTTAAAAGCTGCATATTATAGCCTTAAAGTTATAGTATGCTCATATATTAAATTCATTCTAATAGCTTTGCTTTCACAAAACACAACAGACAGTATAAAAAAAGTCCAAAGGAAGGAAATGTGAAAGAAATAGCATTTAATCATGCAAACAGTTTGAACCAAATTCATTTAGTTTTATTAGGGCTGAAAACAGCCTTTTATTCATATGTTTGTCTGATTTGCTGGAAAAAGCTCAATAAATCTCCAACCACACTTCTGCCTACATCACGATTGAGTCTACATGGTCCAAATGTAGGGGAACCATTGTATAATAGTTGAGGTAACAGGGCACAGACCACTGGCAGCATTTTGTGGTTATAAAAAGTTTAAATTCTACTGTGTTGGGAAAAACTAAAAAGATGTTTTATTCATCACAACAGCTAGTGTTGCCAACTTGTCGTTTTCAATTAGAAAAAAGCTCAAATTACTGTGGAGTCTTCCGCAGAGCATACATCCTGAAACTGTGTGGGTTGCCTGCACAATAGTTGGTGGCTTGTTTGAGAGGCAGCGGGCCCCATGAAAGAAGACCCTGACCCTAAGTCGTTTCCTTTGAATGCAGAAACGATTTCTTTGTACTGCAACCAGAGACTGTAGAAGCCTCATATGGAGGAAATGCACTAATGATATATTGAGATGCCGTGCTATGTAGTGGCTGACAAGTTACAAGCCATACTTTGTAATCAACACTCGTGTTTATAGAGCGTCAAAGGAGAAAGGCCCTTACAGATTGTTTTTTTTATTCTTTGATTAGCAGGCCACAATACATAATAGCGTTTCTTTGTCAGGTGCGTATTTTAGTATTTTGTCGTAATCTCACCCGATGTGAACCCCTTCAATCGCTCTGACACGTGACAAAATCATTTTCAACTTGGACCTTTGATTGCAATATGGAGAACAGTGTGAGAGTTTACAGCCACTTTCGCACAGTGGTGCTTAATGCCAAAATCAGCCAACTAACCCACACAATTTCACTGATTATGGCACAATTTGAACCATTACCATAGTCAGTGAACTTAGCATGTTGCTAAAGAAAATGGCCAAAAATCAAAGAATTAACTACAATCCCTCGTTTGGGCACTTTGGATGCTTGTACTAGATATTTAGCTCCATACAATAGTTATAGTTACAGTAATACACTTTTCCCAAACCAAAGGGGGTTCAGGGACTCACCAAAGTCATTAGGATTAACTTTTTAGGACCATAGACGTCCAGCCATCACATTGCTTTTCCATTTGGACCAAACTGACTGATATTGCCATCAATAGGACACCAAGTAGGATCGAGCAAGACAATGCAGATTGAAGAAACAGAAGTGAAACTAAAAGAAAAGTACAAAATGGAAAATGCTCTGTGAAGTGAAACCAGTTGAACATTTTTCAGATTCTCCTGGGCTGACTTTGTCCTTCTGTAGCAGTAATTTCTGCTTATTTCCACTTTAAAAATGTAGGCAAAGTTTCAGTTTCATAAAACACTTGGAGAGTTTCTGCAGTTTGTTTCTGGAGTAAAGACCATTTTCTTTCTTCAAATTTCTCATCCCATGGATGCAGCAACTTGCTCTCTCAGTATCACTCTTCAGATCTTTGTAATTTTGCGACGGATCTCCTTCAGCAGTGAGAGAGGAACATAACGAATGGTCTCGTTAAAGCACGTGGTTATGAACTGCCTTCCATAATTACAGCTACCACTACAAACAGCCGACAGGGCGGAGCTGGGCTCGCAGAGGTGGGGAAGGAGACATGGCTAGTTAATACTTAAGACGACAGGCGACAACTTTGGCACTTTTGTTCTTGCTGCTTTTGTTTACAGAGTTTTAGGGTTTTAGAGTTTTTATTTAAGGGAGTGTTTGGTCTCATCATTGAAAGACGCTGGAACAAAACAGCAGACAATAAGTAAACTAGTGGTTTACAAAAAGAAGGATTTGTCTGCAAACTGCACCGCAGTGGACAGTAGATGTGTGGTTGCGAGCTTCACATTGCTACAACAAGCATGATTTAGTCAGCCAAGAAACAAAGCACCTCACAGCACTACACCCTAAGTACTTGGCAACTTTAATCTAATTAACATTCATATTAAAGCAAGTGCTGTGACTCAAATGATAATTTGTTCCAGGGTTCCCCTTATACTTCAGAAGAAAACATGTACAAACCTGATCTTGTCTTTCATCGTCTTCATAAAGGTTTTGGCAACTTTGTTAATTCTTGTTCACCAGTCTTCATTTACTCAATGTGTCAGGGCTTAAGGTTTTGCCTTTGCTGTGTCTGATTCGGACTTTTTCTGCTAATAAAACAAAACTAATAAAGTGAGAAGGCAACGGTTTGTGTCCGCAGCCGGTAACAGAATATGGGAGAAATTTTTAAAAGTCTGAATAGTTCTAGCCGTGGACTTTTTAGTAGATGTTACTCAACTAAATCAGGTGTTTGTTGGGGCTTTCGTCTGCCACAGATTCTATTTGGAAGTGTGCTGTGTTTGAACTTTTAAAGCAACAATGGACTTCTGTGGCAAAGAGTGTGAATTTATTAGCCACACCTGTACAATCTAATGCAATCCAATACATCAGCTCTGCAATGAATTCTACTTTTACAAGGCCATCATTTCTCACTTTTTATGTTAAAACCGTTAAAAAAGGTGACAATTGTATTTTGTCCCCCTCATTCATTTTAAATAGTGTGGCTAAAACTATAGAACCATCTCTCAATATATTGCACTATAGTACAACTCCACCACCGACTATGACATCAATAATAAAAAGAGAGTAGAATTATCTTAACAGTTTCAACTTGAAAACTGAGAAATTATAAAGTTATTAAAGTACAATTTAGAGGAGAGGTGCTGTATTGGATTGCATTAGATTTTACAGATGTACCTAATAAAGGGGCCAGTGAGTGTATGTTTGTGCCAGGTAAAGCAGGTGGAGCTGTCCACCTGGTCTGAGGAGTCACCTGGGCCAAGAAAAGAGGCTCCACCACAGGTGTTTCTGTTAGACCATCTCCATGCTGAAGTGTTTGGTGTCTTTATTTGGATTTTGTGCCAAATTTGCCAATTTTGTAAAACTGATCGTATACACTTCCATATTTCATTTCTTTTGCAATTTACATTTTGCAAACAAATTACTTTTGAGTGCATTTTGCTGTCTCTGGACCCATCTGGACACACCATCACTAAGCTATAAATCAAAACTCTTGTTGGTAGCATCAGTTCATTGCTGGTTTGTATCTGGTGATATCCTAAATATAGAATAATATATATTATTCTATAGCAATATATGAAAATGTCATAAGCTGTGAGTTTAAAATAAGCCACAATGAAGCAAAATACATCACAGGTATTACCTTAACACTGGGAAATAAGTGGTGATTAAACCACCAGTGACTTCTTAGAAGTGAACACTTTCGAAGAGTGTCAGCAGATGTTCTGCATTTCTTGAATAGCACAAATTGGATCAAGCTCCGTATTATTAAAACAGGAAGAAGGCTGCAGCCCCTGCTCAGCTCAAGCATCATGGAGAAGACAAGCATTTGCCACATGGATTGTACGCTTAACTCCTTGTTGCTTTTTGACAAAAGCTTTTTGTATTTTCTGGAACATTTTGAGGATACAAGCGCCAGTTCATTATCGGCAACGATGCCAGCGCTCACCGTTCCTACCTGTTCCACTTTCCGGCCTATTCATAAAGGTCGTGCAAGGCCATCGTCATCGTATGTCTGGCATTAATGTTTTCGCTCTGTTTCTGTGCACAAGAGAAAATCTGTGCTTGCAAATCTTTTCCAGTACAACATGCCAAAGAAGATACGAGCTGAAGTTCGTGAGCAGACAGGTGAGACTGACTCACTAAACACCAGTGGGTTTTTCTACTCTGATGACAGACAAGGTTTTGTGATCATTCCAAGTGTATACATACTCTTAAGATTTATATTTCTCCCTAGTCCTAACAGTCCTGTCTATTAATGCTGCAATGCCCCCCTCACATAAATCCTGGCACTGGATGACTTGAATGGAAAACATGGTGCCCAGCCATGGTGCGTCCTGCCAAACAAGAGTTTACAATCTGTATATCAACACCAGTGCACATCAGACAGAGAAAGCACTGGGTTCGTTTTCTGTCAAAGGTTTTATTGCTTTCTTTGATATTATTACACTATTAGAATTGTTTAGGTTTTTACAAGAGCTTGTTCTGTAAAGTCGTAATAATCTAATAAGGCTGTAGCACCACAAACTGCAAAAAAACAAAAAACAAACAAAACCCCCCCCCACATCTGCCATTTGACGTGGAGACATTTTACATTTGCAATTCAGATGGCTGCCTAAATTAATTACTCTTGGATTGTGATTTGAAAATATAATTCTTCATTCTTCTTTTTTTTTCTCCTAATGATAAAGTCATCTTCTGGATTTCCCCCTTGCTGCATGTACACTTGTCTCTTGTATCCCCAGGGCTCACTACAACTGTGACAGGGAACACAACAGAGAACAAAATGTGCAAGTTCACACACTGCAAAGCTTTATTGCAGATACACACTCCTTTTGTTGCTCCCAGATTCTTGATCTGCAGTACAACATCCTACATTGAATAAAAATGTGGGTTTACGCAATGTTGTGTCTTTGGAGCTGCCAGGAGCTGCTCTGTGCCAGGATCCACGATTTATCTGATCTTTTGGACCAAGTTGAATTTGAAATTCCCCCTCCTGTCTCCTTAGGAAACTATCATTAAAGTGAAACCACAGAATGAACTCCATTCTGTAATTTACCTCCGTCACAACACTGGAAAGCGATGTTTTGACATAGGGGCTGTGAAAGATTATTGGGTACTCGGGAAATGATTGAAAAGATATAAAATGCAGGTTTAAATACGTGTAATTCAGCTTGGACAACGTTTACAAGTTCTTGACAAATGCTGTGCTTTGGTTTAAGGGGGAACCCGAGGAGGAAGATGTGCAGTTGCATGTTCCTGTCTCTGTATTCTCATCTTTGAAGTCTTTCCCAAGGGTCTTTCACAGTTTTAAAAAAGTACATTTGATTCAGTAATCCAGTTCCAGAGTTATTATTGTTAGTTGCCTAAGAATTACATGGCAATGTATATTTAATAACACAAACAATACTAAGAACTAGGTTGTATGTGATTTATTTGGCAGCATATTGTAAAGGTAGACTACTGCAAACATGCAAGTACAGTAATGTCAGAGTCATCGTTGAGCCATAGTCAGATAGTAGCTTACATTAGACCAACTACTTTATATTTGACATACATAAGGATCTGATCACTGATCTCCTTCATACCAACCTGACATCCAGTCAAAGTGGATGTGGAAAAGAGGAAAAAGGGACTGAAACAAATTTTTTTTCAACAGAAACACACCATTAAATCATAATTGCACATCTTCTCTCACAGGAATTTCTTTAGATAGAAAATACTGTCTGGAAGTCATCAAAGGAAGCGTAGCGCTCAGTGCTCCATCTTGAGATGATGTTTTTGGTTAGTAGAAAGTTTAAGAGAGTAAGTGAGGCCTTGTCCAGCAGTAGCTGTGCTTGGAGATTAGTGTGGTGTAGGTATAAAGTCGCCCCTAAATACATGGTTCAGGCCATAATTTGACCCGTATATCTGACCACATAACCATTATATTGCTAAGTGGTCATTTTAGAGAGGCTGGTTTACGCTCGGTGTAAATATTCTCTCCCCTTTTGAGGGTAAGCTACTCCTTTGATACAACTGAATCAAACGTTTAACGCCTTTAAACACAAGAAAGTGTCTAATGGTAAAAGGAGGTTACCCGAGGTAAAGCTGTTGTTAAATTAAGGCTGAGAAACAAAAGGCTGCAATTGTTAGACGGAGTCTCCACACTGATGATAGTTGAAGGAGTGATTCCAATTGTGTATCCTGCTTTTTTGCCAAAAGCCTCTTTCTGTCAGTGAATATAGGCTACAGGCAGAGTGTTGTAGAATGTTTTTGATGGACTGATACTGTTATTTTTGGTCGCCTCCTTTTTGTTAAATGGCCAAACGTCCATTACTTTTCAACAACAAACTAAACAGGAGGATATTAAATCGGCCCCGCTAGGCAACAGTCCAGTCTGTAACTTCAAGATGAGCCTCCACGTTCAAACTCATCTTTCACACGCGGTGTCAGGTGTGACCACAGCCACATCTGTTTGCCGTGTTTAAAACCAACCTTTACCGGGCAGTTAATGGAGGTCTGCCCACCAATGGGGGCCGCCATATGACAGCTTATAAAAGACAGCTGACACAGCAACAAGAGGTGGCGTCTGAAACTCAGTCCATAAGCTCTGTGTGTAGGTGTTTGTTATTTGCCTAATAATTGTCATATGCTACAATAAAACAGGGGCATTTCATATTGTTTCGCTTTCATTCTGTGATGATTGACAAAATCTCTTGTTAAACTGTGAATTACTGTATACTGTTTGTAGAATGGTTCTTGGTATGAAGATGAGAAGAGCAAGCTTTGGCTCCAAACACACTACTCGATCTAGTGTAAACACAAATTTTGATGGGAGTGTTTAACAGTCCATTAGGTTCTTTTGAAGCAGAAAACACTGTCAGCTATTTGCACTGCATCTCAATAAGAAGTACAAGACAAGACGTGGCCCCTTGATTCTCCAACACACTCACGGGAGTAGGCATCATGGCCTTAAACGGAGTGCAACAAAATCAGGATAATCCAAACAGACACACGATGCATTTAGCATATAGATGGTGATTCCGCAGGTGTTTCGCGTCACGATGTATCAGAGCATCAAAAATATATGTGGGTAAACTCATTCTAAGTGAGTTTCATTAGACATTTTCGTTGAGAGCACAATATCAACTCATCCTAAAAGCAGTTAACATCAGATTTGCAACACAAGACCACAAACGGCTACTGCAGCACTTTCTTCACAGTGTCTCAGCAGTTGTTCGGTTAAATGAAGTGAACCTAGACATGCGCCATGCAGTCAATAAAATGCCATTGCTCTGTTGATGATGATCTGTCTCAGACACACTTTGCTTTTCCCGCTCCGACCACCTCCGGTGGAAAAAAAGAATCCAGAGCGCGAGAGGCGTGAAACTTTCCCTCAACCTTTTCCTCCCTCCGTCAGCCAATCACAGCGCTGCCTCTAATATATGGCCTCCTCTGATTTGCCCGAGTCTCCCGTCCGCAGAGTGAGTGACAGCCTGCGGGGAAGACTTTTGTGTGTGTGTGTGTTTCTTTTTTTTTGCGTGTGTGTGTGTGTGTGTGTGTGTTGCCTTGTTGGACTTGAAGGGGTTCTACGTGACGACTGCAAGAGGGGGGCGACACTTGTGCTCGGAGGCGCAGCGGTGCAGGGCAGTTCAGAACAGCAGAGAGGAGAGGAGCAGTGCGGGAGAGACGGTGTCCATCCGTCAACTTGCTGGAGGAAACCCACACTAATAAACCCTTATGGCTGCTTGAGAAATAACGAAACACCCCCCCTTTTTTTTCCCCTTCTTCTCTCTTTCTCTGGGACTTTTGGCTTTTTAGTTGTGTCTGAGTTGTTGCAAGTCCAATTAGTTGCGCCAAGTTGAGAAGTGAATCCACTTGCCGTGGACTTCTGTGGCGGTCATGGATACCCATATAAGATGGAAAGTTAAACGGACGATAAGGGACGCCCAGATCACTTTAGCGGTGATTCTGCTTTTTGTCACATCGCAAGCGAGTTCAGGTAAGACGCGGATGCGGGGCTTTGTGGAGACACTTTGGAGCCGCGCTGCGCTCCAAAGTTTTTCTCTTTGCTTAAAGTTGACTACGATGTCCGCGCCTGCTCCTCAGCTCATCTTTGTCTGTTTCAGTGTTCAGCTGAAACAGACTTGTGTCATCAAAGAAAGTGCAGGTTTGTGTCAGGGAAGCCTCATCTGTCTGAGATGTGGTTATGGAGGAACTGTTTTGCAGGAAGGTTGTGCAGAAGTTTTTCCACTGCTGCAACACGCAGTAACTGATGCAGGCCTGCATATAATGGCTACACTAGGTCTAAAGGCATAAGACAGTAAAAGGATGTACAGCTGGATATCATCTGAATAACATGTTACATACAATTTTCCCATGTCACCTTAAGAAGGTTTGTTTTCCATTTTTCACACATATATTACTTGTTGTAAGAGTAACTTTGGTGCATTACAGTTTAAGAACAAGAGGCTTTTTTTCCCCCCTGTTGCCTTCTCTAACTGATGAGAGAGATGAGCATAATTTTCACCAGAGGGAGGGCTTGTCTGAAGTTGAAGGGTGGAGCCGCCTGAAGGACTTAAATACATCAGGGCACACAGCTTCTGAAGCACTGGGTCTAATGTCAAGGCTCAAACAACCGCATATTTCACTAATTGCCTTCTAGAAATTAACCACACGCTTCCCAGTAACTCGGTGTCTAAAAATATGAATGTAAAAGTTTGCTGTCCGCCACTTAAACATCAGTCAAAACCCGGCCCAAGTATAGGCTTGATGGGAGAAGCGATTTCTTTTTTTAAGGGAATCATTAGACACTCTTTGCTCTGAGGCCATGCAGCACAGTAGCCCTGGGACGGTGCAATGGCCTACGTGTATTATTAGCACCTTGAAATTGCTTGGCATGGTTGGTGGTCTGGTGTCTGCTTTAGAGGCTCTAACACGGGACTGTGAGGTGAACAGGTGGCTACTTCTGTCTGCTTAGGACGGTTCGAAAGTGTCCCAGATTGTGCTGATAGTGTAAATGCGATGCAGTTGCCTGCGGCCAGATGCTAAGTTTAAAACTCATCCTACTGTAGAAAATTCAAAATTGTTATCATAAAAAAAAAAAAACTGATGCATGTGAAGTGGTTTTACGGGCTTGTATGAGCTACTGTTAAACATATAAAGATATTGCTGCAGTGTGTATATTTTCCTCGTTGCCTATAAACACTGGTTGTTAACTGAACACATCTTAGGTCACTGTATAATGGTTGGATCCAGATCTGGGTCCTGTTTGATGACAGAGGAGGAGTTGGCTTGAAGTTTTGGTGGGACGTTAGAGAGCGTGGGCCTGAAATCTATTTGATGCTGCAGGCTGGTTTTAATCATGTCTTAAATTCAACTGAGAGCAACCAGAGTCTCCTAAGTGATCCTCAAGAGTACTGGTACACTTCCTGAAACTTGACACTTGACACATGCTAAATGGGAAATGCTTGATGACTACGTACTAGCAACATGCCGACTACAAGACTTTTACGTAAACTTATGATCTTGTTCTTCTTAGCTTATGTGAATGTACATTTAGGTCAAGCATCCAGTATCATTGTATTATTTGGATAACTTTAGATTTTCTTAAACATTGGACTATGATATGGTAAACTATTGCGTGTATTTTATTAGATTTCCTTACACATCTTCAGTATCAGGATTGACTTAGGTAATCGTAGTTTGTCAGCAGTAAAAGGTTCATCTTGACCCAAGCCAGAGGACCTCTGGGCCTCAGGGAGGACATGTATCCACTTGCAGAGGCCTGCCCAGCTACACCATTACTGGTTATCTGGGACTTTATTCACAGTTGCCTTTACTATCACAGAATACAAAGTTAACGGTGTAGCATGTAGTTTCATATTCATAAATAATTAGAAATTACTTGTAATACCGAAGGTTTAGTACAGATATTTGATGACACTGTATTAGGTAGATTTCCTTAATTTGTGCGTTTTACATTGTTTTTAACCACATTAAAAGCTACAATACCACAGAACCGACTGTAGACTTTTTCCATTATTGTTTGATATCTAATGTAATCCTGTAAAGATTTTATAATCACATATTACTACAATGATTCTGTCATTTGCATAGTACAATATACAAACAAAAAAAAATTACTTTAGTTACTCAAATCCAACTAAAATAAGTGCTTTGTTTTACTTAAATAAACTACATTGCATAAACTTAATATTGGTGGTGTTGTTTTCACCACCTGGGGGCAGTAGAACAACCCGTAAACAACACGTTATTAAAGCGAGCATGTAAGCTAACCTTTACCTCTATAGCCACACTGCAATAGTCTGGAGTTTTTTTTTTTTTTTTTGTTCACCTGACCAGTGTAAGTTGAACATTCACTTTCCTTTTAGCGGAATTTTGTTCTCAACTAGCTGTTAGCTCCGAGGACAACATCCGGGTCTTTACTCAGGTAAACGCTCCACTGCTAACTAGCTGCTAGGTGCTAACTTTGCTTGTGTTTGGTGGGGTTGGCGCTGGGCAGGAGGAGGTACAGTAGTTTCATCTGAGCCTTGTCACTGAGAACAGCTGTTGCTTGAAACAAGGTTGAGTGGGACTGTGAAGCAGAACAATGAAAACTGCCAAAAGCCACTTAAGTTTTTCAAATAGCAGCAAGATGCTTAAACGTGCCATAGAGCTAACGCAAATGGTAGGCGATAACTCTCCATAGAGTTTTCACTGTGTGTGAGCACTTGTACTAATATCTATTTCTTGCACATTAGCAATTTGTTGTAAGTTCACAGCAACCCGTGGACAGGGAGCCTTGGCGACGTGGATAGAGAGAGGAAAGCCAGAGTCCACAGGGAGGTCTTTTCTAGGCATTCATGAGGACCCCTCACTTTAAACACGTGTAAAAAGTGGTATTAACAGAAGGGCTGTAGTGTAAGACACAAGAATGGGAAGAAGGGTCAGAGTTCAAAGGTGAAAGTCAGGGCTCTCAGATTTGCAACTGCTGTCAGGTTTACGGTTTTGTTGCCCGGAAAAGAATTTCTTGTTAAAGTTTCACTAAATTGTCCCCATGCTCTCAGGGGGGAGCAACAAAAGAAGATGGGTTTTGGTCGGGATTTTGTCCTTTTAATGATTAGAATCGATAACAATGTTGGATTTGTTTCCTCTCAACCACTTTGCCATCTTTAGTTTAGATGCTGATTTTGAATCAAAACTGATTCAGTTAAAGGTTTTTGTATAGTACAGGTTATCAAATATCTGATGAACTAACATCAATTTAAATTTAATAGAAGGCATATCCACCTCCAAATGTGGGACCTGAGTTGCATTGTTTTTTATGACCAGCATGTTTGCTGTAGACCACTGTAGGCTGCTTTTTCTGCTGACTAGCCTTTTCTTCCCAATCAATGGACTCTCTACAGGTTGTAGATAATCTTTTTTTTTTTTTTATTATTAACAAAAAGTATTTATATGTCGTTTTTCAGCTATGACAGACATCCAGACAGGACTAAAACCTGGTTGTGCAAAGTACTTTAGTTATCAGAAATACAGAAAAGACATTCTTTGAATACCTTTTGCAAATGAAAACATGGCCGGATTTTAGCCAAATTCACAGATGGTGATTATTGACAGTATTGAAAGGACCAGCGGATAAGCCAGAGAATCAGGAAATATGGTTCTGCTTTTAGATTTATGCTACATATTAGGAACTTGTATTTGTTTTATCCTTATGTATGTTTCAAGGGGATAACCAGAAGAAGGCTTTGCTGTTTCACTGAGTGCCTTCACATCTGGAGTCGATAAGCACCATTGTGCTGTCTGCTAAGACCTCCAAAAAAACCGAAAAAATTTCTTCCAGATGTTTTCGTCCCATTCTTGGTGGAAGAGTGGATGGTGAAAAAAATACTTTTGCATTTTCAAAAGAAAATAAACTATTCTATGCTAGTTTTAGAGAAAATTCCTAATCAAAAAGCATTTGCGGACTTATAGCTGAGTCTTTAAAACATAGCAGCATGCCTTGCATTTCTGCCAGGTTTGCACATACATATTCCAGGGTCATTAAAAGGTTCTTTTTTGTTTTAGTGAGAAAATTTATGACAGGGTTAAAGGTTGCTTACAGCTGGTCTGCAGCTGCTTTTTATTTACTGTCTCCTTAAAACTGAGCAGCTCTGCTTCAAAAGGAATTTAAATGAATTTGAAAATTTAGTCGTTTTGTCACGTGTACAAAGTTCTTTACGAGGCCACTGAGAAAAGGTCATACAAGTGATTTAATCCTTAAAGAATTGAACAATCTGCACAACTTCCTGTGTTTTAATTTTGCAGGATGCTGGTTCAGAACAGCCGGTTGCCCTGAAGGATTTCTTTTCAGTTTCTTAAAGTCGTACTCATAAACATGAGCGAATGAAAGGGCAGGGATTCAGTTACATGTATATGCACTAAGAACAGTTATTTTGATGAGATCTGGGAAAAGTATTACTTTATCAAACTATTGAAGCTGCTTCAAGGTGTTGCACACCTTTGACTTTGTGTCATACAGTATTTGGTTGCCATTTGACTTTTAGGAGTCATTAATTTATTAGTAATCAACCAAACAGACATGAGCAAACAATATTTCAGTAAGTTTATTGAAATTGAAAAAGTGGCAATCCTGAGGTCATATCCCAGTCAATCAGAGAAGTGGCTAAGAAAATAAGTGGCTACCTGTGTGTGCCTACTGCCATGGTGCTGAGGAAGGAATCTGAGATAGCTTGACTGGGCAGAGAGGCAGTGACCCCACAACTGCATGTGCCACTTCAGCCTGTAAATGCAGGCTTTGAGGAATAGACTCTGCAAATCAGCTCTGGTGCCTGATAACAACATGGGAGATAAAACAAAATATGTGGGACAAGTTTGTGACCTTGTGTCAGAATTAAGGAGATCCTCCAGCACAAACAGTGCATTATTTGCCAAATGCTGAAAAATATATCTTCTATTTCATTCCAGACTAATTAAGGGTCAAATTACTGTTTTGAACTCTTCAATTGTGGTCTGTGCCTGTGACACAGTCTGCTTGATTTGAAGCCAGTGGCGGAAGGTTTTCCCCAAAGGTGTTGCTTCCCCAAATCTACCATCTGCTAGAAACACTCAAAAAATCAAAGATATTTTCTTATAGTTTCTCATTTGTTTTCTTGCATTTTGGTTTATTTATTTTGAGATACTGTTACATCAACATCTACTACTGTAGCTTCATCCATTCCATCCAAGACCTGGTCACATTGGAGAGAGAGAACATTTACAAATGTTTGCGCACTATTGTTACTTTAGTTATTAATTTTAAAACCAGAGATACTTTGAATGGCATTGCAGGTCAGTGAATTTGTATTACAGAGTGACTCTGCCAGTTTTCCAGGGGGTTTGAGTTTGGCTTGTTCAAGTATATGAACTGTCTTAAACTTCCCTTCGACTTCCCTTTTGGAAAACATCCCTCTCCTTCTAGTCGAAAAACTCCTCCACGTGACATCATCGGACTAACCCTTTCAGTTCAGAGGATGTCATTTGGAAAAATTCTGCAGCAGGACGTTCAGAGAGACAACATACAGATAACATCTGAATTGAAAAAGTCCTCCAAACATCATCATCTGGAGGGGGTTTCGAGTTAGAGGCAGTGAGATATTTCAATAAGTAAATTGTATAGCGATATTTAATTCCATTCGTTTACATGTACTTCCAAAATCATGACCGTTAGCAGCAGGCTTAAAAGACGTGACATTACCCTTTAAGACTGTAATAACTCTATACCCATCTCTAACATTTAGTTTTTATTTATTGACAAAGAATGCATTTTATCATAGTTACTTTTGTTGCAGAACATATAAGTCAACGGTGAATCTTTCTTCATAGTTTTCCTTGAAGAAAACTGACGGACAATCAGTGATGTAAAGGTTGGATGCGCTACCTCATGATGCCACTCCTGCTCCTGCTCCTGCATTTGATTTTCGACAGCACTCTTTGTTGCAGCATGTGGCGGATGGCAGAGTGAAAAGTTAGGTCTGGTCCAGGCTCATGAGTTGAGTATTCAGCTGGGAAACAGTCCTTTTCTCTGTAATAGGGTATTATAATCATTGAGCATGGAAAGCGATGCATGACTCATCCTTTCCAACCCCATTCCCCCTTCTTCCCCAGTCGGAGCTTGGCCACAGCCTGGGCAGTAGAAGTACTGTGTGTAAGCATTTTAATTCCTACTATACAATGGTTTCTGGTTACTCCTGAAACGTTACCACCGACTGCATGAGTTCTATTTTTACTTTATTAGGGGTTAAATAAGTAAGTAAGAGCTCATATAGCAAGGCAGCACTTTGCTTAGTCAGTTGTATTTTGTAATTAAGTCAGAGGTTGAAACAAACTAAAGAAAATGTGTCAGACAAATAAAGAAACCACTTACTGCCAGCTGGAAAAAGTCTTTGGGCAAGTAAAGCCTGCTTGACAATACATTTATGTAGTACGAATTCAGAAATGTACATTTTCAACCTCATAGGAATGAAAAAATTTTTATTTTATGTTCATACATTCACAGCTCTTGGTAAAGTGTGTAGAAAACTTGTGGTCTTGGTTAAGTATTGAAAAAGTCAACTATGGCTTTGAAGCATGAGATATGTTGATTGAATCAACTTAATCTTTGTGATATTACCAGAAAACATTTAAAAACATTCCATGTCTCACTTTCTGAACTAAAGCCTCCATCAAGATAAAGTCAGTAGCCTGATGATCTCAAGTAACATCTGTTTACAGGGTTGATGTTGTACAACACTGGTTAAAGTGTCAATGGGAGATAAATTGATGATCATCTTTGCTGTCATTGCTAGTCATGTACATTTCTTGGGCCTGTATGAGATGGCAAAGTTTCCCTAATCTCAGGCTACAGCTACAATGTCTGTTATCACTATTACAAGAGCAGAGATTGATTACCTCTGTTCATGTAGTTCTTTTTTCCACTTTTGTACTTCGTCACTTTTTCCACACCTCACTGAATCCGTGCCATTAACAGATTTCAACTCTGCCCAACCTCATTCTGAGAATTCTTTCTCCTTTTTCCACTTTTCTCCTTTGTGTTTGATGCACGATTACATTCACTTCCTTTTTGTGGCCAGCTGTCCGTATTTAGTGATGCACTTTTGTAATACTTCCTCTGAGCTTTACTGGATTTAATTGGGATTAAAATATCCTCGCATCATATATTGTGTTGTGTCATCTATGCTTGATGCCGTTTATTAGTATCCTTAGTAAAAAATGTCTTTGAAAGCAAATATTTGTGGGTCATTGAGTTCCCTGATTTCATTTGTGAAGAAAATGCTGCATATTTGGATTGATTTGCATCATTAGCTAAGAGGCACCGCATATCAGTGGGGTTTTGGAAAATATGCCACATTATTAAGGCCTTACTTGTGTGTCAGTGCTGGACTGTCTTTAACAGAAAAGAAAGCTTCATCTTGTGCAGAATTTTATATTCATTAGATTTTGTTTATGTCAGATTGTTGTAGCTGGAAAAACAGTTATCAGTGAGGCTGGGTGAGAGGAAATGGTTCTGAAATGCCAGTGCTTGCATTCTCAGCAGTCAGCCATCAAAATCACATCTGTGGTGGAAAAGACAGAAAGAGGAACAAAGGCTTCAAAGCAGGAAAAGATAAAATTGGCCGAGGGAAGTAAAGTTGCTAAAGGAGGATAGGAAATGAAGTTGGTGCGAAAAGGGATGAAGCCACAACGGGTGGAATAAAAGACAGAGAAGGTGAAAAAAAGACAGAGATAACGATGATCCAAAAAGTACCATTGCTGTAGTTTCTTGGTGTAAAACGGGTATTGAGAGGTGCACCATGGAATCTTGACTCAGTTTTTCCATCCTAGTCTGTGGTGGACAGCAGACAGTAATTTATCTTACCGCTGTGAGCTGCAGCATGGAGACAGTGAAGTAAACCATCTGGTATTCCCCCCTGTTAAAGCAATAAGAGTACAGCAAAAAAAAAAAAAAAGCTCAGTCTCAGAGTACACAAGAGAAGCTCTGCTGAAAAACGCTCTGTTCTAAGAATCATCTTTCAGGTCTGCATGTGTGTGTTGTCGTTTGTGTCTGTGTGGGTCAGTCTGTCACTGCAAGCGATTTCTTTCTAACTTTTGAGTCTCTCATCACGAAGAGCACAATGAGTTGGCCATCGGCAGGAAAATAGAGGCATGATAGAGCAGACAGGCAAAAAGCTCTCGCTCTGCACACTTCCCTCCCCGCTTCTTCCTCCCTGCTGCTGCTTTCACATGCTGCACTCAGCCGAGGTCACTGGGTCTGAGTTCCGAAAGGTCTGCATTATAGTTGGCCCAGAAGTTTTAACTAACTGACAGTAGCATGTGAGGTCATATACAGCCTTTTCGCTGGTGCCAGTGTAAACAGCGAGACACTCACTGAGAGACTAAAAGAACAAAACGCAACACCTCGTCCTCATCTGGTCACATACTTTCACCTGCTGGTATTCATAATTCACCAGTATTCAATTAAGAACAGCTGTCAACATGGCTATGGGTAATAGTTTATCATATTTAAAACAATCTTTTGTTAGATTTTAGGATGTACTATAGCCACAAGGGGCAATAGATAAACAATGAGATGAGTTGTTAAGTCTAATTGACTCATCCAAGCCAGCTACACACAAATATCTATCTAAAGTTTAGGTAACAATAAGTAACATTAGCCATCATAATCTATTCATACCAGATTAAGCAAGACTGAGGTAGTAAAAACCCAGATTGGACTGAATAGATTTAAATTCAATTCAATGTTCTCTGCATAATTTAGATTCTGTCATTGCACATCCCCATTAACGTGCTGGAATTCTTGTCGACATTTTTAACTAAAGCGTCTTCATGTCAAATCATTATTGTGATTGATTTTCACCCAGTTCCCTCAGGCCTTGGTAGAAATGTTACAATGATTTACTGCAATATATCGTGCAACAATTGTAGCAAGTTACATTAAGATCTGTATGCCTTCCTAGCTGTGGTCTGCAGAATTGTTTGTGTGAGTATAGCTTGTTGTACATGTTGATGCAACTTGGAGGTTTGTGCCTCACTGCAAAGTTTGCCAAGCAATCTGTCAGACAGTGGTTAAGCTTTCACCAGGTTTAATTAGACTGAGGTGTGAAGGTGTGCGTGTGATTCCTTGCCATTGAGTTTCCCATTCAAGTTTTTGGTTGCCTTAGTTTACTCGTGTGTTGTGCGGCAGAGTGCGTTCTTTCACAGGATGTCCATGCAGTGTATGTAATGAGTTCAATCTAGCAAGCGTAATGCCTGCAGTATGATTCTCGGGTCTGGTCACATGAAACCTGGAAGCAACAACTTAGGGTCAATCTTGATGGAAGTGTGCTTTTATTTTTTCTTGTTTTTGTATTAGCATTTTGCAGGGGTTACATTTTAGTTAAGGCTTCCTCCCGTGTTTTGTGTCAGTGGTGAGAAACAAAGACGGTGCTTCATGAGATTTATATTTAGGGTTCAGTTTAGAGCCTGTGTTAGCATCTATGTGGTTCTCAATGTATTGCTTAATAATTCCCTACCAGTGTTTTAGACTTCAAAGTAAGCCTTTGTAAACTCTTGCTAATATGCACAGTGGGGCATATATAGAGGAGGAAAGAAGCTACACAGTCATATCTAAGATTTGATGAATTTAACATTGCCCAACATGTGGTTGTTATCATACTGTGTGTAGCTGTAATACCCCTCAGTGTATAGTGTTGAGCAAGCAGTGGGTTTTATTGTTCATGGATTCCACTTGTAATAAATAAATCAATGTCTTGCTTCTTCTTTTTAAGTAATTAAAGCCAATTAAAGTGTCACTGAATCTTTCTGTAATTGAAACCTGATGTGTTCACAGTGAGGCATCAGCTTCACATCTTCACCTGAATCAGTTTCATGACAGAATGAGGTGAAATTAAAAAATGAAGCAAACAAAAAAGGAAAAAAAAAAAACAAAAACACCCTCTCTGTCTGTGAAGCGCTCTAGGAGGGGGAAGTTTCTCATTTGGCATTCTTGTTTTCAGCTGCACTGGTTTCCAAGAGAGGCTGGGTCCTCTTTATGGCTGCTAATTACTCCATGTCCTCGGTGCCAGGTCAAGCATGTGCCTGGAGAGTCAGGCCTCACTTCAGGAAGGGCTAGAGGAGGAGGATAGGGGGCAGTGAAAGAGGGAAGAATGTTAATCCCCCCCAATGAAAAAGTCCTAATTCATTGGTCTGGCACCCCTCCTCCTGTCAAACAAAATGGTGCTATTTGGAGTCACTAAGTACTGTTACAGAGAGAGTCATGTGTGTGCGTGTGTGTGTGTGTGTGTGTAAATCAGGGGTAGATGGATAGGTTAGGAGAGTGGGATCCACCACAGTCTTGGCACTGAGCCGAAAGCAGGATTATGACTCTGGCACTTGAGCTTCTGTTCAGAGAAACAGACAAAAAATGAACAAAGAAAAAATAGTGAGTTAAAGAGGGGAAGATACTTGTAAACCAATATCATGCTCACTTTTCTTCAGCTGTAATATACCGCAGTGCCACCACACAAACGATTCCCACTTTTTCTATATCATTTTATTATTTCATTAGACTTTACTGTGCTGTAAAACCTCATCCATTCATGTCATCATGTCTGACAAACAAACCCATAAAAGGCTCAAAAAAGTAAACCACTCTTTATTTAGCACTTTACATCAAAGGTACATCCCATCAGTTTGCTTACTAATTTGTACAGCACACTTAGAAGTTCCACTGTGCACATGTTAACATTTTTTATAACATGAAACAACTTTACAGCGTGTACAGTTTAAGCAAAAGTTAGGTTTAGGCAGTGTTTGAAGTCTCAGGCTCCAAAGAGTGACTCCTGTGTGAATTCCTGGAGATGTTCACACCCCGGTTTTTAATTATCATGACATGTATTTGGATGCATAGTCTTGTGCGCACCTGAGGCCCTGTGGCTGGTCAAAGCGTTGCAGAAATTTGGAATATTGCCCAGGTTTGTTGATAGAGCCATAGTGTGGGTAACATTAGAGGCAAAGATTGCTTTGATTTACACATTAAAGCTTCCAAAGATCACTAAAGTCTAAAGGAGACCCTGCATTTTTGTGTCATGCTTTGCTGCATAAAAGTAGCCAAACCAGCAGAAGCTGGATAGACTGAGGGCAAATTTACACAAGATCATGTCACATAATAAAGTGCTTCTGTGTACATGCCCCTTGGATTTGAGGGGCTGTGGTTAGTAGAGAAAATATTTTTAGCATCTAGTGGCAGAGGTGTTGGTCTCTCAAGGGAATTGCCTCTTAAGCGGGTAAACATCTCAGCCTAACAAGGTGCGACTGAGACCCTTTACCTGTGGCTTAGGATGTGGTCCACATAGTTTCCGCTGGAAGGTCAGCTGTGGGAGTATGAATGTGTGAGAATTGTTGCAAAGGGAGTAAAATTGAGCTGATAATGTTTGTTTTTCGCTGAGTGAAGGGCTCAGTTGATTTTTACTCTCATTTTGCTCCTTGCACAATCACATTATTGGAGAACACATTTGTTGTTGCTCAGATGGGTTTTCGATTAGTGTCTGGACGGAAATATATCATGCTACGTTTTTGCCTTCCTCCTCTTCTCCTGTAAGCTGGCTCTTCACTGGCCCTTTCCACCTGGCTCATCTCCAGGTAACCCTCAGGAGAGGTTCTGTGGCTGATTTTAGGATCTATAACCTTGGATGAAAAAAAAACAAAAAACGGATAAAACCATTTCACATGGTGCAAATAGGAAAAGGGAAATGACACAGTGGAACTGTTTGATAACATAACAGACTGACTGATGGAGGGAAAGTGTGACTATAGAGAGTGAGGGGCATCCTGAAAAAGCTGGTCTTAATTGGATTAGTTTGTGTCATTGTTGATTAGCAAAAACAACACTCCTCAGCAGAGCTTCTGACAGAATCGACTGGTTGCTTTCTTTTCCTGGGTGCATCTTGTTGCGATGCTGTTATCATGCCAGTTATATTTCTATGAGGCGCGGTGAGTGTATGTAGGTTGAAGCACCCAGAGAAACATCTTTTAATCTTTTATCCCTGTTTTTTCAATCTGTAAATTAATACAGTTGCTGTGGCTTGTTGAATCTCTCACAAACTGATAGTTAGCCAGCAGTCACACCTTATCTGTATCTAGACATTCTGGTGCAAAGACAAACATGCTTAAAAGCAAAAGCAGTACTTACATATTTCCACAGTGACACTGAAATGATAGCTATTGCGTTGCCATGTTGACAGAAAGATCCTCAAGTAGTCTAACACCTATCTCAGTATAATAGGGAGGGATGCACTTTTAGCTTGATTACGTCAGCTAACATAGTCCAGAAACTCTAATAGCAGGGCACAGGCGATGGCTGCATCCATATAAGGTACTGGTGAGACTGTGGGGCCACAGAAAAATGAATTACGAGGACATGGAAAAAAGGGGCTTGGATGCAGTGGCTCCTTGGCTGGATTTACCAGTCAGAGAATCACAGACTTAACAAGTCAGATTGTGATACTGTAGCTTGCGTTCAATCATTTAGACAGTTATTAAGTGTAATTATTATGAAGTTTTTTTTCCCATTTTTTTGTATTGACCTCTTGTCTGTAACCATCCGAATGATTGATTATTCTGTTTACCAATGGATAATGTGCTAGGTTAAAGGGAATTATTATCTGCCAAAGCAGAGTGCTTTTGTGTTTACAGTGAATGTTTGTGGCTGCCTGAGAAAAGGGGAAAAACTTTGAGATTTGCCCTTGGTCAACCATGGTCCCTGTTAAAAACAGTTTGAAAAGAAAATGCCTCCCCGTCTCTTTCCCACAGACATTCTGTGGGAACTCAACGAAACTCCAACTGATTTTTCAAATTGGATTGTATTGATTATTGAATTCCTAGAAGAGGTGTGTCTAATACAGATGCTACAGTAGATTAATGAAACCTCTAAACTCCATGTTGCAATTCTGGACTACAGGAGTACATTTAAGGCATTACAGCATGCTCCATTGGAACATTTAGCCAAGATTTCCTACTTTTATACTGTGCCGCCGAGCCCCCATCATCCAACTAGTGCAGCGGGGGCATTCAGTGGGCTGAGGTAAACTTGTAGGCAGTTATAGTATAAACTGTTTTTACAAGCAGTTTACGTTTTGTGACGGGTTTAATGAAATAATAACTATGCTAAAATTTATATGCTTTGATTAAGCATTTAACTAGATCTTTGTTGATTGGTGCTAATCCTATCAGAGATCTACTGATATGAAATGTAAAAAAAAAAAAAACCTAACAAAAAAACCCCCCAAAAAACAGTTTCTTTGTGAACAGTCAAGTTAGCGTAATCAGTTGAGTTCGGATAGACCCAAAAAACGAACTTAAATGCCGTAGCTCCAAAACCTCCAGAAGACTGTGACAAACACCATTTTCTACACAGATATATAGTCTGAAGCCATAAAGTCAGTCAGCTTTCCTGCAAATGTTTTGGCCCCACGTTAAACTTCTCTCCGGCATATTCTGTCCGATGTTTTCTTGTTAGATGCCTTATCATATTGTTTGTGTTAAAAGTTCCATCCATATTTCTGTCCCATGAAATGGTGGCATTGCAGATTTTGCACGTGCTGTAGCTGTGGGGCTCCAATCTTAAAATCCTTAAATTTGTTGCCATAAAGTGCAGGTAACATCTGTTTACGACGCCCACCAAGGGCTGCTGCTGTAAATCAAGACTAAACAAAGTACAAAGTACAAAAAGTATCCGCATTTGATCTGAGAGCAAACAGTATTGGTCTATTAAATCAGATCAGATTGTTATGCATTGACATGCTCATAAATTAAAAATCTATTTATTACCTACTATAAAAGTAATAAATAAATTAACTTTTAATTTACTAAACATTTTTTTTAACTACTGCTATATAAGACAAAAGGCGTTCATGAGCCTAATCATGAATTTATAAGTTCAACTCCATTTTCTAAAGGGCCAGTGCAACAGCTCCAAATGCAGAGACATACTGCATGAATTGTGAGCATCGTGATTTCTTTTTTTTCATATCATAGGATGAGCTTTTTCGGTCTTCCAGGTTAAGACCCAAAAAAGAGAGAAAGAAAGACTGTGTAGAACACAGATTTGGATCAATGAATCAAACAGAACGTTAGTACCAGAGACTGACTCGCATTATTACAGCGCGGCGGTGCTCTCAGCGGTGAGCTCATTAAGTAAACCTCTGTCATCAGTGTAAATGATGACATTCACTGGCTGGTGGGTGAGTTTCTTCGTGCCTCTTCATTAGGAGCTGATGACAGACAAAGCTGTCTTTTTCTTTAGAGACCCTTCACTTTTCAGAGGCTCTGTCACCCTGCAATATGCACTTCCAGCGATGTATATGCAGTTATTGTTTTGACATAGCTAAAGGCCAAAACCAGTGGGGGTGGTGCTTATATTAATATATTTCTCTATTACACATGCCTGTACCTCTGATCCTGCCTTATGTATCCTGCAAAGTGATGTTACCTTCAGAAGGAATCCACATTCACAGAATTGTGTTGACTTAGATTTTTGCTTGCCTTGTAAGTTGCTTTGGATAAAATGTACATTTAAATGTAAATGTAGTACTTTGAAATAAATAATAAAATTGGACAGGGAGTGAGGGCTCTTCCTGATTAGGAATTTACCACACACAAACATTTGTCTGAAGCTAAACTCATATTTTCTCTACTCAGACATTTTCCAGACTGCTGTGGTAATAGTTGTGTATAAACAGGTATAAACTGTTATCAAGTGTGTTTATGTTCATCATTCGATGAAACTTCAACGATACTTCATGTCTGATGTCTGTGTTTTAGTCGTTGGATAGATATTTTAACCAAAAAAACCCCAACATATTTAATCAATTTGTGATCCTAAATATTTGCAATATACGTTCTATAGTTGTCTGGTTGTCTTGCTGATATTAGGTCAATAAGATGTAATGCAAAATACATTCAGATGGATGAGGAGGAAGCTTTTTTTTCCCACAATACCTTTACAGCTGTAGTTGTAAACTTGTGCAGCCAAGTGCTCTTAAATGGAGAGCTCTGTTTAAGAATGTCATTTTTTAAAATTGGTCTACATTACACGTGAGTCATGTGTAATGAAATCCAGCTGGAAGTCCTTGCAGGGGAACACACAACGTACAAACAGCTTTTTGCTCTGCCTGTTCACCTTTCCACCTTTCCCAGCAGCCCTTTCACTCTCTGGATAGGGCTATTGGACTTTTTTTCCCCTTCTGAACAGCGTGTGTGGTCTTTGTAGCCTGACACTACGACTGCTGTACCTGTGTGTGTGTGTGTGTGTGTGGGGGGGGTGTGTGTGTGCATGTTTTTATACTTATGTGAGAGATTGCCTTTGACATGCACACGAGTGGCACAAAAATGCATTGAAGAGAATATCATAGCATTCATGCTTTGTCTTGCTCTCATTTCTTCGACTCATGTGCCATAAAATCCTTCTGTTGTTCTCTGTTTAGTTTCCTTTCATTCTTCGGTGTTTACCCTCTTCTAAAACATCCTAACAGCCAGCCTCCGTATGTGTCTGCTCCTATATACACAACTCTTAGTTTCCTTTTCTGTGCTTATCTTTGCTGGGACAAGGCTGGATGCTAATGGATGCCATTGTGGTACTTGTTATGTGTGCATCTGGCTGGAGGAACAGCTGTTTGTCCTGGGTGGTTTTGGCGTCTGAAAGTGCGGTCCTGGGTCAAAACCTTTTTTACATTGTTCTGACCCAGTGTGCTTCTGCGGTGGCCTGGTTACACCCGGGACGACCGGCCTGCAAGTGTGCTAATTGCACGGTTGTGGCCAGAGGGAGGCAGCGGTAGATTTAGCATTGCAGGGAAATGGATGGAAGGATGGGTTTTTCTGCCGGTGTAACCCATGATCATAGTGATCTATAAATGGGCACATCTCTGTTTAGCGCCTAAAATCTGCTCTGAACCACAACAGTGAAGTCTGCTGAGTAACTAGTACTTCTGAGTCAGCAAAACACAGAAAATATAGGGAACGGTAGAAGTTTGGCCATAATTAAGGCTTACTTAATATGCAGAAAGTTGGTGCTGTTTGTAAAAAGGGTGGATCTATTTTGTGTTGTATAAACAATATGATATATTGACTGTAAATTTAGCAAAGTCTGGCCTACAACTGTGCAGACTTTGGTTAAATGCTAAATGTGAGTGTGGTTGTTTTTTTCTTGTCAACCATTTAAAAAAAAAAAGTAATATACATCTAACTTTTTTTTTCCTGTTTGTGTGTGTTTTTCCTCCCTTTAGCAGAACCAGCAGACCTCTTGAAGATTTTAGATTTTCACAGTTTACCTGAGGGTGTTACAAAAACATCGGGTTTCTGTTCACATCGGAGGTCATCACAAGGACCTGATGTAGCCTACAGAGTATCCAAAGATGCCCAGCTCAGTGCCCCTACAAAACAGCTGTATCCAGGTGAGTATCTGACTCGACACAGTGTTCAGTACCTCTCTACTCTGGATTTTTGTCTTCAGGCATCAGACTAGTTCAAGTCTAATTTTAATGTCATTACATAGTACACGTAATGTTATTGATTACAGAATCATGGCCTTTCTAGGATCTTTAAGCTTCTCTAGAAGTTTTTTCTGATAAATCACTCACTTTGTCATCTCGCATCCCAAATTGTGATAAATCGGGGAGAAATAACATCTAAACATGCCTGGAAAGCAGATTGTGTTTGCTCTTACCTAGCTTCTCCCTTTCTTTCCCCTTCAGGTAGCAGTTTTATTGACTCTTGTAACATGAATATTTTACCTTATATTGTTTTAGTCAGGTTATAGCTGCTGTTTTATCTTTCAATCCCCTTTGTATCCCCTACTAAAGCATGATGTCTAGCACATGTGCGCAGTTTTAATAACTGTGCCAGCCCTGTTGCCTGTTCACCCGTATTACAATATTGGGGAAATAAAGATAATGCATGCTAATTCCATCTGTGAAAACACACACCAGATGCATGAAAAATCCAGCCCTGTAATATTTGATGCTGTAGGAGGAGCAGTGAAAACAGGGGTGGTAGAGGGGTGGGAAGTCTGGGGTTCCACTTTTGCCTGGTTCCATTGTGCTGACGTGGCTTTGAGTTACTGCTCTGTGGTGCGCTGCAGTAGTGCTTTCTACTTTCTCCTCCCTCTTCAGCAACATTTCGTCACTTTTCTCCCTCCCTCTCTCTTTATTTTCCCTCAAGCGGCATCATTTTCCCTCTATCATTTCTCCTAGACTTGCGCAGCTTCTGTTTTCTTCCTTTGGGTTTCATCTCATGTCGGTCTGGTGAGACCTGAGACTGTACTTTACTGTACGCAGTAAAAAAATAATGACGTTTTATTAAATTGGTTGCTCTGCAGCTTAAAGTTAAAGAAATCCCTGATGTGGTTGTGACGCAGAAAAGAAAAATAAAAACCTTCCTGTGGGCTAAGTTGACACAAATCTTAGATTCGATGACAGTCCCATTCATAGTTGTCTCAGACGTTTGCATTGGCCTTTGTGGACCTTTAATCCAAGTCATGGCTCATCTTTGGGCTTAAAATAGAGCCACAGGGCTCCTGTGGCCTTCATGCCCTATCATGCTCTCCAATCAAACAAATACTGCTCACTTTGAAGCTCTATGACAGCAGGGCCCATGAGAATCTGTGTTTAGGTACACATTCTGTAATTACACACATGCTACTCTGGATCATCCAAAATAATAGTCTACATAAAACAGACCAACTTGGAGAAGTTCACAACAGGCACCACACAGTCTTAAGGTGCAAACAGAATAACTGGCTGTCTGTGGCTTGGAGGCCTTAAAATCTACCACCAGTGTCTGTGATGTGGTCCTTGTCTCGCCTCGACATTAAGAGAATGTACAGCTAATATATTCCAGAGGCAGCTAAACTTGTGAGATCATTTTATCCATCTCGTTTTCCCCCTTGACTAAGTTTGCTACTGAATTATGACTTTGGCTGGAAGCCTGGAGCTACACTTTGCCTACAATGATCAACTCAGCAAAACAAAAAAAACCCAATGTATAGAAAAATGCAAACATCCTTGTTTGGTTACGACTATAAATTCGATAATAAAAACCACAGTCGCTTTGGTTGAGAACACACTGGCCCATGACCCCGTAGCCACTGACAGTTTCTGATGTTCTGCTGGAACAGAACAAGTGCAGACATGCAATCATTAGGCAAACATGTGGAAGGGATGATTCATTTAAAACTACTGAGGCACTGAAAACACAAGAATCCTTTCTTACCATTTCCATGTGAAGTGAATTAAAAGGCCAGTGAAGCTTTATTTAACCTTTATGCCCAAAACGCAGTCTTAAGAGTCCTAAACTAATAGTCTACTAACTCCTTCTAGAGAAGATTCAGCTACATCTGTGGGAACTAGCATGTATGAGTAAATACAGTTGGCACTAATTTCTGGAAGTCTATGAAGAATATGTTTTTCACTCCTGTCAGCCAGCATTTACACAAACAGCAAGGAAAGAGTGATGCAGTGGCTCATAGCTTTTCTCTGAAGGAGGTGGTCTGTGCACCTGGTCTGCTGTGGCTAGGGGGCACTGGTCCTATGGTTTGGGCACTGTACTGCAGCATGCAGTAAAATCCAAATTGCCAAGCTGTGAATACAAGCTGTAAAAGCTATAATGGTGATCTTATAGCAAATGTGGCTCAGATGTGAAATATTTTACTATATAAATCCTTGGGCAGTGTTGACTGCTGTGCTTACTTTGCATGTATTTATTATCTTAGAAATGCCCCTCTCCCACATGCATCATCATTACATTTTGTCTGCTCATATCTCAATTCTGGTCAGCTGAGAGATGCAAAAAAAAAGAAACAGACTAAACCAAGTTTTATTACAAACCATTATACTTTTTTTTTTTTATAAAACACAACAACGTTGTTAACCATTGAGTAAAATAACAGGATTCAAGCTGGTGGTGAACGAGCATTTTTAAACCACAGAGCTTTAGTTGCTGGATTATATAAGAACCTTAAATTTGACAAACTTGTGCCAACTTTGACAATAACTGGAATACAGACCACTCATATCAATCTCCATCTGTTCTCACTCTTTGTATCTCTTTGCCGTTTTTACTCTATTCTTTCCTACACTGAGAGAAAGGTGCACTTGGCTTAGCTCACACAGAAGAGGGGGACTTGGACACTGTGATGACTGAATGACCAAGTACAGGACGCAAGACGTTCTGCCTCTTTTTGAGCTGTTCTTAATAATCTTCTTTATATAGAGGAAAATAATGGAATGTGCCTGATTTGTTGGTTGAGATGTATGAGGCTGTCTTTTGGTCTCTTGTCTTCCCCAGACATTTTTAATCTGACACTGATGGCGGTGATGCCAGCCCAAACTCCCAAGACACCACAGGCTCTCCATTCCCACAACGTTCCCACACACCTACCCACAGACACACACACACACACCCACACACAGTAAATAAGGAATGAAGGTATCGCTCATCTGGTGGCTTGAAGTAGCAGCAGCAGTTTGAGAGACACATTCCAGAGAAACTTGATCCAGAGGACCCCCCCCCCAAACACACACGCACACATGCACAATTCTCCTTATTCCATTCTGAATTTTGATTAAACTCCTTCTTCCGCCTTAGTTTTTTTTACTCCCCAGAAATGTACAAATAAATAACCTTACTGTGTAAATAGTAGTTTAAAGACTTTTTCATTTCTCTCCTCCCCCAGTTCCCTCTTCCCGATGCTTCTTTTTTAAGCTGACCCCTCAACCTCCACACAAACAGCGTGTCCTGAGCCAGCACTGAGTCATTGTCTCTGTGACAAATGTGGCTCATGTGCAGCCAGATATAGTGACAAACGCTCCCTCATCTGGTTTATTTTTTTCTGGCACTTCCCACCATCCTACTGCAACACTTTATTTCAACACTCACCACTCTGCCCACCAATGATTTCATGCAACTTTCTTCCATTTCAAACTCCTTCACGTGAGAAGGCTTTTTGAAGGGTGTTTTGTCTTGTTTGCTTCTAATCTTCTGTCTCTCCTGCAGCCGTACACCGTCCTGCCGAAGCATCTGTCAATTAAAGCAATGTTTCTCATATGATGCCAAGCTGGATTCCTGAGAGTGAACATTGCCAAGGCATGTGCTCCCCACATGATGTGATGTGATGCCTGGCATTAATGAAGGAATGATAGAAAAAGGCAGGAAGACAGGACAGGAAGGCAAACCAACATCCAGATGCTGAATGAGTAAAAAAAAGTGGGAAGAGGGAAAAATGAAGTGAATGGAGGATGGTGTCAAAATTTGCTGCTTGAGCACCTTTCTTTTCTCTTCTTTCTTTTCCTAACCTCCCTTTTTCGCACCACATTTCCTCTGAGGCAACCTTTTTTTCCACAACCTCTGATTGGATATCCAACTCATAGTCACTGCAATTTAACATTTTCCAGCCTGCCTCCCGTAGCAGAGTGAGGGGTTTTTATGGCTGCTTGAGGTGCTACCAAACCACTGCAGCCACAAAGCCCGCCCCTATTTTACAGCCGTCTGGAAATCTCTGTTCTGCACTTATAGAACAACAAGGGATTGCTACTGGACTCCAAGTGGGTTCTTTGATTATGTGAAACATAATCCAGATAGCTGGTTCTCATAACAATAGTGGTTTCAATATAGTCAGACTGGCTCTTTATTTTCTAAACTGAAAGATGAATCGGCTGTGCTTGCATAAATTGTAGTCAGACCTCGATGTTAGCGAGCAGCAGTCTCCTCGGAAAGCCCGCCCTCCTTCTGGGGACCTGAGAACACCCCACTAAGAGAGCCTGTCTGGCAGATGTACTCCATACTTTAGCAAAGTGGAGGAAATAATTGAAGCTACACAGGGGAGCCATGCAGATGGAGCTGAACACATCGTTGCTGTTTGCATTTCCATAAACATGTCTCTTTAATTTTTTTATTCTGTTAAAAAAAAAAAAAATCCCTCCCTTCTTCTTCTCAAGTTCTCTGCTGGAGCGTCTCAGTGTCTGTTAGGTCAATCAGCTGTGGGAGAAGAGGGAAGTTGAGATGAGGGGTTTCAAGAATAGTTCAAAAGTCTCTCCGGATCACATGCTTTTGTCATTATGCTTCTTGTCCTGTGCTGTGCTGGAAATGCTCCCACAAATGCTCCCAAAAGTTTGCTGTTGACTTTGGTTTTTTCTCTCCGACCAGTCTTTCAACATTTGAGATTAAACCTATCCTTTTACATTTTGGCCATTCCACAAATCGTTTCCTTTCAGTGCTTAAAGCCATCACAGTTTATCCAAACTAAATGATCTTTTTCTGTTTTTGTAACATTCCTTGCCATTAGAGGTTGCAATAATAATAATAATGCTCCCTCTTGTCACAGGCGAGCACTGTCTGTCTCTTGGAATAATAGTGCAGTTACAGCATCCTGAACAAACATAGTGTTTGAATCCAGTTGTGATGATGAATCGCTCATGCTACTTATAACTTTCCAAAACCTTTCTCTCTCTCTTTCCAACCTACCACCCTTTCTGCCAGGTGATGCTTTCCCAGAGGACTTTTCCATCATGGCTACAATGAAGCCCAAGAAGGGCAGCCAGTCCTTCCTGTTGTCTGTGTACAATGAACAGGGCATCCAGCAGCTCGGTCTGGAAGTTGGACGCTCTCCCGTGTTCCTGTACGAGGACCAGACAGGCAAACCCACCCCCGAGGACTACCCCCTCTTCAGAGGAGTCAACCTAGCTGATGGAAAGTAAGTGGACCGGTTGTCGGCTTGAGGAATATCAGTCAATAACTTCAATTTAAAGCACACTTAACAAAAAATGAACAAATATCAGCAGCTTCTTTTTGGTTATGCATCCGCCCCTCTGATCAGACCACAGGTGGATGTGTTCAGCTTTGATGAAGTGATCTGTAGTTGGTTTAGTGTGTTAACACTTAAGCAGCACCTGAACCAGGTGTCCCTTTTGCAGAGGATTTGTTAGCAACGTGCAACCATGCCCAATTTCATATTACCTTCACATGTAATCTCTAGACTTAGAGGGATATTGGTGTAGAATGGCATTTATGTCTCCAAAAACAACTCAAATTAGCTTTTTTGTCCCTCTAGAAAACAAAATGGGACATAATTACAAGTGGTGGAGGGGCAGCATGTAACATGGTAAGTGTGAGAATTAACTTTACCTCTTCTTGTAGGTGGCATCGAGTGGCCATCAGTGTGCATAAGCAGACCATCACCCTTATTCTGGATTGTAAAAAGAAGATCACCCAGAAGCTGCTCCGTAGCCCCAACCCCATGATTGATACCAAAGGAATTATAGTTTTTGGAACTAGAATACTTGATGAAGAAGTCTTTGAGGTAGGCACTTCACTGTACTTTGGGAATCTTGATATGTATGTTTTCGATGTGTTTTAAATGGTGGAGTGGTGAAGGCTGCCAGTCCACAGCTAGAAAGTTCTGGGTTCAAATCTACCTGCTGACTGTGGCCTTACGGTTTGGGGTTTACGTGTTCTCCTCATGAAAGCACCGGTTTCCTCGGGGTTTCTCCTACAGCCCAATGTTAGGTTAATTGGCGACTCCTAATTACCCCTAGGTATGAATGTTGAGATAAAGAATGGATAGATGGACGTTTTTAATTGTATTTTTCGATATTCTGTTATATTCTAGCACCCTTTAGATCTGTATATGTGACATTTTTGCCAGATCCACACTAGCTTTTCACTTTACCGTTTCCCATTTGTTATGTTTGTGACTCTGTGTGAACGTGATTGTGGCAAAGTGGGATGAGCAAATTGATTTATATATTTAACAACTCATGTATTTTTGCATCTCCCTATATAAAAGCAAGCCATTTTTAAGGCGCAACCAAACGATTGTCCATACCACCCCGTTTTGAGGGTGAAGCTCAAACCAAACTCACTTTGATTTAAAGTTGAGCATATGAGATAAAAGCCAATGGGATTTTGTCACTTTAGCATTCACACATGTAGCTGTGGCGAAAACGATGGTCAGACCCAATACCCACGTTCGTGTCACGCTGCATGGATGATTGTGGTAGTGGCCACATCCTTTATGGATGTATGGATTTAGCTCCCGACATGGGATCCCCCAACCTCTGCCACCCACTCATACGCATGCACACATTCACAAATCAAATTTAATTTAAGGCGTCAGATATTCCACATCTTCCACAGAAGAACTTCATGTTCCTTTCTGTTCCCTTTCCATCTGTGCTACATTTGTTGACTGTTCAACTACGTGTGTTGTTGTTTTAAATTGACTTTGGCTCACTGTGGCTGCTAAGCAGTTAAAACCTGTTAGTCAAAGTGTTTTTGTATTTTATTTGTGATTGTGGATTGAACGTCTGTGTTCTTTGTCTGAATCAGCTGCAAAATTTTATGTTTGAAGAGGTTTTTAACAAGCTTTTTTTTTTTTTTTTTTTAAAGGGGCTTTACCTCTTCCTTTCTCCTTTTTTACGTGTAAAAAAGCTTTGTGGCAGGCTGTGAGAGATTAATGGAAATGGTCATAGTCTTATGGAGTCTTAATACGTGGAGATACCTGATATCCAGGACATGATAGCATAAAGTGTGCTTTTCTTTTAACTACTGCATAGAATCTATATGTTTGTATGTTGCCATAGAGCCTATAACAAGCTATTGTGTTTATATTTATGGCTTTTAAACATAACCACTTTTAATGACACACAAACACACAGGGATAGTGTTGTCTTTGTCCTGTCAGAGTCGTGCTTGTTTTTAGGGGGATTAGTCTGTGAGACTGAGGCCCTCAATAATAATTAGCAACAGAGAGTGACTGATGTGACTGATGCTGAGCCAGCTGACCTTTAACCCCACTGCTGTTCAGCAAAGAAAGAAATATGACATCACCTCCTCACAGCACCTAAAATTGCACTGCTAAGCCATGAGGGATAGATATATGATGGGATATAAAAAAAAAAACTTCTCTTCCTGCCCTCTTTCAAAACCATTTTTTCAAAGCTCCATAACCAAAAACAGGCAGTGCTTTTTTTTTTGGTTTTTTTTTTTTATGTCAGTGCTATGATTCTTCAGTGAACCGGGGAAATGCAACACTGTTTAATATAACACAGGTTGTAATGTTCACGTTGCCAGTGAAATTGTTACCTTGAACTACTTAATGAAGCATAAGTTCAGTTGTTTTTGTTGCTTATGTGTATTGTACACATGTTGTAGGTATTATTTCTCCTGAGCTCATTGAGTGCTGGTAAATTCCTCCAGTTGCCAACAAAATGACTGTACATTTATCTGTTGGTGTTTCACTTTGGCTGTAGTTGTATTGTTGCCAGTAACGTACTCATTTCAAGACTTAGGTGACACAGGAACAAATTAAATCTTCCCCGGCTATCGGAGCTGCTGAAATGGTCCAGTGGTTACCGTGGGAACAGACAGATATTTAGTGAGAGATGTTTAAAACCCTCCCTACTGTGTGTCTGCCAGTTGGGAGACAGGACAGGCACCAGTGTGTGCACAAGATGGAAAATATGCCACATAGTTTCCAAATTATGCTCAGGCTGCACTCCTTTCTCCTCCCCTTACTCACTTCTCTCCTCTGTAGTTTAGTCTGATACTGATGAGTTTTGCCAGAGTCTCTTACAACCAAGAGATAAGCATGAAAAAAACAAAAATGCATTTGATTTCACCTGCAGGTCAGTTAATGCAGATGACTCAGTAGTTGGAAAGTTCCAGTTTATCGTATTAGAAAAACAGCATGTCAAAGAACAAATAATGAACGGCAACAACCGTTTTCCATTGATTTGAGAAAGCATTGGTCTGTTTTCTTGGAGCTTTTTCGGAATAGAGATTGTTAAGACATACAGATGTTTATATACGTACATATTTTTTAATATTTAAATATTGAGTGACTTATCACACCTTTTGAAATACAATAAATAATAGATTTCATCTCCCTATAACGTTCTCTATGTCTTTACATACAGCATAGAGGAGGGAAGTAGTGCTTATACACTGAGGTGGTTGGTTTGTGGTTTGGTTTCTGACATGGATATTGTGGTCACAGAGAGCACGTCTACCCTGTTTAAGTACCATAATGTTATTTTTTTTTTCTTAGCAGCTTGCATAAGACAGCTGTGGTTTGCGGCAATAAAGACCCAGTGATTACGGTGATGATTATAGAAGAAAACAGGTATTTTATTTAATACTTAATGCTGATCTGCTACACAAGATATACTGCAGTATTTACTGCCTTATGGTGATTTCTTCATTGTAATAAAGAAAGGAGGGGGCCTGTTTCACATAGTCTATCTTCAGAAAATGCTTTTCCTGTTCACTGCTAATTCACAGCCATGGATTATGTTCATCGAAATAAACAGCTGTGGTTCGTCTGAGGCAACACAAGTGGAGCAGATGGATCATTTGGCCTCACTCAGAGGTAATCCACAGGGGACCTCGAGTGAGTTGACGTGGTCGAGGTGGAGCTCTGCAAACACAGCACTTTTGGTCTGCCCTCAATTGTCTTAGCCAAAGTACATCAAAAGCATCTTGTCCAGTGTCATTGTGGGTGATTATGCTGTATAGTGTCGCTTTTTTTGTAGGATGTATTTTTGGCATATTAGAGAGTTGTAGGAGAGTAGATCGGAAGGGGGAAAACGAGATGTTTAGTACTGAGGGAGTGTGGAGGCGTGGGGAAGATGGAGTGGTAGCTTCAGCTAACGAAGCCAAGACCTTTGTCTCATACACTGGAAAAACTGAGGAGCTGTCTCCCTACTGATGTCATCGCTGGAATAGCAGCTATACAGCATGACATCATGCGGAGGTTTCCTTGGTATTTACTGATAGACTGTCCAAGGCTGATGGTCTAAGAAGAGACTGGGTGCTGGGCATACATGTGTTGGGGTGAGTGAGGAATACGTTTGGGAAGGTAGGAAAGAAAGCAGGATGGGCTTCAGAAGAAAAGGACAAAGGGAAAGATTTAATGGAATAAAGGTTTGGAGATGGAAAGAGTGGTTACAGGTGACATGATAAGATTAAGGAGTTGGAAGGCCTTTAATAGAGCTGGGATCAGGAGAGTTCTGGGGCTCCCGCGGTAGAAGCAGAGCCAGGAAAAAGTAGCAGAACATGCAATACATTTGATGATTATTAATATTGTCATAACATAATGAGTTTCCTCGTTTTTACATCAGGACCTCAGCTTTTATGCCATTCACTTAGCCCCTGTTTTTGTTACCTAAAATAAAGATAGATCCACCTCTAGAGATACTAGTGATTTCCATCTTGGTTCAGAAATATAAAGAGGTATTGAGGCCCCGTTGACATGTTTATCTCATTTCAACAGAACAGCTGCAAGCAAACATGTACATTTTGCAATGAGGTTAAGCTCACTGAAAATAGTCCTCACAACTCACATAGGCTTTGTAAGCACTAAAAAAAGATTTATTGCTTGTCAAAAATTCTTGTTTTGCGGCCTGTGTTGAGTAAAATATGTACCATGGTTTTTCACAGATTAGTTGAAATCAGTGGGGACATGATGCCATGAGATTGATTGGAGAGGCGTTCTGACTCTGCGTGTGAACTGCAAGCCCTCCCAGTTGGATCTGGCCACGCAGATGTATCTCAGTACTTACTTCTTTGAACCACTAGCCATCATTTGTAATGGAGTTTTACCAGCTTCAAGTCAAAACAACAACTCACAGCATTTTTCCCAATGTTGCTCTTTTGCGTTTTAGTCATATGTCAAAAATTAACACACCAAAAATATTTTGTCAAAACATGATAGTGAACCCTAATTTAATATTCTGCATCTATACTGTCTGTCGTAGTCACATATGTTTGCATTTCTTTGTACTGGGTAACGGATCCTTCACTATCACAACACAGTACTTCTATACATTTGAGATTGTGAAATTGGATGTGGACTATTGTGGCCTTAGGGAAGATGGAGTTTCCACCATGGATAATAAGAGAATTTCCTTAACTCATGTCAGATGTTTGTCTTCACCCCCTTGTTCCCTCTGTTATTCCTTTTCTGTGTCAGCAAGCCCTGAAGAGTACCCTCAGCACATTTTATGTAGATTTCAGCAAATGGCCAAGCCAAACAATCTGAATTTATGTCTGTTCCGTGGAGCTAGCTGCTCTGCTTTCCACTATCCCAAAAAGAATTGGGAAATATGGTTGCCTAAAGTCCTCAGAGACATGGGATTAAAATCTTAAAGAGAAGGGAGTGTGATGGGGGCTGGAAAGCAGAGGGAGGTAAGACCTAAAATGTGTCTAAGAACAGCAATAAAGAAAAAAGGTTGAAGGTGCTGTGTAGTAGATAAGTAGGGTGGCAGACAGGCCTGTTGCTTTTGGCTGCTGCTCCGAGTGCTTGGATTAAGCTACAGCCTGAGGAGTAATGTGCATCTGGGTGAAAATGCACTTAATTTCTGGTAAACATTTAATTTCGCAGATTTGTTGGAGTGGAGTTTCTCCGTCAACGTGTCTATGTGCACTCACGTATTTATCTAGACTTAAGTAGACAGTGTTTATCGAGTTTGTGTGCACGTGCTTTTTTGCTAGTGCCCGGCCTCATTTATGGCCCCTGTCCAGTCAGCTGACCTCTGCAGTCTGGTGTGGCGGTCAGATTGGACAATGCCCAGGCACTGTGACGGTGAGTGTGCTGTGGACTGGCACCATGACCAAAATGTGACTCAGAACTCAGGGGTGACTATCTAAACACCTTGGAAAACTAGCTCACCCTAAAATGCAGCCAGACCTTGGACCTCCCAGAGTCTTAGCCCTCCAACCCATTTTCCTTTGCTGTAAAAAAGGACTTTAGTTTTTCTTCTTTAAGCTGCTGTCTTAGTGTTGTATGAGGTGTAAAGGTAAACAGGGCCAGTATCCTGTGTCCCGGGGGATAAGGAGAAATAATGAGCATTGATTGGTGCTGTTTATTTTATGTAATCCTGCTCTGAGCCAAGAAAGCGGAAATTTCATGGGACTCGCTACTAAACTGATCAGCAGGGGGTTGTCTGACATCAAGACTTGACACTAATCATTATAAGCTTTGTTGGTGTTTTTTCACTTCACACTTATATGGGTGTATTAAAAGTGAAAAATGTGCACCAATAATTTTAGGTATTAGATACTTTTTTAACGAGTAGATTGCCACATTCAAAGCTGCTTAATTGTGTTATGCTGATTTTGAAACCACACCAATATTGCCTCCCCTGCCATGCATCATATTTTTTAGTTCAGAAGACAGAACACAATGAACTTGGTCCACCCTCCATGATTGTGGGTCACTTTCAGATGAAGACACATGCTCACTAGAGCACTCTCCTGCCCCCACCTGGACACAGCTAAAATGTCCAGCAGGGATTTGTGTGTGGGAGCCGAACAGGGTGAAGTTTGGGAAGTAAAAGCCAAACGATGTAGTGTCATTTTATCTGGTAAAATGCTGAAACGATAAAGGGCTCTGAATGTTTTTAAATGTGACTGATCAGTGTCTTACTGGTTATAAGCAGCAGGTCATTTGCTGGGCGCATGCATGCGTCTTCAACAGCTGCTTTTACATTGAATTATGTGAAGTGAGGTCGTCCCTCACAGCCACAGGCAATAGCTTTTTCCACCAGAGCTTGACATGAGGATTGAGCATTGGCTTGAAGCAAGGCTGTATTTCAGCAGAGTCCAGGGAGATGCTGACAGCGGCAGCCCTGTTATTGTCTTAAAATTCTGCCTTAAGCACCACTCTGATGTGCCACATTATGCTCCAGAGTGAAAAATGTCACTGTCTTCTCTCAAATCGAAGACCTGATTGCATGTCTTCTATGGTTTCCTCTGGGGTTTGAGTGTGATGCTTTAACCCAATTTTTTTTAAACTCTATTTGGTGTCCACTGTTTGGGTGTGGGATTGGTGGTTCTTCTGTGTATGCATTTGCATCTGCGCTGTGTATTAATCAGTTCACATTATATTCGGTTTTTGGTCTGCTTTTATGCCGTGTATCGGCCGCTGTTGATGTGGCTTGTGAGCTGAAAAATAAGTTATAATTTTCTGTCCTTTTCACGTTAACCAAAGAACCTTCTTACTCGCTGAGTCCTCGATTCTGAATTGACAGTTATTGCAGCTTCCTGTCATAAAAAATATAGTCCACTGTTTACTCTAATGGAGTAAATGGTTATTGGGTTTCTAAACTATGTTGACCATTCAGTGCCAGAATATTTATGAGAAATTTGGCATTAGCATGCAGCTGGAGTACAGTATAGGAATAGTTACTGCTTTCCTACATCTGTAAAACAGCAGCTTATATAACATTTGGCACCAGAATCTGTCAAGTGATGTGTAGTGAAAAGAGCCTCCCCAGCTCAGAGAAAGGAAATCAGAACCAGCTTTAGGGTTGTCACGTTGGATCAAGACTTTGACAATAGTTTTACTGTGAAGGTGTATAGCTTTCTTGGGAACAAATGCACTGTATGGCTTTGGCATTAGGGCAGAGGTAATAGTTGTGTAGAGGAAAGGAAGGAAAAGGAAGTCATCACCGAAAACAGGCCGTGTTGACTTATTCCAGCTATTTTGAGATGTGTTGCTGCCGTCAAATTCCAAATGAGCTAATATTTTCCACTACATGTTCAAATTTCTCAGTTTCAGCATCTAATATGTTGTTTATGTTCTATTGTGAATAAAATAGGAGTTGATGAGATTTAAAAATCATTGCATTCTGTTTTTACATTTTTTGGAATTGGGGTTGTACGTATATAGTGAGGTTTTCTTTATGTGGCATTCTTTGTGAATCCATCTGCATTTGTTTAGTTCTCACTGCCTGGCTCCCCTTTTTATAGTCCAGGACTTTTAGCACAGAATAAAACTTCAGATGGCTGGAACCAGTCTTGCTGACTTGTCCAATAGGACTGAGCACAGCTTAGCTCACGCTCCACGTTCCCTATCCAGCTTCCTCTCATCCTTTTTCCCCTTGCACACAGGCCTTGGGCTATTAGTGCAATCAAATGCAGCCATCAGATTTTCCAGCCTGAGTAACAGCACACTTTTCTTTCTAGACATGCACACACCTCTTTCTCTCTATGTGTACATGCCACGCATCATTAAACACTTTCTGTCATAGTGCTTTCAGTGCTGCAAGGATGTTCTCATTAACGCTTGGGTGTATGATTAATTATCTCATCTTGGCTAAATTAGAATCACATCACTTCTGCTCCGAATCTACCTATACATTCCTCTGGATTGTCTGGGAAATGGAGAAGAAAAGAGAGTGTAGGCGAAAAAGAAATAGAAAAGCAGAAGAATGGCATGTGAATAGGAAAGCAGTTGCAAAGCTCCAGACAGCGGGGCTGTTTTGTTGTAAAGAGGGCTTATTCCTTATTGAATGTGACCTCATTTGAAACACTGAATTCCCATCATCCCCTTTCTGTGCAGCTGTGACACACAGCCTTGCCAGGATAAAGGAGACAAGACTGTCCAACTGATACCAAATCTAGTCTCCTCACAGACTGCGACTTTATACAAATGCTGAGAGGTAGCCACTGGAAAAGTGTCCTGGGAGCTCTGAGTTCATAGCTAGGGGAGTTCCGTAATGGCTACTCCAGTCCTTCTGTGGTGGTAAAAGTACTGGGATTTCTTTTCCTGCATCCACCATAAACCTCACTGATAACATAAGCCAAGTGTAGAGCAGGCAACTTCAACTGTGAAGTGTTTTGCAAGGGTTCTAAGGGATCCTAGACGGGGAGTTCTGTGTGTTGTGTTGATGTGTAGCAGTGGGATTGGTGGTCCTTAGTGAACTGTCACTGGTTAGACCACAAATGCGATCCATTTCTGTTTGTCAGAAAAAGAGAGTTATCCATAGAGAAATTCAGCTGGGAAGACATGTTGAGGGATTTCAGACTCTTTGCAATTAGGCTTAATCAAAAACACTTCATGCTCTGTGGCAGTCTGTTCCCAGAGTTGCGTCACTTCACAGTTCTCATACCCCCCTCCAAAAAATGTTTGTTTCAGCTAGGTTGACACTGTTAGATTGATGTGGAATGACATCACGGGATGTGAAAAGTGTGATCTGGACATGTAGAGCTTTTTGGTGGCATATGAAATGCATTCTCCTCAGAAACACACACACCCAACTCCCAATGTAGCCTGGGGATCCTTCGGAGCCTTTTTTCTTTTCTCTCTTGTTCTCTCTCTCTCGCTTGTTCTGTCAGTATCCTTCGTTCCGTCTGTTTGGTGATTTTCCTCTTTCTTTAAATCTCTCGCGTTTGCTACCATTCCGTGCCCCCTTCACCTCAACTCAGGCTGTGCACACACTCATTTGATTCAAATGGTTTAAGTCAGTTATCTGTTTTCTGCAGGTCTGCTCATGTTCTCCGTGTCACACATGCTGAGTTGATTCATTAGTCTGACATAGTCCGCTCAAAGGAAAGATAGCCCATAGCCCATTTAGATCTGGGGCTGGGCGTATGTGTTCTGTTTAAAATCATTTGTCCTGTTGAAGACGCACTGTGCATGTGTGTGTGGGTGTGTGTGAGGGAGGCTGCGGTTTGTTTGTGTCATTGTCCGCAGCTACATGAAGTCAGTTGTTCCATGTTCTTTCCACACTGTTTGCTGTAAGACTTTTTGTCTCACACTCTCGACATTCTTGGACGCCAGACAAAGTTCTTCATCATTTAGTCACTGTTAAATTCCCTGGCTTGACCTAGTTTTAGGACTGCCTGTTCGGCATGTGATAATGCTGCACGCAGATGTGCATTTGTTTATATGCTTTTGATTTTTCCCATGGGTCACTGAGTGTGAGACCACCATCTCTGTCAGTGCCAATTGTTGGCTTGTTTATTTACGCGGATGACATGTAGCTCTGTGCTGTGAGTCTCATGACTTCCTGTTTCTTGTGGTTTCTAGGGAGACATCCAGCAGCTAATGATTGTAGCAGACCATCGCGCTGCCTATGACTACTGTGAGCACTACAGCCCCGATTGTGAAGTGCCAGTGCCAGACCAGCCTCAGAACCAGGATCCTAACACTGAAGACTATGTAAGCAAAATATCCTTTCTTCTCTTCAACTTTTCTTCATTGTCATTTTTTTCTTTGCACATCTGAATTACAAGTTCCAGGTAAAGTAAATTTTAAGTAAAGACCAGACCCCATATTACTAGAGGTACTACATAGTACTTTGGGTGGGCTTCTTTATACTGTATAAAGCCGAACATTGTGGAAACCAGGAAGAGAACCCTCAAGTGTTCTCATGGCTGACTCTTGTCATGGATATACATTTCTCTCAATCCATTATTGTTTCTAATACTAAAATAAGTTCTTGGCCGGATCCTGTGCTAAAAAGAGTTTCTTAGCTTATGTAACAGAAATGAGCAGTATTAGAGGAAAGTGCTGACTCGGAATAATAAGGTTATCAGGCCATGCAGTTAGTTATAATGTTCAGGAATGATGTTATACCTGTCTAATCCTGCATTACGGCACCATACCATTTTCCGCAGCAGATTCCAGTACGCTGTGTGCATCCTAATTCAAGCTGCGTGCAAGAAGTGTTACAAGATGCACAGGAAACTCTTCCTCCTGACCTTTTCCTTAGCCCCGCGGCTCGTCAGTATGCCAAAATTGACCAGCTTTTTTCTTTTTAAGACGGATGACAGGTTCATTAAGAAAACGGTGGAAAATTAATTTGTCGTTAAGTCGTAACCAGGTGTGACAGGGAGATGCAGCATCAGGTTTCCACACTCCTCTGTGCTTCGGATCAATGGCCAGTCTGTCGCACATTCATTAAGTCAGCCAGCAGCAACAAGTTAAAAATCATGTTTTAAATAATGAAATATATTCTTTCTCTGTCAGTCACGCTCTTATAATCTCATTGTAATCATTCTCTCATTTAGAAAGAAGAGGAGGACAACTACTATTACGAATATCCTTACTATGAGGACGCGGGTGGCAAAGCTTATGAATCAACCACTGATTCGGAGGCAACCGCAAAAGAAGTCACGGTAGTCTACCGTTGTGCTTAACCCAAACGCACTTAACCCCATCCTGTAAATATCATTTTGTTATTTCGGCTTGACCAAGGATAACCTCTGTGTATCCTCTGTGCTTTACAGGTTACAGGCACAGATGGAGACAGTGTGGGGACCACAATTGAGATAGGTGGTTCTGTTGGCACTGGCGGCAATTTCACCATCTTGAGTCCCTCATCCTCTGGCTCATCCAGCAGCTCTGTGGGAGGCTCGTTGGGCACTGGTGGTGGAGGAGATGCCTATGGAGAGGAGGAAAACTATGACATCTACGGGAACTACGACAGTTTTTATGACGAGTCCACAGCCTCACCTGATGGTGACACCTCTCGACGTGTCACCATCAGCACCATTGGCACCGGTGGTGAGCTGGAACTGGGAGCAGCGGCAAAGGTTGACCTGGATGCAGCAACTGGAATTGAAAGCAGCGTCATCACTGGTGGAGGAGCAACTTCAGTGACCATTACCACTAATAAAACATCAGTAGGTTGACATTAATTGCACTGCTTTCCTCGCTTCATTATTAGTATGACCTGTAAATTTAAATATGTATTGATAAGCCTTTGGAAACATTAAAAATCATATGGTTTACTTCATTACACACATAAATGGCAGGCCTACCTGTGCTTATATACATGTGTCAGATGCAAAAGCAGGGGCTTCTTTGGCCCCTTCGTCATGTTATAATACGATAGTCCACATGGGGGTAGCAAAGTCAATTTGATCCTGGATATAATTGAATATGGCTGCAGTGGAGGAATAGTTTTACATTCTTTTGTTGAATTCACTGTCTGCGTAGCTTTGGGGAATTAATTAAACTATTAGTCACTTAATTCATTAGTCGACCTGCACTTTCTCTGATAACAAATTAATTATTATATAATGTATATAAATATGTATAATAAAATGCAAGCGCAGCATGGTGGTGGAGTTTTTAGCGCTGCTGCCTAAAACCTAGAATGTCCTGGTTGTGAATCTACCTGCTGACCTTTCTATTTTGAGTTGCATTTGCATTTGCTCCTCGTGCTTGCATGGGTTTTCTCCAGGTACTCTGGTTTCCTCCCACAGTCAAAAATATGCATGTTAGGTCAATTGGTGACCCCAAAACGCCTGTAGATTGTGAGTGTCAGTGGTTGTCTTTCTGTGTATGTCTCTCTGTGTTGGCCAGTTAAAGATCATAGATGGATACATTAACATTCATATGCTAGTAGCAGCCTTTGTACAGTTCAAAAGCTACATTATATATTAGATTGTAAAGCTCAAAAATGCAGTGTTACGTTGGTTATTTTTAGATTTATTATCTACAAAGGAAGTAATATTTTTGTCTCTACCACTAGCAATTTTACACATTTGACACATTTTGCTTCTATCGAACGCACTGCTGCCATTAATGTTTTTGTTTGTTTCTTACACAAAGTATTTGACAATGCTTTACTGCACGTGATTGGTATTGTATCTAAGTAACGATATCATTTACAATAGGGGGGAGATTCCTATGACTACGGTGATGGATATGATTTTGGTGTAGACAGTCATTACACCACTGATGGAGGTGGCAGCAGCAGCAGCAGCAGCAGCAGCAGCAGCAGCACTGTGCACAGTAGTAGTGGTGGAGGTGGCAGCAGCAGTTCTTCCATCAACATTGGGGGTGGGTCTGCCGGAGGTGGTTCTGTCTCTGTAGGAGGATCTTCTACTGCTGGAGGTGGATCAGCCAGTGCCGGCACCAGAACTGGTGGGTCCATCACCACTGGAACGGGTCTGGGAGGGGAGGTCTATGATGACTACCCTGATCTGAATGGGTTTAAAGAAGAGCACATCACAGACTATGATGACATAGATCCCTACACCTATGAAGAAGTGGATTACAATGACAAAGATAACAAAGTGCTGCCAGCTAAGACTACCGATTATGGAGAGGTGAAAAATAATGTAAAGACATACTGTCAAAGACATGATGCTGTAGATGAGGAGGATAGTGTTGTGATGAGTTTGTGTCTGTTTGTTTGCTGTATAGGTTGACGGAGCTCGTGGTGAGAAGGGACAGAAGGGAGAGCCTGCTGTTATTGAGCCTGTGAGTATCAGTGATCTGAAACAGCCCACTTAGGTAAAAAAACGTAGTTTGCTTATGTTTGTGTGCACATCTGAGTATGCATGGATGTTTTTGCCTTCAAGTAGAGTACATATGTATGAGCCACACAATCCAACCCTCACTGGTGAATGAGAATGTTCAGGCCAAACACTCATTAGGGTCCACCAGACCTTTGTCATTGAATCCTTGAGTTGAGCTTACCTACCCCTTATCTGCCCCCCTTATCTGCGTGGACTTGCTTATGCACATAGTTGTGTTGCCCTGTCCAGGCTGACATGATTGTGTGCAGTGAAATACCTTTGAATATGTTGATTCTTGAATTCACCTTTCTCTCTTTTTTTTCTAAGCAGGAACAGAAAATGGGCAAATTAGTTTTCGCTATATGCCCCAAATTCATGGCATTGGTTGCTTAGTTGTAACAATATTATCCCATAAAAAAAGATCAAATTTAAATCTGTGGGTGTTTGTTGGCCCTGGTCATCATCTTGGTCAACATACGAGTGGCTTAGGTACTTCAGGAGATATGGCAGGACTGTATTTTAAACAGTTAAGTTGTGTCTGCTGGGACAATGGCCATAACGTGTCTATGACTTCACTCCACAGTTCAAGTTCTGATGAGTTAGAACTCTTGGATGAAAGACACACGACATCTCCAAGAAGATGTTGATGAAAATTAACTAATTTAGGTACTCATATACTATACGCAGATAAATTGGTAAAAACTATTGCGACTCCGTTTGTGTGCTTGCAAATGCGAACCAGACTTGGAGAATCAACAGCTGTTTCATTTCAAACAACTGTGACTGAGCTGCACTAACTATACATGCCTCTGAGACTGAGAGTGAGGATCACTTCCCAGTGTGTTTTTGTCTCTGATAAACACCCAAAAAGCTGACATACCGTACAAACAAATGTAAACACATGCACACATTGTACCCGAGATGTAGTCCATCTCCAACACTCACACGTTAGGCAAATCATAGAAATGGGGAGAGTCAGAGATTGGTTGTAGTCATTTTATGATAAAAACACGGAGAAGTTTGATGGAAGAAAATGCTGTGATCACGTAATTCAAATAAGTGTGGAGAATGTATGGGTTTCTTTATGACAAAGCAGGAAGCCAGAGTGTGACCACAAGAGCAAACAAACAAAGCAATATCTCTGTAGCCACATAGCTGCAACAATGCATCTGCAAGTCAGATGCTGGTTCACACTGACCTGGGATATTTTGCTGTTTTGTTTAAAGGAATCATATTTATGGCATGAATATGCTTTAATAAATCAGTTGCATTTCAAAGCACAGACACATGCATAAAGTGGCTTCATGCTGCATGCATGCTTAAAGATCTCATCTGACAGTATGGCTTAATAAATCATCAGTCAAAATTGATTCCTTCTTCCTGTTGCTTGTCCACCTGCGAGCACCTAAGGGTGTCTTTGCCTTTGTTTCTCTGCAGCCATTCACCCTTCTATTCTCCATGGATTATTTGCAAGCATAAGTGAAATGACATGCTGGAATGTACATTAACTCGACAAGGACGTTGAGATGGAAAGTTGATAGGCAGATGTGTTCGCACACGTATTCGTGTGCACTTAACTTCTTCATCCAAAAGCTCTGCGTTAATCGACCGTGCTTTGGAGCGTATCTGCACCCCGAGATTGCTGCAGACAAACACATACTTATGAATGAGATGAGTTTTGCGGGATTCTTGTGGTGTCTGATCTCTGTGCTTGTGTGTTTTACAGGGGATGTTGGTGGAGGGTCCGCCTGGGCCTGAAGGGCCAACAGTAAGTCAGTCTGTCTAAACTTCTGTCACTCTTTTTTCTGCTCGTTTTTTTTTTTTTCTTTCCCTCGGTGCCCAGTAATTACTGGAAGCGTTTTTTAAAATCTCTGTTGACAAATAAGAGCTGAGAGCAGTTTACATCACCAATTCCTCTAGGCTGTTTACACTATGCCTTTTGGATAAGAAAATGTAGGGCTTTGCTGCGACAATCCTAGGAGCCTGATTTTGAATGTAAAGGGAGTGGCCAAAACACTTCCCCTGTAGAGATATAGACGCATCCAAATGTGGGGGAACTCAATTTTTGTTTTTTCAGACACAGTTGCTCTTGACACCCTGCAGATGGAGTCTCGCAGGGCCAGCCACTTAAGCATTTAGCTGTAGACAAATAGAGTCCCTCATAAAGCTGTGCTACATTGCCTCATGCATTCCTTTCTCCCATGTGTGACCACTTTACGAGACAAAGGCAGAAAATTGGGGCAAATATGTATTTATGTTTAATTATGTATGAATGCACGAGTTTTAATTATGATCTTGTGCATAAAATAGGGCCTCCCCGGACCCCCGGGTTCTTCCGGCCCACCAGGCAGTCCTGGAGATCCTGGAGAGAGGGTAAGTGTAGATGTTTGTGTTTCCCACATTTTTTAGAGATATAGAAACATGGAAGAAACACACTTTTGTCTGTGTGCATGTAATCATGTGTGTGTTATTTTTTATCTAAGGGCCCTCCGGGTCGCTCTGGTCTTCCTGGTGCTGATGGCCTGCCAGGCCCCCCTGGTACTGTCCTAATGCTGCCTGTAAGTAACTTTCTCTTGTTAAAAAACAAAGGAGGCACTACCCTTTTTCAGATCCATTTTAAAGCACCAAACCATCTTCCATGGTGCTTAATACAACTAGCATGATGCATCTGTTACACACGAATATTTTGCAGTGCAAATCTTTGTTTTGGTAGCCAGCTTGTGGTATATTTAGTGAGTAAGATTGCATTACTCACCTGTAGCTCTCATTCTTGAAGCCCTTTTGACTCGATTAAGTTTAACTTTTTCCAAATTCTTGAGCATAGTTTTAAGCTATCATGTGTCCTTTCATTAAGTCGTCTAGTTAGACAACAGCGGTGTCGGTTCCCTCTGTAGTTGCAACTGCATCCAGTGATTCATTACTCACACGGCCATAACTTCCTATGCTGTCTACCTTTTTTTACTTTCTTTTCCTTGTCTGTCTGACACTGCTGCCGCTGAACCTGATTAGTTGCACAGATGTGAAGTTGTCTACAGAGTTGTCTGAGTAAGCCTTATGGCAATTTCTGTCTGGACAGGAACTCAAGTTGTTCTGGTGTGTCAATGGGCAAAAAGCTTAAGTTGAAATATGATCCCTGAGCTCCAAGGCTAATGGGAAACATGCATTGTTGCTTCACCAGAAACAAGTGTAGAACAACTTACATTTGCCCACTTACATTCCACTCGTTCTGCCATCTAAATTTGTATACTAGCAATGCGTCTTCTTCCTATTTTCTGGAGACAGGCACCTGTAGTGTGTTTCTCATCCTTGCAAATCAATTATTTGATTTAGCAGATTTTTTTAAGGCTTTGATGATGCCAATGTCAGTAAAAACATGAAAATTGTAAAAGGAATGACATGAAGCATTAAAAGAATCAAAGACAGACCAAAAGGCTCACAAATTGGCAGACAGGAAAGAAAAGAAATTGCTGCATATATTTGATTATGACTAAGAATGCAAAGGGAAGGGCTAATATTTAATCAAACTCAGCAGAAATTTACACAGAAGAAGAAACTGTGGAATTTGGAATTTGCTGTGGTTGAACGGCACTGGCTCCGTTCCGATGTTTTGCTTCTTGGTAACAGTGTTTCTCTGATTGTGAAATTCAGCACAGTATTTCAGAGTTCAGTGTAAACTAATCGTCAGTCCGCCTCCTGAGGACTGTGAAATGTAACCCAGGATGCCTGGACAAAATAATCCTGAGCTGCACTACAAGTCCTCGATATCAACCTATGGTGCAATGCTGGCTTATCACCACCAGGTGCCAGTAGAAATCATAGCTAGTTGCCTGTTAAGTCACCCTCTTATGTTGCTGCTGTTTAAGCCTGATGCTTAGCTTAGCATCTTTTAAGTAGTTGATGGAAACAGTCCACTTATTTCCTGTGCATTCATGTTTTTATTAATGCTTTTTCAGTTACTATAGTGTGCTGGAATCATTTTGACTTTGGCAAAGTCTCACCAATCTGTGATTCCCTCCATAGTTCAGATTCAGCGCTGGAGGTGACGCTGGACAAAAGGGACCTGCTGTATCAGCACAGGAGGCTCAGATGCAAGCCATCATGCAGCAGGCTAGGGTAACAGTTCACACTGAAGCACATCTCCATCTTTGTCTGTTTAAATGTTGTGTTAAATGTTTTTATTCCTGTTGTTTTTTTCTGTCAGTGCTGTGTGTCTGTAGAATTCTACATTTATTTTTTCTTTCAGCGCTTTTCATATGCCATTGTTTCATTCTATGTGCCCTATATATTTTATATATAAATTCCCATATACATAAAGTCACATAAAAATACTGGACACATACAGACACACATAACATGTTACATTACCTACAGTTTTTTTTCTTGTTATTTTATATATTTGTACATTTACTTTGTTCAATTGCTAACCATTAGCTCCCTATGTTTAGGTGGCTATGCGTGGCCCTACAGGTCCCATGGGTTTGACTGGCAGACCTGGCCCGCTGGTATGTATTTTGCTGTCACCTTTGATTAGGCTCAATTTTGTGTCCTTAATCTGATCTGCGCTTACTGTCGTGCACAATAAACAAATTTAATATACAAACAACTTGTAGCCCAATTGAAAATCTATTTATTTTTCATTTTCAGGGTCCTCCTGGTGTACCAGGACTAAAGGGAGAGTCTGGAGAGGCAGGCCCTCAGGTAAGACGTTATAGCACTAAATTTAGTTTTTAAAATGTATTTCTGAAAAACAGAAGGAACTACATCCATGCAGTCCCCTTCTGAAAACCTGTTAAATTATTGTTGTGTCTTATTAATGCTAATAAATGATTTTTGAAAACAGAGCAATATGCAAATTTCCTCATTTCATAAATGACATTTCAGAGATTATAAATGCAGAAAAATAAGCAAATGCTTTGGCGTTCCTGTTTCAGGGACCACGTGGACCTTTGGGATCCCCTGGACCTACTGGAAAGCCTGGCAGAAGGGTAAGTAAGAGTGCTGTATATATTTTCTGACTGTTCTTAATACTTTGCCAGTATTTGAGAATGCTGTTTTCAAACTAGGCACAATCTGTAGTTTGTTGTTTATTTGCTGTGTTCGTACTTACCCTTTAACAGGCTTAGGGTCTTTATAACTGTTTTTTTGTAACAGGGTCGTGCTGGAGCTGATGGTGCCCGGGGCATGCCAGGACAGTCTGGACCCAAGGTACCTTGCCCACCATAGTTATCTTCTTAGGTTATAATGAAGTCAGTGGAAAATAGCGTTAATGTTTAGACATGAGGTCCTCAAATGGCTCTTTATCTGCTCTTTAGGGAGATAGAGGGTTTGATGGTCTGGCTGGACTTCCTGGTGAAAAAGGACATAGAGTAAGTTGTTTTGTGATTCAAAAAAATGTGTTTTTAGATAATGAGCAATTGTTTGAATGTGTGCCACTATTTAATGAATGTCTGTGGTTTATAGGGTGAGCCTGGCCCCACTGGACCTCCTGGTGCTACTGGAGAGGATGGAGAGAGGGTAAAGCATTACAAATTTCAGTTCCCACCTTTCTTTAACCCTGACTTTGAATTGGTTCTCTCAGTGTAGGAGGGCTGATAGGACTGAACTGATAGGACTGTGTACGCTTGTGCTGTATCTCACCCCCTAACCTTTATTGTCATGCCACTGCAGGAACAGCACTGTTAGAAATTACTCCCTCTTGCCAAATTCACCTCTTTTTCAACGTGTAATTTTTACTTCCACTTGCTCTGCCTGCCTCTCCTTCCTCAATCAAATTTTCTGGTTAACATTATTTCTTTTTATCTCAGCACACCTTTATCTGCTTCTAATCTCCTTCTCCATCCTCATTACCCACAGTTGATGAAACCTGATCCCCACTTCCCCTGCTTTTTCTTTGTGTCTTCCCATTATCTCTCACTCCTCTGTTACACACACACACACACACGTTCTCACTTTCTCCTCCATTGTCATTCACTGTTCGTTTCACTTTCTAACCTGTTTTCTCTCTTTCCCAGGGAGATGATGGAGAGATCGGACCCAGGGGACTTCCTGGTGAACCAGTGAGTGATCACATGTATAAGCATTCAGTCTTAGACTGGGAAATTGCATGATCGAGCTTAGAGCTCAGAGCTCACCCCCATCGTGTTGTTCTGCTAGTGAACACTCATATGATCTGATAACATCATATATCATCTGCAGACGTTCACATTCGTTTACATTGAGCATTAGGTTGCTGGAAATTGTGTGTTGATCAGAATCAACATAGTGCCTCATGTATACTAGAAAATCTTTGGACGTGAGCTTACATCAAGCAACCTCCCATTCTCTCAGACAAGCTATTCCCAATTGATGAGGGAAAAGACAAGGAAGGAACAACCATCAGACAGCCCTTTATTCCTCCTGTTATGATTTATTTTGTCCACCAGGGTGTGCTACATTGGTTTGAATTCACACTACTAGGACAGTGCGTCCTGTATTGTCCTGGTAGTGTGAATATAGAGCCAATGTGACAAAGCAATGACATTCAAAGCATTGTGTGATAGGCATAGCTGTGGGGAATGAATGTGCAATGGAAAAGAAAGGGTTTTACCTTTCCCTCAGAGTCTGACTCTGTGGAATACCCTCAAGGACATTTGGGAAGTCACACTGTTTCCAGAAGTATAATTTTAAAACTTGATTTTGGTGAACATGTTTGATAATTTATCAAACCTTTTGCAGGTGTTGTGTCATTCTCAGTCTCATAACCCTTCTTTGTCTTAGGGACCTCGTGGTTTGCTGGGACCTAAAGGACCTCAGGGACCTCCTGGCCCACCAGTGAGTCCTCACACCCACCTCTTGTATTCTCATGTCCATGCTCTTACTATAGAAAAACATTTTTTACTATCTAATAAACAACAAAATAACAATCTCTGCAAAGAACACCCACAGATTAATGCAAAACTCAATACGTCTCGGACAGAATACACACAGAGTAGCATATGTTATTGAATTAGACTTCAGCATTCCAGACAAATGTCTACAGTGGAGTAAAGATTAAACCTAATGTTTAAAATTTTTCACCAGATTTAATTTTACATGGACAGTGTGCATCACTCCAATCACTAATCTTGATCTGTTACAGCAGGACATAGTGATCCTGGATATACAATAATAAATAATAAATATATATGGATACAACTTTAAACCTCAATGAAAGAAAAAGCTTTAAGAGCTACAAATACGATTCAGATTACTAATTTTTATAAGTGTCGTGCAGATTTTCTGTTGTTTGCTCCTTCATGATGCGTGATCTCTATGGGTATGTGCTGAATGTGTTCATCTCATCTTCTGTAGGGTGTCACTGGAATGGACGGCCACCCTGGACCCAAAGGAAACATTGTAAGTGAAGATTGAATAAATTACACTGCTAATATACAGCATCAGAAACATTTCACATCTGAGATAAAACCAAAAAACTAATACAAAGATGTAGCACAGAATCTAAAAAGGACCCACTTCAACCTTTTTTGCTGTATTTTATCCTCAAATCTATAATATCGCCTTATGAGCCCTACACACAAACACAGTGTTGCACTCAATGGACACTTAGCTGATAATTAAGAATAGGCCAGCTGTGTTTAGATCTATTTGAGCAGTCTACTATTGCCAATAGTAGCATTCCAGGTCAATTTCAGGTGGTGCCTGGCTGTAGTGGGAGAATACCTGGCAGGGGCAGTTTGTCTGTTATGTTGAAAATGTTCCAGCTAGGTAGAGATGGAAGATCAACCACTTTGCCCATAATCTTGGAACAGGGCAACATAATTAATTGTCAGTTTTGTATTTCTGGTTCAGCATTTTTTTTTTTCATTAGAAAAGTTGGTGCAGGAATGTCTACTATGTTTATGTGTCTGTCTACTTTGTACCAAAGCAAGAAAGGTTTTGGCCTGCTTAGGTTTTAGGGAGTTAATAATTTTGGATGCACTGTTGGAGAGCTTCTAATTTATATCTGTTCCGGGCAACATTAACTTTTAATGGAGCAACAAATCAAACTTATTTTCACAAGGGACATTTTCCTCAAGTAAATAGAGTAATCACTCTTTGTACTGTATTTTTAATGAGATTTCTAAAATTAACCTAATTGTTTCAGGGACCTCAAGGCGAGCCAGGACCCCCTGGACAACAAGGCAATCCTGGTGCCCAGGTCAGTGAGGAGCCAGCAGTCTGACACTGCATTTTTGTCTTATCTATCATATGTTGTGTTCTGAGCATTTTGTTTCCTCCCCACAGGGACTTCCAGGGCCTCAAGGAGCCATTGGACCTCCAGGAGAGAAGGTAAAGTATCACACGATAGCTTTATAATGTATCATGAAGCATGTTACTCCTGCAGCTCCATAGAAATATACCGCCAGCCTGATAAAATGTTAATAAACCCAGAATCCAAAATCTATAAAACTGCAGGAAGTCTCATTGGTTCACATGAGCTGAAAGCCAAAGTGCTTTCCCACTCAGTTCCAAATGCTTATCACGCTATTATGCAAATGCATCCCCATCCCCACTGCAGGACCAAATGATGCTTAGTAGATAGTACAGATAGACAGATTTTAATCCTGATACATTTGAATCCAATTTCAACGAAATTGCATTTGCCAGTTTATTGGGAATGGTTTATTGAACACTTCAAATGATGTAGCTATTATGTTTCTCCTCATTATAAATGAAATATTAGAAGTGTATGGTGTTTGCAGAAGCACAATCCAGTGAAAAAATAAATAAATACAGTAAAAAATGATTTTAAAATCTTGGTTCAGAAATGCAATTAGTAGCTCAGGTTGTTCATTAATCAAAAACACATGGGTATCTGGATGATTAAATAGATATAAATGGAAGCAGTCTCACAGATTTGATGTAAGTACGTCATTAGATACTTGCCAACTGAACTGCCAACTGTTAAATGTTGACACGCAGGGGGTTTGCTTGATTGCATCAAACTGAGCCAAATTTTAGAGCTAACAAGAACAAGACATTTCGATGTTGCCATACTGATTAGCCACACCAGCAGCGTGCTTGTAGGATGGAGTTGGTTAGTCCACCCCTTTGGTGCAAAACAAATGGATTTGGATATTTTTGGATGAATAATCACTTACTTCAATAAAACCTTTACTCATTCCCTAACTTCATGTGTGAGGTTGGCATGTTTGGGGTTTTTAGAAAATGTCTCAAGTCATATTGGATGCATTGCAATGACTCCGCATACATACGTTCACTTTGGGTGAATTGTGTTAATGTTGGTGGTCCCCTGGCTTCATCACACCAAAACTTGGTTAATTAAACATGACAAAGGGACAAAAATGAATGTGTATGGAGCAATGTGGGCAAAAAATTAAAAGCTAATATTAGGGGAAGCTGAAGTTTAAAAAATAATTAAAAGACTACTGTTTACATTACAGATGGGCAGTATGTTGTATTTCACATCAAAACCGCACTTTTTCACTGCATGATATTCAAGTGTTGAAAACAATACGAATTTGTCAAAATACGTCTTGTCTTGTCCTCTGTCTAGGGTCCTACTGGAAAGCCAGGCTTGCCCGGAATGCCAGGAGCTGATGGTCCTCCGGTGAGTTTCAATATCACCCAGGCAAAGTAATGCACGTAAAAATAAAACAACTTCTCTCTTTCTGCTTCTCCATCTTTTTAAGAGCAGTTCATAAATGTGAGAAACATTTTTGAATCAGCACATCAAATTATAATGTTTAAAAAACCACTTGACACGTTCACCGTATACTGAGATAATTATTCCACAGAAACATATGTGTGATACCACACACTGCCGCATCTGTGTAGCTGTAAAACAACACACACACAGACAGCACTGAAGACACCTGTGCTAATGGCAGATGTGTCTTGTGAGGCTCCAGGTGGCACCTAAGAGAGACAGAGACAACAGAGGCTGTGAAATATAAATAACTGCACTGGAAGAAAAAGACATGAGGACATTTGATGAAAGAGAGGCAACAGCGATAGAAAAGAGCAAACACCATACAGTGTCCCATGGCCCTAATGGCTTTCAAGGTTTTTTTGGAATAGAAATAGCTCTCTGCCATTTACACATTCTGCTTCTTTTTTATTCATCCATTTGCTGCATTTTCCATCAACTGCAATATTGTCTCTCTCAGAGTCAATGTTCTCTCTCTGCCCCTTTTTTGTCCTGTCTATAGTCTCTATTTCCATTTCCATTCTTGCTCACAGCACTAAAAACCCATCTTTGCAGAGTTCCTTTGTCTCAAAAGAATGCAATCAATTTCTTCCCTTTTTTTTTTTATCACCCGCCATTCATGTGTGGATAAATGTGTGTTTTTGTGACTCCTTTTCAATGTGTGTGAACAAATACATGTACTGTGTATGTGCAATGCATTGTATGGTCCCAGAATTTAATAATAGCTGGTAGTGCCTCTATACTGCTGTGCAGTAAAGATAAAAATCCCAAATGAGATTAAACTCCAAAGATTTAGATTGCAATTTCCCACTTTGCAATGCGCTACAATAGTTTTATAACCCAATGACTCCGTTATAAGGGGTGCTGTAGTATTTATGCAGATAATTGCCCTGTAATTGTCCAATAATATATTCCTTAATATTTCACAGGGTCACCCTGGAAAGGAGGGGCCTCCTGGAGAGAAAGGACACTTGGTAAAGTTTCTTTCCATTTCTTTTATTTTTTGGAGCTTTTGTTTTTTCTTTTCTTTTTTCTATTTTATTTTCCATGTCATTGTCCTGGTTAACATACTATTGAATAAACACTCAAATGTTGGGTACATATGCATACTGTAATTGTGTTTCTTACAAGCTCTCACCAAACATCTATCTCTGCAGGGCCCTGCTGGCCCTCAAGGACCCATTGGTTACCCTGGGCCTCGAGGTGTGAAGGTGAGTGGATTATCACCCTCCAAGAATTTTAAGTTCAACATTATTATCTACTTGCACTTTGCAATTAGCAACTCTGATGTGGGGCTAATAGTTGCACATTACATAAGTGCCTGTTATTTATAAGGTCTGTCTAACCAAGCAAGGATGATTTGTTACATGTTACATATTAACTTTATATAATGATTAAAGAGTGAAAGTCCCATTTTCAGATCTTGCTTTTTTAGCTCCCATACAGTGGTGCTCAGGTTAGTCCCAGGGTCTGATAACAGCTCAAAGCACACAGCCCCTCTCTTGTTTGGTGTCATTAGTAGCTGATAATACCCAGACAAAAGAGATCCCATTAAATAATTCTTTCCAAGAAAGTGTGACTGATCCAATCATTAAAGCTTCCACGGGGGAGGAGGGGATCACACAAGTGGCTTGACTTCCAGCTAACGGCGGTGGCCCTAAATGGCTGAAGTCTGAAAGTGTCTAGTCTCTCTGGGAAGATGAAAAGGCTTCCCAAGAAAAGAGGGTGTGAGGATTTTATATGACAAAGTGCAGATGAAATATCTAAATGCCTCCATCACAAAGTGTATCCTACTGTATATAGCACAGATGTTTCACACTTAGTAATTAAGCTGTAACAAACATACATGGGATGACTTCCCTGTCTTATTGTAGAAAGGCGTCTGTTCACAGTGGCAGTGAACATTCTCTTGCAACAACGGCACTTTACAATTCAATTCATTCTTTCCTTTGTCTAATATGCACTGGATCAGTCTGTAACTTCTGTCTGTTCTTGCATCACAGGGAGCCGACGGTGTGCGCGGCCTTAAAGGAAACAAGGGTGAAAAGGTACAAAAGTGACTGTGTGAAAGCAAGATACTCTAAACTTCAGTGAAATTGTAGTTTTTGTATGATTTACACTGAACAATAATGATGATGATGATGACTGTGCTGCTGAAATCTTTCATGCTTATGATAATATCAATGAAATCCTGTGAAACTCATCTGAGTTTTGCTGGAAAGGGGCTATCAACAGTTTCTATGGCAACAGGGGATCTTTCCAAGACTCCACATCTCTGTGTGTGTGTGTCTGTGTGTGTCTGTCTGTGTGTGTATCTGTGTGTGTGTGCATGTGCGTGTGTGTGTGTGTGTCTGTGTGTGCTTTTATTTGTGTATTTGTCAGTGTATGAGTGCTGTGAATGGTTTCAACATCTGTATTATCCAATTATTTCTCCTTCATTACATCCTCACCTCTCATGTCTTCATCATTCTCTTGCCAGGGAGAAGACGGCTTCCCTGGCTTCAAGGGAGACATGGGTATCAAAGGCGACAGGGTAAGGCTTCTTTGTTTATATTCAAACAGTACGTGTCAATCAGATCTCTGTGCTGGAAGCATCGTTCAAATTCATCTGAATGTTTTGACAATTGTAATATCTGCATTAAAAATAAGCGTTTGGGGCTAAGTTTTCTCTGTGGGCGACCTTCAATCTTTCCTTATGGCCAAAGCCTTTGTGACTACTGTGGAATTGTGGGTAATGAGCAAACATAAGGTGCTGTTCCAATTGCCAGCTGTTGCTGTGTGCGTAAGTGTTTTCAATTCCTTTTCTATCCTCTCTGCTACCCTTCCGGTCAGTCCTAACCTCAACAACTTTAGGATACAAGCACACGCTTGACAGGTGCACCCAGCAACAGCTTCCTTTTCTAAACAGCATTAGGGACCTACACTGTCAGCTCGTCGGAAAAACACCTTTACAGTGAGAAACATAACTTGCACCAGTCCTTACTTAAAACAATAAAACCCTCGATCCCTGACCAGGCTGTCTATACCCGAGTGCGGAAAGGAAGGAGAAATCAATGACACTTAAACCCCTTCAAACTCGAGAGCCACGGGGCTTCAGCCTGTTTTCCTCCAGAGATGTAGCAGATCCAGATGAAAGCAAAGATTTGAGTAGGCTCTCTGCTCTGGAGGAGTCAAACATGGACTAGAATCTAAATGACTCATTTTTAAGCACAGTTATGAAAAGTATGTGTGTGTGTGCGTGTGTGTTAGTGACCGCTCAATTTGAAGTGTTCTCTTTGATGAGCCTGTAAGTGTGAGTCACGTACAGTTTGCTTGATGCTGTCTTATGTGTATTTTTGAGTATGGATGTGTGCTCACTTGCTTGTGCTACTCTGCACAAGGCTTTAACTAGATATGGTTCACACACCACTGGGTCTCTGCAGAAGTGACTGGTTATCAAAGCGGCATTGTACATTTAGCGTGTGTCCTGCTAGAAAATATTACGAACACTCTAACAGAGTGTAACTACTTAGCCTTTACACTCATGCAAGATTTTGAATGATGACTTGAATATCCCTAAATGACCAAGGAAGATCACTCACCTAGTTTTTCACATGACTAAATGAATATGAATGTGATTTTGAAAATGTTAGGAGTTAGCTATACAGCATGGATCTCTTTTAATGACAACTTGGGACATGATACAGTATAATATCGCATATGTAAGCATTGAGAAGCGAACAAAAATGTTCTAACTTTTGCACAAAATGATGTGTTTGAGCAGCCCTCCATCAATCAACGTGTACACAACATAGTAGGTCTTCCGACGTTTTAATACCACTGGGCATTTTGACCAGAAGATGCACTATGGAGGAATGTTTACTGGGTAATACAAGAGTGTGCAAAACACAGGTTGTTGTGATTCCCAGTATTCCACTGATTTACAGCTGATAGCAGATGGCAGCTTTAAAGTAGAAGATGTTATTTGGTTTTCCAGGGAGAGCTCGGACCAGCAGGACCTAGAGGAGAAGATGGGCCAGAGGGGCCAAAGGGGCGTTCAGGGCTCCCAGGAGACGCTGGTCCTCTTGGTTCCACCGGTGAGAAGGTAAGCTCTTTTCACATATTTTTGCAGATATTCTTTAGACGCCTATTTTTTTTACACTCACTGATGAAATAGCACAAGAACTCATAAGTTGTTATTTTGCATCAGTCGTGTTTGATATAGGATGATGGATCAGCCGAGCTTAACAAGGAAAATAGTTTTTCCAATCGTTCCGTTGTGAACAGCATTCGATTTTTCACTGCTGCTCCTCTGGAACCAGCAGGCAGCATATAAAATGGATTCAGTTGTTAACATTCTTTATTGTTAAATTGAACACTTGGTAAGCTGTTGCCCACAATACTTTAGCAGTTGTGTTGAAAATAAAAAAAACTATATTCATTCTTCCACGGGATGCAGCTTCCTAATGATCTTTCACTAAAGGCTTAAAATAGGCTTGAACAGATGTTGAGTATAATTTAGTCTGTGCTAACAAACTCACTCACAGTCCGATTTGGCAAGTCATTAGTCATCTAGCACAAGAAGTTAAAGTGAAAACTGGTTATGTTCCACAATAACAACAGTGCTTGTGCCAATATTTCAGCGTTTAACACTGAGCATAGTTCCTATAAATAATGCTGTGTTTGACAGGTGCTTGTCAATAAAGTAAGACATACATAATAAATACTATTTGCATTCATAGCTGTACAGTGAAGCCTGATGCAGCATTAGTGATATTCTCTCATTGTACAGCGTTTATCCTTTTTGCATTGCAATCAAAAATGTATACTGGATATTTTCATTCACAAATTGATGTAAATATCAAGAGTCTTGCATATTTAATGTATACATCTTATTCATCACACACTATTTCCATATAGATTGCCAAATCTGCAGGTCTTTTAACTTTGTAATACTTTGTTGAAAAATGTATTCAAGTTAATCTGATAACAAATTTGCTTGTGTTTTTTACAGGGTAAACTTGGAGTCCCCGGATTGCCAGGATACCCAGGAAGACAAGGCCCAAAGGTAACTGCACACATGTTTCTAAACAGCACTTGGTTGAATGATCTGAGTATAGAGTAGCTTTAATATGCTATCAATAATGGAGGCTATTTAGCCAAAATGTCTTTGCACATGTGTCACCATATAAATGAATTGAAAGAGAATAAATGCATATGTGTGCATGTGAAGGCTGCTTTGCTGAACTTTTGATGGCTCATTCTTCAGCCTCTTTGAGGCAAAGACACTGTCTGACAACCGGACATGCTTGAAGCTTACTGATCAAAGAGCCGGGGATTTGAATATGCCTTTTGGTGTCAGCACTCAGCTCCAGATGCGATGCACACAAAAAAAAAAAAAAAAAAAAAAAAAGTTTTTTTTATGGTGCACACAATCTCCTGTTGCATTTAATCGGCGAGGAACATGTCAGGGAATACGCAACGAATGTGATGCATGAAGATTGTCTCTCAAATGGGTAATTACTCTCTTTCTCAACCACAGGGATCTCAGGGTTTCCAAGGTTTCCCTGGCGCCAATGGAGAGAAGGGAACTCGGGTATGTGAGATAAGCTTATTATTCTCCTCATATATAAAATAGTTGAATCAATATGGGCTCGGGGCTCGAGACAGACTCCTGTCCCAGCTGCAGATTTATCTAACGTGGGGAAGTTGCCTCGCTCCAAAATAAAGATTTTTTTTTTTTTAACCAAGGACAGAAAGACAATTGTATTCCTTTTTCATTACTACTTACACGACCCATTTTAAACTACCCAAAGCATTGTTTATCACTTCTGTGGTACTTGAGCAGTGTTTCATTTTCTTTGTTTAAGGGATGGGCCATTAGCTTGCCTGCAAGAGTAATGGTTTGTCACCAAGAGTGGAGCAAGGCACATAAAGCTTTTCATCTTCACAAAACATTTGTGAGGTTTATGAGACCAAGCTCCCAGACAGAAGAGGATAATAGGTCAATTAACATAGTTTCATAGAGCACTCCTTTGAAACTTCAGAAAGCCATAATTGTTTTTCTCAATAAAGTTGTATGCAACCTGTACAATTGTCATATTGCTGTAAAATCATTATTTTGTGAGTTATTCTACTGAAAAATACAGTCTGTCAGGTTATGTTAGATGTAATATCTAATACTAAACAGGATCAGGACATCCCTACTAATTAATGATAAAAGATGATCTCACAGCTCCTAAATAGGACGGATCAGCTGAAATGTGCTTGCATTTCTTAACGATGCTAGTGCCGCTCCTTTGATCATCGTGTATGTTCTTTGTGTCCACAGGGAACAGCAGGAAAGCCTGGCCCACGCGGACAGAGAGGACCAACGGTTAGTCTTACTCAGCAGACTCGTGCCTATACACAGATGGCGAGCTTGGCTGTGTAAAAGTGGAGCCCCAGTCTGCTTGAGGGAAATCCAAACAGAGAAAATAATTAAGCGTAATATTTTCAGGTCACCGATATGTCCTAGAACCTTGGTATGATTTTAATCACATTGTCTTTTCACAAGGGGCCTCGAGGAGAAAGAGGACCCAGAGGACCAACAGGAAAAGCTGGACCAAAGGTGAGTAACATATTTCACTACCATTTTCTTGTATATATTGTAGTATAAGGTCATCATTTACTTTATATCCTGTCTCTTCAGGGCAACTCAGGAAATGATGGCCCACCAGGACCTCCCGGTGAGAGGGTAAGTACCCTCACAATATCATTCTGGCAATTTATAGCCTCATAAAATGTCAGTTTCCATAATGTAGAACTGGTTATTGACCCCCAGTTGTTTATTATTTGCTTCAGGGTCTACCAGGGCCTCAGGGACCAACAGGTTTCCCAGGACCAAAAGGCCCACCAGTAAGTCCAAACTCATGCACCAAGTACAGCACGCTGTATCATACTGTACTGCAAATTGATGTATTTGTGTATTTCACAGGGACCTGCAGGGAAAGACGGATTGCCTGGACATCCTGGACAGAGAGGAGAGACTGTGAGTAAACCGCTCTAATTACTCAGCTCTTCATCTATATCCCGCAGTCTGTTGTGTTACAATTATGATTTTTTTGTCTGAAACACACAGGGGTTCCAAGGCAAGACCGGCCCCCCTGGACCTCCAGGTGTGGTTGGACCTCAGGTAAGTAACAGTGATGATTTTAACTTGACTATTGCGTTGATTTGGTTGCAAAGCTAAATTTATTAAATCTTTGTGGAAAAACAAATCTCCATTAAAGTGCTAAATATGCAAATATTGTGTTTTGTAAATGTCTTAGGATAAATGACCTGCCCTTATACACATATCTCACAAGCTATGACCCAAGTGTTGTTCATTCTCTTTCATACTAGTAGTGGAGTCTTCATCTATTATGCATAAATGTTTAACAGACTTTTCTTCCCAGCCACTCTAATGCAAGCTGAGAACATTGATGATAATGGAGCGGAATGTGGACTTAATGACTAGTAGGCCTCCCACACAGCAAATGCTCAGTTTAACCGCGGAATGCTTTGTAATAGATGGAGAAATTTATAACATTTTATGTATTTAAATTGCTGATTTTGCTCACACTGTTCTTTCTGCCTTCTTTCAAACTAGTTTCTTTTCTTCACACCTCCTCTGCAACTGGGTTTTATTCATTAGTGTCCATGAGTTTACGATTTGTGTGTGTGTGTGTTTCAATTGTAGGGACCAACAGGTGAGACTGGACCAATGGGAGATCGTGGCCACCCTGGACCCCCAGGCCCACCTGGTGAACAGGGTCTACCTGGAGCTGCAGGGAAAGAAGGGGCCAAGGTGAAAACTGAGGCTTCATTTAACATTGTTTTATCAAAATACAGCATATTATCACAGCTATTACACAGCTATAGATGTTTGAATATATAGAAATTATGTCCTTGTGCTATTACCTCAGGGTGACCCTGGCCCTGCTGGTCCGGCAGGTAAGGATGGCCCACCTGGGCCAAGAGGTTTCCCTGGAGAGAGAGGACTTCCTGGCCCTGTGGTTAGTATTACTTTCTGCTCAGTAACTCGTCATAAATTCACTATCTCACACTTTGGTTATTGCATAATAGTTCTGGGCTATTAAATTGCTGCAAGACTGTGCTGGACCTCAAGAATCAGACCTGATAGCAGATCTCTGAGTGGGCTTCAGAAGAGGAACAGTGTGCTCCAGGCTGTTTATTTTTTTTATATTTTTTAATAAAGTCATGTTCTGATAGTTATGCAATCCACATTTTTTCTCCCTTCATACTTGTTGACAGAAACAGCTTTTGTTTACGTTTAAGGTGGAGAAATTATGCGATACACCTGTTTTGCTGTAATTTAACGGGTGGTTGCAGCAGTTTTGGTAAATAACTGTTTCCCCCGTCTGCTCCACTTTCGTCTCCACTTTGGGGACTAGAGGAAGCTTTCCATCTCATGCTGAGCCTGTTTGAAGAAGGGAGGCCAGTCTAGGGCAGGATGTGTGTTTCTCCAGCAGATGTGTTTGTTGTCTGAAGCTTTCATTTTATTTTGTTCTGCAGGGGGCTCATGGCCTGAAAGGGAATGAGGGTCCTCATGGCCCACCTGGTCCTGCTGTGAGTACACTTTACTCCATCCTCCATTCTCTTACTTTTGCTCTATATTGTCTATGTCTCAGGGAATTGTCTTCATAGCTGTTTCAGGCTCTTATATAATATAATGATACCGTATGCACACTTCAGTATGAGCTATTTTGTAGGGAAGACACGGCTGATCTTAGGATTTTTTGTCATTGTTAAACCTTTTTTTCTCATTTTTTCTCATTCGAATCTGGATAGCATAATATAATATTGCTCTGCACTGCTGCTGTAGGGTTCTCCTGGTGAGCGTGGTCCTGCTGGCCCAGCCGGACCTACAGGTCTTCCAGGGCGTCCTGGCCCACAGGGACCTCCGGGCCCTGCTGGAGAAAAAGGTGGACCGGTAAGAACATCAATTTAGAGAAAATGTTGCCCAAACCCCCTTAAAAAAAAAAAAGCATATTGGTATTGGATGACAACTTGGTGTTTTACTATAAAAAAATTTTAGGGAGAGAAAGGACCTCAAGGTCCAGCTGGAAGAGATGGTATTCAAGGACCTGTGGGCCTACCAGGACCTGGTGGACCTCCTGGATCACCTGGAGAGGATGGAGACAAGGTGAGTTACATTTTATGTTTATGTTACTGTATATGCTTGTTCTTCCACGTAAAGAGGAATTTAACAAGTATCTGTAAAACTATACTGAAGCATGCAATTTTTACTGTCATCCAACACACACACACACACACACAACCACAATTAAACAGTAAATAAACACATTCTACCTTACAAAGAATCTTCACAGTTTAGATCTAAGCCAGATAGCTTCTGTTGCGTCTGTCCCTGTGACCTTACACACTCTAAGGGGAATTTGCCTGACAGAGTTTGCATCGATTAACAGATCTCCAAAAGGCAAACCTGCCTTGTTGCTGCTTTGTACCCTTCTGTACAGACAGAGGAGAGGGAGGAATTTAGTGACAGTGACAGAATGAAAGTGACCCTTTAGTATTCAGAAGCAAGTACAACTCCTCATCCCCTTAAAAAACATTTGCAGGAAGATCAGCTCCGGAGATACTCAGAGGATAATGTTTTATCCTTTGAAGAATGCCTCAGTTCTTAACTGGCCTTACAATGGTCCCTGCAGTGCAGACGGACACCGAGAATACAGAGTTTATTTGCCATGCAGATAAAAAGGATCTCACAAGCTAATGTTTGCACACATTCAGACACTTTCTCATTATAATTCCTGTCCACAGGGAACGGACAACTCCAAGGCCTTTATTCACAGGACTAATACAAACTCACAAAGACTATTGTCTGACTCAAACTCATAAGTAAATGCCTTTGGCTTTGGTACTTATTAGCATTTTTCTCCAACCACCCACAGCATGTGGAGGCTTTGAAAGAATGGTGCAAGGTTCTTCAATCTGGGAATTCTGGTGCAAACAGTTTGAGATGGTACTAATTACCTATTCTCTTTTGGCTGCTGGTAGCACCAGTGACTCAACTGTCATGATAAGCTCCCCTCAAATACATTTTACACCATTTGTCAGAGAAAGAGTGATGTATTTGTTCTCCTAAACAATGTCTGAGATTTTACTGAGTGTAGGTTTTATTGTACGTTTGTATGCTACCTTGTGTTCTGTGGAGCATTTGACCTCACTTTGCTTTTGATTGAAGCTGTGACCATTTTATTCCTCAGGGAGAGCTTGGAGAGCCAGGCCAGAAAGGAAGCAAAGGTGACAAAGGAGAACATGTAAGTTTTTTTATATTTACGTAAAACATTATTTATTTATTGTTTTTTGCTTTTTATTATGACGCTAATTCAATTTCCATGTGAATATATAAGTTTGGAATAATAAAGAATACAACTATTGACTGCCATTTAAATGTGTCCCTTCTCCTATGCAGGGTCCACCTGGTCCTACTGGCCCTCAAGGACCTGTTGGAGCACCTGGTCCTGCTGTAAGTGTCCAGCTTGTGTTATATATTCAGATCATTCTGCACCTCATTTACTGTATCGGATTAGCCAACAGTGGCACCAACATTTGTATCTCGTTATTGAGATCACTTTATCTGTCACATTATGCAGGGTGCAGATGGCGAGCCTGGTCCCAGAGGTCAACAGGGTCTTTTTGGACAGAAGGGAGATGAAGGAGCAAGAGGTTTCCCTGGACCTCCAGGCCCTGTTGGGCTGCAGGTGCAGACCACAACAAAAAATCTAACTTTGAAAAAATGTTATCAAGAAAAACACAGTAACATTAATAAATCCTCTCCACACTCTTCAGGGCTTACCTGGTCCACCTGGTGAGAAAGGTGAAACTGGAGACGTTGGTCAAATGGTAAGCTTAATGGCTTTATTGAGAATGTGTGATTTAACAATCAATCAACAATCAATACGTTTTTTAAAAAGCAGTATGCAGGTGGAATGTGTATCTTTAAAAAATCTTGTCTCATCTCTTCCCATAGGGTCCACCTGGTCCCCCCGGTCCCAGAGGCCCCTCGGGACCCCCAGGAGCTGATGGCCCACAGGGACCTCCTGGTGGCACTGGAAACCCTGGCGCTGTTGGAGAAAAGGTGTGTTTGTCTTCTGTTTCTACATTGATTACTTCTTTTTGGTGACTTTGACTTTGGGAGTCTACATAAACAGATATCAGATATTAGAGCAATGATTGTAAACTGTGGTATATGAACTGAAATTTACAATGAATCCAGTTCAATATGAAGATTCAAAAACAACACTTGTAAAGTGGTTTCCTGTAAACCTAATATTTTATCTCTTTCTAAAATATATGTGCACCAGTGTAATCATAGACATTTCTATCTCTCTCGTTGTCTTAATATATATATATATATATATATATATATAGAGAGAGAGAGAGAGAGATCTCTCTGGTACCACTGAAATAGTTCCCAAAAAATCTTTGGAAGCCATTTTGGTATCGATTAATTTTGTAAGAAGGAGAAGACCAAAATGCAGGTTACAGGTTTTATCCAGCTAATTGGTTTTCAGAACACTTTGGAAATGTTCTGGCGCAGACTTTTGCATTCATCAATATTACACATATCTGTTTAAATGATACCCTTTCAAGTAGGACAGGATCATCTGCTGCAGAGTGATAGATGCACAGAAAATCGAACGGACATGCTGCCATCCCCAGCAGTACTATTGCTGATGGAGAGAGTATGAAAAAATACTCAAAGGCACTGTTCTTGTATTCATAAGATGACAAATACATTATTAAAGGCGGCTCTCATAAAATCAGCCCCCACTCTTATTTGTTGCTGCTCTTTCATTATGAAAGGCCTGCTTTGGCAGCTTTTGCAGCCACTGGACTGCAGTGCTCTGCACTTTCTCATTTCTGTCCGTAGTGATGGTGTGATTTGTTTTATCTGGTTCAGTCAATAGATTCACCTTTTGCTCTTTTATAATCTCCCTGAGGATCGCCTGTCCTTCTCCTGCACAAACAAATACGGCGCCTTTTTGGATAAAAAGAGCTTCAGCTGATTTGGCATTTTATTAGCTAGGGAGCTTCCAAGCAACTGAGCTCAGGCTTTTTTCTGTAAACACATCCCTCATATAACAGTGATGAGCGGCTGTCTTTCGTGCTCTTGGTTTTCCTGTTCACAGCATATTTTACTACAAGCTCTTTGGTCAAAATAAGCAGGTCATCGTATGCTGTAGTCAAGACCATCTCAGAGATGCAACATTGCAAAAAGAGCAACATGCACTCCTAATACAGAAACATCAGTCATGATTTTAAACTGACCTACCAACTGCTTAGAGTGGACAGCAACAGGAGAGGTTTAGGAAGACAGCCAGATAGTAATTTAGAGCACTGGTTGGTGCTCACCACACAGCTCTTGGTTTTCCTAGAGAAAATATGGATGTAATTATAATAAAACACCACACACATAATTGGTCATTGGCACTGCAGTGGTTTGTGCCTTGTCTCCCAAACATGACATGGGCAAATGTTTCTCCCTGAAACCGGTGTGGCAAATTGCCTCTGCAGTAGACCTCAGTAGGAAGGACTATGGGGTTATGTGACAATGAATAATGATAGTTTCCAGTGTATAGGTGAGTCAACAGGGCAACTATTCAGTAAGGCTGGAGAGGAAGACAAGATATATTAGCAGGGTCCAGGGAGGACAGTGAGGTCAGTGTCCTCTTTGCACCAGTACCGTATCTACCTGCATTTGATGGATTGAAATCTCTTGCTTCATCTCTTTCTATCCCCATTTGGGTGACAAGGGCACTGGGACTGGCAGGCCGCTGTAAATGATGGGAGTTTTAGAACCACGTTGGATCAAAAAAAAATAATTCTCTTTTCTGCGAATGTATGTCTCTTGTCACTGTAATATCCCCTCTCCCTTTGTCATCAGGGAGATGCTGGTGAAACCGGAGAGCCTGGTCTACAGGGAGAAGTTGGTCCACCAGTGAGTAATCCGATTCTCTCCCGTTTTGCATAAGAACCAACACAGAACAACAGAAACAATAATAATTTGACAAATATGAAAAAGAATTATTGCTGTTCAGTAACTTGCCTATAAATTACATTATTTCTAAGTACAAAGACATTTAATGCCCATTTGGTGTTCGCCTTTCAATTGTCTACCTGAATTAGAATTGCTTACCACGCATTTTTCCAGGGTCCAAGAGGAGAACGAGGTGAAAAGGGAGAGGGCGGTCCAGCTGGTGCAGCTGGACCTCCTGGCCCTAAAGGTCCCCCTGGAGATGATGGTCCTAAAGGCAGCCCTGTAAGTTATTTTCTCCAGGTTTACTTTATATTTTAATGTAGTTTATAATTATATAATTTTTTTTTCTAAATACAATTTACATGACACCTCAACAAACTCAGTGCCCCTGTTTTATCTTGTGCCACTTTGATGGGAAGCTATGTCTTATCTAAAAAGTAAAATAAAACTCTTATTTTTTTCAGGGACCAAGTGGTTTCCCTGGTGACCCTGGCCCACCTGGAGAGCCTGGTCCTGCTGTATGTATGGCATAAATCATTAACTAAGCTGTAAATCAATAGTGTTTTTCATTTTGTGATTAATGTAATGTCACAAGACTGAGGTTCTGTTCAATTCTTATACAGGGGTTAGACGGTCCATCTGGTGACAAGGGAGATGATGGAGAGCCTGGTCAGCCTGTAAGTGTTGTTTACTTGTGTTATTTTCCCCCAGTGCCGTGGCTCTTCCTGAAAAATTAAGATTGTCACTCAGTTGTAATTTGTTAAAATTTTTTCTGTTTCTTCCTTTTGAAATTTTAACTAGGGTTCACCTGGACCCACTGGAGAATCTGGCCCCTCTGGACCACCAGGAAAGAGAGTAAGTACTGAACCAGGCTCTATCTTTTTTACTGAAAGATACCAATGTCGAAATGCAACAAATGTTCTGCTTTTTTCCTCCACACATTTAATTTATGTCATCTAAATTTTATTTTATCTATTTTTAAATAGGGTCCCCCTGGAGCACCAGGACCTGAGGGACGGCAGGGAGAGAAAGGAGCCAAGGTAATGTATCCAGCAAGTATGGCTAATTGTCTTATCTGTTCACTTATTGCACCAATGTTGCCAAGAAACAAGCAAGAAACAAACAAACAAGCAAGATTTAAATGGTTTGTGTGTCCTTTTTTTTGTGTAAAGGGAGAGCCTGGTTTGGAAGGTTCCCAAGGAAAGACAGGACCAGTTGGCCCTCAAGGATCACCTGGCAAGCCTGGTTCTGAAGGCCTCAGGGGTATTCCTGGCCCAGTTGTAAGTAGAATGCTTTGTACCTTAACCTTAATTCCACAGTCATGTAGAAATTGTGTAGAATTGTTTTAACAGCAAGTAAAGTAGGTTTACATAAATGGTGTCCACTAAATGCCAGAACATAAAGGAAACATTCAGTTTATAGGCACCAGTGAATTATTGTGAGCAAAGGTTAAACACACTGTATAATTGGTATGTCTGTGCAGGGAGAGCAAGGTCTACCCGGTCCCCCAGGCCCAGATGGACCTCCCGGACCCATGGTGAGTAGGAATGATCCATTGTCTTTGAACTCATGTATCTTATTTAAGATCTGTGGCTAAATATGTTTTAAACGGACATTCCTCCTATAGGGCCCTCCTGGTTTACCCGGTTTGAAAGGAGACTCTGGTGTCAAAGGAGAAAAAGTGAGCTTTCCAACACCTGCTCTATTGATTCTGTACTGAATGTTTTGATGTAGAGCCTAAGCTACACTAAATACCGTAATGTAGACTAATGGAGCTATTTACTAACGGATTGATTAGATCCATTGTTTGCCTCTGGGCTTGAAATCATTGCCCTGGTGATTAGAGGGTGTGTCAGATAGATATATTATAGGGCTAATGTTTGTGATACTGTGTGTTATCGATGGCCGTTCTGATAATATACATTTTTGTTGTTCTGTGCCCTTAGGGCCACCCAGGTCTTATTGGTCTTATCGGACCTTCAGGTGAACCTGGAGAAAAAGGTGACAGAGGCCTTCCTGGTCCTCCAGGATCATCCGGTCCAAAAGGAGACAATGTAAGTTAACAAAAGCACACTCAGATAAGCCATGAAAAAAGTCCTCCCATGTTGCATATTTAATTTTTATAACAAACAACAGAGCATAAGTGTTGCAGAAGAGCAGGGCTGTATGTGCCAATAATAAGCCCACTGAAATATATTATTAGTTTTCTTTATATTAGTGTTTTTTTAGTTACGAAAGGCAACATTTTCCAAGTTGTGGTAATTTTCCGTATGCTAAGTAGCAGTGTTCCATCTTCAACAATAAAGCTATTTCTGTATTAATGCCATTGTGGATTCTTGGTTTTCTCTGTTTTTCTCTATTAGGGTATTGCTGGTCCTGCAGGTCCACTTGGTCCTATTGGTCCTCCTGGATTACCCGTAAGACATATATTTTGTACTATAAAATGTGTGAAACTCAATAGCATGTAATATCTGATCTCTATCTCGGCCTGAGCCGATATTGATTACTCGGTCATCTTTGCATCTTTAGGGTCCTCCTGGTCCCAAAGGAGCTAAAGGGTCATCAGTAAGTGTTTTACTCAATTACTGGATTTTATTAGAAACAATAAAAGACATTTATCTCCACAATCATAAAATACTTTGTCAGTTATAATTAAGCATTTTTATTGCCCTTCTCAGGGTCAAACTGGACCAAAGGGAGAGACTGGTACACCTGGACCACCTGGCCCACCTGTAAGTGAATGCGCTGGTCTTTTGTATCATATCATGATTTGTATGTAATGCTTTGTGCCAGTCTTTCTGTAATTTTGACTCCTTCCTCTTTCCAACTCTGCATAACAGGGCCCTCCTGGTGATGTTATCCACCCTCTTCCCATCCAAGCTCCCATTAAGGGCAGATCACGTAGGAACATCGATGCTAGCCAGGTGGTGGAAGAAGCAAATGCAGATGCCAGCTACAAGGACTATGACGATGGCATGGAAGAAATCTTTGGCTCACTCAACTCCCTTAAACTGGAGATTGAGCAGATGAAGCACCCCCTGGGAACTCAGAGCAACCCTGCTCGTACCTGCAAGGACCTGCAGCTTTGCCACCCTGACTTCCCCGATGGTTTGTATCCCATTGCCTGTTAAACAAGGAAGGAAATCTACTGTGTAATCTTTTCTCCCTAGTTTTTAATTTCTTCACTTAAAGGGCAAATATTAAATGACAGCTGCTATATAGAAAAACTGAAAAAGCACAACAAAATAGTAGCATTAACACTGAGCTGTGCTGTGCTGCTGCAAACCACCTCCCTGCCTGCTACAACCATGTAACACTGCAAAGATTTTTCAATATAATAGTTAATACGCATTCAGCTAGTACAAATGTTCCTTCATCCCAAATTAATTAACTTTTAATTAATTTATCAAGGGAGGTTGCAAGTTTTTGCATTGATATTATTTTCTGTATTTTACAGTAATTGTTTCTCATACACTCCTTTTTTTTTTGCGTCTCAAAATGAAAGAACAATTGATTATGGTAATTTTGTTTATGTTCAGGCTTAAGTTCGCCTGGTTTATATGCTATTTTACTGGATGGGGATGCAAACTGAACCATCAAACCTAATTGTAGGTAGCATAACCAGTTGGTAGATTCTCCTCCCCATAGGCTACTTGGTTCATCTAAAGCTTTAACAATTAGTCATTACTGCCATCATTATATTTCTGCCATTTGACTGCTCAATTAATCAACAAATACCTGAGGGTCAGTGCAGGGCATGGCAGTGCATAGCAGTTGGTGGAAGAGCATAGCAAAGGTGGGAGATAGAGGGCTGGGCAGAGCAGAGTGGATTGTGGAAGTCTCTTGATACCAGTTGCCACTTTGTTTAAACTGAGTGACGCGGCCAAAACATTAGAACAACTTCTTCTTCTACTCCACCACCCACTTTGACTTCAAGGGTAAACACATAGTAGAATTATCACCTCTCTGACAGTTTTAGCCTAAAAACCTTGTAAAAGTAGAATTCAAGGCATATGTGCCACTCTGTAATCGCACTCTATCTGACATCATCTCTCCAGGTGAATACTGGATTGATCCAAACCAGGGCTGCTCTCGGGACTCCTTCAAGGTTTACTGCAACTTCACTGCGAGTGGAGAGAGCTGCATCTTCCCAGATAAGAAGTCTGAAGGGGTAAGTCTGGCCTTGTGTACACTGTACGCTTCAACACAAACACGCACACATGGGAGAACGTCAAGTTAAAAATACAACGAGCAGAAAGGGAAGGACGGCTGCTTGAAAAATGTTTTTACTTTTTTCAGCCACCAGTTTGGGATTTGATTGACAGTAAAGTAACATGAGTGTAAAACTCCAGATAACTGAAACTGTTTTTTTTTTTCTCATGCCTGGGACTAACCGCTGTGTTTACTGTATAAATAACCTGAACATCTCTAGACAGCGCTATCTGCAACTGTAATTCTATTGTAGCTACCCATGTAATTAGCATGCACGAGATTTATTAAAAAGATGTGGGAGTTGACTCAGCAGGACTCGTGCATTTCCCATGAAGCCCTGAATTATCTTATAAGCTTGCAAAGTTTTGACAGTTGGTAACTATCGGGACATGACTCCCTCATTCAAACACCCAGATTCATGCCCTGTTGTTTCGATAGAATGCCATAAGACCTTTATCAGCTTTTAAATCCTTTGGCAGGTGACAGAGACATTGAGAGGGTTTTTGCTTCATTATGCGTGAGTGTGGAGAGTGGAGGAGAGTAGCAGAGTGGTGAAACACTGGGAACACTGTCTTTGACAAGTCGGGGGTTGTGTAATAGCACAGTGCTACAGCCATTTTAATGATCCCACTCACCAAGCCTCAGAGGAGCAGGAGTTTGCTTAAGCTCGGAATAATGAAGCAGACTTTTTATAGCGTGCTGGTGATGGGCTGCACTCATTTGTGGCGGGGGTGAAAAGAAAAGCCTGTACTGCCAGTCTTCGCACTGAGACTGAAAACACTCCCACATGCCTTTAGATTGGCACGGTTATTATAAGAGCACATAGTTACACTGTCCACGTACTGAACATGACTGTACAGTCGGAAAGCCCGACATAACTTCACGGACTCTCGAGAAAGAGAAAGTCACCGCAAGGATATACTTTGTCTCCCGCACAGTCCACCCCAGTGAAAAGAGCTTGAAGGTCAGCTTCAAGGCTGCGTGAGTCTAATCTGTGCTATCTCCCAGCGATAAGTGATCTCCGGATCATTATTCATTAAAACATTAAGCTATTGATGACAGTTCCATATCAAACCCTGCTATGTAATTATAGAGGAATTCATCATTGTCATGTCGGAGGCCATTAGAGCGGTGCCCTGTTGGCCAATTCAGAGCTTTTAAAGCCATAACAAAGTTACTGCACCGTGGCTTCACAGCAGAAACTCGGAACAGCAGGGATAGAGGCAGCAGCATGAGAGCTGCTCGCAGGCGATCATTTCTTAATTAATCATTGTGTACTCATGAATTTTTCAGCAGCAATTAGCTGCCATCTAGTCTGTGTACTGTACAAATGGTGTAATGGCTTTGCTAAAATCTTCTGCCCTGGTCCAGTTGGTCTGGTTGATCTCACTGAATACTGTTTCAGGTCGGGTAGACTCCTCAGAGGACAAACCGGAGGAGAAGGACGGGGAAAGTAAAAAGCTGAGAGGGGATGTGTTTCTGTCAGATGTGTTTCTTTTCTTTAACGCTGCTTTTTTTCCCCTCCTCCCGCTTTGCCTCCCTTGTCGATCCATGCCCCCAGGCTAGGCCCACATCCTGGGTAAAGGAGAGTCCCGGCACCTGGTTCAGTGAATTCAAACGTGGTAAACTGGTAAGACTCCCGACTTTCCCAAGTCCTTTTCCCTTCCCTGAATGCCTCTTATATTTTACAGAGCAAAATGGCAAAATGGCCCAAAGACACGCCAGGCACATGGTATAGTCACTACAAGAGAGGTTCCCTGGTAAGTGGCCCTGCCTGAGGACGCAGAGTCTTGGCTCTGGACTCTGTGTGCCTGAGGCTCTGCATGGCTCTGGTTCTGCTCTACAAAGTATGTATGTGAAGTCACACCGTGATTGTTGCTTGTTACATAATCGTGGGGCATGATTCAGCACAAGCTACACTCACCTTCAGTCCAGCAGCATAGATGATGCTCTTACGAGGAAATGGAGGAGAGGTTTGTACTGCAGAAATCGTGACTGTAAATCCACTCTGCCATACCTCTGCTCCATTAAGAGAGCATTTCCTAAGGGTGACTGTGTGCCTTGACACGCCCAGTGACTCAAGAAGCACCGCTGTATATATAGATAGGTCATTTAACGGTGTGGACAAAAACACATAAGAGTGAGTATCAATCTACCCTACGAATCAATTTACAGATTTCGCTTTCCTAAACTTCAGAGTTGTAGCTCTCAACCTCCTGCCTCAGCAGGCCATCTATCCTCCACAAGGTGGGAAACATAAATGTCATTCCCTCTCTGCTGCAGCCGTTCAACTGCACTCACATTCTCAGTGTTGCCCTTAAATACTACTTAGATCCAGCAGAGGAGCTCTGAGTCAAGCAGGTCGGGCACTCAGTCACTACCCAGGAGCTTCTGGGTACTCGGTCACTGTTGACTTGCGGCTGTGATAATGAAAAGGTAATGTTTCTTTGGCGGTGGTTGGCAGGGGCAGCTGCTTGGTGGTCGAGTAAATGGGAAAAAAAGCATGATACTGCCCAACCACTCAGAGGAGGAACACATCCGAATCTGAGCCACAGTACTGACACTCTATCTCTGATTAGTTTGATGAATTAGACAGTTAAATCAATCATTGCCGAAAAGTGTGGCACGAATAGATGATTACCTCCCTCTGTTCATGCCAAGCGTCAGTGTCAGTACTCTGGGTTTCTATATGCATGTCTGCTTAAGTGTGTCTGCGTGCATGTGTGAACATTGGCTTATGTGCGAGAACAAGTCCAGAAAGAACACATCCAGACTCACAGACGGTACGCTGCTCTAGCTGCATGGCACGGATGCTGCATGTGCTCTACTCTCAGTAAGTCCTGTTTGTCTGAAAGACGAAGTGACCGCGTGGATCAAACGGATTCCCGATGGCTGGTATGCAGACCGTCACTTACGGACATTCGACTGAACCATGACTGTTTCCAAATGTCCTGTCATATCAGTTAAATTCACAAAGTGCCATAATCAGCTTAATGGGATATAGCTTTGTTTTCTGTAACATGAGCTTGGGAAACAAAATTCTAGGTTAATTAGAGGTTAATTACCAGGCACTTATCATATCATTTTGGTAATATATTTCCTATTACGATTACATTTTCATAACATTTATATTGGCTTTATAGTTTACGTAATCACACGTACAAACATTTTCATTAGGTGTTTAGTTATCCCTATTTTTGTACTTTGAAGGCAGATATTGAAACATTAAGACTTGCACATCAGCATCGTTTCCAGGTATTAGGCCTTGAAAATACCTGAAGCCCTCCTCCTCCATTTTTTAGGAAATGTGTCCTCCACTCTCGTCTTTCCCCTGGAGACATTTACACATATATCCAAAGCCACTGAAAATAGACCACAACAGATTTTTGCTTTTTGAGTGATGTCGGCTTTTTTTTTTAATTATAACTACGTACAAAATACGGGTGGTTTTACATTTTCAATAGGAATGCATGCGTTAGGTAAGCCTGCAAAAACTTCAAACCCTTTCATCAGATATAAGAAGACTATAGAATAAAACCTTGAATGACCTAAGAATTTGAATATTACGTTCTGTCAGTGCCACCACAGAGAACGATAGTATATTGACTTAGTATCTTTAGATGATAACGTTCTTCCTCTACCACTGCTGTCAATAAGACATACGCTCTAGAAATCCCCACACAGCAGCAAAGCTTGGCAATAAATTACTACTCATAAATTAATTCGGAACCGCTCCCAGAAAACCCTGCACAATATACACATGACAGTTTGTCCAGTCAATCTTTTTAGGAACTTTAGTCTCGGTTTCCTTATTGTTTGCAGTGGTCCTGTCTGCTTCTGTTGGTTTTGTGATGCTCAACTCCATCTGCATTCTGTTTTGTAGCTCTCCTACATGGATGCAGAGGGCAACCCCATTGGTGTGGTACAGATGACGTTCTTACGGCTGCTGAGTGCCGCAGCCAGACAGAACATTACGTACAACTGCTACCAGTCAGTGGCCTGGCACGACCAGGAGCAGGACAGCTACGACAAGGCCATCCGCTTCCTGGGCTCCAACGATGAGGAGATGTCTTATGATAACAACCCCTACATCCGTGCTGTGGTTGATGGCTGTGCGGTAAGTGAAAGAGGTGTTTGCATGTGTGTGTTTGTATCTGTGGGCGCTTGGTGGGGTTGCTTTGATAAACAGTGCCAGAAAAGAAGTGTTATGTTGTCTTGGTCAGTAGAAGCCCTTTAACAATCATGACGGTTTGTATTTGTAAAAAGGTTTTCACACATTAACTCTCCCTCCTGGTTTGTCTTTTTTTTTTTTTCTTGACAGTCGAAAAAAGGCTACGAAAAGACAGTACTTGAGATCAACACACCAAAAGTGGAACAGGTGCCTTTTGTGGACATCATGTTCAACGATTTTGGAGGTCCCACGCAGAAGTTTGGATTTGAAGTGGGCCCCGTCTGTTTCATTGGCTAAGACTGTTTACTGAGCAATGGAGAAAAAAAAGCATATTTTTGTTTTCTCAGAAAAAAAAAAACAAATAGGACAAAAGAATAGGACAATTCTTTTTGTAAAAAAGTAACTTTTTCCATAAAGCAACAAGTATGAATAAAAGCAAATCAAGTTGAGAATAGAGTGAAATTCTATATGAACAGAAGAAAAAAAAATAACCTTGAAACCTCAGTGTGCCTTCTCCATCACATGCAAGTTTTGAAACTGGATGTCATATCCCGCCTCCTGCGCGACACACTCGCACACACAGTCCTAGCCCCATGTCATCCCAGTCGATTTAGACTTTTTCTGTTTTATCCCAAACAACGAAGGCGAACCTGAGATCTGCAGCCGTAGCATACGGTGGCAGTATTTGCCATGGACTCCATCTGATCAGGCTCTTTTCTTTACTTTGCTGTTGAGCTCATGTGTTTCTTTCATCTTCTGGCTTTTCCACTTGTCTTTTGTTAGTTTGTTTGCTCATTCGCTACAGGAGCTTTGTTTGTGCATAATTTTCTCCCCATTCTCTTGGAATGGACCTTATATATATAAATATATATATAATTTTTATGTTTGTAAGTACATTCTGTATATTTTTCCTGGTAATGTTAATTGCTTCTGGCTTCAAAACATGCATGTGACTTATATTTTTGTGAGGTAGGAGATGGTGGATACAGCGATAACATCGAAATTGTAGAAACAATACCAAAAGTCAGGTAATTCGACTGTAAATAGAAAAAAAAAACCAATTGGGAAGTCGTGTCTTGTTGCAGTTGTGGAGCACATCTTGTTGTAATTTAAGAACAGAATGGAAATAAAAGACGAAAACAAGCTCTGATATTATGTGACAGTTGATTTGCATTAACAAACAGAAAAAAATACATTCCTCCTGCCCTCTGAACAGAACGTTTATCTTGGTGCCATTATCATTAACTTAATAAACAGCTTCCGTGTTTTGTTTTTTTTTCTTGAAAAACTCATCTGACTATGCAATGGGAGATGATGTCACATTTTAATGAAAACACTAAGATATCTAAAACCTAGGTGCTATTCTCTCCCTTCTGTGGTGCTATGTATTTTTCTAGTTTGTGTCGTTTGACTGAAAGGAAATTTGTGGTGATGATATTCCATCACCAAGCAGCCCCCTCGACTCTCTAAACCACCACATCTGACGTAGGTGGATCTTTGCTGCATCCATCTTGGTTTCTGTGTTTTTCTTTGTGTTCAGTGATGGTGTTTGCATGCCATTTCCCTTTACGTGCACTCGTGGATCAGTGCAGCATGGTGGCGTATGTTATCTCCTGCTTCGGCGGATCGCACAGATAAGAAATATGTACCAAATGTTGGAATGACGAGGAAGCTAAGGTGCCGCTGTTGGCTTTTGCGTGTCATTGCTCTAAGATGCTGCATTTATTTTTTATTTTTTTGGCTCTTGCATTGGATCTTCCGGGCCACGACAAACTGACGGGAGTTGAGAAGTGGACTTATTGGGATTGGGTCAAAATGTTTAAAGGGGTATGGTCCAAACTTTGGTGTATGAAACCCTTAACCTTTCCACCAAAGGTTTTTACCTATATTTAGCTTTAATCGCCATTGTGGTACCATGAATTCAGTTTTTCTAAACGGGGAAACAACGTGAAAAGTACTTTTTAAGGATTTAACCACAGTAGAAATAGGTCAAATTAGCCAGATGAAAGAGTTTGCTCATGCAGAGTCGAAACAAGCTTGTCGGCCGACTATTTTTTTTGCCCTTATTGTAATTATGCTTTTTGTTCAAACTATGCACTCTCTATGCTTATGACCACTAGTATCTACCACAGAATTTTACAGCCCTTCATAGATAGGTTTGTTTTGTTTCCTTTTTTTAACTTCAAATATGTGACTTGAACCATTTCTGCTAAGGTAACTCAATATGCTTGTAGATCATTGGCTTTATTTTTCATTATGATGCAGTACACCCAAATTTAACCCTTTGCTCTCAATTAAAAAGGACAAGATAATTTCTGTACATTTCCAGAACCAGCAGTGATGCTGCCATTGGTATTTGTTTGGTTTTGTTTATTTTGTAGATTTTCCGTTCGTCTGTCTGTTTGTTTGTTTTCCCAGTCTTGTCAAACCTGTGTAAGGATAAGAGGATAGAAGATATATTGGTTTTGTGTCAATAAATTCAAGTTTACTGTGGCCATCCACTCTTGTATGTCTTTTGAAGCATTAAAACCTATCTGTATGCATGAAATTGTAAAGTTTTTTTCTCTTGTTGTTATAATTGTGTAGCGTGGCATGTTCTCCAGTCCACGTTTTATTCATCAGGATACATCAGTTTTTTCAATGCTACAGGTAAATAATAAAGGTCCTGTCCACAATTGTGAAGTGGAGAGAAAATGATGAATTTGTAACTCTACCAAAGCCAATGTTCGTTTGTAGTATATTTATTGTATTATTTAAAATAAAAAAATAAATGTAAACTGATACCATAGTGTAAGTGTAAGAGGCCCCCTCTTTACATGCACACAGGAAAACGAGAGATATTGTCAAAAGCTGATTAATGTATCACATGCTACTTTACACAACATGTAAACTGGAAACCACAGAAAAGCCCTGTGCCACATCCGTTTGAATAGCTAGCCATGTATTCCTGTTAGCAACCTGTGGGCTGTGTGTATGTGAGAATGTGTGTTCAGGGTTTAACTGTTAAAAGGCTAAATGGATGACTGAATGGAGGTTAAGCTGAATAACAGGTAAGGCTGCTGCTGATTGATTTACGTTGCTTTGTTTTTAATTGTGTCAAACAGCTCTAGCTCCACAGATGTGCCACAAGGCCGAAGTTCGCCGGTTGCGCCCCGTTTTCAAACGTGCACTCACCCACGGATTGCTCCTGCTGATGCCTTGAACAAACGCTGCTTAGAGAATCTCCCCGACTAGGCATTTTCTGGACAGCTAATGCATGTACATTTATCCGCTCAAGCTGATTTTTCTACGCTGTGTGCAGCACATTGTAAGTCAGAAAAATATGTCCACTGTGTGTTTTTTTTATGCAAGCTTTTCTCAGTGATCATTATAATGAAAAATGTGTTTGAACTCTCATGTTGCTGCACGAATTCAGATACTTTGTCATGTTTTTTTTTTTTTTAAAGCTTTGATCCAATCAGTGGTGGTGAGGATAACTTTAAGCACTTCAGAACCTTGCACGGTGCATATTAAGCCTTGCACAGCAGGGGGAAAAAAGTAGTGCATGATACTATAATCAATATTTAATGCAGTGTTTACAGGCTGGGTTTAGGGTGACCGGAATGCATAATTTCTACTGAGGCTGCATCTTGGGTGAGTAAAACAGAAACCAGAAGTATTTACAATGGTAGTGGGGATGAATGGGACAAGGATGAGGAATAAAAAGCAGCGGGTAGTTGTTTTTTCCATATATGACAACAAGTGATGGATAACGAAGACTACAACAGAACTTATGGACCAGCTTCTGAAAGAACAGTGAGGGTGAATGAGAGGGTTACTCTGGGCCACGCAAATATACTGTAATACGCTTGGAGCAAAGCAATACTCCGGGTAGTTTATGGTCGAGCAGATGTTTCAATAAACACTGCAGGTAAGACTGAACAGCTTGAGGAAAAACCAAAAATGTTCAGTGCAGTTTAAATTCTTATGTTACTAAATGTTGCAAATATATGGGATAAAAAAAACCGAACAAGTAAAAGTCCTGTGTTTAAAGTTGTTATTAAATGAAAGAATAGTAATGTTAAAATGTATTTACAATATCAAAAGTACAAAAATACCTCAAGAATGATTTATTCATGTAATCTGCTAAGATTTAGCTTTAATATCCAGTGGTTCAGAGATCAGAAAAACTCAAAAGAGATAAATATGAAGGTGTTGTGAAATCAGTAATAAGAGAAGCAAGCAGAAAAGAGCTCTGCTACAAAACTTGTGTTCATTTGTTGGACATGGTTTTAAATCACTGCTTTTAATTACATTTTTACCGATCGCGTATTTTCCAGATTATTTCCTGTTGAGATTCCTCATAAATTCTCATAAAAGAGCTGGTATTTAGTTTTTCATTTCTGTAAAATTCTCCCTCAAATACAAAATGTGATTGATAGGGTACATGGGAATACGACAAATATTTATCATCAGGACATTGTATTTATGTTTTTATTATCTATTAATGCCTACTTTATTATAGTTATTGGTAAGTTCGAATAGTTTACAAACAGACATTATTTCTCCATTTAGAAAATGGAAATTATGTCGATCTATGTTTTGTTGGGTACAATTTTACCTCCAAATCCTAATTAATAGCAATGATTTCATCAAATCATTCATTCATTCATAGATGTCAGATACATGTCTGAAATACAACGTTTTTTTTTACTAAAAGTAAAAGTTTCATAAAACAGAAACACTCAACTAAAGTACAACATAAGCAAACAGCCCATAAAATCCTCGGAGTGACTAAACTGTTGTTCAGCACTTTTTGGTTCAAAAATTTTCTCCACCCAAAAGAAATCTTTACTGCAGAGTATTCAAACTCACCCGGGCTGTCAACGTTCACAGTTTCTCTTTCGCAAGAAAAGCAGCTTTATAAAGGTCATTAGTGAAAAGACTTTGCAGACAGGGGAGCAAATGGAGAGATTTTAAGTTTAATGTTTCATTTTAATGTCACTAATTTGGTCTCGTTGCTATTAACTACAAATTACACAGTTGTTCTTATCAAGTCTTATCATGTTAAAACACCTGCAAGAAAAGTGCTATACAGTTATTATTCTTATTGTTATTGTTATTATTGTAGGTTATGTGGTGCACGAGATAAATTAACATCCGTTCACAATGTCCGCGCGCAACTGTCTAGATTATTAAATGGTAAAAAGCGTTGACAATGTGTGGTCTGGCATCGTTAGAGGAAACCCGAAGGGTCAAGCAGCAGACGTTTGAAGGGAAATATGGGACAGAGCCTCTGTGTTAATGTGTAATTGCTCTGAGCCTGTGGATCTTGAGCTAACAGAGCCCATTCATAGCTCGGCCCCGGCACCACTGACCTACATACATATAAATCAGATAGCGGAGAAAGAACGAGATAGTGTTACAACTCAGGGACAGGCATATTGGGATATTAACACTCTAATAGACTTAGGGCTTGTGAGGAGTGGCTATAGATCAAGATAGTGGTTTAATGTGATTAGCAGCAGCCACCCATTATTCCACACGGCTGCATCTCCCATATATCAATGCTCTTTGTATGGCGCCGTATTGAGAATCGTTTGGACATTTTAAACCAAAAATGCATTAACAAATCACATTGCACGCTTCCTCCATAATCCATTCCTTGACCCAAAATGATTTATGCATTTGGTCTTAAGCTGCCATCATAATTTAGATTGAGGAATTGTACAAACATGATGGGTTATGACAAGCATGCGGCAACGTCTTAGCAGTAAGTGTTTTGTACGAGCGACTCTGGCCGCCACAGCAGACGCAGGCGCTCGGCTGTTAGATACTAAAGGTGCACAAGTCCCGTAACATGCTCCCAGCGACAATGTTGAGGAGCTGCTGTTTAGCAGGTGCAATGTTTTCCATGTTCGCCATGTTGACATTAAGCATCGCTGAACACAAAGCACAGCTGAGGCTATGATGTTTGCTCACACAGTAAATCAAGATGGCTAGAGGAATCAAACATTTGACCTGAAATTAGAGAGCAACGAAAACTGTCTGTACACATTATTGTACTACTGTTGTTCATTTTGGAGGTGGTACAATACACACCTTCAATTTGTTGCGATATGTTAGGCTGAGATTGTCATTGTCACAAACCCTGTTGGAAAATATTCACCGAATGTAAATTATTATTTATAGACTAAACACATTTTCATTGTCTTGCTGTTTTCACTCTTAAACACTGACTGATGGCACCACATACGTCCTTCATCCACTTTGCCTGTAGGTTCTGTTGTGTCAGAACTTAGCTGTAGACAAAAATGTACTGTTAGTCAATTCAATTTTGTTCAACTTAAAAATGTGAGTTTAAAAATGTTCAGCGTTGTAGGTTGAACCTCATACACGCGTCATCGGTCCTTCATTCCACATGAAGAACTTCCAGCTGCAGCTCGTAAAGTCATCAATAATAAGGCAACGTTTAAGACTCATCCCATTGTCTTTATTAAAGTTTAAGTGTCAGCAAGTTGGGACTGAATTCAACCATCACCTTACATATCATATGAAAAGAAACAATATAATATGTGATAAAGAGCTACAGAGCTGCATGTTTCCATCATGAATGCTTTCTTCCAACTACACAAATAAGTCTGCTATTAATTCCTTTAAAACGCCATTTAAAGGGCGACTTCACTGATATTTAACTTGGTTCTTTTGGTTCCACTTTGGCTAGTAGATATAAATAAATGTCATTAAAGTCCCCTCTCACTTTCCTATATTAAAATATATCTCTACTTCTAGCTGAGAAATGCCTCCAGATGACATCATTTGGAGAAACCTTGATTTCAGATCATGTCATCTTGTCGCTCATACTACGGAGTTTGTAATAATAGTCGACCTGCTTTTACAGAGCTCCTAAAAAACTCCCCTTGGTGATGTCATCTGGAGGAGTTTTTCAGCTATAAGCAGAGAACTAGTTTCATATAAAGAAGTCAGGGCGAAGTTTAAAAGCATGTAGATTTACAGCCATAAGGAGCACGTTGAAAATTGGCGAAGTCACCCTTTAATGAACTTCCGGCAGTGCATTCGTGCAACTCAGCATTTATAAAAAGTAAAGTGTTGTAAATTGATCTAAAAATGAAAACTAGCTGAAATTTAATTGAGAAGTTTTACACAAGTTAGCTAGACTAGAAAAGCTTGATTGATTTCCACTACATTACTTTGTGTTTTACTGCAAACCTAATTTAGGCGAAGCCATGTTTGGTGCTTGCAAAAGGCAAAAAGCCTTGAAATGCTTGAAATGCTTGAAATGAAATACATTTTACCGGTTTAAACAATTTAGTTTCCTAAAGTTGCAAGTAAACTGGCAGCAGAGTTGTGCAGGTGTCAATCGAGCTCAATCTGTCTGAGCCCACACAGAGACAAGACGTCTAATCAGCTGAAGAAACAATACCTGTGTGGGTGTGCGGAGGATTGAAATGAGCTGCCGCAGTCTGCAGAATTTCATTTATGTTTGTCACTGCTTGCTCATTAGCTCACCTGAAGTATTCAAGCTCTGTGCCCCTGCAAGCATCAATTCATTCAGCTTTAATACAATGAGGATGTGTGACAAATGTAATGAACGGTGCACCGTGGTTCGATTTTAGGGTTGTGATTATAGGATTAAAAAGCTAATAATAATAACACCCTCCTTTGTCGTTTGGCAATTTAAGAATAAAGGGTACAAGAGACGCGCAGTGTGAAAGGATTAGAGACAAAAGCAGAGATAAGGGCAGATGGGAGTGGATTCGCAGGAAAACTAGAAGGCAAAAAAGCAAAGCACTGATGGGGATGCGAGGGGAGATGTTTGATGTGTAAATGCACCACACACAGCCGGTGATGTTTTCAGAAATGCGGGTAAATAACACGTGAGCTCGGTTCATATTCAGAGAGCTGCTGATATCATTAGCATGCAGATACTGAATGAGTCTCATTGTCCTGCGTTTCTTCTTTGTGCCTCTCAGCTGTAGTCATGAGGGATACGAAAGTGTCTGGGATGGTTTTTTTTGTTGTTGTTTAAATCAACTCCTCAGAAATTGTCACTGGTGAAAAAGCTCCAGAAGTTAAATTGTATGTAAGTATGCAATAGTAAAACGAGCCACATTAACAAAGATAGGATGATTTGTATAGTGGGCATAAATGTAGGTGGGCAGCGACACGTGAGGATGCTTTTAAGGTTTTAAATCGTTTTTGGCATTGGATTGATGAGACGGAGCCTGTGCCAAAAAGAAACCGCTAACAATATGACTCGTACCTTCTCTCAGCAGGAGAAGCTTTGTCCCACTCGTGTAAAACTTAGAACTTGATTTAATTAGATCATCTTCTTTCTCGGCCAGAAGGAAGAGCATATGGTCCTGCACTTTTTCTCCCCCTCTTCACTCACATACAGTAGCTCTGTTCTATTTTCAGGTTCCCCGACTATCAGCTTTGAAGCCACAGGCCTCTCCTCCACACTTTGGTGCTCCCCTGTAGAGAGACAGGGTTAAAGAGACCGGTGTGGTATACGGGACCCAAACAGCAGCCAAGGACGGGCCCGAATTAACAGCATTAATTAGTAACTCTAGCCACAGTGTGAGCGCAGCTTTTTTCCCCCTTGATGTCGTTTAAGGGAGGCAAACAAGGACAGGGAGAGTTATTCTCTTCGCTCCGCTATTGGTTTCTCTGCATATTTATGCAGCCTTGAGTACATTCTGTCTTAAAAGTGCCGTCTGAATGAGCAACGTGCTGCAATTTTTGCTATAATTACAATCGTAAAACTGACTTAAAATGCTAATATTCAAATACCGAATCCCTTCCTTATCGCTCCATGAGATATAACAGTCAGTGTGTGATCATCCATCAGCAGGTCAACCATGTCTCCTAGAAATTATGTTTGCGTACAACTGATTTGCAAGAGCAAATATGTTTTAAAGGAAACCGAATGGCAATCATTTGTTTGCTTTTAGCATAACGAGGAATTGTTGGTTTATGTATCCGGAGCTGCAGTATAATTTCCACTAGTAAAAGATACACAGCCGTGTCATCTAAAAATTATGTTTCTGTGCAACCAGTCTGCAAATTCGATTATGTTTTTGAAGGAAAAAGAATCGTGTGGCTGCTCCTGTTCAGCATATTCTTTGAATGAATGAAGCATTACATCTGAAAGTTTCAAGGATGCTAGTCACATAGAGCACATATTTGTTATATCACAGTCAAATCAAGTTGTTTCACCTTCATTTCCCTCAACACTCCACACTGTCCTCGCCTTTACATTCATCACTTTGCTGCTTTTCACTTCCCAGTTGACGCGATATTTGATTTTGGTACAAGCACAAGCGAGGATTTCCCGCTCTCGCAGGATTTGGGGAGTGTGTCCATCTCCCGACCAGTCGTCAACTGTGTTTAGTTAGTCGTCAGGTGTATGCTGCTTCCAGACTGTTGGAGACTAGAAATCTGGGATCGTTAACAGCTTAAACTGTATTAAAACAAATCACCGCTTGTAGCTGTAGTCTAGATGATGTCATCTGGAGTCGACCAAAGATACAACCTCTGTAATATGAGCAGCAAAATGACATCATCGGAGCTCCAAAGCTTCTCCATGTGATGTTATGCGGAGGAGTTTTACAGCTACAAATACAAGAGATGTTTCAATGTCGGGGAGGAGGAAGGTAGCTTGATGAAATTCACTTACATGTTCTCCTCAAAATAGAACAACAAGTTGAAGCAGATTAATAATAAAAGTTTAATAATGTTGTAGTCAAATGAACATTATATTGTACTGCAAAATATGACATTGTGACAAACAGAAATTGTCAAGTAACATTGTATTGATGTGCTCAGCTTATGCTAAATGTCAACTTATCCTCATTACGTTAAGTGAATCCTGTTGCAACCATGTTCCCCACAAAACTGTATTCGCCTTCAGTTGTCTAGAAACATTTTGGGTGGTGGGCTTGGATGACAGAAGTACTCATATTGCTGCAGTATGCGCATGCAGATATGCGGAAACTCCTTTAGGGAAATGAACATGTATTTATGGCAGACGTGTGACTGTATTCATTCCTATAATACAATCTGCAGTGTGCAGGGAGAATGGTTTGTTGGAGCAGTGGCAGGAGAAGATAGAGGTCTTTTATGGTTTGACATTTGGAAACAAAGAGGCAAAAAAAAAAAAAAAAACCTCATATACTGAAGAGGGCTTACAGGTCGAAGAACACAGAAACCAATATTGTTTGCTCTCACATCCAATAGAATTTTCAATGTGGCAAACAATTTCTCATAACATTTTCCTTGACTGTTGTCTTGTTTTTCCCCTCCTCTCCTCCCTTCTCTTCACAAACGGTGAACATCTTTGCTGGTCGGTTAAGCACAGGTGGGGAAAGGAATGCAGAGGTGTTAATGGGAGGAGTGAGAAGACCTGGACGCTGTCAGCAGTCTGCAGTTTGGTAACATGGGAGCTCTGTGGTTGCATTAGCAGCTCAGGGATTCAGACGAAGGATGTGGACACTGTATGAATATTACTTTAGGAGTCATTACTTCTTTTAGAAGTTATTTTCAGCTTGGTATTGACTAGAAGAAGTTACAAAATTATACTTGACAATCTGAATTAAAGCTACACACTCAGAATTAGGGGAACAAAGGACTCCCCCAAGATCCCCCAATGCCCCCCCCCACGGCTAATTATTGGACTTAAAGGGCAAAATATTCCATGTAACAAAGCAGCAAAACATACAGACATTTTCCACGTATTCAGTTATGTTTTCAGGACACACATTTGTGGATATGAAAAAATTTGCTTTTACAACTATTAGGTTAATAACGCTATTATCGCTGACTATCCATGCAGCTATTCCATTCATTATCCGTCACTGCTAATTCTGTTCGGGGTTAGTAGAGGGGCTGGAGCCTATCCCAACTATCGGTGGATGAGGGGTGGGGTACACCCTGGACAGGTCTTCAGTCTTGTCTCAGGGACTCAGCCAAATCAAAAGCAGTGACATATATGCACTCATGTAGAAAGATGCGGAAAAATTATTACAACTATTACCACGAGGACAAATATACAGTAGGTACCCAGATGGGGGCAACTAGAGGATACAGGCCCAGGGAAAACCCATCTAACCCCCAAAAGTTACAAACATGTCACTTATTTTCCGAGAATGTACATTCTGAGTTTGATTGAGTCACCGCTTCCCTTCTCAGGGTGGAGACCACATCTCTCAGCTCTTTATCTACATATGTCCAACAAAATGCAAATCAATCAGGTGATGAAATTATTTCAGGGTCTGAGTCTTGCATGATGCTCACAACAGCACAACCTCGCATCCCTCTTCACAATAAATCACACGTGAAAAAAATGAAATAGAAGCCAGAGTTTGTCATTTGCAGATGCAAAGTCAGCCACTAAAACATATGCATGAATTGCTATAGTAAGTGCATGCACACACCAATATTTGATTACAGTACCGGCTTCATATTATATTTTTCATAAACAGAACCCTGGGCCTTTTGCTGTATGGCTCTCTGCAGAAATAGCCACTAAAACTGGTTTGCTCCTTCAGTGCATGCGGTGTTTCCATGTGACAAACAAATGCTCATTCAAATTATTTGTAATCCTGCTTCCGTAATACAGTGATTGTCAACGCAGGTGCGTCTGGCACTGGGAGTGAGTCCTTTTGTGTTTGAAGTCGCCCCGAGGTCTTATTTTTGCTCCATTTCTTATATTTTGTTCATCAGAATGTGACTACTTCCAAATTTGTTTAGGTTTTAAGTTATGAAATATGCCAGTGAACAAACTTGCCCAAACCTGATTTTGTATTGATTACAGTCACACAAAATCATCCACCTCCACTGCATCCTGCCAAAAAAGATCTAAGTTAAAAAAAAGGGAAGATTAAATTATGAAAGTGTGAACGTGCCGCCTGAGGTCAGAGCACATGGAGGTAATTCATCACTGTCATTCCAACATCAACACCTTTCCGCTAGGTCAAAAAGCTCCCTCTGATTAAACACCTAGTGGAGACAGCGATGCCAAGGTGAATCAAACCAGTGAAGCCTGGAGGAAACACGTTTCTTCCACTCTGCTAAGCATTAACCAGTCCTACGAGAAACATGTAATTATAACAACTCACGGCATTTTACATTTTAACTTCATTTTTCGAAATACTTTTTGCTCCAAAAACCATAGTCGATAAGTCTATAACCTTATGAGTGATTGGTTTTTGCCTATGGCAACCTTATAGCCATCTAGTACAGTAGTGCCACACAAAAGGCCTCACAAATTACAACGGAGTTTAATTAACAGCCCTGATTTAACAAAGGTGGGTGATTAGAAGCTCTGGCAGCCCATCACTTACCCAAACAGAACAATTATATTGGATACTATTATTACTATTACAAAATTCATAATTTAAGGGCAATTACAATAAATAGATTTTAAGTAGCGACCCTCACAAAATGCACCTGCGGTTAGCATCCATGAAGTCGTGTGAAACTTTCTTTTGTAATTTTGATTAATAGCAGACATTGGATTTAGCAGATCCAAGACTCCAGCTTTTTTTTTTTTATTCTGCTTTACTGGCATCAAAGCTGCACCACAGAGAGTGCAATTTATTTGCACAGTGATGGTTTGGTGGCTGACTGCTGACTGCTTTCAGCTAACATGATCAGTAAAGCACAAATATACATGTACAGCACTTTTTACACCAGCCATTCACATGCTTATGCATATTTTCTTATGCATAAGTAGTGGGCTATGGCTATGGTCTAAAAGGTTGTGTACAACCTCCTGCCATAGTTTTTTATGAGTGAGACGTGTGGGAAATTGAGGACATCCAGTAAATGTTAAAAGGCGACAACGGCATTTGGCGTTTTCTTAATTTAGAGTTGGCAAAATGTTTCTATGGATGATGCAGGATTATATGAGACTAACCCCACATTCCCACCCTAACTGTCTTCTTTGCGTACGTCTTAATTTTTTTAATGCTAAAAACAACAATGCTGCAACACACAATATTGTTTAATGATGACCTACTGAGCCGGGTACCAAGTGGAGCAGGTACCTACTGGCCCACAGCTATGGTGCTGACAACCACAGCTGACAATAACAGCCGAAGTGTTTGGGCTGCCAATGAAACACACACAATGTGTCATCCAGTTAAAAGTTAGATGATATACGGCTACGATAAGCTCCTCCCTTTTGAATTTTTTGACCCTGATGATACTGGGACACTTTAATAGGACGGCATCAGTAATGTTAGTGACTTCTGTGCTTGTCATGATACAACCTCTCAGCCTGTTTTCTGTGAAGAGGCCTTGTGCGTGCTGAATATGAAACCATCTTTAACAAGCAGCCTCTGCTGTTCTGCTGGAATGACATCAGAGAGCTGCTGAGAGGATTTTGTGAGACTGGACTAGCTGGACTGTCAGGCTTGAGCTGTCCGGAGCCAGACTGACTGATCGGGAGAAGAATTCATCTAATAGTATTAAGCTGACACTGTCAACACTTATCTCCGCTGCTACCAGCAGCAGTCCAGTCCGCCAGCTCCTCCTGTCTTTATACACACTCCAACATCCATGTAAACAAGCACACTATATTTTTTCACAAATAACCCAGGAGACTTCTTTCCCTTGACAATCCAAGATCTCAAAACTGGTTTCCTTGTTTTTTCCCCACTCACTTTTATTCTGACGTACAGTAGCTACCTTTCCCCCTTGCAAAAGAACAAATCTACAAATCAACAAAAACACAACATCTTTTTTGGTCTCAAACTGAGTTCAGGCGCCTGACAACATCTCTACCTGTTGTGCCTCGGCGGCATGACTCTGATCACCCTTGATTCAGGCGAACAGATCCTGTTTAAAAGCTGACTTCACATTACTTTCGTCTGCACAAGGTGTCATCACCCGTTACCTAAAACGACAGGTGGATTAGGAAATGTCAAGCACGCAACGTTAGAAGTTCAACAAAGATGTTACAACATCAAACCCCTACTGGATCAAATGAGAGTGGGTGATACAAATTTAATGGTGCCTAGCAAGGCATCAGGAAGCATTAGCTTTTTAAGGAATAATCCTTACTCTGTTAGCTATGACACTGCTCCTATGAAGAGTGTTTCTATGGTGCAACCACCTCACCACATCTGCAACTGCTATTTTACTGAGAGAATTTCAAAAGTCCGTAGCAGAAGAAGTTTTCATTGGAATAAGAGCATAGAAATATAACAAGCTTGCCAATTAGTACACAGGTGTGCGTCTACCGTTGTTGTCATGCCCTTTGTTCAAAATGCAGTTTGTCTTGTTCTTATTGCATTGTCTACTGCTGCTACTATGTGTGAACAAACAGTGCCCATTACTTCTTCTCGTGAAATGCCTAGTGGTTATTCCATCCATCCATCCATGCATCAATCATAATGACGTTTTTGTGTGGGCAGACTAACCAGGGTTGCAGATTGCAGCTATCCTGTATGGCTTTCTAAAGCACCACCTCACTTGAGTCCTTTTGATCTTATAGTAAAGTATCACTCCATTGCTAAGAGGAAGGAAACTCATTTCAGCGGCTTTTATCTGGCGTTTCCATTCTATTAGTCACTGCACCGAATACCACTGACCACGTGGGTGAAGTTCCTCGAGTAGAGAGACCAGTGTATCGAGAGTTTCAGCTTCAGACTCCTTGTTCACAGTCCAGTGCAGTGCTCCTATTACTGCCGACACACTCACTAGCCTGTCGATCTTAGGATCTGATGCTCTGTCTTGTATTAGCCTTGGGGCAGCTGGGGCAGCAACGTTTTCGTCACACAGAGTGAACAGTTTGATATCATGCAAAATCAGTTTCCATTGAGGCCATCGCGCATAGAGCATTTTGGTCTCAAAAAGTAGCCTTGGCACCATAGAAATTCCGATTTGTGCTTACATGTGTCATATTTGTAAATTCATGCAAATTAGCCATTTGCATGCAGTTCATGTTCTGCTTGCAGGCTATTGTCATGATGAGAAATCATGTCTTGAACATTCACTCAGTCTAGAATCAAACAACAACTTGTGCCTGGATACATGAGGCACATATAATAAACTACTGTTTTTTGTTTTTATATACAAGGAAAATATGGCAAAGGCAGAAGCACGCATGCTGTTCAACTCGATGTACAACATTTGTCAAGGTAACAGTATGTTGTGACAAGCTGTTTAATGTATTTTTGAAAGCAATGCGAGTCTATGACTCCCTGCTGGTGAGACATAGCTGCAACAGACAGCAGCGTTGCACTGTGCTGAATTAATCATGCCTTTAAACTTTTTACATATATTAATGCTGATGGGAATACACCTGTGGCATACTTTGAGGTATTTAAGGGTATTTTGTCCTTCAGGTGTCAGATCCTAGATGGGTATCAGCTGGATATCAGTCTGGTGGGTTTAGAGGGAAGTAAGATAAAAGCACCTTAGCGCAGGTTGATTCAGATTCTTTAATGTGCTTCTTTGCACTAAATTGATTTGGTTTCATTTCCATTCCTCTTTCTGCTCAGTCTCTACTCTTACGATTAATCTATACCAGAATCTCCAATCTTCCTAACGCTGCTTTATTAATTAAGGTACATTTGTTTTACAAATAATTGCCTTTTTCTGTTTCTGTGTCTCTCTATTGCTTTTTTAGATTTAAAGAATACTTTTATTCTATAAAGGATAAATCAAGAAGATTGATTTCTTCCCCTTCTTTCTTTTCTGCTTTTTTTTTTTTTTTGCTCGATTGCAGAACACGAGCCCACACATACACCCTCAGAAATCTTCACTTGCTCTACTTTTTCGAGTGTAACTTCTTTATGAGATAAAAAGGGATACGTCTCATGAGCATATGCTTTTCCTTAACTAATTAAAGTGCTAAACATCTCGGCGGCCACTCGTTTGTCATGAAGTGGCAGATTGTCACCGAGACCCAGACACATCTCCGTGCCTCTCCACCCCTGTCACCAACTGCTAAATTCAGGCGTTTTTCAGAGAAGGATGCAGCCGCGCTTGTCTGACATGGAAATGCTACTGTGAGCCAGCACAGGTGTGAACTTGGCGTCTTTTGCATACACAAATTTGATTTCTCACCAGCCACTTCAAAAACACAAATGTGTTTCTTAATAACAATGCAACATGAAGTGGAGACTGTATTTGGGATTTGTGCATTATTGAGAAGACACTGTGTATTAAACCTTTCTGGAACAAGTGAAGTATCCTCAGAGGCCTCTGTGGACCAAAAAACAAAGCAGACAGTCTTCTGTGAATACTAATTATATTGTGGCCCAGTTTGGAGGAAAACCCGTGGACAAAATGTTAACCTACAAAAAAATGATAATGCTCTGTTTGCTAAGCTTCTAATCCCACTTTGCACAATCCCACCTGTTTGGCGATCATTAGTTAGTGTTAACAAACAGTCTGGATATGTAGCTTGGCATATTGTACATTCACAGCTGTCAGGCATCCTCTGTACCCCTTGTCCATCATCAGCAGGGGCATTCTGTATTAGCTTTGATGAGAGCAAAACCCTGCAGCAGTTGGGGGCATAATTATGGGAGCCACGTCTCCGGCAGTAGCTGGTAGCTACAGCCCTCACTGTGGTGCAGCTGCTGACAGGATGGAATTAAAGCCAGTTTGAGCTCTGAGAGCGAAGGCCGTGACCGTAAGAAATGTTTACACCGGGCTTTCAGACGTCACAGCGGTCTATCTTTGAGGTCAGTTCCCAGTAAAGCGTCCTGCATAGCATCCACGATCAAAGGAACGGGAGTCGCAAGAATTCGGGGAAAGTTGCAGAACATTTGGTGGAAAAATGTGATCAGTGATTTTACGTATGTGTTGACTTTTGTGGAAGCATGTGGACAGGTGTAGTAGTACTTTTAATTGACAACCTGTCTTATGAAGACAAAGGATTTGTTCCCGGTAAATGTACATTTTGAGTGTCAAATGTTTGGTGGCAAGTCACAAATTATTGCACCTGGCAGAGAGAGAGAGTCGTGGTATTTGTTTACCGCCGCTTCTAGTCTTTAAGCTAAGCTAAACTAACTGTTACATGGCTGCAGCATCATGTCAAAGTGTGGTATTAATCATCTCATCTTTGCAAGTAAGTGAAAAAGCTTCGTATCCTAAATTTGCTAATTGTCAGTTCATTGCAAGAAAGAGTTGTGATCAAACAAAGACCACGTCCATGTAGATAAAATGTGTATATCTGGATGTGTTAAATAGGCAAATAAATAATATCCCACTCAAAATAAATGTCAAAGTGTCGTCAGGTCAAGGGTGATTCATTCACCACTGCACTTGGAGTATGCAGCTATAATAAAAGCACAACAAGACTCTTGTGAAATGTATGCATGTCTCTGGAAATAGGCTTTTCCTTCAGCCATCTGTCTTTGTTTACTCATTTCACTTCTCCCATTGCATCCACTACTGTCTTTCCTCCGATGCCTCTCATTCGCTATTTCTCCTCCATGATGTCCACAGTGCTTGATGCAGTGTGCCGGCATCCACGCATTAATGCCAAAGTCAATGAGAAGACGAAGGGGGGTGAAATGATTTTCACAGGACTGTGGATTTGTACGAAGGCTGATAATGGCCGTGTGATTAGTTGCGCAGCAGTCTGATACCCTGGGGTTACATAAGGAGGAAACTGGATAGAGTGGGAATGAGAGTAGGCTGTGTGATGTCATTTATTTCTTATTTATTGATTGGTGGTGAGAGGTGGTGTATCGCTCATTCCGGAGAGCAGTTAGCGGCCGAGCTACCGTGCAACACGACAACTGGCTGCAGGAGCCGTAAACTCCAACAGGGTCGTATATGTAGGTGGCAGTAAGTAACGGAGTGTGCTGTGTGGGCGTGAATTACTGCCAAAAGTAAGAATCATCTGCATTGAAGACAGGCTTGGACAAAGTCGAGACAGTCCTCGTATTGTTGTCAGCATCAGTATTCCCGCTGCCGTTGCCTGTGTGACCTCTTTTATTTTAGGATATTTATTATGTCGTGTAATCCTGTGAAGGCAGCAGCAGTAGGCAGAGAAAACATGGAAGGCTGATAATGACTCTGTGGTCAACAAAAAGAAAATCAGTGTGACACCCAAAAATAAATTCTGCTCTGTGGCACATGGTTTTCTTAGTCAGTGCATTATTAATGCTGTGGCTGTGATAACACTGTAAGGATCCAATAGCCTGGGACGCACACAAACAAACAAACAAACAAACAAAAAAAATTACAGTATTTGGCACTAAGATGCTCAGACAACAAGGCTTATTAGTGATGTCATCAACCCTGCCTCCCAAAAACTATGTTTCCAAATGCAATTGTGTTTTTTTATAATAGTCTCCCTTATTGCACTGTGTATAATAATTTTCACACATGTACATAACCTTCTCAAAACACGATATTAATACCATTGTATACAATAATCCCATTGTATATAACCGATTTTCTGCGTACTGATTATTTAGACTATTGACTTATTATTCATACCCATCTACATGTGTAAAGAATTATGTACTAATGAACTGCTTAGATGCTGACAGTATAACATGTGCAATGACAATAATGTTGAATCTGATCTAATGTGTTTCAAAGTTTTGTGTAAAATCACAGCAGCCTCGAGCTACCTGAACACAACCACAAAGTGCTTTAATAACCCTGTACTCACACAAACTGGGCATTGCACTGCAGGATCGTATAATACCGGGGGAAAAGACACCTGCAAGATTGTATATTTTGTTGGACAAAAACATGTTGCCTTGTAACATTCTATTGATATGTTCGATATCAAGGTATTTGCAGCTCGTTCATTTAGGTTACATGCCAACATATTCTTATTATGTTCACAGGAAACGTAACACGGTTGAAATCAAGATTCTAAAGGAGACAAGTTTGATATTGTGTTATTGTTGAATAGCTTCTCAGTCTTCACTGAGCACCAATGTGTCTACATTTTGGTTATTTTTGGATGAACATGCATGGTACAAATTAAAACAGATGCAAATAAGATTTTGATGCAGCAGACAATGATCAGTTATCAGAATTATCATTCGGAACCGCATCTTAGTTCCAGGTTTCAAATTACACCTGTGCAGCTCAGCGCCAGTAACCTTGCTGTTTGAATTGGGCTTATTTTGGTCTAAACTGGCCTCAGAGAAAGATTGAGGCTGGGGAACATGGAATTAGCTGGAAGCCAAGTCACAAAGCATTCAGCACCTGATTTTCAGCTAGGACAGATGGCGGAATTGCAGCATGATGGCACAAACATGCACGGAGACAGAGAGGAAGTGGAAGGAGCAACACACACACACACACACACACACACACACACACACACAGCCATGTCTCAGTGTTCCCTTAGGCGTGCGGCCAAGAAACTCAATGTTTCATAAGGATTAAAATCTCTCTAAGAAACCTATGACTGAACATGAGACATTGGATCAGGAGACATTGCCAAAACAGCTGTTGGGGGCTAGTCATGATACCGGCAGTGAGTCACTGTTCTGTCCACAGGCCATTTTTTGTCATAATATGAGGCTGCAAAAGGGATTTTTTAAATTCAGCGACCATCACGCTTTGCCCACCATGTTCTAAATCCTCCTCCACCCAAATGTCATAGCTGAGCTGTTAGACTTCCTGTCCCAGAGCTGGTTACTGTAGTTTGAGGATCACGACAGCTTCCTTATCACGCCCCAAATTTGTGCACCGGTATTAAGTGTACCCTGCTTAAGCTCCGCAGTTTCCCTGGGGCGGTGTTAATCCATCAATACTTAGATCTGCAACCCCCCCCCCCCCCTCACACACACACACACACACACATGCCCTTCCATGATCCAAAATGATGGGCAGAGCTAATAAAAGCATGGGCAGACAGAAGCTGGGGATAACACATTATCCTCACCATCTAATCCCAATTCTAATTAGAGACACTGACTTAGACTGAGAAAAAAAAAAAAACACAACAAACCACGGAAAACTGAAGAGAGACAGCGCCACACGCGCAGCACGTTGGTTTGTTGTTGAGCTTGTCAAGTAAAGGGCCACTTTGTAAGTATCTTTCCCAAAGAGCACAAGTTCAAAGATTGATTTCATCTCCTCAAGGCAGCCGTTTGTTTCATTTTAGTCCTTTTGTAAAACCTCGTTAACTCACAGTGAAAATTAAAAATGTCACGTAATGGGTAATCCATCAGAGTGAACTTTGTTTTTGGAAAAAGGCCGTACAGATGCTTCTGAATGCATTTATGCCCTTTTTCTTCTTGCACATTTTACTGCATTGTAAATGTGTTTTTAAGTTAATTTAATTTTTGTATTCGAAAATTTTAACTTTTTACAAAATTATTCACAAGTAAATTCAATTTTCTCTGGCTCTCAAACTTGAGTCCATCTGTAGCAGATGTAATAGTTGAGACATGTTTTAGTGAGACATATGCCTTTATATATAGTTCACACTTTGTGTTTGGACAAAAACCAGGCCACGTAGTCCATGAAACTATGTGTAGACCACCACCATAACATTTTGTGCTGAAGCACACATCCATCGGGGCAAAGGTATAAAATAACGCCTTAAGTGAAGAAGTGAAAAAATGTGGCTCATTCAGTTATGGGAAACGATGACGAAAAGAACAATATGAGGATAATAAAGAGCAATAACATTAGATATTGACTGACAGACCACTTGCATCATCTCTATTATTTTTTGACAAACCTGATAAGGAGATTACTTTTCATATCTGTCCTTTACTCATTTGGTTTAACTCCATCCAACCTTTCTGCGGCTCCTATTTTGCCTTTCAGGGAACAGTTATTGTTGTTATGAATTGAACCCCCCCCACCCCACCCCCACCCCCTTTCTTTTTGACTTTTTATTTACTTTCCCTAGTTGTAGCTTTTCTTTTTTTTTCTTTTTTTTTACAGCAACCACCAATTTTCTCTCGCTCCTCTTTTGTGTTCCATCACTCGCTGTGATTTCCGACCGCTTCTCATCCCTCCTTACTTCCGTCGTCGGACATCATTGCTGTCCTTGCCTCTCTGTTTGTTAGGGCAAGTGAGCTGTGGTAGGAATTCTTATCTCTAAGCCGGGCGAGATCTTAACGATGGTTTAATAAGTTTGTAGGTCACGAGGACTAAAAGAGAGAGACAACACGGCGGTAAAAAAAAAATAAATAAAAATGTCTCTTTTTGAACAATCTGAAAATTGTTTGCTAATTAATCCCGTTTGCCACATGAACTGAGGAGACATAACAGGGGGGGAAAAAAAATAACTGAGCTACAATAAATTACAGTTTTGTGACCTGGAAAAGCGTGACAAGCATGGCAGTTATGTTTCACAAAGAAGCTACTCTGGGAGTTTCAGAAGTTAACTTGCTCAAGCTGCTGATGTTGTTCAGACTTTGCTGAGAAAGGAGAATAAACTGGGGATAGTAGTTGACCTACTGAAGGCCTTTTAAAGTTTTACTCCCTTTTCGAGCAAGTGTTTGCTCTCGCTTCACTGGAGACATTGAATCACATATACCTCTGGACAACTCCTTCTCAAACTCTGGCCAACGCCCAGTGTCAAGAGTTGTAAAAGCTTCGGAGAGCTATGAAGCGAGTGATCTCTAATTGGCTCTGCACGCGTGGCAGTAAAGTCCCTTTAAACAAGTTGTATAACTTATGGATAGTAAGAAACACAGATCAGAGATGTGAAAACAAAAGACAGATTGCAGGAACGATGTGCTCTAAGCAGCATCCATTAACGCAGATTTGGTATTTTTATATCATCCATATTTTCAAGATTCCTGGAATCAGACACAAGAACAAGACGACTCACCATTTGTTTATTACCGTTTGTTCTTCATGGGGTTGGTGAGAAAATGAGTCAAGCCCCAGAGGGTGTCGGTGTCAGACCCATCATCCTCTACTGATACACAGTTTTACAACTCAGCCGACTGCAGGTACAGCAGTTTAATCCCAAACACCTCGTGGGCAGAAAAGCGGGAAATCGTCTGTGTCGGCTATGACAGCATTCTGTGTGAGCTCTTTGCCTGTGAAATGTAACGTGCACATATTATCGAGCTGAGAGCAGCATTAGCAGACAATAGAGCTTAATGAAGGTCGTGGGTTCTCTTTCAGGGAAAACATACAGTACCTTCCCAGGCCATTTGGCTGAAAGCTACATCATCTACAGCAGAGTAAAGTGAAAAATCTCAAGTTACCCCGAGGCACAGCCAACCTACTCTCAAGCAAATCAACTCCTGTCTTCCCCCCATCAAATGCCCCATTGTCTGGCTAAAGGAAAGGTTGATGTCTTGTTCATGTCTCTTCTCACTCTGTCAGTGTCTCTGTGTGTCTTTGTGTGTGTGTGTGGGAGAAACAGTTGTAAAGTAAAGGGACGAATGGGAAGCATGTTGAATATTTAACAGTAAGTAAGAACTGTTAGTTTTGCAGAGAATTATTAAAATAATTTACTTAATAATTTACTTAAGGTAACAACATAATAATATGTGTCTCCCACAGCCAATGTTACTGCGACAAGCTCCAAAAATAACTGTACGTGGCTGGAAATTAAAAAATTTAAACTAATAAACTATTAAACTATTAAAATGAAGGTGACACATAAAAATGTCATGACTACAAGCTCCAGAAAATAAAATAAAATAAATGCTCCATGTGTGGCAAAGTCGATATCAAGAAAACATAACCAAGACTAACAAATGACTTGCAAGTGAAATGATGCACTTAGATGCTGATTAATTGATTTGATACACTATTAACCTGCTTGGGTAGACAGAAGTTTCAACAGGCAAAATGAACCAAAAACAAAGTGTGCTTTGACTATTACCGTCGTCAATCAGTTTACTGCAGTAAACCTGCCACTGTTATTACTGTAAACTGCTTATGGGCTGTGCTGCAGTGGAAGCCTTCGAAGATGTAGCAACAGTAGCTAAGAGCAGTGGAGCTGGACAAAGGGTCACAAACAGGCAATGAGTGTCACTTTAATGTATTTACTGTATGGAGTATTTTAGAGACTGAAAGGAAAGAAAAGTCATTTAGATTATAGCAGACGTTGCTGCATCTTCTCTGGGCTGCACATTTTCAGAGGAAAGTCGCAACTTCTCTCATAAAAAAATTAAAAAGAGCAACACTTTCACTGTCCAGAGATTTGTAAAAGCTGCTAATGATGCCCAGTGTGATGCAAATTACTCATTCATAGTCAGGGCCTGGCTTTGCCAAGAATAGATGTGGGGAAAATTCAGACCTAATGATGTTTGGATGGAATCTCTGTTCTGCATTAGGGCTCAAATTCATTTGCAAACACAGTATCTTTTCTTGCACCATTGCAACTAAATCAAACACAGAACGGAATCCCATTGATGCCGGGGGATGCTTGTTCAAATTACATTAGAAATTCTATTTTAAAATGAGCAGTCTTCAGTGCCTAGACTGCTCTGATAATTTACCTCCCTCGGCCAGTTTGAGAAGCCGAAGAAGCTGAGCATATGGTGTCAAATCCATTCAGAAAAGTGTTGTTTAATGGTTAATACTTTGGGCATCGGGTCAGTTTATTTTGGTTGCATGCGCATCAAAACAGTGCAATCAAAATCAATTCTACACTGGCTTGATCTCAAACATATCACGTGCACAATAACATAAAAAGGAGATTGTCTTTTGGCAGAATAAAATCGGATTCATTTACTCGGTGTCCAGCTGAAACAAATGAAATTAAAAACATCTATCTGCTCCTTGCCAGCTACACATCAGCCCACACTTACATGATGCAGATCTGTCAACCCAGATCTAACTCAGGGAAGCACTCCATTTACAGGCAGCACTGATATATGGAGATGTCAGTAAGAGACCCACAACTTCCTGCTGTAAAATTGAAAAGAAAAAAAATAAAAGTCTTTTCAGAAGGCAGCTCTGCAGGGTTAGGTTGAATTACTAGCTTCAACTCCACAGCCGTCTGAAATAATGCAGGGCAGTGACTTTATAGCACGTTTGATGCCTGAAGCTAGATGACAGTATATCAGTCGCCACACGGTGCAAATGCTAAATTAAGTCCCCAGTATTTTCTTTAAATGAGGGTTTAACAAACCCCACTGATTTACGGAATGCAACCGTAAGTGTGAAGCGGCCTAGTGTGATCATCAGTAAATCACAGTATCGCCACGTGCAAAAAACGTGAGGAGCTGCTGTGCTAAGAAATCACTCAAAAATAGACCCTTTCTCTGTTCAAATGAAGCCAAAATGAAGTAGGGTTTTCTCTTTATGTGGCCAATTCACATTGTAACTTCATTGATGCTTTTTTTCAGATTTCAGAGCCTATGTTGTATCACTGATAACTGAAAATCCCTCAAACTTGCATGGACGATGCAGAAAGAGTCCTTTCTTTGTCTAAATAAATAATTTAGTTTATTGTTTATTACATATTATACTTGCTTATAACTTCATGGCATGTATTGTTGTAGATTAAAGGAAAACCACAAGGTGGAGATTTGCTGTCTGTGTCTAATAAATATTAATTTTACTCGTGGTTGTTTATTATCACAAAAAATAATATAGCAACATCAATGACAAAGGTTTATTAGGTTTTTAATATATTTCTACCCTGGTACAACTGGAACTTATTAGTTGGGTTAGGGTCAGCCATCATGTCATCATGTCATCAAAGCCATCATGTCATCATGTCAGCTTTGTACTGACAATAAGAGCAACTTTCTATGGGTGCTTATGACAAAATGTTCAAACAAATCAAGTGAGACTGAAGTTTACGTCAATTCGCTGAAATGAAGCCGACATAGATTTATACTAGCTACCTAATAAACTAACAAAATCTAAATCAACTAAACTAAACCAATAGTTTACACAACAAGATCCACATTTAATCGTGATTAACATTTAGTTTGTTAGGGTTGGGGAACATATTACATTTTATTTTTTTTAGATCACCCACAATTCTGAGGCAGCTCAAATTATATTTTACAGCGTAGAGATACATTATCTAGCTTGCCAATACTTTTTATGCAAAGATTGTGGTGTTGAGGTAATGTTCACTGCTACTGAATGAGAAATGTTTGTTTCTTGGCTACAGCATCATTGTGTACAGAGGACAGCTGCACGTCTGGGGGAGGGGTCAGAGTGACCTGAGGCGATGAGGTTGTGTCTCAACTGTACGGGAGAATTTGGGTCTCTCTCTTTCTCTTTTTGTCTTGTTCTGTCTTCCTCTCTGTCAAAGTGCTCGTGCTCAAATTATTAGGGGGGGGGGGGGTTAATGCTCCTGTGTGCATGCCAACTAGCAAGATGGATGCTTGCTGCCACACAGGTGTAATTGGATCATGCACCAGCCTCTGGTACGGTCATTGATCTCTTCCCCTGTGGAGCACAATATTTAGGGAGTGAGAAATGGCGGAGAGGAGGTGGTGTAGCTCAGATCCTATCTGTTTGGCAGCACCTTGAAGTCCTGAATCTGATCAAATTCTAAATATATGTCTAATTTCTAAAATGCCTCTGCTGTTCTTCCCATAGTTTCTCCTTTGGGCAGGGGGATCTGATACCGGGCTATATAAATAAAACCTCAAACTGATCCTGAGTCTTTGGACAGATGTGATCAGCACCAGTCTGTGTTCCTGAATGATGAACGGTCTAGCAGAGACTCAGGCATTTTTCTCCAAAAAGTCTTCACTCAGTGAGACATTCATAGATGCATTCAAGGGGCTCCACTGTTGATGCGGAATCAATGACACAGTGCTGAAACTCAGGGTGATTAGCTCAAGCTGGAGCTGAAGAACAATCATGCAACAGACTGAATGAAAACAGAATAGCAGTTTGTATCCTGGTGCGTGTGTTTTTGTTGTTGCTGTTGTTGTTTTTTTACAAAGGGAACCTGAATTTAAACTCAGGCTATGGGATGAATCATAATGTACATGTGAACACGTTTGTCTGTGGTGACTCTGTGGTGAGTTTGAGAAATACAGTTTGTTAACATTTAACCACCAATGTCACTTTCCGTCATTAGACTGCAGGCTGTGCGGCGTCTCTCCACTTATGCCATCACAAATTATGAATAACTATGTGCTGGGAGAAAGCATTGGGCATTGCATTCATATTATTATCACGAGCATATTAGCAACATCCAGGCAAACTAGCAGAAAGTATGATTTCTCCACAATAAACAACCAGTAACAGCCATTAAAAGCAAGCGCAGTAATAAATATTGTACATTTTATCTAATCTTGCCACACAATGATACACATTATGACGTTAATGCCACCCCAGTGAACTAATTCAACCGTGCACGTCTTGACATCTGTTTCCTGGTTGTATTTTTAATGCATTTATAAGCAGAAACACCCATTCAGGCAGTAACTGGACTTTTAAGGGGGGTGGGGTCATTAGCATTATTATCCTCCACACGGCCAGTCAGACAAATTTTATTCGTGCCATAAAAGGTGACAAACATGTTGAAGGAAATTATATTTAGATAGGAAAGAAGCTGGCTGTGTATATGTCCGTAGTCCACCTGTGTGTCTATAACATGCTTTTACATATTTGTGGTGAACATGTGTAATATATCAGGGGTATTTTTCCCAGTATTCCTCAACAGCCACGTCTTTCATATCCAGGAGTTCACCCAAATGCTGCCTGATTTCATGCTTTTCGATGATGCTTTTGGACCAGACACTGCCTTAGGCACCCGCAGCAGAAATATTACAACCGTAATGAATATCCCAAAAATGCAGTGTGGGGTTTTTAACAAGCGCTTATACACAATATATTAGGATGATGAATTCCCCTGCCTGGGCACCCTCCAGATACGGCACCAAAAAAAAAAAGATGAAGACTATGTCACACACAGAAAAATAAGAGACAAGCGGGGAGAAAAAGGGGGACACATAAGGTTTTCAGCAAAGTGTCTGAACTTGATTAAAGATGCAATGTCTTTTAATAGTCTGCAATCCATTAGAAGAGCACAAACAGTCTGGAAAATTACAACAGATTCATCCACCTGTGTCTCTCAGTGAATACTGTAGGTGGATTGAGATCACACAGATGTCTGCCGTGTTGTAACCCTGCAGGTACTGTTGACATCATCTGTCAAAACCAGACAGCAAATTAGAAAGTAAGCAGAAGAAAACCGCATGCAGAAGAAAACTCTGGAAAGCTAATGCTCCTACAACTTACTGAGGTTGCTCAATGCCGTCTGAATTATGGTCCGTTGTTATTTCTACACACAGAGGTTTTTTTTTTTCTTCTTCTTCTTCTTCTTCTTTTGATTCCTGTGGCACCCCAGTGTTCGAGCCCGTGGAACCTGCAGTCACCACTTTGAAGTTGTAACACTCACACTGCGGTGTCTCGGAGTAGCAAATACATCACTACAATCCAAACGCTCCCTTTGATGGGCTTTGAAAAAATGTTTGAGCTGAACTCCAGTGTATAATGTTCCTGTATAGGAAAGCTGAGCCACATTCAAATCGCCGCTAAACTGAGGGGGCAGTTTTTGCACTCAAGAACAAATCACAGATATTTGCGTTCGTAAATCACAGCTAGCAGCTTGGCAGAGTTCCCAAGTACCAGCTGATAATGTTAAGTCACTTTTCTTGTCTACTCATCTTTTCCTTTGTTTTCATGTGTGTGTGTGTGTGTGTGTGTGTGTGTATGTGCTGTTTAACCAATTTCACTTGTGATGTCTAACTAGGCATTTTATTTATGAAACAGTTGCCCTGCTGCTATGGAACTCATTCATTCACGGTTAAAGAAGTTAGCAGGGTTCAACCTGTATAAAGTTAATTTTTGGCTACTCGGCGACAGTGGAAACTAGTTGACAAAAAACTTTCTTTACCTTGAATTATAGTAAATGCTGGTTATTCACAGATACAGAGAAACTTTCAGAGTGAGTTTGTTTTTCTGGCCACTTAATAAATTAGTCCAATATTTAAAAAAGGGTTTAGATTAGATTTTTCTTTATTATTCCCAATTAGCAAATCATCCATAACAACAAACATAAAACATTGCATAATAATAAAAAAAAAAACATCAAATTATTTCAAACAGCAAAGGCAGCAGTAACAAGCGAATTTTTATATCTCTTTGTCCCACATGTTGGCAGATTTATACCTGCACCCAGAAGGAGGCAAATTAAACAAGAGAGGCTAGAATCAGTCAAAACTCAAATGGGCCTTTTTAGTTTTCGCAGTTTTTTTGTTTTTGAGAGAAAGTGACGCATTTCAGAAAATGACGGAACAAGATTATAAGTGTTCTTACCATCAAAACTTTAAAGCTTACAATCAACGGACATTTGCTGGTGGGCTTTCACACAAACTTCCACGAGACATAAGACTCAGCTTGTTGTCAGTAACAATGCCAGGATATTAAAAGTGTTGCACAATCTTAACAGCCTGAGGACTGATCTCCACAGGAGAGATTACTGTTAGATTTGCACTGAAACCAACAATCATCTCTTTAATTAATTTCTGCCATGACAGGACCATGGTCAAAGTCATCACTGCTCAGCAGAGACACAGCGACAGACCCATCTGCTAATTTAATGATATGATGCTTCGCATGTATTGGCTCTGGAAAAATCTTAGAAGAGTTGGAAGGACACGCCCCTGTGGTGATCCAGTAAAAAAAGACAGGACGCCATTCACCTTCACACGTTGGGATGTTACAGTTACAAAATCTATACGCCCAGAGATCAGAGCACGGTCAATATTGTAAAAGCTGTTTAAACTGCTTGCTAAGACACGAGACACAATTAAAAGCTCAGGGGAAATCAACAAAAATCAGTCACACAAAAGTCTTTGCATCCTCTCAGTGTGTCAAGTTCAACTGGGTTCCATCGGCATCATTGACACCTCTTTCGGATCGATAGGCCCACTGGAACGGGTCCAAATGTGCCTGCACTTCCTTTAAAAGTGGATCTTTAACCTTTCATAATAAGAGAGGTGAGGGCCACAGGTCTGAAATCTTTTAATGAACTTGGCGCTTTGTGTTTTTGGCACATGTTTAATGGTAGAAGCCTTCCAAAGACCAGGAACCCTCTGAGGTTTAAGAGATGATATAAAAAGGAAATATGTCGACCGGTTGTCCAGCCAAGTATGTGACTGCCATCGCTGTCTGATTCTGGACTCCACTTTTACACCTCAGAAAAGTTGAACCGTCATGTCCCTGAACTTGCACACTGTTGATCTACTGATCGTGAACAAGCTTTTTAAAAACTGGTGACATCTCTTTAAAATCACAAACGGAGGTGAAGATCCTTCTTTTTCACCAGCTAGTTGCTCACTTTGCCTGTCTGCTGCCCGTTACTGGATAAGTTGCCTAGAGTAGGTTTATTTAGAGCATTTTCTCTGAAACCAATCTAGTAACACCACTGCGAGTGGTAGCAGTGAGAATAAACCCAAACTGTAAAGTTGCTTCCTTCAAGCTCTTTGAAAAAAAAAAAAAAATAATAATGCCGTTAAAAGAGCAGAGTGGAACTGTAGGGTGATAATTAACTGTGAGCTGCAAGCAACACCTTTCACAAATCCGTGGCACGTTGTTCCATCGTAAATCTACAACTATCGATAATAGTAGCTTTTATCACCACATAACTAGTAATGAAATTAACAGCAACCCCAAAGTACAGACAATAATCAGGCACAGAAAGTAGCTTGACCTTTCGTCTTTGCTTCGTTCTGGAGTTTTTATTTGGCAAACAAAAGGAACCAGCATCCGCTCTACACGACCCCAGTAACAAGCATTCAGATACAATTACTAAATTACACAGCCATGACCTTCGAGGCGACTACAGCAGAGAATTCTGGAGCCTTAGCGACGCTATTATTTGAGGACATGCAGAAGGTGAGGCGCTGCTGCAAGCTTATACAACATAATTAAGACGTTCACAAATCTGGCAACTCAGTAGGGTGGAAAACACATTGCTGGGATGCGGCTCTGTCATCAAACTACTGATCTGGCAACTGGCAGCATCGTCCTGTAATTAGCTCTGACATGAATACAAGAGCCACACAGAAATGCTTTGTGTGACGAGCAAACAAAAGATGGTACAACAGTATATGGCAGAAATACCAAAATGGAGAACAACTGTGAGCTCTACTTGTCCTTCTCCCTTATGTTCTACTCTCTCCATTGTCTTGGTTTGCTTGTCCACCAGCGCATCTCCTGCTGCACTTTTCCTCACTATTTTATTTTTCGTCCTCTGTTTTTCCATGATAGCTCCACTCTGCTCAGCCGCTCCCTGTCTCCCATTGTCTGTCAGTGTCCCTCTGTGTGTGTCTGCGGCATCATTTCGGCCTGACCTACATAACCTCCGGTCATCAATTTTGTATACGGCTGATGCATTATGATGCATGGATCTCTGCGGCAGAGAGGTCTACCCCAGGGTTGTGAACAGTGGCATGTCACTTGCACACACGCATGCGCACGCTCACGCTCAAGCATAAATCAGAACTGTAGCAGTCGCTGGCTGACATGAGCCCCCCAGCAACAACACACACTAAAAGCACTGCAGCCTATTCGGGGGCAGAGAAACACGAGGAATGACAGCACAGTCTGAGTGGGGACGATAATCTCTCAGCACAGATGCAGCATGTAGTGAATAAAGAAATAAATGGCACAGATAATTAAGAGATGAAAGGAGGAATACACAGACCTTGGGTTTAATAGAGGGTTGAAGCAACTAACTGAACTGAAAGCACACAAATGTACTGTCACTCAGCTTTAAAGATGTTTGACAGTGTGGTTATGAGCAGCACATACAGTACCATCAGACTGGAAGCACTAAATAAAAGAGCATCTCCAGCAAGCGTGTTGCACAGTTAATGTGCGGGTCTTTGTGCAATGATTACATTCGTGGCAGAAGTTGTGGGACGCAGTTTGGTAATTTGGGATCTGGTGTTGTCGCTGTAACTATCTCCATTTGTCAAATCACAGTGCTTAGTCAGCAAATCAAAGGCAGGGCCTGAGGGCTGGCCTGTAGGCTTCACCGTCCTTGGGTGCAGAGTTGGCTGTGTTTAGTGTAAGTGGGTGGGTTCAGCAAGATTCACTGCAGCCTGAACCGCCTACAGAACCTCATCGGCTCGTGTAAACATCTCCATCATCTGCATTATTTTGTCTTTTGTTTTGTTTTGTTTTTGTCGTTGCTTTGGCTCATTTCTTGAAACTTCACCATTATTTTCCCAGCTTCGTGTTCATTTGTCATGACAGCTCCTACATGCAGCACAGCACCACAGCTCATGAGCTAAAGGACACACTTCACCCAAAGCCTTTAGCTCACATTCCAAAAGAAAATCCTTGTGTCAGTGTTAAAGAAGGAGCAGTTGCACTGCATGTGGAGACGATTATGTTGCAATACAGAAACTCGACACAGTACCACTCAGCAACACTGTAAAGCAGAGAGGAAACAAACTGCACACGTCCTCAGCACCGCCCAGTTTGCCGTCCATAATGTCCAACATAGCAGCACAAAAGCACAGTGCTGGATAACTTCATCTGAACGCTTGTTAATTTGGTTGTGTAGAGCGGATGCTGTTTCCTTTTATTTGCCGCAGATTTTCATCCACTTCACACCTGATGTTCTCGCTGCCAGTACAGCAGGGGAAGGAATCATCTGGCGTGCTGTATCCATCCCTGCATGCTTCTGCTACGCCGATTTGGACACACGCAGCATTCATGGCATCAAGCGTTGTCATTTGGTCTAAGAAATGCCTCAATTGACGCTTGACTGAAGTTTTGAAATAAAATTTCCTAATACCTTTACAGTGAAATGTGCGAAAAGTGAAGACGTGTGGATATTTTAAAAGGCAGCTGTTTATATGTATTTAATAACAGCAAAGAACTTGATGTATTTTGACAAACGCATTTACTACTGTGCATGTGACAACGTGAAAAGTGGAGTCATTCTTAAGGTCTTCTTAAGGTATTGCCAATCCCCACTCTCAACCAGTTTTTTCTCCGCTGTCACTTCCTCCAGCTGCAATGTCAACAGTTACTAGGACATTTTATCATAGCTTTTTTTTTTTTATAGCTAGCTACTGCGGAAAGATATTTATTGTTAGCTTTATTATTACATCCGTTCATTCATTTTCAGTGATTCTGAACCTCCCATTTAGCTTTAATTGTCTTTAGAAGTGGTGATTGGGGAGAGCATATCCAGTAATGTGTCTGCATCCCTCCATCAGGGAGACTGCTCGTGAATTGCTCCAGCAGAGTGTCTAGTGACATTACCATCTTGTAGCATGGGAGCACTGTGAAGGAAAAAGTATTTGCCTGCTGTAAACACAGCCTTATATCCCTCAGCTGGTATACAATCATGTAGAGCAATCATTGGATCCAATGTTTCACAGGAGATGGCTGGCTGTCTCACTCCACAGCTAAAACCACGTTTAAAAATCTGCCAACTGACACCAAACATCAAATGCCTTTTTTTTACCCAGTCACAAATCTGTCCACACAGAGATAACAGAGAGAAAAATGACTCATCAGACCACACACTTTTTTTTGTTTTGTTTTTACCATTGCAAGAAGTCCGTCTGAATTTGTGCTCAGTGCTTAATAATTATCAGAGACAGTTGTTAGTTGTATTCAGTGGTAATATTTAAAGTTTAATATTTAATGTCAGATCCTCTTGAAATATGATACCTTTACTGGGCGTCATTTGTCCTTGTAGATGGGTAGATACGAAGACAGATTCATTTAGGATCAAGACACAGGGACAATAAAGACATAGTTTTCAAGGAGCGCTCCTTGTAAGGGCAGAACTTATCAAAGTCCTCACCTGGTTTGGGGCAAACAACATGAAAAGAGCATATCTGAGAAATAACAGAAATACAAAACTTGTGTCTAATAGTTCTGCAGCATTGAGCCTGAAGAGCACAGGGAGAGGTGGTGATGAAAGGGGAAGCAATGGCAGTGTGCCCGGGAGAAAAGACACAATTTCTATTTGGACCTAAATTTAAACTGGAGCTCTTTTACCCCGTTTCTTTGCTCCCTCTTTCTTTCACACAAGCACGCACACCGCTTGCAAAACCCGAAGAGAAGAAATAAAGTCAACTGATAAAAGACCTCTCAAATGAATACAAATGTTGGAAGGTTTTTCTGTTCAACTTGGATAACTACAGCAAAACTCCGATTTTAGTGAATTCTGTGAATTAAAAAAGAAGTGAAGAGAATTGTAGAAACAGTGTGTGTGTGTGTGTGCGTATGTGTGTCTGCGGAGGGTCTCAGTCATCCTCAAAATTCAATGCATTTGCACAGCACATGCATTTTTGCATCTGAGAGTGACTTCCCCTCCAATGCACCTGCGATGGAGACATTTTACATATATCAGTATGCAACCAAGACAATGCCGCATTCTGAGCTCAATGTGCAGAAAATAAAGCCTGACTGGAAATATTCTAGCAGCCACTTTAAATCAACATCCCAGGTCAGCATTGCTCTGTATGAACCGTTTTCCCCCCCCCCTCTCTTTCTTTCAAATCAGAGTGGTGCTACATCATTTTCTATTTCCGGTTTTGACTTGAAGAATCTTTTCCATTTTTTTTCCATTCATAATTTGTTCACCTCTTTTTGGCTTTTTTTTTTTTTTTTTTTATCATGACTAGATTTAAAAATAGGAAAACACACAATATAATTGTGTTCTCCCTTCACACTAACTTACCTGCAAAAAATAATTAAACCTTTGACTATAATTGGTTTATTATTTTTGGCAAAAACTGAAAATATGCCATGGACTGCTAATTAATTTAAATGGGTGTCTGATCTCGTACACAAGTTCCAAACATCAAAAGACAAACACACGTGCGCAGTGTGCTTCCAATTCATTGCAACTTGCTTCAACATTGCCTCATATTAACAAACATTTCATCGACTGTGATTAAAGGTTCTGCTGTTCTTAGTGGTTTTCCACTGCGACTTCATGCTTTCAAGACGAACTTAAGCACTGGCCAAACAAGCAGTGAGATGTGTCTCCTGCTGTCCAGCGTGTGGGCTGTGTACCACCACGCAGGGGAGGCTCCTGCAGACGAACAAATGTTCATCTTAATGACTGGAACATTCCACTTTCATTACACACAGATCTTATTCCCCTGCCCCATAATCAAATCCTTGTTGAGTGAGCTAAATTATATTTACTAGAACTGCTTGTAGCCTGCAAAAATTCATGCATTCATGCGCATGGGTCTGCACAAGATGCAAGTGTTGTGTATTTGTGCATTATCCTGCTATTAAAATGTGATTCTACGTAAATCCTCAGTCTGACCTTGTATTACTTCTCTCAGGTGTGCGGCCAATATCTGCTAGTAGACAAATGAGAGCCATCATTACAGAATACAGATATGAACTTGCCCTGACTTCATTACTGAGGTGATTTATGCATCTTAGTGCCACCAAAAGAGAATTTGTTCCAGCTGAGTCTATCCACAGGCCACTGAGCTATTAGTGAGTGATGTGGTTCACATGGTCACAGGCAGACTGCAGCAGCACAGCTTCAGAACCACATGGCCACACAATTAAGAGCCTATTGTTGACATTCACAATGGATAGAGTACTGTACTGCCAACACACACACACACACACACACCTGCACGAGCACTGGCAGGTGCAATAAAGTTAACAGGAGAGTCAGAAAGATGTCAATCAATACTTAGGTAAAAAATACATTTAAAAAATGTAAAGTGTGTGAGCTTTTTAATGCTATATAGCCTTAGCTCTGGGCAGGAGCTCAGTGTCTATTACATGTTTTATCAAACTGGGGTAAGCTATAAAAATTGGACATTTTTTTAAATACATTTTTAAAGAATTATGTGAAACAATTGTAAAAATTCAATAATCAGGAGTTGACAAGGAGCCAGTGCCTATCCATGTCATACATTACAATACACCAAATGCTCTTTGGGGAACTTTGCCGAACAAGCAGAAATCTGAGGGGGGTACACATTTTTTATTGGCTTGGCCACACTCAAAATAGGGTGCTACCTTTTGATAACAATTTAAAGGGTTTTAAACATCATATTTTTAAAAAATAATAAACTCCAATACAATTATTAGGGTGATAGTTTGTTTATTAAGTGTTTGTTTAGTGTCAGAAATGTCGATTATTATTACTCTTTTAATTTTAAATAGAAATTATAAAAGAATGTGAAATTATAAAAGTCATCACTGAATAGATACAATATGAAATCACATGATCAAAAATGGCGGCTTCTTGTTGTTTGTTTGGCTCTCTCAGTGTCACCCTTTCCGTCGTGTCTTTGTGCAGTTTTGCTTGCTTGCCCCGTCTTCCCGCTCACCTGTTCCACAACAGGTGTTTGTGGGTGGGGCTAAGCAATAATCAATTAGCGCCCCACCCACAAACACCTGTCCCCGTCCATCAGTTGGCGTTGCTTTATTGTTTCAGGCCCAGTGTGAACTCAGACTTGCTCAGCCCGTTTCTCTGCCCAATTGCTGGATATTCTCCCTGGACTATTACACCTGTCTGTTTTGCTAAACGCACTTCCTATTTCCGGTTCCTGGTGGGTCTGAAACGCTGACCTTGAAAGGCTCTGTTTTCCCCCTCTCGCGTGCCAGTTGCCAGTTTAAATTTCCCTCTCTCGGCGATGCAACTTCCGCTTTCAGCACCATGTACAGCGCCGTCACTCTCATTTTTCATCGAGAGCTTATACGGCAGCTTTGACGCGGGGAGGTAAACTTTTGCCAAAACCGGAGTGGAGGTTTTTTAGCCGCCTATACGACAGGGTTTGCGCGCCTTCAGCCCAATGTCCATCACAGTACGTCGCAAGGATAAATAAGTGCGTCCGCGACAACCACGGAGGGGAGAGGCACCGAAGATAGGCTTCCGATATGAGATGAATATGCACAGAGACGATTCCGTTACACTGATCTGTCGCTTTGTGCCACGGGCTTGCTAAGGGATAGAAATAAGAACAAAAAGAACGGGGGAAAAAAAATCGAGCCACTTGCAACGCAGAAAGAGCCGGGAGGAACGGACTGCTCTGCGGGGGGACGCACAGGGACTCGATCTGTATGTGAGACCGCTGGTCCACACACCGGAGGCAAGAGATGCAGCCTGCGAGCAAGCTCCTTACTCTGATTCTCCTCATCTTCATGGGCACAGAACTCACTCAAGTAGGTTTTTTTTTTTTTTTTTTTTTTTTTTTTTTTGTTAATTCCTAACGCCATTTTCCACCTCCTGTATTAAAAAAAAAGCTAAAGCCCGCTGTTAATTACCCTGTTGCCTGGTATAAAGAGCTCCGGTGAATTAGCCCTGTGCCCCGCTTAAACAGATTAACGGGTGGGATTACATGATGTGAATACACGGTGCTTGACGGTAGATCCAGCAGAGCCCCACTCAGTACTATCTCCTCCGCCGGGGCTGACAAACGGGCCACAAATTGGTGGTGGAAATATCGCATTCATCTGTCGATTTCCTCTTTTGTAGTGGGCCAAATTAATCAGAGATTTAAAGAAATATATATATAATTTTTAATCAACACGTTGCATGCAGTTACTGATTCCAGCGTAAGGGGAAGGGGACATTTAGTCCGACTGTGGGAAAAACCACCCTGCTCAGTAGTAAACACAATCACTGATCAATGAAATCCATCCCTGCGATTCTTTACTGGAAGTAGTCTTCACTTCCTGTTATCTGAAATGCCGTTTGCAGCAATGCACAAAGTGGTGTTGCATAAAACTGTTGCCTTTACAAGTTCTCACGGGATTAGGATGGGGAGAGTGTGAGGGAGTGCATTTATTTATTTATTGCCAGGCCCTGCAGCCACTGGTTTCACAGAATCTGATGATTTAATTGCCTTTGCTTGAACAGAGAGTCATGTTTTATGGGCCTCACTGAAGTGCAAATCCAATTGTGACAAACAAACAAAAAAAAATCTGCCATTGAGGTACTGTTAGTAAATTATTGTGTGTTTTTACTTTACCTCAAATGTGTAGTGGGAGAAGATGCTGTAAAAGTGGCCTTTATAACTGCTATGTTAGGACAATATTGATGTAATGTTGCCTTGACAGAAATATGCCATCAATTATTTCGCCAAATTTACGAGAAATGTCACTGTGCTGTGAGCAGGTTAGATGAATTTTTTATTTTTTTTTATTCACGAGGCATAAAGCAACATCTTGGCTTTGACATTCTTGTAGAATTTGATCCACGCTATAACCTTACACACGGTAATGGCTGTTTTGTGTTTGTTTGTTATTTAAAATGTCCCTACACTGTGAAGCAGCAGTTGTGTTGGCCTATAATCTGATCTGGACATGCAGTACATCAGCAGAGTGCACAAAAATGCTGACACTGTGGAACAATGGGGCTATTTGCACTGATTGATGAAAGCCATCAGTCAGAGGGAAGAGGGGGTATAAAAAAAGGAGGGGGGGCGTGTTTTCCTTTGGATTTCATGACGGCTGGCTTGGGGTCTTGCACGGTTGCAGGTCAGGGCCCATGTTACAGTGGCAGTCTTTCTGTGATGGAGTGCGTGTTATCTGCTTGAAGGTAAGTCGATAATGGTCCACCGCCTTGAGAGTCTACTCCCTCCTATACGCTCAGTGTCTATTTTTACTGTTCTAGAAACCTACAGCACATTTCACTGTAGGAAGGCCAGGCCTCTCCACATCTCTCTGCCGTTTGAAGACAGATAAAGAAAGAGGTGTGTGTGGAGATGGAGCCTTTTAATGCCATATTACTCATCATAAAAAAAAAAAATAAAAATATTCCATGCAGGCGATATGGCCTTGACCTTTCGTGCCAAACACCAACACCCTCTTAATGGTCACATTAACCACCTTGCTTCAAAAGCCTCACACTGTTTCAGACAGTGTGGGGCAGCTGCTGCTCTTTTCTTAACATCTGGCCGAGGGAGCAGGGAAATGGATGCCTGATTAGTAGCTCGCTCTCCTCTTTAATTCCGCCCGCATTCATTCACCTCCCCTGTAGGATTTGGCGACTGCCTGGTGTTCACACAGAGAAGAATAGTAAGCAGCATCTGTTCCTCACCTAGTGGCTCCCCCATGGCTGCAGGCCCACATCCTTAAAGCATCTCACTGACACCTGACAAAACAGATGGCGCTGCTGTTAGCCACCCAACACCATGCAACTTATATTCTTACAGCTCATTGAAGAAAACCCCATCGTGCAAGGAGTTTCCGTAAAGCGTCTGCACACGTTGGGGTTTAGATGTGCATACAAGTACAGTGGAGGAGGCATTTCTGTCTTTGTTTTTTAAATTTTTTTTTTAACATTAGATTATAAATTGTACATAAAACAACTACATGTACTATGCTGCCACCTGTGTTTCTCAAGTGAGGAGGCATTAAAAGTTCAGGATTTTGAATGTAAGTTGGGGGGGAATCAATCTGATTTTTTTTTTAGGAGAGAAACTGAGAGTTGAGCTGAATTGCAATATGCGTGGTGCGATTGGCAGCTGGGGTTGGAGCTATTTATTATTCAGTATGGTTGGTTGAGCAACGAAGAAAGACGGGGACAGAGAGAGAGCGAACAGAAGAGGAGTAGGTGGGAATGCGGTGCATTTTGTAGTGCACTTGCCGGCTAGAAGTGTGTGTGTGTGTGTGTGTTTTGTGTTTTCGCTACTTTATGAACACTTATTACCTTGTACGCTGTGGTTGCCAGCCTTCAGGATCCAAACACCTGTTCACTGTAATACAATACAACACAATCCAATAGTCCGGCCAGAAATCCTGCCTTAAAGATTTAATCTTATATACTTATTTACTTTTGCCCATTTCCCATTTTTGTTAATGTTGTAAGATGTAACTGCTTGTTTGTCCCCTCAGGTATATCTAAACCTTTGACCTACACCTGAAAGTGTTATTTGTTTCTCACATTACAGAGTGGGAGGGAGTGGAGGGGGGGAGCGTTGATATCTATGAAGCATCAAAAGCTGCACTTTTTCAAAGTAACAATAAAATGTGATCATCTCCCACAGACTCGTATGTAATCACAGCTATTGCAACAAACCGAATATCTTTATACTCTCCAGCTGTTTTACTACACATTTGACAGATGACACAAAGCATGATTCAGTCTTTAAACAATCAAGCGTGGTAGTGCTATTCTAATCAAAGGTTTTTATGTGTGACGTCTTAAGTCAGTCTGGATTGACAAAACAAAAGCCTGATTGATGACTAATTGATTTGTTCACCGAGTCAGTCATCTTTTATGAGTGAGTCTGTGTTGTCTCTCTGCAGTTACTGGTGGGTTAAATACACACCACCTAAACTGTCAATCATTCCTTTCAGCTTGTAGGGAAAACCGAACGAGATCCGGACCCACAAGGCATAGCATAGTACACATGGTAAATGAGAGAGCCTCTCTGCCCCGAGATGTAGCGACAGACACAAGCCAAGCTCACTGGACAGCAGCACAGGCGTTGAGCTGGCCCCTGCCAAACTTGCACAGTAATCGCTCCATCACCACCGTGAGCTCGCACCTCCAAAAGGACGTAAAGACGTGGGAGAGATAAAAGAGGCAAGAGTGGGACACGGGTGTAGTGAGTGCAAACTTTGATTCCCGCCTTCAGGTTACCAGAAAAATGCATTAAGGAGACAACAGGAATAGCTGTGGATGCAGAGCCACTTTTGCTATTCCGGGGACCTCATGTTTCATGCACTACTGCAGTTTTACCCATGAAGTGAAGCATTAGCCAGCAGACCTGTCCACGTGGACACATTAGTGATGAGCACTGACCATATATAGTCTGTTAAAATGATCATAGTGCAAAAGATGCCATTAAAAAAACCAAACCAATTAACTGCACTTGGGAATTTTGTTTTATTCCCAACATCCACCTATAGTCGGTGGGTAAACATGGAATATAGTAGCAAATCACTCACGGTTGCTGGGCTTTTGTGTTATATCGGTTTCTTTTGTGGGATGAAAGCCCATGTCTCATGAGTTCAGCAACGCCACATTCGGCTACACGATGGCGCCAGAGTCCCACGAATCAAAAGCTCGTTCTCTCTGAGCTGAAAGCGTCCACTATCCCATGCACGAAACCGATGCCGAGTCCCGGCGCCCCGCTGTCATTGCAATGCGACATTTTTGCAAGTGTTTGGTGCGTATTGTGACATATTTAGTGTGTAGCCCTCCACGGCGGTGGGTGTTTTAGTTGAGCCAGTTTTTCCATGAATGATCCGAGGAGCTTCGCCTCTATATGACAGAATGCACACTCTCCTTTTGGAGCAGCCGATAAAGAAATGTCACTGTCCGCTATAAATAAACCCCAGGCATCACCGTCGGCCGCACTGCTCATTGTCATTCCCTCAGGGGACAGTAAGTGTCGGCCAACAATCCCAGATATTAGCATGAACGGACCCCAACCTGGCTGACATCATTGCATCTTGCTATATAGATGGTACCTCCTCTTTCCTCCTCTCCACCACTTGGAGCAGCCCATGTGTGTAGCCTGTGGCACTTAATCACAGAGCGCACCGAGGCAGGAGGCGGACCGACGGGCGTGAACGAAATAGTAACGGTGAGCTGGAGCGGCAGCAGTGTGCGGGACAGCGCGGAGCGAGGAGCTATACGGAGGACGTTTCCAGTGCCCGCATCCTTTTTATTAACAATTTTCTCCATCCTCCGCCTGGTCAAGTGTTGCAGTTTTATCAGCGTCCTGACCTTCCCGTTTCGGTTGTATCCTCTTTCCCGTCCAACTCGCCAGGGCTTCAGTCGGAGATGTCCAGAAAAAGACCAGGCGAACCGGAGTCCCGGGTGAAACAGCCAGCTTCTCTTGGGCAGCATGACTCGCCTCGCTTGTTTCTCACCGGAGTCTGTAGAATGAAGACGGCTTAAAGAAAGTAAAGGCAGAGCGCGAAGATGTCGGTGCCTTTGCTGAAGATCGGTGTCGTGCTCAGCACCATGGCGATGATCACCAACTGGATGTCGCAGACCCTTCCCTCTCTGGTGGGGCTCAATACTACGAAGCTTACGGCGGCACAGGGAGGGTACCCTGACCGGAGCACAGGAGTAAGTGCGCAAGTTTCGCTTATTTCCTGCGGCTTGTTGGCGTTGCACGCAATGATTTTCGACGGTTGCAGTTAAGGATAGAGATGAGCAACAGCCGTGCGCCTTTGGCTCATATTTAAGAGGATGAAACGCTGTTCTGCTTTGCGCTCGCAGGGCGCATGCAACAGTAAAAGAGACTTGGAGAGACATCATAGGTGTCTTCGTCTTGCGTGACTGATGTTGTGCCAGCTTCCACTGGGCTCCTCTTATTGGCACCAGTTGTGTATATGCAGTTACTTGTCTTTTTTTTTTTTTTTCTTCTGGAATGTATTTATATCAATGAGCGCTACATTGGCGGGAAATTAACAGATTGACGTGACAAATTCCAAAGCGGCGTTATTTATTTATTTATTTTTTTACCTTGCTACACAGCGGGAGTCCTCATTCTTCCTTTTATTGTCTGTGAATGAGAGACGCGCTCAGCGCCAAGGTTCTGCTACAGAGTCGAGATAAAGCGGTTCTTTGTCCCTCTGTCAGACTCCTGGCAGGTTCTGAGCTGCCTCTGTGCCAGGATAACATTGTGATGTAGAACAATGGCTGTTGAAAGGAATTTAATATATAATTGTTGATAGCAGAATGTTGTGAATTGCTGTTTACTGAGGCTTCCTCAGATTTTTCTTTACATCTGTAGGATGACATGTGAGATTCCATGTCTTAATGTCTGCCAGTGACCTGTAGCATACTAATGGTCAGGTAGGGATTGTGTTGTCAGCATATTCTTTGGTAAGCAGATTGGCAGTTGCTGTAATTGCACCTCCAGGATTTTGTAAAGTCAAATTCTTCTCGCTAATTGAATCAATCAGCAGGTCTGTCCAGTGATGGTTAGTTCTTTTTTTTTTTCTTTTGTTTTCTTTTTTTTTTCAAGTCACTCCTTCAGCTTTATCTGATCAGCAGGTCAGTAACTGGAGTTACCCCTCTGAGAAGGAAAAACAGGTTTTTGACGTCATACAAATCACACTTTACGCTTCAAGCTTTCTCACGCGCACACACACGCGCCCCCACCCACGGAATAATGGGAGTAGCTCCAGATCTCTCAATTGGCTGCATCCTTCTTCTATGTGGCTTTAATATATACAGAATGATGGTGCAAAACGGGTGGAGCCTTGTGGTTTGTGGTTCTTGGATGGTGATAATGGAGCATCAAGAAGGCAAATTAGACTCTGTGGGGAAATCGCAGTGAAGCTTTCTCTTCAGTTGTGTCTCATTGACCTTAAAGGTGCCATGGAAAAACACAGGGATGTGTTTGTGCAGTAGAGTGTCAACCTATTCCCGTGTCTTCGTCTGACCTCTGGCATTCTCGTTCAACCGCCCTATTTCCCTGTTTATGCTTCGTCTTCAGGTGTTGCCAGCAAACCCAGAGGAATCGTGGCAGGTGTACAGCTCAGCCCAGGATAGCGAGGGAAGGTGTGTCTGTACTGTGGTGGCACCCCAGCAGTCCATGTGCTCACGGGATGCCCGCACCAAACAACTGAGGCAGCTGCTAGAGAAGGTAATTACCTCTAAAACCCTCCGCAACACATGGTCCCAGCAGTTAAAGTCAGACCTCTTTCTGTTTTCGTCACGAACACACATTGTGCATGTAGACATGTTTTGTGGTCTTCAAATCACCTTTTTGCCCAGAGGATAAGAATAGGAATCATGCTCTAATGAGCTCCCTGGAAACCCATCAGGCATCATAGGAGGCAGCTACAGTATACACTGATGCTTTAAGTCTCAGGTGCACTGCCTTTATCCATAGGAACAACTCTAATGATGCAACCCAGCTCAATACTTACTAAAGTGAAGACTATACAATGGAACATATATATATATATATATATATATATATATATATATATATATATATATATATATATATATATATATATATATATATATATATATATATATATATATATATATATATATATATATATAAAAAATTAAGATGAATATATTTCCCAATGAATGCAGACTGGCTAGCTGATGCACATAAGCTGGCCAAATAAGCAGACATCAACAGATTTCTTCTAAATACATAGAAGATGAGCCAAGTGTCGGGTGTTTCTAGGCCACAACACTTTTAGAGAAACCAAATGTCCTTTAACAGTATGCATTCTGCACTAGCACCATGTGTCTGAGGCTCCTGAGTAGTTGGCCTGATGTCAGAGTTTGTGAATCGTTGCAAGAAGAATGCCAAACCAAAACAACATATTGAAATATTGTCTGTTGCATTTTCTCTACATCCCATGCTCATTGCTCTAATTACCGTATGAGAATTAAGTACTTATTTAATTACTTGGACCAATGTGTTCATCTGGCACCTCAGGTGCAGAACATGACCCAGTCCATCCAGGTTCTGGACCAGCGAACCCAGCGGGACCTGCAGTACGTTGAGAAGATGGAGGTCCAGCTCCGTGGTTTGGAGACAAAGTTCAGGCAGGTGGAGGAGAACCACAAGCAGAATATCGCCAAGCAATACAAGGTACAAGCCTGACCTCAAGCCATTGATCCAACTGCCATTGTATCATAGCTGCTCTGTAGTCCATTATGTTTTCCACTGTGGAGAAGATTCAGCATGGCCTAAACCACCATACTGCACACCAGGAAATCCATAAGGCATAAACGGTATAATAAGGGTTTACACACTTTAAGTGGATCCATAAAGTCAGCTGCAAGAATTAATTCTCTTATTTCAAGTCTCTTTTTATAAAACCACGTGATGGAAACCTAAGATTAAATAACAGGTCTTATGATTATCACAATGACCAGGTGAAATGTTGTGCACACACTATAGTGAACAAGATAGCTGCACATCTCATGCACACAGAAACTAAACCCACCAGAGAGTGGCCAGTTAATCTTCTAATGCAAAAATGCAATGGCTGAGTATTGAGCAAATTTCTCCTTTTTACCCAATGACACATTTTTCTCATCTAACCAATGCTGCAAATTATGATTATGATTTATAGTTTAGCCTCTAAAATGTCAAAGTTTTGGAATATAAAAAAAAAAAAAAGTTAAGAATAATATTTTACCTGGCTGAATTGGATTCAGAAGCTAGAGCTGAGGGATTTCATGTGTTTCCTTTTTTTTTTTTTTTTTTTTTTGATCTATTATTTATTGTAAGTAATGGGTTCATGTTTTAGGTGCAACTTGCTATTCAACATGGAACCAAAAAAGGACGTGCATTCAATACCCAGCCTCCTTTTGCAGTTAATAATCATTTGTGTGTACTGTGTACTCTGAATCAAAGGCAGCTTCCGTGTTTGTATCATCTAACCTGCACAGTTGTGTGATGCTGTCATCTATGCATGCTCAAAAACTCCCATGCAACCCATTCCACGTTCAGTGTACGTGTGCAATATTTTGTAACATGTCTTAAGTGCTTATGCAAAGTGTGTTTGCATTTGTTTGTGTGTCTGTTAGATAGGTTAGCAAGCTCTAGCCCCCTGTCAACAGTTTGTCATTTTCTTGCTTGCAGGGCTAACTTTAAGACATGTAAAGAGAGCCACAGGGAAGAAGAGGCAGGTCAATTCCAGATTCCACTGAACTGGGCCACAGTACTGAGAGCATTTGGGCGTCAAACAGTTAATTTACCTTTAGCACCATTAAGACTAAGAAACCCCACCCGTCTCCTAAACCAACCCACCACTGAGCTCCTCCTGCATGTTACTGCTGTCAAAGATTTCCATCTAAAAGCTTTCTTCAAACGTAATTACATTATTATTATTATTATTATTATTATTATTAATTGCTGTTATTCATTTTATTTTCCTTTGGCTTTTGTCTATGCATATTTGGTTACTCAACAAATCTATACGTAAAACTATAGACGTAAAATTCGAGACACTTTGTTGTGTGTGACATGTAAAAGCATGTAACCCTTAATACGATGTTGCATTTTAAACGATGATGACCAATAAAGAGCTTTCCCAATTGTTGTCGGTGTACCGAGGGCTTGCTTTTAAAACGGCTGGTCACTGCCAGGACGGCACCACCTGCTCTGCTCGTCCAGCGAGTGGGGAATAATTTCTGGGTTTGTTTGCTCAGACACACACCTGCACAGACAAAAACACAGCTCCTCACACACAAACACTGAACGTGGAGCTGAAGATTCATGTCAGTGAAGTGGCAGGATAGAGTTAGAGTAGTCAGGTTCAGACAGGTGTTTATTTTTTCTTTCCTTTTTTTTTTTTTTTTCTTTTTTCCTTTTGTTTCATGGACAGCGGGTCTCCTTTTTTGTCACGCATGACACTCAACCGAGCTTATTCTAATCCTTTCAGGCCATAAAAGCGAAAATGGAGGAACTTAGACCGTTGATACCAGTGTTGGAGGAGTACAAAGCCGATGCCAAATTGGTATTGCAGTTTAAGGAGGAGGTCCAGAATCTGACGTCAGTTCTAAGCGAACTTCAGGAGGAGATGGGGGCCTATGACTACGAGGAGCTCCACAACAGAGTGTCAAATCTTGAGGAGAGACTCCGAGCATGCATGCAAAAATTAGGTAGGCACAGAAAGTTGTTGGCACACATTTTGCTTTAAACACATGCATGCACAAACACAAACACGGTGTCGGAGTGGTTAGACAGAGATCCTCAGGCATATTTACATGACGCCGAACATCCCAGGACCATTATGGCTACGATGCTCAACACCTGCAAGGTAAATTACAGCCCTATGTCATATTTCTATGGTTAGCGCATAGTGCTTTCCCACTTCCAGAATTTGCTGATGGTTTGCTCTCGTGTTGTCTGACAGGGCTACTCAGAGGTGGTACAGAGACTTAGGCCTCAACTCACAGTGCAAGTATTTACCTAAATGCTAGCAACAAGTTGATATAGCGCTTCAAATTCATCATCCAAATTGTGACACTACAAAAGTAAAAGTACTCCGCTATGAAAGCAATGCAAAAGTGCTTTATTTTAAAAGCATTGAAGCTCATACATTATTAACACGTCTAAATGTGAAATTTATGGGAGACTTTAGATCTGTTACCTGTAAAACTGTGGAACTCAAACATCAGCTGGTAAATATGGAGCTCATTTGAACCACTTTGGTTAATCCATAATACTACATCAGCATCTATTAGTTCATACGTTTTTTAAAAAAAATATATATAAGAATCTAAACCTAAAAAAATACAGCATCTGTAATATAAATGGAGTAAAAGCCAAATAATTTAAAAAAGTAACATAAAATGGAAAACCCTCAGTAAACTATACAGAACGTGAGTAAATGTACTTACAGTATCTGGGGTTTGTTCATAGAACTTTAGTTACATCCCAGTAAGTTTATCTTCAATACATTCTTTCAACAAATATTCATGAAAACCAGTGCTGAACCCATTGGCCAATTAAGAGAAGGTCAGTCAACGCAAACTCAATTATGTCATGTTGCAATCAAACGTTTTCTGGGTTCCAGGTCCACATACTTATACATGGGCTACTTTACTGGTAGGTTATTGTAACTGAACCCTGATTGGATGAACCAGGCTACAGGCAAATGCAGCTTCAGACTCTGCAAAACTTTGAGCTTTTTTACTATTTTCTGACATCTTATAGAATAAATCATCAGTCTAACTTTGTAGTATTGCATGAAAAGTAGTATGCTATAAACTAGAAAAATATTTTACTTGGCGCACGTACACACACATACACGAAGGGAAACCATACACTGCAGAAGAAGCGAGCTACTGTACTGACAGCATCCTCAACTTGCAAGTTCTCATCTCACTCTTCTCTTTGCTTTTAGCCCCTGCCTCAGTCTCTTCACACCTCTGTCACAGCCCACAGTGCTAATAGATGCGCTCCCACACCACAGTGACTAAGATATATTACAAGAGCAGAGACACTTACATGCCGCACATCACGGGTATATTGTGTCCCTGTTTCATATTATTCACTGTGCGAGATGACAGAATAAAATTGGGAAAAGCTTTTTGTTACAATACCTACTGTTCTTTTTTGGAAGGCTGGTGGAGACAGTGATTATATTTGAATAGGAAATATAGTAGAAAAAGCAGACGCGTAATATCATATGTGGAGTTCTGTCTTTTGTTTTTTTGAATCAATGCATAAAAAGTGATTTGTTTACTGACTACCTCGGCTCTCACGACTCCTACAGTGTGGTAGAGTGTGTGTGTGTGTGTGTGTGTGTGTGTGTGTGTGAGTGACCACTCTCCTGACATCTATGGTCAAACTGTCAATGATAGCAGAGCACAGAGAACTGCAAGAGTCACTACAGTGTGTATGTGTGCAAGATCAGAGGAGATAAAGGCGAGGTCACCCAGCGAGGGACTGGCTCAGAAGGAGCAGGGGTGGCTATTCCTTTCATCTTCACACGATTGAAGAGGCACTGATGCATAGTGCGCACAAACACACTCCGATATACGCTATTCCCATTATTGAGATTAAAGTTAACGAAGGTCACTATCCATATTTCTGCAGAACAACAACAACAGAAAAAGCCAGACAAAACTATATAGAGGGCATGAGAAATTTGAGTCCTGAATAATAAATCGAGCAACAGGAGGAATTGAAGGTGGTAAGGGGAAGGAGAAAAGTGATAAAGTGAAGGCAAGCAGGAAAAGTGAAAGAGAGTAACTAGGGTCCCCGCAGAGCTGTCCTTCAAGCTGTTTTGTGCCGAAGAGACTAACAGCTCAGCGGCTGCTGGGACACAATGGCCATCGATCAAGAGGACATGCCAGCTTGCTGGGCAGTAATCAAATAAATAAATCACCCTGTGTCGTGCCCCAACAACGTGGAGGCAGAGAGAGCTTCAGGCAAATCCAGAGCCTTTGTGCTGAAATACTGATGAATGGAGCAGCAGGGTCATACCAGCACATAAAGCCTTCTGCTTCTTGCTCTGCTGCCATTGTTCTCACCTTCAGTTTCCTCAGTAGAGAATGTAATTACCAGGCATATTATAGCCAGGTCCATTTACCACAGGATCAATATTTCTCTCTTCACAAATAACCTCAGCCTCTTGTTTTTATTCTTCCCTCTCCTCAGTCATTATCAAAGAACAATTGCTCAACTTTTACAACTATTCCAAATTAAATTTAAATTTTTCGAGTTTGTGCTATATTGCTGCCCTAACAGAGGACATTAGCTAATACAACAAGGTTTAAAACCTTTTAAAAACCTATTTTTAACTCATCAGTTATGCAACTAAACAAGCTAATATTGTTAAAATGTCTTTGGGTTTTATTTATGAAATGTTTCCTGTTCAAACAATAAGCGTCTGCTTCATGAGGACTGTCGGTACAGTTGGATCAGATAGGACTGATAATGACGGAGCCACACGTCAATGGCCACCAAAACCAAAAATGTCTGATGCGACTAGGGATGGGAATTGATACAAATGCCGTTATCAATTTTCAAAACTCTCAGTGATGCCTTATAAATTTTTCGTGTGGGGTAAAAACATACAGTAAGCCTACACAGCTTTATTTGTCAGTAATCTTTGAGCCTGAGCACTCTTCCTCTCCGCCATGACTCCTACTCGATGCAAGTTTCCAGCTAATTGAGGTCATTACGTGTGAGTTTTTGCATCGTGTCAGCATCTGTAAAATGAACTGATGTCCTCAGAGGCAGACAATTCAGGTGGGTTGGACATTTTGGTACCAATCTTCAGCTCTTGACTCCAATTCCCACATGTGCAAACACGTGTTCTAACGTTGGCAGTGTGTTCTCGTAGGATAACGTTACTCATGAGAAGTTTTCCCTGCCGTAAAACAAAACCCCAGGATAAGATAAAGGCAATAGAAATTGTGAACAAATGGCAACTGGCTTTGTAATTATGCAAACTGACGGTTGCAAACATCCACCAAGGTTTGCAGGTCAGCACAGTGGTTCAAACTTTACTTTCATAATCGTCATGTTTCTGTGCAATTGACTACAGCTGCAATAGTTAGTCAGTCAATGGATTAGTTATCCATCAGAATGGATTTATAAAAAAATAAATCATAGCCAACAACAGCACCCATGTTCTAGTAAGTCTAAATGATTCCCTCCTCCTCTGGAATTGAGCATTCGTTCTGTATCTAAACCCTCATAATTCATGGTAAATGCTGATTTTGTTCAGCTACAGTTTCTATTAGGTTTTTCATTGTCTCTGCCCTCTACTTTGACCCAGGCAAATTTAGGCCAAAAGGGGATTAGACCCTGTGTGCATCTCCAGAATGTCCATCCATCAGCGGGCTCCCCAGCCGCTTGCAATAGTAGTGTCATCTAAAGATAGGGCCGTGATTTGATAAAATAAATAAGTCCATAGCCAGGGTATTACTATGGTCCCTAATCCCACTGAGGATTACGTAAGGGACTCAACCCCCACTAGAAATAGTAGATGCTGCTCATGTGACCATGTGTTTGTCTCTCAGCCACCACCGAGGTGCGATGCCCACACATGCTCACAGGCACAACATATGTTGCACCCAGAGACACACGACACATGCCTTTGCGTATGCTGCAACACGTACGCAAAGGCAGTTTCATTATGTAAGTTAAAGAACTATGGAGAGATGAGAAGAGACACGGAACTGAATGAGACGAGCTAAATTTATCTTTCACAACAGGGATGAAAAACAAAAGACGGCCGGGACGGTTAATGGATGCAATGCTTCACCGAGAAAGATGTTAATGAGAACTTAAAATGAGCCATCGCCAATGTCCCACTCTTTAAATTAGCGTGTCAGCTTCTTAAATTCGTAGGATAAAATCAACTAACCAAAATCTTTTGATTGACCTGCAACGGCTAAATGACTGGGGGTCGGACCCGGAGTGATCGGACCTATTGTCATTTGGTAAAATCTGTCATGTTTTTTTTTTTGTGCTAATTAGAAAGGGTACATAAGAATGACCAGGCTCCCAGTCGCGAGGGACACAGAGCCCACTGTTAGTTTTGTCAAATTCACATTAACACCTCACTCAACTCTAATTAACAGTACAGCAGCTTACAAGCAGCACACAGGGCCAGAGTATACTGAGGCTCCCCCTTTCCTATTCCCTCTTCCTCACTTTTTCACACATCCACACAGAGGGAGTAAAACAGGCATTGGCATGTGTGAACTGAATAATAAGCACCTCTAGTACAGTACATCATGCAAAGAGGAAGGCAGAGACATAGCAACAGGCGGGACATCAATTCCCTCATCCTTCAGGAGAAACTCATTTGGTTTTGAAGTAACTGAAAGTCAATATCTCGTAATAGGTTTGGGATGAGTCTGAATGCTCTGATGGGTGTTGCTCTAGATGTTCCCATTTCACCTTTTTTTTTTTTTTTTTTGCAGCATGCGGCAAACTGACAGGCATCAGTGATCCCATCACCATCAAGACGTCTGGATCCAGGTTTGGTTCCTGGATGACTGACCCTCTGGCACCTGAAGGAGACACACGGGTATGTATTGGTTGGATGGCAATCATCTCCTAATGTGGTACGGCATTCATTTTGATGTGCAGCTGGGCTTGGTTCTTGGTCAGATTTGTGCACTGCCTCACTTTTTATGTGATCAGGTAACTCGTGAAATTAAAAAGCCTATTTATTATTTAGTTTTATTTAGACTTTATTTCGTTTTTTACAAATTTATTGTGGCTTGTTTATGGACATTTGACAATTGGGAGTTAGCTTTGTTTTTGTTCATTGTTCATTTCTAAAATGACCCATTCCTATTGTTATAGCAAAAAACACTGCTTTCAAGAATTGTGAGGAAATTATGAAAATACAGCAAGCAACTGGTTAGCTACAATTTAAACACCTACTCCCCCAAATGTCCAAATGTAAAACTCTCTTTAAGGTAACCTTACAGTATCTGTATTCTGATATACCTGTAGCTATTTCGGAGATTCTGAGCTACTTGTGTGGGTGAGAATAACTGTCAGTTCCCCTGAGGAAACTTTTACGGCTGCCCACCCCAAAATTGTGATTCTCATTTCAGCCTTATTTTAGTTTCTGTTTTGTCTGATATGTTCCTCCTGAATTTCCTGAGGAAGGAGCCATAACTGATCTTTGTTTTCTATGTTTGAGAAAGAAAACAAGCAATTTTCCTTTCCAAGAGAAAAAGAAGAAGAAAAATGCAACACTCCATTGAACAACATTGAAATCCTCATGAATGGATTTATTACACAAAATTTTATTCACATTAGTTGCTGTACTATTGCGCTTCTCCAAAGTAAAAAAAAAGGCGGCCATCTCCTTTGTAATTTTCTTTTTCATCTCAAGGATGATTCATGTTTCACCTGTTTGTCCTAGAGAAATTAGGACAAACATATCAAAAACAGAAACATCAGACTAAAAAGAAAATATAAAATTAGGCTAAAATGAGACTCACAACTCTGTTTTCAAGCTGTGGAAGAGCAGTAAAAAATTTCTCCTGGCTTTCTCCATCTTTGACTTTGCTTTATGTCCTGTTATGCCCTTCACGCCTGCTGGTTCATGCTAACATGACAGCAGTGGCTTTTTACATCCCAGCACTCTAGCAGTGTAAACTTATTGCTTCACACTATATGCCTCAAATATATGCAGGAATATTTGTGATATAGAACATTGTCACCTAAAAACAAATTTGAATTCATCAGTCTACTATTGATGCAATCGAAAAGTTTAAAAGAATGACATACACAAGGGCAGCGTGGTAGTGGAGGCTCCAGCCCCTATGCAATCCTTAAAAGGATAAGCAGTTACAGATAATGACTAGATGGATGAACTTACACAAAGTGAGGTGGAGAGCGAATAAAATCACACCCTCTCTCCTTGTGTCATTGGTCAAGAGATAAGTGCCAGAGAACCTGCTACACAAATAGTTTACCTGACTTTAAAGCTGATCGTGACCTCCCCCTGTGATTAAGGTCAGCATTTGCTATGGAACATAAAACAGTGTGTTAGTTGGGCACTGTGCTGTCATCAGGTGCTTGCACATGACTTCCTTTAGAAGAGCGTGGGCTTCTGTTGGCTCAATAAATAGATCTGTCCTCTTTCATTAATGAAACACATTAAAATCAAAGGCTGGGAATAAATCTATACGGTGTGAAGAGCAGTAAAGAATGAAGATGGAAAAAAAGTTTGTCTGCAAAACCTTAGGATCCTCTTAATAAGAGACAGAACTCTCCGTGTCACAACTTGGGAAGAACCAGCAGCATGTAGTAGATTAGCGTGGAGCTAGTTATCGTGACAACACAGACTACATATTGTGTGTAGTTTAAAAATTCTTAGCATCGAGGCTGAGGTGAACTGCTGACTGAGATTATATTTAGCATACTGTAAAGACAACTTTTTGTAGAAACTAATACATTTTGAACAGAACACATGAAAGATGAGCCACGTTATCAAAGGGCAGAATAAGAAGAATGAGTGTAATTGACGGGAGCAGATAGGCTTTCTCCATTTCCTTTCATCTCCTGGTTTCCTTACCTTGGTGTTTTTTTTTTCTGGGCCTGTGGAGACCTGGCTCCTTGATGTGAATCGTTTTTTAAGTCAACCACACTAGCACATGGAAGCAGATAGAAAAAGGGCTTCAGGTGTCTCGGTCCTACCGAGAATGAGGAAGTGTTTAAGCCTCCAGTGGCTCTGGAATGAGAGCTCTCTGCCCACCACCACAGGGGCCAGCAGGAAGCTGGCTCCAAGCAGCTGAGACAAGCCTTTTATGTGGAATGATGAGCACTTTCCCTGTGGAGCCCGGCTCATGCCACCCTGCGGCTGTCATCCTGACTGTTTGCATTCAGAAGCCGCCCAATCAGAGCTTCGTCTGCTCCTTGAGGGACGCTAACTTAATTGGGATTCTTGTTGACTATGTGATTTGATTTATTCTGTGTGTGATATGCGTACGGGATTCGGATATTCACACACTCACAGGAGGTGGAAGGTGGCAGGGGTTTCTAGTGCTGCCATGTTTGATGTTAATTGTTCTTTATCTCTCTTGTTGTGATGTTTAAGGTCTGGTACATGGACGGTTACCATAACAACCGCTTTGTGCGGGAGTACAAGTCAATGCAGGACTTCATGACGTCAGACAACTTCACGTCTCACCGGCTGCCCCACCCATGGTCAGGAACAGGCCAGGTGGTCTACAATGGCTCCATCTACTTCAACAAATTCCAGAGCCACGTCATCATCAAGTTCGACTTCCGCACCTCGTCCATCAGCAAGTCCCGGCAGCTCGACTACGCTGGCTTCAATAACGCTTATCACTATGCCTGGGGTGGCCATTCCGACATTGACCTGATGGTGGATGAGGGAGGCCTGTGGGCTGTCTACGCCACCAACCAGAACGCCGGAAACATTGTCATCAGCAAGCTGAATCCCAACACGCTGCAGATAATCAAGAGCTGGACCACCAACCACCCCAAAAGGAGTGCCGGCGAATCTTTTATGATCTGCGGTACGCTCTATGTCACCAATGGCTACTCAGGAGGCACCAAGGTCTACTACGCCTACTCCACCAACTCCTCTACTTATGAGTACATTGACATCGACTTTCAGAATAAGTACTCCCATATTTCCATGCTGGACTACAACCCACGTGACCGCGCCCTCTATGCTTGGAACAATGGCCACCAGGTCCTCTACAATGTCACACTGTTCCATGTTATCCGCTCAGAAGAACTGTAACCACGGGAAAATGGATTACATACATAAATACATATTGTCTGTGTAGAGATCTCCCTATATACGAAACTATATCTGCGACAGAAAAAGACTATGGAAGGACCGTTCTGTTAATAATATCACGTTTACTGAGAGACTGCATCAGCAGTGAATGCAAAATGGATTGAATGTGCATATAAATGACACTGAAAAGAAAACTGAAAATGACGGGTTTCATTCCAAAATGCGATATTTGTTACGAAAAAAAAAAAAAAAGATTTATCAGGTAATATTAAAAAACATATGATTATTAGAAAAACAGAAGTTTTGTAAATAAAGGTCTACGTACGACTTCTAATGTCAGCAGTTACCCATAGTAGACTTTATTTCGATAGCTGCCATAATTTTGTTAAAGGTATTTTATTTTGGAATGAAACTCTTGGTTGCCACATAGATAATGATTGTAAAAGTAAAACTATATATCAGATGTAAAAGAATAAGAACAGATGCCAAAAAAATAACATCGCGCCTTTTTTTTATTATATAATAATATCAACTATAAGCTCCAGTTCTTCTGCAGAAATCCTCCCAGCTGAACTTTTCTTTCGGTCATTGGGGGTCCTGAAACAAAGACTGTTGATAATAAACTGTTGGATCCCCAGGTCCCAAAGAAGACACGACAGAGAAGCGGGGAGGTCAGTCTAGCCAGAAGACTTGCTAGCTTAATGGGTGCAGTCCGTCATCTTGTTTTTACCAAGTAGCAACTCAGAAGTCTGTAGAGAAACAGCAGACAACAATAAAAACATCCACTAAAAGACCTGAAGGCACTGACTGTTGACAGCACCGTTGTTTGAGATGAGTTTTCCGTGTTAGTGACTATGTGTGAAAAAGGCTTTCTTTGCATGAGTGTTTTCTATCACTCCGGTTTGCTCTTCTGAATGTCTTTTGCTGTATGAAATAACTAAATAAATGAATAAACAAGCAGGAGGAAGGGTGAGGGTGGGTAGGTGGGAGTGGGGTGGACATGGAGATATGAGGGTTTGCAAGGATATTTACTCCCCCCAACCCAGCCCCCCCCTCTGCTTCTTTCTATTTAGTTCTTGTTTTCTTTATTTCTTTTGCCATGATTTTTCTTTTTTCTCAAATGTGCGTGTATCACTGTAACTGTTGGCACCTATTTTTCCCTCTCTGTATTTGTTTACTTGGACTGTGTGGGAGAAATCTATCTAGCTCACATCTCTGAAGAAAAACATAAAACAAATAACAGAATGTATCAAGCATTGCATCTTTGGAACCTGGTCCTCCTCTATGTTCAATTCACATCGTGCACCTCTAGTTTTTTTCTTTGTTTTTTTTTTTCAGGAAAAATCCCTGTCTCATGCCATGTATTCCCTCTGCTGCTAGTGAAGGATAATGCTGTTTAAATGTATACCCTTGCTGAGAACAAAAGCTTTTCACTCTTTTTGCGCTTTGCTGGACATGTGTTGTATCTGAGATGAGATAGTTAATGATTCGTGTCAATAAAACAGAGAAATCTGATGCTCTGATTGGTGCTTTAAAGCTCCGAGCTGTCACGTTACAGCACATTCAGGCCTGGAGGTTCGTGTGGACTTGCTGTCTTTTGGTTTCTCCTTCATTAGGACTACACACAACGGTCTTCTCTAGTTAGCGTGTTGGCTAAGATTAATTAGGATTTACCTGCCCTGTCATGCTTTTAGAGGTCTTAAACAACTTTCTCTTATAGATGAAAAAGTTAATTCATATATAATAAAACGCACCCGTGCTCAAGCTCTGTAAAATTAGGAGTCTTGCTGCTACAGTATTCATTGCTCTTGTAGCAGACAGAGGCATGTTGGCTGAAGTTAATAACCTTTATTTTGATTGTCCATTGTTTTATGTATCTTAAATGGATTCGCTTGAGGAAACAGGATCCAACCGCATGCTATTTAGGAAATATTACAGGTTTTATTTTTACTCTTTGCCTCAGACACCTTCAAGATCACATTGGCAGCATCATGATCACCAGACATTAAAATGCATATCAGCATTTGCTGATGTGCCTTTGACAAACTGCAATAATTTTATTTATCACAGTTCAACAGTGTTATCAACTAAAATATATCTATTTGTGTTTTGTTTTTCCATCACTTGACATTTCTTTTATTTGTATGTTGTGATGTCTTATAAGAGCAAAAGTTTCCCCTTTTTGTTCACTCAATGGTTCCCTCTCCTCCTTTGATCTCCACTCCATTTCACTTACCCCCCCCCCCCCCCCCCCCCCGAAAACCTCATCCCACCCCTCTTTTTCTTGCAACCAGTCTATCTTTCCCGCTCTTTGTTGCTCCCACTCCCTCGCTGCCTCTTAGTCCTCTGATGTTTCAATCGATGAATAAATGATTGCTTCTATTTTCACTCCAAGTGCTTGGCCAACACAAGCTGCTTTGCTCCCCAGGAAGAGTTTGAGATATTTGGGAGAGAGTTGAGAGAAAAAAAAAAACACGCAGAGAGAGAGAGAGACAGAGGCAGAAACATGTTTGGTGGAAGGTCTCGCAGCGTATGACACGATGAGCTGTCAGTCAGAAGCTGAATTTATTTGCATCTTTAAGCGTGATTGACGCATCAAGGGACAGCGCAGCACCCCTCTACTCCCAGCTCCTCCACAACCAACATCATTACACATGCGTCTGCCTGTGAACCTGACAGTTGCATTTAATTTCATCATTTTGTGCACAGCCTCGCTCTTCGTATTTCTGCGTCGGTGTCTTGTTTACGCCAGACTTAAATAGGTGCAGTAGGCTAATTGCATTGTGCACACTTTGCCCTCTAAATGCTGAGACTACTGCAGCAGCACCTCTGGGACTAAAGGACAGACACAGTGAGAGCTTTGACCTTGCTGGGGCCAGCTGTAAGGCACATCATTCCCCCCAAGGACAAAACCACTAATCAGTGATAAAAAGCTAGTGTGTACGGCAAAAAATGTTGCATCGCGCCGCAGTGACTTTAGTGTGCTGCACATAGTTATGTGACAGCTTGTCACGATTGTAGACTTTCCCCCATGTGCATTATATAATTTATCTTTGCAACCTACTCGAAGGCAGTATCTCTTTGGGCTCTTTTGTCATCTGAAGGTTGAGCTCTGTAGCCTTGAAAACTCATGACTTCCGATGTTATTAAAGTTGACACAAACCACTATGCGATAATCAGACTCACATGACTCATTTTTGCAGCTGCCTTTTTAACTTGGGAAGTGACAGAAGGTGCTGCAAATCCATGTAAAAGTATGTGTGACTGTAATAATGAATGATGAGACAATGAGGAACGGGGATCATACAATTTTGCAATTATCCACGCCGTGCAATTATGCTTCACTTTCACTAGTTCATTTGTCTGCTCATGGGGTATCGGCTGACTATTACCATATTCATACAGGTGGCCAGCAGCACTACTACAACCCAGCACTAGCTATTAGGCCTATAGTCCACAGATACATGGGTGTTTCTTTAACAAATGACAAAAATATAAAGTCAGACTTTCAGCCAGGTGTCTGCAACATGAATTGAGGATTCAGTGATGCAGCTGCATTAAGTGACTACAGAGAAAAACCTGCATCTAGATGTAAAGCCAAGTGTAAATAAAATTCAGACCAAAATATTGTTGAATTTCAATGGCACTATGATGATATTAAACCATCATGAGCTTCTAGTTTAGATTATTCAAACATAAAGTGGCGTTTTATTTAATGACACGGACGAAATCACGCACACCTGACCCTCTTAAGTTCTGCAATACACTGTATAGTTAAAGTTTCGTTCAAGTTATAAAAACCTGATTAATCTCCAACTGTCAGGAGAATCAAAGCAGTAATAACATTTCCATGGCCTAGGACCTGCCCTGCACTCAAGCAATTACAGTGAGCCCTTTCAAATTTAATGCAAGATGACACATACCCACAGTTTCTAAAACACACTTTTTTTCTTTAACTGTTCCATTGAGATTCATCACACTGGCAGAAAAACAAAACACAAATAAAGCCTAGGTCTCATGTTTTCATTGAGCTGGAAACAATCTCTGTGCTAAAACTGAAGTCTGGTGTGGGTTGAAAGAACAGCCAATAATAAATCAATGGAGCCATAAAGAATAGGACTGCGAAGGCAAAACAACGGTAATAAAGACAATTCATTTTAATTATGGAGCAATAAAAAGGCAAAGTAATTCAGACGTCCCTTTTGCGATTCTCAGTGCACTGATTTTGTTTACAGTTGTGTCCTTGTCAGCAATCCAAACACCTGCTCTGAAACAAAATGTCTCCTTAATTACCATTTTCTTTAATGCACTGTTCTCACATGGTGTGCACACAAACACACACACAGACGCACACACAGAGCTGCATTCATCACCTTTAGACACTAAACAACCACACCAAGACAAGACTATTTGCTTTACAAAAAACCTTTTGGAGAAAACACTGATGCTCCTCGGGTCACATTCACTTGCAGCATGTTTTATTTCTATATTTTCCAAGAAGTTTGCAAAAAACCAAAACAATGAGCTGAAAGGCACTAAAACGATCTGAGAGGAGCTGCAGAATCAGATCATTTTTGCGTTTATCACAGCATGTGAAAGGTGACCTCTACTGAAAAGTTTTTTGATTGAACTAAACAACTCTGGCTTCAGTGTGTTTAGAGCAGATACCGAACAGCATCCTCTATTCAACAATTCATAATGTGCTCTCAGTAGAAAAAGAAAAAAAAAAAGAAATTATTTCCCATCTCGCAGGCACTAAATTACAACTCTCCACTATCACAATTTGCATGTCATGTCTAAATAATCAGGCGGACTTTGAGCAGAAAATGAGTAAAATAAGGATGAAGAACAGTCTGTTCCAATTAAACTGCAGCTGAAAAAGAACTTTTTGAAGTTTATAGTGGATTACAGGGAAAATAAAAGTTGCCACTACCTCACTTTGTCCCACAACTCTTTGGTGTGATTCCCTGAGCAGATACAGACAGAATGGGCCTGCTGCAGGTCAGGATTAGGGGTAAAAATAAACTTTTATCCGGATCAAATTTTGCACTCGAAAACAAGCAAAATCAATTCAGCCACAAAAAAAAAGAAACTACAAACCATTCGAAGATGTTGTTTTTCCCTGGTTACTTGGAAAACTCATAGTGGTTCCAAACTTCTTCCATTTAACAATTACTAAGGCCTGCGTGAAGCACTCAAGCTTTAAAAATGGTTTTCTACCTTTAGCCTGATCTATGCCTCAGCACAAAATTTGATCAAGCAGCGAGTTCTTTGAATTTCATTGCTCGGTTTTTGTCCTGACCTGTGCCTTTCTAAACTACATCCAATCAATTCAATTTGGGTGAAAGTTCTAAATACACATCTCAAAGGAAAAGTAAAGAAAAGCTGGGTTTGTAACCTGTATATAGGTTTGTAATACAGAGATTTCAGTTTTAAAAGTACAGTATTTAATGTCCCATGGGTGAATTTGGATCAGGAGGCAGCGTGGGGGTCCACTAATTGCAATATAAGCAGTTCAATCCGCCACTCCTCCTTGCATCACCACCATCATCAAGCAACATTGTAAAGCACTTTGGGTAGTGATAAGGTAGAAACACATTACATGACTTCAGACAAACATTTGCCCCAAACCAATGACTGGCTCACACAGGACTAATGAGTTGTTCATTTCTTACACCATTTCTAAACATTAAGGCTTTAGGACAAGTGTGTGTTTCTGTATCCACGGTTCTGTATATACAGCATGTAAATGTCTTACGCTCATGTAATGTGTTGTGAAAGTAACCATAACTGTGCTCAACCAAGTACATAGTACAGTTGCTTTCACACATGTAACGATGGCACTTCAGCCACATACAAAATTTGGCCTTGACAATATGGGGGATCTTTTGCCGAGGTTCAAGCCTCATGCATGCATGTGTTCATGTGTACTTGCATCTGTATTTGTGTGTGGGTATGTGTTGGAACTAGCCGTGGCGACAAAATGCGTGCCATCTGTGCACACGGGAGATTTCACACTCATGTTCATGTTTGAGTTGTGCCAGCGTTCTCATCAGGGACGTTGGACGATCATCACAGGGAAGCAAAGATCAACAGGCTCCAGTCTGTTAGCCAGTCACGTGATAATATATGGTCACGCAGGAGAAGTGTTTGCTCCTGATACTTGTTAGTGTTAGATTCCATAAAAGCCCATTGGTTTGTAAAGTCTAACGGTTATGAATAATGGGATCGTTGGAGGTAATGTTTTTTTATGCTTTTCTTTTAATCAAAATGACCACAAAAAAAATGCAAAACAACTTAAGAAAATAATGAAAAGTGACCTGAAACCATCCAAAAATACATATAAAAGGTCAGAAAATATGTAAAGCAATGTCTAAAAAAGATAAAACTTCCAGAATCAAATATAACCATATGACAAATACACTCAAACGACCACAGAAAAGGACTCGGGCCTGATTCATCCATGATATCAACATGTCATAAATAATAAAGTGTGGCATTCCAGATGCATCTCTATGAACAAACGTAGGCTGTGACTTTGAGATTAGAATCTTCTTTAAATTAGTCTTTGGTGAGGTGTGATCATCTGGAGCGGCCCGAGAAAGGTGAGTCACAGCTTCTGATTCAGTAATCCCTGCTTCCAGATGATTTGAGGACAGGCTGTGACAGAACAATGAATTATTCACTATCAGCTGTTCACTTGGAACGAAACCAAGGGGCAAAATCAAAATCATGTGGGTGATTGAAATTAAAGAATGGGAATGACGAGAAAAAAAAAAAATCTCCTTCTTTACTATCTTCAGAGCCTATCGCTGAGACTCCATATTTTTAAATCCACCACCTGCCTCTAATATGGGACTTCAAATAGTGCCGCACAGATCCCTCACCTGTGAACAGACTCATTACAGCAGTGCAGTTTTTTTGGGTGTGTTTCTTGATTTGTGACGGCACCAAAAGATGTCAATATCCCAATTATTTTGTAAAGACCCGCTCACATCGCTCATCTAGTTATTGTCAAATATCTTCAATTTGGAAACTAATTCCGCACGGTGTTCATTCATTTCACTCGGGGGCTCTTCTGCCGGAGTCCTGTCAGTGTTTCCTGATTACTCCGTTTCACCTGAAACCTCAAGTCCGGAGAGCAGCAGTGGAAACAGCTTTACATGCAACCAGATCAATACCTCCTGGCAATTTGCACCGTTTGTACCATCAGTGCGTAATTATGTGCTCAACCTATCCACCTCAATCACATGTAGAGACTGTGACCTACACTCTAAAGGTTACATCATACGCACGAACACCTCAAGCTGCTCTTTCTCATCTCTCAGAGAACCATAATTGTGTTACTTGTCTCCGTTGTCGACTCCGTCACATTTTATCACTCGCTGTCTCTGTCTCAGTCATCAGGAATGCAAATTGTGAGTGACAGAGCAATTGTGAATTCCATCCTGGAGAGATGGAGTGAAACAGCTTGGCCGAGATCTATGAGAGAAAGAGAGAGAGTCGAGTGAGTGTTGGTGACTAAACCCTTTGGTATCTGTTGTGTGTCATTTTGTGTGCATGTTTGATGATGTCAACTCCAAATCTCTCTAAACGTGAATAACATGAATCTTACGTTATGATGCACAATGAACAGGGAACCAACCTGAAATTGGACATACAGAACAGTGCACCTTAATTCTCATGACTGCTGATGTCTGAACACCAATCAGCATTGACCAATGACTAATCCTAAACCAATACCACAATCCAGTCCAAATCCCTCTGATCCTTGCACATACATTTGTGCAAATGCACATGCTGAGATCGGGACATCCATGTGCACTTAAGCGTGCAATACGTTTTAAGATGCCGTGATGCGGTTTCGAAACATCCAGACATTGCCTAATGCAGCCCTGTACAGCTCTCCCCACTCCAATCTCTGCCCCCAGGTGCACTGAGGCTGAGAACAGAATGGAGCAGAGCCGTGTGTGGTGACAGTGACATCCATCGCATGCAATGAATAATCAATGAACACCATCTGGTGCATACAACAGGGGAGCGCAGCTCCAATCGCTTACTCCAGCATGACTCGCTCTCTCTCCACATCCCACACGCTGTCTCTTCCTTTGTCACTGTCTCTCTCACCTGCGCTCTCACCCTTCCTCTCTGTCTTTTCCCACACATTACATCTACACAGCTACTTTCCCACTTTCTCTCGTTGTCGCTTAGTCTTTTTCTCAGTCTATGCCGTGTTTCCCCCCTTCTGCTCCTCTGTGGCCTCTGTGGCAGGCTAGTCGTGGTATCCCTCATTCTAATTCAGCGCTACAATTCCCAGGCAGCTAATAAGGTGACCCGTTGCCCTTTAAAGGACATCTGCTTCTATGATTTATAGTAACAGAATAGCTTATTAGGGTGGTCTAAAAGTACTGTAAAACCACCATTACACTCAAAGGACATCTGGCAAAAGAAAACAATTTCTTTAACAGAATGTACAAAGGTCTAACCACAGGAGTTGTCCTTTTATTGCCCCTTCCCCGCGTTATATGTCTTCAGCAATAATACTAGAACTACAAGTCCAAGTGAGTTGGAAGATCTGCACTTTGCATTTGCATTACATACCGTCTGTGCATCTACGTGGTCACAACAAAATGCAGCTAATGAGTGTCTGAGCAGGTCTATAACTCATTTCAGAGTTGGCAAATGTAGTATATACCACTCAGTTAGTTTGAAATAGGTTGAATGTGTTGCAGATGCTTTTATCATTAGAACAAAACAACAGCTGCAAGAATGCCAACTATTTGCAACTGGATATTCACATTTTAATTAAAATTTCCACTTATCACCTTAGAAACTTTAACTAACACAATGCATACACACAAAAAACCCATGCATGTGGCTTTTTCCATACACATGAACTGGTATGTATAAAGACAGGATGTTTGAGAAAGAAAGTTTTTTTTTTTTTTGCTTAATTTTTAGGGATGAGGTAAAAGTGCCTAATGGCTTATGTTTATAAAATGCATTGCTCAAATGCACATTTGTAGGTAGAAAGAGTACCTGTAATTTACGCCTTTCCGCTCACCTGTCCATTTCCGCTTCCCCTGTTGCTCCTATTACGTCAGATCCCTACATCTTCCTTATAAGGAAGACGCTACAAATCGCACGCGCGATTCTCGCAGTAACTTTTGCCAGTCCTTTTACGGATTGATAGGACGTTAACGCTCAAGCAAGGTACGTGCAACTGTCCACTCTGTCTGAAAGTTGACTCCTGAACTGTCCCCCTGTGGAGCTATGAATGTCTTAAGTTCTAGAGTTCAAAGCAAGACATTGTTTCATCGTCCACAATCGAGCCTGGAAGATCGTCTTTAGGACAACATATAGTTAACTTAATTCATCGCTACCATTCGGACGCATCAATTAAATTCAAAATCAATTTCCACTTTCTTTTTCTGGCTTGTCTTTGCCGATTCCTGGTCATGAATTTTCTGTGCTGGTTATTGGCACTTTTATTTTAGGTGACAAATAAGTGGTTTATTTAGTTCGTCCGGTATTTCTGTGATTTCTGTCTAGGCTCAGCCTCTGCTTTATTAGAAAAGGTTATAGCACGAGCCAGGCCCTGGTTTGTGTTACATTTAAGTGTTTGTTTTTTAACTCTCATGCTTTGACTTCTTAATAAATTTGAGCTTATTTTTAGTGTGTGTATAATAGCTACTGCACATTGGTTTGGACTAATAGCGTGTGTATGTCTTTAGATGCACACGCAGCGCGAAAGTTTTGGATGGCAGCCACTACTTCCCATTGGTGTTTGGTGCTCACCATCAGAGTTTAGAAAATCATTCAGTGCGGTTTACAGCAACCTAATAATCTAACCTGTTGTTATGTCAGTACTGAAACTCTGTCTTAAAGCATTTTCTCTTGTAACATAATATATATATATATTTCTGCAAATTAAAAGTACTATCCTTATCTTGCTAGCTACAGTTGAATTTCACATCCAGTTTAGTTAAAACCCGACACGACCTTCCTAGACACAGGTAACTTTACCATGAGGAAGGTTGCACCTCTCGAAATGCTCAGTATTCTTGAGCGTGATACTGAAAATGCAGCATCACGTCTAAGATCAGTCAAATTGTTCGGTTCAATGTTCAATGCTTTCTGATGATCCCTTTTGTGTTGACTAAATCATTCTGATTGTTTGTGCGGAAACATTTCTACTGATGCACAGCGTGTAATTAATCTAACTTTGTTGACAGATACGTCTTTTTATTTGCATTTATTACATTTCCTCAGCATCACTTAATCAATTTTGTATCTGCTATAAACATAGTGCACATGCTGTTCTAATTATGTTTTGCCTTCGTAGATTTGCACAATAAACACTTATCCTTCTTTTGGTAAGTGATTTATCCTCTTGTGGGCATCTCAACATTTCATTTTAATTCAAATTTTGTTTTACAAGGTTTAATTATTAAAGCTTTATTCATTCAAGACAATCCAAAAAGCAGGAAGGGAAAGGTCCATATACAAACAAAATCCGAAAAGCAGAATTAGAGTCAGCCCGAGACCTCAGGCCAGGTGGAATGATCAGCCTCTCAATTTGAAAGATATGTAAAATGTGCAAAGGCAAGCAAAGGCTTCATTAGCCCCAGGATGGAAGGAACACTGTGCAACCTGGAGGAAAGTGCACTGAGAATTTTGTGAAGCCTCATCAAGTCAGCATGCATAAAAAAAGCCTTTCAGTTCATCCTAGTACAAAACATTTTTAAATTTGATTATATTTCATAAAAAAAAAAAATATTCAGGACCTGTCAGTGAAGACAATAAGAACCCTATTGGGCAGCTGAACATAAATGCATCTCAGTTGCACCCCCCCCCCCCTCCAGTTTTGTATTTATTTTTGCCACTGAAGCAAACCTCCATTCAGATTCAGCACCTTCTCCAGTGTTTTTATACTTGTGAAAAGAAACTGACAACTGACTTTTTTTAGTGCGGGGGGGTCCTGTTAAGTGTCTGCAAACTTTAGATGGACCCAAATTGGGGGGGAAAAAGACAATTCAGACCATTTCAAAAGAAATGGCCACATCAAAATGTCTGTTGCATATTATCCACCAGTTTAGCAGTAACAAAACAAATTCAATTAAATTCACTTCTGACAAATCATTTCCATTTACTATACAGACGCTTTAAGGAAGCACAAGATTTGTCTTTTACAACCCAAACATCCACTTTTTAAAAAACTAACCTTTCTTCCGATATCTAATTTATACATAAATGACCCCTAACTGCATTATGTTGGCACAAATTCCATTTCTTTAGTAACAAGAGGAAATCTTGTGTGGGTGTGTCACATTATCCAAGAAATGTTCCTCCCTTTCTTTTATGATAACCTTGCTGTCAACACTCATTATTTTATAGTATAATATAGGGTGTTTTTAGCTAAATGGGATATATGGGCAAGCTCTCCTTTGATTCTACTATTGAGAAAAGTCTGTTCTTTACCAATTTTATTTTAAGATGGAGCCAAAAAACTTAATACAATCTTTGCTGTTGCTCTCTAAAACAAAGGGGTCTCAGATGGTCAATGTAGCAGGTACTTTCTAGTTCTCCGATTGGCTGGCTGGTCTTGTTTAGCCCGTGTCATCTCTAACTGATGCACAGTCAGATGGTGATGATGAAGAAACGTGACGCTCCTATTTTTGTCACTCGTAAGAAGTAAGGGGGAAATCAAATGGAGTTTGAGATGGACAGAAGCACCCACAGTTCTTTTGTTTGAAAACTGGGAAATCCAATGATCAAGTTCTGTGATGTCAAAGTCAACGAGTTTGCTACCAGATCAAAAGGGGATTAGGGCTTTTTCTGTGTTCCTTGTCAAATTCTTTGCCTCAAATCTAGTCACATTGTTTCTGGATGCACTATAATATGACTATATAGATATAGATATAGATATAGATATATAGAGATAGATATAGATATAGATATAGATATAGATATATAGATCTATCTAGCTATCTAGCTATCTAGCTATCTATCTAGCTTCTTTCTTTTCTTTATATCTTCACATAACTTTTTTTTTTTTCTCCCCCATTCATGTTGATCAATAGGTTTCACAAGTCACTGTATGACTTACAACAAATGGGTGGGCTCGCAGCAGCATTTGACTAATGCACAGAACAAAGCTGTCGCTTTGTTTTATGAACAGCAGCTTCTGCGTGCTTGTCGTCTTTTGAGTGCCAGGTATTCTCCCGGAGAGACGAGGCTTTGCCTTTTTAATTAATTTCTTGTATAATTGAGCACAGTTTAATAGTCCCTCCCTAGGTGTCCAGTGGTGATAACGATGAAACCAGCCAAATGGTTTATAAAAACCACCCTGTACATTTTTTTTTTTTTTTTTTAGACACTACTACATAAAAGGAGATTCATTATAGCGATGGTCTTCAGATAAAATAACTTCAGTGTGTATTTACTATTTAAACGTAATATAGAGTATTAGCAAATCCAAATCTGGCTTGCAGTTAACTGTAAAGGACAAATCGTGTCTTTGTTGCTGCAGAAGAACCCTGATCGTCACCCTCTCTGGCCCATCCGAATGCTCTTTGTAAATGGGGGGGGGCTTGTCACCCTAAATTCACTGAGGTCAACCACTGAGGTGTGCCTCGGTTTGGGGTGTGCAAACTGATTTGGGTTGCAGCCCCTTTAAGGCTGGTTCAAAACAACCAGTTCTTTGTTTAGTTGATCCCAAATGTCCCATTGGTCTGAGAAGATTTCACCTCTAGGTTTCTGGTTTGGAATTATGTCCTCGCTTGACGTCTTCTCTCCATGGGTTCAAGCAATGCTGATGCCGCTAGCTACAGTATGCAACTGAAATTGGCCTTGAATTCCATCCACACGTTAACAAGACGATGACATTTTTATTGTAGTTAGAGAACCCTTCTACGGCTTAAAATCCAATTTAGACTAACCTTTTCTTTCCATTCAACATAAAATGAAGATATATGCTATCTTTTAACTTCCTGTTTCACATTCTCTCTCTCAGTTGGTGCACTTTTATCCTCCTTTAATTAAGGCAAGTTAAGGGACACCCCCCACTGCTACATGGGCTGAGAGCTGCCGCTGCTGCCGACCTCACTGTGTAAAGAGGAAAAAAAATGGCAACGTGATGGTAGGTTACTTTTAATTAGCTGGGTAGCACTAGGAATCACTATATATTTTTTAATCTTATTTATTTCCTGCTTGAAATGCTTTCAAGCTCAAGGTTGAAACCCTTCTTCTGTGGTATGTGGGGATTTCTATTTATTTATTTTAATGTTAAGAACTTAACTGCAGCAAACCAAAGTCCCCAACTGCTGCAGTTTGGCAAAGATGCACAGCCAGACAGCGGTTGCAGTTCAAGATGGAAATGTTTAACTGCGCTGTGCTGCTGTCCATTTTAAAATAAATGTCGGTATCAGAACCGAATTGTGAGCTGGATGATGAATGTAAGGTCAATGTTTTGCTGAAAATTAGGATCTACCAGCTAATGTAGACTTCTTTTGGCAGTCTGCCACTTCCTTTTGTCTGCAACCAGGTTCTCGTGAACACTCTTGATTCCTTCACAGTTGCACACTAACAGTTGTCTCTAATCTCTTCCTGTATACCACAAGATTAAAATTTCATTCATTGTTTGCCCTTCAGAATGACCTAAAAATCATTTAGACAACTGGTACAAGTATCTGCAAGATGGGGGCACAGAGTTTTCCAAAACCACTTACATCTGCCAAAATAAAACCTGTCTCTGGCCTTGGGGCTGTGACACACAAAGCCAACGCTCAGCCAACATCAGGCTGGTTTAGGTGTGTCTACACTGTTGGCCCTAGTTGGACCCCATCAGCGAACCTATTTATTTAACCAATTCAGAATGTTGCATTGGCATTTGGTGAGACCACTTGTTGTTGGCTGTCGGCACACAAGAATTTAGCAAATACTTTTCATATAAACAATCAATTAGAAGTACCTGTAAACTGTCTGTGGTGAGCGAGAGCAGTGTGGAAATGTGCCGGCAAATGCTGCCGGTTTTACAGTTTGTACATTTGTGGGCCCAGGTCTTTTCCTTTCTGCTCATACAAGCACTGAATGTGCACACTACATACTGTACCTATTGCCTGTTATTTTTAATTGCGTGTTCAAGTGCAGTCTCCTTGCACAGACCACCTATTTATTGTAATGCTTTCATGGAAAGACAGTGTGAGATGCTGTAATTTAAACAAAATATCTAGACTTAACAAAACTAAAAGAATGCAGAAAGGGATAAACTATTGATGTGAAATTGTCAAACGCTTCTCTTTCACAATGGTTAATGTGAATCGGTGTAAAATTTTGAAAATATACTTTGGGATATATTCCAGAAATCAAATTTCAGTTTACAATACTCCTGACAGTCCTGGACCCAGTATTATCTACAGCTCTGCACCACAGTTCTTCGGGAAAAGAGAAGCGCTAGTGAGGGTACAGAGCTGCAGACTGATCTGTGGAACTGAGACAACCCCCAGAGGACTTGTGCAGGAAATGAGCTGAAATGTTGTACTATAACTATTGTATGACTGCTTTTCGTTAACTTCATATTTTCAGCGAATGTTATAATGTCGAAATCTAATTGTAGAAGAGCAGTGAGTTTAGACTTTAATATATACCAGACTGAAAATTTTCCTGGAATTTTCTTTATTTTTTTTTTTCCATGTTCGTCTACTCTAATCTCCCTTTTTTTTTTTTTTTTTTTTTTTCCTTCTGATTTGTAAAAAAAACAGAATCTGGTCTTAGCACATTAATGTGTGACATAGCTGGAAGCCAAGAGCTCATTGTACAGTAAAACATAAACTGTATCTCCTTTGCATGTTTCAAAGCTTAATGTAGGACACTGAAAACAAAAGGCATTCATCTTTTTTAACACTTAGTAACAATTACTCTTGCTCGTAGTAAAACAATCACAATTTTTTTTCATTGCCCCATTACTTATCAGGAACAGGAAAATCCTAGAATCTACATTTCATCTCTCCATTAACCTGCAACAGCTCTGCTCTAGTTTGCAGTTCCATAACTAAGAACTGTATAATCTAAATTAATTTCTCAGTTCTTTAAGAGATTTCTCAAATGTTTTGGGTTCAGTTCAACATTTTGAAATGGGACTGGATGAAAATACAAGCTCTAGCTATTAACTATTGCTGTCATGCTTGTTGGTAAAAAGATTGTAGAACAAGCAACAACCAAACAAATCTTCAATATAACAGAAATCCCACCTCAAGATTTTTACTTTGTGGAGTCATATTGCTGCATCGTGTGTGTGCACACACAAAAGCAGCTGACAAACGGAGTGATGGCAAGACAAGGTCATGTTTTCTCTTCTCTCTACACACACATTCCTGGACATGGCTGTTTACACAGTCTAATCAGGAAGCCGGTGGCTTCCAATGGTGGCTGACTTTTACATGCACTTTATTTTACAGTGATAATCAAGGGCATGCGAGCAATACATTTAAAATTTAATTTGTTGCAGTGAGGAGAAGATCAAAGAGGGTTGTCCAAAAAAAAAAGCACAAACATCAAAGAAAAAAGTCCTAAAACCATAAAGCAGTAAGCCAAACATACTTTCCTTATAGAAAGCCTGTGCTGATCATAAAGACCCTAAACTTTTTCAAATATTTATCTACATCATTAAATGCTCTATATGAACAACAAAGCCAAAGTTTGGAAACATGCATAAAAACTCCCTTTGAGTGTGCTTGAATTATTAATCTTTTTAACAGAATTATTTTTATTTATACATTTGTAAAAATATATATATATATTTTTTAACCATGTACATGGAAGCTAATACAATTTTGAAAATAATGCTTCAGATTAATTCCTGTAATAATATTTCAAACAAATTTACATGGATCTATATATTTTAAATGTTTCCGCACTGTATATTCTGATATTCTAGGTTCAAAGAATAAAATGCAAAGTTTGGGGAATAAACCACTAACAAGTTGGGAACTGATTAGTGGAGGCCCAGACTGGAATTCAAGTGAGGATGTGTGAAATGACCTTGAGCCATTCATGCCAGACATCCTAAGAATATGATGGTGGGAATCAAACCCACGGCCGTCTGTATCCCGACCAATGCTCTACCATTGATCCACCAGGCCCCCGACTTATCATATAGACTACTAGTAGATAGAAATGTGTGGCAGATAGTAATTTTTGTCAGTCTAAGATGTGACTATGAGGTGAATGATTGTCTGTCTCTACGTCTGCAAACTTTGATGGTTGAGGCTTGTTTTAGGATGAGCCCCCCCCTCGTCTCTCCCCCCCTCCCCCTCCTTATTTTCTTAAACTTTGTATCTTGTTGTTTATTTACTATTCAGTTTATTTATGCCATGAGTCCCAGACTCTAATCTAAAAGGTTACTTATTTAATTTTTGGGGCAGTCACAATGGAAAAATAACAAAACATTCATCACCTGTCTTTTCAGAAGCAGATACTTAGGTACTCCAATCTCCAGTATAGTCAGAGAATATATTCCTTTTTTTTGAGGTGCTTTTACAGACAGACTTGTCATTCAGGTGAACTTACCCTTTTAAATTACATTCATCTCAACATCCTTTGCAAATTCTTACTTTAATCATGACCACTACCTGCCTGTCAATAGTCCAGCTCAAGCTGAACATGGCAAACGGTAGTGAAAGCTAATTCTTAAATTATGTTCTATGGTTAGACAGAGTTCCAGTGTGTTAATTGCACTCTTTGAAAAGTCTGGGTCAGCGCAGCTTGTGGTGGTTTTTCAGCATTTCTGGAATGTAAAACTAATCTACAGTAGATGTTATGCTTCTTTCACTAATCAGACTGTTTGCTGGTTTGGGGAGTAATATTAAACATGTTAGTGCAACTGATGTAGCACCATATCTGCTAATTAATCAGGTCATACATTTTATCCCCGAATCAATTATGAATTTCTCGCTTTCCTACAAAAACAAAACACACAAAGCACACTGAGAGCCTGGGAACATAGAGGATATGTACTTTAACACCCTGCCTGCATCAGAAATGTCATTTCATGGGGGATTACAAAGGGAGGTCAGCACATCCAATCTTATTTGTTGGTTTTGCTTCATTTTCAGAGAGGTGCATGTCCTTCCCACATCAGCTGGGAAATGGGAGGCAGCAGGAGAGCAAGAGGTGGTGGCTGCTGGGGATCTGATCAAAAGCAGTTTCATCATCTCTTGATTGTCTTCGGACACCTCGTATAGATCAACGGCTTTCGGCTCGTCCCTTTAGGGCTCTGGCATTGGTTTTCTTTTTTTCTTTACAGATACCATGTCTGCCGCAACCCTCCCATTTGTATCTGGGGTTGGGACCAGCATCAAGGTTGCCCTTGGTGGCTGGGCGGGGCCACACCTGGTGGGCTGTGATTCGAACCTGCGTCATTCCGCATCCCAACCCACACTCTACCACTGAGCCACCAGGCCCCCTTCTGACACTGTGTGTACAATGAATTGATGATGATTGAAATAAGCTCATAGAAATGTTGATTCTCTTGCTGATCTTCAGCAGTCATTAATTTTACATGGCTGTTGTTTCATGTAACTGTACTTATAATAGATTTGATTGTAGGATGTTGGATCTTCTTTTCCCACATAAGCACAGAAGTGATATGAGAATAGTATTGCATATCCAAAACATTGTGATAAATAAATATTATATAGACACGCACTGGGGGATATGACTAATAGTTGAATCCCAATTACCAAAACTGAGCAGCCGCAAAAGGGGTCTGGAAATCAGAACCTTGTTATGCGAGTGTTCAAAGCAAAATCAGACGGGAAACCCTCAAAAGACGCCAATTATCTGTGGCCAAATTGCAGCTGCATTTAAATGAAGACCTTGACTGGTGTACTGTGCTATAAGTTTGTGTACTCTTGCCACTCCTACCTACGCAGGGCAGCTGCTCCTCTGTTCATCTATAATTCACTCCCTTCACTATGTTTAACTATGGCTACCCACACAATAACATAACATCACTGCCATAGTCGCTGTCAAGGTACAAATACTGCTTCTTTTCCTTCTCTTCTTTAAGATAAATCTTTATTTTAATATTTATAAAGGACCTTAGTTACCAATAATTTACAAGCACAAATGTTACACCAGCTAACGTGTTATTAAAAATTATTTAGCACTTTTTTAAAGCTGAACAAACATTTGAATATTGCCATTTATGTATAAAATAAATGATCAGAAGAGACAATTCGAAATATCACAGAGGGTCAACAAGTGCATATTACTGTTTGGAGACATCTAACACCTGTAGTGATTGCATGACTGTCACATAGTATTTAGACAATAAGAAACGTAAGATTTTCACACAGAAGACGGGACTTTGAGCTCAATATGAGCCCGTTGTCGCCATTGCCATCAGTAAAGTGATGCACATTATGTAACACGGCTTCACGTTAAAGAAGTGCTGCTTTCTAAATGTTTAGAGCAAAAATGAGTGTAAAACCGATCCCTCACTCCCTACGTGGTGTGGCTCGTTCAACAAATGGCTCATTGGGTCGTATGAGAGGGTAGGGGCCTACTGTATAGCGGCATTAGGGCTGGAGGGCATTTTTGTTCAACAAAATACTCAAGTTTTAGTAGTACATTACTACAAGGGTATTTTGTTACAGTTGAGGTTTACTATAGTCCAGTATCTATTGTGCTTTTTTTTAACAAAATTTTGAAATTAATGGTGTTGTATGACGTACTGCAGTCAGATCAAATACTCAAGTAGCTTAAGTATCAGTACTAAATTGTAAAGGTAGTTACTGTTGAGATAAGTCATACAATATTACTTAAGGATAATCTTAGTATATTGTCACCAAACCCATACAGAATTGTTTCTATTCACAGGGGATCTCTGTCTGCAGCCTGGATTAGCTTTTCTCAGCTCCAGCTTCAGCTCTGTGACCTGTTGTTCAAGAACGCATCAGCCAGACGCAAAGCTCCACTCTGTGACGTGTTTCTATATTTCAGTGCAGGTAATAATATGTTGTGCTAAATTGCTGTTACATTATACAAAAGTTTTAACAAAAAAATACTTGAAATACAAAGTATTCTTTTTACGCTGATGGTGTTAAAGAAATATTATAGATTATACAGCTTGAAGAATGATGTCTTCCCACTTCAGTGCTGCAATTGGTAAAGTTGGACCTTATTTTAACACACTATGCACTATTTTGGTTAGATGTTCATAAAAATAAAGTATTATAAGTACGATGTATTGCATAATTTATCAGATTTTGAAAACTACACATTTGTCTCTGGAATGTAGTGACGAAGGATGAAGTAGCAGATGATGTAAATATTCGTGTAAACTTGAATTGTAGCTCGAATCATTCTCCACCACAAAAACTAGGTAAAAATTGCAGAGGAGGGGGTAATTCCCACCCCCATGTGATCTGCAGTGGCTTTTCAAATGAGTAATCCACCATGAAATGTGTACAATGTCAGAAGGTGAGCCAAGACCACAGTTTGGCACTTTTCCATCATCGCTGCAGCCAGAGCAACAGCCTCCGAACGTACAGGCATTCCCTAAGCTGTAGTTGGAAACACTGCAGAGTAATAAGTTAGCAGTGTCCGCTGACCCAAACCGAGAAAAGTGGCAATTTATAACCTGGCAGGCTTCTTGCGCCTGCATTACTTGCTTCACAGTGGTAAGAACTTTTTGACAACCCTTTGACATTTTGGCCACATAATCTGCCCTGGTACATCACTCACTCAGTCCATGCATTTCTCAAAGCGGAGCCGCATTCTGCACAGGGGGAACATTGCTGGTTGACAATAACTGAGCATACCCAGAAAAGCCTGCATTTCGTTGTAGTTTAAGCCTCATGCCTCTTGCATGGACATGAAATGAAGCCAGATTGTTTAGGGCACATTCTAAAATTCACACAATCAACTTTTGGCAAACAAGATTACAATTTTCCCAGGGATGCTCTATATGCCCACGCTCAGCCAGCGTTTGCAGCAATACAACAAATCAGTCACACATGAGTCAGCAGATGTTGATCCAATTAACAGATCATCACAGTTTTGTACAAGCACTTAGCCACCGGGGACAGGTTTGTCTTCACTGTAGCTACTCAAACCACAGGTGAATCAATAGATCTATGTACACTGCTTTCCATAGCTGTGACCTGTGTGGGTATCTGGATGGAACTGAATGCTAAACAAACCACTGTACTGCCATATCTCATATGTCATGACTAGCTATATAAAGTATTTTCGTCTTATCTGGCACGGCTTAGATGTATAAACAACGTCCAACCAAGGCTTTCTCTCTATACTGACATGTAGAATCTGGTCTATGGACTATATTGAAATGGTATTGGTATGGAAAAGTAGAGAGGGCATACTACACAGGGAGAAGATAATTTACCAATGTCTGGAAAGTATGTATGTATGGCCCAAGAAGAAATAGGAGAAAATTTAAATTTGGAGGTCAGTAAATAGCTTGCAATTTGGACAGAGAAATGTTCTCAAAAGATCCAAAGACAATCTATGAGCTGAACAAGAACCAAAGTTGCATGGTTTTCCTATTCAGTGTGTTTATTAAACTGTCAGCGAAACATCATTCGGCACCTTCTCCTTGCATGCAGATTAAAAAAATTACCACTAGGCGCGTGAGCAATAGATTTTTTTTTTTTGTTTATGGGAGACGGACTGGCCCAGGTGTCCAGCTATATTTCATGACTGATGGCTACCAATTACCTAAATCATACTCAAGGTTTCTCTGAAGCTGTGTGTATTAATCTATGCAGCATTCCTCGTAGGGATCCCATTCTGTTGGTCGGTGTTCATCATACTGGGATGTGCTTTAGTTTGCTTCCTACTGCTAAAACTGAGGCAGCTGTAAATCCGAGACCTATTCAACCCAATGCCCCCATTTCCCATAACTATAATATTAATCCTTCTCTTACCTCAACAGTACTGTACTTGTATTCTGCTTAATTGTTAGTAGTTGTCAGTGGATAGAAGCTCTGTTGTTTCATAAAGGAGATGGATGGGGAACTAAGACATACACTGGTAATTGTACCTGCTGGCTATAGAGCAGTTATTTCATGAAATACCCTTGGACACAAAAGGGGGCCCTTACATGACCTTACTCAATCTCCATAGGTCCAGGTTTCCTACACTTCCCGTGATGCAAGGCAACAGCATATTTCATTACATTTTCCTAAATTTGTTCCTCCGCTTAACACCTTCTTACAGGGTAATATACTTTTCTCTTCATTATATGTATTGGACAGCTTTAGTTCCTATTTCCTCCAGACATTTTTACACAAAAGGATGATTGGCTCACCCAATTACAATGATCAGCCACAATATTAAAACCAGGTAAGGTGAATAACATTATCACATTACACATTAATGTGTTGGAAGCAGGAAAAATTGTCAAAGTTGCAGAGATGCGTATATTTTTCAAGGGCCAAAGTGATGGCTAGGACAGCTGAGTCATAGGATCTACAAAATGTCTGGTCTTGCCACTACCTTTTTTTTTTTTTTTTTTAATTTAAATTGCTCCTAGGTCGAATGCTGAACTGATGAGAGGCTCATGCATGAGGAATGAATCCCATCCAAATGCTGAAAAATGTAATACGATTATTGCACATCAGAACATACAGTTTACTGCAGCTTGCTGCGTTTCAGGATACGTAGCCACACAGTGCCCCTGCTGGTTTTACAGTTTACAATGCACTATATATTATACAGTATAACCTCTGCCAACTCCACTAACCACAACAGTAAGATGCTACTTACACTTTAATGTATTCACAAGATATTGGCAGTCCAGGGGGTACTTGTCTGGAATATGAGTAGTCTATTACTTTTTCAAATGTCATTAGTTGTCCGCTGATTTAAATGTGTATTTAATTGTGGCCTTTAAAGTGCAATAGAGCCTGAAGTTGACATCACCCGTGTTTAGTGTTGGCAGACGCAGGCACCACCTTGTGTTACATGGGAGAGAGTTCCCCTGTCTTTTTTGCTGGTGAGTTGGAGGCTGTGTGTTGACTCTCTTGCACGACTGTGCGAAGCCTCATCACAGTGGGTCAGTAGACAAATGCCACCTTACTTTTGTGAGTTTGACTGTACTCTGATCAGCAAGCAACACCAACAGCAATTAGTCATTTTTCCTGGGTTTTATTTCATTCTTTCCAACTCCGTCTTTATTTCAAAGATTTTAAACACATTTAGAGCCAAACGAGATGAAGGCACAAGTAGACAGACCACATAGGGCATGGCTGCCATCTTGTCACCTAAATGGTGGTGATGTCACATTCTCTTCACTAGGGTTTACCTCAAGTGCTCCTGCCCTGCTTTTTTCCCAACCTACCCACTGCTGATTACCTGGATCAGGTGTGTTCTGTCAGTTATTAGACACGCTGTCAATATATGGTTATTGGGTTAGGAAATGGAGAAGAATCTTAAATGTTTTTTTTCTCTCAGTTAATGAATAATTTAGAGGCCTTGCCAGTGTGCTGATTTAGGCTATACAGCAGGCAGACAATGATGGGAGGAGGGGAGACTAGGGGAAGGCAAAATACTGTCAAATAGTGAGGGAGAGGAGAAGAAGAGTCGGGTATTTGGCAAGACGGCTGTGAGAAGAAGCAAGGAGAGCGGGGGGGAGAGGAGACCAGAAAATACAGGCATATCAAGAATGATAGAAAGAAAAATAGTTTCAGTCTGTCATGATTAGAAGATGTATGTGAGTTGAAGGGAAAGGGGGCTGACTCTTCCCACAGACATTCTTCCTTTTGTCTTCTTTGAACTTGGGATGTGTCGGCAGGCTAAGGGAGTTCAGTTAAACCCAAAGAATCGCAGATACGAGGTGCTGCTTGGTCTTTGAATTAGTGGGTCTCAGAACACACTCGGAGGGGAAGTAAGGCGATCGGAGACGGAGGGTAGAAAGGGGAAGGTGGAGAGAGAGCGGGGGCACGAGGGAATGAAGGGTGGTTAAAGGAGACGGTTGAAAACAGAACGGTCAAGTCGGATTGATAGATGCATGGATAGAGGTGGGGGTGGGTGGGACAAAGAGGCTTTTACTGGAAGATCATAAAGCACTTTCCCATGATCCTCTTTTCCTACTCCTGCGGCTCAGATTTTTTATTTTTTTTTCTTCTACATTCTGGTGCCGTCATTAACTAAGTCCACAGAAAAGTGCCGATGAAATGCCAATGCTCTTGAAATGCTTAAATGGCCTCTGCGAGTTTACAATTTATGTGCTGCTGCTCGGCTCTTACGCCAGACGTTTAGAGGATTTTCCACGCACCCCCTCCTCTTCTTCTTGTCTTCTGCAGTAGCTTTGTGTTCATGCTCTGTTCCACAGCTCAGCACATATACTGTAAAATACAGAGCATCCAGACCATGACATATCACAATGTATCCTCCTTTCTCTGTGTGTATCCCTGAATATTTCATAAATGACACACACTAGATGTTGCTGTAAAACGCATCAATATTTGATGCACTTTCTGTCTCCCGCTCTGATATTTTGTATTCCAGTGACATTGGTGACGGCGTCTTTGTTGGCGTATAACCGCCACTGGGGTTTTGTCTATTATGAAACATTAGGTTTGAGCCGTGTTCTGCTTGGTGGTTAATGGAGAAAACAAGCCACAATATTGTAGAAATGATAGCAGGGTGATCGGTGCATCTGTTTTCAGGTGGCTAATTAGCAAGGTTTTTTTTTTTTTTTTTTCTTACCCCTAATCCCTCTTTCCAGCATGCTATAATTCTCAATGAGTGTCTTAACTACACCCTAGCAGTGCTGATTAATTTCATCAGACATTACAGTGGAGGTTGCTAGGAAAGCACTTGCATAATACATAAATTGTAGAGCGTCTTTTGAGTCACCCAGATGAATGGATTCAAGTTGGCAGAATGACTGCCTATGAATGAACATGAGGTACGATTGAAACATATTTCCAAATGTCAAACTATTCAGATTTTTTTTTTTCCAGCCTGTCTGGGCATAATGCATAAACTATATTTGTTAACACTAGCACATATGCCCTGCCATGTTCTTATGCCACACTCTGCTGGTTTTGGATTAATACAGATTAGAAAAAGGGGAGAGGGGGGAAAAAAAAAATCCCAATATAATCTGGATTACCAGAAGCCTCTTCCCCTTTGGCTGTGGCAATTCCCTGGAGAGTGAAAAGCCTGTGTGCAATGGCATTTTCTTTGACCCATTTGCAGCAGTGGTGCTATTGTGGAATGGAATATGAATGAGTGCCTCCTCCCCTAGGAGCTTCCATTAGAGATCACTTAAGGGGCCCTGGTCCATTATTGAGAGGTTGCAAGGGGTGTGAAGCTGCTCTCTTTGAAATCAGAAGTGCTGGTGAAGTGTGTGCATTAGCTGAAGTTTGGTGTGGCATTTCTGCAGCATTGTGATGAATGTGTGTCTAAAAATGGGAATGGCTTGCAACAACTAATATTTACTAATGGTTACTTACGTTAAATTGAATTTGACATGTTGGTAGACAGATGAATGAATGATTAGAGATACTGTAGATGCGTGGGGGTCTGTGGGACAGGTGAGCTTTTACTGGAAGATAATGATGCACTAATCCTCTGCTAGACACAGATCAAGATCGATGTAAAATAAACGCTCGTTTTATCGCTAATTGCAAGATTCTGCGTGGGGAAAAACCAGCAATACTGATATGTACAACCCTGTTCTGAACCCATACTTGCCTCCATTCCCCCACCCATGAGCCAAACTGCTGCCATTTTTGCCTTTTTCTCATGGGAGGATCTGTTTTTCAGAACCAAAGACGTTATTAAGACCATGTCAGGGAGGAATAATGAGAGTGAAAAGATGAGCAGCAGGCAGCAGCGAAAATGGGCTCTGTTTACAGACTGTTCTTCATAGTTCAGCACATCTAGCTTTAGGTGCGTGCTGGTCCAGAGTAGTTGTAACCAATAACAACCAGTAGTTTGTGGTGTGTCAGCGTGTATGTGGATACGTGACTGATTTGTGTTTGTTTGGGGGGAAAAAAAGGGATTTCTGCTTTGAATTTGATTTCCATTCCTGCGATCATCACATTTTCTTGTTGGTGGGGATCAGCCTAATCCCTCCTCTTGGTGCACATTTCATTTTGTCACAATGAGTATAATACTTTAGTTTTCATTTATCTCACAGTAGAGGGCGCAAGCTACGTCTAAGGTCCTGCTACGGTATAGAGTTTCTCTCCAGCTCTGCCGAGTTACTAGTACAACGAGGGGAAAAGTACGTTTTTAAATGTCAGCCCTTCTGATTCCGAGTTGAAATAAATGTCAAACAATAGCGAATTACAATCAAAATGACAAATTATTTTGGTCTGTGCTGACAGGTGTTTCTCAGTGAAAGAGGGAAATTACTTTGTTTACCTGTGCGTACAAACAGCCCTCGTTTCAGTCCTACAATTATGAGTTGCACATGAGCCAGAAACATTTCGTTTTCATCCCCAATCTACAATAATTGCCCAAAAAAAAACCAAAAAAAACAATGCAGACAAGAGACAAGTAATCTTTGACCCTGAATGCCCCCTGAACCCTTAGTCTCATCATCTTGCATCCAGCCCCAGATGGATCCTTGATCTGTAACAAAGCTTACTTCAGGAGGAGAGTGATACACTGTGCTATCATAGCCCTCAGCAAACTCTCTCAATAAGACTACAGCAGTTTTATAATGAGCTTATGTCTCTAATGCCAATATGTCTGTGTGTAGCTATATAATCTTAAGACCCTGGTGTACTTTTAAAGTTTCTGCATCTACAGATGTCTTTAAATCCAGTCTGTAGTATAAAGGAATAGTTTGAAATATGTAGGAAATAATATGAAATAAGGGAGTTGGATTTAAAAAATAAAAGTCAATGTTTCTCTCCATGAAATATGAAGCTGCAGGCAGGATTTCTTGGCTGGAAGCATCTTGGAGAATTTACCTGGTTAACTCGGCTGTTTCCTCCTGCCTCCAGTCCTCCTGCTAAACTGAGCTAACCAGCGCTTGGCTTTCACTGCAGCACCTGCTGATCATGGACATGTGGGTGCTTTCAATCTTCTCTTCTAACTTTCAGCCAGCAAGCAAATAAGTGCAGCAAATGAAGCTGTCACTCCTGGTAACCAGGCAAACCCCAGGTTGTCAAGTTCTAGAACGTGTTGCCATATGTGATCACAGGCTCCAAACATGTTATTTTTGAGGCGTGTTAAAACCTCTTTGGAGGCTGACCCCAATAACGGCTACTATAAAAGTTACCAGCCAATAAGCCCTCCAGGTAACATTTGTATGCTGTATACTCTCATCATTCCGTTTACCTGTTATTTGACATGTGTGGACCTGTACTACTTCTCAGTTGAAGCAGTTTAGATTGACATTGGCTCTGGCCCTGGATTTCTGTCCACCCTGTACAGCTGTGTTCACCTCTTGGTAACAAAACCCTGCTTTCGACTGTGATCCATCGTTTCCCTCTGTATATAATTATACTTGGTTTCTCTAAGATGGGTTTGACTTGCCATGATGTTTCCAAATTATTTTCTCATTAACTGTAACTCATGAACAGGTTAGCTGGGCTGTTGCCTGTCAAATCCATCATAATCAATTATAATAAAAACAACAATAATAATGATAATAAGCTACGTTTGCAGATTAAAAATCTAACCTTTCTCTGAAGTAAAATGAGTAGCCGCAATATATATCTCATTTATGAATGCGCAATCTGTCAATAGTTTCATTTAGTCTCCCTTCCCTTTAATATGCAAGCTTGATTTCTGTAAGAGCATTCACTAAGGATAAATACACCACAACACTAATATGGGGGGAGTCGTGAAAAATGTGTTACTTTGTTATGATCAAATGAAGCATGTTGTCATTTTCCATTTTATGTTTACACTCTTGTCATTTTTAAATTGACAAATAATAAAACGAGATTTGACAGAAGAACATTAAATTAAAAAATTAAAAAAAAGAATTCCATCCGAAGCAGCCTGAAGATAATTAATTTTAACAATATTTATGGTAATGAACTCGCGCCTATGTATAATTCAGTGTGATTTAGTTTTTAAATAGAGGTCCAGCATTGTCCTGATGACCTTAGCACACACCAGTCAGTGGGCACTGTGACGAATTTTCATCAGTGTCTCAAAGGAGCTCACTTCAGTGCCAATGAGCATGATCCAGTTCATCATCACTGCAACATGACTGTGAGTTTGACGCAGAGTTTCTGACCTTTTAAACTCTGCGTCTGGTTGTTTGTGCCACTTTGAGGAAGTTGGGAAATCAGCAATCAATTTGTCACTGGAGCTACCAGCTGGAGGTAAATAAAGCTAGTAGCTGATGGTCTCTTTTTTTTACTAACACATTAGTCTCACTGCGCAGGCAAACAGCATTCAAATGCAAAGCTAATCGACAAGAAATCCACCAACCACATCTAATCATTATATGTACATGACAAATTTAGAGTAAGCACAGCAGCTTCTTTCTCTAAAACTTCATTTAAAAAAAAAAAAAAACCTCATTCGCACTTGCATAATGCTCTTTTTCTCACTTCCTCCTCTGAGTCCAAAACTGCTAATTAAATAGAGCATTTGCCAAGCAACCATGAGAATGCATTGCTATAGTGAGCATGCTGACAAAGTAATTGTGTTATTAAAAGGGGGGAGGGTGGGGGGCATCCAGTGATGGAAGCTGAAATGAAAATTTATTATTTATCTCAAGGCCCAATTTGAACATATGGAATTTAGCTAAAGAGATGGCTCCTGTAGTGATGTACAACATATACAGACCCTGCGATTAGACACACACACACACACACACACACACACACACACACAATCTACAAGACGTTCCATTTAATGTAGTTCCTGACATTTATTAGTATTTCAAATCAATATACCGTCTGCTTGCATCTTACGTTTGGTATAAAAAAATAACTGCCAACAGACAATGTGACTTTGAACAATAAATATTTTTATGCCTCAATGTTTAGCATCTGCAAAAGCGAGTTCTAATAGTTACGGGCGACTGTGGCGCAGGAGTTGGAGAGGTGGTCCACCAATCACACAGTTGGTGGTTCAATCCCCGACTCCTAAGGTCACACGTGAACATTCACTCTCCCGGTGAGTGTTGGCCGGCTGCATAGCAGCTCCCCCATTGGCATGTGATTGTGAATGAGAAAGCAGTGTAAGCAGTCAGGTCATTGTCACAGTTACCTGTGCAACACACATCTCCAAGGTTCCACCTCAGTCCATCTTTGCCACACCTGGTCTCATGGTTTTTGGACTCCTGACTTATGCTCATACGGACTTCTGTTATCTGCTTTTGGTCTGAGGTTTGGTTATGTTTTTCTCTTGCTATATAGCCCTGTTCATTTTTTATTTTTTTTTTGTCATTAGCCAGTTTCAGATTTTAGAATTTTAGTTTCTAGTCAAGTTCACTGGTTCATGTGCTTAGTTTGTGTTTGTACTTTCTGTTATTTGGAGTTGCCTCTGTTTAGATTTGTTATTCATCCCTTGTTTCTTCACTAATAAAATTATTCCATTCCCACATCCCTCTCACAGTGTTGCCTCTTGGGTCCTCATACAAAGCCTTTGACAACAGCACACTAACAACTTTTTATTTTTTACAATTTTTACACCAACATTTCCAACTCAGCCAAGATAAATAAATGCTATTTTGCAATATTTTGAGAATTTTACATTTCACAGTATTTTGGCCATTTTATATGCACATTAAACTGGTTGGATGGAAGAACTGTTACTATAGTCTGTACAACATTTCATGATCAAATCAGAAGCTGCTGATACGTCCATAAATTTCCTGTTGAGGAGAATAAAGTATTTATCATTTCAGTAAGGATTAAAAATACAAATTTCATGGTGGTGCATCTTCTGGAGACCATATATTGAATTACAATCTTTCATACATTGGCTGAGAGATTTCCGTCTGGGTTGGTCCGTACCAAGTAATGAATTTACACTAATCCACTTGGCAATTATTTTTATCGCCACCAACAAGTAAAGGACATGCACAGAAGCATCTTTTGGTTCAGTTTCTTGTCAAGAGCACTGTCCTAGTAAAACTAGGACAGCCAAGGTTTTATGTGCCGACCCTGCAGCAGGTTTACCAGCTCCTCCTTCTGAATCACAGCTGCTCCTGTGTAGATGACAAGATGAGTATAGTATAAGTATTAGTAAGTAGAAATTGCTATAACTAGAAATTTTAACACAAAAGTATCAAAGCACATGGGTCTGACTGAATCTTTTTGTCTTTTCATTTGTTTCCTTCTCATTTCTATCTACACAAATGAGACTTTCTGAAAGGAAGAAGTGACTGAAGGGCACCTTGTGTTTTGACTTCAACTGCTATACTCCCAACATATTGAAGGAAGAAGGTTTTCAGAGGGAAGTTGACAGCTGGAAGGCAGTTTAATTAATGAGGACACTCACTGTTTTAGTTTGTCTCTTGTCGTATCAAAAGCTGTATAGTACAAATTAACTAACACAGCCTGTGGACAAATCTGTGTGACACCTCCAGAAGGCTTGGCATAATTGGAACAAAGACAATGCTGAATTGACTCCAGAGAAGTCTTCCTTTCACCACCTCTCATCAGTTGCAGACCATTATCCATCAATGCTCTGGGAGAAACCTGTAATTGATAGTGTTCTGACAACATCTGCTGTAGATTCTTCTGTTTTTCCCACAGTTTCTCTGAAATGCAGAGTGGATATCACTTCTACTTTGCAACAAGAAGGTGCTTGGTTCTGACAAGACGTGACAGGGAAGGATGTTTGTACCTACCACAAAGGGATATATTTTACCGCTTGCTGTAGTTCATGTTAGATCATTATGTAGTATTTAGATTTGTTTGCTATGACCTTTTAACCTGACATGCATGTCTTTGGACTGTAGGAGGAAACCAGAGTGGAAACTTATGCAAGCACAGGGAGAACATGCAAACTCCACACAAGAAGGCTGCAGCCAACAGGTAGATATGAACCGTGGACCTTCAAGCTGTGAAGGGGCAGTGCAAACCACATCGTGCTCTCCCAGATCTAATCGAAACCGTTAAAGCCATTTTGAAAATTTGTGTTTGGTTGCAGGCCTGCCCACAACAATGCCTTTCGATTTATTACGTACAGAAGATACAGTAACTATCACAGTCATTGCTGTGAGTTATACAGCACGGTAAAGACGGATGGTCGTCCCTGGCACTAGCCCTGGTCATCACTAGTGCACATGGATAGCATGCCATCAATAACATTCATTATTATACATTATTCTGTCAGGGTCTTGGATGTAATAATGTCCTTGAAAGCCATCTTTTCTTTCTTTTTTTTTTTTTTTTAAGAGTGTCTTTGAGCCTATTATGTGTGACTGCCATAATTCTTGGCTACTTGAAAGATTTTCTCCCTTTCTATTCAAGACGTCAGAGGCTTGGCATCAATTCCTGTAGAAAAACTGTGCTGAAGTGAGGCTCTCTCATTCACATTAAGTCTGTAGATTTGAACACACATTGTCTAATCTTTGAATATAGGATGGCACTCCCTTCTCCAACACTCATTTCCAGAAAAAACATAACGGCAACATATTGGCAAGAAGTGAATAGATGACATAACTAAATCATTGCCAGAATGGTGCACAGGCAGATGGACCATTCCCATGGCCATGCTGTGCTATAAATTTGCACACAAACACACACTTTATCAAATCTGTGTCCAAATATAGACATTGTATGCACATCATCGCTTACAACCACCAGGAAGAAAATCAATTTCAGCCCTTTAAATGCTTAAGTAGTTTAGGGCATAAATTGCAGGGAGTTTCTGTCTTGCTTCCCACAGGGTCGTAGAATATGTTCCATTCTCATCGCCACCTCCGTGACCATGAGTAAGTGAAGTACAACTGACGGCTGTGCTGGAAGTGGTACTCGCGGTGCACTGCACTGGCACTTCTCCAGTTTCCAAACAGCTAAAGCAAAAACATCAGTCTCGTGATTTCAAAGGCAAATTACTTTAATCACTACGATCTTTGTTGGTAAATCCCAAGTAATATTATTGTTTTTAACTGTTTATGAACTTTAAGAGTGATCAGTGGCTAAACTCAGTTGCCAAGTAGAATTTCCCTGAAAGTTTCCTTGATCGTTTTCTCACTAGGCGAACACTTTGATGGCCATTGCTGATGCTTTTCTTTTTTTGGTGCCAATCACAGTGTGCACCGTGCACAGGTAGGAGTCTAAAACATTGATGATTCTGCAGGTTTCCAAAGATAAACCAGAGGAAAGTGAGCACTTGGGGTTTCCATCCTAAGCACGGCCTGTTTCTATTGGCACTTTTTAGTGATTGTACACAAATATTCTCCCCTGTTTTTGACCCTGGCAGTTGAGTTGTGTACAATATCCACAAGGTGTAAAAGTTCACTCTTTCAATTATGTTTCCTCTCACTTCATGTTTTGTTGTTTTGATCTTCTGAAAAGAGAGGGGAAAAATTGGTTTAAGGGTTTGGTATTCTGTAGGCGTGTTCTGTTTGCTCGATGTAAGGTACATAGTGTAGTAAATGCAGAGTTATTTCACATAACTGTGGCTCATCTGTCTTCTTAAAAACTTAAGACAATTGTAAACTTAAGGGTGGTGTTTTTTTTTTTTATTATTGCAAACAGAGTTGATTACACTTGTTTCTCACCAAAACACAATTTGTCTCCCCTTAAGGTCATATAAAACCTTTCCAAGCCCGAATATTTAAAAACCTCCCCCTTAACATTTCCTCTCCTCTTTTATCGGTGTATGTGCTTCCTGTTTACAACCAACAATTCTGGAAATGGGTTTGTGACTTGTTTTTGCCTCCTAGTGCACACGATAATGAAAGGCAAACAATTAAGGCACCAGCCCATCAAAATCAATCAAATCAATTTCACTGGACTGAGAAAATTGCGAATGATGTGACAGATAAGATGCACTTATCTGTGTATCTTTTCCTGGTTATTGGATGCCGTTAGCGGTGCCTTTTGCACATGCTTCGTTCGAATCAAACCGCATGCTTAGCAGGTACAAAATGGTAGCAATTCAAATTTGGGAAGCACAGGATCTTGTGGGATTGACGTAATGGGCTACTAAGCTGAACCAATGTTTTGTAGGGTGCTCAGCTGAGCAGGGAGCCTCAGCAAGCATGGTTCTCCTGGTGCTCTCCGCTCTGCCTCTTTGCCTTTCGTCTCTCCTGCCTACCAGACTGACACCTAAAGTGGCACTAATTGGCATGGTCTCTGACAGCTATCCAGTGTGCTTGTGAAACTTTTAATGACACGCCTTACAACCAGCAGCGTTCAGACAATCTTCCCTGCTAAGGAAAGCCTGTAAAAGAAATAATAATAAAAAAAAAAAAAAAAAATATATATATATATATATACTCAAGCTGTGCATGCTCACTGGCAGCATGTTCCCTCTAGGTTTCCTTTTCTTTTGCTCTTTCCTGTTCCCTCTTGCACAAATACAGACACACACACCATCCAACGCTAGCACACACTTACTAATGTAATGTTAACGACTGAAGCACAGATGGGTGCTGTCTGGCAGAGATGACGCATAGACCTAATCATTTATTCCTCTAACTTCTGGACTGAATATGAATTATGCATGTAAAAACAGGACTAAAATATAGCACCTGCTTATGAAATGCAATAAAACTCTTTATATTGCATTCATTGTGAGGGGGGCAAAAAAAAATCTGCATAACATTTTTCTTCTATGTTTGGACGATAAAGCCTAATCTGTCTTTATATTCTTTTTCTAAAAGCCTTAATCCATTTTTTTTTTCATCCTTTCTTGAAAAGATGTGTGCACGGTAAAAGAGAATAGCACATCTATCTTCTGGATTATTATATTTAAAAGAAGTTGCTCGGCAAATGGAGATTGCATTGATCATCAATCATGCGCATGTACAGACTAGCACATCAACACGCATAACGAGGATGCCCAGATGCAGACTCACGTACAGAAATAGGTGTGCATGCTCATCCACATGCAAATGGGAACACAGGAGACAAATGTATAAAAAGGGACTTGAGGCTTAATTATTTCTTGTTCTTTCTTCCTCTGTCAGTTTCCTTTACTAATATCCTGCTGCCTTTAATCTAGCTTTCATACTCCCACATTCTCCATAACACCCTCAAAGTGTTAGCACTCTGCAGCACTCTCCTTGTGTCAGTCACTTAAGCCTCTCACAGCTACTCACACTTTCGTCTTTCCTTTTACACTTTCCTTCTGACACAGACTGCGAAGCAGAATGCAAAGTTATGGGCTAGAGATTAAATCCAGTCAGCAAAAGGCTAAGGATGTTTTTTCTTTTTTTTTTTTTCCCAAACATTTCTTATCGCCTTCTTCCCCATGGACGACAGCAGAAAATCAGTCTGGCATACTCACCACCTTGGGAATGAGTTTCTATTTGCTTAGCTACATATTAGGATACATATCATTTCTGTTTATGAGATGGGGATTGTTGACAGGAACAAAATGTCAACCACTGCAAGGAAAGTAGAACAGAGCGTGAGAGAGCAGTAAAACAGAGTGATGGAAGAGAAACAAGAGGCCTTCAATCCAGCACAGGTGCTTAAATTACCTCCTTCCTGTCACAGCCAGCCCTGGTTCAATCTGCAACATATAAGCGGAGCTGAAAATTGTCATGTAACACCATCTTTCTGGCGTTTACATTAAGCCTGCTCTGTAGTACTACTACCATGAAGTCCCTGGGGGAAAAAAAAACGGGAATGGGTGGCAAAGATCTGTCTCAGCAGGGTCACCTTGTGGCAGCTTTCTAGCAGCGGGTGGTAAACAAGCCATGATACTGTGTGTGAAGAGCAAGCAATTATGGGCTGGCAATGGTGTAAAAAGTCTTCATCTATTTTTACTTAAGTAGCAATGAAACTATGTAAAATACTTCATTTCATTAAACATTCAAAATCTCTCATACTATACGAAGCAAAAGCACTCATGGATCTTGGTATTTAACATTGTTTGACTTTTCTAAATTTGCCCCTTCCAGGCTCCAAACACACCCCACATCTCTTTCTGTCCCTGTTTTAGCTCCTTCAGCAAAGACGAGATGTATTGATTGCCATGGAGTCCTAGGGACCTGGAGTTTCATTCCAAATGTCTTCAGATACATGTGCTGCTGATCTTGTATGATTTATTGTGTCTGAGCTTGGACGAGTAAGATGTTTGTAGAGTGGATATATTGTAGCTGTAACAGGAGCCTCTGAGGCTGCAGTTGTGATGAGGGCTAATGACCTATACATATGTGTATATATATATATACTTTTTGTTTCACTGTCCCCCCCCCCCTCCAGACGAATTCATACTTGCACTTTGGACGCAAATGTGCTTCTAATCCTAGAGCTAGGGATGTGTACAGTTTGGTTCACACATGCTAAAGTTATGCCAACTCTGGACAAGCAACAAGAAGAGTTTTATTGTTGCTGTTGTAATCAAATTAAAATTAAATGTATAACCGCTTCACAAGAACAGTGGCAAGGATTTTAATTAGGATTATGTTACAATTCATGGCAGACAGATGTGAGACATTTGAATTATCCTGAAGATACCAAATTGGTGTCTTATGGGACCTTCAAAGTTAAATCAGCAGTATGCAAGTTTTCCACACAGTAAGTTTTGTTCATTTTTTAATATTTTTTCACGCAGAATATAAAGCCTTTTCAGCAAGGCTCACTATTCTGACCAATCAGATTTTCAACTATGTCTCCTTGTTTAGATTCTGCTGGTAGACAGACCAGTACCTGAAGAGCTGTGTAAGAGAGTGATTGAGCATAGCATGCTGTAGAAGAACAGAGCAGGGAGAAAAGAGAATAGATCTGAAATCCCATGCTAGTGCCATAAAATAACTGCTTCAAAGTCATTTTGCTGGTACAATGACCTATAATAAGACCTTTATCAACACGACAGTGGAGCCGGATGATCAGATAGTTTAGTATAGAGCTGTGGAGTCCCATCCTTGACACCCCTCACAAGAACTGCGTAAGGCTTTACGGCACCACGTAGCTCACGTAGCTCTGGAGGCTTGCAATTCATGTATCCATGCAGTAGATCCACAGGAAATAAGAAGGTAAAGTCTGGTACAAGTGGGATATATACCTTTTTTTTTGTTTGTTTGTTTTGTGGAAGCTTTGACATTAGTGCATGGAAATAAATTGATAAGTCAACAAAAGTAATATTCTTTGGCTTTGGGCACTTTCTTTACTGGTTCAATAACTGATGCACATGTACCTCTGGCCATGAGGAAGCCATGGCTGGTACTTAGGACGAGCTGTGTGAATTCCACTCAGACAAATTGCTCTAATTGCTGCATATTGTAGCCTTAAACTCAACGCAGCAATATATGGATTATTGTGTGCAGAGCTTTTTTTAAGCGGTTATCTGCTTAGGATCTGTATTGTGTATGTCCATGAACTAAAGGGTCTGGACATGCGGAGACCTTCGTTCTCACGGAAGTCAACAGTGAAGTCTACAACCTTGGATTCAGATCAAACACTGTTTGGGAGCAGACCGTGGAGGAAAGGCTCACAAACCCACCAAAACAGCAAACACACACATCCATTGGGATATTGCACCATTTGAGCTTGTGTATGTGTGTGTATGTCTCTTTCTCTCTCTCTCTCTCTCTCTCTGATAAAAGTGAATTTTATATCTCAAAAGATCATTGTAGGATATTCACTGAGCTGTCAAATGGTCCTACCCGACCAAGTGGGTACACAAACATACACACACTTTTTTGGGAATGACTTATTCCTGGCGAGCTAAGGCCATGTCTCCGTCTGCAAGTGTTTGATCTCACTCCAAGGTTCCAGCTGGCTTTGAGAGTGAAGGTCTCCCTTTTCTTGGCCAACCTTTAAAGCCACATGCTCGGTAATTAACATGAAGACCCTTCTACATCACCTTAGATGTGGGGAAAAATAAAATATGTGAAACTAGGACTGGCATCAACATGAGCATCATTATTTCAGTGTGTTTTGGTCATGCAAGTGAAATTCAAACCAGAATGGTAAACCTAGTATAGACCAGTGGGTGTTTTTTTTTTCTTCCTGTGTATGCTGTCTTTAATGTGTCTTTAAGGTGGGATCAGAATTGCATTTTCTGCTCGCCATGGAACAAAATGTGTATTGTTCCATGGTTTAATAATATCATAATAATATCCTAGAGTGGGGAGTGCTGTAATGCCACTGAAGGGGTATTAAAAAACTCAGATTTTTGGGGGGGTAAAACAGAGGGGAATGAGAGGAGTGGGATTGGGTTGGGGATGTGGACATGGAGGTGTTAATTTGTGTAAAAGCCAAAGGAATGATATTTCACACTTCTTTACAGTCTCCAAGATTGTATATCATTGTGCTGCTATCGGCATGTGAAAGTGTCAATCACTTGACTGAAAATTGTTCACCTGGCATATAAACCAGAAGATTTCTGGTTTATATTTTTTTGGTCCCCCGCATTGTGTTGAGGCATTGTTTACCAGGCTGTAGTAAAGTTTTACAGATAGAAAACCTTCATGGATTCAGATGTCGTAGTAGAGCGAGATCAGACCTTCTCTATATAATCAATGGGAAAAGTGCTTTTCAGGCTGCATGTGGATTTTGGACTGAAGTGGTCTGAAGAGCTGAGAGGCAACAATAATACATGGTAGGTGTCTTTCAGAATTGGGATGTGTGATTGAACATGCTTTAGCTTAATGCAATGCTTCTGTTGCTCATAGGTCTGTTGTTGGAAGTCGACCTCTCTTCACAACCCTCCAGCCACAGCAGCAGCTGCTTTTAATAAAAACGCCCTGATGCAATACATTACATCCCTGGCATAGCGATGACGCTCTCGTATCTGATTGTGAAGTATTAAGCTGACGGTGATCTTAGAATAGCATGGTATAAACATCGGACGCCTTTCTTTAGCTGGATGATCGTTGCATGTGCAGGTAAACGCCATAATCTTTTTTTTTTTTTTTTTGTACATGACTGTGTATAATGTCGCTACAGGAACATATACAGGTGTGTTTTTAAACATCAATGGAAGCTGGCAAAGAAGAAACCTATAACTATGATAAATACAAGGACCGTTAGATGTCACATCCATCTGGAGGTGCCAGTCTGTCACTGTTCATTAGTCCTCAGTAGACCTTGCCAATCCAGCAGACCACCTGCTGGCCTACGAGACAGCCCGTGTTTGGAGGAGACATGCTGTACCGCAGAGCCGCCAGCTCGACATCTTTTGAAAATCTATTTAAACGTTCTGACACTGAAGTAGGGACAGTGTTACATGAACAGTGAAGGACTAGATGGTGCTTAGCTTGAATTCAGACTAAAACAGAGGAAACTGTATCTTTAATCAATGGGTAAGAGACAAAGGATATGAACTGCATGCCAAAAGTTTTTATTCATTTCATTTTTTATATTTCAAGATGGTTGATGAAATTAAATTCAGTACAGTGTAAAATAACAGTAGCACGGCTTTGCCAGATTGACTAGTGTACTGGAGGTAAGACAGCTACAGGAAGTGATTGTTTGAGGCTATTGCTGCTAAAGGTAGTTTAACTAGTTAATAAAACACTGCTGCCCATTACTTTGTCCAACACCGTGCATGTGTAATAGGTGTGTTTCAATACAAATCACAACAGTTTGTTTGACCAGCTTCGACATTATTTGTGGTAAAGATCAGATCACATTTTGTGATCAATTTAGGCAGAAAACCAGGAAATTGTTAACATAAAAAAAACCCGACACACAAGCTACAATTGTTTATCGATTGTTTATTGTATATTGAGGGTGTTTGCCATTTAAAAACCGGGTGGCTGAGGATATAGGCTGTACCAACATGTAATTTTCTCGGCAGAATCTAATCACATTTCATTTTTAATCACACGGCTAAATGCTTTGATCAGAACATTGGCTGTTTTGATGTCGCGTGAGCGAGCGAATGAGTTGGAAAAAGAGATCCTCTAACACACAGTAAGAAGAGTTCATTCCCTCTGATGCAATTTGCTGCGTTATTTCTCGCCTTCTCATGTGCAGTGTGTCTCACGTGATCTTCGGCTACGAGGTGTAACAGCATCAGAGTTCACGCTGTCTCCTCCCCATCGTGATATTTACAGTTTATTCACGCATGTACAATTTTGGAGAGCCTCCTTTTATAGGGTCGGGGAAAAAAAAAACTGCACACACACCAATTAAGGTCACTGTTTTACCCCCTCCAAAACATCTGTGTCTTCAAACGAGTTTGGCGGGGTGGTGGAAAAGCACTGAAACAACTGAAAATGTGTTCCCCCACCCTACTTAATGCATTGTGTGTTCACAGGCTCCATTTGTAAACGAGCTATTGCCCATTAGTTTCCTGTAAATGGAAAATAATGATTCTTCCTGGAATCTCTCTAACAATGTGGCCAATTTCCACCAGCGCTTTATATTCTATTTACATTCTGCATTTCCTTTGGTTTTGTTTGACTTTACTTCTGTTTTTTTAATTGGAGATGTTTATTGGTACTTCTGTCTTTTGCCTTTTGTGATGTTTTGATGCACCTACGTTTGGTTCAAACCCTCTTTGTTGCTCCAGCATTCTCTTTGTGTTTATCACCTGTCTTTTTTTTTTTCTTTTTTTACCACTTCCACACCATCTGTAAACATCCTGACGAGCCACATACTGGTGCAGCAAGCCTTGATTGAAGGCGCAAAACTAGGGAGCAACACTTTCATGAATATTGAAGCAACAAAGATGGATGTGAAACATAGCCTTCCACAATGAACTTATAAATCAGCCGCTGCATGGAAACTATATTTGAATGTATTGCCCTTGTCGTCATAAACATCTTGTTTTACAGTTTCCCAGAGGAAAGGCATATTCTCGGATGTTACATTAGTCTACATTGTTTCTCCAATACTGGTGTTAAAATATGTATATCTAAGATTTTGAAAAATATTTTTTCATGTCTCTGAAATGTAGTTTCTGGAGTTTTATTCTTTCCCCCAACCATTTTACAAAGAAAACGCATTAAAAGTGAGTTGACTCAAAGAAACACATTTGTGTTAGGAATGTATTAATCAGGGTTCTTTTATTATTTATTTTTTTTGGTTCAGGTGTTAAAAATTAATTTAATATCCATTAAAGCCACAATATGCACATTTTAGGGATCAAGTTAGCTGTAGCATGAGACGTATAAGCAACCTCCTTCATATTAAGATACGTTTAGGAATTTGCAACTTTAAATTTCATTTTTTCAAAGACATATAGCTTTAATATTGCTAGTACATATAGAGATGTGGAAAGTGATTTTAAGTGTTAGTCTTTATTAATTTAAAAAGACCAGAATGATTCGTAAAATAATGAGTTTCTCTCACAAATTCTTAAGGATGACAAATATGGGTGGGAAAGTACGATACCTAAATAAATGATGGTCAAATAGATAAAATGGATCAGTACGTATTAGTTCATAATAAAGTAATATTACGTAAAAATGAGCAAAAGGTAACTAGAAACTGTAACTGGAGTGAAAGTAAAATGGAAATAGTGGTGAGTTGGTTTTACCTTACTAGAGAAAATATTACCACCTTTTTACTTACCACCTTTGCTTGCTCATGTGCCAAAACCCTTTTTCACATTCACTGTCATTTTAATTTTTTTTATGCAGCTGAAGTGTGAAGAAGAGCAGGACTCATGTCATGCTAACAGTCACACTTCAAGTGTGCGTTTCTGTTTTTAGCCTGACAGCAATATACAGTCAATTACTGTGTTCTAATCAAATGATCGTGCAGCAGTGTTCACCAAAACAAATTTTTTGTAGTAATTACTTGCCCATTATCCTGAGATGAATCTCTTCATCTCAAACTAATTCTGTTCTAAGCTCAGAAAATGTTCCAATTGTTTTCTGTCATGTTCTTGAGATACTATTGGCAAAAAGTGCAGCGATGACAAACAACTGTTAATGATATCAATTATTCGCAGAAATGTTTGGCATGTCACACTATATTGTGTTGAATAATTTTGTTTATTGCGCTAGTGTCTGACTAAAACAGATGTCTTTGAAAAATTCCAATGTTTTATTACAAACAAAAGATCCTCACTTTGCACTAATGGCTCCCAGCAAATGTAATTATTTTGAGTCTAACAGATTTCCGCCAGGCATTAGCAACTGAGCACCACAATACAGAAGAGGCAACATAAAGACACCAACTCATTTATCACTCAGGTGTCTGATGTGCATGATTTGAAAGTCAGGGATTTCTCAGACTGGATCAAAACGAGAAGAGATGTAAACAGTTGGACCATTTAAGAAAAAAAAAATGACATTTTTAATTTAATCAGCTATTAAATCGAATTAAACAAATTACGATTTACAGACATTAATGCTTCATTCTTATATGGGAGAATGATATTTTATTGGTCTAATGACTCTATTTGCAATTCTAATTTAAGGTTCTCAAGTGCTTTTTTTTTTTTTTTTTTTGGTTTGTTTGATTTCATTATGTAGAATTATGTTTGGAGCATTTATTTAATCAGGTGGCTGTGACTCAGACAGTGGCCTTGATCAAAAAAGACGCTTGCAAATAATTTTTCTGTTAAAAGCAGTCAAAAGTCAATGTCAAGTGTCAAATTTCCTTTTTGCATTATCTACCACAACTCTGGTGCAACATTTTACATTGATCCATATTTCTCCTAAGGTGAGGTGAAGAAGTAATTCATACTTCAGTACACTCAGATTAAATTATAAAAAACTATTGCTAACAGCACAGTTTTACTCAGCTTTTTTGTTGCCTCATAGGTTTTGTTAATTGACCTACTGGAAGTGTCGGTGTTAAGTTTCATATTGTTTAATATGTATAATATATAATAACTGGTTTCATGATAGATTTGTCCCCTCACACTGAAACTGGTATAAAATCAAAGAAAAACAACCTAATGAGTGTGTCTATTCATAGCTGCTATATAATTTCGGTGCCTATTGACAGAATCCGGCAGGTGTTTAGTTTTTTTTTTCCAAGCTCTCCCTCGGCAGGAGCATGGTTTTGAAAGGTTATTATAGCTGTTCTCTGATCGATGCAGAAAGCGCCATGGGCAATTATCCAGCTGTATATCTTCCCCTGACCTGGCTTTCCTCCCCTGACTGCACCCTTTTCTTGCTGGAGGACTGCACGATGGAAAGGTGATGAGGCTAAGAAGGACTGTTATCCATAAATCTACAGTGGATAAAGTCAAAAGATGCTGTTGCATGATTCAAGGAAGAAACATGCTCAACATAAATACAGGATTTGCTTTATACTTATTAGTCTAAAGAGACCTGAGCCAAACCTCAACAGGTTATAAATCCTATGTTTCCCACTTTTACTTGTTAAAGGGGCCTAGTGGCTCAGTGGTAGAGCAATGGGTTGGGACGCAGAAGGCTGCTGGTTCGAATCCCACCCCACCAGGCGTGGCCCCGCCCAGCCGCCAAGGGCGACCTTGTGGCCGGTCCCGAGCACCCGGCATAAAAACTCATGCGAAATCAACTTGCTGTGGAGACCCTTGACGGGAAAAGCCGAAAGCTGCTGATTTGACCCCACTTTAAGCTGTTGCTACTGAAAAATAGTGCATGAGAAATATGTTGTCGTACAGGGAATCAAAAGTGGAACATATGGCACTTTGGTTCTGACTGACTGAATATCCTAATTTCCAGAACGTGCAGACTCCCTGCATCAGCTTTTTTCTTGTTGCTTCCCAGAAACAGTGTTCTCTTGACATGTGAGGTGCAGAAAACCACTAATTCTATATATCATATCTAAACTCTGCAGTAGCAACAATCAGCTACATCTTTCAGCGCACACACATTTTGTCTTTACAGGTCTAAAGTGTGTGTTGACACAGTAGTTTAACATTTTCAGGGCTGCCGAGAATGGATTGTGTAGCAGGCTTCAGTGGCTACATTACTTTAATGTAATTATGATAAATCTCCAAACTGAAATACCTGCTTGTCTAATAAATGATAAATGAGTTGGTTTAAATCACTTATTGAAACAGAATGTTCCAAAGATTTTTTCTTTTATGCTGCAAAAAAACACTAAAGCCACGACGAACCGTATTAAAAAGTTGATTCAATATTGAAAGAGGAATCATACTATAAGCTGTATGCCATCGCAGGAAAACTACTTTTCATATATATTAACTGTCCAAAAATACAATCTACATCATACATTTGATGAGTCATGATTTCCTATACAACATATTTCATTTTTGAAGTATAACACCACATTTATAACATGCTGTCACCGACTGACAAAGTGCAGAGTACTTGTATCTCTATTTGCTTCTCAAAGACAGCAAAAAAAAAAAAAAAAAAAAAAAAAATTCTGCAGAGCTGGCTCTTGAGGAAAAATCTCTAGTAATTTATTTACAATAGCTGGCAGGAAACCACAATCCAAAACACTTAATGCCGACCGGGGCCTGCTGAAAGGTCAGTTACAATACATGAAAGTCAAACAATTTTTTAAATGCAGATTTGTAAAATTATGCCAGGCAATAATAATTTATGTAATTCGCTTACCTGAACACAATTAGTTGTTTTGTTTACGGGGGTCTTGTTACAATTGTCGTCCTTTTTATTGTCTTTTTTTTTTTTTTTACAGCTTTCTATTTACATGAAACTGGTTTTGTCAATATTCCCCCAAAGTGCAACTGTCCAAAATATCATTCCTTAGTTCAGCGTAGGCTCACTTAGGTAAACAGAGTCAGTATCTTTCAAGGTTACAGTAGATTTCTGCCTAACTTCCCTCTATTTGTGTTCCCCTGAGCTGCCCCTACCAGCTTTTTACTCGCGGTTCACTTACAGTTTGTGTTGCAAACCACCAGTGGAGTGTGAGAGTGTGTAAATTTGATCAAACACACTATTTAACCTGCAAAGTAAAAAAAAAAAAAAAAAAGGAAAGAAAATGCTTCAGATTTAACTCCGTTTACATCCTGGGAAGGAAAGAGCCAACAATAACTCAGCTCAAGTATTTATACACCTCAGTGTGCGAGGAAGGAACTATAGGAAAACGGACTGAGATTTATCCTACAATTACTGTATTTTTTAAGCTGGACTTCAGAGGTGTCTCAGATTAATTAGTCAAGGTGGAATTTGCTAAAGCATATATTTAAAAAAAAGCAGTATTAGCAGTATTAGTCAAGATGGACCATCGCTTTAACTAACTAGGCATTTCAGTCCAAAGAAAGATGTTTGTACGTTCCCTGACCACTGATGTGACTTCATTTGTTTGCTTTATTAATTGTATTATCCTGCTTCCCCCTGGTTGTATTGTCATTGTAACTGTAATGAGCCACGACTGATCCTATTTTACTTGTTGTGTGGAAAATAAATGAAACCACTAAAATGTCTGAGCAGCAGTGAGGCATGTAAACACGAGCCTAACTGGATGGCCTCATTAATCAAACGTTCACAATGTATTGAATCTTTTTATATAGTGACTCCCAATATGATGTGAATGTTTGGTTTATGTTTGACCTTTAACCCACTGATGACATGTCAAAGATCCCCCCTCTCAGGTTCGCCCCCCCATTGGGACCACCTAAAGGATCAGCAGGTCTAATAGTCGGATGGAAGAATACACTGAAAGGGTAGTATAAGTATAAGTGTACAGCTTGTACACTACATGTGTGAGGGCAGAGAAAGACAACTGCACTAGCTGGACATTTTCAGCTCATTCACGTTTGCAGAGGCAGCAGCACGAAGACCCCACGGTGTTTAAACAAGCCCGGATTACACACAGATGGCTATTGGAACGGATCGATCCACTGCAGCTGAAACGAATCGCACAGATACCTCTGATTCTCACTTGCTCTTTCTACTCGTTCTATCCATTTCCCTTTGCAACTTTCTCTCGCAATCCTCTCCTTTTTTAATTTGTCCCTCACACCGACTCCTCTTCTCGTTTAAATGCTTCGGCCTCATCTCTTACACAATATCCACCCACTCATCTCACAACCCTCACCCACTCTGCATGTAATATCTCACACCCCTCCCTACTTTGAATTAATTTTGATTTCAGTTTAATAAGCCAGATTAAGGAGAAATGTGAGAATGGAGTACGAAAAGACCTCTTTGAAATGGTTTCAGTACTAATATGCAATATCACACTCATATAGTGCCACTGACATTATTCACAGTCACGCGTTCCATGCTAATAAAGTTATTGATGGATGTCGCAGCTTTGCTACGCACTTTATTTGTATCCAATGACCAGAGCATATTAGACATTAGCCAGCGCTTTTGATTTTGTTTTTTCTTCATGACAGTAATCAAGATGCTGCAACCACCTCAATATCTCTGTTTATCTCTTGTTGCCCCTCCCCTGCCGCCCCCTCTCCCCAGCCAAAGACGTAATGAATGTCCGGATTGACAGCACTAATTAGTGTAATAGTGTAGCCTCATCCTTTGTGAAGGTTATTTGTGAAAGTATGTTATGAAATCAAACGTTTGCACTTTCTCAGCCTCATGTCAACCTGCCAGTACATCAGAACCTTAGCTGGCATTTCTGTGTATTCACAACTTAGAAAATACGTTTTCCATTGATCCTTTTATTTATACACTTACACATTATTGTGCAGATGATTTTAGCATGAAATCGTTAGCAGATTTGAATTCAAATGCACACTTTTGGAAATGGATGCATTATTATACATTGTACCCTATAAGCTCATTTCACCAGGCAGCTAAGGAGCAGATCACTGATAAATGACCTAAATGAGTTATTCAAACAAGATCAGAGAGTTGGATCATTTTTTTCCCTTTTGTGTTCATTCAACCAGACCATCTTTCATGCTGAACCTTTTGCTTAAAGAGACAAGCCATCATGGAATATATGAGCCACTGTGTCACAGGGTTTTTCTCTCCTAATAAATCAATAGTAAAACAATGATGAAATAACATATAAAGTTGCAGTTTCAAAGTGCTTTTGTGCATATTAGCTTTAACCTGAACGTCATTTCACAGGTCAACCACAAGGTGAAGTTATTTATCCAACGCTTAAACCTGACAGATGGAGCGGTGTAATAACTGGATTGTAATATTTGGATGACTTCTGTTCAATTAGACTTGGAGTCATTCAATTTCTTCAATCGCAGATGTTGAAGGTTTAGGGTTAATGAACTTCATATCTCTCAGTTAACGTCTCTGTTGAATAATTACTTTTTCTGATATAGGCTCATTTTTCAGTTATTAAATGTTTTCCCATTTATTAGCTCCATCACTCATGTAATTTGATTTTCTGGCACACACTTCATTGGTGTTAGTCACCGGAATGAGTAAAGACTGATGCTAATGATAATATTTTCATATTGTTATTCAGTGACTCACTCAAATCAATTCATTATGTTTTCTGCCACATTACTTGTGATACTGGTGTTTCGCTCAACGCTTTGCTTCAGACTGACAAATCGGAACAATTAATAGGAGGGATGGAAATGTATGCGCCCTAATAATTTGGGAATTCTCCAGACTTTCCACTAGACCAGACGATGAATGTAACATTTCTGGCTTTCTTTGAAATATCTTAACAGCTATTGGATTGACTGCTATGAACCAGTTAACCTATGTCACTGTTGCAGTTTCTCTAGTAGTAATTTGCTCTTTAGGTGACTTATTAAATTGTATAAATACCCTAAAGTTATTCAGGCAACAATCCGTTCACTGCCTTTGACAGGGATGTGAGGACGAGTCCTCATCAGGGTCAAGATCACAACTTGATGTCAGGACAGGCCCTTGCTGCTGCCGTGTATTTAATTTATTTATTTTTTTATTAGGTCATTCATGGTTTCACCTTGACCCATATGCTGTCTGATACACAGCAGCAAGTTGCAGCCTCAGATGCTTGGCAGCAAGGAACCACACAGCTGAACTTGACATACGATCATTACCAGGAATGCAGCTAGTAACACCTGTTGACTGAATGTGCTGGAGCGTAAATTATATGTTCCCAGTGAAACCTGGAGTAAAAGTATAAAACATAATTTTTGTAGCCAGCCATCAGCTGGGTGAGCACCTATATATAACTTGACGGAGAACATTTAATTCAATTCAATCGGTGTAGAACATTATTTACACTCACATATAGATGTGATATACACTCACATCACCTCAATATCCGGAGCTTTTGCTTTAATTTCATAGATCAGTTTGTGAACTTCTGGCCATAACTGGCAGATAAAACATAAGACTTCAGCGTATAATGTTTTGTTTTTACTTTCGTATGCAAATGCTATACTTTTACTCCACTACTTTTATTTTAAGTAAAAACTATGGGGAAGTAATAAATTCCTAATAAATTATTACTAGGCTGTCAATTGATTTGAGAATTTGCTGTAAAGGGACATTTTATTAGTTTTAATATTCTTATTGGCATTTGAGGGACACGTGGTACCGATGAACTGACTGAGTGAAAATGTATATGACCCTTATCCTTTCATCCACATAAAATAAAAAATAGTCCTGATATTAATCACAAGGCAAGATGGAAAATCAGAAAGCAGTCACTGTCACTCACTGGTTCTTTTTTTTCCTCTTCTTCATCAGATGTGGTTCATTGGTTTCACCTGGTAAAAGGAGGGGAGGAGGTTTATTTTGAAGGCTGCTAACAGAACTTGCTCATCTATTAAGTTATGTGACAAATCAGGCCAAACGTACTTACTTAACAAACTTAATGCTTTTAATGCTACCAACATCATCAAATGATGTTTCCACCTGTGCAACTTCAGTGACTGGAAGAATATGGGATACACAACACTTGTTCACAATTTGCTCATGTGGTGCTGATCAACCAAGTCAAAATTAGCACTACGTCATGTATCTACTCTTGCAAAGCTGCAGATCAATAGTGCTAAGGAACCAGATAACAGATAGTTCTCACTGTCACATTATCCAACTAAAGCCAAAATCGAAAATGCTGTGAGGAAACAGCAAAAGGTTATTTCCTGTATCTGAAATAAAGGGGGGAAAAAAATTCTCCTGTGAGCCACAAAAAGGCAACAGATTTGAAGTAGTCATTTTGAAAAGCGATGGATCTTGTGGAAAAAAATGTCAGCGTGTGTTTGATTTTCATCTTCTTGTTTTCATTCACAAACAACAAAAATGTCTTTAAAGCTTGAAGTAACAACTCCTCTCAGTGCATGTAATTCTTGTGCAGAGGACCAAGCCCTTTGAAAAGGAGACTTGAGCAAATTGACCCGATTGATTCTGTAACAAATGGAGAAAATATTAACCATTGTTGACAATGACTTGAGATACAGATTCCTGCTTTTCCTGTTCCCAAGTTTTCTAACGTTTAATCATAATCTCAAGTTACCTGTCAAATGTGCCTATAGCCATATGCTCACATGATTAGATCTGGAGTCTGATTTGAATCGGCTGGTTCGAGCATCTTTATCCTTGGCTGTCGGACAGAGCATCAGGTTCACAGTGGGTTATATCTAGACTCTCCCTGGTCTCAAAAGAGTTCCTCTCAGTGTGTGAACTGCTGAGTGATGAATAAAAGTGCCAGCATGATTCGCAGCCAGTGCTGTTTTCATGGCTCAGATGAAAACGATAAGGTCGAGCAGCTTTGAGAAAATCTCATCATTAGTCCTCTCACAGGCCAGTATTTAATTATCTACACATCCAAATTGTCCGCTTCCCCCTTCTCAGCAGATTATTCCTCTCCTGGAGGATCATAACCATGATGCCTTTCGCCTCTTTCCATGCTTGCATGGAAGAAACAGCAAATAAGGATGTCCTATGTGTCCTATGCATGGCTTCCAGCATTCTCGTCTTTCTCTTTCCCTTATAGGCGGATGGTTGGGTGATGTAAAGCTTATGCGTGCTTGTGTGCATGCACAAGTGTATTGGGAAGCTCTAGAAATAGCTTCATGTAAAATTAATCTTTAAACAGAAAATTGACCTAGATGTAGGGGAATCTCATAGGCACTGTGCCTGACTACATCAAATGGATCCCATGACAAAGACACAGTGCAACAGTGACAAGAGGAGCTAAACAAGGCGTGCTGATTAAGATCTAGCAAAAAATAGAGGACAAACAGAGGAAGGGAGGAAGGCGTATGCGAGGAGAGCCGAAGAGAGAAGAAAAAGGAAGTGAAGACGGAGAGAAGAGCTCATTCCTCCTCCGAGAACACTGTAATGCATCTGCTTTATGTCTTAATGTTGATCATACTGACTCTGGTGGGACCTCATTAGCTCGAGGCAGAGAACTGAGTTCAGCCATATAATGCCTTGCAGAGAAATACACAAGTTATAGTGTAATAACATTAGCTCGCTGCTACAACTGCAAACGCTGAACTGACTAGACCACTTTTTCTCGTCTACCACTCACACCCAGAAGGTATTAAAGAGGTTTGGTAAAGAAATGTCCAATTTGCCAAATATTTGTTGTATTAATATACCAAAACTGTTTGAACCCCGCATTTGGTTCCTCTAACTTGTTTTAAGCCATAAACGTATGGTCTTTGGTGAATATGTGAAGAATCAGGTTAGAACTTCACAATTGTTTTTGGTCTCTCATGTTTTCCCTTGTTGTTTTCGTCTTCTTACAAATGAATGTACTTCGCAGTCAGATGTTTGGATTTCTTTGCTTTGGCAGCAATATCAGGATATAGGCATCATCAATACGGCCACTCGCTCGCAGTGAGTTCTCCCGATAATTACAAAATCCATACATACATGTGCTTAATCGGATATTATCTGGACCTCGTTCCCGGGAGTTGGCTGGGTGCAGTTGGCATGTCCGGGCCAACACACTCAGACATTAGCACTCTCACATACAAACGGCTCTGGATAATACTGTATCTAGATAAACTCAGGATTCCAGGGCATATCTGACAGGGGTTGGAGAATTGGAATGAATTTCTGCTGGTTCCAAGTTGAAATTCACTTTGGTCTGATGATAGATGGTTGAAAGATGGTAAACAATGGCTGCACAGGAGTCTTCAAGGTTGGAAGGCTCAACAACGAATATCAGAGCTTGGCGTGGGCTCGTCGTTGCGATGTTATGATATAAAATATACTGCAAAATGTACAGATGATATTACCGTCAGCAGCCCTCTACTTTAAGTAAAACTTTACTGGCGTTTTCACAGCACAGCTGACCGCAGAGAGGTGCAGGACGGAGGTTTAATGAGGCAACTGTGGCTCATGTGTGAGTCATGACGAAGAGTCCGTCTTATCTAAAGGCTACTATATTTTCTATTCTGTAAATAATATATATTGTCCTTGCTGGAGTGATTTGTTGTGCCTACGGTATCTGATGGCAGCATAATATGACATCACATAAGGCACAGTGCAGAGTAAACCTGCATTTAATCTGGGCGTCACCTAAAGAACGTATACCTGCGCGTAGTCACAGAAATGGTGGCCTGTTATCGCGGCTGACTCCGACACTTTGAATAAAAGCTGTACAATATGGCTGATATAGCCGAATGGGTCATGAAACTACTGTACCAAAGTACTGTTTATTGTAAAAATGGAAACCAAACAAAAGTCTACAAAATGTTCCTCACGATGCTGTTATAAAATATTGATTGGTAGAAACTCCAGTTATTTTTTTCATTGAGCGTTTTTCTTTTAACAAAAAGAAAATTATTCACTTCTCATGAATAGCTATGAATAAAAGACTGTGTTGGGTTTGTATTTCTCCAGCCACACATCCACAAATGTTTTCTTTTGCAAAGGCTGGACGTCCTCCTGCCTGTGGGTTGCTGGGTCAGACTTTACTTTTATAATCAGTCTTCTGAGAAAACAGAAAAATAAAGAGAGCTGGATCTAAGCAGCAGAGTGAAGTTCCTTGCATGGGAATGTTGCGAGAGGCTACTTGTTAAACCAGGAAGTCAGTTTCAACTGATGTCATTCCATTTTCAAATACGAAAGTAACTGAGGTGCTGTTACTGATTGGTTCACACTGAACCAAATTGTAGTAAAACAAAATAATTCCCTGGAGACTTTAGTTGACCTCAAAAGTGAGCTTTGTGGCCTTCGACATGATGTATTCCTCTTGAAAAGCACAGCAAATGAGAAGCTCTAGCAATCCTGCACATATGCATTCACACACAGAGACAACAGTGTCTGATTTAAGGCTGATTATCAGCATAGATTGGTGCATCAAAGCCTTTTCCTTAAAGATCTGACCCCATTTCATGAGATGCTCCGCGACATGATGGCTTGTCTTCTAGACCTGCAGGCCTCCATAAGAGAATCGGTGTCAAGCAGCAGCAGCAGCAGCAGCAGCAGCAGCGTGACTGACTGCTGGACTGTGGTCCAAATGGAGGTCAGTGATATGCTGGAAAAAAGTCAGCTTGAGGCTATGAGCTGAACGATTATGAGTCAATCTCTATCATCTCACTTAATATCATTGTTCTGCAGAGAGAGTGGATGCAATAGATTTACAAAAGAAAATGGGTTTGACCTTGACACTCATTTGCAATCATTTGTTTTTAATAGCACACTGTGTGGTGGTCAACAATAACCCAACGTGACAAAATGTGCTGCTGAAATGTGAACCAAGCAAAACTGTAATTAACCTCCTGTTTGATAGGAATTAAAAAGAAAAATCAGCAAATTGTCATCTTTGAACAAAGTTTTAGAAATGTAAGTGCAGCCAGGTGATGACTAGTTGTTTTTCATTTCCATTTGCTGTGGGTTTGCAAATGTGTTCAGATCGTCCTTAAAGGCACAGCCCAAGCTTTTGTGAAATATTTGCTTTCTTGGGACAAGTAGCCAGGCAGGCCAGCAGTTTCCCTTTGGTGCCAGTTTCGTGACAAGATTATGTTTAGGAGCTGTGTCATAGCTTTCATTCATGAGCGGTATCAGTCGTCTTATTTCTCAATTCGTTGATCAGTACCAAAATTGGTGCTTTGTAGGTATTTTGTAATATAGGACACGGTGAACTCTGTGTCCACAATCTATATTTTTCTTTACCTATTGATTCCTCTCCATCCTGTCTCCTGCTTCTTTCATGATTCTCCCAGGCTTGTAGCCATGCAGATCCATGCAAGACTCGTTTATACGCTGAAGGTCGTCTGAGGGTGGTCGTCTATAGGTGCAGACGCCAGTTAAGGCCAGACAAAGATGCAGATTTGCAGATTCGCCCTCTAAGCTATCGGTAAGAGACACATACACAGATGTGTCAACACACCATCCAATTTCAGCCTTTATCACAGTGTGGTGAAGGAGAGGATTAGACACAAACACACCACAGCTCATACACACTCCCTGTGTAATCTGATAGAGTCCTCTGTTGTGATGTGTTTGGTCAGGGTCATGTGAAGGCGGCCGTAGCTCCCTGTTCTGTAATGGAGGCTGCAGCACTGGACTGTTCACAGCTCAATGTGACCTGCTGCACAGTAAACATTTATTGAGCACTGTCACACTTCATGTATCTCCTTGTGTATCTTTGTGCTTTTAATAGGATAAGAGTGAAATCTGGGAAACTGACAGATTGATGTGGGTGATTTGGAAAAACATAGCTTGCTATGCTGTCGATGACCAGAATTTACTAGAGGAAAATGTCCAGAGGAGCCCGTGGGGATTTTTCCAAGGTGGGTTTTATTTGATTTTGTTTTGATTTATTTACTGATATTCTTCATTTCTCCATAGCAAACAGTCTTTGACTTTCCGGGCTTGCTGTAAAAGTCCCAATAGTCCAGGTGGCCACTTTGGCGCTGAACTATCGTGGCGCTCAATAAGATTAACCACTGCTTTTCAGTGTTAAAGGAGCTCGTGTTTAATGTGTGTTGTGCTCACACACTCCCAAGATGTTTGAAATTATCTGGAGCATAACAGACAGGTGTTGTGGCTGAACAGTTTTTCTCATTAGTAATTGCTGCTGAAACCCCAACACTGGAGAGGATTAGTACATTAACATTGTAAATTTTATCATTGTCTCATTGGCTCTGAACCTGGACATGTGTTCAGTCAAATCGACTACCAAATAATTTCTCTGGGGTCTTTCAGCCTGATATATTTGTCATGATCTGACTTTTAAAACAGCCTTGGTAAAAAAAGGTGACATTTCAATCCATCGCTCCTTAATTTTTGTGTTACTCAACTCATAAGGCATAAGGCCACTCATTTATTGCCTTATGTCATCAAAGAGCAGAAGATTATGTTTCATGGGTTCGTCGTCCTATGAAACATCTGTGCCCGTGACTGCTATGGAATTCGTGATGCTCCCAAGGCTGTGGAGATCCAAACGCTCCCTCTATGAAAGTTGCAGTTAATAAGTAAACTAACCACTCATTTCATGCATTGAAGCTATAACATTTATTACATAATTCTTGTTGTTCATTCTAACATGTCAAACAAAGCTACTAGTTGCTGCTCTTACCATTGTGGTGTGTAGTGGGAATGTGTGCATCTGGACTGTCAACACACATCCGTCAGGGGCCAAATGGAAAATAAGGTCTTTAGGTCTTGCTCTTTAGGATCGGACAGTGTTCAGCAACATTTTGTTTAACAGTCAGGGTTGAACACTTTGAATTCGTAACCCTTCCACGACTCACGACACCAAAGAATCCAACTTGACTGACTGTGAGGAAGTCATCTTTTCATATGACTGCATGGCAGACAGCATGTGAATATTGGCAACATCAGCAACGCTACAAAACACAGATGGATGAATAGTTGATAAGGAAAGAAGCGGCTAGTCAGGGTTTGATTCATTTAACAGGATTTGAAAACAATTTCTGCGGACACTCCTCTGTGAAGTCAGAGTAAATTAAATTGATCCACAGTTGCTTTGAGGCCTGTTCTATCATATTCTTAATGAGGCAGAATCTATAGAATACGTGGAGATTGTTGTTCTCTGAAATTTGACAATATGTGCTTTCTACAGGCCCTGAAAAACAACAAAAAAGTCTTTTAATGTTGTTGTTGCAACAGTCTATAAAATAGTTACGTAAAAAAAAAAGGATGAAGTCTGCCCTAATAATCATTACTTCCTTACCACATTTATGTTACTGCCCCAAACATCCATTAGGTCAACTGCTGCTTACAGTGGGAATAACATTTGGATTGCTTGATTTGCAACGTTATACATCGGCCATACATCCTGTGATAACACCTGACCCGTCTCCATGACAACTGAGAACACTCCCATCTGCTGATGAAGCCCACCTGAAGCAGTAGGTAAGTTGTGATGGAATAGGGATTTATAACAAAGGTCAATAATGAGCCCTCTACCTGTACAGTACTGTGTTTGAACAATCCTAAGAGCTTCATAGTGTAGGAAGGATGGGAGGATGGACAGACTATCATTATTGGGAATCACCATATCAATGCCGGTTTTAAATATTATATTATTCTCTTGTTTGACATCAGTGCGTAGGATGCACCATATTTCCATTTGTTTCTGATCAGTCAAACACATTCTTTCAAACATTTGCTTATCTTAAAATGTCATCAGCACTGTTGGCTTTCTCTAGATAAAGGCACTAATGAGCAAACTGCTGTCTGACTGCCAGGAAGCTGAGGGAGTAAACAAGGAGTACGTCAAACGTTGTAAACCTTCAGTCACACCCTGAAACTAAAATCAATAAGAATGTACCGTACATCCAGAAATAAATTAGATTGCTTTCTTATTCAGTTGTATCACTAATTCTCATTTTCACCATTAACCAACAACATGTGTGTGTACTTTCAGGAAATACACAAAATGTGTATTATCCATCCACCAAGCACAGTAGTGGGAACTTACACTCAGGCCTGCTCTCACACTTGAAAAAGATGCAACTTCAGTGAAGAAAATAAAACAGAATGTGACACTTCTATTGTTAGGTGTGACCACAAGAGGTGTGCAGAAAATGTGAGTTTCACCCTGAGTTGTGAAAATGTGTTTATAGAAAGATGAGTCACTGTGAAAGAGACAGACAGAGAGGAAAAGAAAAAGAGCAAATAGTACGACATTGTGTGTGTTTGTCTTGATGTGAGTCAGATTAGCTGCTGAACAAACTCCACTGGGGCTTTGATGGTTTTGTAAGACAGTGTATACACACAGGTGGTGAAAAGAGTCAGGATGTGATAACAACTAACACTTTCAAGAAACATCACCTCAAGTAGTTATTGAAGCTTTATGATCATCCATCAATCATGGGTGTTTTTATTTATTTCTCTTTCTTTTTCTTTTTTCATTCTCTTGTATTCCCCCAAAGCTATTTTGGACATTTTACCTAACAAATTTATCTACACATTGCACAAGAGGTGTGTATCTTTACCTCAAAAGCCTCAAGCGGAATTTCTATAGTTGACACTTCTGTCCTGGACGATCCTGATCGAACTGTGTAAAAATGTGTAAAACACATGGGCCTATTTCTCCTGACCATGTCCAGAGTTCATATGTGAAACAGGCTGCACATCCAGATGAAGAGTCTGCAATATGATCAGATCCAAGTAGAATTATTGTCCTGGGGTTGAATACCAGCCCCAACCCGTCAAGTTGAAGGTTACTGTACATGCATGTCCGTCCCAACTCATATTCTAATCAGTTCATTTATGAGTCCCAGTGGATGTTTGTGCCAGATGTAATGAAATAAACTCAGCAACATATTCTCATCCCACAGCAGCAAGCGGCAAGACGCTGCCCAAGATGCTTATTGCCACATTTCATGTCCTATGTCTCATCTGGACGCCACATGTGTCCTTTGATGTCAGTTTGGGTCTTTAGGTTAAGTTAAAAGATAAAAAACTTACAGTCAAAATGCTAAATATCTTCACACAGTGACAACTAAACAGCAAAAGCTCTTTCTTACAATAAGCAGGTATAACATCGTGTAACGCTCATTATAAAAGCACATGTCTCGCTCTCACACAAGTCAAACCCCAGTCTTCTTGGGTAAAGTCCTGTCTTGTTGCACTGTCCCACCACCTCAACCACCTCCCTATGAGGAATTATGGCTTTGCATGATGCATCATTGCAATAAATTTCGAGGCGCTGAGGTTTTTTACTGTGTGCATCTGTTACTGACTCGAAGGGGAACCTACAGTGTCTGCATGTACTTGGACTCCAAAAGACAGGATGAATCGGTGGTTTTTAAAACCTTGTGAATGAGGAAAGGATGACCTCTAGACATTCCTGAGATATTCTGTTGAGAATAAGACAGACACGAGGCTGCGGTGACCTCGACCTTTAGACCTATCAGAATCTAATCCGTTCATCATTAAGTCAGAGTGAATGGCTTTTAGGAAATTCTGTTGCTGTCAATGTCCCTGATGTGGAGGCCCAAAAATGTATAACAATGAAATACAATTGACTTCAAAGCATATTGGATTCAGCTGTAATTTGTGCAAATTTTGTGCCAGTCGCTAGATCTGCCACTGGCGTCAACAGTTTGGTTATTTCACAAGCACTAGGCCAATGGATGGTCATCGACATCCGACCACCGGCTTGTTGTCTCGTGGCCCTTATTTACCAAACACAGCTTTCCTGTTAATCCTATTCTCAAGTCCAGGTTTTTCATTGTAGGAAAGGCTCCCGTGAGGATGCTGTAATCAGGTGTAATAAGGATGCGATTATGGTTAGAGTTAGAATCGTACCACCTCCTCACAACGCCTCCCACAGCAGCTCCTTCTCTGAATGTTCACAGTATAAAGATGGATGTCAGCTCTTCATTAAACTTCTGGTAAGAAACAGTGGCAAACACATCGACCTCTGTCAAAGTAGTGTTCCTGGAATTATATCTTCGCCTTTCGCTACTCTTTTTTTTTTTTTTTTCCCAAAAGAAATAATCACAATACTGTGACACAACGCCTTGTAATATGAAATGTAATCCTTGTGTTGTCACCTACTGTGACTGCTGAAGGCTTTTTGCTGTGGAAGGTGTGTCACAGTTAAGCTAATAATTTATGGTAGTGAATAAAAAACAGGACTATAGGGAGTGCTGCTTATTGATCCTGTGTGGAGTTTGGTTGTTTATGACTTCTGCCGTATAATGTCAAAGTAATCTCACACCACTGAGATTCATGCAATTTGAAAGTCACAACAGCACTCCAGCGTACATCAATTCAAGTAACAGGGGAGAAGGAAAACAAATAGCGTCTATGTTTCAGCACGGCAGCTGGCAAATATTTGCCATCTTTGGTTAGCTCCTTTAAATTGCATGTTGTGATTGTGTTTGGAAATCCGAGTCACTGCAGGTGGAAATCAATGACACATATCAGCTAGAAAGAGGGAGAGAGAGCAGCAATTACACATGAGTATAAAATCCTAGTTGAGTTTTTCAAAAAGCCGCAGCAATTCTTTACAGAGGCACATGCACTCATTCTGCTCTTCGCATTTAATCAGGTAGTCTTTTGCATAATTCATGTTTAATTTGTGGCTGATTTGATTAAGTTCTGTAAAATGATCTTGTACTATAAATATATTACAGTAATTAAACTGTTACTGTATGTGCATAATAATAACATGTTTATTCAATGTAAACATGGATCTTTTCTGTAGTTAAACGTGGGAATTAAAATATATTTCAAAATGCAACCGCAAATGCAAATGCACTTATAAATCAATTCAAAAACTTCTATCTAATCATAGGAAGTAAAGCCTGAATTACACTTAACTGTGCACCTTAATAAAAGTTAGAAAAGATCATGAAATTCACAACATTCACTCAATCTTTTTTCAAGTTTAAGACCAAAAGGCTACGTTGGTGCATCCCATGTGAAGCAGAGGTTTACCAGTACAAATGCAGAGTGTGTATACTGGAAAAGGGATGAACGGGAAGAATCATGCTGTGAGCCAGAGCTACTGCTTGAGGAGGAAGGCAATTAAAAAGTACATTGTCAGCCTAATTGCCACAATTACCATGGAAATGCTTCTCAGAATCATATTCAAATCCACACACATACATAATAGACATATATTTAGATCATTGTGCCTTATCGTTTCTGAGGATATCGTAATCTATTGTGTTCATAGCAGATAGACTTCCATAAATCTGCTGAAAAAATGATATTACAAAGTCAGACTTTAAAAGTATCCTGCTCAAGCGTGTAAACTGCAAACAGAAACAGCTAAAAGCAAATTCAGTGTATTTCAGTGGCTGTTCAGTGGACTGTCAGACTTTGCCTGACATGCAGCATCTTCTGACTTATCTGTGTCTCACTTGTCCATCAGCCTCGTTTTCTGCCCTGCACGCCTGCTGCTCATCACCACAATCAGGCCTTCAGACCTGCCTGCTGCACACACAGGTTTTTTATAAGCTATTTCATTACCAGCCAGTCCATTTTACCCATTTACCCCCCCCCCCCCCCCCACCCCCCCCCCCCCCCCCCACCCCCACCCCCACCCCCACCCCCCAACAGTACTAACAGTACTAACAATACTAACAGTTTGCACCACATATGCGTTTTAGTCATATCTTCTTTGTCACCGTTATCTCAATGCTCTTCAGAGAGGCTTGGTGTCCTGATCTTCCACAGTCTAGTGCCCGTTTTTGGCTTCTGCACTGCATCACTGACAGCATGTCGAGTGTGTGAGCTGCAGATTCGAGCTGCCTTCTTTGATTTGTGCCTCCCTTCGATTCTTCACAGTTGTCATGGCAGAGCAGCTTGATGAGTCTGTCGAGGGCAAAGCTGAAAGTAGGAAAACAGAAGAGATGCGCAGAGATTAGGTTTAGTTCAGGTTAATGCGTTATTAGACTTTATCAAGGAATTTAGTAATAACTTAAATAACAACTTTAATTATAGTTGGTCTCAAAAAATATTTCTTGGTCTTGTACAAGTTAAGATGGCGTAGCGTGACTTTTCCTACTATAACCAATCAAAATGTCTATTGTTATAAAGCTTTCTTGTTTATCCATAATGGTTAGCTTCAATATTATAAATACATTTATTGTTGTTTATTATTCAATTGGATTTATATGTAATTGGACACGGCTTTTGTCTTTACCCATGAGGTCCTAAAGTGCTCCGATGATGTGAGGTTCATCGGTTACAACATTAAGGACCTGGTGGTGCTGACGTTGAGTTGGACAGGGACCATCATGGGGAAAAAATATTATGGCCATGATTGACAGCTGTAAGATAATAAAGTGCATTGAAGGATCTGCTGCATGGCTCCATTACTGCAAACTGGTCAGAGTGAAGACTCCTGTTCACCTCACCGGCTGGATTTTTATGTTGTATGTGATCTGAAATGGGCCTCGCTTGGTCCCCATTAACAGAAAGGGGATATGAAATTTGATTACACAGTTCAAACACACGCCAGCCTCTAATGTGTGTGTGATTAAATCTATAATCTTGAATTTATGAGTAAGCACTTCAAAGGAAGGCGGCTACAATGTTAAAAGTTTAATGCTTGTTTTTCTCTGCCCAGCCAACAGGCTTAAAGCAACTAATATGATGGAATAAGGGAGCTCCCCTAAAGATTATCTATCTTCGAAACGGTGACATATTTTCATGAGCCAAACTTCCTTAACAGCCAGTCTACAAAGACTAAAAACTTCTGTATAGGCTTCACAGCACTGACATGTTGTCACCAGGTCCTGACCTGACAAAACTCATTTCTCCACATCTGCCTGAAACTCAGACTCTGCTGACCCGACCATTAATATTCGCCCCCTCCTCAACAGTTCAGTTACCACCACTTCAGACAACTAAAAAATATATATCCCGATGAGTGTCTCTCTCTTTTTTTAAACATAAAATCATTTACATATCGGTCTGGTCATTTGAGTTTCTGACCCGAACTACAGTGAAAAGTAGTTTGTACACATTTTCTCAGTTCAATATTTATTTATTTATTTATTTTATCCGCCTTGCTCTTTGGTCAGGGCCTATGAAAAATTCATCCCACATGGCTGATGCTGGAGGGAGGAATAGCAGAAACATCGTTGTCTTCATCACTTTAACTGGTGCTTGAGTGCATGTTGTCATCGCATGTCTCTCATATTTCCCATTTCATTAGATTTATAGCCTAACTCTTTATAACATCTAGGCACCATGTTTTCCACATGGATACTTTATTAAAAAAAAAAGAGATAAAGCTTGCTACGTTGTAATGCAAAATCCATATATCGCCCACATTTTCCTTTTTTTTCCGTAAATGTCAACCTGAACCTTTACAATTACTTAATATTGATTTGTTTCAGCCGTCTGTTACTGCAGTGTCTTCTGATGACAATTTGTTATACTGTGTTGTGGGAAAACACTAAAAATATAAAGTTTTTTTACTTCAAATTGTACAGGAGACTTGGGACTGGTGTTAAGTGCTGAGCAATGCCAAGAAGCTGAAGCGAAAAATGCAAATCCTTCACCATAAAACTTAAATTCTGTAAGCCAACAGTAATAAGTGAAAGTGATTAAAATTAGTACATTGACGTTTTGGGTCAAATCAGAGCGTCTCCTAACTGGATTTTTACAGTTGGACATGAAGAGATGAAAGAATGAATTTTTTTAGTGAAAAAAATCGAACTGAAGCTGTAAACATCAGTCTCACTCTTAAATACATCCATGAAATAAGAAAAAAAAAAAAACTCGCTGGACTATTTAAGACAAACATTTAAGACACATGTTATTATGTCTGATAATCAGTTTTTTTTTTCTCCCCTCATTTTTTCCTCCCTGCTCAAGTTACACCTCCCTGCTTCCTGTGACATGCAGAACTATGACAGGTACCAAAGCAGAGAACCTTGTCTGAACATAACTATATAGGAAGCGCGTCTCATTCACGTCAGTAAAGTGGGTCTGGAATTTGCTGATCTGTCAGTCTTCTGTGAATTCAGAACGTGTACCTTTTTCCAGCACAGTGCCTCTGTATCCTACTGAAAGGAGGGACAGTTACAAAAAATTTGCAAGAGTACAAGCTAAAAGACAAGCTAATGTACATCTAGCACAGCTCCATTATGTAAATGTATTTCCATTTAACCAGGTGGATCCCATTGAGATTCCCTGCAAACACTGTACAACACTAGCGCCAGTTAACAATGTATAGATTGTTAAATAACGGAGGTCGTAGAAGCATCGTCCATCATATAGTTTGCAATAACCTGAAATCAGCCTGTGGCACTAATTTCATCAGTATAATTTATATCAGCTGCACTGTGGGTCACAATAGTGGAAAAAGCATTGTATTAATATTATGTTTCTCATTGTCAGATACTGTAGGTGGTTTGGACTTTTTTTAAAATCAGGTACTTTGTAATAGCACCAGTAGCAGAAATTATTATTCTTTCGACTTTATCGGTTTTCCCTTGTCCCATTTTATACCCTCACAGATTTGATGAGCCAACTCGGCGAGCTGTGATCCTCCTCGAGATCACAGATTTGAGTCCAATCATAAACGTTCAGAATTTTCTTTCTTTTTTCAGCATTGTCTCTGATTGTGTGCTCCGGAACAGATCTTCAAATGTTTCGATGAATTTGGTCCAGTTTTTTGTTCCCCTTCAGTCCAGCCAGACTCCTGGTCCCTACTGCTTAGAAGTCACCTCGTCCACATGCTACCGTAACTGTCCCTCTCTGTAGAGATGAGACTGTGTCTGCTTTTCACCAGAGGGAGAAGAGTTACATAACACTTTTGCAGAGGCTCCCACCTCTACAGAGCAACTCTGCAACATAAAAATGTGTGATAACTGGGTTCTTGTCACCTCCCTCATCAAGCCACTTTTTACCCAGTATTTGGCCAGATGATCATCTCTACTATGCAGACATAGAGCCTGCTGTGCTGCAGAGACAGTTGATCCGTTAGCAAAGCACAATATCCCTCCTTGGATTCATGTAGTACAACCAAATAATCTTAAAGGGATGGTGTTTTATTCACTGACGGGTCTTAGCTTTTGGCCTCATGAGCAGTTGGGGCTTTGATGGATAGCCACACTCACGTCTACATCATGAAAAGATGAATTAAAATCAATTTAGTGAGCATATTTTAAGCATATTCTGCCTTTTTTGGGTGGCTTCCAGTGTTTTCAACTGTGATGCAAATGATGGGTCAACCCATCAAACCCCATCCCTTTAAGATTCCAGCATCCTCATGGAGCTGGAAAAAAAGTGAGGTGAATTCTGTTTGATCCAAGTGAAGGCATCAGGTGTCTTGTTGATGAGTAAGGGCTACGTCAGTGGCGTCGGCGTCGTACCCCAGAATTTCAAAGTGACAAAGGTAAAGCTCTCTCTGTGCACTACTGTATTGGATGGTTACGGGGATTTGCTTCGGCCTTTCTGTATGTTTGCACATTCTCCTACAGTAATCTTTGAAGTATGTTCTCAATGACACACCATGATATGTATGAGAGAGAGAGAGAGACTGTGTGTGGTGATTGTGGAGGGAAAAGCCTCGCAGGCAACTCTGCTTGCTGTTTCTTGGACTTCAAACAGTCTTGGCATATCTTTGATGCATGTTTGAGGTCACAGCCAGGCTGGGAGAGGAATCTTCTGCCACACAAATTCAATGCACAAGAGTTAGTATTCCACTGCAGAGGACAGCAAACATTAGTTTTGTCAGATGTGTAGTTGATCCTGTGTAAGTAAGTGAGGCAAAAAAAAAAAAAAAGTCCCATTAATATTTTTATCATGTTTTACTGTGTCCAAGCTCGTTTTTCCCTTTTAGGCAGGCAAACCCACTACAGATTTTTATTACAGTGTAAACAAACCAGCGGCCGCCTCAGTACAGCGATGCAGGAATCAACTAGACACCGAACAAAAACCCAATGACTAAACGACAATGATTGTGAATCCTGTAGCAGGTGCATCAAGCATTATTAAGCTGCATAATGCATGAGCACATCACATGGCATCAACAGCAGCAAAAAAATGCACCGTGTGTACAATTGTAATCACACATATAGACTGTTAGCTATGCTCTTTAAGGTTTCTTTTTTTTCCCTTCATCAGATATAGTAATATTAACCAGTCCATTCAACCTCTCTGTCTCACTGCAGCCCTCAAATAGCTCAGAATGACGGTTCCAGGGTCAAAACTGTGATTGGAAAGTACAGTTGGTGGATAATGGTTTTAATGATTTATCACCTAAATCCTCTCAGCTTTCTGGAGCTTTACAGGGAGATTCAGCTCATTGTTTAACTGTCTGGTCTGAGACTTTTGTGTTCTGCACTCTTAGCTGTGTTTTCACAGCGTGAAACTTCAACTTCAGGGCTTTAGAGAAAAAGCCTAAAAACACCACTGCTCAGCCTCAAACAGTATATAGACACATTTACAGGAGCGTTTAGCTGTTGAACATAGTGGGGAATTTAGCAACTAAAGAGCCAGAGATTTCTCTCAAGATTTGACAGAGACCACAAACAGATCCCAAAGAATCGTTCTACAGTAAGTTCATTGTTTCAGGTATGTAGCACCGTTAGTGAACAAAGTAAAGTCACAGAATAGGAGGCGGGGGTTTGGTGGGTGGTTATACCAAGCGGAGAACTTTCCTACAGGAGTTTGGAGATAGAGTCCAATGTTAAATAACTTTCTGTTGCTGTTGTTGCTGGGACATTATGTACTTGATTATGTACATGTCATCACCTGACACATAGTATGTTGTGTAACATAAAGGAAGCAGGGATTATCAACCCATGAACTCATAAAATGGTGAGCTGGCTCTAGTTAGTAAGAGTGCTAAATATAATATACAACAGCTTTACATACTCGGTGTCTCGTCTGGCTTTTGGTCTTGGTGACAAGATCTTTATTTATATGTGAACTAAAGGCAATTTGATATTTCCCTAGTTATTCATTACTCCATCAAAATCTAAAAATATTTACCCATGAAGTCCTGATAAACACACATTTCTCTGCCGCTCCGTAATCTTCTATCACTATTGCCACTGTTGTTCTATCCCCTAAGGGCTTTAGTCTGTTTGTAATTTACACAAGAAAGAGACGTGCGATCAAAGGAGAGGCAAGGAACAAATAACTCCAAAATAACCCTGGGTTTTCTCACTTGTTTTCTCTGTGAAAGGTACTACCAGGCAGTGAAAAGGTTGCTTTTTTTGGATGAGGTGACATGTCTGAGGATAGCATCACACCTTTAAGGTGAGCCTATCAGCTCCTTGGAACAGCCTTCCTAACAGACTGGCTCCCCTGGGGGCTTTTGCTCCACAGTTTCAGGGTTGGGAGTGTGAGTCATACTCTTCCGGAGATATCACTGGTGCAGCACCCAGAAGAATCTGCCAGAATGGGACCAGGTACATATTTAGAAAGTAGAATAAAGCCCGACGTGACGTTACACAGAAGAAACTGCCTTTCGCTTCCTCCTTCGTTGGCTGTTCAGCTCAGTCAGTGCACAAGAAGAGATCCCGCAGTTACCAATGCCAGTGCAGTCAGTAATTCATAATCAGACATGTCCTCAGAGGTACTTAAACCTTCTGTGGTGATTGAGTGATGGGTCTTCAGCTTTGTCCTCCTCTCATGCAGGCACAGAGCACCAATGCTACATGCCTCCATGTCAGCCACGGTGTTTGCTATGGGTTTAAAGACGCTTTCACTGATTTCAAACTTGGTTCTTTTGGTTCTAGTTTGAAAAGTACATATACTAAATGCCGTTAAACTCACTTCTGACTTCACTGCATAAAAATATCTCTCTACTTCTAGCTGGAAAATGTCTTCAGATGACATCACTTGAAAGGAACCTTCAGTTCAGATTATGTCATCGCGTTGCTCATACTTTGAAGTTTGTTATCATGACCAACCAGAGCTCCCCCAGATGACATCATCTGAACTCCTAATGATGAAAAACAGATGTCATGTGGAGGGGTTTTTCAGAAGAAGGGAAGTCAGTGGGAAGTTTAAAAGCATTAACGTACATTTACACGCTAAACTAAAGTTGAAAATAGGTGGTCGCCCTTTAACTGCCACTTGTGAGCCCAAACAAAACAGCAGTGATGCCGCTAGTTTTTTGACATTGGTTTGGTTCATCGTGGTCTTTAAGGTGCATTCATGGTCGCTGCAGACAGTGCTGCAAAGCCCTGCGCAAGCCATAATTGTCATCCTAGCAAGTATGAGGGCCCTGCATGCATCTCCTTGTTGACGATAGTCTCACTGGACAAACGGAACCATGACCCAATCGCTTTCTTCTCCACCTCCCTCCAACAAACACAGATACTAACATAACTAACCGATTTATAACAACCCAAAGCAACAATAAAGGCATTATACCACAATTGCATAACTGTAAAATTTTGACAAAGAACCACAACGTTTGCTTTTTTTCTTCTTGAGCAGCGTCTTGGGTGCTACAGAAGATTGTTAGATTTCTGCTGTATTCTTCAGTTTTACCATTTCATTTGATTTTTTCTGTTGTTAGTCCTGCAAGAATGTTTCATCTTTTGTCTGCCACTCATTATCTTTCAATACATTTGCACAACTTCTGTATCACTATCAGGAAAGTGATTGTATTTACATTTCAGTATGTTATATTTAACATAATGCCCAGGCCTGCTGTCTGTCATCTGGAAATTTCCATATTTGTTGTTGCAATATTGCAGTAGTGGAAAGCAGTTTAAAACTCAGCAGCTCGTGGGAGTTGCTCCTGTGGGATGCTGCTTGTTGAAGTGCAGATAGTGTTCATGCTGGGTTATCACAGTTCATATAAGAATGGCTAAAACGCCGAGGCCGACTGCGGTGGGGCAGCACTATGGTCCAACAGTGAAAGAGGGAGAAGAGATGCAACGAGGAGTGTCTGGCATGCAGACAATGGGACAGATGGCCACGAGGGTCCATATGGGGTGGAGAGTGCATCCAAGCTTTCTGTTGGCATTTTGCATCAACATGAATGCATCATGCATGTGTGTTTTACTGTTTGTGCATGTGTAAATCTACAGTATTTAGTGCACCATATGTGGATCTATGGATTGTGTATCTTGTGTGGTTAAAAGTGTAGACGTTGTGTGTGTGTGTGTGTGTTTCCATGTGTGAAGGGAATAAACTCAATTTCTGGACAATTCACTGACCTTAACATTACTATCACCGTGGGTCAAACTGACCCTCAGCATGAACGGCTTGTCTGCAGGAGAAGGGCCAAGAACACGACATCACTAACGTCAGTCTGTCAGCAGTCGTACATCATCACACATGGTCCACCAACATGGCACAGCAGCAAACACAAGCACATGAGCACGAATATCAGAGGAAGACAGAGCATCTCCCTGTAGGACCAATGTCGGCTGCTGTTAAAACCAGTATGTAGTAGGAGTTGAAGAACAAAACTGTATTTTTAGAAAGAGATTTCTCAGCTCAAAGTTTGTTCCTATACAAGTGGGAAATACAGGAAAGCATCCAGAAATATTTATGATGCACTACTCCAATAATGCTGTTAATGAACATGCAAACTGCCTGTTTCAGGTATGAGCACGACAGGCATCCACCACCATAACAGTAAGTTATGTGAACACTCCTTTGGTGTGTGCCTCTGGATATTTTCTCTGTCGGCTCATCAAATCTAATCCTAGGATCAGCACCAGCTGCAGTATTAGAAAGAGGAATGTGGACTTTATGGGAATTAGGTCTGGTACATGACAAACAAGCGTGGACAGTCCAGGCTCCCAGACTTTCATGATCGTGTCTGATGCAGCCATTTAGGATAAACACAAGCTCAGGGACAAATGAGCTTAGTCCCTTTCCTGAAAGGAGCTTTGAAATGAGTGCATAATGAAATGTATAATTTATTTATTCTGAGATGCTGGAGGGTGCTATGAAATAAACATGAGAGAGAGAGAAAGCTGAGAGAAGGAGCAAAAGTGAATAAGAGTGAGACAGATAGACATGGATTGGAAGAGAGGAGGGAGGGGCGATGTGTGATATTTTGGCAAAGGAAGTGAAAGCAAATGAGAGAGGAAAAGTACAAAAGAGAAAAAAGGAGAGCTACTCCCTCCATGTGTGCCAACAAACACGTGTAGGACGAATTCAGAATTTAATAGTCACAGTCGTAACATCTGAAACGTGCACTGTGTGTGTATGAGACCTTTTGTCTGTGTTTAAACACGAAGAAAAATCTAAGCAGGTACTGAACAGGAAAACTAAATGATCTGTTTGCAAGATGCAAAGACCAACAACCATTTTGTTATTTTCATATATTTGTTATTTTTGTATAGAGCAGTACTATGCAGTACTATACAGTACTATACTATGTGGTTTGTGCAATAAAAAAATTATTTTCTTAATTCACCACAAAGTGCTAACTACTAAGATACCACAAGAATATTCTGGAATACATTTAAGGAGTGGAGTTCAGTAATAGCAGGTTAATAGTGGGGAAATATTTTGGAAATAACAAGAAAATTTCTATCAGACTTGGGACCAGCACTGCACAGCTGCTACATTACCTTTTTATTTCTGAAGTACTACCCCACTGTTACCCTGCTCTTCTGGAGGCGCAAAGTCACATCAGCAACAGGCTGAAGTCACAACAGCTAATGCCTGAGGCTGTTTTAATGTCCAGGGTCATTAAAGTGTCCTTTAATTGGCCTGAAGTCAATTGATGATGACACATTAAAAATAAAATGAAAGCAGTGACTGAAGCAATTTACTAAACAACGTAAACGACAAAAGTTTCCACCTGGGACACAGTAGCACGTTCTTCCTTGTATGGATCTGTTGTTGCACTAATCCAACACACACTACATGTGTAACCACGCTGGCAGTGCCCCCCCAACAGTTAGCATGGACTCAGATGGTCATCACCTGGACCCCCGTTACTGACGTGAACTGGAACCCTCTGTATTTTTACTACACAGTATGGCTGCATCTGTCTGCACAATTAAATGTGGGTAAATAAAGTGTGTATTTTGTTATCCAGATATGGCAAGTTGTCTTAATCCATAAAAGACATTATTATTGTAGTACAGCTGCAAAAAAAACATGCACATGCAAAGCGACAGAAATGAAGACCTTTATTTTCTAATCAACAAAGTAAAAGCTACTTAGATTTCTGCAAAATTCTTGCAATATTAGCAATTCGTTTTCAGGGTGCATTCCAAATAACCTAATATTATAATCATAACACATCACAAATCTGTAGGACAATAAGTCACACACACAGCTGCTGATTGTTCTATTTCTGCAGGCAGCAGATTCACTGCACACACAAAATGTGATGCTGCTGTAGTTTGGTAACCATGGCATCACTTTTTTATGCTTTGGACACCTACATACACTATATTGCCAAAAGTATTCGCTCACCTCCCTTTAGACCCATATGAACTTTAGTGACATCCCATTCTTAATCCATAGGGTTTAATATGACGTCGGCCCACCCTTTGCAGCTATAACAGCTTCAACTCTTCTGGGAAAGCTTTCCACGAGGTTTAGGAGTGTGTTTATGAAATACATAATACACAGTGCTCGCAGTCTTCGCTCTAATTCATCTCAAAGATTGAGGTCAGGACTCTGTGCAGCCCAGTCAAGTTCTTCCACACCAAACTCACTCATCCATGTCTTTATGGACCTTGCTTTGTGCACCTGAATTCATTTATTTGGATGGGTGAGCGAATACTTTTCGCAATATAGCGTACATGTAGACCAATAAATACTTTGGATGGATTTTTGGATTATGGATTAGATCTTTATTAGATCTCTATTGGATCTCAGTTTGCAGGAAATGTTGCAGGACAAAACATCATTTAGGTGAAAGCAGTGCAACTGTTATAGCTGTACCTTCATTAAATACAGGAAAACATAAATTGTGATGCCAGTGCTGTGGTGAGTAGGTTCAGTAAATATTCTTCAGTAGTCCAATGCATTACTTGATTTCTTAAACAGCTGCTGCAGTTAATTTGAACAGGGGAAGATACATATAGTAGCTACTGTGGTTTCAAAATGAAAGCAAATCATTTTTTTTTTCGTGCAAAATCACAAACATGGCACATCTATGTTTACCAATCAAGTCAATTATTGATAACATAAAGAAACAAACGGCCATAAAAGCTCGTCACCACGCCGTGGTTTTTGCTCTGTGTCCATAATTTCCTCTTTCTTTCTCATTCCCTGTTAGTAGATCAAAAGTGTTTTAACGTGAGACAAAAAAAAACAAACAAAAAAGCATAAATTAAGTAAAAACTGTGGAAGGAGATGTGTGCATCAAAAGCAATGGTATGTTTTTAAATGCTGTTTTATTTTTTTTATTCCAACCGAAGCTGTGATCATTTAAGAGCAAAACTACAATTTCTACAAAAGGCAGCAGGTCCACCTTGCTCTTTTGATAGTGCGTATTCTTTTTTGCACAGTCACATCGGTTGTCCTGCTTCCTTCCAGTTCCTCACTGTCAATAGTTCGGAATCCATCTGCCAGAGATTTGTGTTGTGGCTCACACAACATGCGGGGATCATAAAGTGACGGTGTTGCCAGATGAATACAACACTCCCATACTGCCTGAAGGTAATGCATTTCCAATGTTCATGCACTGCAGAATTCTGGGAGGTGATATTTTCAGATGTGCTCTGAATTGCCCTAAGAGTTGTTTTCAGCTCACAAAATATTCTTTTATTGGGTCGGCTTTAAAACCACTGCACCGCATCTCTTTATAGCCATATGATTTATGACTGAACCTCCAAGAAAACAAAAACATACTTTTGGATCTGTTTGCCTGTAAAAAGAATGGTGAAGCTATGTTTTTACTTTTGACTCATTGCCACCATCCAATGCATTGCCGTCATCTACAGAAAATAAAACCCATATATTACTTTATAGTTCTGTCTATGCTCCCAAACACAGCAGCTGAATGCAATGAATTTATGATGTGAGGACCAAAAATAAAAATGGACAAAATGTATAAAAACCTGAACAATTTAAGAACCTTTATGGAACCTTTTTTATGAAAGTGCTTCTTAAAGCACTTGTTGCACTTCACAGTTTATTTTTTATTTTTTTGGTTGTGCAGCGAAGCAGCATAGGTGGATATTTATTTATGGATGTGGTCCCTTTTGTGCAGGTTAGTCAGTCATGGAGTACATGCTTTTTTTTAAAATAATACAGGGTTGCATTTCTGTTGAAGTTAATTCTAAATATATATAATTCAGTTTCGAGTTACCTAAGATCAGAACTGCAAAGGATGGATATGAATATTTGAAAACTCCTTCATTCATATTTTATTTAGTACTAACTGAGTGATGTGGCTGCTGCACATTCATTTGATGTGCGCTCACACTGATTCTTGAAATTGCACCTGAACTCTGTGCTGCTGAGAGAGCAAGAGAAAATACAGGCGTCTGGTTTGAGGGATGTGGGTGAGGAAGACGAGAGATCGCGCAACCTTTTTTCCAAAAATGACATCGGGGTGCAATTATTTTCTGCTTTGAAATCATTCATCAGAGCTATTATGAGCCAGAATCCTCATCTCCCATCACTCAATTTCCCTCAATAATTTGTAAAGTTCTATCTTTAAAGACTAAAGCTACTCAGCAAATTCATGCTGTTCATGTCGCTCACTATATGTCATCCATCCATCCATTATCCGTAACCACTTATCCTATTTGAGGCACATTCACACCTACGGGAAATTTACAGTAACTAATTAATCCAACATGCATGTGTTTGGACTGTGGGTGGAAAACATCAAGCCCCATAAAGTAAGGCCATGTCCGGCCGGGGTACGAACCCAGAACCTTCTAGCTGTGAGGAGGCTCACAATATATCAACTCCAGTAAAACGTTTCTAACTGCTCATTAATGAGTCGGAGACAAGTAAACATGGGAAGTTGGAGGCGTGAAGAACTAGTGTGGGGAGACAAAATCGTTCAACCATTAAAGTAGATTATATTCATGGTATAGTCTACAGTGTGCAGCACATGGAGGAGACTAGAAGATGATGTATGTTTTGTGCAAATGATTGATACATACAAGCACAACCGCAGTCTAGATTTAGATGGATTGAATGAAGATAGAGGGGCCTCAGCAATGATGAAGCTAACAGCTCCACACTGCCTGCTGTTTCACGGCATGATACACCTGTGAGTCCCAGTGAGCATGTGGAGCTAAAAGAGAAATCAAACAGCAGACAAAGTGGATTCTGAACAGGAATTGTTTCAAAGACAGACAGATTAGTATCTCATCACCTAACAGAAATCCAGCTTGTATAACAAAACAAACATGGAAATGGAAGATGCCCGGTCAGTGAATTACGTAACGAGAAGAGTAAATCCGAGTTTTCAGATGTTAACTAACACATCACTAAAGCACTGGTACTTGTACATTAAGTCACCTTGGATAAAAGTGTGCCAAATGACTGACTGAGGTTATTCTCAAAACGACAAGATGAACAGTGGCACTTTTCAAAATACCCTGATTTGCTGTCGGAGGCCATTCTTTAATTACCTTGGGCCTGTAGACACTTTAACTGGATCAAAATGTTTAACTCCTCCCTGAGGAATTTGACCAAGACCGGCCTTGGAGGTCGGACTGACTGAAGAAGCCACCCTTGCAGCCTGGACATCTGGCCATTTCAGCATTCGGTCGAGCCAAGAGGGACCAGCCACTGATTCGAATTTTTCCACAACCCAGCATCAAAAGACTGCATTTACAACATGGTTGTGGACCTTTGACTTTTCCTCACTCACTCACTTTCCTCGCTCACCAAGTTGCAGCACAGTTGTCATATACACTGGGCACCTGTGAGATGAACCTAGCGCAAGATTTTACTTCAGACTGAAATTGCTCCTCTGTTTCATCAAATGTGAAGTCAAGAGAAGGATGTGAAAGTGAAATGTTTCGTTTCCTCTCATGTGTAAAGGTTTGTAGGACTCCATCGCTTTTACTCGTTAATGTACCTTCCCAGATTGGGGTGTGGCTGAGTTCTGGTTCATCCAACACTTCTTTGCAAACTTTATTAGCAGCTAAAATGGTGAAAACCTTCATGGATTACACTGATTCCTCTAAGTGTCTGAAAAATCAGGCCTTTCCGCGGCAGTGAAAAGTAAGTTAATCTGCACTACTCTGGGGAAGATCACAGGGTCCGTGGTTCAATTCCGAGCTCCTCATGTCCACATGTAAATGTGTCTCTAGACAAAACAGCGACCCTCAAGTTGCAGTAGTGTGTGTGTTTGTGTGTGTGTGTGTGTGTGTGTGTTTGTGTGCACGCTCTCTATCAAAATGCAGCAATTCACCATTTTGTTTTGCCTGATAAGTCCTGAGGGAGGCAGAAATAGCTGCCCACACACAGTACTTGTTGCACGCACAAGGCATACAGAGGTGGCTGGGGTAAATTCCGGGTGAGTGCAGGACTTTGAAACTGGAACAACCTGAGGACGAGATGTGGTTAGATTTTGCTAAAAGACCTCTGTCAAACACCAGGTTATGTGAACACCAAACCACAGCAACGGAAACGTTTTATCGTGTTGGGGAAACAAATTTGACAGCAAAGATTTGGCTGATGAACATTTCTCAACAAATGCTAAAAAAGTAGTTTAAGGTGGCAATACATCTCCTTTGAGTCGTGTCTCGTCTTTTAATTTCCCTTTTAGGAGACGGACTAACATGCTCTATGTCATTTCTGTGCAATGAGCAAGCTAGTGAATATAGTCAGGCAGCAATTAGGTTTCCGCTAAAACAAGTCGACAAAATTGACAAAGCAAATCAGCGGTACACACACTTCATATAAGACCTGGTTCAGATAACAGGCTCTTGTTAGTAAAACTATTTTCTTCCTTCCTCGCTCAGTAATGTATGCGTGTGAGAAAGAAAGAGGCAGGTGGTCAGTCAGTGTATTCAGTGGTAAAATATGAGTCCCTTAGGAAACAGGTTGCCATAATCTAATGGAGCTCTATTACCATCCATCTCTCTTTTCCCAATCATCCATCATGAAACATGCTTCCAGGAAAACCTTTCAGCCATATTTCTCGATTTCTTTACCTGTCATTCACCCATATTCTTCTTTCTGGCCTCATTGTATACTATTCTCCTTCATCTAACCTCCTACCCCCTCTTCAGATATGATTTTAAAATATACGTTACATATTAAGAAATGTCTCTGCGGCTCCTGCTCTAATTACCCGCCATCTGCCTCTCTCAATTCCTCCATCTTCCCCTCTGTTTTTTTTTTTCAGTGCCTTTCCATCTTTCATTGGCTGATGGAGAGTGAGGGGTTGTCTCCTGCAGAGAGCTGTAGCTCTTCAGGGAGAACAATGGGAATTGGAACCACTTCAGCAGTACATAATTCATCATGACGTGGCTCAGGCTCCTGTAAGACACCTCCTCTCTGGTTCCCTTGCTTCTGCATTTCAGTCCAAAGCCTCTTTCTTCTTTGTCTCCGTGGGCTTTTGTGTGTTTTTACAGACCTCAGCACGTCTGGCATATTGTCACGATGCACCTTAATAAATGACCAGCAAAGCACATGTGGCGAGTGAAACAGTGCTACGCAAAAGCGCTTGTGTTTTCCTGTAAAAACGCTTGCACCTGTTCTGCGTGGCTGTGGTGTCAGTGTGTGAAGAGAGAGGAAGGGTGTAGAGTGTGGTGAGGAGATGCAGCAGGAATCCATTCTTAAAGTCTCCCACATTAAATATTCCATCAGGAGCTAATCTGGTTGCCGTGCTGTCGGCAACGGTGACACCAACACTTCACCTGTAACACAGCGCAGGGTTTATAGGTCCAGTGTGGCAGGAGACACAAAGAGCCATAAACAACTGAGGCATTATTACACTGGAGCGGCTGTGGCTCAGTTTGTCAGGCGGTCCTCCACGGGGGTCAGTGGTCCGATCCCCGGTCCCAACGTGTCCAAGTGTCCTTGAGCAAGACACTGAAAAGCAAGTTGCTCCCGGTGGGTCAGGTGAGCACCTTGCATAGCAGCCACCGCCATATGTGTGTGTGTGTGTGTGTGTCTGTGTGCAAATGGGTGAATGAGATAAAAAAATTGGATAAAAGTGCTATCTCAGCAACCATGTACCCTTCACACTGTCCTGTTGCTGTGTTACCGTTCACAGTTCCAGAGTTTTCTTTGCCTGATAGAAGAATTGGTTTTTGGCATTGGCACAAATTGGTGGTAGTTTCTTGTGTGCGTGTGATTTCAGTTTTTATGTTTTGAATCTTTTCTTCGGTAATGCCTCGCAAACTAGTTGTCTTCGATTGCAAAGAGCTGCCGTAGAAGGACAATTATGCTCCTACAACCTTTTTTTTTTTTTTTTTTGCTGTGCCACTAAAGTGACTCCTGGGGTTTGGCTGCTGTGATGGTTTGTTAGAAATTCTCAGTGTATGAGATAAGTGTCATCTCAACGGGCTCCCTCACCACTTTATTCACGCTTACCGACCATGGATGCATTCCTAAATTTTTTTCCAAGCCCCCTTTCTTGCATCACACCTGTTTTTATCCCTCTGCTCTGAGGCTTAACCAACCACCTCTGCTGCTTTCATCGTTGTTACTTTCATTACCGCTGCCCTACTTAGGTTAAATTAAATTCCCCCAGTTTGTATTAATGCCACTTTCTTAAACAGCTTATGCATTTGCCATGCTTTGATTCCAGCTGAGAAAATGTGTGGAAAAGATAAATGTCAGAGCATATCTAATAAGGGGGAATTATTCTTCGTACCTACAGTGCACCTGCAGCTCCAAATCTTGCTTTTACACAATGAGGAAATGAATCTGGGTCAGGATTGGCCTCCGTTGTGCCATGCGTCTCCAGGAGAGATTTCACAACCCTCTGCTGAAGGAATGAAAATGGGGACAACTCAGAGGAGATAATGAGCATCACTGTCTGTATCTGTGTGTATGCATGACTGCCATTATTTATTAAAATATACTGTGCCTCTAATGACCCAACATAAATTTCCACTCCACTGACAAGAAAAAAATCCTCCTTAACTTTTCAATCTCGTTCATTATTCCGAGCGTCGGTATTAAACATACATTGCACATTGTGCATTCAAATTCAAACATCGGAGTAGAAACAACAACTGCTGTTGCAACAATCATGGCAATTATTGAACGTGTTCCAGCTACCAGCCATGTCATGTCTTATGTATCTCATTTGCACCATTTCAAGCACTGGAAGGCGTAAGCTATCTGTATAAGGTGTGTGCAGAGAAGGAAGTTAGTATTTGGAGTGTCAGCCCTTCTCATTTGGATTCTGTCACACTATTACTGAGGTATATGGAGAGGCTCTTTTCCATTAGAGCTACACAGCCAAGAGCTGGCGACTATAATTACACACTAATTTAGCCTCCCATCCAGAATAGAAAAGGCAGAGGGATGAGCTAAGTGAAACAAAGAGAGAAATGGGAGGTTATAAAAAGTCGCTGGCAGAGGGAGAAGGAAAAGAGGGAGAGACTTGGTAAACAATAAAGGCAAGAAGATGAGATAGGATGAATTTGACCCTAAAACATCCCAGAGATTTACTGAAACTCATTAAACAAATAATGTGACATTTTCAGAAATATATTTTTTTACACCTCTTTGCTAAGAGGTAAAATAGGAAGATTGTGACCCCTATATTCTACTGAAAGGACTGGTTCTGTCCAAATGAAATCGTCCATCAGCACAGAAAGTCTTTTGTGACTTTTAGTCTAAGAGCAGCTCCAAAGTAAGAATTTCCCAAAATTTTAAATGCACTCCATTTTTAATAAAAAATTATCGTTAGCGGATTGTCTGCACGACCCAAAAGGAATAAATGCTTTAGCTACTCTCATTAACAAGTTATCCCTCTGTAGAGGCTGTATTGATTGTGGGGGAGTCCACCATTCCAGCAGTGGATGCAGATTGTGTAACAAAGCCCAATAGATGCACAGAGAAAGACAAATAATACATGCACACACATGTAATCTACAGTAATTAGATGTCAGCGATAACACTGATCACCTCACTGCTTTCTGCTCACTTTTTACATTATATCACAGCTGCATTAAGTTCCCGTCAATGCTTGAAACTAAAGATGTTGCTTCACATGAATAACATTTAACTTTAGTCACTTATTTATTAAGCACCTTTTCTACGACGTTTTTCAAAAGTAAAGGCAGGTTAAACACTAAAAACCACGAAAACAACATCAAAACACAAACTAAAATCAAACTAAAACACAGAATCACAAGAAAGTCAGTCTATAAAAGTGGGTTTTAATACGCTTTTTAAAATGCAAAACAGACTCAGCCATCCTGATTTCTTAAGGGAGAATGTTTCATAGTGTTGAAATTCCGGGGTTTGTTGTAGAAAGTTAGCCACCATCTGTTTTTGGATGCACCCAAGGCAAATGACAAGATAGATAAACCCGTTAGAATTGTTGGAGTCACAGCCACAGTTGATTTGTGTGTCTTCTGCGTAAAAATGGGAACTCGTGTTGTACTGACGTAGAAGATCTCAAAGGTAACATATAAATTGAAAATAAAATAGAGCTGAGCCCTTAGGGACCCCACTAAGCAGCTTCGAATTTGAGGACCTGCGTTTGCCAAACCCAACATAAAGCATAGTGTTGTACATAGTCCTTTTTTTTTAAGGAAAGACTTGAACCAATTAGGAACTGTGCTGCAGACCTCTACCCACTCCTTAAAAAATGCTGCTCTGGGGTCTAAAACAACTGAAATATATGGACGTCCAACATCTGATGGTAAAAGCACAGTCTCAGTAATGTGGGGGTGGGCTCTGAAATTAACCTGAAAGCTTTCAAATATTTTCAAAATCTGACTGCACCGAGTGAGCAGTTAAAAACTGCGACAAACAAAACCAAAAAAAAGAGTTTTTTTCTTTTTTATGTTTTTATCAGAGAAGCAGCAGAAATTTAATTAGAAGAATGGAACAGTGTGCATGCAGGAGCAGGAGAAGTTGGTACCTTGATGCTTTGCCTAATTACCGAAATATTGTGTGTAAAATAAGTTTTTTAAAGGTTTTAAAGGTTAAGTTTTTAAGGTTGTCGCTGAGTGTCCGTGGCATGGTTTATAACATTATATAATATTTTAGAAGAGAAGTCATGGTTTGTATTAAGACTATTAACATAATGTCTTAATGTCTAGATTTTGAGCTTAATGAAAATATGCATTTAATCTTTATTTTTGTTCATTCACCCAAGGCTGATACTGTGGTTTATGTTTTCTGGGCTTCAGAGGTCTACTCTTATCCGGGATTAATTTGCATGTCTGATTAAAAGGATTTAAAATCTTTTCCGCCCATGAACAGGGCTCAGTTCCGAAGGTAATACTATTAAGAGCTTTTCTGAACAAACCTGCTGAAATAGAATCAAGAATTCTAGACTGTGGCCGCGTTGGGGTATCAGTAGAACAGTAAGGGGCATTTCTGACCATTACTGTTTTACTGAGCATATCACATCGGATAGTTCAAATATAGAGAGAGAGCAGATTAAGTGTATGTCCCTGATGAAAGAGTCAGGTTAAAATAATCGATCAGGGATATAAACTCTGCATCAAAAAGGAGCTAGTGAATTGACATGTGAATTAAAATCTGAATTAAAATTAAATTCACAGACCTGTAAAATAAAATCTAATTAAACTAATTAAGATTGATAAAATAGCTCAGAGTGTTCAGCAAAGAAACCATGACAAGAGGTGAAGGTCTATAGACTAAAAAGAACAAATTATGGGTTTTCTCTGAACACGAAGGCAACAACTTTAAAATTTGACCATTTCCCGGTGTCCTGATCTTTGGACTTTTTGTTGTCATCTTCTGCTTTCTCTACCCTCTGATCAGGTTTACACACACAAACAAAGTCCTCAGCCTGACAAATCACACACACACACACACACACACACACACACACACACACACATCCTCTCTTCTGCCAGTATCTCCACCTACACTTACCTGTCCTACATTCCCGCCAATCAGCCACTGCTTATTATCCACTCATCTCTCTTCTGCCAATTTAGGCTTTGGCCCATGTATTGTTTCGGCCTTTGTGTTTCATAAGGGTCCTCTATTCACACAAATGTGACAACCTGGGGTGATGAATAAACGGGGACTGAAGCTTCAAGTAGAGGAATGAAATCTTCAGGTTGTACCCGTGTCTCATATATCATAAACATGTCCAGCTTATGTGAGGAGGAAGTAAAATCATTGCAAATAAAACATTTTTTCCCCGGGACAGTGTGGACACCAGCACAAAGCTATCAAGTAAAGATTGGAACGTCATGGATTATATTTAACTTTCATTTTATGGGTCCGATCCGGGTGCCAAGTGACACAGCAGTATATATGGACCCAAGCTGTTTAGGGGTCATTCCCTGGGAGTATCAGCTGCCAGCAGTGCTGGGATGGCAGCTTAAATCATAAACTGTGTTGTGCATACTTTGTTTTGCTGTAGTCTGTTTAATTTAAAAAAGTCCCTTCATTGTCAAAGCAGGTCAAATTGGCCACGTAGCTTACATTGAAGGTGACACAGTCTGAGGACAGCCAGAAATATAGGCTGAGCAGGCAGCAAAAGTGGCCTACTCATACGTAAACCCATCCATCAAACTTTGTCAAGGTGTCAAAGACTTTGAATTGTTGTTTAGCAACATCATTTGCTCTGAGGTGAATTCAGATTTTTTTTTTCTGGTTTAGTAGACAAAAAAAAATCTCACGTTTTTTCACGATGACTTTAGGAGACATTAGCACAAGGGAAACAGAATGTTTTAGGATTTTGGATTGATACTGTAGTTTCTAGTTACCCACGAGGTCACGATCGTCAGAGTCAGTTTTGGGCTTCAGCATTGGGTGGATTCAGTAGTGGCAATGTCATTGGTTCCTTTGGACAGAGCTGGATTCACTGTAGCTTCTGACAGTAGTTGAAATCTATTTGGTTAGGTAGAAACTTTTTGCCTCCAACCAGTGGTCCCGGTTTGCAGGTGTGGAACACTCTCGTCGAGGCCTCCTTCACCTTAGCCCCAGGCCGAGGTCAGGCAACCTCCTCTGCCTCCGGTGATGTTTGTTCACCAGAAATATGAGGCTCCGACCAAATGCCTTTATTGTGAAACAGCCACAGGAAAAACAATACTTGTAAATACCATCATCTTAATCACTGATTTATCAGGTCACTTTTTTCCGGACTTTGTTCTGGAGAAACCAGGAAACAATGCATTTGTCGCTATGATTAAATGCAATTCCATATTCAAATTGATGGAAAAAAATCTAAACATTTTCATTGAAATCAGGAGATGTGTCATAGTCAAAATCACTATGAAAGAATTTTATGACATGCTACTCTTACACAGCTTAAAAGATCCTAGGATCTTCAGGTTTTATCTGGTTGTCGAGGGTTTTTTGAAAAATGTATGATATATTATTAGGCAATGAGGCAAACTGGGACTTGTGGGCAAAGTAATTTCCTTAAAGCTTGAAAACGGTTGAAGGCTGGCTGAAAAGGTTGTCCAGCCAGCCATCCCTCCCAGCTGGGGGGGGGTCACACAGCCAAGAGGTGTCAGGTGGCAGCATCATGGCTACCTTTACCACAGTGGCCTCTCTGACAGAAGGTCTCCATTCAGGTTAAACAGATTCAGATCCATGGCTGCTTCAGGGCCCGTCGCTGCTTGATGCACTTAACACGAGATAGAAAGGAAGGAGCTTGCTGGATATCTGCTCCTCGCTTTGTCCCCGACATGCTGTAATAATATTTTCTTCATTCCACTCTGCAAAGCCCTTCAATGTTTTCTTACTGTGTTTATCTAGGCTGCTCAGTCCCTCTCTAAATTTAGGCTGTTGTTCAAAGTAGTCATGCTTCAGGGAAGCGTGTACCTTTAGTTGTGTATGCAGCTTTTCATTCCTCACTGTCTCTCTGCGCTGAATGAGATTTCCAAATTCTCTTGCATCTCTGTATGTCTCTTTGGCTCAGGTTATGTGGACACTTTGGACCCTGCTGTTATTATTTTCAGGCTACTAATGGCTCACCACGGATAGGAAGGTGCTTATTAAAAACTAATAGGCATCTGTGATATCCAGAGGCATTATTGTATGAGGTCTGAGGAGAGCAATGTGCACATTCTATAATGCTAAGCATGTCATCTGTGTTATTGGTATTTTTATGGTGTAATTTGGCTTTTTAAAGTATAAACTTTCTGAATAATGTTTTATATTTACTCTTAGTTTGACAAAAGACAGAAACAGACTTTAAATGTTTTTTGGAGCCTGAAATGTAACTTTGTTTTACACAAGACCATTTCATCAGTTACAGCTACAGCTGCTCTACTGCCCTAATAATGGCTTGGGTGGCTTTTGGTTGAGACCTGTGATCACTAGGAACAGGAACATACACTCATTCACCAAACAGAGGTCATTAAAGGAGCTTCGAGTTTATAAACCCACCATTATATTTTGATGGATTTCTTTAGTTGAGGAAAAAAATGTTCAGAGCCTTTGCGTATAAGTACATTTACATTTGGACATTTGGCAGGTCCTTTATCAAAGCACTTTACAAGTGAGGTACAAAGCAAAATGAATCATCTGGAGCAGTGTGATTTCACACAAGACTAGTCCTGTTAGTAGGTCACTGCAGTAGTCAGAAAGAGAGATGACGAGTACCTGCATGAGGAGTTGAATAGCATATTCAGAAAGGTGAAGTCTCATCTTTTTGATGTGGTACAGAGCAAATCATCATGCCTGGGAGTCAATACGTTTTAAGTGTATGTCCGGTGAAGAAATGACATAAAGGAATTTAAATCACTGTGATCCTAAAATTATACATTTAGAAATTGTACGTCTCACCTCTAAGTGTGGCATCACCGATAGATTGATGAGTCACAGCCAAACCACAAGGGCGGAACATCGTGTGACGGGTTCTGCCGGGAGTTTCGAGCATGAGAGTGTGGGGACATTAGAGAGGCCAGACCTCTCACAGTCCACAGGTAGGAGAATAACCCATGTCGTGTTTTGTTGTTTGCCAACACTCTTCTCGTCTCCTGACCTACATACAGAACACATCTGCCTCAGCGTGGATGCTCAGCTGCAGGAATTGCTGGAACACATTCTTACCTTATCGAGTGTGTTAATGTGATGTTCAACTTCATGTTAAACAAAATCTTTTAAGTGCGTCATTCTTGTTCATTTAAGAAAACCAAGCACCACCGCTTTCTTGTGATCAAGAGAAAAGCAGTGTTGCTTGAAGAACAGCAGTTATGCACATTATTTTAAACAGGACTTTATTTGCACGTGACCGGACATAATACCGTTCATACCGTATGTTGTTTATTTCATGTTTTTTCTCCCTTATAGTCCAGGGCCTACAGTGCCCATGATGGAACAGCTAAGGCTTTATTTAAGCAGATTTAAACAGATACGAGCAGGATGACACTTTTTAATAGTTCACTTTTCTTCATACTCACACCACAAGACTTTTTCTCTTTTCATTTTGGAACTTGTACTCTCTATCCCCAAATTGAGGCAATTTCAGAGTTTGCGCAGCTCCTTCCGGAGCCACAAAAGGCTTCATACAACCTCCTTTGTTCACACAAGCAGCAGTACTCCCCAGGCCCTGCAAACACACTTTGTTGTGTATATCAGGAAATTTCCTTTTAGGTGCTATAGTCTGAGCACGGCCCACGGTTCTTGGTTTCCTATATGACTTTCGTACCTCAACTTAAAGGAAGCTGCAAGAGATGATAGATATGTCAAGGAGATTTACAAGTCTGTCGTTTTTGCTGTCCACCGAAACTAAAGAGGGACATGTCTCACCAGTTAAAGACATTTAGCGACTGTAGTTAATGTTACATTGTGACGTAGTATGTGGACCCTACAGAGTTCGTAAGGAGGCAGGTTGGGTTGGTGGATAGTTCATAAAACACAGGATTTTCATGTATATTGACTTTGAACATCTTCAGTTAGAGCTTAATGCTACTCTAACCTACCCTGAGGTTTTTGTGCCTAAAACAACATTTTAAATGTTGTGTTTTACAGTGTTTTAGAGAAAAAACCAAGTGTTAAACTGGCTGCCATGTTGTTTCTATTGTAAGCGAAAGATGCACGGTTGGCTTACTTTAAAGCCAAAAGGGCTGCAGTTTCAACAGGTCCCTGTCTCTGTTTAAGTTTGTGCGATTTGCACAAACGTTTTCACGGGATGAATAGGAGGGTGGGTACAAATGACCCCCGTGGGTGTTAAAGTTGGAGGACTTGTTGATCTCAAGTGAAACTACATTTGTACTTTAAATGTAGATAATGTGCTGGGTCTTTTAGTAACAGATTTGAAGCAGTACTTGTAGTGGATATCAGAAGTACTTTAGGTCTCTACTCCCACTTCTACTTTGCGTGTATGATTGATTTAAACGCGGAAAAAAAACACGCAACTCAAAATCCATCAAATTTTCCTCAAGAAATATTTTTGAACTGATCTTTTCATAGCTTCATGATGTGCCACCAAAATATCCTAAGTAGATTTTTGGTAGATGTCAAAACATGAATGCCATTTAATATCCTTGTTAGATGGATGCCAAGAAAATCAGAAGCAGGAATGTTTGATAAAATTCGATTCGATTGCGTATTCTTTTAGCTCCACAGCCTTTATATTGTCCTGAACATTCAGTTTGCAATTATCGTTAGGGCACCAGCTGTGGCTTAGTGAAGATTACTCATCTGTTTCATTCTATTAGATATTTCCCAACTCCACAGCCAGCGTATTTAGTAATTTTTCTTATTCAATCATTTCCATCAGAAGAGTGTATTTTCCTGTTGCAGTGGTATTAATAACATCTCATCTAATCTCAGATTTCCCCCTCTCTCTGCTGCTGCATCTAAATTTGCAAGATTCATTTTCATTTGTTTTTCTGTTATACTATCTTCTTTCCCTTAACACCTAACCTCTGATTGATAAACATTAGACATGTTTTTAACTCCGGATTTCTCAGAATACTAGATGCACATTTAGCAACAAATTTTATTTTCCAAGCAGTAGATGATTAATTAGATCATCTTATTTTTTTTTTCTGTTCTGAATACTGAACACCACCAGAGGAATGGCCCCTGAAGCACATACACATTTGATATGACAATTGCTTGCATCATATTTATCAAGTGGGAATCGCAGCACTAGAATGTAAAAACATATTCGCTCTTTGAACAGTTGTTGAATGAGGAGCTGTGGGTGCCACTCTACACCATTCAGGTTTGAGTTGTTAAAGGTGAAATTGACCTGTTTTACACGAGAGTCAGTTTATTAGTCACGAGTGCCACTCATCCTGTGAAAATAGTTATATAATGTTTTCTGTGGTTTTGTAGGAGATTTTGAAATTTTAGAGAAGCAAAAATAACCTAGAAAGCTGTTATCTCAGCACTAGATCTTTCGGCAGGCTGCATTATAAGCTGGTGGAGTTTTGAAAGACATTTGTATTGAAGGAAAAATAGATGCTTTTTGAGATCTTGTGTAGTATTGTGCTAGTCAGGATCAGGGAGTGAAATTCCCTGAATCATCTGACAAAGATTTGACAATTCCAACTGAAAATAGAGTGCATGCTTTTTCATTTTGTGCTAGTTCAGACAGATCTGCTCTGTGCTCACTTAGAAGTGAAAATCACTTCACATGTACACACCAAGGTAATAAGAATACAATAACAATACAGCTGCAATACTTAGCGAGTGGGTTAAACAAAGTAAAAATAAACTTGACAGACAACAAGCTACACCCTGACATTATAGTCATTCATGTCAGGGCACTTGAGGTTTGAGAAAAAGCTGTCAAATCTGTCTCCCTGTCCTTTTAATTTAATTAAAAGTTGGAAGTTTTTCTGAACTGCAATAGAAACTAAAGTAAGTAGTACTGCCTTGGTAAATAGTTCACAGCAGAAACTGAACACAGTACTGCGCGTCAGCTTATTGTGCTGTTATTAAAACCCACAGAAAACAACAGATTTCTCCAAAACAGAGATGGAATGGTTAAAATGGTGACCGCACAATAAGCATATGCAGTATTATCACTGAATTATCAAAGTTACTCTCGGGATTTTGTTCAGAGAAAAATGTTGAAAAAGGAGATTTTTATGCAGATTGATAACAGATATATGTAACACAGTTTACATAGTTGTGAGTTCCATCTTCTCATCCATCCATCATATGAACCACTACACCCTGAAGGATCGCGGGCATACTGACATACATTTCGGAGATAAAGGCAGGGAGTAAATATTACCCTGAATTATGAAAACACGGTCTTGGTGCTTGTTGCCATGGTAACACTGGTAACTTCACTTTCCTCTTTTCCCAAGAACTGATGGACAGTTTCTCAGTAACAGAGTTGAAACGATTAAAAGGGATGGCCATCACATAGACCCAATGCGTGGTTCAATTATTAACGAGACTACTCTTTTTTTTTCTCACCCTCTCTTTCTTTGTGGTGGATCATTGATGATCAATGAAAGAAAAGCTTGAATCTGGACTTTACACTGGTGAATAATACGTCCAGACTATGGCTCCTTCAATGAAAGTCTTATTCGTGCAGAACGTTTGTGTCAGGCCTCCTCTGCTCAGTGACAATGTCAAAGGTCAGAGCCACCGATGTTGCTGCAGCTGGACACGGTGTGAGCAGTTGCTGTGGGCATCGCTCACTGCTGCAAATAAGTTAATAAAGGAATCATTTCAATACCTGGTATTGTTGATATTGATGCCAAAGGCTACATTTATTGCCAGTATCCAGTGCTAAAGGGTGTGACAACGTGGGGAATACAAAGGGGTTGGTTAGACAGCTTATTTCTGAGATTTTCATGCCCCGATACTAATACTTCCAATTTATCTGAATTTACAAGTAAGAAACTATAGGGCGACCAGACCTTCATAATAAGTTTGTTTCTCTAATAGAATTGTATCAGTAAAGAAAGTCATGAAGTCATTGCTGCTGAGATTTAAGGTAACAGAGCTATGACTCCTATTTCCCCCTATTACTGATGCATAATACACTGTTCCGGCACCATAGAGGGCTTTTTATCCGGCTGAGCGTGTTGCTTCTAAATTAGTGGAACATCTATTCCTTTCCAGTTCGCCTGATGCCTGCTTTAAAATGTGGGATTGTGGATTTTATATCTTATTTTATCCTCTGATTTTACTACCTTCGTTTTCAGATCAACAGTATCATGTTTCTACACCGGGAGGCTGAAGCATTATCAACAAGATAATCAACTTTTTAAGTACATTTAAAGTGGTTGCTTCATTACCACATATATAATGAAGGAATCACTTCCTTAACATTTTTAACAGCATTTTCTGAAGGCTAACTGTACTGGGGTTTTTTTGTGTAGTTTTTTCTGAATGCTGTATGGTCAATTTAAACTCAAATGTTTTACAAAACAGACAAAAGAGAGTTAAAAGGAAATACTGTCAAAATGTCCATTGTGGACAATTTGACGTGGGATCTATTCATGAATTAAATGCAGCTGTTGTTAGTGTTAGCATGAACGTAAAAGCCACACACTACTAGTATGACCTCATCTGCACTAAGCACCAAATCCGATAGAAAGTTTGAAAATTCAACCCAGGTTTACACAAAGAAGAAAGGTTTGATGGACGTCAAAGGGCAAGGTGGAAATAAAAAGAGGATTACATGCTTTTTTGAAAAAATTTGAAATTCGAGAGATTTATATATAAACGAGAGCTCATCCCACTATCAAGGACATTGGTGAAAAGACCGGCACACATTCATCAAAAAGTCTTACACATAAAATATGCTCAGGTACGTGCTCTCTAGGTCGTTGCTTTCTCTGCTCACTAATTCCGTGCAATGAAACAAGTCAGACCTAATTCTTCCCTGAAGTGTCATAGAAGGAACTGTTTCACTATCCTCAAGTGTTGTTTACAATGTTTCCTGCAAAAAAAAAAAAAAAAAAATTAATACAACCTGACAGCTTAAATGATCCACCTGGAGACCAGGGGCGTCCTTGGATTATGCCTGCAGTGAATTCTAATAAGATGTAAAATGCCAAAAGTGCAAGGACTTTCAGACAGCCTGCACAGGAAACATGCAAAAATAGAAAGCCAACAATGTGTCCACAGAATGAACTGCCTTTGTGTATCTGGAAAGGGGGAGAATACAGTGGATAGTGCTGTGTAAAATACACCTTATTGTTATCACAAGCTTTATTATCAGCCTGTGCTATATGGGAAATGTGTGTTTGTGGTATAAACTGTCAGTGTTGAGATGAAATCAGTAAATAGGCACAGACAAAAGACATCTCTGACCAGAACATCTACTGACACGCAAGCGCACGTCTCAATTTTCTTACACGCTGACACTCCGGAGCATGCACACAATCACGCAACAGTGGTCACCCTCAAATAAATGGGCATAGAGAAGTGGTGTGACAGGCCACTGAGCCCTCCATGGTTTTAATGATGCCTGCAGTCAGTGGAGACAGACTGGAGTCGCTACACCAGTATGTTTCCATTAGCACTGTACAACAGCAGCAGCTGGATGTACTATAGCAATGACAGGACACATGTGGCTGAGTTTTGGCCCACAAAAAGAGGAAGCACTTAACTCTGGGATGTAGAAACCAAATGAAGTTGCCCAGGGACAGAAAGATGGGATGAGATGTTGCTTATCAGCTTCCTTCCTAAGACTTTTTTTTTTATCCTGCTTGATTTCTCCACAGTGTGTAAAATAGTTCAGGTTTACAGACTAATGGTGTTGAAGAAGTAGTTTTGCTTACTACTTTCTAAAGTTCTATAATCTAGTCTTTACATTGTAGCATTCCGTTAATGGGCAGCCACTGCCTCACAGCTAGAAGGTGCCCAGTTCAAATCCCCAGCCCGGCTGCAGCCTTTGCTTGTTGTCCCCATGCTTACGTGGGTTTCCTCCAGGTGCTGCGGTTTTCTCCAACAGTCCAAAAACGTGCATGTTAGGTTAATCGGTGACCTGCTAACCTAAAACAGGATAAGCAGTAACACATAATGGGTAGATGGATTGCATAACTGCTAAAACCACCCAGAACAAGAGTTTATACCAGTGATGAGTCAAAATGTTGTTACAGCTTCACAGTGATGATGTACCATTACAATAAACATTCCTCCGTGGAAGGTAGTCACCCCTGATAACCCCCAAACCCTGACCTTTCAGAGAGGCTCTGACCCGGTCAGGTGACTGATCTGACCCATGTCAACAGTTGCCAACGGTTCACTTACCATTAATTAAAAGCAACCGTTAAAGCAGCTGGTGCATCTGGCTCTTAACATTTTGACACCCAAAAGGAAATAACAGTGACAGGTTCTACATATTTTATGTTTGGAAAATGGGACTTCTTGTTTCTGCTTTGAAATATTATGTGTATGTGTTTTCATGATCATTTGATTTAAAGCATATTACATCCAGCCAGTCCTCCCACAGTGTTCTGCAAATGGAGTGACTGTGGGTCAGAAACACAGTATTTAAACCTAGTCACAGCCAATTCCCACCACATTCCCACTGCCTCACTATAAATGTTAATGTCACAATCAGGCCAAAGAGCACAACGTGTCAAATGTGTTATTATTCTATGACCCCCCCCCCCCCACACACACACACACACACACAAAGCAGTGCTCTCTACTTCTGTTCCATAGATCCATCTGCAGAACTCAAATGCCACAAAGGGAAAAGAGGTGAGTAAAAACAAAAAGAAGAAAAGTAGCAAAACAAAACTGAATATTGAATAAGAAGTACAGCAGAACTTGTGGGAGGATTGAATGCAGATGGAGAAGGTTTTAATGTCTGAGAGCAACTGGGAAAATTAACAATGGTATAATTACAGAAAAAATGCTTAAATTGATCCAATGCCCTAGTTTTTTAGTTTTTGTACCATTATTTTTCCAAGTATTGAACAAGGAAACTGATGAAAGACTTGCTGCAAATGTGTCAGAAGCTGATTGTTAAGTAAAAAACAGCAGAGTACACGTTGAAGGCACAGTGGAATATACTGTATATCTGCTGTAATTATGTCAAGGAATTTTATCTACATCTACATACTCTACACCCTAGACCAGTACATATTACATAATAGGCACATATTACACAGTATGTATTTCATGTATATCATTTTTAATACACCTATGTATTAAACTTGTGTACACTTGCGCTGTTACAACCTATACACTCATTACTTCCTGTTAATCGTGTTCTATATCATATTCAAAGTTGCTGCAATGACCCAGTTTCCATACAGAGACCATTAAAGTTTTATATGAATCCAGAGTGAGGGGAATTAAAACATAACCCGACTTTAGATTTTAACAGTGCATCAGTGGAGCAAGAATAAAACATCACAAGATGACTTTTACACAACAAAGAGAATAGACAACACCAAGTCAGTCACTTCTGTATGTGTGTGTGTGTTTGATGATGCTCTAAGTATGATGTACAAAATCTATTTGTTTTTTGTATTGAAGTACAAAATATTGTATGTTCATAATGTTTGTGAAGTCATAAAACATTCACTAGTCGCGTAAATGTATGAATGAATAGTAAATGTACAAATAAATGTCATGCAAATCAACAGTCTATTATTCATTACTTTATACTTCAGATTTCTCTGCCATTGCTTTCATCTGTGTTGCTTTCATCTCCAAAGTCAAAACATTTAAAAAGTGTAAAGCTTCATTTTTATAAAAAAAAAAAGCTAAATAATTCTCTTAAACATCTGAGTAATTTAGTTTTAGGACATAATACTCAAACAAGAGTCAATTATTTTTTTTCCACCTGGAAATTACTACATATTTATTGATTTAATAAATAGCCAGACCAGAATGTCAGTTCATTGTATGATGGATTGGATCAAAATACACAGTGTGTTTGTGTGAACCAGTGCAGCAGTGTAGAAAGAGGCATAAGACCTACATTTTTATTCCCGTCCATTCTTCATTCTTCAAAACCTACATTACCCACAATGCAATTCGAACGCCAACAGTTCAGTCAGAGCCAGTCATTTGTTCAGGGTAATAGCAGGTGTGTTTTAACCTCGACTTCACTGCTCACAAATTTTACTGCACTTCAAAGCTGATACGAGGGAACCTGGGCTCAGTGGCCTTTGATTTATCGTTCTATCCATTCAGCTCGGTGGCTGCTGGCATCAATGGGGGTGAAGGTTATAATAAATGCTCAGAGCTGTGCACTGTGGAGCTCAATATCTTTGTCAAAATACAAAGTGACATTCCAGCTGAACATCCCACAGGCTGTTCAACTTTATGCACCAATCACAAATGGTGCATAAACAGCAGGACATTGTGCTGTAAAATGGCCTCTCGCCTTTATTTCCCTCTTGCCTGCTGGGCATTGAGTGCTCTGACACAACTATGACAGATGCATTCTGGTAAAGTGTTTCTGTGTCTGACGGCTCGGCCTCCACCCGACCACCTTCATCAGCATTCTGCCATGAAGACCCACACACGTCTACAGTATAACAGCTATAACACATGAACTAACTGAAATCTGCATGTTGAAGATGTTAGAACTGACATGCACAAGGTGTAACCACAGGAAGCCATTCTGTCTATCCAAGCTTACAAATGTACATTAATAATTCAGCTGCACTTTTGTTCAGCTGAGAGCTGTATCGTACATCTGGCTGCTGCCAACGCCGAATGTGCTGTTTCCTACACACAACCCCACAAGGCATCTACTTCCAATGCAAGTCCTAACTTTGGAGAATCAAATCGACAGGATCCCTGTAACTTGAACCTTCTCATAACAAAAACACGGGAGGAAATCATCCACGTGCTAAATGCATGTCCGACCATTTATGTAAATCCTTGCTTCATGTGAAACACTTTGAGATGTTATCCAAAGCCATAATTCTTCTCGATCAAAAGTCTAATTTGTCACTTTGGTTAGAGAAGAGAAGAGTGATAAGATCACGTTGACATATTTCCGCACAAGTTGCTCATCTCCATGTAGCTTGACTTTTATCTGGTTTTCCAGAAAACTGTCAAAAGAAAAAGCAAATGAATTCATCCACAGTTGTGTTTCTTGAACATCTGGTGCTACTAATTCTACACTCAGGTGCACAAGCAGTTGATGTAATTAAAAAGAAAAGAAAAAAAAACACCTCAAACAACAGAAAATGTGTCTCATGTATTATTTGAGGGACAGTGCAGTCACTCACCGCTCCCCACAAATCTGGTGTTTCGTCTGCTGCCGTTTCTTTTCCCTTCAGTAGAGCAGAAGCTACAGCGGACGTTTCATGTAAGTCATGAATTAGTCACTAAGTGTGTTTCCAGTCAGTTTTTATATAAAACTTTTCCACCTTAGCCAAGGCTCAAAAGATTTTTGCAATTTTCATCTTTTTTCTAGTGTTTCTACTTTACAAAAATGAAATTTGGCACAGTCAACACTGTATTATTTCAGTCCAGTCAATATATTTTTAAGAATGAAGTGGATATTATTTTTGTTGTTGTTGTTGTTGTTGATGCCAAGCAAGCTATAACTCATCACAATCCATTATTCGGAAGATGCTCAGAATGGTGGTGTCTTGATTACATTTTCAATTACGTGACTTAAGTTGGCAACAAAATTTGTGATACCTGGCGCTCGTAATTTGCCCGCTCTGCCTTTTTATTCTGTGTGTAGACTTCTATTATACTTTTTCAGTTGGTGAGTTTCCTCGGGAGAGCCAGCGCACCACTAAACAAATTGCTCTTTTTCAACAAATACATTTTCCGCCTTTGATCCGCTGAGGATTAAACGTTGCTTCCTGGAAGTGTGGCGGCAAACGGCCACACAAGACCTCAGCATATGGCCAAAGTCCAGACTCACGAGCGTCCTGTCAACAGAAATGAATGGGCCATTAGATCAGTGCAACTTCTTCACCTCCATACGCTGCCACTGCAGCAGTCTCTCACAACAAGTCCCAAATCACCTGAGGTACATGGGCCTGCAGGCATGCCAAGAAGCTCCAAGCCTTTCTCAGCTCAAGGTAGTGCTCTACGATTAATTCCCAAAGATGAGGATCAAATCAGGGGGAGCACAGTGGGTTGCACAGCTGTATTTGCTCTGTATTCAGAGAAAATACAGGAAAAATACCAACAAGAAAATCAATTTGCTTTCTGTATTTGTCCAACATCACATAGCAGGTAAACTCAACCTGTCAGTTGCCAAAACTGTTTTATTAAGTCTCTCTCAAGTGTCTCTAAATATTAGACAGGATAAACAGTGAATATACACCAACAAGAAAATTTATCAGCTGTCATTTATACTCTGTTTCTGTCAATTTGACTAATAAAAATTCAAGAGAGACACAAAACCCTGGAATAAAAGGGATGCACAGCAATTTTGCACCACGCAAAAGAATTTGTTTAGGGGTTTGTTTGATCCATTTGTGAGTCTTATTTAGAAATTCATTTTGTTTGTGGTAGAGGCAGCTTTGACCCTCCTGGTTGTACTGCGCGGAACTGTTAGTGCATAATAGACAATGGTAAAATGGATGTGAAGTTTGCCCTTTGTGTATCTTTCGATGGTGATTTTAAATCTGTACCAAACTCTTGTTGTTTATCCAAGGGGGAGAAAATAGTCTCCAGAACAAACTTTCAGTAACACATTTTCAGATGCCAACTTGTCGAGTTTCTATGGCTACTATATGGTTCAAGCAAACACATCCCTAAAGATATACACACACACACACACACACACACACACAAGAACAGAACAACATGGCCGAGTTCACGCTGCCTATCACATGCAATGCCATTCACCAAAGCAACTCCTGAGAAAAACTTTTTTTTTTCTTTTGGCTTGGTGGTTGTCTTTACCACTCACTTGTTTACTTGAGCTTTTTGGGTGGGCATCATACAGCCAGACTGTATCTGCTTGTAAACTGGAAGTAGTTGCACATATCGAGGCCTCAGAAGAGTTAAAAATTGTTAAAGCCGCAGGACAGTGGTGTTCTCACCAGGTCTGACAGTAAGAGCAACTGTATTCAATTTGCATTGACAAAGACAACTACAGTGCTGTGAAATGGTTTTAAAGACATTCATCCTTAGTTATTCATATTCTTTACAATCACTGTACAGATGCGAAAACCAACAATGAATCACGTTTGGTCGGCTGTCAAATATCTTGTTTGTCTGTGCAGAGGTGTCCAACAACTATTAAAAACACATCAGCCACAAACGCTGCTCCACTGGCTGACATGTTTCTTTATTCCAAAAGATGGGATCAATATAAATAATGTCTAAAGTGATGTGGGTCACTGTCAATCCACCGGAGATGTTAAAAACAGAGGGATTAAAGAAATATGTCCCCCAGACGGGCAATATACGTGAACAATGGAGGAGCACTGTTTAACAAAGACTAACAAGTTAATCTGGGCTGCAGGCTGACAAGTGAGCAAACATGAGTGGAGATGATTCAGGGTTAGTGTCTCTGTGCTGATTTTTTTAGGTCAAAGTTGACATGTTGTATATCAGGATCAGATAGATTCTCTGGTACATTTTAAGCAAACATTTGATTCATAGGCAATGAACCCTTGATTTTGAAGATGATTTACCTGCTAGCATTACCATGACATAATTATTTGCCTTAACCACTGAAATGTCTGAAGAACTATCAGATAGATAGTTCTTTACTGTTATTATTAGATGAATTATTGGATGAATTATTTGCATTTTATCATTTTGTCAAGTACTTTTGTATCTAATCAAATACTTGCAAAAATACATCCTCTTTCTTCAGTTAGAGAACATGGTAACCACCATGACCATTATACTCTCGTTAGCATACATCAATCGTAAAACACTATAGAGCAGCTGGAAGTAAATGAGACTATACTTTAGGGGCTATAAGACACAGTGTAGTTAGAAATGTCATCTCAGTACAACTTAATCTAACACATTTTCTTTTATTAAAGGTTTGTAGGAAATATCACATGTGATGGGTAAAAACAAGAGGCATCATGGAAAATGCAAGATAATCGGTGTCTTAACAATGACAAAGCTGAAACTAACATGACTAGACTGTGTGTGTGTGTGTGTGTGTGCGCGAGTGAGTGTGTGTGTGTGTGTGTGTGTCTGTGTGTGTCTACACTGTGTCCTTAAACCAATTGGCCAAACAATCCTGGACACTGCTATAAACATATAAAGAATACTTTTGTGCTTATTATTCTATTATTCCCACGTTTATCCAACATGATTCCTGGGAACAGCTTAAACATAAGATAAGATGAGGGATTTCTACCTCATCAACAAGCAAATCTCACATTTTAGGAGATTGGAAGGGAGGTGGTGTCATTCAGATTCTTTTCCCAAACATTTAAAGCTAATAACACCCAACTGCCAACAAAAACAAAAAAGAAACTAAAAAAAACTATATAGAGAGATATTCATGATGTATAAAAATTTCTAATATATTTGGAGCTGAATCGAATGTAATTTTTGTAAATGTGATTTTTTTGGAGGGTTCCAGGCTGTGGAGGTTTTCATGAAAAATAGACTGGCTGAAACTAGACGAATTGGACATCCAGCAAACTGAAACAGAATGAAAAGAAAGGCCAGAAGTAAAGGAACAATAAAGAAAAAAAGCGTCCACCTGATAAAGACCGTTACTGCCCCCCACTGGTTGAGGTACACAAGTCATTTACAATCAAACATCAAGACAAAAGAAGATAACACTTACATGTCATTTTTTTTTTTTATTTCCTGGACATCATACAGTTTATGTAATCATTGTTTTCTGTGTCATTTTTAATTTGCAACACTGCCATATCACGGTACGTTGCTGGTGATGCCATTGAAACACATCACTGCAACATTTTTCCACATGTTTCACGTGCTGGCATGTTGCTTCAGGCAAGTTGAAAAAAATGAAGGAATAAATCCGTCCACCATCTTTGCAAACATGCTTCTCACACTTCAGCTGAAAAAGTAGGGCTCTGGAACATTACACTATCTCTGAAAAACCTTTAGGCACTACAGTGTTGTCTCCTAGCAACCAACAAAAAGGGTTGGCAGTGCAGAGAGGTGACATTATCCCAAACCACCATCCAGTTATTCCATCTGTATAGTGCTTTACTCACATGTCCATGTTTTATTGAAGGGGATTGTGTGTCTTAAGACCACAGGGGAGCTGTTGGGCTGTTTATGCTTTGGTGGAACTGCCACAGGGTCGGCCATACAACTAAAAATAAAAAATTAAAAATGACAAAAGGATTCAATAATGGAACATCTTACCAAGATGCTGCAGAGCTTTTTCCTGGACTGTAAACAAAGTTAATAAACAGCTATATTACAGTTGTGCCTCACTTCAACCACACACCTTATGTGATAAGTCCTCTGTAGATGCTGCTCACAAATGAATGGCTTTATTCTGTCTTTGAACACCCATCAACACACAGATGTGTACAAAGTCTTCCTTTTACACTGGAGGAACAGCACTCGAATCATGTTTTTCACCCACACCAGTAGCTGAATTTATATTCCATGCCAGTAGCATTACCATAGCACCACAACAAATCTTTCCAGTGGAGATTTCCTATTGTCACTGTAAGTACAGTACAGCAATGCCTTTTAGATTTCTTTGCTTTACAGAAAGGATGAAGTTGGCTTGGCGCTGTTATGCTGCAGGATAAATGTGAAAACAGCGCAGGGCAGTGTAGCTCAGCTTGGGACTTTTGCCTGCCGAGTGCCTCTAATCCTAGGCAACAACCGAGAAGCGGAGTCCTATCTTATCTGGGAGTTTGCTTCCAGAGCTACAGGGTTCTCTGTAGAAACACTCCGCATCCTGCACTGCCTCCGATTCTTTGTCCCATCTGTCAGTTTCTTATCTAGGAATCAATCTACCAAGGCCTCAGCCTTCTCCTGTCATGTAGCAAACAGAGGAAGTATGTGGGAAATAAACGCCATGTTGTTTCACTTGACTGAGCCCGGACACATGAATACAGGCTGAGGAAGCAGATTGAAAGGGCCTTGGGAGCCTTCATATCAGACCAGTTCATGTAGTAAAACACTTGTAGGGTGACCGGGACGTGCAGACCTTTCACACAAAATGTATGAACTGCAAGCAAGCAACAACGAATCACCATGGTTTAGTTTCGCTGCTGTGTTATCTGCATTTAGCTGCTAGCTGCCAGTCACTTCAGTAGATGGACACTGAGCAACGATGCAGAAGCTAAAGAAGGAGGAAATTCTTTAAAATAATGCAAAATTAAAAGCAGCCATGAAGACTGTTAAGAGACATTGGCTTCATGGGAAATTAAATATTGCTAACAATAAATTCTATACTCATTCAGCAACAATAGAACCATGTAGAATGTAAAGGTTTCTAGCCCAGTTTTACAATATTGAAAGTTCTGTGCATGCTCATGATTGACAGAATGAATGAAAGATGATTTTCCTATTCTGTGTGGACTGTCCCCATCTCCTGTATAAATTATTTAAAAAGCGTGTCATAGAAGGTGAGAATTTTAAATGACTTTATATTTGCATGCAGTGTATTTTACATAATCACGTAATGAAAACAAAATGCCACAGTGTGTTTGCATTTTCAGTTGAATGAAAGCTGCATTCGAATTACACACGGTTAAATCTGCCCACAGAATGGGAGTGTATACCCCAACATCTTAGTGACCCCTCAGCATGGCACCCACCACACAGAACAACCCACAAACACACTCACATGTATATTGTATAGACGACCTGTCACTCCAATCCCAGTCCTGAACCTGGGGGTGGGTGGGGGGGGGCACTCTGATTAAAAGTCACATTAACTAGGCAAACAGTTCCATTCCAGCTGCCAAGGAGTCAGGAAGGATGTGGGATAACTTCTATCCGTGTAAATTGTGTAGATGAATCACACAGGGTGAACAGTGTTTCATGCTTATATCTCATACTGTGTGTGTTTTCTGTTGCCTCTTGCATTTTGTCATATCTTAGGTCAGTGGCGTTTGTTAACTGATGATAAGTTAGCATCCTTTGGTTCTCCAAAATGTTGTCATATATATTATATTGTCAGGAATCACAGCGCAATCAAACTGTCCACTTTCACCTCACAATCGGGACAAATCTCTCGTGTTTCTGGGTGGTGTTGGAAACACTGTTTCACACTCTCTCCCGAGTCTTCAGGGAGAAAGGAAGAACTGCACATGATGTCATCTGTGCTTATAATGAGGTCGAATGTGATTGCAAAAGCCCCAGAGAAAGGGTAACTGGGAAAAATAAAGGACACGTGGGGATACTGTCCCTTCAGGAGACATATGGCCACACTTTGAAATTCTATTCCAAAGGCATTTGTTGTCAACTAGAAAATGTATAAGTCAATTTTCACTTCAGGCAAAACAAATACTTGATTATAAAGGTGAACACCAGTTCATAGTACCAAATAAAATAGCTGGTCTCACTCCTGATCAAACTAAATCACGACTTCTTTTGTTCCTAGACTTAAAAACTGCTTTTGCATGTTTCAGATGTTTCTTTGGGCCAAAGGACAGGAGAGCAAAGCCTGTAAAAAGTGTGGGATGTCATGACGTAGGTAATGACGACAGGTCAGTTCTTCAGCAAACTGGCAAAAGTACAATGTGATTCTAAAAGTAACAAGATCAAACAATGTCACAAAAACATTACACTTGGCCTGCAACTTAGTTCAGACTTCCAAGTTCTATGAAGAGCGTATGGATCTGTGTTTTGTAGTCTGCATGTATTCTTCTTCATGTGTTCTATTAATGCGCCCCTGCACTGCAAATCATACAACAAATCATGCTGCATCCTAATTCATGAAGGTGATGATTAGTTTTTTGTTGTGTTTCATTGTATGTTCATGATAGAAATAGGGTGGACAAATTAGTAGAAATGCCAGGCTAACCTCCAGATCATGGAAAACCCTCAAACATAAAAAAGACAGTACTGTTGTCTCGGGGAGAAAGGATGCTATAGCCTGTTATGTAATTTATAAAAATGCTACCTTTTGTATGCTTCTTTTCTATAAAGCTCCGTTTGTTAAGTTGTTTTAAATAATCCCCACTGTGCAGAGAAGAACTGCTTCTTGCACGGTGCATGAATGCAGATCATCTACCATTAGCAGCTTCCTTTAAGATTAATCATATTTCAGTCACAGCCTGAATGAATAGGGGAAAAACTGCCAATTCCATAACGCTCGTGATTTTTTTTTTGTGTGACAGGAACTCATCATTTGCTATGGAGTGGAGGTGGCTCTACCTCCTGGGCCACAGTCGCCCAGGTCGCGTGCATGTGTGTGTCTTTGCGTCTGCCTGTCTGTCTGTCTGTCTGTCTGACTGACTGACTGGAATATTCCACCAAGAAAAGAAAAAGGGATGTAAAGGACAGCTGGGCTCGGCCAACCTGCTGAGAGAGAAATTAAATGTACTTTCTTCACCAATCAATACCCCACTGTGTGGTGATTATGGAGGGTTGTTGGGGTTAGAAATTGAGTGTTTATCTGACATGACATTGTCCTCGGAGCTCTGAAGGTCATCCCACCGTCTGCATCTGTAAACTTAGTTAAAAGGCATGTTAGGCTTCCTAAATCATCCTTTATCTAATATGCCTCGAGGTGACCTACAATAAATGTATTCATAAGAGAGATATTTTTCATGTGCTAACACATTTTGAAAGGTTCTATATTAAATAACTATACAGTGATGTGCAAAGGAATTATTCTTCCATTTTTCATCTCATGCTACTCTTTTTTTTTTTCCACGCTATGTGAATTTGAAATGTCAGGTCATTCTGGATCACTTAGTTGACTCCACAGTGGAAAATACTATGCAAATACTGTATCTCTCCCGGAGATTCGGGCATCGTACACCTGATCATCACGTTGTTCTTTGTTAAATTGTTAGTGTTCTAAAAGATTTGTGAGAAGCAAGTCAAAGGTTGTCCCTGCGGTTGGGATTAAAAAGGGATTGTGCAACGTGGCCTGTGCTTGACATTGCAGAGCAGGACGATGCCCTCTCTGAGAAAAGGCAAGGACGTAAACTTGTAATATCCAAAAATGTGTACTACAGCAAAAGCCACAACAGCAGTGGAGCCAAATGCATCTCCACATGTTGGTCAACAGGAAACACGCTGAAAAGTAATACTTTCCCCAGAGTGCGATACAAGAGCAAACTAAACATGGCACAAACTCAGAGCTAAATTAAGCTGTGTTTTTTTCAACCATTGATTATGTTGGAATTTTTACAAATGCATTTGCAGTCGCTGTGGAGAAGGTCCCAAAAAAGCTTCATTTGCCGAGGTGACACTTCACTGCACAAGCACAATGAAACCGATGCCACAAGTCTGCCATCAGGGTCATGTCATGGATGTCTGGAATGGATGTTGGAGGTCAGTGAATAACTGAAACATAAATGTGTTCATCCTCACAGAGAGACTGTTCTGCAGCTTACATTTCCTCTAAGAGTGGATAAAGCAGGGAGAATTACTTCCAATAAGTAATCAATAAGTAAACACTGTTGTGCACTTACTGCACTATTTGAAAACCGCACAAACACAGCATGCGGTGCCTTTAGGTACCTTACACATGCATTCATTTGCCTTAATAAATTCTATATTCAGCCTCCTGTGCATAAGGCAGCCGAAATATTAAAGATATTCACTACTTTACATAAATATGCAGATTGTGAGTATTAAAATTGCATTTGCTTGACTTGGTTTGTATAATCAACACTTATAATGTTATCTTTCTCCATTGAGACATTTCGTATGACGGCTAATACTGGACTTGCAATGCAAATTTGTGAAAATAGTTCTCCAGTGACATTGAGTTTGATAGTTCTGGTGTTTATACACTGTCAATATAATGAGAGAATCATCGCCACTATATCAGGTTGGTTTAAATATGCAGCTTTCTTTTTGCAACGCAAATCCACACTACTTCTGTGGGGGTGTGTACATGTGTGCTGAGTGGGAGAAGGGGCACAGCTGGGGTCTTGGCTTTTTTCTCTGAACGCCGTCTTCAAGCCTTTTTACATATCAATATAAAACCTCCGCTTACCGACTCTAAAGTTATTCGTTCTTCTACGGTATCTCTGCATTAGACTCAAGCACATTTCTTTCTTTTTCCCTTGTGTCCTCTTATCTGCTGAATGTTTATCTCATATGCACAGACTCTGAACCCTTACTCCCTGTGCATTCTTTATGATTAAAGCGCTCAGATCAACCCCAGGTAGGAAGCGTCAGTAAGTGGAAGATTTACTAAGTAACAGCTGACTCCTGCGCCCTCATTTGTACCGGTAAGCGGGCAAAGAGCCTGTGTGCCGGCATCTTCTTTTCTAGACCACCAACTCAGAATCCACGCCAGAATGACATGTGTACTTTGATATTTGACAGGCACATTAAGGAAAATAATAGCCCTGCCAAGTGGCATTTCAAGCTGTGGATCAGTTTCACTGTGGTTAGTAAACATCAGCCTTCATATCAGGCTGTCAAGCTCTGCTAAGGAGATGATGCAGAACGGAGCAAGCAAATTGAAATTGAACTCTGTTGTGTAATTATGGCTACTGGTGTACTACTTTCATCTCATCTGAATACTACAAATACTGCAAAGAAATAAAGGAAGCTGCGGAGTGGGTCTCTGTTGCCCCCTGTAGCAGTGACACTACAGTTGTGACTACTACAAGATGTTTCATAAGAGAAATCCAGCTTTTTACTGGGAGTTTTACAAGAAGATGTTCAGTAAGTGGCAAAGTCGTCATGTACAGTAGAAATAAAAATATAACGACTGCAGATGCTGGGGGATCATATCACTGCAGAACACGAGGACTGATGATTTAAGGCAACGCATTTTTATGCCCCTGTGTCTCACACTGGATGAATGTGAAAGTTCCCTTTAACCCTCCAGATGATGCTGATGCTTCTTTCATGCCGTATGTGTATGGTCACCATGCACCATAAAATTGTCTATTTGATTAAAACTCCAAATAATGGAGCAAAGCTATTCTGTTGGATTTTACACAGGTCTGCACTGCCATCTGGTGGCGTACTGCAGAACTATATATATATATATATATATTTGAAAATTCGTTATATGTGCGGTATTTGGACAATGCCATGAATCAATGTGGATCACTCCAAGAACTACAGTGTTGACAATAACCTTTTCTATCAATGACTTATAAGCTGCAGTGTACTGCCCTGTTTCGGGCTCTGCCTAAGGCGTTTAATTCTGTCACCCAGGAGCTATCTTAAGGCAAACTCAAATTTGACAGGGCTGACTAGTTCCCTAACAACCCAGCAAACACAACCTGTGTATTTCTGCAGAGTGTCAGGCCATGAATTGTTCAGACTTCGACTAACTATTCTACTCTTGCTCGAGGTTGAACCCTGTTTTATTATTCTGATACCAATACTTGGCACACTTCTATGACTTATTATCTCCAGTTTAGTAGCTCGAATATTCTGAGGTGGTGGTGGTCTGCTGTTTTATTAGATTTTTTAGAGCATGTTATTTTCACAGCTTTTCTCTCAGCGTGCTTTCCACACTCTCATCTTTACCAAATTACGGACTTCAAGTGATCAGCTTCACTTTTAATAGTCAACCTGCAGGTTCTCTCACGATTGACAGCACACAGAGATGTGGAAGAAATGAATGCAGTTGAAGTATTGCCAAGACTGCCTACTCAAAAGGAAGGGAGTCCTAGAACAAGTATGAAAAAGTTAAATCCAAGTATAACACCAGAAATCACTTCTTGAAGCCGTTTTAGGGAAGTTATATTAAGGTTGGCAATGGTTTAATTTTAGACCTTTTACAGCTTGTAGGCACAGCAGGACCACTTGCACGGGAGGATTCAGTTAAAAGACTGTTGCCGCTCATTTGGATTAATGGGTGATGCTTTAATAATACACCCTGTAAATCTGTTAAAGCAGTAGCCGTTTGCCTTAGGATATGTCAGTTTTGCATGATTTTAAAGTCTGTTCAATTATTGTCCTTCTGGTATAATCAAGACAAATGTAACCATGGCTCAGAGTACAGAGGAAGCAGACAAATGTTTGGTTTCCAGAAAAGAAAAATCCAAAATACCATAAGTTTCATGTGGCAATAAGGCCACCGGTTTGTTCAATTCCACTCAACATTTTCCTTTTGAGTAGCATGATAGTCTGGCTTTTACTAAGTACTCAGCAGCAGTATAACAACATTTGTCAGCAGCGGCTTGGAATGTCTGTATGAGTATATATACAATGCTTTCTGGTGGTAAAAGCTGAATTTATCTAAAATGGTCTCGTACTTTTCATCTCCGAGACTGAAGCGAGCAGGGTTGCTGTCCATGGTGCTGAACCTCTTTTATTTATTTGCACGGCTGAGCTTCCACAGCTGATCGAGAGAGAAATAAAGGAAGTGTGAGGGACCATCATACCATTTAGTTTTATTAGCAAATGAGTGATGCTGGTAGAATGTGGTCCTCTGATGTCTATTCTCCATGCAACGTCAGACTCAATTATCACCAAGCACCAAGAACTAGACCCCACTTCCTCGTTTGCATGCAAATGAACACACCAAATTGCCAGGCAAAGTGTGTTTCAAGGTCAGAAGCATACCAGTAGGTTGTAGGTCGCGCAGCCTGTGCTTGTGTTTAGGTGTGGCAATACTTTACATTACTACATTAGCCATCCTTGATTTTAGAAAGGGGCAGCACAGTGGCGGAGTGGTTAGCGCTGCCACCTCACAGCTACAAGGTCCACGGTTTAAATCCCAGCTGGCTGCAGCCTTTCTGTGTGGAGTTTGCATGTTGTCCCTGTGCTTGCGTGGGTTTCCTCCGGGTACTCCAGTTTCCAGTCCACAGTCCAATACCATCCACTCAAGGTTATCCGGTGACTCTAAATTGCCTGTATGTGTGAACGTGACCTGTCCACGGTGTACCCCACCCCTCGACTAATGAAAACTGGGATATGCTCAAAAAGTGAGTCCTTGGTGAAGGTTTCATACCCTTGTCCTGCTCTGTGCCTCACAACAAAATGTTATTGGGGAGGTGTATAGAGAATTCTTGGACTTTAAGGCTGGATTTTTGTTCTGACATGAAGTGTGAATTGTGGGATCTTGAATAAAAAAGTGTGTGCCTTTTTACAACTATGTCCAAATAATTCAATTTGTCATAAGTGGACACATGTCAATAAGAATAACACATAACACAATAACACATGGACTAATACAACAAAATACAACGCAAACTAAAAAGTGATTATAGTTTGCGAAATGTCTACTCTTTCACATTACAGGTTGTTCGCTGATGAGTAAAGCTTTTTTTTTTTTTGTGCAAAACTTTTGCTGCCTCAACACTTTCCGAAGAGAATGGTCATAATCAGTAGCTCAGACGATGGTTCACCATTCAGAATCACAATGACCCGAAGTCCAGACAAATCTGGGACAAGTCTCTGACTTGTGGCCAAACCAAAGCCCAGACTTAACTTCTGTGGATAGGCCTGAAGATGGCAGTTCACAGACACGTACCATCCAAGCTGATGGTGATTGAGAGAGTCTGTGCAGAACTAATAGGATAAACTGCTCATTTTTAGTTAACGGCGTTTTTACAAAACTTACAGTTAGATGAGATTTTGAAAAGCTGTACTGTACATGGCCTTTTAATAATCTCAGAATATCTTTTCTACACTACTACAAGCACATTAAATGACTGACCTAGCGGTGCTTGTACTATTATGTTAACTTAATGCAGTACATGCTCACTGAACCCTCGGATTCTTTAGGAAAATGGATTTGGACTGTGTATTAGTTGAAGAGAATTATTTAAATCTTACAGTGTTTAGTGAGAGATGGTGACAGTGAGAAGAAATGTGTTGAAGGTGAAGATAAAGGATAACAAAGAGGTAGAAAGATGTAAGTGGAATCGAAATACAATTGATGAACTATTACATATTGCAGTATGAAGCAGTAATTGTGTGAATTCACTGTGGCTCCTTTTGTGTTGTGTTTGGCACATACAGTAAATGATTCATTGATCATCTACACTTATCGATTTTTACTGAATGTGTAATACAAGAATACAGTGCATTCCAACAATACCCCATAATGACAAACTGAATGTTGTTTGAAATCTTTGCACATTTATTAAAAATAAAAATCAAATAAATCACATGTACACAAGTTTACATGGCCTTTGCCATGACACTTAAAATTGAGCTCTGGTGGATCCTGTTTCCACTGATCATCCTTGAGATGTTTCTACAACTTGATTGGAGTCCACCTGTGGGAAATTCAGCTGATTGGACATGATTTGGCAAAGCACACACCTGTCTCTATAAGGTCCCACAGTTAACAGTGCATGTCAGAGCACAAACCAAACCATGCAGTTGTCTGTAGACGTCCGAGACAGGATTGTATCAAGGCGGAGATCTGGGGAAGGGTACAGAAAGATTTTTGCAGCATTGAAGGTCCCAATGCACGGTGGCCTGAAGCAACCACAAATGGAAGAAGTTGGGAACATCCAGGTCTCTTCCTAGAGCAGGCCGGCCGGCAAAACTGAGCAATCGAGAGAGAAGGCTCTTAGTCAGGGAGGTGAACCTGGCCTTAATGTCTAGCATCATGGCTGGAGAAAACCAGGCACCGGTCACCACTTGACCAATACCATCCCTACAGTAAAGCATGGTAGAGGCAGCATCATGCTGTGGGGATGTTTTGCCGTGGCAGGAACTGGGAGACATTCTTGATGAAAACCTGTTCTAGAGCGCAGTGGACCTCAGACTGGGGCAACGGTTCATCTTTTAACAGGACAACAACTCTAAGCACACAGCCAAGATAACAAAGTATTGGCTACAGGACAACTCTGAATGTCCTTGAGTGGCCCAGCCAGAGCCCATAGTTGAACTGATTGAACGTCTCTGGAGAGATCTGAAAACGACGCTCCCCCTCCAACCTGATGGAGCTTGAAAGGCACTGCAAAGAAGAATAGGAGAAACAGCCCAAAAAGAGGTTTGCCAAGCTTGTAGCATCACACTCAGAAAGACCTGAGGCTGTACTTGATGCTAAAGGTGCTTCAACAAAGTATCGATGAAAGGCAGCAAAGACATGTGATAATTGCTTTCAACCAAACTTCTTTCACAGTGTCATTATGGGGTGTTGTTTGTAGAGCTTTGAGGAAAATAATGAATTTAATCCATTTTGAAATAAGGCTGTAACATAACAAAATGGGGAAAAATATAAGCACAGTATAAACATTATACTATTATTAAAAAAAAACTACGTTACATATGTCTTGTAACACGCACTTGTGTTAAATGTGCTGTTTTGCATCTTGAAGAATTTTGTCTGTAAATGTGCCTATTACCTCATTCCAACAAGCAGGCTTTTAACACTACACTGGCTCTTCTGTTGCTTTATTGTTGGAGTGAGTAGTACGACTGGCGACTTCCTTTTGGAAAAGACTGTAGTGATCAAAATGCATTGTTCCTGGCAAATGCATCACCATTTAATTTACCCATGCGTTGACATTTCCAAAAAATACAAAATTTGCCACTTGAAATTAATTCCCCTAGAGGATGTTATTTAAAAAGAGCTGTCAAGGGGAATTTTTTTTTTTTTTTTATAGTGGCACCATTTGTAAAACCACCAAACTGACACACAGGGAAAACCTCCAAACACATTCTAAATTGAAAGATTACTCAAAACCTGTAACTTTATCAAAACCAGTATATTTGGTTTTATAACCCTACGGTAAAATACCCTCGCTTTGGAGACCCTTACTAAAGACATTGACTTCACTTTAAAAAATTACCTAGTTTCTAAATGGTATTTTAATGACTGTTTTGTACATTTTAAAAACACTTTAAAGTCAACTGTGTTGTTGAAACCTATATGCACACAGACAGGTTATCTATTATAACTGTAAAGACGCACTGTAGGATTTTATTTACAACATGACAGCAGTGATCAGCAGTGGCAAAAGTACATCAACTCAATCCAAGAAACGTGCTATTATTCACCAGTTAGTCGACTACAATTCAAAGTTTCATTTTTAATCTTTTATTGAAAGCGAGGTAGATGCTCTACAAGTACAAACGTAGTAGCACAATAACACAATTTTAAAAACACAGTACCCAATAAAAACGTGTTGGCACTGACGGGAAGAGGCGTAATCAGCAGAGGCAAACCAGGCAAATGTGGGCCCCCCCCCCAAAGAAACTGGAAAAGCCCCCCCAATGGCCATTCATAATGACAACTATTACCTCCGTGATACCTCTCATGGAGGCACTACACAGTGCCACCCCAGCCCCCGCAAAAAACTTTGAAGTAAAACGGGGCCCTTCTATCAGCTGGGGCCCTCTTTTAAAACCCCTCCCCCACTTCTACTGACAGGTACCGTGATGTACAGTATTTGTACTCATTAGTTTAGAATATTCTTAATAAGAAATTAAACGTGGCATAAAATAGAAAATACTCCAGTAAAGTGCCTGAAAAGTGCACTTGAGTGCTCGAGTACACTTGGTTGCCACCTCTGGTTCCTCGCTTACGTTGAGCCGGACTGCGAGGTGAGATACAACTTTAAGAGACGCTTTGCTCCGGGACAACCATCATTTTCTACCGTCTCCAGAAAACAAGGCGCGTTTCCAGCAGGAATCCGAATTAAACCCTTCGTCAATGTAAAACATAGTCACGCAACAAGAAAGGAAGACTTTGTCCGGAGAATACGCCCGTGTCACGCTGAGCGGGTCCATGCTCGGCTGGACAGGCTTTAAGGAAGCTTTTGGGTCCGCCCGGCAGTCGGAGCGGAGGGGGACTCGACAGGCAGAGCTGCAGGCGGTGTGCGAGCGCTGCTGACGGACACCGAAATATCGCCACGACGGCTTCAATCGGCGCGATGAACCCACTCTCACCGTAGCTGTCGTTTTGTGAAACACATTCGGGTGAGTAAACCGTACGCAGTGGCTGGTTTTTTTGTGGCTCCGTTGTGTGCATTTTTCCGCGGTTAGGACGGCGAGCTGTGGCTCAATACAAAGGCTTTCTGTGCTGGAGAAAATGCCGGGGCTGCAGCAGCCGGGAGGCCCGCCTGTGTCTTTTAAGTCACCGCGGTTATCCCTCCAGTGTCTCGCAGTATCTCGTCCATTTCTCCACAATTTGCCCTACAGTTTAATGTAGAGCCCTTAAGCGACATCTCACTCACGTTTAGCGGCGTTACTGACCGAGTACGGCGCGTTCTGACAACCGTGGCCGGTACCAAGAAACATGGTTGCTCTGCGGAGTCTCGTAACGCTGCACGCCGCGCATCAGTGCGGTCTGCGCCGCTAGAGGGTTACGGGGACAGCCGGGGTTGCTCTGTTGCAACCAGCAAAACGTCCAAGAGGGGAAACACACGCAACAACTCAAATTTTCTTTGGTTATGTAATGCGGGAGACCTGAGCCAGTCCTGTTGGCATATTTCAGGAAAGTTTTGGTACAAATGATGTGACGGGCAGGAAAGTTGGCGTAACGTTACGACTACGTTATACTACGTCTTCGCTTCGTGTGTGTGTTTTTCGGGCGTTTATTCGCCGAGGCGTCGTCCTTGATTTGCAACGCTTCTCTGCACTTTTTCTACCCGATTCGGCGTGTTTTAATAAAAAAGTTGGAAACAGTTACGAGTTGAAGGTATTGTCCCTGTGCCAGGCGGTAGTCGGGTTGCCCATTCCCCCTGCAGGTTGCACACTGAGCTAGGAGGAAGAGGAGGAGGAGGAGGAGGTGGGGGGCTTTACATTTGAAGCGCGGATTGTTGCACACTCAACCCCACCACAAAATCAAGCCCCACACACTCTCATCCACGAGAAACTTGAGCCCTTAATGCAAATATTAATACCCATCCTCTCTAAGAAATGTGGCTTGGCTCGGTGTAGCATACAGCTCAGGTGCTACACCTACACCGTGTGTGTGAGCTACATGTTGGACCAGCCCAAAATCTAAATGATTTAAATGTGTGTCACAAAGTTTAAGTACTGTAACTTACAGTGGAGCAATAAAAAAAAAGCTCTATTGCAAGTAGGAAGTCCTGCATTCAAACCCTACTTAAGTAGTAGTAGTACTAGGATTATCTTGGTAATCCTAAGTAAACTTAGGATAATATACAGTATAAAGTCTTATCATCAAAAAGGTAACAAAAGTAAATGTAGTGATGCTGTAGTAGTGAAGTATAAAGTAAAATGTACATAATGTACATATTAGCGTCATTTTACACTGTGTAAGATGATCATATTTCAGGGTGGAATTTTAAAATACAATGTTTTTAATGCTCCAATCATTGCTTGATGGTAACCCCAAAGACTGAGCTACTAACTGGGCAAACTTAATGTCCTTTCCACAAGGAACATAAAGGATACAGGTTCCCTCTATGACAAGTACTTTGTAGTAATTTGAATAATGATGGATTTGTAATGTAATAGCTAAGAATATTACACAAAAAGGCACCTTTTTATTTATTTATCGTTTTTGATGATATCATTATTTATATATTTTTAATCTTAAGGGGAGTGAAGTGTCAAAGTCAATTTATAATACTTGCAATTTTGTCTACCTACTGCAGAGCGAAGTAGTTTCCATTTAATTAGCTTGAAGCAACTATATAGCAGGATCCCACGGCCTTTTTTTGACCTGGGGTCCGCTAGCAGATTTGTCTCGCCATGGACAGCCCTGCTTCTTCTGGCATCCTCCAGAGGTTTGGCATTGCCTTTAAGACTCAAGGATATTTACCATTTGACAGCTGTAACAAAGAGCGTTATCCATACCATCCCGAACAGGGTGCAGGACGGCTGTGCCCTGTTTAGTTTTGGTGTACAATAGAAATCACTTTTTCTATATATGATTTCTGGTGAATAGGATTATAGAATGGTTTAAAATCTAAACGTTTTGTTGAAACTGTTGATTAGACTACATGGTCGCTTTAACGGATTTACATTGTAGGTTTTTTGCATTGGTTTGCATTTTACCACAGCAAACTACTAGGTGTGTTGGCAAATATGTAAAATTCACACAGATTAAACTATATAATATTTAATTATATTACATTATCAATCTTGGTTCCAAGGACCACTGCTCTGCTTGTTTTTCTATCCTTGTACCACTCACCTCTGATTACCTGGGTACAATATGTGCACTCAATCAGAGGCTGGAAGATACCAATTCACTTTATCCTCCCCCTCTCCATCCCCATTTATGGTATCTTCCAGCTTCTGATTGATTAAACATACTTGATGCGTGCCATTAACAATGGATAAGGTAAAAGGGATAGTTGGAAAACAAGCAAAACAGGGGTCTCTGGAGAATAGGATTCAGAACCTGGTATGTATCGCACCCAAATAATCTGATGAACAATTTACATAGTTTCTGCACAAAGGGTTTTGAATTTTCAGTGTAGCTTGACTTTCCTTTCACTGCTTCTCTGTTCCTGTTTTTTTTCTTAGATTTAACCATGTGATTGTGTTCGGAGGCAGGTGTACTCCACTGATCAAGGCCCTCATCCTACTCCATTAGAATGTACTTGATGAATGTACCTCCTGTTGCAGCGACGCAAATAGAATGGAGAACATGTGGCCCACCTGGAGGCTATAGCCTTCAATGCTTCAATGACTCGGACACTGAGCTGTCCACTGCAGGCACACCTATCTCAGATAAGGTCCAGATGATCATAGAGAGTCTAAGGAGCACCCAGTCCTCACTCGAGATGAGCGACGAGATCGAGGGAAATGTTCTATTAAGACAAGATGGTCCTCCCCAAGTCTGCAAGGCTGCAATGGGTTCTTACATGGGAGCCAAGTCCAAAACAAAAAGTCCCACTCAAATGGAGCAGGTAAACATTATTCCCCCGGTCAACCATGGGAGCAGTGATTCAGACAGCGATGATTCTGTTGACAGAGGAATTGAGGAGGCAATACGGGAATACCTGAAAGAAAAAGATGATCACAAACGCAAGGCTGAACCCTGTTCCCCTATTCTCCAATCGTCTAAAATTCCCAGAAAAACGCCACCTGTTCCTGAGGTTTCTAAACAGAACTCTGACAGTAATGCATTTCTGATTTCAAGCAACCAGTTTCCAAAAAGTATCAAAGTCGAGACCCTCACAGCACCTGTTGTACCTATTAAAAAGGACACCAAAAACAAGTGTTTCCTTAATGACAAAATGGTTAAGAAATATGATCCTAATAAAGGTACAATGACTAAAAATGTGCCCAAAGAGCAGAATAAGAGTCCATCTAAAGCAATTGGTCTTTTCAACAAGGTGAAGTGCTCAGTTCCAATTAAAATAGAGCAAGACTCAAATGACTCCAGTAGTGATGATGGCATTGAGGAGGCTATTCAAAGATACCAGTTAGAGAAAAAGGAGCAGCAGAACAGAACGGACGTTTTCAATCCGCATGCATTCAAAGAAGAGTCAGACTCCACTAGCGATGATGGAATTGAAGAAGCTATTCGCTGCTACCAGCTCGAGCAGCTCAAGGAGAAAAGTGCCCTGAAACCATCCTTACAAAAACAAAAACCTTTCAGCAAGTCATTAATACACGTGGTTGGAACTACAAGCACAGAAAGCGCAAAGAAACTGAGAGAGAAAAAGTCCAGAACAGAGAAAGAAGTTAAATCGGTTCCTCCATCGGTTTTCGTACCCAAGAATACATTTGCAGTAGGTGAGAAAGGTAATGGAAATGGACTTCTTTCGTTTAAGGTAGACGGTTTAAAAAAGCCGTTTACTCCTGCCCCACCAAAGATCAATACAACTGCAGAGCTCATGTGTGCGGAGGCGATCCTAGACATTTCGAAAACTGTTATGTCTGGGGCCTTCCATCCTAATGTTGGCCTCAGCAGTTGTGTACCCACTGAATCTTCCTTGCAGTCTTCGCTTCTGCACAACTGCCCAGGTGGAGAAAGCGATGACAGTTCCATTGATAGCGAGGACGGAATTGAGCAGGAAATCAGAAAATTTCTTGAGCAGAAGGCCCAAATGCACAAACAGCCACCCACGTCTACCGTGGCTCAAGAATGTCAAAGTATAAATGAACGAGAGAAAGTGAAAGCGAAACAAGTTGCAACTCAAAACAAACCTCCAAGATTGTCACTGACGCAAAGAAGAAAACACAAAGAGGAAAACGGTTGCATTTCTAAAGTGTCAACAATAGATAGCAGGATTAAAGACACGCCCCCTAAGGCTTTACCTGAGCACAGAAAAGATTCCAGGCTATCTGTACTTTCCCAGAGAAGCCCAACACACCTAGTAGCTGGTTCACACAAGACAGAGCAAGGCGGAGACAAAAGCAGCTCGCTTGACAGTGATGAGGACCTAGACACCGCTATAAAAGACCTGCTCAAAACAAAAAGAAAGTCAAAGAAAAAGACAAGAGACCTAAAGCGGAAATCAAGGAAGTGCCTCAAAGAGGATGAACCGCTGCTTAGAAATGCTTTACAGACCAAAAAGTTAAAATGTGATCCAATTTCTAAACGCAGTGCTTTGAAAAAAATAGACAAGAGGAAGGATGACATGAAAGACAAATCTGGGTCGAATAAAAAAAATATTTCCCAACATAAACCAACTGATGAAAATGAAATGCATCATGCATCATGCACGGAGGTGAAAACAGAGGCAGTGAAAGAACCCTTGTTGCTGCACAATACTCAGTATGCTGTTCCGATAAAGGACGATAGCAGTTCAGTAGACAGTGATGACAGCATTGAGCAAGAGATCAGAAGGTTTCTTGCTGAAAAGGCCAAAGTTTGCACTGCAGAGAAGAGTAAAGATGAAGATGCATGCAGGAATGGCACTGTTAAGGTTTGTTTCCCACTACAAGATAAAGACACTGAGCAGGAAAATCAGCTGGCTGAAATTCCAAGAAAACCTAGTCCATCTCAAGAACGGCAGCTGCATACAATGCCACAGAGTTTGCTGCCGGACATCTCTGCCATTGGTGCGCAGTCACATCTGTCCCTGGTCCAGTCCTGCAGCCACAGTGTTTTGGAGCCAGCAGACGGGGCAGGGGCTGCTAGAACAGAGCAGAGGAGGCCTAACACCGGGAGAGGTCATGGCCAGGATGTCGACCCACGGATGGAAAGAGTTCGACCAAATATAAGCCCCAATGTTGCTTATTCTCTCTCAGAGTCGATCAAGGGGAGCCAGAGCCTGGGGCTTCCCACTACTGAGACAAGGACTCCCAGTCGAACTCCATTCCACATCACCTCTTCTAAATTAAGTGAAACTACATCAGCAAATACACCATATCAAAGCAGGAGCATCAACCTCAAACCACAAACTCCAGTCGCTGCCTGGTCATCTGCAAGAACCAGCGGATCACCTTTCCCCTGCACTAAAGAGACTTTTGTAAATACACCATTCAGATCCTCTGTTTTGAATTTTTCTATTGCCGGGCAGCACGCAAGGAGGTCCTTTGCACAGAGGCTGCTGCCTGGCCACAGTTCACAGTGCCCTGTAGAAGGAGAGGCAGAGAGTATGGTGCATATGTCTAAAGACAAAAGTGTGTTTGTTGAATTGGAGTCTAATAGGACCAACCATGTCCAAGTTCGAAGCAGGGAAAGGAGCGAGGTAAAGGAAAGAGTGGACTTGCTAAGTGAGAAAAAAAGAGAAGGAGAGAGCATGAAGATAGGTGATAAAGAAGTTCATCTAATAAAAACAGAAGAAGAATTTGTAGATGAGACAGATTGTGAGTCAGGCAACAGAAGAGACCCAGAGATGAAGCAGGGATTTTCTTCATTGTAAGTATTTCCTTTGGTTGTATGTCCCATAGAATCATAATCCAATTTTCCTCGTTCAATTTTTGATTGTGCCCTGCTAATAAATGTTGGTTATAACCAAGCTCATTCATATAAAGGCTCTAAGAGAATGTTAAATACAATAAAACAGGCATTTAAAAAAAAATGTTTGTACATTTCTACAACTATGTAAGGCAATGGCATCATCATCATAACGTAATGTGCTCCGAGGTTAGTTCATAGCAATGAATCTTTCGAAAAGCAATACGGTGATGTTTTGTACAAGAGGGAAGCTGCATGAGTAAAAATCCAATTGCAGAGTATTTTCTCCTAGAAAATGATGTCATCCTAAATGAGTTTGGCAATTAGTGTGAAAAGAAGTGACGGGGAAAAACGATCTCTTATATGACAAAACAAGGATTAGTTACAAATGATTGAATTGTGTTATCTTTTTAATATATTAGTAGGACACGAAAAACTAGCAAAGTTAATCAGCAAAAGTAATTCATAAAGCCACACCATTTACGTGACAGAGCTTTATGTGCAAAAGTTAAAAGCTCCCAGTATTGTTGATATGCTATGATTTCAGCAGTCTTTTATTAGGGAGGGCGTCAATAAAAGCAAGAAGAAAAAATGTGTACTGCACAATTAGACCCATTCATGTTCAGGTATCCAGTACATTAGATGGACACGTTTAAAACTTACTGGAAGAGTTAGAGAACCTAGGAAAGAGTCTTACACATGCAAAGCAGGATTAGATCTGCATTTATTGATCAGTTGAAAATGTAATATTATGCTATGTTGTTGCGTTTAATTATTTGTTGTTGTTTTTTTTTTTCATGCTCAAATGCCAACCATCTACTGATTTCAGCTTTTCAAATGTGGGGATGTGCTGCTTTTTGTTGGTATATGCGAGACACATGTCATTTAAAATTCCTTACATTCATTTGGATTTTGGCTTTGAGTTTGGCCATACAACAGAATACAGACACGTTTTTTTTTGTTTTAGAAACGGTATAGACATTACTTCAAAAGCACTTATCTCGTGTAGAAGGGTTCAAAATGATTAGTCAATAATATACAATTTATTACAGAATTTGTAAAGAATGGCATTTAACATGTGTTGTATTTTTTTTAAATATATAATAAAAGATAGGAGGAGCTAGATTTGATGTTACCCCCACAGTCAGAAAAGCCTTTCTAACTTTTGCATATAAAGCCAATGTACACAACAGATTGTTCCGTTGATCCCTATTTTGGATCAACCACAGAGGATCTATTACATCTTCCTAGCAACATTTTAAGAGACAGTGTCCTTTTTTCATTGTTTGGCTTAAATTCATACATGGGGAATTGAAAGCTTACTTGTTTATGAAAACCACTATAGCAGTCTTGGACTTATTACCTCTACAACTCAAGAGTTGTTCCAGATTCCACAATGCCTACATAATTACCTGTCTGTCTTGCTAAACGTGATATTTAGTGTGTTCATTTGTTGGTCAAGTTTTCTTGAATTTCCTATGTGGGGTGGGGGGGGAAAGGCTATTTATTTTTGTTTATCAAAAAAAAAAAAAGTTACTGAACATGCTGTGCATTGCCAGGTTTTGTAAATATTTTGTAAGAAGTGTTCTTTTCATTTACTCTTTCAGATAAAAAACAAAAAAAAATTTCTGCTGTGTCTTTTAAGTGCATCTGTGTAATAAAGTGTGGAATTGGATCAACAATGGGTGTCTTTCATCAGTACTGCTTTCCTCATTATAGCACTTGGAATGGTTAGTGTGACAATGTAGACTTTACAGATGATGTGCACTGACTTGAAAATGGACATTAGGATGAATGTTTAGAACACTACTTTAATTACTGGGAATTGGACTCATACATGTCCTGCTCTACCTTGTCCAGGTCTTTGTCCAGTGCCATTGACCCTGGCATCACTTTCAGACCTTGCATAGCTCTTACCACAGAGGACAGAAGCAGTATGTTCAACAGGAGGTACCTGGCTGAAAAATACAAGAAGGTATAATTAAGTAGAAACATTACAGTTTATAGCTACTGTATTCACCATAACTGTTTTCCAGTGGCATGTTAACCAAAGCGTTTTGCCCCATCACTTGCAGGGGAAACCGAGAATAATTTGTACATTGACGGTTAACAGTTGTTCAGTGTTTAAAAACAAAAGTATTATGTGATGCTTGCAGGGAAAAGCTCATCTGAGTAGTGTTCCTGTCCCAAACCACACAGAGCAACATGTTAAAAGAAAGCTACAGTTTGTCCCATCCAGCAGGTATGTGTTTCAACCTGAATGGTTTCACTTTAGTTATTGAATACAGTGAAAGATATTTATCTGAAATAAGAAAATGTGTCTTTTTACAGAAGAAATGAAGCACCAAGCCAGCTGTACATAATACAATAAACATCAATTCTGTATTTGAGAGACATGGTGATGTTTGATATTACACTATGTGAGTTGTGTAATAATTGATTTTCACTTTATTGAGAATTCAGATTGTTAGATTTGCAGGAATTGTTTTTCTCATTATTGAGTGGATTTTGTTAAAAAAGGGTTTATACCTTATCCTAAAGTTATAATTCAACGTTTTATATTAGGTACAAGAACCTAAATCGCTCGCTATGGGCAAAAAAGTCAAATGTGAACACTATATTGCAGGAATATGTTTTTTTTCTAAACTTTCCATATTAATTTTTGATGTTTCTCCTGAATAACTAAGGTTTTCGGGTTTCAGGTTATAGTAATTATAATAATAATTTTCTTTGTTTTGGATTGGGTTATCCTGGACAGAAAGTCAGATTTTCTATCTAGCTGTTGTTTTACAATAACAGTGGTTTATATTCTTTTGGTTCGATTAATAGCAGCATACAGTTTGCATGGGCGTTGTCAGTTCTTTATTTACAATAAAGTTGTAAAGCAAAAAAAAAAAAGTCGCCCATCGATTTGTTTTGTAGTGTATTCTAGAAAACCCGCGACACAAATATTACTTTACGGCTTCTCACGAACTACAACGTCCCAGGGTTTTTTGAAAATAAATTTATTCAAAAATAAGATGCACAGCACCGAGGAAAGGTGTTTTTTTTCTTTATTTTCTTCAAAGTACAAATCTTACAACCATTCAAGTCCTTTACATAGAAAACTTTTGAAACTGAGCAGAATAGCCAGAGGTGTGTTAAAATATAATTATAGTATAAATCAGGTAGAATTTTAAAAAGTAACAGTAAAAACCGTTATAACATTACATTTTACATTTAGTCATTTAGCAGACGCTTTTATCCAAAGCGACTTACAAGTGAGGTACAAGGCATCAAAACATAGACGTAATGATGAAAGCCACAGAGAAAAAGAAATACGTAAATAAAATTAGTACTTACTTCTTTGTGTGGTCAAGTTAAGTGATAGACATGGTAAACAATCAAAGTATTAGTAGGCAAATATTAGTAATTTATTGAGTAACAACCTCCGTAACAAGTCCGAAGTTATTATAATTAAAAGATAGAATTGGTATGTTCAAAGTCCAGTTTTGAAAATCCTCCCAGAATGCATTAGAGATATTACAAGAAAAGAAAATATGTTGTGTTGTGGGTTAATGGGTTAATGGCATGGCATTTAAATCTGTTTTTATCTGCTGATTTCAGGAGTGAAATAATTTTGATGATGAACAAATCAAAAATATACTTAAAATTAAACTTATTGTTAGGAATAAAAAAGGTAATCAAAAGATTTTGTAGGTTGAAAATATAATAATTAGTAATAAATTTGGGGGTAATTTGGTGTTGGGGGGTAATTCATTACTTTTTTAGATTATATTACATTTTCTATGTCAAAAGTGTTGTGGGCAATAAACATTTTACTTCAAATTGTAGCAATATGGATCAAATTTGTACTTTTTTACCATCTCATCTAAATAGCGGAAGATAACACAATTAAAAACAATAGAAATAACTCAGCCTAGTGCCTTATGGAACGTCGGGGCTTACAAAGACTTGAAAGCGTTCGATGAGGTTTTGAACCGTATTGATTCAGTTATGACCAAAATTGGTCAGTTTCCACTTTAATTTGTATTTATTGGAAAGCGATCCTTCTTATCTAAGACACTCGACCCGCTAACTCATGTTTCCTGCTATGTTAATCATTTGCCTTTTTTTTCTTTTCTTTTTTTTAAAAAATCGTTTTACATTGAAATTAAAATGTGTCCAAACGTTCAAATTCTCGCTAAACGAAGGGGGACAACCTTTGGACCCTGACGTCATGACAACCGCAGCGTCTCTCTGTTGATCCACTCCACTTTACCCAGGCCGGATTGGCCCGCAGTGTTTGCAGACAGGGTAACTCTTCACCCCCTTTTACCCAAGTCTGATCAAGTGGTGGCATTTTGTGTGAAATGAACCCGAGGAAGCGACACGTCCTACTTCTGTGGATGTTGATTTGCTCCGGGGGCATGACGGAGGCTATCGAGCCCATCAGCACCACCATAGCTGTCGGGATGGCTGCGACTCTGACGGCTTTTTTAGCTAGCTACCAGAACATTTTCTACTATTTCAACGAGTGCTGTCGACCCGAGTGGATTTCCTTCAACAAAACAGGTGGCGCACTGCTTCCCTGCTGACACATTGACCACCACATTTGATGCGCTTTGGTATTTAGTAACTTTGCACAGCTGTAAACTAGCTAGTATCAGCATGTTGTTTAAAGTTTGCCGGGGGGATATATCTGCTAATGTGACATTCACTCGGCTAGTTTATCACTCGTATACATATACACAATCCTAACTCTAAATGTGCCTATTTATGAATTTATTTTGCATTATCCTTATTGCTAAACAATTCGGAGCCTGTGTTGAACACAGCTCGGCGTGTTTGTCACATGGTTATGACGTATACGGAAGTTCCGCGTTGGAAAGAAGTCTCTTGAATTGCAGCGTTTTGGTGGGACTTAAATGTGTTTTATCTACATATAAACGACCGATGTGCGGGGTTTGAATGTTTTTGACGATGAAAGCGACGCGGTTATATTTGTTTTTACACATAGTTTTGACAGCTGCTGTGCAGGTAAACACGTTTGATCCCATCACAACAACCGTGGTCATAGGTATCGGTGCGACCCTCGGCCGGACGATTTACAATTATTTACATGAGAGGTGCGATTCAAAATGGGTAGCTTTCAATGCAACAGGTGAGCATGTGCAGTTTGTTTCAAGGCGCCTAAAAGCGTAAACACCAGTGACATGAATTATTTAGCTGACTGTGTAAAGGGCAATAAAGGTGCGATGGTTTAAGTGTTTTACAGTTAAAGACAAAAGCGAAACCTAAAAGGAAAAGTAACGTTAAGACAGTTTGGAATAATCATTCAACGCTAACGCTAATAATAAATGGCATTAAACATTGTTATTTTGGAATGTGTCAGTTTTGATTGGTATGGAATTTAATATACTCTTGCCATTTGTATGTCATTTATTTTCTTCTAACCTTCCACTTCACATTAGCACCTTCTATCTCCTACCAGTTGCACAAAGTAGTTGCTACATCTACAGGTGAAACAGCAACGACGTACAGTTTTCACGTGGCACAAAGCAGCAGAACATAGCGAGAAATGATCGCCATAAGCCACAGGGGAATCATTTACATCCTTTACAACATAATAAATAAAGTATTTACCTTCTGGTGGTTTTTAATGTCATGGTAGACGGGGGCATGAGCACACTGACCAGTCACAGCAAGGTCCTATGCATGTTGTTATCTAGCATAGCATAAAATGGCAGATAGCATACAATTTTCCCATGCAGTGCCTTTTCCACCGGAACTTTAAAGAATTACCAAGAGACAATGCTGAGAAATGTCGCAGCCAGGCGTTTGCAGCTGATAATCGGACTGACATTGTGACCTCTCTCTAGGCCTTAAGGTTGACCTGCAAAGCAAACTGGTCGGACAGCACATTGCATCGCGCATTATCCTAAAGGCTGTGAGTGGATTCATGAGGAATGACAACCCAAAGAAGCCCTTGGTTCTCTCCCTGCACGGATGGACTGGCACCGGGAAGAACTTTGTCAGTAAGCTGATTGCTGAAAACATTTACAGGGAGGGAATGGAGAGCAGCTTTGTTCATGTTTTCACATCTACACTTCACTTTCCTCATCCAAGTGAATATCCTACCTACAAGGTACAGAGTACACAAAGTACTTTCAGTTTACTTTCAACTAAATCATAGTGATAATGCTCTGTTCAGCCTCCTGTAATTACCTTTGCCACTGTTTCTCATCAGTCCCGGTTACAGCAGTGGATCAAGGGCAATGTCACCAACTGTGAACGTTCTATGTTCATCTTTGATGAGATGGACAAGATGCATCCTGGCCTGATTGATAGTATTAAGCCATATCTGGACTACTATGATAAACTGGATGGGGTTTCATATCGGAAAGCGATCTTCATCTTCCTCAGGTGAAAATCTAAAAAAACATTTCCTTATGCTTGATTAGAACTAGTTAATGTAGGGCATTGTCCAACAAAATGGGAACAAAAAAGTTTTAAAGTGTTTACAGCTTGTTTGGAATGGCCATACTGGTAGGCAGAGTGGATATTTTCAGAGTTGGTTGTTCCCATGAGAAGTGATGGGTGTAGTTGTGTCAGGGACATACCCTGTCCAGGACAGGGTATAACATTTCTACCCTAACCTTGTTAGGGTATCAGTCTGTATATCATTCTGTCTGTGTTGCATTAATAACATCCAGTGAAAGTGGAAAAAGCAATAATCTGTTAATAATGCAGAATGGAGAATTGTGGGTATAAAACTGCAGGTCTTTAACTGGATTTTTTTGAAAATTCTCTTACTTAAAAAGCAAATGATGTTTGTAAGAACATTACCCTAAACTTAGTGGTATTTGATATAATTGCAGCAGAACAATAAGTTTTCTGATCTTCCTCGTAGCAACACTGGAGGCGACAGCATTATAAAGACAGCTTTAGAATTCTGGAAGACAGGAAGAAATCGAGACGAGATTGAGCTCAAAGATCTGGAAACCTCACTGTCTCTAGCAGTGTTCAACAACAACCAAAGTGAGTATAAGTTGCATACAGTCTAGTCAGTCCTTCATTAACTAGATTTCATAGGTTACATGCATATATCGTTTTACTATTTGTAAATTTGATCCTGTAGGTGGCTTTTATCGTACGAGTTTGATTGACAAGAATCTGGTGGACTTCTTTGTGCCTTTTCTTCCTCTGGAGTATCAACATGTTGTTCAGTGCACTCTGGCTGAGATGGAAGCCAGAGGACTTAAGCCAAACAAGGATGTGGCCAACAAGGTGGCCAAAGACTTGGTGTTTTTCCCCAAATCTGAGCGAGTGTTCTCCGTCAAAGGCTGCAAGACGATAGTGAGCAAGCTGGACTACTACACATAGTGCCAGCATCTGAAGGACACTACGTTCGATCACTAGGTGCACTTTTTAAAAAAAAAATAAAAATTAAAAAAATGCTTTCCGCCAAAAGACTGAGGAAGCCAAGCTGACTAAACCCTCCATTGAGGTTTCTCTCACGTTGTGACCACGGTGAGAATATCAGCAGGTCGTGTCCAATGTTGCATCTCTCTTACACTGAATGAACGGGCTGGTGAAAGCGCAAAGAGGCAAGTTGAATGGGACATGGGGAAAATAACATGGAAATGCTTTGTACCTGATTAGGGGTCCGTTAATGATTTTGTCACACTACAATGAAGGTCTCAAAGATTGTTGAAACTGTGGCATATCACTGCATATATATGGATTGGTGAACTCTGGTGTTTTTATTGTTATTTTTAACACATCTACTGTACATATGAGCTCCTTAAAAGTCAACGTTGGTATTTGGGCAGTGGACGAGGTTTCACATTCAGCACAGCAGTGGTATCAGTGTTCAAACCCAAAAGATGTTCTGTTAAGCCACATGCCTTTAATTTTTAATTTGGTTAATCATATATTACAAATAGGCTTTTGTATATGAGTAAAAGATTATTGTTTCTATGCCCCTGTCCAAATATTGAAATGCAATTTGTCTTTACAGGATACTATGACTAGAGTGTGTCATTTGAATATTTTGGATAAACTAAGGACAGCATTCTCACAACACACACACACACATTTTTTTTTTTTTTAATTTCCTTCTCATAATTGTTTACTTTTTATTTTTTTAAATGCACAGCTCAGAATACAGAATTATGAAGTTTGTATATATAATTATTTGATTGATTTTAATAGTAAAAAAATGCACCCTAATCATGCTTCATAAGCAAAACTGTTATTTTATTTTGAAGAGAAGTAGAGAAAATGTTGTGCGTTTCTTGTCAGGTTTTGGAGCCTCAAACAACTTTATTAATCCCACAGGGAAATTGGGTTGTCTGGTTACAGCTCCTCTCCAAATGAAAAGTAGAAAAGAAAGGGGGGGGGGGAACCTAAACAAACTACTGTTCCATAAGTAAGAAAAATAACCAGATTACCAGTTTATGGTGACTTAATTTTTATTAATTAAAAGTATTTAAAGAAATGTCCCACATTTAAAGGTAAAAATGCTCAGTATTTTCAAATACGACTGCATTAATGCAGCCGCCCACTGACTTTAGAAGCTGTTACACTCATTTACAGTTGCATAATATACATGTACTAACTGTAGTGCACAAGAAATGTATAAACGAGTTGTGACATATGTTCTATTGTTTACCCAATCCATACAATACTATGTAGTTTCAGCACTCAACTGAACAATACTGAAAAATAATGATCTGCTTATATTTTACTTTTTTCCAAAGCACTTTTTAATTGTTACTTAAGTTTTCCCCCAGTGGGAGAAACTTCAGGTTCGGGGTTTTGTCCAATGGCACTTTACATTTAGCCAGGAGGGTGCAGGGGTTTGAACCACTGACTCCGTGGTCATTGGATGACTGCCTTGCTAAGTGAGCTACAGCTGACCATGTTGACTTTAAAGTAAACCCCACAGCCACTATTTTAAAATGGCCAAGATAATGATCAGTAAACACAAAAGTCTTCATAATTAATAATTATTGTGCATAGGGTGGAGTTTTGCAAGGTTGCCAACTTATGTTTCAACAACTTCTGGTCCATTTAAAAGGAAATCACCCAGTTTTAGCTTCTATCTGCTCACCAAACATAAGCCTAAAGCAGTATGTTGGGAAACAAATGGCAGTTGTGTAACATCAAATAACTAACACTACTGTGCAAAGAGCGACTTCAAGTCCAAGGTAAACTAAAGAAGAGAATAAATCCTTTGCTTGATAGTAAAGTCATAAGTTAATAGGTAAACGCATGTTAGTAGTAAAAGTAACCCTGAATCTAGGTTTTGATACAATAAAGCTTAACTATATATTTTTTTTAGGCCCATAAAAAAAATCAAAAGGCCTTTTTTTAGTATTATATGCAGTGTTTTACAACTAGGCAAAATAGAGACAAAAGGAAAAAACATCTCTTATCATATCAAGTTTATTTTAATCACATTTAGCACAACAATATTGTATAACAATATTAGACTGTATTCGTTTGAGTGTCCTGAAACCAAAACGGGTGTGTGGCCAAGTGCACCACTGGCGATCTTCTGCACAGTCCTGTGATCAAAAGCCCACACTTTGACGCATCTTTGTTTGCAATGTTGTTAACGCTCCTCGTGCAAAGAGTTAAATAGTCTGTATGAGGGTCTTGGCTCTTACACCAGCAGAACTGCATTTATGCAACCATCATTCTCTGGATTATTTGTCACCTGGGCGTATTTACCTGAAAAGTAAGAGAAATGTTTTTGTTATAATATTAAATGCTGCACCACGCACACACACACTTATTACAATATAAAAGGTAATATTTAAGGTATTAAAGATGTAAGCATTTATAAAAGAGAAATCCAGCTAACGATACACAGAACGATACCAGAAATACGATGTAGTGTAATTTTCACATTTAAGATAACTTGTTTTTTTTTTATCCATTACATATTACCATCAAGGAGGCATGAGATATGCACCTAATTGCACTTTATATGCGATTAAGTGATAAAACACGGTATTAAGCACTCACCCCAGATGACCTTTCCTCCTTGTGTAACAAGTCCCAGCTCACTGACATTCACCTCTATGACCGTTCCCTTTGTGATGACTCCCAGAGACGTGTAAAGGGGTGAGGAAGGGTTTTTTTTCACTCCAAGGATGGGAAGGCAAAATGTGGCCTTCAGCTCTGGATGTGTGACATGAGCCTTCTTAAAACGCAAACCCTGAAGTAAATAAGATGAGAGAAAGGCTTCATTGAGAGGTGAGGCTTCTAATAATCTAAAACAGGAATGCACATCTCAGCTTATCTTAAATCTAAGATAGCACTGTGTACTCACCATGGGTCTAATGAAGCGCTCATATTTTGGAGGTTTACGGGTGAAGCCATCACCAACAAAGCAAACTTTGGTGACCATTCTCTTCCAAGCTTTCTTTTGTCTCTTTCCAGTTCGAATGACTTTAAGAACTTCTGTCTCTCCCTGTGCACGCACCTTTGGCACTGGTACCTCCCATTTGCCCTAAAGAGATTATCACACATTAGGATGGAAAAACCACATTACTTCTACACACTTATAAGACTGCAACAAAAAAAAAAAAAAAAAAAAGAAAATCACTGTGGAATGCTGGTAGACAACCACCCAGCAATAAGTTGTTGACAAGCAGATCCTAGAGGACACTTACAGCCTTTTCTTTCCTCTTCTGTTTGATCATGTTGGAGAGGACCTTAGCACGGGACTGCCCCTCTCTGTCCAAAAGGTAGGCTGGCACTGCTCCCTCTGGTGTCTTCTCATCATTCTTCTGTTTGGTTTTCCTCTGTTCATGCATTTTGAGGCTGCAAAAATATAATTTAGATTGGTCAACTGTTTAGCGAACGCATTTTTAAAAGTTTTATCTAAGTCAGCTACCATGACAAAGGTAACACTGATTTTCTCCCTCTATGCTTACGTCTTCTTCATCTGTATCTTCTCTGCATGTCTCTGTTTGTGGTACAGTTTGGCCTTCAAGCCGATCAACTTCCTTGCTTTGTGGGACCGCTCATGGACCTCACGGCTCTCCTTCTTCCTTTTCTTCTCATGGTGGTCCAGGCGGTAGCCATGCCGCTTGCGGTGCAACTCAATGTGCTCGTTCTGGGGCTATAAAAGAAAAACCAAACGTCCAATTACCAATTCAATTTGTAAAGTACAAAAATGCACAAGTTCTCTCAATTTAATATATTGTGGGTGGACAAGAAACCAATTTGAGGGCATCACTTTTGGGGTCTGAAAATCATACTGCTAACATTTTTGGCAAAAACAAACTGTTTTTGCATCGAAATAGAAATAACAATCTAAATTACAAACACATTTTCGCTATACCGTTTCTCTCACTGGGCCTGTTGAATTCAGATTTAATTAAAAACCCGATGACATATTACTCCATTGAACGATGGCTGGACACATCGTTGAGTTCTACACTAGATAAAATATAAATAAACAGTCAAATGATTCCAGCTAAATGGTTCGGAGTTAACATTTATCATGTAACGTTAATCTATGAGCAAAAACTATGGTTGGTAAACCAGAAAGCTGTAGCTTTAAACCAACCCTAGATCATCCTGCCACATGTGAGCCAAAGCTAAAGCTAATATGTTATGCTAATGCCTTAACCTGTCCAATAAAAGTAGCAAGATTCAATCAAATAGACGACTTCCTTACCATTTTGTGTTTAGGAAACTTAGGTGCTGCTGTGAAAACGTCGCAGGTGGTTACAGTTGGAGAAGATCCGCGATGTTTTGTGTTTTTTTTCTTGAGGCTCGGGTGTTTAGATGTTGTTTTCCCCGAGGCCGAAACTTAGAGGAAGAGCGTCATCTCGATGTAGCGAGTTGTCCGTCCGTTTAATGTGACCGGCTTTGGCGTAACAAAACATTACGGTGACACGGCTCCAACAGTGTCAAAATAAACGGAAATGGAGAATGTGCATCGATATGCATAAATCGTGTACATATATCGAACATTTTTTACAACTGTTACTACTGAGGAAACCCTTTGTGTTTAATGTCCGGAACTACAAGTCTCACACGGTTGTTCCTAGGGATGTATTTTGGAGTAGTGTCGGATGCAAACGTGACTTTTACCAAACACTTGTAGGGTATAATTTAATACTTTTGGTCTGGAATACGTTCATTGTTGAGCTGTCGACATCTTTTTCGTTGTTATGGTTTGAGCGGTTTATGGCTCACCTGAAGCTTTGTCTTAGTCCGAGGAAGGAGCTTGGAAGATATTAAAGATGCCTGCTAGAGCATCTCGGGCACTGAGCAGAATGATTCTGGTAAGATATATTTACTTGAGTATGCGATATCAATTAATCTTATGTTGACATAGCATGTGCGTTGTCATTGACAGGGAAGGCATTTATTAACTGCTGGGATCCAGTGCTGCAGGTGTAGAGTGACTTATCACGTGAAGAGACTTTACAGCTCGATTCCAGGTACGTCGTTTTTATTAAGATCCGTTGCCTGACATGTTTTAAGTAGTTGATTAATTTATTAGTCAAGCAACAAGAGACAAGTTGCTTCCACTTCTGATCCTCAAATATTGACTAGAGCAATTCAAGTGTAAATGCTAGTTTGCTGTCTTAAGTATTACAGATTTTCGTGGACTTTCTCCAGTTCCCAGCATTCTGAAGGTGTATATATATGTATATATATTATGGATATATATTTTGTTGACAAAATCATTTTACCACCTCTGGTCTGTTCAGTAACTGAGCTTTTGATAAAAAGCTCGAATGCTACTGCTATTAAATGGACTTTTGTCAGTCAAGACCTGGATTGAACTTGGAAACTGAACCTAACTTTTTTTGAGGTTTGAACATCACAGCAGTTATGCGAATTGTGATATAAATACGTCATTATTTTCTAAATGATTATTTGTTCTAAATTATTTAATCTATTAATTTCTAGAAAAATATGTGGATAAATGACTGATATATTCAATAATAGAATTATACATTACTAATTCAGTCTTATTGTGTATCATGTTCCATGTCATAGATGATGTCAAATCATTGCGGGCTGTGGCAAACCCTGATATATCCAAGTAAGTATCTGCATTTTGCAGTTGTTTCTTTGAAAACCTCTTTAGATTCAGCTCCATGTTCATTTGTGTCCTGTATACGCAGGATCCGAAACATCGGAATCATGGCCCACATTGATGCAGGAAAGACGACAACCACAGAGAGGATGCTTTATTACTCCGGTTATACAAGGGCACTAGGAGGTAGGAAAACAAGATAAGTCATTTGCTCAATATTACATATTTAAACATAATGTAATTGAGATTTTTATAGCATACACATGGTCTGTTGTTGTTTAATTGTTGGTTTTCTTGCTCTCACGTTATTTCTGTCACTGTTGCTCTCAGACGTGGACGACGGGGACACAGTCACAGATTTCATGGCCCAAGAGAGGGAGCGTGGCATAACCATACAGTCAGCAGCAGTAACATTTGATTGGAAAAGTCATAGAATAAACCTTATTGACACTCCAGGTGATAACATTATGTAAAAGCATACGTTTGACATTGAACAATTCCAATGGAAATGAGAGGAAGCAAGCACTCGAATTTGCCTGTCTCTGTTTGATAACAGGACACGTTGATTTCACTCTTGAGGTGGAGCGGGCACTTCGTGTTCTCGATGGGGCTGTTGCAGTGTTTGATGCCTCTGCTGGAGTTGAGGTGAGGTCACTGCTTGCGATCTGTGTTTTTTTTTTTTTGCTTGTTTTAAAGAAAACTGTTGTGAGTTAAATTCTTCTTCTTAAAGTCTCTTCTTTTGCCCGGAAAACTCCCAACAGGCTCAGACTCTGACAGTGTGGCGACAAGCAGAGAAGCACCACATTCCCTGTGTTTGTTTCCTGAATAAGATGGATAAACCCACAGCTAAGTGAGAACTCCTCACCATAATTTTTCTTTTTTTAATTTTTTGATATGCAACTAAAACATTTTTATTTTTTTTTCTATCAGCCTGAGATTTTCTATCGAAAGTATAAAAAAGAAGCTGAAAGCCAATCCAGTCCTCCTACAGGTAGGCTCACTACTGAAATAATTGCAGGTGAATGATATGATGGTTATTAGTTCTCAATATGTGGTCTACTTCTCAATTTGCAGCAAATCTGCTTAACAAGTGAAGATGTAATTCTGCTTTGCTAAATCTGCTAAAATTGCTTTTGAAATCACAGTCAACATAGTTAGACTTAACAGTGCAGTAAACAAAATCACCACCTACTGCACCTGTTTGTAACAGTAAACCAATAACACTGTTTGCACCTCCACCTTACTTTTCATTATGAATGCTGAATGAAATTTGCTAAATGATCTCCTTCCTGTTTCATGATTAGGTTGTTAATGATAACGCGTGTCAACGAGTGTCATCACTCAGCAAATTTCGGTTTTGTGGGTGGAGCATAAAGTTCATTAAAAAAATTAGTAATTTGTAATGACCCGAATAAAAAGAAATGCAAAAGGAATGCGAATAATAACTTTGTGTTTTATTAGGCTCATATTTCATGTTTTATAGATACCAATAGGAAGTGGCAAAAACTTCACAGGTGTGGTTGATTTATTAACTAACCACAAGCTGATATGGAAACAAGGCCGTGTAGGAGATGATGGACGGGTGTTTGAAAGCAAACCTCTTAACCAGTCAGACGAGCCAGAACTCCTGCAGGAGGCCCAGGAGGCCAGGACAGCTTTAGTTGAGCAGGTACATATCATTATATTCACAATATTGACAAAATATAATTTTTGTATGTTCCAGATAATTGTATTACTTTGTATTCCTTTTCTCAATCACAGGTTGCTGATCTGGATGATGAGTTTGCTGAACTGCTGTTAACTGATTTTAGTGACAATTTTGATGCGGTTCCCACAGTTAAAGTGAGTACGGTATGGTCTAAACCTAAAGTATCACAGTTACTAATTAAAGGACACCTTCACTGATTTTGAATTTGCTCCATTTGGCTCTAGTTTGGGTAGTAGGTGTAAATAAATGCCATTAAACGCCCCTTTGACCTCCCTATGTTAAAACATCTCTCTACTTCTATCTGAAAACTTCAGTTCAGATTATATCATCTCGTCCCTCATAAGTATGGAGTTTGTAATCATGGTCAACCGGCTTTTCCAGAGCTCCTCCAGATGACATCATCCTAATGATCAAATGTTTTCAGCTGGAAGCAGAGAAACATTTTAACATAGGGAACTTTAAAAGTAACAATGTACAATTACAGCCTAAACCTAAGCTATAGAAAGTAAGTTGAAAATCGTGAAGTCGCCCTTTATTGACAGTTTTTTTTTTTTTTAATGGTGTGTAATCTGTGACAATGTGTCATCAGCTGCAAGAAGCCGTGCGGCGGGTGACTCTGGCCCGGAAAGGCGTTGCAGTACTCTGTGGAAGCTCTTTGAGGAACAAAGGTGTGCAGCCTCTTCTGGACGCCATCACTGCTTACTTGCCTGCCCCCAATGAACGGCATCACGATGTGGTGTGAGTGAACTTCAACTGTAACTAAGTTAAATTGCAACTGTCTTAACACCTAGTTAAAGTGGCATTTGTCCAGATTCTGCATATTACAATAGTCCTACAGTATTGCAGTTGGGTAAAGTCATACTTTCATTTGTGCTTTAGTTAAGATTTATGGACTGTTATGCTTTTCATGGTTTTTTTTTTGGTCACTTCGATATTGAACTGAACCACAGAGAATTGTTGGCTATAAGGAAGTTATATTTTGGGAACAAAATGCTATTCAAAGAAGCAGAAGTTGGATATTACATGTTTTGTTTTGTTTTGCATGTTTTTTGATTTATGTGAGTTTTGTGTTTCAACTTTGTTGGATGCAATTGTTAATCACATATCTTCCGACAGCCAGTGGTACAAGAACGACTTATGTGCGCTGGCTTTTAAGGTTCTCCACGACAAGCAGCGAGGTCCTCTGGTATTTCTTAGGATCTACTCTGGTACTCTGAAACCACAGACAGCTGTCCACAACATCAACAGAAACTGCAAGTGTGTAGATTCTACCAGAATGCCTGATTAAGCTCTGACCCGTTTTCTGCTGATACAGGTGAAACCTTTGTGTTTTGTGACATGTTGTCTGTAGTGAGAGGATGAGCAGGCTACTGGTGCCGTTTGCTGATCAGCATGTGGAAATCCCCTCAATGACAGCAGGAAACATTGCACTAACAGTTGGATTAAAGCAGGTGCCACATCATACACCACATCAGTTGTTTGCTACATTAAACATTTTCCCTACTGAAAAAGTTATTTATGTTTACTGCTTTCATTTGAGACGGTCACAGGGGACACCATAGTTTCATCCAAGCCCTCGGCAGCAGCTGCAGCCCGCCGAGCCCAAAATCAAAGTGCTACAGGGAAGAAGTGTGGGGAACATGCCAGCGTGGTGCTTTCAGGAGTAGAGGTTCCGGATCCCGTTTTCTTCTGCACCATTGAACCACCCACTATGGCCAAACAAGCTGGTCAGTGACTGTTTAGTGTTATAAAGCACGTGCTCCAGCAACCCTGCAGTCACTCACACATTTGTTTTCTTGAAAGATCTTGAGAATGCACTTAACTGCCTGCAGAGAGAAGACCCCAGTCTTAAAGTCAGGGTTGATCCTGATTCGGGCCAGGTAACCCCCATCATTGGATTAGTTGGGATATTCATCAGTCAGAGCATCTGCCACAATAGGTCAACTAAATGTTCTCTACTCTCCATCATCAGACCATTTTATGTGGGATGGGAGAGCTGCACATCGAGATAATACATGATCGAATCAGAAGAGAGTATGGCATTGAGACTCACCTTGGACCACTACAGGTGGCCTACAGGGAGACCATATTCCATGAGGCCTCAGAGACAGGTACAACAAACTATCATGTCACTACATACTGCAGATACCCCAATGTATATTCCTGCTTCAATGTCCCTTTTATATATTCTTTTCTTTCCCCCGCTGCAGATACGCTGGACCGGACCATTGGGGAGAGAAGACACCATGTGACGGTTCAGCTGTCTGTTAGACCTGTGGACCCCTCCTCCCCAGTTGGTTTACGTCAATTAGCTTTCACACAAGAATCGGAGGCACAGCTATCGCAAGAAATGAAATATGCAGTGGAGAATGGAGTGCAAAGCTCATATCTTCAAGGTAATACTGACGAAACTCACTTATTCTCTTCCTGAAAGCCCCAGGAAAAAAAAGGGGGGGCTTAGTTATTAACACTACACAATTTTTATCAAGATGTGTGGGTGTTAAACTTAATTTAAATTGCGCAACATTTTCATATATTGATTTAATATGCATGGTCCAACACATCTCAAATCCGGTGACAAAGACTCCCGGAACAGAGATATTCACTTGTGAACAGAGATTGTACATTTTGTAGCTTCTTATTTGATCCCTGGGACTATCTGAAGAGCTGTGCAGAGTTGAGTTAAAAAAGCGAAGCAAAGTAGTTCTGGAGCAGAAGGGACTGATTCCAAGTCTCAGGATAGCACTAGCTTAAATTACACACTGTAAATTTTAATCAGTCATTGAGATAAGATCTTTTTTTTTTTTTTTACAAGAGACACCTGAGAACAAAGTTCATAGTGTACATACAACCACATAAGGCAATTATCACACAAACACGAACAATATAGCTATGCATTTCATGACTTAGTTTCCTCTCAGAGGAGCTTGAGAGGATGTGGTTTCATCAAGTTTGATTTACAGTTTAATTGTTACACTAACAAAAATCCCCTCAACCGCAGACAGAAAAAAAAAAAAAGACCACGAGTGCAATCCAATACTGTGGTTCTGCCGTAAATTCTACTTTTACTGGGTTATAATTTGAAACTGTCAGGTGATAATTCTATGTGTTTATTATTGAGGTCAAAGTCGGCAGTGGAGTCGTACTGGAGTACGTTATAAGAAAAGGTGGTTCACCCCATTTAAAATGACTGAGGTGGCCACTTTTTCTTACACTGCACTCCAGTATGACAACACCGCTGACTTTGACCTCCATGATAAACACATAATAGAATTATCACCTTTGTGACAGTTTCAACCTAAAAACCGAGAAACATAAACCTTGTAAAAATGGCAGAGCTGCTGTATTGGATTGCAGTAAAGTGCTCATAGTGTTAGGCCTGTATTTCCCAACAGTGTGAGGAAAGCCTAAACAGAACAGACACATTTTTAAATTGTTCTCAATGTAAAAGCCGTAAAAACTGTTCAAGCCGTGGCTCTGGAGTGTGTGTGTTCATGCAGGATTTTAACACCTCGTTTAACTTTCAGGTCCATTGTTAGGCTACCCTTTACAAGGTGTGTCCACACTGATCCAAAGTGTCAACATGGAGCCAGGAACGTCACCCGCCATGGTGTCCGCCTGTGCGTCACGCTGCATGCTTAAGGTCAAACACTGTGGCTCCCATTTCTGACCTGTGTCACAACTAAAAACTGCAGGACTCTCCCTATATAAATAACACTTCTGTTTTACCTGGATGCAGGCCCTGAGATTAGCAGGAGGTCAGGTCCTGGAGCCAGTGATGTCACTAGAGGTCACAGTCAGTGAAGAGCACCTTAGTTCTGTGCTTGGGGACTTAGCCCAAAGACGAGGTACCGTCAGGGACATCCAGAGTCGTCATGACAACAAGGTACTGCTGGCAACTGTACCGCTGGCTGAGATGATGGTGAGTTGTGAGCTAATTTAATTCTACTTGATTTAATTTTCACCCTTACAATTACTTATTATTTGAATTGCTTTGCTTATATAAGGGCTATTCCACCATCCTGCGAACACTGACGTCTGGCAACGCCACATTCTCCCTGGAGCTGGACACCTATGAAGCCATGAACCCACAGGAGCAGAATATGCTCCTTAAAAGAATGGCCGGTCTGTTGTGATGCCCAGTTTTCAGCAGTGGGACCACTGGCTTTGGGACATAAGCATGGACTTACAACTGTCAGGCAGGACAACCAGACTGGCATTCAAAATTTCAACATTTTAATCAAGATCAATGGTATAAACATTCATAAAAAAATAAGTGCATTTTTCATTGAGAATATGTATGATGTGGCAATTCTGTAGAGCCGCTTTTAAAAAAGATCATGTGTCGTATCAGTACAGCATCAGTATCTCTCTGCAAAGGCAGTTCAGCATTTAATTTCTTGGTTTCAAATAGATCAATGCAGTTCATAGCATAAAGTTTCATTCCCTTTTATGCCACAGTGCAGAGTTTGATTTCAGACACCTTTGTACTCATGGGGACAGTAGCTGTAAAACAACGGCTCAGCTGGGATCCCACGCCTGAGACGGGAAAAGGTGGTTACGATGATGGAGATGATGGAATGTAGCATTTGGAGTCTGGTACTGACTTATGCACAAGTGTAAAGAGACTGCAGATACTTACTCCACCATACGGCAGCGGTGCACAGACAGTCTGTTGAAGGCGTCGCTGATGTCTGTCACACCCACGTCGCTCCACAGCCGCTCTGCCACAGCACTGGCACGAGGCCTGGGAGTGGGAAGATAAATAAAATAAAATACTTCTTTAATCTGTTGAGGTTCTACATACATAGTATACATTTTCTCTGTGCCATACCAGAGCCTGGGTGTCAAGTTGGTGCCATCCACATACTCTCCCCACAAACAGGCTTCTCCACCAATCACAAGCTTCTTCTGTGCCTCAGTTCCTGTTTTAAAGTGTAATATTCGATTAAATCAGACTGTCTGACCAACATCCAGGGAATCTAAAAACTCCACTGGGTTAGAGTGATGATTGAAATAAATGCATACTTCATTTGACTAAAGGATGATTTTTCTCCCCCTAATAGCAAAATATTAGGATGCTTATGTTTATTCAACAGGCTTACACATATTTGCACAAGTGACAACTCCTTAACATTTAAAATCTGAGTCAACACGATAAAAATAACAATCTTATGACTGACGCAACTTTAATGCAAATACTCGAAAAACTAGCGTTGTATTAAACAGTCATTGACGAGTCAAAATGAGCAGGGGAACAAAGTCTCACTTAAAAGTCACACGAACCCTTGAAATCCTGCGGGTCAGCCTTGTAAACCCCCTGCCAGTCCTGGCCATAGGAGATACGGTTCAGGTACCAGGGGGTGGAAAGCAGCGCCTGGTACCCTGATGCTGTAACATTTGCCATCTCTTCCTGGTATTGCTGCTTGTTTCCTTTCCAAACGTGGATAAGTGTGTCTGGTGTCAGCTACACAGTACACACATACATAAAATTAGCATCGGGAACAAAAAAAAGAGAAATGGGGGATGGAACGAAGATGAAAATTCCAGAGCCTTTTGTCGTTTCTTCCAATGCAGACAATTGTGTCAGATGGTTATGATCATGTTACGTAATCTGCAATGCAACATTTAAAAGAAGTGTCTGGAAACCAAAATGGTTTATTCAGTTTCTATCCATGGAGGATCAACGCTCAGTTCCTTTGCCCTGACTGCTGGATGAACCCATGGCATCGAGGACAAAGTGTGTAGCATCATGCCATGCGACGCTACTTTTGGTTTGTTGTTTAAAAATACCACAAGAAATAGTTCTCCATTGTGGTGAACTATATCAAGTAATTACACCAACCTAAAGCCAACCATGCTGCCCCCCGTTCACTTCCTGTCTGCCGCTATTCTCGTCACAACTGTGCAGTTGTCAAGCATAAGCCTGTTGAACAAAATCCAGAATTCCTTTTTTTTATGCCTCAATAAAATCAAGCCCCATATCAGAATTTTCCTTCACAACATAAGTTGATTGGACCAAACCTCATTTCTGTGAAAACTGACCGTTGAAGTTGAGTGGCTCAACCCTGTAGTACTTCTGCCAGTCCTGCCCGTAGCTAATATAATCTAGGTACCATGGGGCGGAGAGGATGGTGGTGTATCCTGCTGCCGTCACATTGCCCATCTCCTCGTTAGACCCGCCGTTGATCCACACATGCACTACTGTGTCTGGCTTTAGCTGGAATTGTTACAAGCCACTCTCATGTCTATGTGCTTAATATGAAGCTACCAAAAGCAGCCACTTAGTTCAGCACAGTCTGGAAAAAGGTAAAACAGCCAGCCACAGTAAAATGGCCCCCAAAGACCTTTGGCAGATCTTGTTACCATTTGGACACAGGCAGGGCAGCAGTTAAACCTGTTTCCAGTCTTTGTGCTAAGCAAACCGGCTGCTTTCAATACTTCATATTCAAGATTCAGACATGACTTTGAGCAAATGATTTCCTAAAATGTCAAACTATTCCTTCAGTAACACAGAATGGACAACACCAATACACAAAAAGTCCAAAGAAGTGTTGATGAAATACTCATTACAATTTTGCCCAAACATCCTGGTTCATTATTCTTAAAGCTACAACATGCAACTTTATAAAGTCTTAGCACTTGAGATTAATCCACTCCATCGAGCTCAGCTTTGCTCTGCTACACTTCAAAAAGGCATCATGACGTAATAATGAATTTCAATAAGTGACAATGTTCCAAATGTTATTAAACAAGCATAAATAATTGACTTCATCTCACTGGTTTTCTTAAAACCCTTTACAGGAGACCATTTCTGTATCTGTGGCAGTGCTGTTCAAGGAGTCTTCGATTGCACCTCTCCACATAAAATAATATAACTTTTGGAGCATATACTTCCACTTAATTAATGTTTTTGTGTTTTTTTTTTTAAAGTTACATTGTGTAGCTTTAACTCTAGCAAGATAATATCTTTATAAATTTAGCATTTCCCACCCTTTACTTACCTTAACACCATTGTCAAAGACCTCCTGCCAGATCATGTAGCCCTTCGAAGTAGTGCTGACAATGTCCAAGAGTCTATTGATCAAAAAAGTAAATTAAAAATACAATAAGTGTAATTTTTTTCTTCCATTGTTGAATCTCTACTAATGGTGACATCAGTTTTTTAATAATTAGTTTATCCTTGTACAAGTAATGAGATGGGGTGTAGATGAAAAACACACTTTTGGATGTAGAATGATTCCAGTTTGGTGTAATCTTGTCCGAAGCCATGCTCATTCATGAACTTCTGAATGTCTGGGTTAGACTTCCTGCACAACAGAGCAGAAACAACCGGCAACAATTAACGTCGTCTAATGTTTGATGCCGAGCAGAAGTTCCAGATATCCTGTACATGTCTCACCAGCAGGTGAAGTCCACCTCATCACCTCCCAGATGAATGTAGGCATCGGGGAACACACTGCTGATCTCTTTGAAGAACTGACCCATGAAATCATAAGTGGTGTTCAGGATGGGGTTCACTGGTCCAAAGGTGCCAGAGGGTTTGGAACCTGAGTAACAAGGTGTGAGCAGATCTGTTTGGCCTGAGAGGGGAGAATCAGAGCAGATTAACATTGTAGATGCTTCAGGTATAAAGTAAACAAAAGTCTGAACTTAGAAACTCTCTCTCCACCAACAGCTCCAAAACTCACCTTTTCCCCAAGACTGCGTGTGTCCTGGAGTGTCAAACTCCGGGATGACGCGAATGCCCCTGAGACGGGCGAATTCAATGACCATCTTCACTTCATCAGGTGTATATACATGCGTGTATGGGTGGTAAGCTCCCTGTAAACCATTTATTAGATATAAATGTTTAGTGGAGAGGGTCCCAATTAAAAAAAAAAAAAGTAAAAATATCTACTTTTACTCACTGACCTTCACGCTCAGCTGTGGGAATGTTCGGCTCATATACGGGAAGGATTGATCATCGACAATGTGCCAGTGGAAAACATTAAATTTGTTCATCGCCATTGTTTCCTGTATGAATGAACAAGGAACCATCTCTGTAAATAGTATGATTAACATTAGAAAACAAGAAGATTGTCTCACTGACATACCAAATTAGCCAAGATGACTTTAATAGGCAGGAAGTGGCGGGAACTGTCCAGTAAGATGCCTCTGTGTGCAAATCGGGGAAAGTCGTGGATTTTTGTTGAATTGATGGTTTTCTGTGAAGATGCAGCAATAAATTAAGTTTGAATTCAAACCTGCTTTACATACAGTTGAGCAATTTTGGATTTTAATCACAGCAAAGTTTTGTCACTATGATAATACTCATAAACAGCCATATTATTTTTGACTTACAGCACCATATTCATCTTCATAAACCAACTGGCTGAAAGTTTCCAGACCTAAAAAACCATGGAAATGGTTATTAATATGCAAAACACACACAACAGATCTAATGATAAGTTTTAGATGTTTTTAAAACACTATAAAATTTAAATGTTGCATAATCACTTCCAGATATATGATATGATCATTTTATATTGCAGCGAGTGACGCCAGGTTTGCTTCGCAAAGCTTAACACCACGTTAGACTCAGCATTTTTTTCAGCTGTGTAGCTTGTGAATACATGTTACAGTAGACATAAATGCAGACATTACCCTAAGTTTTACCTGTGGTTGTGTATTTGTTATGGTCTACAGTAAAATGTGAGTGATAATATTCATTTGAGTGACAGAAAAATAATCAACCACAGCTTTGAGTGTTTCACCTATATTTTGGTTTTATCTGGTTATTCAACTATAAAATAATTTGAACTGGTAAATTAGCATGCAAAATAAAAATAATAATAATAATGATAATAATGATAATAAAATTCATACCATGCAGGGCTCCCCAGACCTTTGATGCTGTTAGGACAGCAGACCGTTTATTTACTATCAGCTTATCTGTGGAAATGAACAGATGTATATTGCAATTTTCAGTCGTGTCAAAGCTTGACAAGCAGGTTTTAAAGTCCAATTCTTAAAATAAGTGAGCGATTTGGTCCAGACTGACCGTGTTAATCCACCTGCTGTTCCACTGACAAGCCCTACACCCTCTCTCTGGTGGCAGATAGCCATCAACTGTGTTCGAGGTACTTTTACTCAAAATCAACTAGGGGTACAAATACTACAAATCCCCCCTAATATATTTGATGTCACCCTTAAATTTAAACTTAAGTACAAATTATGTGCAGTAGAAAATGTTTACCTACTAGATGACATTATCGGTGTATAATGTTTTTAGGTTGTTGATGATTTTGCAACTTTTAGAGGGATATTACCTCTATAGCTTGCAGTCCGAGTGTTTACTGCTTGGATAAATGCACTTATTGCAAAAACTTACTGTCGCTGTATGTTACAAAGTTGATTTAAACACTGAAAAAAAAAATGCATGTTCAAGCTACATTTGATAATCAGTAGGAGCCTGTAAATAACAGAATGCAACAGACATTTTCACAGAAGCAGCTGGAAATGAATTCACACCTGTCTGTGCCTCAGAACATCTTATTGCAATGAGGAAGAGCAGAAACTCACATGATTCGTCAGATGTTAAACTGGGAAACCCGTCACATTCAGAGTCACGTGACGTGATCAACACCTTCAGCTCGGTCAGCTCAGCTTGATCTGTTGTCCTGCTTCTGCTCGCCCCCGATTTCTTAGCGAAGCCAAATATGTATTCAAAATACCTTTGGAGAGAAACAAGAGAGGTGTTTGTGTTTTCACCGGTCCCTGAACGCAGCAGCAGTTCACGGACCTCTCTTTCGCTTTTTCTCTATTCCAACAGAGAGAAAAAGAAATGAGAAACAAAGCAAATACCTCTTGTACGCATCCTGCAGGAGGACGCAGCCGGTGCCAGCAGAGTCCTTGTCGTCAACTATCCTGAAGCTGGAGCTGGCCAACTTGAATGAAACGTCTGAGATTTGCGCCTTCTGCGGCAAAGGCCACAGAGAGACGCGGTTTGGAGGCTGTGAGACCGGCTCAAACTCTTCAAGGACGTGGTTGTGTTGCAGCCCGTTGCAAACGCCAACGGCGAACACCAGTAGTGTACACAGCAGGACAGTAGTGATCATCTTGGTAGACAACAGCGAAGTCACAAGATCCGGTAATCAGTCAGCTGCATTATGGGGAAGAGAGCGGGGGCGGGGCTTTGAATGCGGAAGTCCGTTATGTAGAAAGATTTAAAGGCGTAGTACAAACCATCGCCACAATGTGCAGGGATCATGCAGGAAGACGTCTAACATTAGTTTGCTTTAATTGATAATCTGTTTCTAACGAGATTGTTTTATTTTTTTCCACAAACTCAATAAATTAAAATAAAACCCCCCTCTCTTCTAATTGAAAATTGAATATTTGTAAATATTGTTCACTGTATCACATTATACTGCCTGAAACAACGTGTCTGATACTTGACATCTATTCTCACTTTATGTTTGCTGGAAGTTATAAGAATATCAGGCCACGGTGCTTCTTTTAAATTGCTTTACCCTGTGGGCCTGTGGTTAACTTTCAAAATACTTGTGATGCAACAAATGTGAAAAAGCAAAAGGACAAAACTTCAAATATTCCTCTGATTCTTTTGAAAGCAAATGTAAATTTAATAGATAAGGCAACACAAAAGATTTAAATTTATGCTCTTAACATAACATTTCATTGATGTTATTTGTAAGTAGTTAGTCCCATAAATGAACACAATGACCAGTAGAAAAGTGGGCTTACATTAGAGATGGAGCTAAAAGAAAATGAATCAATTAAGAAATGTGAAAGTAGTCCAAATAAAACTATGAAAGTCATTCAGTCTTTGAACTTCTTATTTCATAGTAATGGGACTTATAACTGCTGAAGATATTAAAAGAAGTCGAAAGAAGATTTTTCCACAAAACAGCTTCAGCTCTGCCATTTTTCAGGATGTCTAGTGTGAACAGCTATTGAGCCCCTTGTATTTCTATTGGGTTATGGTCTGTGCAGCTTCTTCTAAGCTTCAGACGGCCACCTTGGCATTGTCCTTTAGGTTACCTTGATATCCCCTCCACAATGGAAAGTGGTCTAGGTCTATAGACCCAGCAAAGCAGCCAACAACATTTGCAGATTATTGAGGAATTTTATTATTATTGTTGCATCTGTAGGATCAGTCTAATAAAACACATTCAACAGTCTCCAAGTGCTGCAGGAAGTTAAATCTTTTCACTTTGCTTTTCTTTATACCATTATTAAGTAATATTACAGGTGGTGGGAAAAGGGAACATCCCTTCCATTCTTATAATTAGTTTGCAAACACACCTGTCCTTTCGGCTATACCGTGAGTTCAGGGTCGCCACAGCGGATCATTGTCCGCATAAAATGTAAAAATTGCAAGCACAAGTGTAGAAGTAAGCAATAACAATCTAACAGGTTTCCCTTTACCGAATATCTGGTCAATCCAGTCGGTCCAACCACTATTTACACAGTTTCAAGCAAATTCCTCCCTGAGGGATCTAAGAGCGTCTAGGGCTTTGATGACACTCCCATCAGGTGCAGTATTATTAGGAATGAAAGGACAACATGAGTCTCCAAACATCACACAAACACCTTCTTTCTCAGCAAGGAGCATGTCTAGGTCCATCCTGTTCTGCCAGCTGCTCCGCCAGGTGTTCCACAGCATCAGAGGTGTGGTGAATATAATATATGTAATATATACGTATGTTGGTAAATAGGCACAAAGAAGACTCAAATCCTGCAGCAATTTGGTTTCTAATTTTCCATCAAATTATCTTTTCTTTGGGCACTGCACTTCCTCCCTGGAGAGTGTGGATATGTCATGTTCGATTCCTACCTTCGATTCCAAACATAACCTGTGTACACGTTCCTGTCCAGTTCTGGGATCGAGTCTGTTGTGGGTTTCCTCCGCAGATTCACCATATGTCTTTCAAAGCATGTGTTTTACTCAACCAGTGTACTGTTGCGCAAGGAGTCTCATTCTGTCTTCCATGGTGTTGTTCTCATTGTTGCTTTCCTTCTTCACGGCTTGGAGACTCAGAGTGCAGGCACGCCCACTTGCACTCGTCCTCTTTGTCACCAAAAGAAGCTTAAGTGTGAGTGCTCCCTCAAGGCTCCTGCCCTCCGGTGAGCGTCGGGCCATCCAGCCTTGGGAGAGGTCGTCCACAGGCTTTGGCCCCTTCCTGCAGTGGGTGGTGTGTATCCACGTCTTTCACTGCTGTGTGGTTGTGTGCATCATTTGAAAGGGTCCGTTTCACCTCCTAGAAACCCTTTAGCTGGAATAGAGAGAAGGTCCTTCACCTGCTAATGTATTTGAAACAAAGCAGAAGACAACGTCTGGCAATACTGCAACATGTCATTTTCCCAAATTTGGAGATTTCCCAAACAGTTTTATTATTATTTTTTCCATTATCCCCTTGTTCATTAGAACAACTGGAGAACCCTCAGACCAAGGAGACCTTCTTCTTCGTACCAATTTCGTTTTGAGAACGTCAGTCATAATAACACCATATTTCTTCTCTCAATTGCGCATCAACTCAATGAAATCAATCATCACATGGTCAAATGGTTTATCAGATGGAGGATGTGCTCCCTGTGGCTTTATTAATGTCACAAAGATAAAGCAAGATTGACCATATTTCTGTGCGTATGATACACAGCCCTTGGTAAATCATTGTTGCTGTAATAAATCAACATTCCCTTCTTTTGACACGTGGTTTAACCTGCATGTCAACTTTATCAGTGTTTAGGAAAACTTTTAGAACTTTTGGAATTTGCAACCCCCGCTTTTTTACATTTCTTTCTCAGAGACAGAACATTTTTGCACAGCAGTGAGTGATGATAAAATGTCTGAGTCTGTTCAACGCGTGTGTGTGTGTGTGTGTGTGTGTGTGTGTGTGTTTGAGATACTTCCTGTTGGGCAGCTTCCTTAGTTACAGCATCCACTTTTGTGTTTCCTGCTGAAACTAAGTGAGTGTTATTACACAAACATTTATATCAAGCTATGCAGCAACATTAATATGTTAAACAAAAAATAGGATTGTTGATTCCTTGAACTCTGTTTGTCCACAGTGTTCCAGATTTGTGAACAATTCTAGTCAAGTCAAGTCTAAAATCCAACATCTCTACCTTGCAAAAAAGTGTGTTTTCTGCTCAGGCACAAACTAACAAAACAGAACTAAGAGCCTTCCTGTAAACAGGCAGACGCTGAAAGTATCACAACTGATTCAACCTCAAGTTGCTACCAACCATGCACAGAACAACACTTTTGACAAAATAGCCTGAATTTTCCCACCTATCATTTTCTGATTTAACTAATGAAAATATGGGGAACAGCATTTGGAACGTCATAGAAACAGTTTTGTTCCTCATTCAGAGAGACCGCACATAAGTGATCAGACCAATTAAACCCTGCAGTCAATTTCTCAAACTTCACTGAATCCCCTTTTTGTTCATAAGGAACATCAGGGCCATGTGAAACATGCGCTGTACAATGTTCCTTCCTTACATGAACAAGACAAGACAGACTGCTGCAGCTAAAGGCAGTCGTCCACAGACCACAGGGTGAGTGGTTCAATCCCTGGCCCTGGCTATATGTTGAAGTGTCCCTGGGCAAGACACTGAACCACTAAAAGCTGTGCCACATCAACATGCGAACTAAGATCCGCTGGGCGACCCTGAACTCACAGGATAAGCCGAAAGGACAAAAAAAAAAAAAGAAAAGAACACTTGTGTTACTTCTGATGTCTACATCAGATATGTCAAATTTATGGGGCATAATTTTGACAACATGAATGCATTTTTAAAAGTTCAATTGAGACTTAGCACAAGGCAACGACTGGCGATTAATCAAATACTCTTTTTTTTACTCTTCAGTGACTTTTAATACTGACCTTATTGCTCCACTGCCTACCAAAAAAAAAAAAAATCAGCTCTTCATCACTCACTTTCAGAGTGTATTCAGGACATTGACTCTCTCCCTCAGCATTTAAACCTCGGTTGTTTTAAATTTAGCTCTGATATTGAACACATTGTTCAATCAAATCCACATTTATTCCAACATGTTTGAGCTTTATCAAGCAGTTTTCATTGCATTTGACTGGCAAACTATCAGTGCATGTCTGAGCAAGCATGTCTTCATTGCAGTGTGTGTCACTGTGCATCACCTCCCTCCTTTTAGTCAGTTATCAAACTGTCCCCGGGACACCAGCTTTTCCTCCTCCTGTCAGTTTGCCACTGGCGATGACTTCTCAGGACAATCTCTGGATCTGTCCTCCTCAATCCCAGAGGGACAGTCCTCTGCACAATGTCCCCTTTGCCCACATGTGCGCAATCCATCTGCAGCTACTGAATGTCAGCCACATCCAACTCCTCGTCCTCTGCCTCTCCATTGTCCTCCACAACCTCCATTAAATGAAGACATATTCATCCTGTATTACAGACTGCCTGGGCCTGCCACTTTGACCAAGGGAGGAAGATGAGGATGAGGACGGAGATGTGGTGGAGTCAGGTGGTGGTTGTCGTTGCACTCGTTGTTCATGGTGTCCTTGCGGTGGTGGTTGTGGCGGCACTGACAGGTAGGAGTCCAAGCCAGGGTTTAGTTTCAGTGCCGTGATCTGTGGACAGAGAGAAGACACACTGGGAGCATATGGTGGTGGTGTGTGTTCTCTACTGAAGTGTTATCTGTTCTGTATGCGGACAATGATCCGCTGTGGCAACGCTGAACTCATGGGATAAGCTGAAAGGACAAAAAATAAAAAAATGGTGCAGTTGTCATGAGAGTTTTTTTTTTGTCGTCTTCTCTACCTAAACCCAGTTCATATTTCTTTGCTCACATATTTAACATTCAGTTTCTTTTCTTGTTTTAACGTTTTTCCTCTAATTTTGTTAGCTTATTTTATTAAAGCAACCTCCTCGAGGAAAACCAAAATGCTCAATCTCCTTTTATGGAAACCTTTTTCCCTTTTCAGCACGTTGATAAGCACCTGTGAGCATGAAGTGACTCTGGGTCACCACAGTGTGGGATGTGTCTGCTGTTAGACAATAACTGACCTTGGAGCAGTTGTGCAAACACTTATAGACAAAACATGTATATGAGACAAAGTTGGAACAACATTTAAACATCCCTCAAAAGTACTGTGACTACAAGTTGCCATTATAACTAGGTAAAGTGCTAAGATTAAAATGCAATCATTTAATCATACTTGATTTTCCATCACATAATACAAAACTGTGTATCTACATAAGGTGCATGAAAATCTGTCTATTCTAATTGACACACACAGCAATGGGGTCTTTAAGATACCGACAAAAATGAGAATCCTGACGCAGTTATTTAAGAGGTCAGCGGTTATTATACTGTCTTCTTCCGCTTTCAGGCTGCACCGCTCCCTCAGTTTTGTTTTCAGGCTTATCCACTAGATGTCGCTCTTGTCATTTACATGAAGTACATTTCTGCCAAGATGAGTTTTCTTCACAACTCAATAACTTCTCCGAAGAACAGTGTGCTCTATTACTTAATGTGAAGAACACAACAGCTGATGGGGGAAGACAACAGATGTAATCACCACACAGGCATAAACAAAGAAAGTAACAACTTTTTTCCCTAAATGCTCCACTGAAGAGTTTAGTCACAGCCAAAAGTATCGTCAACAAGAACCGCAGATGTGACTCACGCAACATTTCCAGGCATAAAATTGGACATCCCATTCCCAGCTACCCCAACCAAAAACCATAATGTCTTTATAATCCTATAGGACTTGCATTGTGTCCGTGGCATTCACTGTTGGAATTGCCGTGATTCAATCAAGCTGGTATTTGGTCTTTCCTATATGGTATTGTTTTTTAAATGTATGTTCCATAGTTATTTTTTTTTTTTAAAGTCATGATTACACACAAACAAAACCTCTTTGGGGCCCTGATCACAACAGAGGTTTTTGTTTTGCTCGTTTTCCAGTTGAATAGCTCGGACCCACAACTGCGTAACCTACTGCTCCTGTACAATGGGAGCAGCCCATGTGTTGCTTTAACATTTAACGTAATTTATTGAAGACAGAGATTTTACAGAAGCGATTTTTGAAAACTCGAGTGTGCATTGACATTCGTAAATTTCATTTTGTGTGTGTGTGTGTGTGTTGCATATATCCCAGGTCCATAGGAGCCATGGTGGAAATTGGCACAAAGCACCATTACATCGAATTTACTTGCTATTGTTTTCCATAGTAAGTAAAAGTACTGCACTCACATTTGTACATAAATACAGAAAGAGTAACAATAAATTGTATCAAAAGTTAAATTAGTCACTTTAATTTAAAGTTTAAATTCTAATTCATTAACTGATCATATGATTTATTTAAAATCTCCAAGCTGAAAAGTACCACTGTGGTATAAGTAGGTAATGCTAAGGTACTTTATTTTACATTAATTAAATTTACATATTAAGGTTTTAAATTTAAGATATTATAAAACACAGTTCATTTTTTATGTCTTATAAGCGTTTACAAATACATTTTTTCATGACTAGTTAAGCATAGTCCAACAAAAAGACATTGCTGTCTGCTATTTAATTTTTTTGGAATAAGTCACACAAATGTGTGTATGTGAACTTTTGTTTGGGTCTCTAATCATCTATTTATCGCACGACCCCTGAGAATCCCCTTGTGACTCCTTAAGGTGGATCCAACCACATCCGTGGATGCACCTTCTTGCATCAACAAAGATTTTGCAAAATGAAGTATCATTATGCGTTTAAGTTTTTCTGCAGAATGAGCACCTTCACTTATGATACTACTAATACACTTACATACAGGATGTACTTGTATTTAAGCTTTTTTACCTCAATACGTTGGTGCTTTTCTTTTTCTTTTTTAAAGAAATAGAAAATCTGAGTACAATTGGCACCAGTCTCATAAAGATGCACAGAACCTGAGCACATTAGTGTCCAGGAAAGAAATACTCGGCTTCCTTTTGATGCCTTCAGTGCAGTGGTCCCCTGACTACGAATGACCTTCAAACGCAGACAAGTTGAATTTAAGTAAAACTTGGCTAAAACGTGAAAGGAACATTTCTACCTCAGTGACGTCGTGTGACCCACTCTCCTCAGCATCTTTTTACATTCTCCCCCCTCTCCCCTCTCCCTTCTCCCTCCATTTCCTGCTCTAGGTGACGGTCCTCCCCCTCTCTTTGTAAACACACCCATTGGTTTTCAGCGAGAGGGGACTGGGAGCGCAGGAGCAGGGTTGTCACACTGGAGCAGAGCTGCGTCGCTGGAGTGGCACCTCCGAGCATCTCCGCGCACCCATTCCAACAAAGCCAGTGCGTTTTTGATCCGGAGGCTTGGCGTCCATGTAAATGTCCCTTTGGACAAATTCGCAGTGTAGAGGAGGAAAACGGCCTCATCACGATCGCGTGTTCGCCAGCACTTCGGGAAATAACCAAGGAGTTGTCCGCACTCCCCCGAGCGCACGGCTTGCATCGTGGCTCTTTCAGAAGTGGCATGTTCGAAGGATACTGCGGGCGCAATTGAACTCCTGCTTTCACCCAAAGAGGTACATTTGACCATAAATCGAATAAATGCATCTCCTAACAGCTTATCATCTTACCATCCGATTGTTATATCGTAACACTTGCTGCACCGGTTTCCGATGATGGAAAACTCCGAGCTGCAACAGAGGAAGCGCCACAGACTAATGGTCAAAAGCCTGTTGTTGACTTAATTGTGCCAATATGATGCCGTGGGTGTAGTTTACCCTGCGCATTGATTGTACTATTGCTTTATGCTCATGAAATAATGCTTCGTCTCCTCTCGCAGTCCTTTGTGTTCCTCTCAGATCATCACAAGGATTCTCTTGAATGCTCAAGATGTTTGACATGTTTGAAAAGACACATCAGGTGTGACGCGCTTTGCTTGGAAGTTACAATTTGATTTTTGTGTGGCAGTGTAAACGGAGGCTTGCTCAGATGTGTGTGTGTGTGTGTGTGTGTGGACAGCTGGCGTGAGTCTGGACGTTTGATTCTGTTAGAGATTGATGCAGACATGAAAATCAATAGCCGCTGGTCCACCCTCATGTTTTGCATCCTGTTTCATTTTTTTTTTCCTTCTTCCCAGTGGAGATGAATATGCTTGTCCCATAAAACCATGGTGTTTACTTTAAAAGTCTCTCCCTCCCGTCCCTCTTCCTGACTACATGGATGACTGTGAACACCTGGCAATGATTTTAAACAGACTGCAGCCAGCCAGGCCTCAGATAGGGACCAGACGCTACATGTGCATGCCTTTTTTTTTTACTGTGTGAGTGTGGCAGGCATGTAGTGTGCGCTTTCCGGTTTTGTGTCTGTGGATCTGTTTTCTGTGAGGATGACAACTGTCGCTGCCATCCAACCAGCCACTCTCAAACTGCTGGCATCTTTTCATCCTCTCAGGGCACGTTGGTGGGAAAGTACTGAGTCTGTACTGTAAGGAAATAGGCTGCGAAATCCACCAGAGACCAGGGACAAATTATAATACCATGAAAATCAAGAGCAAAAGTTTATTCCTCATTAACTGTTAATTTGACAAAGCTTCATGTGCCCATGTTTAAGAAACAGAGTATTTTAACAAGTTTAAAAGCTACACAAGTTTCTGTGTAGCTTCATTGTAAGTAAAATTATGATGTGAGTGAAGACAAGATTGTAATTACGTAGAACTTTATATTGTTTGCCCTCAATCATACTCTTAACCTTTGAAAAGTCAATACAGTCACCCGTGAAAAAAATAGCAAATAATGTAATTAGTTATTTCCAGGTTTTTCCAAAGTGACAAAGCAGCAAACATAGGCTGGATTGGCCTGAGCCTTTGTAACGTTAGACTTCTGACTGGACGGCATTGGTATTTATTTCTTTGCTTTGTTTGTTTATCATTAGTAATAATAAGAATATTGATTTAGTCAAAATACAAAGTTATACTTGGAAGTAAAAATGTAGTTTGAGAAAGACTGTGTGTGTAAGGTCACTGAAGCCAAAAACTAAACAGTCACACAAAGAGGGCAACAGGAAAGCTGGTGTGTAACTGTTTTTTTGTTGTTGTTTTTTTTTATTTTTATTTTTTTATTATTCTTTGAAAAGGTTGAATCATAAAGTCAATCCTAAAAACATTAGGAAGCTATGGGAGTTGGCTCCAATGTGCTATTGGCCAGATTACAGAGCTGTGAAGGTGAATGATAAATCCAATAGTTTTTCACATTTAGAGCTGAATAAGTCTGTTGGTCCCAAACAATATGTCCCTGATTTTCAGTATACGTGTCTTTCAGATTGTTATTGGGCATTAAACAGCAACGTGTTGCACTCAGGCTGTTTACAGTGCTGCTGTATCCTGTTTAGTAGGCAAAAGCAGATTAAAGTCTTATAGTATATTAATCTGATTTTCTCAGTAAACTCTGTTTACAGGTGTTGATCTAAAGAGGGACACATGGTCACGTATAGGAAACGTTAGGGTCTGGTCTTAGTTGGGGCTTGAGAACTGGAATGCAACATGAATAAATCCATGTAAAAATAGTTCTGACTCTGAAGTCATTCTTTCTTATTAGTGAGGTCTTCAGGACCTGCAGGCCTGCTTGGTAATCCAGGCTTTATCCTTTAATGTGCAGATGGAATAGGTGTCCGGGTCGCTGCTCTTTCCTTTGTTCGGCTTCACTTGCACTCACAGCATGTATGAGCGAGCCAACGGAAAGAAATGCAAAGGGAATTTCGAGGATTCTCACGAGGATAGTAAGTACTTATTTGGACAGCAGACTAAAATGTTTGTGAGAACAACAGTGTGTCGTGCCATTATCATGATGAGATCATGCTGTTGTTGTCTGAGTCATTTCAGAGAGGAAATTAATATTCTTTAGAAGTCACACTACGGACATTGAAATTACAGATTGTTTGGTAAAAGTGCTGCACCTAGGCCATTTATGTCTTATGATGCTTTCAGGTAACTATTCTTTTATTATCATCCTTTATATGAAGACAGAATTATCATAGTATCATTAGAAATTACTATCATGTTTGATCTTAATCATTTTACTCTTTTCATGTTTCGCACAGTGTTTATTTGCTTGTCAGCTACTGCAACTCAGTGCTGGATTACTGAAGGTCGTATTGATTAACATGCTCATTGTTAGTCTATGCAAAGCTTCTCTAGTTTAGTGGCTGATGTATTAAAGCCACTTAATCAAAGCAAATCCTACATCTTATAATCAGAAATCATGAGCTATAGTGTGTCTTTCGTGTGCATGTGTAGGAGATGGCATGTATCAGTGAGGGAGCAGGCTCGAATATTCTCATTATAACTGAGCCAGAGGGCGGAAGAGGACGGGTTGCCAGTTTTGTCAGCGCTGGAATGCAATAAATCCTGTTGAACCGAGGTTACAGTTTGTTTTGCATTTTCATGAAGCTGCGATAATAATATTCTTCCCCTTATAATGGTTGTGAAATATGAATATGAAAACGGTATAAATGTCACCCTCCTAAATTTACTCCTTAAAAGAAAAAACAATTTATTCCTGTTTATTGTTTTGATTTAGTCAAGCATGTTATTTTTGTCATTTTAATAACTTTAAACCTTGCACCCCTTTACTTTAAAATGGCGAAAACAGTAAAACTAAAGTTTAATGCACATTCGGCTCAAATGGTCCTTCATCATCAGAAGGAACATAAATGCTTATAAGATATTTTTGTCCTGTGAGTTCGGGGTCGCCGCAGTGGATCATTTGTCCACATGTTGAGTTTTTATGCGGGATGCCCTTTCGACACAACCATCCCCAATTTCTACTGGGCTTGGGACTGGCGCTGCAAGGCTGGGGATGGGGATTGGCTGTTGGGGGTTCAGTGTCTTGCCCAGGGACACTTTGACATGTGGTCGGGAAGCGCGGGGTGCGAACTCCCGACCCTATGGTCAGTAGGAAGCCACTCTACCAATTGAGCCACTGCCGCCCAAGAATAATAAAAGTTATATTAGTGGAAAAGTTGCCATTGCCCTTTATAAAATGTTCTCTAATAGTTTGCATGTCCTCCTTTTGCTTTTAAAAACCCCTCCAACCTCTTGGGGTAGCCTCTGAGCAGTGTTTGTTTTAACCCATTTCTAAATGAGATCTGAAAATGGTTTTCTTGATGCCATCGTTTGTGTTGCTCTTTGCAAATTGCTTTAAAACAACCACTGGGCATCTACCTACCTCCATATTTGGGTGCAATCCAAATTTAACACACCTGGTGCCACTCATCAAGCATTAAGTCTTTATTAAGGGGGATTCAAACCTTTGCACCGATAACTGTCTTGTATACGCTACTTGACCATTTTTGTTACATCTAAAGATGAAGGAACATTTGTACGAGCTGACTGTCAATGAACAGTTTTTCCATTAGGTGCGGCAAAACTCAAACTCCTCCCAAGAAAGCCAATAAACATATTCCTCAAAATATCAAACAGTTTCATTAGGCCAATACATTTGCTGACAGGCACATTTAACTTGAAAACAAATGGACACAGGTCTTTCGTTATGCAGGCGTAATCTTTACTCATTCAGCCTCCTGCTGTGGCTCCAGTTTTGAAAGCTAAGGCTGGAAACCAATGCGAGCATATTAGGCCAACACACGCTGCAGGATGTTTTATCCCCAATGACAGTCAACATAGGTGTCTTGGTTTTTGAAAGCAAATGCAGAGAGCAACTGGTCTGGGGAAGGAATTCATTACAAAGAACAATACACTCTGGTTGAAGCTAAAGGTGCGAGTGGCACTGCTCAGCAGTGTGCATTGTTCAACTTTCCTTTGTACCTGCAGGTTTTGAGTTTGATCATCTATTTATGAGAAAGTCTTCTGAGGAGCATGATGCAACTTAAGGAAAATGGAAAGTGTCCTTCTCATGGCTGTGTAATACACATACCTCTTATGACACATAGGAATGTCAGAACTCTCCGAGTCTTGAGGTGAAAATAAGTTTTTTGAGGATCAAACACTTGCCACCTGGAGGTTTGTAAAACATTTTCCCACTGATAGAGAATCACTTGCTTCTGCGATCAGCTTGACCGCAGTGAGTTACAGCAGGTTACAGTGGTGACCAGCTTTCCTGCTAAAGTACACAGTGTCAGAACACCTCCTAAAAAATGTACATATAGATTCACAGTGTCTGTGTTGTGCTACGACTCTCGTCAAAGTTATTAAGCTCTGCAGGATGTTAGTTGTTTCAATCATTTTAACTTTTTGTGACATGAATGGGTGGTGGAGAATAATGTTATGCAGCAGAAGTTTTTCTGGGTCTTCTCATCTTTTGCCTTGAAAACAGCATTGGAATTTCAAGGTAACTGATAGAATTCCTGTTTAATGCAGCTGCAGCTTTACACTGTCAATGAGAACTACAAACATGCTAATGCGACCTTAAGCCTGTTTTGATACTAAAAAGGCAGGGTGGAGCGCAGTTGGCCTTAAGGTTTACTCTTCAGATCTTCCATCACTCCTTAAATTATTTACACAGACCTACAGACCTAAAAGCCTGTCTAAGAACTTAAAATATCTGTAAGTCTGGATGAAGAATCTTTCAGCTGTGGATTTACTAGGGCAGACAGGGACTGAGTACCTTAGGAAAAAGAGTGCGGAGGTCGTGACGTGAAGAGTTTGGGTGGAATGAAAGTGAGCTCCGAGCGAGGACGGGACAAGGACAATGCGGATGGGAGCTGATATGTTCTGGGAGGAGAGTGATGGAGTAAAGTTTGTGTCTTTCTGTTCTGTTTGTGCATTTCTTTTAAAGTGACAAACCAGGGACATTCACTTGTAGATTTTAATAAGACTAGAACTGCTCGGAGTTACACGTTGAAAAGCCTCCTGTTGTTTGCAGAGAACACAGACAGTTGTTATCTGCTTGACCTTCCTAACTCCCAGACGAATGCTGTTTTGCAACTCGTAATCACTGAATCTTGCTAAATGTCTTCCTATCTCTTGGGAAGGATCGCAATCTTGACAAAGAAATGCACCTCATTGATCATATTATGGATATTAGTGCTGCACAGTGTAATATTTCAGCATTTACATCAGTGGGTACAGAGTCGTTGCTGCTGAGGATGCAATTTGATGAGGCAAATTAGACTCACTTAGATCCACTTGACAGAAAGCTAAAACTGCTAATTCGGCTTTTTTATGACTAATAGATATAATATGCAGACATGGCTTACAATAAATGCATACAGTAAAGGGCCTTATATATTTAGTGGACGAAGTTGGAACGTGTTGATGGAAATTGCTACATCTGGTGTTTGAGGCAATTATAAGATAAATACAGTAAAACATATTGCAAGGAAGGAAAACACTCGCATTTCCTTTCCATTTGGAACAACAAAAACAAAAATCTGCATACATTTGCAGAGTATCTAGTTAAAATATGTAAGCATTCTTGGAATAATATCACTGCGAATGTTGTACAGAATTAATCTGTGCATGCATTATTATCATGTCAAAGAGGCTTGACAGTGACAACAAGAGTATATGAATGATTGATGTTGTGAAAGGAGACTGGAGGAGTGAATAGGTGGAAATTGAATGATAGGAAATCAATTTTTACGACACTCAAGTGATCATTTTTGCCCATTAAGATGTCTCTTGACAGCCGCAAACACGTTATTGCTAAAAACTCGACTCCTCTACAGGAAACCAATTCACGTGGCGTTAAACTCCAAGGTCTGTTCACAATGGTACTAGCAGAAATAATTGATATGAGTCAACTTCTTCCCCGTTTGTCTTACTGGCACATCTACTGTAAAATCTGTGAAATCTTTAGCGAATGTTGAGAGAGGAAAGAGCTGTTTGTGAGACTGTCTTTAGTTAGTCAACTTGTGGATGGTAGCAACCTTGTCTAAGGAATTTGAATAGGTAAAAAGGTCTATTTCAAAACAAGACTACACACCAAACACTGTGATACTGATACTTTTCCATAGCAATACACCACAGATGTTTTTGTTTATGGACTTTAAAGATGAAGTTCACTGAGGACTGATTTTCCCCTGTTTTTTGTCTTGCAGGATTCAATGAAAATGTCTGTGTGCGTCCATGAGAACCGAAAATCGCGAGCCAGCACCGGCTCCATGAACATCTACCTGTTCCACAAGTCCTCTTATGCTGACAGTGTCCTGATGCACCTCAACTCACTACGGCAACAGAGGCTTTTCACAGATGCGCTGCTTCATGCCGGTAGCCGCTCCTTTCCCTGCCATCGTGCCGTGCTGGCTGCCTGCAGCCGCTACTTTGAGGCCATGTTCAGTGGTGGGCTGAGGGAGAGCCAGGCCCGTGAGGTTGACTTCCGAGACTCCATCCACCCAGAGGTTTTAGAGCTGCTGCTGGATTACGCGTATTCTTCACGTGTGGTCATCAATGAGGAGAATGCAGAGTCGCTACTGGAGGCTGGGGACATGTTGGAGTTTCAAGACATCCGAGATGCGTGCGCCGAATTTCTAGAGAGAAACCTTCATCCATCTAACTGCCTTGGCATGTTGTTGCTGTCTGACGCCCACCATTGTACCAAGCTGTCAGAGCTCTCCTGGGGCATGTGTCTGAGCAACTTCCCTGCTATTTGCAAGACAGAGGACTTCCTCCAACTGCCCAAAGATATGGTGGTGCAGCTTTTGTCACATGAGGAGCTAGAGACAGAAGATGAGAGACTGGTTTATGAAGCTGCCCTAAACTGGATAAACTATGACCTGGAGAGGAGACACTGCCACCTTCCGGAGCTTCTGAGAACAGTCCGCCTGGCTCTGCTGCCCGCCATCTTTCTGATGGAGAATGTCTCCACAGAAGAGCTAATCAACGCCCAGCCCAAGAGCAAGGAGCTAGTGGACGAAGCTATCCGCTGTAAGCTGAAGATCTTGCAGAATGATGGTGTCGTTAACAGCCCATGTGCCCGACCGAGAAAAACTAGCCACGCCCTGTTTCTTCTGGGAGGGCAGACGTTCATGTGTGACAAGCTGTACCTGGTGGACCAGAAGGCCAAAGAGATCATTCCAAAGGCGGATATCCCCAGCCCCAGGAAGGAATTCAGTGCCTGTGCCATTGGCTGTAAGGTGTACATCACTGGTGGGAGAGGCTCAGAGAATGGCGTGTCCAAAGATGTATGGGTCTACGACACTGTCCATGAGGAATGGTCCAAAGCTGCTCCCATGCTCATCGCCCGGTTTGGCCATGGCTCTGCAGAGTTGAAACATTGCCTGTACGTGGTGGGAGGTCACACTGCAGCAACTGGCTGCCTCCCAGCTTCTCCGTCAGTGTCACTCAAACAGGTGGAGCAGTTTGATCCAGTGGCAAACAAGTGGACCATGGTGGCTCCTTTGAGAGAAGGCGTGAGCAATGCAGCAGTGGTCAGCGTCAAGCTCAAGCTGTTTGCCTTTGGAGGAACAAGTGTCACCCATGACAAGCTGCCCAAGGTGCAATGCTACGATCCACAGGAGAATCGATGGACTGTGCCTGCGTCCTGCCCACAACCATGGCGCTACACAGCTGCTGCGGTGCTGGGAAACCAGATCTTTGTCATGGGCGGGGATACAGAGTTCTCAGCGTGCTCGGCTTATAAGTTCAGCAGCGAGAGCTACCAGTGGACTAAAGTGGGCGACGTGACAGCCAAACGGATGAGCTGCCAGGCTGTAGCATCTGGCAACAAACTCTACGTGGTGGGTGGGTACTTTGGCACACAGCGGTGTAAAACTCTGGACTGCTATGACCCCACACTGGATGCTTGGAACAGCATCACTACTGTGCCATACTCACTCATTCCCACTGCTTTTGTCAGCACCTGGAAACACCTGCCTGCCTGAGCCCCAAACCCTCTACTTACATCCTTTCCATGAAGTAAGTTTAACTTGTCATGTATCTATGTCTACATAGGGAAATTCACCCACATGTTTCATAATTTCAAATATATACCAGTATATTTGCTGATATTCCTATTTCACACATTACATTAACCATTTCCTTTAACCTTCAACCTTCAACTTTGCAAATGTACAATCCTGAAGCAGCACATTTTAGAGTTTTAAAGTAATCTTCACAATAGGTGAAATCATTGAAAAAAATATTGACAACCACAACAAGAACATTTTGAATGTAAATTTAAAAATGATGGTATGCAGTGCTGCCTACAGACAATTTGTGATACTCAGTTGGCTTTGGCTTTCACATTTTTAGAATAAGAGAAATGCTGAAAGGCCTCGGTAGAGTCTTCTCGGCAGAGAAGAGGAGAAAGATTTAGAGGGGGGAGGATGAACAGTGGGCGGGATTGATAGGGACTTGTGTGCTTTAGTTAAGTGAGTTATGTAGCAATGGGGATGGGCCGAAGGACAAAAAGGGTAATTGAAAGAGAATAGGATACTTTTATTGCTCCTGTGGGGGAAATCTCTGCAAGAGGAAAAAGGGGGTCTGCCAATTAGACAAGTCACACACCAGCAGGCAACAACACCCTGGCAAGCATAATCCACTCTCAGTTGCCTTCCTTTGATGAGGTTATGGTCTTTACGCAGGGTGAGATGGCGACTCACGCCGTGTCGGAAACCATTCATCAGCAGTTACGAGGAGAGGTGACTGATAGCGGCGGGGGAGTGAGGAGGAAGAGTTGTACGGATAAAGGGAGTCAACCCCCCCCATCAGCAAATCCTCGATAGCTTTGGTCTTGCTCTGCAATTTTACTGTTCAACGTAGGCTCTTGTTGGCCTCAGTCTAACGCTGCTCTGCCGCTGTGATGATAAACAAGCCAGACATATGTGGAGCAGGGGTAGTTAGCTGGCAAACCTGATCTTTCTGCATGGTGAAAGCTGCAGGGTCGCAGTCACATCATATCACACGAACCCGGCGTCCTGTACCGACTCCCCCCACACATACACTTGCCGGCGCTCCTTTCCCGTATTGCTGTATTTGTTGAAATAGCAGGCGTCCTTCAGCTCCGGAGAAAGCACAGAAGATGTGTAGAGAGACTCCCAGGCTGTCCAGCACCGTTTCCTGTTTGATAATGCCAGGAAGCAGCTCAGAGCAGCTTCACTGCTGTGATGCTGTGATGTTCCCCCTCTCTACACTTTTTTTGTATGTATTATTCCATTTCTTTTTTCTGACTCATCTCTGAAAAGGATGACGTTTTGAACTATCTCTAAGCACTGAGCAACATAGTGCTCAGTCAAGGATGGAACCCTACCACTAATTTAATACAGAATATGTTTTTTGTGCGCCTGCCTGTCATGGCAACTGACAGTCCACACGCTGAACGCAGTGAAAAGACAAAATGTGGAGGAATGGAAAAGAAAGCCGACTGTTTAGGAATGAAAGGAGAAGGAAGTGTGTTAGACCTCACAGAAGGAGGTTGTAGCTGTGAGAGAAAAGATGTTCTCACTCAGTTTTTCCCAGGGGAACAATTCCAACTTGTTTCAGACTTTTACTTTTTTTAAAATCACAACAAAACACACGATTGTCGTATGACTTCGTCGCTGCAGCCATAGTTTCAACATGACTGTTGGTAATGTTGATATGGAAATTTAGAAGATATTTACATATAAGAAGCCATCAGAAGGAATGTGAATATGATACTAAATAAAATATGAGCATATATTATTCACTCAGCTGGAGTGATCTAATGAATGTTACTCAAATGCAATTGTTGCTTTGCAACCGGATGTGAACTAAATGAACGAATGCAGCAGTTTTTGTGTGTGTGTGTGTGTTGTTGGGGGAATAATTTCACATTCTGCAAAATGTGCTTATTTACTTCCTTGCTAAGTTAGACATTGTCTATGCTGTGTGTTAAATATGAAGTTACAGGCATCAAGCAGTGAGCCCAGGTTAGAAGTCACTGCTTCTACTGTATAACTGTTAGCTGCAGACATGTCTTTTTTTTACTACCCAAGTAGCCGAAGTGGTTTGACTATGTAGTGGCCTAGATCTGGCAGACCAGAAGAAATAATCCAGCCTGAGTGATGTGTGAATGTACACTGGGCCAGAACGCACCAACTCTTAGCCTCGAGTAACCTGGGATCGTGATCCATAGTCGGCCAAATTTCACCAAAATGTGCCGGTGCTCGGCCCAAACCTGGATTTCCAGTAAATTCACGAGACAATTGCGGCACCTGAAGGTACATCGAGTCTTCGTAAGGGCTCTTCATGGTCGAATTATTTATGCCACAAGCAAATAATTACATCCAAATTAGACATTAGGAAGCTGCCAAGCTTGTGACCATCTGTGCCATATAGATAAGTACATGTTAACTTAAAGCTTTGAAAAAGGAAATGTCAGAGTGAAAATCTGAGAGTTAGTTTCCTCACTGATGTGAAAAGTCTAGTAGGCTGAATAGGAGATAAGAAGCTGGATGAAGGCCAGACTGCACTGAGGAAACATTGCTTTACAACATCTATTAGTCTAGCAGGAGATAAAGAGTGGGCACATTGGCAGTGCTTCTCAAATGTAAGAGAGTAGCTGTTTGTGACGCTCGTTGTCTTTAGACTGTGCAACAGCAGCTTTGTTCACATTGCTTCTGTATTATATCAAAGGATGAATAGAAGGCAGCGTCGTGACAAACGGAGCACAAAAGAGATTTGATAGTAGTCATATTGGATTTCAAGTGTATTTCATTCATCCCCTGAACACCCCCCCCCCCCACTCATAACAGAAAGCATTGGAAAGAAAAAGATTACAGAAATTTGGGGAAGGTTGTGAGGTCACTTGAGATGTTGTTTTTCCTCAATGTGTGTTTTCCGTTTTAAGCTTTTTCATTTGGAATAATTACTTAAAAGGTATTGTCATCGTCATTCATCTTATTATCCGGTTTAACAAGTTGTTCCTTTTCTCCTCTCCAGATTTCCCCATTTTGCATCATCTACTGGAGTCCAACTGTGAAGACGTACACATTCTTGCCCTCCAAAAGAGACGCTGAGCAGCGAGCAGTGTACAGACACCCGCCTTCATTTTGATGTTGCAGAGATGCCGAAGACACGCACAGCTGGACACCTCACTGGAATGTGTTCCAGAGAAGGAAGCTGAGATGTAAAGTACAGTAGCTCATGTGGACAAACCAAACAAACGGCCGCTTTGTTAGACGAGGCACAAACTCCAACCTTGATGGCATATCATGCTTTTGTGCTGCCATGTATATCTGCAAACATATCACACAACCTGCATTTTTTCCATTTACTTATGACAGGCTTGTGAGGATCTGTGTTGATGTTTCCTCTATGATTAAAAAAGAAAAGAAAAATAGACTCTTCACAGTGCAACGTATAGCACAACGGATGTTCTATTTACATGGAAGGAGGGAGAATGTAGTGATTAAAGTGCTGAAGAACAGAAAACAACTGATTTATAAAAGGCACAATGAAGGAGCAAATCCCCCCCCTTCCATCCCCCTAATAAGCTCTTTTGTTTGACCCCCTTCTTTCAAAGACGTGACTAACAGCTCTGTCACAGAACTGAAACTCTGGCTGTTATTCTTATGAAGGCTTTGGCAGTTTGCTGCCACTGCGAGCCATGAAGTGTTGATGACCGACACCAGCTGAGGATGAGGAGATCGGAGGGCATGTGCGCGTGGTCGTAGGGTCACGGCACCTCTGGGTCACGACCTTACGGGTTTGCCGTTTCGCAGCCACGCATTAACGCCCGCTGAGTGCCGCTTAAGTAACTAACTGTACACGGCGGCAGTATTGAGTGTTTGGATTCAGCATTTCCGAAAAAAAAAAAACCTTCAGCTGTACACTTAATGCTGTAAACGACCGTCTGTGCTTCTGTTATCCTGATAAAAGCAGTAGTTCGCTTGCTGAGTCATAGCTAAAGCCTTTTTAGAGCATGTCCGCTCATAGTGATTCAGTGAAAATGGCATGAACTCTTCTCTGTGGTCACAGAAATCTGGCCACCTTAAACTAAACTGAGGAATAATCAGCTTTGTTTTAAATGTACTGCGGTGTAGTCTTAATTTATATGACAGTGATTATTCAGTTATGTTATTATGTTAAATCCTATTTATTTCTAATCTGCCTGCATTCATACGTGAATGTATGTTGGGGTTAAATGTCATGCATGTCAAGGCCAGGTGTCGTGTTTCACTTGATCTCAGCAGGGCTGTATTTTGCACAGTTCAGTCTTAAATAGAAGAAGAAGAAAAGCTCAGATTATTGATAATATGATGCAGTTTTGGCCACGAGATCGCTGCTCAAGGGTTAAAAGAAATGTTAAATGATTCTCTAACGTGGGTCCAAACCTGCCTTACACTGGCCTGTTGTGGCCCAAACCCTACCAACATAACAAGACAGTTCAAACTATAAATAAGATAAGGCTCCTGCAGTGGTGCAGTATGTGAACCATTGCTTATCGGGGACATCGCAGAGCAGCCCTGACACAGTTAAGAATGCTGCAAAGGTCTTTGCAGCTGTCCTTGGGGCAGCTGGAGGACTGTCACATGCGCTAACTTGGCTCTTCAGTGTGTTAACCCACAGTCTCCCTCGCTATAGGGTAGAGAAAAAGTTGAACCCAGTAAGCTGTGCGTCGATAAGGGCAGACACCGCAGTGCTTTTTCATGTAATAAAAGAAATAAATACTACAAGTTCCCGAAGACCAAACACAGAGAATGTCTTACACACTTGCAAATTAAGTACTTGGTAATGCTAATTAGTGGTTTTGTATGTATGTCTGTGTACGTGACCTGAACATTGACATTTTACAGTTGAATATTAATGCACTCATTGAATTTCAATGTAAGACGTTATGTTTCGGTGGAATATGTATTTATATTTTCAAATGTCCTTCCTTGTGCATTCACGAATCAAATTATATCCGTGGGAATCAACGGGCAAACAGCCTTTCCTGCTCACCTCAAGCGACCCAAAAGTTCACCCTTGCATTGGCAGTCCCATGACTTCTACGGAGACCTTTGTGTCTCTATAATTTGACCTCCTCCAGCCACCAAACTGCGAGCCTTTGGCCCCACCAATCAGATAAGACCATTTCTTTCCCAAAGAATACACGTTTCCCTAGCAACAGCAAGTAATGAATGCCACTTCAATTTGCACCTAATTGCTGAGTGGCATTTCCCATTTCTACTCTTGGCCTCCTCTTGTTCTCTATTTTATCTGCATAAATCAGCCGGCTCAGATTGGAGCACAGTATCCTGCTTCACATAATGATGTAAATTGGACAGAAAACACTGTCAGTGTGCATCCGTTTCATCTTTTGTCATGTAAGAGTTTATTTTCTATTTTTATGGCATTATTTTGTACATGTGATTTTTTTCACAATGTGAAATTCATGGCTAATAAACATAAGAGTTTTTTCCTCTTGACTGTAAAGCGTTGCCTTGTTTTTACTGTGGAGCCAATTTGTCTGCACGCATTAGTGCCGATTTGGAAGTGAAAAGTTTCAGCGTGGCATATAGTGCTTTCTTATTACTGCCCGTTTAGAGTGAATACAGCAGCCAGTAAGTATCCTGAGGTATTTAAGGCAGTATATCATGCGTACGGCTTTTGTTCTGTGGAGGAGGGACTGAAATCATCTTATCTATGCCTTTGGCTTCTAAGCTCCCTGCACAAGAACAGGCACAACACAGCCAGATACTTTCCTTTTCTCTGTCAAGTCACCTTGGCAACGGCAACCTTTATCTGCAAACTGTGGGGGCTGGGGGAGAACATGAAATCTTAAAAAGCACCTCTCTCTCTCTTCTCCTCCCTACTCCCCTCCCCTTCTCCTTGGTCTGCCTCCCCTCTCGCTTCCTACGCCCCCTCTCGGTGAAATGCATCGCAAAGCAGCTCGCCAGCGGTGAGGCCCTCCTGCGTTTCACAATCCCTTGTTTGCAACAAGTCCAACATCCCATTAGTGAGCGACCGAAGAGCACACTGGTCCTCACTGCATTCCTTCAGCTCTGAGGAGTCCAGTTCTGTTCACTGTTTACATTCTTCGCCCCCGACACGACTCCTGACCGGTGACACCCGTTTGAGAAACACCAGTTTAACTGGATCCTGACCCTCATGCATTCACAAACAAAATGCACCAATTCCCCGGGGGAAGGGGAGGCTTGGGAAATAAACAAGCATTCTTTGAAGTGTCACAAGCTTTAAGTGCTAAGCTGTTGAGATAATCGTGTCAAGACAAGATCATTTAGTCCCAAGATGATTTTTCTTTAGGTGCTCTCTGAAGGAAGGGGAAGACAAGGTTGTCATTTAAGGTAAAGTTTGGGAGCTCTGTGTGTGGGAGTCACTTCAGTGCCCCCACATGTGATCCAACAGTCCCCCCCATTAATCAAGGCAGGAAGTTGAATTTCCTGTCAGCCAGGAAGTAGGCCCCCCGATCCACCCTCCCAGAGCATACCGCTGATGGCTCAACCCATCAACACTGTGAATCCTTTGGGTGCCGTTAGCTTGTGCAGTGCTTGGCTGCACAGACTCGAGTCTAGCATTTTGTGTGGGCAGCCTGTATGTGTGGCCAAGTGGGATAAAAACAATCTACCTACATGTCACCGTCGCCTGGTAACGCAGGCATTAGTCGCTATTCAGTCATGCAAGTGAGCACACACACACACACACCGTTTACTATAAGATTGTTTTTCATGACAAAAAGAGGATCTGTGTTGTGTTATATATTGTACTCAACACACCAACTCATACAGAAAATGTAAATCTTTAAAAACTGATTGTAAATACAAAGGAAGGATGGTCCGATTGAGTCAAATTGAGTCAGATTGAGTCAAAATAAACTACAGTGCAGGTGTCCGTGTAAATGATGGAGCTCACTGATGTCTTTTTAATAGTCTGTGGACACCAGTGGTGCTATGTGGCAATGAAAAATAATACATCTTTTTTTTTAAACTCCCACATATTTGGGAAGGTTGACAGTTATGCACCTGTAGAGCATATTACCAGGTGAAGAAGGACACAGAGGTGATAGGATGCAGACACAGGTCAGTTCTATACGCGTCATGTAAAATAACTAAACTCACAAACACACATATGCTGCAGAAAAATAATAACTATTGTATAAAACAAACGGGGAAACATGCTGTATGCAGCTCAATCTACCCAGTGATATTCTATACTGTACATACACTTTAGTCAAGAAGCAAACCAAGTGTTTTCTTTCTCTCTTTCCATTCTTTTCTTTCTGCATTAGTCCCCTGCACTTTTCAATGAATTTTATGAAAATAAAATGACAGAGTATGGTGGTTGTTTTTTTTTTCATCCAATTGTATAAAAGTATCCAAACGTATTAATCTGCAGATATTGACATATAAACTAATAAAACAATAAAGAGTTCCTTTCAATATAGTTCTTTTTACTTGATGAACCAACAAATACTGAAGCTCCTATGTAACTTGGGACAAACATATGACACACAAACATATGTCATTTGAATATTTTGTCACAGGATTACATACAAATAAGTGGATACAGATCCTAAACCAGCCCTTTCCCAGAGGATTTCAGTGGATTTCATCAGCTGGGTGGAGGTACAGGTAGGCGGTTTCACAACTGACGAAGCCTGGTGAGCTCTTGTGCTTTCGCTCACCCACAAAACAAAAAAAAAACCAAAAAAAAATCACACCGTCCAGGGTGGAGCAAGTTTAAACCATTCCAGATACTATGATCTGTTTGGGGATGTTTTCAGAATAAGAGCGTTGTCCACTGGGCTGTGCTCACTCTGACCTCTGAGTTACATCAGCAGTCAAACTGAAGACCCATCTGCCTGAGGGAAGGGGACGCTGTCGTGTCAGGAGCCGGTGTATTGCTTTCAGATGTGCTGGGTTTTTCAGCAAAGAGCTTCTTGTGGTTAACTTATTTAATTTAAAATTCCAGGGACATCTACATCTCTTGTTAATTAAACGCCCTGTTAACACCAGGGAAAGACTTTTTTTTTTAACTACATCAAACCACAGTTTCCATATAAATATAAAGAAAAATTTGGATTGTTTAAGTGTTTTACATTTGTTACGATTGTATAGCTTTGAAAAGGGTTTAAATAAAGTGCACTTTCAACAGCCCTGCCACTGATCCTGCTTGTCTGGATCTGTTTCCAGTGTTTTGATGGTAGACTTCTTGCTACTGTTTGTCTCCAATTTGTGTCCTATATAATATTTTTAAACGACTCTTCTTCTAGCTAATTTCTCCACCTCTGTTTATCCTCCACAGCATGCCCCCTTCCCCCTGCATTACCATAAGTGGGTTGATGGAAACTGGAGAGGTGATTAAGTCTGAGGAGGTCTGCTCAGATGCACAATAGCTCTGCTCTTCTTTCGCTCTCATTTTGGTTGCTGTGCTTTTGTCCCCTCAATTGTTTTATTACTTAGGCTTTCTCCCTGGTTAATCCCTCTGACCCCATCTTCAACATTTGTGGCCGTACCAGGGGAAGATCCCCTGCTGATTGGGTTGCTTTTCAGCCACAAGCTAATTTACTGCTTGAACATCACCTGAAGTGATTTCCCATCAGAGGAGGACATTTAGAAAAGCGCTGTAATTAATGGAACACTAGGGAGCAACAAATACGTGACTGACCTTGACTTGCTGCTTTTTGACTCCTTTTGGAAAATTCAACAGACTTTAAAAAGGAACAAACTCAATAGGAACTTTGTCATTTTGGTAAACATTAATTTTCCACTCATGCCTCTATGTGATTCTGCTAATAAATATGTTAATTTGATGGGAGGAGTTTCTTACTTAAAACTGTTGTTTCCCCTTAGTTTCTAGTCTTTCAGCACAAGGCTATAGTTTTATATTGGAGGAATAAACTGTTTTATGGTTATGTTTAGCTATTCACAACACTTAGTTTAGGTTTGGGAAAGATCCAGATCTTGGTTTAATATAGAGAATGTGGCCAAGAGCTGGCACTAGTTCAAAAGTCACTTTAGGGAAACACTAAGAGTTTTAACTCTTCCAAAGTGACGCAGATCCATTCAGTAGTTACTAGGATCTGTGACTCATATGCACAAATGTGACCTGGCACAGGAGGAAAGCGAAATTTTGTGAAAATGTAACAACAATCCTTCCAACCAAAAGGAGATGGCACTTGATGCATTAAGGAGGCCATATTATGTATTTAGTGATCTGTTGTTGAGATATTATATATAGATCTATATCTATATAAATAGATAGATAGATAGATAGATAGATAGATAGATAGATAGATAGATAGATAGATAGATAGATAGATAGATAGATAGATAGATAGATAGATAGATAGATAGATAGATAGATAGATAGATAGATAGATAGATAGATAGATAGATAGATAGATAGATAGATAGATAGATAGATAGATAGATAGATAGATAGATAGATAGATAGATAGATAGATAGATAGATAGATAGACTTGGGTGTGATCAGTGTTTTCTACATGACCCAGTGTGACATACAATTCAAATCTTCCAAAGTCCATACGCAAACCCTCATGGTGGGTTCCCACGCCCACTAAGTACACCAACAGGAAGACTTCTGCAAGCTGGCCAAACAGAACAGAGTGGGCTCCTTTTACTCACTTGACCACATGAGCTGTTGCATAAGGAGCCATTATTACATAAATAAGCACTATTTCAAATAGAAAATCACACTAGAGCCCCTTAATAAACTATAAGCCCTATAATGATGCAAAGTGCCCTTTGTTGCCTAGTATGAATCACCTTTAAAGCTCAGGAGGGGAATCCTAGTCTCCAGAATCCAAGTATAGCCAACCACCTCTTGTGCTGTACATAATCACACAGAAATGAAGTTTCATACCACAATGGATGGAAATATACAAGTTCCTAAGAGACAGAGTTGGCAAGAAACTGCTTTGACTTAGAAGGACAGAAAATGTTGGTTTGTAAGGAGATGCAGGACAACAGGAAGGAACCAAGAGAGAGAAAACAGAATGGAGATGGTATCATATTCAGAGCCAGAACTCAAACATCTTATCTCTGGAAGGAAACATTAAGATCCTTTTTTTAATTCTCCTCTGCTGGAATCCAGACATGTCATGCTGCTGCTGAAGAAGAGTGTGAGACAAAACAGACTCGGAAACATGAAGAGGTAAAAAAAAACAGAGATAGGCTTCAAAGATTATAAAAAAGGTGGGAGTGAGAGATGAAGTGGCTAAGGCTGGAGATAAGTTCATGTGTTTTGGCTCAATACCTGCATGTTGCAACCATCCTGAAAACCTACTCTCATTTATTTAATTTTTTTCCCCCGCAGATTTATGAGGCAGTAAATCAACACACTACTTCACCCTTCGGATATGCCACAGCTCCATCAGGCTTTTTCATGTTGATAAGATGTGTTTGGGGGTCATTAGTACATACTTATTAACCGCTTAGGGACGCTTTTAAAGCCACTTAGCCTACCTCAGCGATCTCAGGCTTGTCTCATTGCTGAAAACCGCAGAAAGATGAAACACTGCGCAGCTTCATAAGGTAGATGTAATAACAGTTTGGGGTAAGTCACTGCAGGCAGTGTGCTCATAATATTGTTTACGCTCTCTTTGAAATGGGGTTGTTGGGTCTTTTAATCAGCGCGGCTCAAAGGCATTTGCCCTGCAATTTCTGCTGTTATATGGATTTTCACTCGGGTGTGGTTTGAGGCTGGCTATGGAAAGGGGGAGGCGGAGGAGGGCTTGGTGGTTTAGGTGGATGGATGAGGTAAACTCGCTTTGCTTGAGCATGGCTTGGGTGAACATTATTCTCTTTTGACGTGAATGGGAAGCCAAAACAATCAATTAACTTCTGCCTTCTAATTAAGCAGGGGGAATTTACAAGAGAGGAGGTGGGTGTAAAGTGTGCACTGTCGTCTCCTTCCATTCCTCGTCAGCTGAGGCAACAGAGAAAACCTAGGATGAAAGTAGGTCAGTGTTGACCCACAGAAGAATAAGTCCTTTCAAAACAATCAATGGTATAAAATATTTTGAGGTGAAAGTACAAATTGTTTTTTGCAACCATAAGTTCTGCACCGGAATCTCCACTAAGTAGCGAAAGAATCTAAAACAAATGCCCCCTGTGAGTTATGTGCTGTTAGATTATGCACTAGTAAGTTGCTGTCGAGGTCAAGCTCATTTGGTGGTATAGTGCAGTGGTTCTAGTCCAGGGGTCTATTTTCCAATTATTCCTGCTCTGCCCACCCAGCTTCTGATTGACTGAGCACACCTGACCCAGGTAATGTGCCAAGCACAGCTACAGTCCCAAAGATCATGGGTTCCACACTCCAGTCCCAGGCCCTGCCCTCCTGCTTTCTTATGTGAAAAATTAAATACATTTACCTTTGTGAGCCTCAAACTGAAACCTTCCGAGAGGTCCAATGCCTCTCATAGTCTCATATATGAGAAAATGAGCCCCTGTGCCCAGGGGAAGGGCCCCTAACCTTTTTTTAATTTTTTGCCGTCTGCCTGTGGGGTTAATATTTTACGCTTGTTTTTGAAACGTTTTATGCATTTTTTGTCAGTGGGTTTGTTTTTGGACTTTGTTTTGTCTGTTTCTGGTCATTTTGTTCTCAGTCTTGTCTTATTTACTATCTCCTTTGGACAGTTTTAGTTCATTGTTCATTACTTTTCAGTGACTTTGCTTTTTGTTCAGCTGTTGTTCATCATTTTAGGGCCTGTGAAAAGAGAAAAATGAACAAGAACTTCAGAGACCTCTGGTTCATGGGCCCCCTGACCTCCTGGGCCCCTGGGCCTGAGCCCGATACTGTTGTTCACAAATCCATCAATGGTTACCCTCCAACTTTCTTAATGAACAGTTGGATTGCTGCAGTGTCTTGGGAGATAGAAATGATCGAAACACTTTATTACCCATCACGCAGCAGACGAACCTTCCCTGATGCCCTAAAACTACCTGTCAGATAAAGGTCAGTTCTGTTTCCACACTGACAGTCATGTCTGCACAAACAGCTCCAGGCTGAGACCTTCATCTGCAAACCAAAAGAAAAGAAAAGAAAAAAAATAAATCAATCAAGAAAACAATAATAATATATAGCTGAAGGAAACAGAAGCCTGTGTTTACTGAAGCGGGGGATGCGTGCTGATGCAGGGAAGCCCAGCCACAGCTAATGAACGAGTGTGAGCAGTGTGCAGAACTTCAATTTCTCAGGCATTTTTATAAGCACTTGAAGTCAGACTGTGGTTTGAAGTTGCTTTTCTCATCAATTAGGCAAGCCTCCTTATTAAGGACAGGCTCACAGAGGGAGAAGGGGTGAAGGTAGGACAGCAGTGTGGGGCGGGTGGGGTCAGGAGCCCAGTGAGTTGGAAATTAGCAGGATGTCTGACAGCTATTTAGGATTTTGACTGTTTTATCATTTGCCTGCCTTCCCCCCATGGCAGGTTGTTATCTGTACCTTACAGAGACTTCATTGGGTACTGCTGACCCCCTAATGAGGGCTTCTCTATCTCTGGCTCCAACAGCAGGGAAGCCCCCAAACCTTTAGTGTTAATCACACAAAAGGATTCCTTGCCTGGCTCAAGCATGTGGTCCTCATTGTGGTCCCAGCAAGCTTGAGCGAAGATGAAAGCCTGCCTCTCTTTCCTGCTCCGAATGTGCTGTGCACACGCCAACTCTGCTTATGAGTGTCCGCTTTTGTTCTGCACCGGACCACACACACACACACACACACTCACAGACACCCAGTCCCCAGCGTGCTGTGAAAAGTTCCAAACTCTGCATCAGAAATGATGAAAAAGTGGCTGGCGTTTCAGAGGAGCTTTATCGGGTGGCTTTGCTGATGACTTTAGTGACCACATCAAACTCTGGTTCCTGTGTGCTTTTTACAGATGTTTCCCCCTCTAACATTTTTCCTTCATATGGACAGAGCGGAGGAGGTGGAGCTGGAGTTTTAAATCCCTGCTCCCGTCAGTGATGAAAACATGGATCTGCAAGGATGTTTTGTCAAAGCCGCCAAATCTTTCTAAATGTATGGTACATTTAAATTAAAGATGGTGCAGTAATCCGGAGAGGACTGAATCTTCTATCTGCATTCAAATTTCCTAATCTCACTTTTCAACGTGAATTCTGGGAATAGCGTAAATGCATCCATGAATGATTCCATGAACTCCACTGGTAAAGCAGATGTGGGTTTCAGAAAAGCAGATCCACATGTGGAGTATGCTAGAGGAAATTACTGGTTTAAACACTGCAAGCTGCACTTTGCAAGCAACCTGCGTACAACCAGAGAGCAGAACCACAATATAGAAGCAACACAAAATGTGCAACTCCAAACAGGTACAGTACAGTCAATTGCAGCTTTTGGGGCAGTGCAGATCCAAACACAAGCCCACTAGTAAATGGATTAGCCACAGTCCACTTTTTGTTAGGCCAGTAATTATAATTGGCCTATGCCAGCAACTTCTCAATCCTTAGACCTTGTCATCTTAATCTCTGCTAATCCTCCTTTGTGTTTGCAGAAATTAGTTTGTGAAGTGGGCTCAATCTAGGTCAATCCTTCGGGCACTTTGGAAAGTGTCTGGTGGAGCCTGTGTGAGTGAGTGTGTGTTATGTGTGAGTCCCCCTGTGACAAATTTGATGAAAAGTGGCAAGAAGGGAGAACGGAGCAGGGGTGCAGTGGTGGGCACTGAGTTGGGCAAACACCTATTATCACCATTTTAATTGGAGATTAGTGGGAGGATTTAGTTGCAGAGTCTGCGGGGAGTCAGACAGCAGTGGGTGCTGGGAGCCCTTTCTGTGGGCATGACTTTGTGTACTCAACATAAGCCTGAAAATCTGTTTATGCCCGATGTGGAGGGAAAAAAAGGAAGAGGCTCTGTTTTGGGGAATGTTTGGAAGAATTCCTTCTTTCCTTCTTTCCCTTGAACGTTTTATCCTCTGTCTAAAAACGTAGACAATATAGAAAGAAAAGACAATTTCAATCACGGGGCAAAATGAGTTTGCCCTTTGATAAAAGTCATAGGCAATATTCTTCAAGTGGGTTCCCGAGGTGGTGACAAAAATGGGTCAGATCATGAGCATACAAATGAAAAAAGATTAGCGGAGAGAAGTGGGAAACCCTCTCTGTAATATCATGAAAGAAGAAGGTAATGAACCAAGAATTTACATTTACAGGAATAATCAGGGTTTCACTGTAAAACTGAGTCTAACCATGAAACTGACTCATCACCCACTACGATGACTTGTATTCATACTTCAGTTTTGTATGGATTTAGATGATGAGAGATACATTTTCAGTTAGTGAGCTGGCAGGCAGATTTTGTTTATGTTGGACAGTGGTTTTCAGTCTTTTTGCTGATGTGACATTAAGCATCTGATTACATTGTGAAATTGGTTAAAGGTTAGGAAATAAATAAAGCGACAGCTGGGTTTTTTAATTTTATACTTCAGCCAACAAAGCAGAGATTATGATTAATCTAAGTCCGACCAATCCGTACTGTACTGTCTATCTAAAACCAAGCAGACACAGCCTGAAATAGCAGCAGCTACACGCACCTTTAGGTGTTACCTTGTGATTACTTTCATATGGCTCCAAGGTGAAAAGTGGCCTGTTTAATCTTACGTGCTTAAGTTGCTGGAAAATGCACAGCTACAAACATGCAAGGAGATAACCTTGGCCAGAGTGTTGGAGTGTGGTAATGCACTCAGCCCTTGCTGCTAATGGCTAATAGGTAAAAGGGGGGTTTGGTAAGATGTACTGTAGCTCAACATGGTGTGCTTAAAAAAATGTCTTTTTATATTACTTATTTGCTCTTTTCCCACAACTCTTTCTACATGTGATGTAAAGAATTAACAACTTACAAAATGAATAAAATACAGGACTTGCAGAATAAAGCATTACCCAGCAGGGGACCACAGACTGGGAAGGGATCAGCATGTTTAATCAGCTCTAATCAGCCCATAAATATGGTTCACCCTAAATCAAGTTTCCTGAAACTGTACACTAAACTCAAGAAAGGGGGCCGAGGATTAGTGAGCATCAGAGCCACTGTCCAGGATGAAACAACAAAGCTCCACGAATACATCAATCTGATGGCCGGAAGTATCGATGTGCTTAGTGAATAGAGAAGAAAGAGAGGTAAGAGCCGAAACCATCATGGAAGGGAGACCCTCTGTGTGGTATGTACCACCAGCGGATAGAAGAAGTGGCTGACATTGAAAAATACTACAAACAAAGCTGCACTATATGACATGAAAGTGGCGCTAATCAAGGCAGCACAGGAAGAGGCTGTAAGTACAAGATTACTAACGGGTCTACGATACCATGTGCATATGATACGTGTGCAAAGATGCCCCTTGGATTGAGACAATCGAGCATGTAACAGCGGGGTGCAACATGGAATTCACCTCCGAGGGTGGTTGAGAATTTTTTTTCCCCGGCTTATCCTGTAAATTCAGAATCGCCACAGCAGATCATTGGTCCACATGTTGATTTGGCACATTTGTTACACTCGACACACTTCCCGATGCAACCCTCCCCAATTTAATTGGCACTGTAAGGCTGGGGATGGGGATGGGGCTGGGGATGGGCGGTTTGGAAGTCGCCGTCTGGCCCAGTTACTACTGGCTAAAATCCTATGGGAAATTTCTACACAAAAACCTGCACCTCAAGCTCCTTGTTTGCAAGTTTGCAGATGACACAACCGTTATCTGTTTCATCCAAACTGACGACAAGACTGCACACTGACAGGAAGTTGATCAACTGTGTGGCGTAGTCAAAACAACCTGGAGATGAAAATGTCATGAACATGAACATGAATAACATGAAAATGAACATGAATACCGAAATATCCAAAATGTCTTTAGACATTTCATGCTCTTTTAACGTCCTTTACTTGACAAAGCCACAAATTACAGAAACAGAAATGTCTTCACAACCTCTTGTGGTGGGTGCTGCAGTGGTTTAAGTATATTTGTAGATGTGGCTGCAGTCTGAACAAATCCCCTCTATAACACCTTACCCTGCACTTCTCATCCTACCCAAGAGCTTCAGTCATTAATCCTCAGCAGTTAAAAAATAGAGCATCTTATAATAAATGCTGAACGACGGGAAGGCAGCAGTAGAGCACGAGTGAAAATCTCCTTAGTAGCTATAAAATGCGTGAGCTCATTTGCAATGCATCTCCTTGGCAGTTTGTAGTTTGTTTCACGTTTTATCTTGTCTTGCGCCGCATCTCCCTGGCCTCACTTTTCACAGCTTCACAGAAACAAAATGTGGATTAATCATAATGAGCAAATGTCTTTATTCCACTATCCATCTTCAATCTGTCCATCTCAGACTCTGAGATTGTCCCTCTGTCTCTCTGTTTCCACTGGCATTTAGATCCCCAGAGACACTGACCCACTTTTCAACTTTCAACTCTTGTAGGATTTTGTGTCAGACCAGTCACAGAAATTTGCAGTGAGCACACACACTCCCCCACTTCTCCCTCGTGACTAGTGTGCTGGGGCACTTTCTAGTCCCAAAAAGTTGCATCCTCTCCCACAGACCACACACGCTTGACTTTATCTCCCACAATCTCAAAATGACCAACCCAAAAGTATTTTGTTCTCAAACTAGTTTTGCTTTGAAAACCAGCATATTGATTTGCAGAAGTCTGCATCTATCATATTTCTGCCAACATGGTAAAGCCCTTAGTGCCAAAAGAGTTAGCTGAATATTCAAGCAGTCAGTTGACAAGAAAGTAAACAATTTAAATAAATGATCATTCAAGCCTTTTATCAAGAAAGGACTAATAATTTGAGATCATTTCATGGTCAAAACTAGGATAAGTAGCAGACAATTTTCACATTTTTCAGACATGTCATTGTTCAAAGTACCCAAACATTTACCTATATTTCTAGGTCTTTTGCAGCAGGTGGGTTATTCTGACTTGGATGAATTGAGAGCTTTTTCCATGACAACCAAGCATCCACAATCTGTTGATGAATGCCAATAGATGTGGGTGAAAGCCCTAGAAAAAGCTGGTAATGTAAGTCGTGTTATACTAAGGATTGATGTTGTGTATTACTATTACAGCTTCAATACCTCACAGTGAGTCTCTATTTCTTGAATACACTGCATTTATCTACAGGGCAATGTTTTAGACTTTCTCTTTAGACTCTTCTCCTACCTCAGGTTTATTAGCCAGCTCTTAGTAATTCTGACCTGCTGACTGAGTCACCCCTTTGGCGCCAGTCCAGTCCAAATGAGCCCACTTGGGCCAGTGGTTCCAGGATGGATGGCTCTGGCCTAGCGTTCATCCATTTGTGATGGAGCACATTCTCCACAGCAGAAATCCGTCAAGGTCACCGTTCAGTATTCACTTTTGTATTTCCTGGGGCAGGCCCTGTACTCGGAGGTTTTTCTTTTTGTTGTCTTCCTCCCCGCATTTGGCCGTTGCTAAGAAGCGAAACTCTTTTCAGTGTCATTAAATATCCGTGAGCCAAAGCCTGAAGGCTGACATTTTTGTGGGTTTTATCTTCAGGTTGTGAAGCCAGTTTGATACAGGATGACTCTGTGTTGTGAGCATCTGTTATCCCAGAATGCCCCTGGGGCTCTCGGCCACACTGTGTGAAACGACACTGGAATGTTAATTGACCTAGAACTGGCTAGGTGTTTTGCTGTTTAGAGAATCAGAGAGATGTGCAGGCAAACACACACACACACGCTTGACTTTGGCAGATGCAGCCTTTTTAAACTTGAACAAAACAAAACTCTGCTCTTTATAGAATAAAAAAACATGACTCCAGTTGTTTGTAAATGACTGCACCTCCCACTGAATATGGCAATTTAGATTTTACGCATTACATTTTGTCTGTACAAAATAATTATTTGAATAAATAAATGCTCATTGCTCAGATTCCGTGTTTTTCTGTCTGATGCCATTTTTAATTTCTCCTGTGCAGCAAAACCTTAAGTGATGTTTCAGTCACATGATTCCTCCCATGACTTATCACGTCTTCCTCTGTGACACTAAATCATATTTTCTTAGTTTTGTTACACCAACTTTTCCACCTCTGCACAGTGTAAAGCTTGTGTGCAAATATTTTTAAATTTCCATTATTTCCAGTCTTTTTTTCTCACTCAAATTGGAAATGCGCATAAAAAACAGGTGGTTGGAAACACGCTAACAATTCCTGTCCAAGCTGGGAAACTGGGACTTAGTAATGTGTGCTTCTTCCAGACTAGACCACACTTGTAACACAGTCAGTTTGTTGCTCTTGTTAGCACCCAATAACATGTGATACATTCGGTGAAACATTTGAAAATGAATCACATTCATCTTATTTGTCAGAACATTGTAGCACGATCAAAGGAATGTTGGTATGCACATCCACAAACACACACGCACACACACTTTCCAATGTGCTTTGGGCCACTGATGAAAATTGCAGCAGTCATATCACATGCAAATTAGCTACTGTTGAGAGGGGCAAGGCAGAACGCAGGTTACACTTTAACCTCGCTTGTTGAAGTAGGCAGGTAGTGGTGCAACTGTTAGCCAGCCTGTTTCTCCCCCCTCTGTGCTACATTTCCATGCTAAAATCCTAACAAGCCTATTGCGATTCAGGAGAAGGCGTTTAATTTGCCCCGGAGCCAACATTTTTTCCAGCATGTGTACACTGTAATGAGATTTCCACTGCATTTCTCCTGAGCTTTGAAACCATACTCACCACATTTAAATGGAGAGAAACTCCTGCAATTCCCCTGAAATAAAACTTTATGGCGTATAGAAATAAGCACTGCTCGGTTGTCTGTTGATTTTGCATCATTCTGCGGTGCCTGAGTCGAAAGCCTTTGAGAGAAAAATTTTGCAACATGCTGCCTTGTTTACTCATTACAGATAGTCTTGTGCTCAGAATTAATGGGATAAAATAACTCACACTGGAGCAGTGTGGGTTGGTGAAGGGCATTTGCGTTTGGGCATTTATATGCTTTGTTTGGTCTTGAAACCATTAGTGATTCCACAGCTAAGAAGGGACATTAAATAAACAAGTTGAACAAGTCAATCATCAGATTTGAGAAACAGACTGTACTGCAGTGCCTCTGTAACAGGGAATCAATTATAGCAATGACATTTCTTTAGGAATATCAAAGCCTGGCAAATATGCCTGCAGCTGCATGACAGGCAGAACAAATAATCAGCATTTCAGCAAAATTAGAGCAATGAATTGACATGAAATATGAGTTCAAACATATTTAGGAATACATCTCCAGGTTAGAAATAACATATCATGACAGAGCTCAGACATGAAGGATCTGATTTGCACAAAAAAGTCATGTCTATAAATGATACAGTAGCAAAGTGGAACCCCTCTGGCAAATATCATATAAATGAAATATTTTGGAGAGATTAAATACTGTTATTTAAATATGATCTCCAATTTGACACAAAGTTGAGCTAAATACCAGCATGTGGGAAAGAACCAATTTTTTTTCTTTTTTTTTTTTGCAAAAAGTCTGACAACTAACCACTGGTATGGCAGAAGGTTTTGGTTAGTACAGAAGTTGTTAATATTGGCAGATGACGAGCTGCAAGACAAAGATGGTTAGATGGTAAAGCATCTCCCAAAAAGACTATTGTATTGGTATTGGTATTGATTCCCACATCTAAGTAAAGTAAATAAGTGTATTTGGCAAAATGTTGAATTATTTCTGTAAAAGCAGCAAATGAATATAATGACCACATCATCGTGCGATTATGAGAAAAGAAGGTGAACGATGATGGTTAAAAATACAGTTTGAATTTAAATGAGTTTACAGTTGCTCACAGAGAAATAATGGGAGACCACTGAGCTCAGCCTGTTGCATACGTTCCCAGGTGTATGATGCCATTATGAGTCAGAAACAGGACTGCATGGGGGCGGCCAAAGAGAAATGTAAGAGCTGATGCATTGTCAGGAAAACAGACTCCCAGAGCTGAATTAGTCACAGCAACACATCAGTCTGGAAAACAGAGGAATGAAACTTAGCCGCAGCAAGACAGAATACATGTGTGTCAATGAGAGGGACCCAGGTGGAATGGTGAGGTTACAGGGAGCAGAGGTGAAGAAGGTGCAGGACTTTAAGTACTTAGGGTCAACGGTTCAGAGCAACGGTGAGTGTGGAAAAGAGGTGAAGAGGCGAGTGCAAGCAGGTTGGAACAGGTGGAGAAAAGTGTCAGGTGTGTTGTGAGATAAAAGAGTATCAGCGAGAATGAAAGGAAAGGTGTTCAAGACGGTGGTGAGACCAGCAATGTTGTTCGGCTTAGAGACAGTGGCACTGAAGAAAAGACAGGAGGCAGAGCTGGACGTAGCAGAGCTTAAGATGTTGAGGTTCTCTTTGGGAGTGACGAGGATGGACAGGATCAGGAATGAGTACATCAGAGGGACAGATCATGTTAGATGTTTTGGAGATAAAGTCAGAGAGGCCAGATTGAGGTGGTTTGGACATGTTCAGCGGAGAAACTGTGAATGTATCGGTAGAAGGATCCTGAGGTTGGAGCTGCCAGGCAGGAGGTCTAGAGGAAGACCAAAGAGGAGATTTATGGATGTAGTGAGGGAGGACATGAAGTTAGTTGGTGTGAGTGAAGAGGATGCAGAGGATAGAGTTAGATGGAGGCACATGATTCGCTGTGGCGACCCCTGAAAGGGAGCAGCCGAAGGGAAAAGAAGAAAAGAACACATCAGTCGCAAACCTTTAAGAATCACATTCCAAAAGAATCTTTGGCCTGACATTAAAGCCCTACGTCACCCTCCTCCAGCCCCAGTCGAGGGCCTCGTCCGTCATGATCACTCGCATATGTTTTGGGAAAGGGGCCTGGGGCCGTCCTCTTCAGGGCCCCACACACATCCATCAACTTCCTGATGAATCCTGCCACAGAACAGGTTAATACTCTGCCATCATACTTGTGATTGGCCTAGACTGTGAAAACTGAGCCCTCCCACCCTCAACCATATGGCTCATTCATAAAAACGAACAGATGAGATGTAATTATGTAGATGTGGCAACGACCTTCATGAGTTTGAGCTTCTGGTACCTCCCGCCCATAATTGGATGAGGTTAAATGTTCACCATGCTCCCTCACCTGTCCTCTTACTGATGCACCCCCCCTCCCAACGGCTTCAACCCTGGAGGCATCGTTACCGCCGGTGTCACCCACTGGGAAAGACTGTCATCTACTTGTTAGTTTCCTGCTGGGTGCCCATTTGGGGGATTGGTGGGAACAACAGAGGGTGGGGGGTTGGTATGCTGAAGTAGCCTCTGCAGTTTAGAAAACTCTAGAAGGAGGTAAGTGGGTATCATTTGAGGTGTGTACCATGCATTGTTACTTGTGTTCTTAGGCTCTCACTCAACAGTTTTTCCTCGTTTCGCCTCTGTGTGAGGCGGAAAGTGTAGCGGGCTCCTCACACACACACACACACACACACACACACACAGTAGAACAATAAAGACCACTGTTCTTAATTTTCTTTGTTAATCAACTTGCAGAATCATCACTGTGTGGAATCCTGCCTGGATGGTGTCACACTATGTAAAAAAAACTGATGCTGAAAATTTTAGAATCCACGTGTAATAATTCGATTTTAAGAACATTACCAGACAACTTGCTCTGATCTGTTTAAATAGGGCAGTGTGGACAACAACACGTGCAACACCAACCTGTGCCACTTGGTACTTTTTGGCAACGTATGTTATGTTGCTACAGGAAACAACAACTACACGTGCAAAATGTAGAGATAGTGCCAGGGGCCAGAATAGAGGTCGGGTCTGTGTCTATGGCAAACCTATCTTCTTAAAAAAATCACGTTCATTTTATACTATACGTGGGGAAATATCATCTTATCTATACAGAATCTGTGCACAGATGTGAGAGAGAGTTGTGAAAACTGTATGTTCTCGTTTATTTCTGCAGGTCAAAACTACGTAAGTAAGACAGATGTAAAAAAAAAAAAAACTTTCCTTCTGGTAGGAAGAAGTAGCTACATTTTGCCTTCTACTCTGTACTTTAACCATCACACTCTCGTTCATGATGGATTCTCAAGTGGAAGTGAACGTGAACTGCAGTGACTACGACTCGATTACCTAACCCGCCAGTCCACGACCGTGGGTGTGCGTCGTTGGTTTGAAATGTATAGTTGCTGAAGAGTTTCAATAACTGCGCTGCACCGTACATGTCAGAGTTCTGTTGTTCTCAGGGGGGAGTTGTGGGTGTTAATATTTGATGCCCTCCTTTCTATCTGTGAGCTGGTATGAAGCTGATGGATGGGCCCTGATGTTTGTGTGTGTCAGTGTTATTCATCAAACTAATGTGGGAGAGGGAAAGAAAGAGACAGAGGCTCATCCAGGCTGTCTCAGCTCATACAACTTTTTCTTGCGATTTTCTTTCACGTTACTTCTCTACCAAAGTAATCAATTCCTAACAGACCCACCCTACAGACAAATAATGAATAATTCACTGTAAACCTTTCCCTTCACCTATGAGGGGCTGGCTGTGGCTCAGCCAGTGCACCAGCTTGTAAATGGAAACATTGAGAACAAAACAACGAATAATACACAAGATTAAACTTTAATGTTCCCGGCGCTGAGACCTGCAAGGCAAATGCAGGCCTTGCAGTGCCAAATGCAGTTCGGGGTCAGAGTTGATTTGGACCTAGAGCTGTTTTTGGGCTATAAGATCATCTTCTGTTGGTGTAGCATTACGTTTCTTTCCCCCTTGTGAGCTGTGCTAGTCCTGTGATCCACATGTACACGCCGGTGAAGTCTGCAGTATCAGATGATGGGAGGGTAACATTTCGTCCTGACTTCGGATGCACTCTGGTGTGACCCAGGGCAGCTCTGATCTGCTAACCCGGTTTAGGTTTCCATACAGTATCAGTTCAAGCAAAAGGTGAAATACTTTTTCAAAAGGGGAAAAAAATTCCTTGTTGCTGAGAGTAATAAGAGAAATTGTGGCACAGCTATGCAGAATTCATCGCATTTTCATGCTGGCACTAAGATTCTCAGTATAAAAATGGTGTAAAATTTCAACATTTTGTCACATCACCTCCACACAGAAGATTTCACACACTAGCTTGTGATCCATTTGTGTTGTAACACCGTCAAGTGGTAATACACACTGCTCCACGTCTGAGGCCCATTATGCAAGTTCAAAACTCATGAGTAAGTAGTTCACACACACCTTTTTCTTTATCCTCAAAGCACGAGCCTAAAAAGTGTAGATTCGTATTTCTACAAATGTATGTTCATTCAGAGATTTATTTATTTTTTTTATGTTTTAATTTCCCACTTGGTAGAAGTGCTGCTCAGGGCAGCTTAGCCATGAGGTTACATGCTTCTCCACGAGTTCAAGCCATAAGGACACAAGATGCATGTGGGTTTGAGAGAAAGAGAGAGAAAACAAAACACAGCCTGTCCTCAAAACCTTTGAGTAGGTGTGTAGCCACAGCCTAATGAAAGCATTAGACGAAGTCGGCTGGTTTCCTGCTCGGAGCTGGCTGTGATGCTTTGTTTTGATGTGCAATGATGAGAAAATCTTTGCACCTGTAGCTCAAACCCCCACCATCGCGTCTGCCCAGCAAATACGTGACGAGAAGCTTTATCAGGCAAATTCCCACGTTTCAGCTTTACACACTGGTCCTCCAGCTAAATCAGCTGGTGAACTCTCAGATCAGGAATGATAACTGTGAGCCGCTGTATACATGCATGAAACTATACCAAAATGCTTCTTAAAGTGCCCCTGTGTCCTGTTTTCTCATTGCCTCTCAGTTCCCCTCCTGCAAATGTACAGTAAGTGCTCCAAATAAATAACAGAAAATAGACTGAGGTGAATATTCTCAAATCCAAATCTCACCGTAGTCTGATTTACTGCCGGTCACCTGCTGGAGGTCCAAGCCTCGTTTTGTTTTCAAAATACTTGAAATCAGCTTGCTGAGACTTACAGCAGCCTTGGCAATTGCAATCCATCATTTCAAATGAGACCATTATGGCAATGCTTTCCAAACAGAACTTTATAACGCAACAATCGCGCGGCAGGGGCAGTCCTGTCGACATCAGCTCCGGCAGAACTGAGACTTTTAGGCATCTCCTGCTACATGTTTCTTTCTTCTGGGGCTCAAAGTCACTGCAGCCAGAATTAATTCCATAGAATGAGAGAAAAGGTGAAAATAGTTCCATTAAATGTGAAAATGAATGTGCTTGTTGGCAATCTAAACAGTTCCCTCTTTTATGTCTCCCAGCAGGTGAGTCAAATTTGCAGCACATCAGACAGCAGGAGTCTCTGGATGTGGTGAGCACAGTGAGTTTGGACATTTCTTTGGAAAGTAAAACTAAACTTAGCATCCTCTTACAGAGTCCTGCAAAACCCTTGTGCTTGATTTACTTGCTTACTGTGTGCCGTGGTTTTCTCCTCGGGATCCGCAGAATGTGTATGATTATTTGCACCCGAAGAACTAAATCCTAACTAACATGCAACTAAGTTACTGTCAAATGCAAAACTCTAACATGGTTCTTCACAATTAACGTTTCGAAGTGAGTCTGTGCTGTTTAAGGGGAAGAGATAGAAAGAGCTCCTGCTTCTTGGCACTCCATTTCGTGAAGCCTTTCTGAGATAACACAGCCTAATTAAGCATCGCTAATTCATCATTTAAGCCAAAGCTCCTCCAGCACAATGCGTTGGATTGATTCTAAAACATTACACAGTCTCACAGACTTGGAAGTTACACCCCTTGAAACCATTTGTTCCGTCTCCTTTCTGTTGTTGCTTTGCTTGGTCCTGTGGATCGTCTGCTTTCCATCCCTGATGGAGAAGTTGGAATCGGTTGGAGATATGTAATTGCTTTTCACAGATGCTGTACAAGCAATTTGATTATGAAATCCATTGTCTCTCCACGTGCTTTGATACTTTGGAATCAAGATGCAGAATTCAATATCTACAGACTATTGCAGACGAGGCATCAGTGCTTTATTTGTTTATGCCACAGCACAAAGGAGCGACACAAAACAGCAACAGAAAATACAATGTAATGCTATCGCAATGTTGTTATTTATAAAATGAAACATCGTGTTTAATGAACGCATCTGACAACCTGCAGAACTAAATGATCTACAAAACCCTCACTGCTCATTTCATTTGTGTTCCCCACAAGTAGCCTTGCAGTAGGATAGTAACGTATGACAAGCATATTTATAGTTACATGTACACAATCACAGCATTTGGTTAAATTTATGGGGGATTATGGTGGTTTTGTTGCTTAAACCTTTAAACATAGGAGATTTTCAATGTGTGATATCAGGGTGTTGTACTTTTTGTGCCTCAACTTTTCACCCTGATTATCTTTTTTTGGCTCACTCTTTATTTAGAACATATTCATCAAAAATAACAAAAAATTACATATTCAGGAGAAAAGGTTGAAGGAGATGAAAATGTGAATAAATAATGCAGAACATCTGAATACAAATATTTTGCAGGCATCTACAGTTCTGGGCCACCGGGTTTGTTTTTGAACAATGCTAAGGTTTTTGTTTGTTTGTTTGTTTGTTTGCGTCCTTTTGGATTATCTCGTAATTTTAGGGTCGCCACAGCGGATCAATAGTCTGCAGGGACACTTTGACATGTGGTCAGGAAGGGCAGGGCTCGAACCTCTGACCTCCTATGGTCGCTGCAGCGATGCAAATTGAGAAAACACATTCAAATAGACAAAACACAAGACAATTAAAAAGACATCTTCAATTTGACCACAAAGGCACAGCACTGAGAAACATGCTGCAAAACCCAAAACGCAACAAAAAGGTGCAACACACCACAAAAGCCAAAACACAACTAATACGAGAACCTTGCTGCAAAAAGTTACAATACGACGGAAATGTCACTAGGAACAACTAAACAGATCTGCAAATCTAAATGTTCGTCCGTTCTTAGTGGAACCTGAAGATATTGCTATGACAGTTGTCTACGGTGGTTACAGGGGACAGTAAAAAGTGAGACACAACTGTGACACACTTGTCACCAGCTGACTCTCCCTTAGTAGGTTGGGGAATTAGCTGGGAAACAGCTAACAGATTAGAGTGAACATTTTGCTTTCTACAACAATTTGCTACTCAAATTAATCTAACGCAATGTATATGCACATAGTTGAAGGGTTTGGCAGGTGTTTTTTAGATGCTCACAGAAGCATTAATTTGGTCGTTTGTGCTTCTTGGAATTGTCTTTTGCAACACATTTTTCGTTTGGTTGTGTTGTGGTTTTTGTAGCACGTTTCTCATTGCTGCTCCTGTTTTGTCAAGTTGATAAAGTTGAGGCCTTCCCCTGCATTTAGCATGTCTTGAACTCTCTCTGGGGCAATAAAGATCAATTCTTCTTTTTGAGCAAGAAGTACAGCAAGAAACTCGTTCGTCATCTAGGAGCTTCATCTGGATGGATTTCTATATTATCTATCGATCTATTTCATCAGCAAATGCTGAGATAGGCTCATCATTTGTTGTCCTCAGGAAAAATCAGATCTGAATCAGTTTCCCTGCAACAAAGAGTCATTCTAATTCTGGATCTCATATTTTCCCTTCTTTTTCAGTAGCCTGGAATATTAATTTCTGATTGACAAAAGGTACAATATGAGGCTGCTGAATTTGTATCAAGGGAGTAATACAATCAGGCAGTGTGGACGAAACCAAGTAACACGTGAAAAATATGACTCTTGTGCCAAGTTATTGTAAATATTCCCATAGAGATTTCCTAGTGACACTGTGCTCATAGGCCTCATTATGGCTGGTTTAAATGTGTTAAAAACAATGCCAGAAAAGCTTTGCACCAGTAGTGAAACTGATCCTACGCACAGGGTGTCAAGATGTCACAGTGCTAATCAACCTGTCCGCTGTCTGAAGCAACAGGGATCAGCGCCTTTTCTGTGTTTGACCTGAAGTGCCGCTGCAGTAAACTAAGGAAAACCTCTTTATGTTCCTGTTTCGGCAACAACCTTGTCAGTGCAATAATAATATGCATGCGTGTGTGTTTATTTCTTCAACTCCATTGTTATTTATACTGGACCTAGAGGAAGACACAGCGTTGATTCAGTGCGTCTCCTTAGTGCTTTGGGCTTTCGGAAATTGATTGGAGGAGCTGAGACCTATTGGTGACACTTCATATATCAGCCACTTCCTCCTGAGAGAAAATCACATACGTTTAGGCCACAATCTTCTCTAGACAGAGCTTAAAGGATGAACATTTCATTACCCTAATATGCAATGCTCTCCAGAGTATGAACCAAAGCTGAAAACATCGCTGTTACCTCAAATGCAACTGTATATCCTGATTTTATAATGTATTTTTAGGCTTTGTCCTCGTCCAAACACGTGTCAGACATATTCCTTATTTAAATGTAATAAAAGGCATTAATACCACGCTGCAAAGGAGAGATGTAGGAGCTGAGATGAGGTGTTAGCTGCTCATTTTCAATAAAATCATTATGGGTGAGGTTTCACAAAGATTTTAATCAGTCGGATCCTATTTATTAGTTACACGCAAGCTCTCAGCTCTCATACAGAAGGTGTTGGCACATCTCAAGACTGTGAATGGAGAGAAGAAAGAGGAAGAACATGTGGTTCACAAACCACACAGGAATACATTAATGCTTCTGTCACTATGCACATGAATAAAACATTCAAAGCAGTGAATGTAGGGGGTAAAAGAAAATGTCTAGAGAGAACATGGTCAGAAGGGAAAATGACAAAGGAAAGATAATGAGCAGATGGAGAAATGTTAATTTTATTCTCAAACAGAAAAGAAAATCCCTGCAGAAATCATTTTTATTGGACAAATTATTTTCCATCTAATTGTTTGAAGTAAGGGCAATTTTTTTATTATTCATTACATAAAAGAAATTGAAATTAAATAGCAGCAAGCAGAACACTTAAATCTTGTCCGTTGACTCTTTCTGGAAAATCTACTGAGCCGAGCAGGTTTGCCTGTGGATTTCACCTGCTAAAGCAGTGTGTAGGTGGCTGTATTTAGAGGAACACCTGACACTGAACCCACACTGTGCTGGTTTTCACTTAGTCCTTGTTTGAGGCACCTGTCAACCTACAATGAGCTAAAAAAAACATGGCCCCAGAGATTGTTTTACACGGGTGAATGATTTATAGTGCGCAGACTGTAAGAATTATGGACTTAATAAAATATCTTTGTCCATCCAGACTCAAACATCTGGTGTCAAATTTACACACTGCAGACACAAATTTGGAAAATTGCTGAAACCATTAGGATTAAATATTAGCATCTGGCTAACGTAATTAGCTTTACATTAGAAACCAGCCCTTGTTACATTCATGATCAAACAAAGGCAGAAAAAAAATGGCCTTATGTTATCAGCCTTTTTGTACAGCAACCACCACCTCATTCATTATAAATAGGGCGGCCAAAACCCTACAAGCACCTCTTATAACCCACTCCAGTACGACTCCACCACCCACTTTGACTTCAATCATAAACACATAGTAAAATCATCACCTTTCTGACAGTTTGCATTGACACCAGGCAAGAGTAGCCTCTGTGTAGATTCAGTGCAGAAGCATAAATGTAGGCTTAAGCTTTTATTATTGAAGTGGCACAACAGACAAAGAGCCAGAGGGCCACAGGGTCACGAGTTTCATCTGCAAAATGTCACTGAACAAAAGACTAACTACAAAGAGACACTCAACCTGACTACGATGAGATGAAGCTAAGCAATATGTCAAGCCAAAAAGCGTTTGGAACAATTTTGTAAGCTTTCATAGTAGGCCATACTTTAGGTTTGTGACCCTAGTTTAGTGAGATTGTATAACACCAATTTAAAAAAAAATTGTAAATGCAAATAAAAACAAAATGCAATGATTTTCAAATCTCATCAACCCATTTTTTATTCACAATATAACATAAACAACATATTAGATGTTTACAGAGCATCCCCTCTTCTCTTAACAACTGTCTGTCAATGTCTTGGAAGTCAGGAGACCAGCTGCTGGAGTTTAGGAGCGGAATGTTGTCCCAATTTTTAATGATGCATGTTCATAGCTGCTCAGCTGTCATTTGCTGCAAGATTTTTTGTTTTATGATGCACTAAATGTTTTCTATTGGTGAAAGGTCTGGACCGAAGGCAGGTCAGTTCAGCACCCGGACACTTCTCCTGCAAAGCCACGTTTAGCATTTAGCATTGTCTTCCCTGAAAGAGACAATGTCTGGATGGGACTATATGTTGCTCCAAAATGTCCTTTCAGCATTAACACTCTCTTTCCAGATGTGTAAGATGCCCACACCATAGGCACTAACGCACCCCTATACCATCAGAGATGCAGGCTTTTGAATTGTCTACTCATAACAAGTTGAATGGTCCCCTCGTGTTCATGGTTTCCAAAAACAATTTCAAATTATGATTCATCTGCCCACAGAACAGTTTTCCATTTTGCCTCTGATCATTTTAAATGAGCTGTGGCCCAGAGAACAAGGCAGCGTATCTGGATTATGTTCACATCTGGCTTCTTCTTTGCATCATACAGCTTTAACTAACATTTGTGGATTTCATGGCAAACCGTGTTCACAGACGGTGATTTCTGGAAGTGCTCCTGAGCCCATGTAGTGATGTCCAGTAGAGAATCGTGTCCGTTTTTAATGCAGTGCTGCCTCCAAAGATCCAAGGTCCAAAGATCACGTGTATACAGTGTTGACCTTTGACCTTGTACCTTGAACACAGATATTCCCCCTGATTCTCTGAATTTTTCTAGGATATTATATACTGTAGATGGTGGGATTTACAAAGTCTTCAAAATGGCTTCACAAGTTTTAGATTTAGTTTGTCACAGATTGCTAAACCTCTGCCCATATTTACGTTCGCGAGGCACTTCCTCAGCGAAATGCTCCTTTTATACCCAGACCTGTTGTCAGTAACCTAATTAGTTGTCAAATCCTCCTCCATTTGTTTTTGATTTGCAGTCTTTTGTTGCCCCTCTCCCAACTTTTTTTGAGATGTGTTGCTGCCATCAAATTCAAAAATGAGCTATTTTCCATGATGTGGTAAAATGTCTCCGTTTCAACATCTGATTTGTTGTTTATGTTCTATTGTGAATAAAATATGGGTTGATGAGATTTGCAAATCGTATTCTTTTTTTTTTATATACGTTTCACACATCATCCCAACTTTTCTTTTGAATTGGAGTTGTACATCATGTGTTAATTTTCAGGCTTGCAATCTTATTTTCAGAACTTGTGAGACAAAGCTAAATTCACAGGTGCTCATGTGTCTGCAGTCAGCTTCAAACTGATGAGCCGGCACACTACTTTAATTTGAGACCTTTTGTTAAAAAAAATTACTAAGTGTTCTGCCACTGTGATGAAATCTTTACGGACTAAAGGGGATGTAACACTCAACAAAGTCATGTACCTGTTAGTTTGTCTGAAGGTAGAAAATGAAAACCTGTAGAAGCACGAATCTGCAATTATTGTTTGACCTTCAAATTTGGCCTTCGGGTTTTATATTGTGTTGCTTCCAAAGCAGGGCTAATGAAAACAATATGTCCGCATGTTCTCCCCTCACCGTCTCTGCTCCCTCTATTCAAGCCCTCAGAGAGTGCCGGATGGCATAGACGAACGCTTTACATGAGCTGAATCAAAGAGAGAAAGAGGGAAATGACAAGGTGAGAGAGGAGGGATGGTGTGAAATGAGATTGTGACGGAGCGAGCAAAGATGGAAGTCTGAGGTGAGAGAGAGAGAGAGAGAGAGAGAGAGAGCGCGAGAGAACCTGTGCAATCAGCCTGGATGCTGCCGAGCTGAGTTCTCCTCTGGCTGAGAGTTGGCATCCAAGAAAGATCAGGCCATAAAAATGATACAGAGTGGGGACTTTGGCCATGGCCTGGGGAATATATATTACACGAAACCCTGCTTTCAGCACGCCTTAGATGTCACGCAGCACAGTGTCCAATTCACATCTACTCTCCTTTTATTGCCTCCATACCTCACACAGAGAATTCATTAGAAATTATCTGCTTCACAAGTGTGCAAAGCCAAAAAAAAAAAACATTTAATGAATGTATCAGGTAATAGACATAGCTCTTTGTGTGTGTACGTGTGAGACGCAGTTGGGAGTGTCTGCACATGTGTGTTGACTCTTCTATGCAACACTGATTAGTTAGTTTGTCTGGACGTTTTCATTAACATACCACACATCACTTCCTTATTTAAAGTTGATTTTCTCCACAAACATTCTAAAAGAGTTCTAAAAGGAAATGTTGGCTGATAAAAATGTTTTCTCCCCTTCACACACTCACGCACACACGCACGCATGCAAAAAAAAAACACCTTATCACAAGGCTGCCAAGCAACAGTGTACTCATCATGTCTCCTACTGTGGAAATATGATCTTTGGCTGCAGATTGCAAATGGTGTTTACATTATATTTTGAATGGACTGAGTGTTGTAGGGAAACTCCTCCTCATGCTCTGATTGGCATTAAAGGGGCCGTGGCAGAAAAACAGGAAATATAGAGCACTGTGAAAAAGTTTATGCTTGAATGATTTTTACGGATAAACGCAGTTTGTCATCGACTCCTTTTTTATATTTCTCCTTTAAGAACTTCATGGAGCCAAGAAGGCGGATGGCAAGCAGATATCAGATGCACACACCTTGATTTTGCTATATAAAGCCCAAGTTGAATATCTCCTCACTTAAGCACTGTCACATTGCTTGGAGATAAAGTGTGTGCTAGTTCCTGTTTTGAAATGGAAAACATTGTTGGAGCGTTTGCATGATTCCCAGAAGTGCAATCTGATAAAGTAACGTGTGTGTGGTAATTTATTTGGAACATTATGAAACATACCAAATGTAAGACGTAACAGGATGGAGTTTTTGTTCTCTGTGTTCATTACAACGTTAAATATATTTAATCTATTTGAATATCATAACAGAGGCTGTCCCATTTTTTCCCCCCAGTTTATGCTCAGTTAGAGTTTTTGGATGATTAGCGTGCATGTAAACACACTGAATACACTATGTGCAACTTAACGGAACTATGTGAGCTGTTGTCCGAGACCAAGAGTAAAATGAACTGTCTAGAAGGTGAGATCACTCCTTAAAGACAGGGTGGAGCTAGCGATAGGGATTGCAAATGGATTTAACCCAGACTGATGTGGTTATGACAACATGGGAAGACTCTGATAGGTAATAATTCACACACACATGCACATATAAACCCATGCACTCACACACACACACACACACACACACACATACATGGAAGCCATTACTGCTTGAATTGAGTGGGGCTGTTTTCAGAGATACCGACCTCCCAAAACTCCACTTGCTATTTGAAAACGCTCTCCTCTCGTAATGCTCTTACTTGTTAGAGTAACTGAGGAAGGAGAAGAGACTGTTGTGTTTTCATGGGCAGTCCGCCAAGGCTGACCTCAGATGGCATGCAGCCAGGGTGGAGACACTCGACTTAATCTAACATGATAAAGCGGTGAGGCTATCCAGTCGTACCGGACTCCGACACAGTTTGGTCTGACAGACGGCGGCTCTAAAACAATCATGCACGGTGATGTCTGCCTCGATTCATCCTCAGGATCATGGGGCTTTTATGCGACAGGATGAAGGTGGGAGGACATGTCCACAACTCCCTCAAAGCTCCCCACCAGAAAGAATAAAAACGTTTGAGAAGGTAAATGTAGAGTGACTCATGCCTTCTCCTCCGTTAGTGTTGGTCACATTCATACATTCAGACAAGACATTGCTGAACAGTTGCAACAAACACACTGAAACCTTTGGGGAGAGTAGACACAGAGCGACAAACTATGAATGCATTAATAACATAGGACAACCCTGCTGTGTTTGCAGGAGCATATAGGAAAGTAATGTAACTATAAACCTGTTACTGATTAATAGAGGGTTCATGGTTTACACTTGTGACGCATGCTACAGATGCCGATGTGTACACAGACACAATCTCTTATTCAACAGTATGGTGCATGAGAGTGTGAAAATTACCTCAAGATAAGGCCAAAGAGAGAACAGAGCACCTCTGCCTCCATTACATGTGGGTTTACATACTGAAAAATATACGATAGAAAGGCTCCATTAGTGGAAACTCTCTGCTTCTGGCACCTGTGCGGCACAAAGCGAGACACAAAACAACAACTCTCTAAATTCACCATGGTGACAGCAGAGGCCACGAAACAGTGTATCTGTTGGTTCTGGCTAGTGGCGGCCTAAAGTGACGCCAGGAGAGAAAATATGCAGCTCTGAATCTACTTTTTATGGAGGTCAAACGGGCGACACAACTGAGTTCCATGATGCTCCAGTTCAGATGACGAATACAACAGATAAAGGGAAACTTTATGTTAATGAAAGATCTACATTATAAAACGGAAACTGCATGTTTGTATTTTACACAAGTGACAGTTCGTTGTTAATTGTGGTCCCCGAGTGTCAAACGTAATCTATATAAAGTCCAGTTTGAGTGAGTGATGTAAATGTTTGAAAGGTGCCAGAACACTTAACAGCAATGTATGAAGCACTTGTGGAAAATCAACTCAGTAGCAGCTACTGTATTTTTTGGGCGTATTCTCCCGTCCACCTCTGCATTTTTCCAAATGACGTCCAACACTACTGTAAATGTGTTTGGCATTTTTGTCGGTCAACCCTGTGTGCTGTTGTGGCACCCGCACTGCACCAGACTGGCCTCGTTCAGAAAAAAGAAGAAGGGAGAGTTTGTTTTTTTTTCCCCTTTAGGGCTTAGGTTAGTTTGAATGTCATATAAATGTGACATTTTGCTGCACACATCTCTCTGGGCATCAGTCAGCTCATCTCCTTTCAGGACACGCTTTTAGCCCCTGTCCACAATGTTTCCGTCTTGTCTTTTTTTATGGATTCTGTGGCCAGTGGGCGGCATCGATGTTTTTCTCGGTAAAAAATCAGCGAGGGTAGATGGCCCCGCTTTCATCATGGTGATTAATATATATATACACGTAATTTTCTGTTTTCATTTCTCATTCGCTTTGTGACACTTTTAGCGCATTGTGCAGGAGTAAAACAAATGAAAAGCAATATACGCACTGTGATAAAGAAAGCTGTGCGTGTGTGGGGCGGAATCAATTTAACATCAACGGCACTATATGGGATTTTGATATATCATCCGACTTATGAAAGCGTGTGTGCTGTGATCACATCAAAGCTCCACTCCCCTTAAACACACACACACACACACCCAACCACGATGTGATTTATGAGGCCAGCGCTGGACGCTGCTCCGTTGGGTAATGCTTTAGGGCTTATCTGCCTCTTCTGTAGAAGGCAGCCCTCATATCATTGAAGAGAGGGGAGCAGCTCTATAAACCATCACCACTAGAGATTCAAACGCCCACTGAACTGCAAAGAGAGAGATAGAGCAGAAACAACGGAAATACACTTTCTTATTGATGGAAAGTTTGACAGTGAGCAGTAGGGGGAAAGGTGTGTGAAATGTGAAATGTAGAGTGAGGTCAAAGAACTGGGGCTTTGTTGTTAGAAATACACGTGCAAACTTTCGAAGGAGATAAGATATGAAAGGTTATTGAAAATTTAAAAGGTAAAAACTGTGTTATCTGTAAAAGGAAATCCTTGAAGAAGCTTTTTGTCCTCAAAGCCTGTGGCGAAACACAACCTTTTAAGTCTGATTCAATCTAATAAGCCTGAACATAATCCTCACACTTTGGTCTTCCCAGAGTCAGATGCTGGCTGAATACTAATAATGCACCGTGGTTTTGTAAGGAGATACATCAGTGTTCTGTGTGACGTCTACGCTATCAGTAAACAAGCTAAGCTGTGCAACAGAGCTCATGTTTTTGTGTAGGTGCTGCTGTAAAGAAAGAAAGAAAGAAAATGTATAAAAAAAAAACAGATATGGCTGCTGTTATTCTTTAATGTAATAAGCAGCTTCTTGCAGTCTTCACGTTTTGGAAGACACGTGACTACAGCCAAAGAGCTGCATTCAGAATCTTTAAAGGGAGAAAGCCAACAACCAGTTTAATTAGTCGTTCACGTGCCCTTCCAGACCACTGAGACAGGTAAAGAACGGAATTTCATTTTTCAGGATTTCCTTTGCTTTTCTAGCATAGGATGTGAGGATGTGACAATAATGTGAAGGGGCCTGAATCTACAGAGCACCAGTAACCAAATGTGCACCTAACTTCAGCTTTATGGAGTTTCAGCTCGTTGTTTTCGCGTTTCAGCTTGCGACTTCACGGCTTTGAGTGCTGTGCTAACGTTCCCGTCACAGTCAGCTATTGTTTTCAATAGAAGAGGCCTGATAGACCCACTGTACAATGGCAGACAGAGGAGTGTAGGAGGTTTGCAGCTAAAGAGACAAATATTTCTGTCAGACCGAAATCGGAGCTGAAAACAAAATGGAACTAAAAGAATAAAAATACCTCCATAATAGGACCAACAGACTATTTAGTCATCGTATTTGCTTCAGCCTAACTTCTCTTAATCGTGTAAAGAAAACACATCGTGATCATTACATAGACGATAGATGACATGGAGTGTTGTTTTAAGATGACTTGAAGAAATGCAAACCATATTAAATTTACCAAGATAGGAGGTTTTCACTTTAGCAACTACATTTGCAATTATCAGATGGTAACTCGAAGCATTCAAGGTTTTCTTCTTAAAACAAAGAACTTGTCACAGATTTCGAAAGAGAACATCATTGCTTTTGGCTCACTTTTGTTTAATTTGGGGAACTTAAACCCTGACAATCATCATTAAAAGAACAAAAAGGTTAGAGGTCACGATTAAAAGACAACAACACAGACGGTTGATTGTGCAAAATGGGATGTGTGCAGCCGTCTCCGGTGTCAGATGAGTCAGACATTACGAACACTGCTTAGTCAATTTGAGTGCTTGACCAAATCTCGAATGCTTGTTTGTCCTCTGCCTGGAGAAGCATTTTTCACAACAGAATCAAGAAAACACTGATAATTGTAGCGAAAAAGGGGATATTAATATCCTAGTGTTCTAAATGTGGCCAACATCCGGTTTGGCTTTTTCTCTGTCTCTCCATGTCTGCATTGATGTGGACGAAGTATTAGAGATAAATGCAGGACTCATAACATTTAGTCCCTCCTCCATCCAATTACTGCTCTTATCCATGTGCTTTTTTGGGTCTTTCAAGTCATGCAAAGCATATGTAGCAACACATTTCATAAATAGTTCATCCACATGCCACACAGAGATGAAACCTCTAATTAGAGACTGCATTCCTCTCAATTCCTCCAGGTACAGTGTGGAGGTCGATCTGCTATCTGAGATTTGGAGTTCAGACTTCTCCTGAACTGATTTTGTTGCCTGGAAATAGAGCAGATGTCTCCAGATGGCTGGCTGTACCTCTCTTTTCCATCTTGGTAAACAGAGACGGAGCAGATGCACACTGGCCTCGCAGAAGGACCTCAAACATGAAATATAACTGACGTAAATCTAGGCTGAAGCAACATGTCTTACAGCAGTATTGTGTAGACAGCATGGGAACTTATATAAGCTATACAACATTTTAAAAATCTTTGTAGTGGAACTAAATGTAATTTTACCAAACTGTACGATTCCAAGATGAAAAACGAGAGGTTTAGCTTTCGTTAAGGTCATTACTGCCACAAACGAAAGAGGTTACAGGTCAGTGCATCACAGCAAAAAACAAAAAGTCTTACAAGTTACTAATTAGAGGATTTCTACAACATACTCCTAACTTTTATGAAAGCCAAACTGCCGTTCTTGAGCTCTGCTTGTGGGTAATCCATCACAGTCACCGTTGTCCTATTTTTTAAAGGCAGTTCCAAGGTAGGCAGGAAAAAAGCTGAACTTTTCTTGGTGTGTTCAAGGACACCCTGACATCTGAGATTTACAAAGAAAGGCAGGCAGTGTTCTCAGTGAACCCAGTAGAGAAATCAGGGCACTGTGAAAAAACGATAATGAGAAGTTGATTAGGTTATCTGGAAGTCAAACTGAAAACATGTGAACATTTGGTACTGACTAAAAATGAAGGTACCCTCATTTGATTGGTGCAATATCTGTGAGCTAAAAATTGTTCATAAAATCACATTAGCTCCAAAGGTCACACTGGCAATTAACATAATTTAGAGAGACGTTGCTGGCCCTTTCTCAGTTGCTGGGTGTTGCACAAAGGTCTGAGGTTACAGAAGTATTCACTTCTGAGACGTTTTGACAGTCAGTCATCACCATATCTGGATGCATAAAAGAGAGAACTGGCACCGAGTCAGCAGGCTTTGATATGACTGAAAATATGTATGTGAATCATTGCTAATATTTGGAAGCCAGGGCTAACTAAATGTTTTTCTTGTTTTGAAAATGAAAAGCACCAAAAGCTGTTCACCTGCTTACATACAGTTGGTTGTGCAGCCTGAATTTGTCACCTGCTGCAACAGAGATTTCCATGCAGTAAATTTGCTCATAAGTTCCAAAACTGCTCTTTTAGTTCACGAGACATTATTCAGAATTAAACACACTTGCTACACAGCGGCTTAAAGGCTGATATCTCTAAAGCGTGTCTTTTTTTTCTCTGCAAGTCAGGCAGGGAGCTTGGATGTTTAGAATAGTGTGCAGGGATTTAACTGTAGCTTTTAATGTCTGCACACCCATTGTGGTGACTCAGGCTCACGGAACTGAGCAATGTTTGGAATTTAGGTTCCTGTCATGTTTTTGTTTTAAAGCCTTTTCTTCGCTGATCCACCTGGTTTCACAGCTTGACTGACTAGAGAAAAGCATCTCACCGCGGACACTCAGCCAGGTATTCTTCTCATCGCTTATGCCAAAAATAACGTCTGACATTTAGCAGTACGTTTAAGTGTACATGCTCCACACAGTCTGACGCGCGGAAAGCTGACACGTTGGTCGGCGGTCAAAACTGCAAGTTTTGAGCAGGAATGCAGGTGTATTCAAAATCTCAGCTGAAGAATGCACAACCACAACACTATTTGTAGGAAATAAAAGCTCCTTACACGCTGAGACATACATGAGCACATACATACGCAGTAAATTCCCTGTTGTGCTCAGTGGTGCATGCCGACTATATGTGTGTCATCACGCAAGAAAAACACAGGCCTGAGAAGTGAGTAAGGTGATACTTTAGCAATAGTAGAACTGATTAAATAAACATGAAGGACTCCCACAGGGCATGAAATGCAGTCTGAGAGAACACACACAAAAACATGAAAAGACACACACACACGCTAAGATACACAAATACAAGAGGACACACAAAACCACCGTTGTTCTTTAATATGAACTGACTTAAGTATCTATTACTGTACTCGATTCGTATCTATCTATTACTGCTGTGAGGAATGAGTGACAGTGTCCATAGCAAATCTCAAAAAGGGTTTTGAAGAGAAAATATATACCAATCTAATCAGATTCCAGTGTTTTTTTTTTTTTTTTTTTTTGGTTATGCTAATGTTTTGTTGTGTCTGCTCGAGAGGTTGATGCTGTCACACGTAATGGGTCCCGCAGGGAAACAGGAGAGACTCGCTATCGCGTTACCACTGTCACATTCTGGAATACTGTTTCAAACGGGCTCCGCAGGCAGATTAGAACAAACGCCGGCACACTCACAAAATTTGTTTGCAGAATATACACAACACTGTGGAGAAAATGAGGAGCCACTTAATGAAAACAGAACCTGTCGTCACTTAATAAAATACTCTTCCAGAGGTTGATGTGAATTAGCAGCACGTCTGTCATAAATTGCCCTTGGAGCACTCTGATGAATGAGGGCCGAGTAATTACCTTAGTACAAATTACAAGTTCGCGCCACCTAAAACACTGTTATGAGATAAAAGTCATCCAACATAAGCACAAGGTAACTGTCCTCTAAAATGGCTTATATGAAAGTTCTCTGACCCAATAATTACTAAACCCACTGCTAAAAAAAAGGAATTATGTCCATTTCTTTTGATGCAGTTTAATCAGGTTGAAGAAGCTAAAACCAGTTGGCTGAGGTAAAGATAGTGGTTGTGGTTATTTGTTCTCTAGAGTCAAGACTTTGTGAACCATTCGTGCAACCTCCTTATTTAAGAGACAACATTCTGGGGCATTTTAAGCCTTTTTTAAAAGTCTGCAGTAGCAAAAAGACCTATTATAAAAGACCAGTTATAATCCTTTTTTTTTTTTTTTGTTGAACTAACTACCTGATGAAACCAAAATGTTGCAGGTTGTACATATCATTTTTCATAAATCGTTTACACGTCTGAACCTCCTCTGGATCTTTAATGAAGTCACGCTTTCTTCTTCATTGGTCACACATTTCTGTCACGATAATAATACAGCCATTGTACATGACAAGGCTCCAGAATGTAATCTACAGCGGAGCGGCCAGTGAGACGCCCTTCACAGCTGATGTGACAGGACCGTCCACTGTACATGTGTTGGACTGCTTCCCTTGAATCATTCAGCCTTGAACAGAGTCACTCAGCTGGAATGGGTATGCCAGGACAAGGTCGCAAGTTCAAACAAGCACATCTCATCAAACAGCCACTCGTTCAAATGCTCTGAAGATGGTGTGCGAGGGTCTAACTGAAGGCGTTGCCGACTTTGGCCGTGCATATCTCTCAGTGGGGAAATGCACACAGCTCCTGCAGCAGGAAATGTGCACCTGATGAGGGATGAAGCGTACGACAGCAAGAACAAGGTGTGACTCTGCAGGCTGCTCTCACTGTAAACTTCCACTGAATGATTCTGTAAATCTCTTGGTTTACTTTGTCAGTGTGGGTATCAAGCTGCTCTGTAGGTGGATTAGGCTCTGTTTGAACATAACATGCCCTTGGGAAAACTGCAATAGGTGGATTTTGTTAATGGGAATGTGTCCATCACCGTAGATCAACTCTCAGTACATCTAGTTACAACACTATCTGCCTGTAATTATTGACTCATCTGGCCGACATGGGTGGTTTCATTTAAGAAAGGACCTCCATGTGTTATTGGAGTTCATAGTCCTGCAGGGCCACCATCCACTGTGAGTTCAGTTCACAGCAAAAAGCACTGCAGAGCAAGTGTATAGGGAGGACGTGGTGCTTTCAAGTTCATTTGCATAATGAAACAATGAAAAGAAGTAAAAACGTTGCCACCTTTGTACAGCAAAGATGAGTTTCCCTTTTGTTGATTTCCATCTCAAACATCTGCTTCAGAAACCCTCAGTCAGGAATCCACAGTCATGTTGTCTGCAGGAGTTTGGCAATAGAGGCAGCGGGGCCTGAATGAAGACATTTGCCCACACATTCGCCACCCTCTGGTCAGACTGTCAGCATCAATCAGTGAGCATAATATTTTAATAGGCTGGTGTAATGTATAGCCACTAATCTAGAGACCGCTGACATCCCGCTGGCAGGAAGCCAGGTGTTCCTTTTTTCTTCCCCCTTAAAAGTCAGCCTCTTTTCTCTCCTTTCTTTCTCCTGTATTCTCCACAACCTCCATATTTCTCCCCCCTCGGTCTCCCGTTTCAGCCTTATCACAACTATTAATCTCGCACAAGTACCTCACTCAGCAGGTCTTATTGTGAGAGCCACCTGCCCAGAAGTGGGGGGCGGTGACCAATACGAGGATCGCTCCTTCCACATCAGCCCAAACGATCTTGTTTTTTCTACTTTATTTTTTTTTCCATCTCTGCTGATTTTTATACCTCTGCAAAACCAGCTTCAGCCACCAACTGACCCCAAACCCTGATAACCGTGTGGTGGCAGTAGGTCACAGTGATTAGGGTTATGTTTCCATTAGAGGCAGTCAGATGGTTATAGGGTTTGAATAACTGAAATATTTCTGCGCTTTCTTGTCATAACCACCTGTGCCTCTCAGACAGCTGGTAGTGGTGGTGAGAGAGGTGGTGAAAGATGTGCGCAGTCATTAAGCAAACTACCCTCTATTGTTTTCATTCACAAATTGAAAGCGCGATAAGAGTTATGCTATATGAAATCCGATGTTTAGACACATTTCTCCTGCCACTCTCAGATGACTACGTGTATACAGTATGTTGCCTTTTACACGGCTTGGAATAATGCACATCGCCACCGCCGGGTGAAATCTCTCCAAAATTGTAACTTCCAGGAGTTTGAAAAGATTTCTTGTTATAAACACGACCACCAACCGTATATTTTTCTGACTTCTTCCAGTGGGATTTCAAGGGATTTCATAAGATCGCATATGGTAGAGGTTTCTCAAGCCACAGACGAGCATGTAATTCTTTGATTGAAGACATTCAGAAAGAAATTGCTGGTGTACAGCTAAGGAATGGAAAAAATGCAGCCCAGGAGAGATTGTAAATACACTCTACTCAGCATCCTCCAAAGTGGCAGAGGGTAAAGCTTTTTCGGACACACTTTGCTGACTGCCGGCGGAACACAAAAGCTCACCCACTCTTTGTAGCACTTTAGGGAGATGATATGAGGGCAGGAGGGGGGGGGGGGGGGGGTTGCGAAGGTGCTTTCAAGCTGCATCAGCTCACTGTGAGTCGTCACGTCCGACCCTGCGTGTTGGGAAAACATCTACCTTAAAAAACCCCTGAATCTTCCAAAGAGCGGGTCTCTGCCCTGTCCTGTCCGGTGACTTTTCGCTATCAGTCAAGTCTGTGGTCAAGGTGAACACTCGGACAGAGACTGCACGTCCCATTTCCTTCTCACTTCTAATGTGAGCCGCTGAAAATAGGGTTCAACACTCAGCATCCTTGATGTTGTAAAATCCCCTGCTGAGCAGAAAACAAACAACACATTTCTTGTTCTGCATTTTAGCCAAACTTTTCTCCTTATTTAATTAGTTTTAATGCAAAAAAATGTAAACGTATCCAATAACTTGTTCAACTGCTAATTATTATTGGTGGCTCCTGCCATTCCCTGAGGATTCTTGCTTGGCCTTGGTGGTTTGCACTAGCAGAAGGTATGACGTACGTCTGAGTGCCCGTTCGCATCCATTAAGCAGTGACACTGTATTTTTTTAAGTTGGTGTGCTGTTAGGTAAAATTGTCCGAGACTGTAATAACCTGACCTTTTTAAAAATGTCTTTGGGGAATGTTAACTAGAATTTTTCTTTCTACACTGAGTTTCTCAAGGTTTTTGCTTTTCTGTTTTGATTACACCCCCATCTCTGACATTTGCTCTTGCGATTGCCACCCACTGACAGCCTCCAGGGCAGAATACCAACAAGATTTATGCATTATTGAAAAGTTTACAATGTATTGACTACACTTAGAAGAAGTTAGAATTGCTTTGCCCTGTGGAAGAAAAATTGTGAATAGGCAACTCTTAGATTGGTTTCTTTACTGAGCGAACAAAGAATAAAATGCACTGGCTTCACTGTGTATGCGCCTCCACCTGTGTGGTTCTTTGTGTATGTCTTGAATCCAGTGACAGACATTTTAATCTGATCTTTGGACTGTCTGGTCTGAATGCACTCCATGACCCCATCCTCCTGCTAGGCTCCCTGGCTGTGGGACAAAGAGCAGGTTGTTAAATGAAGGGCTTTAGATGTGTAATTACCCCAATCTACTCTGCAGGAAACTCCATAACCACACAACTACATACCTCTGCACACCTGAGAGTTACACAGAGCAGGGGGACAGAGAAATTCTTCAAACCTGCACATAAACACAAGTAACAGCAAATACTAAGCAAACGACCCTTTTCCTCCTTCATGGGTGACATGAGATCTTACCAAACCGTTTTTAACAGTTGCGTGCATGTGATGTGCTTCGTTAATCCTGAAATGAAAGGGGTCTAATTGACATCTTTTTCCATCACCACTACCGCTGAGGAATCTAGGTTAGTAAGTTGGCTGCATGCTGTTTGCAAGATCCAGATATATGCGTTAAAATTTGCATTTTGAGCAATGCATGAAAATGCACGACCTTTTCCTTTTTCACCTTCAGGATGACAGTTTACATTCCGAATTCGCATTAGAGTGAGGGCCAGGACGTTTGAGAGACAGAAAGAGTGTAGGTAGAAAATACAACACTAAGGGTGCATGGGCTCTACAACTGCTGCCACAATAAATCAGTGTTGCAGAGATTTACACATGCGGTTCATTGAAAGGATTAAGCCAGCATTGTCTGTGTTGAATAGAAAGAATCTGTGTTGCTTACCAAAGCAAACACAACAATTAATGAAGTGTGGGAGATGGTGAAACCAGTGCTCACATAAAGGCACTTCTGAAAAAGCCGGACCAACCAGTTGGTGCTGGCACCAAACAAAATCACCTAAAATTCACACGCGAAATAATAAGTAGCGCATGCAAATGTGAACACAAAGCAATTGAGGACACATGTTCTCACATGCATTAAAGACATACCACCTCTGGCATGATTTGCAGTACCATCAAGGTTTAAAGTCACGGCCTGACATGCAAGCACTCATTCTTCTTTAATCATTTCATTCACACTCTCCCGTATGTGTGGGCAGGGCCAATGCAAATTACGCTGTATGCGTTTTTACCGGTTTTGAAAGACAGCAAGCGGAAGGAATGCAGATTACATGTCTTGAATTTATATGCTTCAAGGGGACAACGGTGCAAGAAACTGTGAATTAGACTTGGAAATATTATTTATTCAATCCGTTTAATTACAGCTTTCACTGAGACATGCTGTGAATGCCTGAACTGGTTTGCTATTAAAAACATTCCATAAGATGGTGTGTATTCATCAGTGACTCCTCCATAGATTAATTGATTGATGATGAGCACGATAGTTATTTTTTCCCATTATGCCTCATTGACATTTCCATTAACTGTCATTGTGCTTCTTTCTCCTCTTCGTTTTTATGCTGGAGGCATTGCATTTCCCCGCACTGCTGCTTTAATGCATCTTCTTTCCTATCGCTGCCGCTTCACAGTGTTGCCCCCTGACCCCACTAGGGAATGACTGATCCTCCTGTAGCCGCCTCCTCTGAAGATGAGCTGACAGGATCAGCCCATCCTTCATGCCATGATGTGGGAGCCTAACCTAACTTGGGCTGAAGTGCCTCCTGAACTAGCATTCCTCCGCATTCCTTGACTGGACTTGACATGGTGTCATGCTTCTGAGCACAAGTTCAACCATGTCCAAGGTGCTTATTTTCGCCCACAAGATAATTTTCCTTCATAACAAAAATACACACAGGCCGCATTCCTAAATATGAGGTATATGAGTATCACACCCATCCAATTCCACAAGTGCTTTTTGAAGACAAATCCTGCACAGTATGTTCTTTACTCATTTTTAGGGCAGACAGTGTGACAAATATATAGTTAAAAATATTTATAAATAGTCACAGTGTTTACGCAGTGGTTGGTTTGTGAGAGGTATACTTAAGCGTATAATGCAAGGTGATGAATTATGACTCACATCTCTGGATATAGGAATTTGGCAAATGTTTACTATGCAGCAAAGTTCTCACTCTGCGGCGGTGAAGTTTATAACCTGCCGGCACTCTTGCAGAAAGTAGAGACGATGGGAAACATAAACAAAGCAGAGGTGCAAATGTGCCGCAGATAAACAGACCGGTCCTTGGGGAGAAAGAGAGCGGTTAGTCAGACAAGGGCGCAGAGAAACGCACACGGCTCAGATGAGAGCGCGAGGTAGTTACATGAGTGCTGATATTCAGGAGAGGTGGATGCCAGACAAGGCTGCAGTGTTAGAGGACAGGACGAGGGAAGGGAGCAGCTGTCTGTCGAGGCAGGCAGCGATACGCCTGCCCCCAGCTGTCAGAGCCTGGAGAAATGGCCAATTCACATACAGGACATTGGGTCAGTGTTCAAGGACTGATGGGACATCAGCACACGCCACAAATACAGGAAGGTGTGTGTTCTCGACGACACGCATCGAAAAAACACACACAGACAAAATTAAACGCATGCTTACATTTTCACACTCTACAAAATACACCTCATGTCATTTCTTCTGCATACACTACAGATGACTCAGTAGACAGCTTTGTTTTAGGACCACGATACCATGGCCAGTTTAGAGATCAGCAAGCATATCATGTGCCATTGTTGGAAAAGTACCTACACAGACAGCCTAGCAAGCAGAGCGGTATAATAATCCCACCCTATAACTAACAACTTCTGAAATGGGTGAGTTATGCAGGGTTGTCACCCAGCAGCAAACACAATGCATCTAAATGCATGTTAGAAACCACAGAAAATGAAAATAAAAAAGATTTTCCTCTGAAATGTATTAGAATTAGTATTAAAAAGTGCTTAAAAGCATTATGAAAAAAATCCAATAAAGTCGAGACACTAAAATGTATGTTGTAGCACCTTGAGCTCTGTCAGTGCGTTTCCAGACTGCATTTTATTGTGTCTGCAGCTTTTTTTTTTTTTAAATGTGGTGGGTGAGTCTGATCAGATCAGGGCAAGCTCTCTAACCAAACTGCAGATTTTGTCAACTTCACAGCTCTTTATAACTAAAGAACATTAAGTCAATGGTCAAATTAGTCAAATAACAGTTTGCTAAGACTACAAAAAGTATGTTTTACATTTTGGATGAAAAAACTAGTGAGTGATATTAACTTAAGACCATTAGACTGAAATTATTGCGTCAAACACTGACTACGTCTTTTCTAGAAATATGAAATCCTTGTTTGTTTTTTTTTAAATCATCCTTCCAGAAATATCTCAAATCTAATTTCTTTCCGTGCACTTGTTAGTCTTGACAGGAGGCATTGTGGTGATGTGAATGGTGATAGAGAGCAGAGGGCAGGCTTGTCTACGGAGGGACTTGCTGCTCAGCCTTGACCAGATTGAGTAAGAGGTGGAGGGCAGACGTCCAGCTGGAGCAGTCGACCAGAGAAGCATGATGTGCACATCAAGTGGAGTTTTAAGGGTAAAGCTGGGTATCATCATTATAGCAATAATCTGAGAAGGTGAAGATCATGGTGGACCTACTGTAACATATGCATATCAAAAGGAGGCCGAGAGTGGGGAATACAGATATGTTCAACCCACAGTTATTCAGTGTTGTGCTATAGTGTTGGGGAAGAGCAGAAAAAGACAAACAAACAATATAACTGACAAAGAAATAGGACATCATTTGTCTTTACTGCTGAAAAAAGATAATAGAAAATAGAAAGAAGCCAGAAAGAAATATGAGAAAACATACAGAGAAAACTGTAGGTCACATGATCCACCAGGACGGAGCAATATGAGGTAGTTGTGGTGTAGTAGTCACAGTTGGAAGTGAAATTCACACAGGCCTCAAAATGTGGAAGCCAAAGAAACTTCATCACCAGGGAAAAGAAATAGATTAGCTCCTAGGGAAACTGACCACAGAGTCAGGTGAGATTTGTGAGAGCACGGTTTACAGCATCTCAAATAAAATGAAAATAATTGATCTGGATGTTTGTAAAGCCGCCAGTTAAATTGCTCACTAAGTAAAAAAGGATGTCAACACTCACTTCAAGCTGCTCAGCAAATCTAACACGAGAAGCAGCGTAGTGGTGCAATTAACGGAGCAAGCGCATCTCCTCTGCTCCTGATTTGAATAAGCCTCTCACTGATCAACTCATCTTTACAGAAAAGGCTTCCATCTAACTTATTTTTAATGAACACTGCATCTGACTGTTTCTGTCAGAAACTACTGTCTTTCACTAAGGTGCCAATGATTAAAAACAAATGACAGCGTTGCCTCAACATGCTTGCATTTTTGAACATTGATTATGCAGTCATCATAGTTTGTGTGTGTGTGTGTGTGTGTGTGTGTGTAGTTATAATGTTGGCACCATATTGGATTCTCACAACATTAGTGGTGTTTTATTTACATTATAATACCAATCAGCATCATCGGCATCAGCTGTCATCTCACCTGACTGCCCAAACGTCCCACGACTGCATTGCCGGGCCTCTTTTTCAGCATGACAGAAGCTAAAAACTGTAGTCACTTGTAGGCTAAAAATATATCCCATTAATTCAGAGCAGCAGCCAATTGAAATGACACATAATCATTCACGCAAACGCAATTATTCTCAACACAAAACACAGGATAAGTCTCCCAATCCTGATGATGGACGTCATGCTACTGTGTTTGTTTGCCACATTTAATTCCATCTGTTTGAATTCTGAGGCAGTTCTTTACTGTCTACTTCACAATATCAATGACATTATCAGACCACATGCAGACTTGCCCTAATGAAGATAAATGGCCTAATGAGGATTGTGTAATGATTTTTATTTTTTTTTCAATCGCTATTATTATCTGCATCTACTCTCGACATCTCATTCTGGTTATTGCTTGATTAGATAACCTCGGGCAACTATGAACATAATATTGTGATTATTTTCTGCATAGGTACATTTGATTTATACATCTTTACAGAGCAAAAACGGATCGGTTGGAATGATGGTGTTTACTGGAGAGCCATGTAAAGAGTCAATCACAGATTAGAGGTAATCCAAGCTGACGGGACAACGGGGTCTAGAATGTGAAACACCTCAATTCATATTAAAGCCATTTCTAGACCTCAGTATTTCCGAAGGCATGGTCGGTAAAATGAACAGCGTGGAGGAAAAACAGAGGTCAGGAAACCATGGAAGGAAGAAATCAGCTAGCAGGAAGAGAAAGATAAATGACTGTGGTTTGGGAAGAAAGAATGGAAATCTCAATAACATTTGCAATACCAGGCAAGCTGGAAGGATGTGGGGTGTAACACATCTGTGCCTACAGGGTACGAAAAGTTCAGAGAGTGAAGTACAGTGCCTCTCTCCAATGCCAAGGAAACATACAGACGCCGAAAAATTACTTCTGCAGAGGAGAAATGGTGTCAATAGGGTTTGGCGAGACATGACAAGAAAGTCTCTAAGGTGAAAGCTGTGGTAGAGGACACATCAGCTGATCCACTGTACATTAGGTTTTCAATTTGCACAACAAAACGAGGGTCGGTTTGTATTATGTTCACCTGAAGTCATGTTTGAATTGTCACCAGGAAGTATAAGACAGATATTAGGTGCAGACCTGATGATTGCTAACCTTTCATTATGTTCCTCTTACTAAATCTTATACTATGATCTTGTCTTGATCCCATTGCTTTTTTTTTTTTTTTATCATCCTGCAAAATATCACTGCAAAGGTTAATGCTACAACAGAATTCATCAGTGTGTTTTTAGAATTAATTTATTTTGCATTTGGGCTTTCATACTAAGTTTATCTTCTGATTTTACCCTGCACGGAAGCCATTTTGCTACAGTATTGGCTTGCAGCTCTTGTGTAGCATCTTACCTATAAACGGCTTTCACTGCTTTTCAGTTGAGTCTTTCAGGGAATGCTCTGTGGTCATGCAAATGCAGTTTGTCAGTCTTTTACAAAAAGAATCTGTCTGGTTGAAGAATGTGGTTATAAAATGAGTCTTTTAACATGTGTTTATTCGTATGTCACAGAGTGTTGTCAAGATAGTCTAGAATACTGTGGAGTAATCAATCTTGCTAGACAGCTGGGGAAGAAATGCCGGAAGGAAAAGAAGAGTTGTTTTTGTGGGGTTGGAAAACCACAAAGCCAAAAAGTTTTTAAAGCCGTTGACAGTCAACAGCTCAATGTGTTTTCAGAGAATGAAAGTTAACCAAACTATTGGCAGTTTGGTTTTTAAACCCATTTCACTCCACATGCTCTTTTCCAGTGCACAGTGGTGTTGTAAATAATGGACAACTGCAGCAGCCAGTTCTTGAGTGCCCAGGGTTAAATTCCAAACAGGGGGTCTAAGGATTGCCGGAGGCCTAAATGAGAACGGACTGCATATCCAGCTCCAATCTGCTGCTGGGGCTGCTTGGTGGTCGTCATGAAACGCTTGCAGCCGGCTCAGCAGTGCCCATAAAAAGGCTACAAACAACAACTGACAGCATCAACAGTGATGCAATCAAAGTTTTCACTATATAGTTTCCATAACTTACTGATAACGGATTTATTTTTTCATAATCAAACGCACATTCCTTATAAACATCATTGCATTTTTGTACAGTCAGTGCTCTAACATGATGATGATTGATGTCTTCTCAGGCTAAATTTGGCTAAAGCCGAATCTTATTTATACCACACTACTACCCCTTTGCAATCGCCTACACATGTAACGTCCTCATAAGCCCTTTCATATCTTAGATAAATAGATACATGAATAACGATATCTAGAAGTTCTGAGTGATAACTAAACAAGTAACAAACAAGACGCCAGCAGTTTTCTCAATAATCTGTCACCTCTAAGTCATGTTATACCAAATTCTTGTTTTTATTCAACACTTTGTTAACCATAGTCCTAAAATGTTTTTAACTGTCTCCCCAAATTGCAACGCTATCTGACAGTAGTATTATGCATATTAAGTGTCTTGGTGGCCCTAAATTAAATGACAAGTAAAAAATGTCTATTTATTAAAAAGTAGTTAAATATTAGTAGTGTTAATTGTTTAGTTTTGTTAGCTTACGCAACCTCTCAGATACTGATTATACTTTAAATGTTGATGAATTGGTTTTCATTAAAAAACAAAAACGTATTGAATGCGTGAGAGAAAATGAAACAGCAGAACTTTAAAGTTGAAATTTTTAGGTGAATTGTATTTAATTTTGGAAGCAATTTACAGGGACTGAATTGTTTTGGTGACGTGGGAGGAAACCAGAGCACCTGGAGAAAACCCATGCTATCCCCAGTAGATCAAACTGTGAAATCATTGCGCTGACTGCTGAGGTGACTGAGAGTTCAAGTCCTGCTTCAGATCCACTTGTCTCTCCCTCAGAGGTCAGTGAAGGGCAGGACCAGGAGGTGACATTAGGCAGAACTTGAACTCTGACTTCACTCATCCTGAAGGAAGAAATACAAAAAAACCAAACCCAGTTTTTCTTTCAAAAGGAGTTAAAAAGATCACTTGAATGTTTCTAAATTGGTTTTTCTAGATTTTACCTATAGAGGAGAAGAACCAGGATAACCTGCTCTGCTGTTCTGACGAATGGGTCAGGTGTTGTTTCAAAGACGATATGAGGCATTCTTCAATCTGTGGGTCCCTTAATCTCATCCTCACCAGTAGCATTAGTGGACATTCAATTTTCTCACATAAATCCTTAAGAATGGCCTTGCTGAGTTGTGACATTGTTTCTGTTCTGATTTCAAAATCCAGACCTTTAAGGTCAGCCCATATTTTCTCCAACAGATGGTGGATGAGGTCTTCTGGATTTCCAATCTCTGGGGAAACCTTTGCGTTGTTGTACGTCTTTGTGACCAGCATCTCAATAACTACCTTGAGATGAGTTTTGCGTATTTCCGTCTGCTCTTCTGAATATTGCTCTGCCTCCTCATGCGCTGAGTCAGACACCGCTGAAGTTCCTATCTTCTCCAAGACGATTTTTGGGAACGGTGTTCTGGCTAGTGGCAGAGTCTTCATTAACGCGAGTATGACTTTTTCACAGAAGTTATTGACCTCACTGTTCAGCCACCAATTTGTCAGTCCTAGGTAACAACAAATTCTGTTTTTGATTGTTGTATACACAGAACCATCTAACGGAGCATCCTGTTGGAAGTGTCGGTAGAAGAGGTCAGTAAGTTCTTCAGTAATTGTTGGAATCTTACCACTCAATACGTTATTGAATCTTGAAAACACAAAGACTTGACTTTCACCTTCATCTTCTCCACCACTCTCTGGCAGAATCAGAGACTCAACGCTCTCCACAAGTGATCGGATCGAGTCCTTGCGTTCTGCTTTGGACTCTTTTTTTAAATCATTCCTCAAATGTGCCAATATGCTTTGCACTGATGATTTGGCAAACATTTTGGCAAAGAATGTCTTTATCTTGCTCACTATTCTGTCCATACACATGATATACCTCCTTTGAAGAGTCGGACTTGGAGATGCAGAGCCATACTGTTTCAAACTATCCGTCTCTTTCACAAACACCTGAGCAATGTCATCTGCAGCAATCCTGATATCCTGAGAAGATTCTGATTGCAGTGAGATGTAGTCAGAGTCTGATAACTCGTCCAAAAGAGGATGTATGCTTTCAGTCAACTCTTCAGTAATTGCTTCTTGCACCGCTTGACTTATCTCTGTTATTGAGGTTTCCGATTTCATGGATGTGTCGGGAGTCTCCTGTGGGCTCACAGAGACCTCCGTCACCTCCACTTTCTCCATCAAGTCGTGGGTGATGATGGTCCCATCTCTCCTGGTGCATGGTATTGAAGTGCAGAAAGTCTTTATCTTGGCCCCAAATGTCTTAAGTATTTCTAAGACATACTTAACCATGGCGCTGACTCTGTTTGGAGGAGTAATTCGACTTTTTTTGGGCTTTTTAGACTCGTTAAGATTGTGCAGAGCAGAATTAATAATTTCTTTGACCTCCCTGATAATCAGTGTTGTCAGTTCTTCTAAGCTGACACACCGGTCTTTAATATCCAAAACCTCAAAAAATGTCTGAATGAACATATTTTCCACTCTGGAAAACAATCGATTTTCTGTCTGTCCTTTAAAGTCCTCAATAGCCTTTAGTATGTCTCTTGAAAGACACAGTATCAACTCCATGCATATCTTTGCCAGCCTGAGTCGTGTGGCCTTATCAGGCGTTTCTAACAAAAGATGTCCGTGTTGTTCAAGTGTCATCTTTCCCAGAAAGCATTTGATTGCTACACCAAAATCAGACATTTGGTCCTCTGCTGTTTTTTCTTCTGTTTCATTCATGGCTTCAGTTTCTGTGTTCAGCTCCATTTACTTAGGTTCAAAACTTGGTCCTTCGGTCCTAAGTGAAATGAATTGGGTTCTATGTGAACTCAACTGGGTTCTAAAGAAAGAAAACTGAATTTCTATATAGTCAACATGTACAAATGTCTCGTCCAATTTCAAAGCCATTCAGATGTTGATGTCATACATCAAAGGATTAATGTACATCATAGCACTGTTTACTGGCCCCTCCCCCTGCATCTTTGCAACCGTTGCTACGCTACTGGTGAGTTCACTCCTGTATCTTAGCAACCGTTGCTATGCAACAGGTCAGGTCCTTTATTTCCGGGTTTCAGAAAAAGCATTTACAACTTTATCTGGATCACTGTGTATATATTCACGTATTGTACAAATGCTGGGAGGTGCTTATAATATAACCCCTCTACAGACTCATAATTATATTTTTATCCAAAATTTATTTTTTATTTTTGTTACATAGCTCATTTGAAGTACTGTAGGTTGAGGCATAATTTTTACATTATATCATGAGAAACTTTAGTTATTTAGAAACAGCATTTTTAAAGAGACAATGCACCTTGAACACTTCGCCGCTGAAAGGATTTCCCAAGCAAAGCTGAAAAAAGCTGAACTTTTTTGCTGGAGTAGCTGAAACGGAATGTCGCTTCCTTATATTCTGGTTAGGCAAACGTCAAAGCCAGTTAGCCTGAAAAACCTAAAAGGCAACAACTTCGAAGGCAGTTATGTGATGTCATTGATATGTTACTGTGAATGTTCCAGCATTAGATATGACATACAGACATATCTGGTCAGAGTCCATCTTTGCTGGCCTTCTGATTGAATCACGTCATTGAAAAGTCACGCTTGCAGCTGTCAGACACGGTTTTACACTGTTCCAGTAAAACTAGAATACAGCTCCCTTCCTTTTACTTGAGTAAATACTGTAGTTGTGGTCATCGTACGGCTGCTGGATAGACGGTTTCATGTGTCTCCTAAGAGAGATGGTGTGTGCAATTCAAACACAGATAATGCAGAAGGTATTGCAGAACGCAGAATGCTTCAGTGTGTGTCTCGCACAGGACACACCTATGGATGACAACCCGAACTTGAGGGAAGAGGGAACTCCTCATTTAGACACCGATCAATATTTTTTTACCATTGTTTATTGTCTCTCACCCAGTTGGGTACAAAGGTTGGATCAGGAGGTAGAAATACCACAAAATTATGATTTATAAAAATGTAATGCAGCTATGGGAGATTTTAATGCAGTTTTTGCTCACTTTTCTGTGGCGTGAACTCAAAGCTTTGTCTTACTATTCCTACACACTCAAAACCATATTCTCCACACTTTCAGGACACCTCTGGCACAAGTGGCTCGGTGACCCTTAACGAGCGACCCCGGCTGGGAAAAGCAGGAAGACTTGAGAAGCAGCTCCAGTGACGGGGATTACTCACACATGTCCCCCCCGATCACATTCCTCACAAGTCTGCACTCCCTAATTAAATGGACAAAGCACTTCAAATCGAGAAATGACTTTTCTCGCTCTGCTGTCTTCGGTTTCACTGAAGTCTTCCCTGGACAACACAGAGGGGATTCATGGATGAAAAGGGGGAAAAAAAAAACAACCTTTCCAGATTCTCCTAAAGCAATAACCATAAAGAGGCAAACGTCAGCTCCACTGACCAGTGCTACACAACTATTAAGGTGCATAGAATTGACAGGGATACAGAGATGGGGCCATTATACCATGTCCTTATGATCTACAGGCGATGCCAATCCCTGAGTAGATGTTAAAGGTAAATGGACTGCACTTAGTATGTACTGCTTTCTACTTTAAGGACAAGGCCCAATTCGCCTCTCATTTCCACTAAAGCTAGAAAATACTGTTAACATATGAGTTTATTTATTGAGGGTCATTTTGTTGGATTATATAATTCATTCACCAGATGCCCCTATGATCATTTCCAGCCTCTGTGTTTTTGTGTTGACATGTACACAGGTATTTGCTCATACAGTACCTGCATGCCTGTTAGCTCACACTGACTGAAGTATACACAGTTTGTGTTTTGGCTTAAGAATCCAACAGATGTCTTCCAAATGCAAGACAAGGCAAGCTTTACTGAGCTTATCGGTGAAGCTTGGGGAAATTCCCCTGGTACATGACTACATTCCTCAATTGGCATCAATATGGCTGCAGTCCGTGTGCAGGTGACAGGGGAAATTGATGGTAAACAAGCAACCGAGTCTTTGCCTGATAACACACGCAGGAGACACGGCGCTTGCACTGGTGCTGTGTGTGGGCAGGCGGGATATGTTCATCCCTCTCCGCACCACATTTGGTTCCCTATCTCCCATCGGCACATGAGAGGGTTCCCGGAGAGCAGCCTTCCCTTTGAAATCCTCCCAGCCTGTTTGTTTATGTCAAGCACTTGCATGTTTTAGGGATTACATCTTTTCTTTTCCTTTCCTGAATTCCCCTCAAAGGAATTTGGCACAGGTAAGACACACCCTCACCTCCCGAGACAGACACACAAACACGAACTTCAGCCCCGTGGTGGGGACTTTGAGAGGTTACGATTATCTCATGCATAACAATGAATACAGTTTAGCATTACAAATAAAACTGCGGGCAACGTGATAAAACAGTAGTGGTAAATTATTAAAATAGAATAAAATCTAAATATTAAGATCCAGTGAGAGAAGTCTGTACTTGTTTTAACAGATAGATGACTCATGTCAAACTACCTTCTTCCAATTTGCTACTATACACATAGCTAATATTTGTTGCACTCCACATTCTGCAGCTCCTTCAGTCATCTTTTGTGGCCTAATGGTCAGGCTAATTAGGTCTTCAGAGAATATTGTTGTCAGTCCAGTCAAGGGTTGTCGGTAGAGAGGAACCCAGTGAGACCATTAGAGTCTCAATTGATGTCCACTAGGCAGTTCCTGCAAGGGCTGTTCATTTCAGACTAAATGAGCCTTTGTAGCTATTCTTAAGTATACAGACAGAAAGCTCTTGCTTGTTCAGTTCATATTTAATAGTGGTCTGGATGTTGCCACGTGGCTGAGCTACACTGTGCTCTAAACGTTACACTCATATACAACAATTTTGCATTTGAAAACACAGAATGACATTTTTATGGACATAATGAGGATATTTATACTAGAGAAGCTGTGATTACGGTGACTAATGATGCTGACTAATTTGATTTGTGGATAAACATTTAATTATTTGAAAGTTCACTGACTTTATAATTATGTAGAAAATGCAATGGGACTGAATGGGTGATTTAAAAGTATCATAGGCTGTAATGCAATACGCGTAGAAATTCTAACTATACATGTCAAAATCAGCCCATTTATAGTTGATTGATGTGCAATGGTGAGCATTTTTTAGATTGCAATGACACTCAACAGGCCAATTAATGCATATGTCATTATAATGTTCTCAGTGTCTTATCCTGATTCCAACAATTTAAAATATCTATAAAGGGTAATGACAGGCTGAGAATGCAAAAGACAGGAAAGTAGTTTTTTTAGTTGTCAGATTTATCAATGGCAAAAGTCAAACCATCCACCTACAACAAATTGGCATATGAGTTTGTAACATTCTAAGTTTGGGAGGCTGATGCAAGGGGGTGTGAATCAAAAGTGTCCATCTAATCAAATATGCATGTAGCATGAATATGCCTGAAGCATATAATACGTAAAATACATAAAATACGTGTTATGAATCATATTTAAGTCACAGGTGAGAAAAGGCCCAGAAAAATTATAATAAAAAATATTTTATTATTATAAAATAAAATGTGTACTTTTTACACATTTACAAAAAGTAAATTTTTACACGTGGACTTTTTAATGGATTTTATATATATATATATATATATATATATATATATTTATATTCTTAGTTGGAAAGTACATAGACTCTTTTAAAATGAGACAAAAGTAGTAGTAGTTACAGCTAAGGGTTCTAGGTATTTTCTGATATATTTGCTAGCTCATGCTTTTTATTATTTAATTTTTGTACTATTTTATTATGTGGTATTATTTTATACTATTATGTTTATTATTTTTCACTTTATTTCATGTTTTAATTGTTTTTATAAGTTCTTTGCTGATGGCTGTACAACACTGAGACACTTGTACATGAAAGGTTCTCTAGAAATAAAGCCTTTTATAATTATATTTATTATTATTAGAATTATTATTATTAACATTGTAGTTAAAGATTGTGATTTGGTTTAAAATTATTATAACGCATTTAGGACGGCAGTTCATACAGTTGAGGGCTAATAAAGCCCAGCTCTTTTTGTACTGGACTGAATGTGTATAGTTGCGAGTCAGGTACGTTTTAAAGTGCATTGCCTAAAAGTGCCATACAAATGCAGCCAGCTACTAGGACTGAAAATGTCTGGCTTGTCCTTCGCACAAGCAACCATCCATTTCAACTTCCCTCCTATGACTTCCTGAATTTTAAAAATGCCAGTGAGTAATCCAGGAGGTAATTGTGGTTCTTCCAAAATCTATTTGGCCAACGAAATGAGTTGAAAATAAACATATTTTATTGGAGTCAGCCCTTTTCAAACGCTTGGACAGAAGAATATTGAGTGAACACTGGAGCCAGGCCAAGACACAGTAGTGAATATTGAGTACTTCTAATATGATGTTTACATAATGCAGTAATTTCTGGTAAGTCTGCCCAGGTTAGACAAGTTGCCATACAATGTTTGGTTAAGTGGGCGACACGGGCTGAAGGATTTCGAGGAGGGATCCGAGCAAGATGCTGCACAAATGCACTGCTGAACAGGTACTGCCACAGTGAAAGCTTGCAAAATAAATGTAATTTCACTCTGTGTCTAAACAAAGTCTCGTGTTGTACTTTGCCAACTGATATGGGAAATTAATAACATTTGGGAACAACCTTGATCACAGGATGAAATCTCACCCCTGCCTGTCACTACCAGTGCTGTGACTATGCACACAGTGTATATTAAAGCCCGTATCAAAAGATACACAGCTACATTTGACTTTTCAGGCCACTGTATTGCCCTTTGCAGGGGCCGACATGCTGGTGGAACAGAAAGTGAAAGAGACATAGGTGTTAGGTCAACGGGTGGCTCCAAATTGCCTGTAGGTGTAAATGTGAGTGAATGGTTGCCTGTCGGCGTATGCATCTCTGCGTTGGCCCTGAGATAGATTGGTGATCTGTCCAGGGTGTACCCCGCTTCTCACCCAGTGACAGCTGGGATAGGCTTCAGCCTGATTATGCTTACAACATAATCGCATACGGAATCATGATTTCCACTTATGTCATGAGGCAAGAATGTCGCTGACTTGTCAAGTCATAACATGAATCTCAACTGATCTCGTACTGAAGCAGCACGTATTGTAGACACAGGGTTAGGTCACACTTTATACCAAGCTGAACTGACCTGAGAGCAATCAGTGAGATCAGACTGAGGTGATATTCATCCTCAGTGTCGGATCGGTAAGCTGTTGTGCAAATGACTGGCTCCCAGTCGTGCAGTGTGATGCCAGAGAGGTAAAGTTTAGGAGGACTGAAGTCCCCGTCCTACACTGTACCATAATTTATGTATTTGCATTCCTTTTCTGCCTTCTGTTATACCATGGATAATAAACACTGTCTAAGGTGATGAATGCTCTATGTAGATGTAGCAAATGGCTCCACATTTGGAAAACAAACTTTCCTGCTGACTCTTTGTGCTGCTGAAAATGAGACTGAGCATCCTCATCCATAACTTTTCTGTTTTCCCCCTCTCTCTGCAACACACAGACTAAACGATCTCTTTGTGGTAGTTTACAGCTCTGCCACTGTCATTTGAGAAACTCACAGTCTTAACAAACAGTCTCACATCTTTAATTCGTTTTAAAGCACACGTCAAGTTGTTTGATTTCCAAGATCACATTGTGTTATGAGAAGCTTCTACTTCAGAAGCAGCTTCACATTTTACCAATTTCTCTCATGGTGGACGATAAATATTTCTTCTCAAATTGAATGTTTCTGTCACTGTGGCTTGAAAAGGCAACCTCAAAGCAAACTTGCAATTGGCCTTGACTGAAAGAAGTATGTTGTTAACGCCCTGCCCACTTTTGATTGATCAAGTTCCTACATGAACACTTGTCACTCATCCCGATAAACAATATGCTTGGGAATGCATCTAGCCTGAGGTAATAGCCACTTTACACTTCTGAAGAAGGAGGGTAATATACAACATAAAATACACAATATTGCTAAATTATTATGCATTACTTTTATATTGTGCAGTGCATAATCCTTATTTTGTATTCATGTAATCATAATAAATGCAAATATTGTATGAAGAAACTGGTTGGATGATGAACACTAATATGCCATAATCTGAACTGTACTTACTGTACAGTAGTACCAATCTGATCCTAAAAATCCACTTCATATCCCTCCATTAATTTCTAATTTAAAGGCACTTTACTACTTTCAGGATAAGGCTTGTGTATAATTTAGGAAATATGTTTTATATGCACACACATACTGTAATTCATCTTCCTCTGAAGCAATCAAAAGTAAATATTTTTCCCCCCTTTATTCTCTTGACGTTAAGTGTAAGCTGTAGTGCTTCCAGCGTGTTTCTCTCTCCTTTTTCTTTCTTTAATTCAGCAGAATTAGATGTAGAGGCTTCTGTAATGGCCCCCCGGGGGCATGGAATTATGAGAGGCAGAGAGAGCAAGGTAATTACCATCAAGACTTTGGGCCTCAACCAAAATCACATTACCCACTTCAAAGGCTGGCAGAGAAATGCAAACACAGGAGCACGATTGCTACTTCGCTGTGTAAGTGAACCATCTGACCACTCATTTCTCCCCAAGCTGTTTATGGAAAAACATTGCTTAAAGACTCATTTCATCTTTTGTTCAAAGATGCGTTTATGTTGCTTGGATTTCCAGTTTTAATCTACTGTAATTCATTTACTTAATTCTTGCATTAGAATGTTCTCAAAGTGTGTGTACTGTATAATAATAAGCCAAAACCAGACCTCACACTCATTGTCACTTTAGGTTCCCTCAGTAATGGTGCCCATACATCAGAAAGACACTTTTGCTCGTTGTAGCTGCAGAGATAGATGATTGCATCCTCATAAAGAAAAGACATAAGGTATGCACAGGAAGTAAGTCTTTGAAAATACGCTGCAAATATGTTGTCTGCAGCTACACTTTCACAGCAGATGTGATTTGCTATTGACAGTGTTGTTGAAGACAGGGTGTGGTGGCTAGTTTGTGCACATTGTTGCAAATAAAAGCAATTTTGGCGCCTGGTTTTATTGGAAAACCCACTCTTTTGTGCTTACGCAAACACAGCAAATTAGATTTTTATTGGATTTGGAACGCTCTTCCCACCTTGAAAAATGAAAGACCTCTTTATAAAAACTAATTTTCCAGTGAGTGTTTAATGGTTGATGTGTTTTCATGTTTTATTAGTTTTTCTTAAGCTACAGTATCTCAGTGCCTCATTTGTACAGTTCAGAGACAGCATTGATTCAGTGATGCAACCATTGCGCGCCGACCAATCGATAGTTCTCAGAAAGGCATTAACTAGATGCAATATATACAGAGATAATCTCGGTGAGCTCCTGGCTATGACTGGCTCAGACTCCCAGCACAAGCAGAAAAAATAAAATAAAATCTATAAACAATGCAAACATGTGCATGAATGATTATGCGGAGTCTACTCAATCCAAACCCCAAAGGTAACCATTAAAAATGAAATAGTGCTTTGCTACCTTTAGTAAAACTGCTTTCACATGGAGCAGAAATTGTTGTAGTAAATAAAATAGTGCTGGGAACTGAGAGACGTCATGCTGTGGTTATTAGTTTTGTTTCCTAGGCCGCCTGTGAATAAGAAAGACTTTCCTCTCCTTCACCATTGACTGCAGTGAGTAGCTCTGGGTGGAGTAGCTGCTATGTTTGAATACATACAGTACAGCACAGTACAGTAAAGAAAAGGACAAAAGGCTATTTAGGCAACAGAAAATCTGCATTTGAAGGACAAAGCAGATTCTAAAATCCATATACAGTAAATAAGTAGTGTGTTAAATTCACATGGATGAATAATGAACCCGTCATACCTATGGGCAGCTCCTTATACTACAACAAATGGTACTTTGTGGGGACGTGGTTTTTATTGCAGTTGAGAGCAGGATCATTTCTCTGTCTTATTTTGCTCTTTGGCTGTGAACTGTTCTGCTCCAAGGATTTAATTTTCACCAGCATGAAATTGTCCTCTTGTACTCAGTGCAGCATGCACCAGTGGGATCATCCTGATATACCAGACCATTTAGTGTAACCCTCTACAACAAATCAGAACCAGGGTCAACATGGCATAAACAACAGCAAACAGTCAAACCCAGAGAAGTAAACCCAGGGGCCACTTAGGATACTGATGTCTCTGGAATATACTTTAATTAACACCCAAAATGCTTTTTAACCTTGTCAGTCAAGCATATTTGAACAGGTGCGGCCTGGAGGGCTTGATACTATAGGTCTGTAATTGAAGCTGCCGCTGCATCCCCACCCAATGGTCTACCCATGATCCACCCGGGCTGTACGTCTGTTGTTGTTAAAAAACTATTAAAGAAAAAAAAAAAACATGAGCTAGACCCACTTCTCCACTGAATATATGTTGCTTTAGTCTATAAATCTAAAACCCTAAAATATTTTCCACACTGATCCGAGTCTCTGGAATCCCACCTTAATACTAGATTAGTTTATTGTCATTGCACATCCTAAGGTACAAGGAGTTAACCGGAAGTGCATTAGTAGCAGTGCAAAATAATTGACACTTATGAAACGTGCAATCGTGAGCAATTACGTTACCAGAATTGTTATGCTCGAGAGCGTTATGCATGCACATGCAGCTGTATAAGGAAGTGCTAATTAGGAGAATGTGGGGCAACATTTGTTAAAAATAGCAGCGTCTTGTTTTTTTGGAACAAAAGAACACGTTACCTATTGTTTTTAATAGTCTCAGGCTGCAGAATGACAGACGCTAAATAAAAGGCTAAAAGAGTAAAAAAAAAAAAAAAAAGTCCTTTAAAAAGTTAAAAGAACAAAACAAAATTTGTTTATTCTAGGTTACGACTTATACCAAAAGTTGTTGAAAATGTCTCCATGTTAGTATTTGACACACCAACTCAACCATTGTTATGATTAGTCCAAAAAGTCAAACTAAAATATTACGTCCAACTTGAATAAAGAAATAAGTTTAAAATCGATTGTGAAAATTTGTAATAAAAGAACGTTCAGGTTCATTGTGGATGATGTTCTTTAAACACCAGAGGTTGTGTGTACTTTTGGAGGAGGTGAGGGTGTGTGTTATGTTGGTCTGAAATGCCAATGCTATGAAAACACCAACAACAAAAGAGTAAGAACGTTATTTAACCCATTGTAGGTCACTTGGCCATAGTGTATTTTTAAAGGAGTTTGTGGACAAAGTTGAAGGAGATCAAGATTTGAATACAAGTTGGTTTTAAGTCCAAAAAAGTGAAGACGTCGTTCTGAGCACAGTTTAAAAATGTACAAAAAAGCTCTCAGTGATGCCAGAACAGCATATTATTCATCGTTAATAGAAGAAAACAAGAACAACCCCCGGTTTCTGTTCAGCACTGTAGCCAGGCTGACTAAGAGCCATAGTTCTGTTGAGCCTACTATTCCCTTAACTTTGAGCAGCAATGACTTCATGAGCTTCTTTATGAATAAAATTGTAGCTATTAGAGAACGAATTCACCAGATCCTCCCCCCAAAAATTACAGAGAGATCTTCATGTTCAACAGTGCTAGAGTCATCGATAAGGCCCCACTCCCTGTTAGACTGCTTTTTACCCATAGATCTCTCTGAGCTAACTTCAATTATTACCTCATCTAAACCAACAACCTGTCTGCTAGACCCTATTCCAACTAAGCTGCTCAAGGAAGCTTTACCCTTAATAGATACATTCATATTAGATATCATAAATCTATCTTTAGAAACAGGCTATGTACCACAGGCCTATAAGGTAGCTGTAATTAAACCATTACTTAAAAAACCCTGGCTTGACCCCGGTGTTTTAGCCAATTACAGACCAATATCTAATCTCCCCTTTATTTCTAAAATAATTGAAAAAGTAGTCGCAAAACAATTATGTGATCACCTTCATAGGAATAATTTGTATGAAGACTTTCAGTCAGGATTTAGAGTTCATCATAGTACAGAAACAGCACTGGTAAAAGTCACCAACGATCTTCTCATGGCCTCAGATACTGGACTCATCTCTATACTTGTTCTGTTAGATCTTAGTGCTGCATTTGATACCATTGATCATAACATTTTATTACAGAGACTGGAACATGAAAATGGAATTACAGGAACTGCACTAGGTTGGTTTAAATCTTATCTATCTGATAGATTTCAATTTGTTCATGTTAATGATGAATCCTCCATGCACACAAAGGTTAGCTATGGAGTTCCACAAGGCTCTGTGTTAGGACCAATACTTTTTACTTTATATATGTCTCCTTTAGGCAACATTATTAGAAAACACTCCTTAAATTTCCAATGTTATGCTGATGATACCCAGCTATATTTATCTATGGAACCAGATGAAAATAATCAGTTAATAAAGCTTCAAGCATGCCTACAAGACATCAAGGCCTGGATGTCCCACAATTTTTTACTTTTAAACTCAGACAAAACTGAAGTCATAGTATTTGGGCCCAAAAATCTCAGAGATATGATGTCCAACCATATTGTCACACTAGATGGCATAAGTCTGCCCTCCAGTACTACTGCAAGGAACCTTGGAGTTATTTTTGATCAGGATCTATCCTTTAACTCACATATAAAACAAATCTCTAGAACAGCCTTCTTCCACCTACGGAACATTGCCAAAATTAGGAGCATCCTGTCTCAAAGTGATGCCGAAAAACTGGTCCATGCATTTGTTACCTCTAGGTTGGACTACTGTAATTCCCTACTTTCAGGATGCCCCAGTAACTCCCTAAAGAGCCTGCAATTAATCCAAAATGCTGCAGCAAGAGTGCTGACTGGAACTAGCAAGAGAGATCATATTTCACCTTCACTAGCTTCTCTCCATTGGCTTCCCATTAAATGTAGAATAGAATTTAAAACCCTGCTTCTTACATATAAAGCTCTGAATGGTCAGGCTCCATCATATTTAGAAGACCTCATAGCACCATATCATCCCAGTAGACCACTTCGCTCTCAGAATGCAGGCCTACTTGTGGTTCCCAGAATTTCCAAAAGTAGAATGGGAGGTAGAGCCTTTAGCTATCAAGCTCCTCTCCTGTGGAACCAGCTCCCAGTTCAGATTCGGGAAGCAGACACCCTCTCTACTTTTAAGTCTAGGCTTAAAACCTTCCTTTTTAATAAAGCATATAGTTAGTTATAGTTATGCTGCCATAGGCTTAGACTGCTGGGGGACCCACCCCCCAATGCACTGAGCTCCTTTCCTCCTCTTGACCATCTCTCCTCTCCTCTCATCCAGCAACTGTCACCACTGTATGTCATTAACTCTGTGTGTTCTCTCCCGTAGTTGTCTTTGTCCTCCTCTGTCCCCCTCTCTCTGTCCCTTTCTGCAGGTGTCCCCCGGCTTTGAAGCTGTGTGTCTTCCAGCGTGAAGCTACTGATCCTACCAATCTGCCAGATGTTTTGTTGTTGCTTTTGTTGCTCTGTTATTTTCTCTCTCCCCTTTCCACTCACCCCAACCGGTCGAGGCAGATGGCCGTCCACCCTGAGCCTGGTTCTGCTGGAGGTTCCTTCCGTTAAAGGGAGTTTTTCCTCTCCACTGTTGCCTATGGCTTGCTCCAGGGGGAATTGTTGGGTTCTCTTTATATATCTTTATAATCTTGACTTTATTCTGTAAAGTGCCCTGAGATGACTTTGTTGTGAATTGGCGCTATATAAATAAAGTTGAATTGAATTGAATTGAATTGAAGAACTGTACAAAATCTACAGCGTATATTTTGCATTTTGCTTCAGAGAAACCTACTGTATAAAGACCAGTTCACCAGAGGGATTTACGGATTCAAACCTGTGCTGTTATACAGTCTATAGGTTATGTAAAATAAATAAATTAACCCTTCAAACTTAATACCAAAGCCATGCTGATTTATTCTTCCATTAATTTGAATTACCTTTTAATCAGCATTGAGCAATGCAGTGAAGATCTCGTGTGAAATATCTTGCATATATTTGAATAAATGAATGGTCTGAGTCACTGAATGTGTTTGTTAAATAATAGCATTTTATTCACACAATATACTGCATATAAGCTACTTACTAGTTTTGATATGTAGCTCACCTCAGGTACGAAATGCTTGAAAAATTTGCAACTGATGGAGTTTTGTTTATACGCATTACAAAATGTCTAGGAGCATTGCTGCTGGACATTTCATATCAGAAAAGGTAAAATCTCTGTATCAGCAGGCGGGTCTTTTTGCTTCAATCTTCAGATCTCATAAGCTTTTCCCCGTACAAGACACGGGCTATTTCAATAACTTTCACAGGGAATCAAGATGGGGGGCGGGGGGGGGGGGGGGGCCTCCTGAGAGAAAACATTTGAGAACGATCAGGGAGAAGTGGTGGGACTTACTGTGTGCGCAATGAGATCATTTATTTTTCTTCTGTCGAACCACATCTATAGAAACATGAAAGTAGGAAATGACAGGACCTCAACCCATTTCCATGGTGCTTTGAGAAAGATTATGAACTGAGACAGACAGATTTCCTGACTGATCCCTTGAAAACACTTGCAGAGACTCAACTGGCGCAGCACTCAGCAAAAAAAAAAAAAGTGCAGACAGCATCTCCAGAAGTAATATGAAAAGTGTCAATCATAGTGAAACACCACTTAATAGAGACACACGCAGGTTTTTTTTTTTCGGATAATGTTCTGAATTCCACTTATGTTAAAAGGCACAAACAGTGGACACTGTGGGACAAAGACAAAGGCTGTGTACTTTTCTCTGAGCGCATACTGTTTCCGTATGGGATGTCCAAGGTGCTTTTAACTTATATGGAGGGAAAATTGGGCTCAGACTTCACCGCCAGTAATCTCACATCAATAAACCTGCACTACGTGGGAGGTCAGAGAGAGAGATCCTTGGCTGTGTTATCCTTTCCAGTTTCCATCCAGTGGACAGCAACATATTTACCCGTGTGTGTGAACACAGCGCTCATCTGTACCCCCCCCCACTGATATCACGGTGAGGGAAAAGAGTGTCGTAATAGAAGAGTTCATTTAGATAAACTCACATTCCTAAAGATTACCTTTATACGGGAAGGCTTTTATTATCTTCCTGTGTTTGCTTGTTTGTCGGATGTTTTGAGGGATTACTTCCCATTCCTTTGGGTGTCAGGTGATTGACAGTAGGCAGAGCATAACATATTTGTGTGCAATGACATGAAAATGGTTCAGGTACAATGAAATGAAAGGAGAACAGAAATAGAAAAACTAATTGCAGCTTTGTGTTGATTGTGAGGGATTACGTCGCCCTGTGGAAGTCGTTTTCATTTGTTGTACAAGAGCAGCATCCCGTAGACCATGTCCACACAAATGTGGATGAATTCATAAGCTGGCTGCTTCCACGCTATGGCCTTCAGATATAGACCCCTCACAAAATGTTCGGGTTAAATTTCAGAATGCACTCCAACCTTTACAGGGGAACTTAATTTGACCTCTAAACTTTTGAACGCACATGTCCAACTGTTCAGTGTTTCAGAGCTTGTCCTCTAAAGTGTCTGATCCATGAACCGACCACAGAATTTGTATTTCTACAGTCCTCTTCATCATGCTGTTCACACATGGACATGAGACCAAGACAACACTTAACAACTGATTTTAGAGACCTTTTTTGTTAGCTTTTGTTTGAGGTGAAGGAATCACCATTGCATGCTTCTACTTAAATGCCCTACTTTCATGATACAATATCACTGTGGCACAAACGTTTTTCATTTTCAAATATCCCTTCTAACTTTTTGTGAGTAGTGCATCTATAAAGCTTTATATCGAAAATAAAATATCAAAACAACACTGTACTGAAGCGTGTGCCCTCTTTGCAATCACCTGCTATTATATATACACAGTAGCTTAAAACATAATACAGATGTTCTCAATGACATTTTTCACACCACCACAACTACTAAATTACAATTTTATTGAGGGTCGTAAATGCTTCCTGCTAACCGAGGCAAGAAGCAATTCCCGTGCAACTGCGCTGTGACCCTCACTTGATAAATGTGAGGCGCGCTGACAGCACGAACATAAAGATATGATAGAAAATTGGCTTTTTAATCTTGTTGCTGTGGGGACAATTTAGATGGTGCCCGTGAAGATTGGCAAACATAAGTCAGGGTTTTCAAAATGCGATACTGGGAGATGCTGGCTTTTGTGGGGACGAAAGATCAGAAGATTAAGACAAAGAACACATGATATGTGCATTGCTGTTATGGTTAAATTCACGATTCACTTTAAGATTGAATAAGTCAGAGTTCAAACTAAATACATGGGGAAAACAGACTGGATTATCTATTTACCTCAACACGACACCAAACAGGTTTTTTTCTTATGACCAGCACGCTGCAATTTATTCTCTTATTACAAGCCACATCCACCTACCGGCTAATTCCCTCTTCAAGTAGCAGGGTATAATATGCAGTGTAGATATATTGAGACTCTTGTTTATATGCTGCATATTGAGTCGCTGCTCAGCATTTGCAATTCAAACACAATGATGCTTCGTCTGCTTTATTTCTTAATCAATATTTACTTTCAGCAGGATTTTTGCTGACTAGTGAGCGAGACGATCAGTTGAATAAGACGCTGGACAACAGCTTCAAAGGATGATAAATATTACAATGCATATCTGGGCATGTGTGTGCTCAGTTGTGGGTTTATATTAGGATAAATGTATTTACCGTTGTGTCCTTACAATAAGTTGCATTTCTATAGTAAAGTAACAAAAATCTGCCGCTGCTAGTCAAAACATGTCTGTTCCCACGGCAACAGCAGCTTAAACATCAGACCTTCTTAGTGGTCAGATGAGTTTTCATCACTTCAACACAGACACTCCCATGTTTACATCAGGGAAACGTCACATACCACATCTGTAGTAATGACAGTTTGGAAGCCCGTTTGCTCCCTTTATGAGCCACAGCAACAGGTCTCTAACAGAAAGCTGCATTAAATGTTGCATGAAAATACGTTTTTATGGTTTCCTGGCACAAAGCGGGAAATGCCTGACTAGTTGGCCCGACCACATTGCAACTTCAATGAGTTATACAAATGAACAAACACAAAGGAGTGTTTCCAAAAGCTAGTTTTGCTTAGGTTTATATGATTTTAAATTAGCTGGCACTACCTGACAACATGGCGAGGATGCAGCTAATGCTTTCAAAAGGTACTTTATAAGCTGCTGAACATTTCAAACCAACTTTTAGAGGGTGTATGAAGAAGGACACAACGTCTGAGGTGACCAGATGAACGGGAAGAATCTGAAGCAAAAAGTAGAGAAGAGGTGTCAAACCCCACAGGTCTGAGAGATTCCTGGGGACCAAAGTGCAAGGGTGAGTGTCTGTGTGTGGTGTTTATACACATGTTCTTACAAGTGTCCTCACTAAGTGTGAGTGAGTTTCTTCATTGTGGCATCTGTGTTTGCTGTGTGTGTGTGATGTGAAGACAAAAAGGAAGAGAGTGAATGTAGAGGGGTGTGTTTGTGTGTGTTGCAGAGGGTTTTTTTTTTCCTGTAAGTGTCAAACCACCCAGGGCTAAGTGCACCCTGCAGCACAGCTGCTGCAATCTACCACCACACCTTTTGGGAATTCTCGCGGTGGATTTTAAGGGAGGATGAAGGAAAGGAAAGGAAATATTCCAGGCTTTCTCAACACAATAAGTTCACTTTATTTGGAGAAACTGTGGTGGTGTTTGTGCCCTTGTCTGTCTCAACGCACTGGATCATTATCGTATGCCTTCAACTCGTTTTAGGATGAAGTTAAGGAATTCAGAACCTGCGTAGGATATTTAGCAATGCTGTGTTAAACCAGAACAAAGTGACTCCCATAACAGCTATGAGAGGCTGGTTTTGATTAAACAGGGCTGTGGGTTTGTCTTGAAATCTCATGAAACATTCAGAAAAAAAAAAACTCTTCATATTCTTTATAGCACCCACATGACCCCCCCCCCCAAAAAAAAACTGTGAGGTTTGGACAAATAAAATACTTCGTTACAAGAAAAAGCGGGAAATATATTAACAATAATAATTCAAATGAAGACGAGTGGTTGCTCAGCAACATTAATAGGAAGGGGAGGTGACTCCTTAAGTTTCCGGGGAGACCGAAAACAAACTATAAACTAAAAATAAAATGTCAATACCTAAAGGGAAGTTACTGTATGTAGTCGCTTCTTGGCAAACCGATGACAAGACTCTAGGAACGTGTTACATTTAGCAGCTGATGTGTATGTGCATGGAGCTGAAGAAGATGTTAAACTGTGAGAGACACTAATTTCTGCTCTATGCTCTAAACATAGGCTATAATATGATTGATTTCATATTGCTCTTAGCATGAAAGTAACCTCCCCTACAAACACACACTAAAACAGAGAGTGCACACCTCACAAAACTTCAGACCCCACCTACACACAGTTTTCTAGAAGTAGCATGAACAAAAAAAAGGAGTTAAAAAAATAAGATGACATCCACCACTGGTTGTTTTTGTCAGTAACTCCTCATTGTCTTATCAAAAAGTCTGCATTTCAATTCAAATCAAGACATGATTTTAAATTGATATTTGAGTGATGGGCTCTTATGACAATTGTTTTGTCTTTTTAACTTTTAAACAGATCATTTTTTAGGACTTTTAACGAAGAAGACAGATATTAAAGCGATGGCGGTTACATGTTACACAAATCAGTGTTTTTTTCAAATCAGTGGCTGCACGTAACCACCCCGTGTGATAAAACCTCAGTGGTCTCATTACAAATAAGTATTTTATTTTATTATAGAGTTTTATGCATCTAACACCAGGTGACTCAACTTGAAAATGTATTCCTGCAAATATTAACAAAGACCTGGGTTAGCTTGGGCTTTAGGTGCGACCCCTTCAGTGTCCGATCCCCTGCTAAGTAAAACTATTCACTGGATTTGTGGTGAGACCAAGTCCCACTCTCATTTGTCCTAATTTATTTAGTTTTTTTTTTTCCACTAACATAACTGATTGATATATGAACAATTACCACTGCCTCTCAAGGCCTCCCAAGCAGCCGCTGTGCTATGGGCTTCACTAATGAATATAATTTAAGTGTTGGTTTCATATTGGTGATTGATGACTGTGTTCGGAGGCCTATTTTGTGTCGTAGTGGAGGTGTATTAATCATTATTAAAGACGACTTAAATGCTTTCCCTATATGCCAAGGTGATTTAGACTCCTGGGTGGACACTGAGGGACCTACTGCTGCTGGTTTCCATAATGAAGCACTTACTCAACCTGCTGCCAAGAGACCCAGGGCACAACAGGCTGTTGTGGTGTGGGTGAAGCACTTTACAGGAACGCTCAAGGACAAAAACAAAGATACAGTGGATGATGCTCTAAAACACTAATCTGCTTCAGTTTTCAGCATTCACAATAACGATGTCCTAAGCTTTATCTACTGTAAATGCACAATGTTACTCTAATCTTTATTATTATTATTTATTGTAAATGCTTCAGTATTTTTTTTTTACTATTATTATTATTTTTATTTCTGTCTTCTGTACATTTCTTGGCACTTTACTACTTCTGCCTACTTTCAGCTAGCAACACCGTTCAAACTTTAGCTTAAGGACATGGGCTGTTCCATTCGGCTTTTTAATAACTTTTATACTTTTTAAAACATTCGGCTTTTTCCAGCAATTTGGTCTCATTGGAGAGACTCCTCGGCTCCTCCTCAGCTTTGACCTCTTTACGTTTCAGCTAGTCGAGCATACTTCAGCCTAGAGAGACCATTCAAACTTTTGGCAAATCACAAGACTTGTATTCAGCTTTTTTAATATCTTTTACGGTTTTTGAATAATCGCAGTTTTAGTTTGGGTTGCTTTTTTGTGAAATTTCAACTTCTCCATTAGTGTGTATTGCAGAAAGTTGGCCCAGCAATAGTGGGTAACATCACACACTCTTCAACTTTTATCATCTTGTTTCTTTCTTTTCTTCACTCAACTTTCATCTTACCTTTCAGAAAAACATAGATATTTTTGTGTTCTTTCAGGGAATGTAACTGTCATAGTGACAGGACTTACGGTTCTTTCCCTCTTTGTCCATTAGAATCGAGCTCTAAAATCATCGCCCTGCCTTTATTTTTTAAATAAATTATAATTTATCGCTGTGCTCAGTCAACCCTTCTGCCACACACAGTTTTTTAGTTTTGTTAATAGAACTAATACTTTTTCGAAGTCTGAGCTGTTCACAACCTCTCTTCTGCATATGTGAGTGACTCAGCAGGTTCAATGCTGTCATCGCCATGGTAACACAAACAGCTGAATCAGGTCATGTCAGCTGTGTCCAGACACTTTATCAGATCAACAGATTTTCTCTATCACATGATACACACACACACACAAACAAACACACACACACACACACACACACACACACACACACACACACACACACACTAAATGCACTTAGAAAATAAGTGTAATAAGTACTTTCAAAATAAAAGCATTTTATACTTTTTCAAGTTCAGCTTTTTCCAGCTTTGCTTGGAAAATCCTTTCAGCACTAAAGCATTAACAGTGCATTTTCTTTTTGGACACACTTTTTCTATTTACATGCTACGTGCTTCTATTCCAAAAGTTTGATATTTTGGGAAATACAGTCATTTAGTTTGTGTTGGGCAAAACCGAGAACCGGGAGCAGATTGATGCCCAGGGGTACTGGTTACCCTGACAATTTGATTGTCCACCCCTGTTGCCACCCCCAGCCAGAGTGAAAGGGGGGACCTGCTGAAGAGCCTTCAGCAGGAGAACAGATGAAATCTGAAGCTGAATTAAATCATTAGCATTAAATAGATACAATTTAATAAAATGCATATTTAAGATGGATTCCTATTTTGTCACAGTGGAAATTTGCTGTAGTTGCAACCAGTAAGATTATCACTGCAAAGGATGGATATTTACCTCTCCAACTGTTTAAATAGTCAAATAGTTAAAATAAGGGAAAACATTTCCAACGTGTAACAAACGCTTTAGAAACATACTATTAATATAGTTTAGTATTTCCAAAATGGAATTAGTTTAAAACCTTTTAAATTATTTTCTAAAATGTGACACCCTGTCTGGCCACCCTGATAAAAATAAATAAATAAATAAAAAATCCTCCCCTGGGCAAAGCTCACACATCCTATTTGGTTAATTAACTGACAATTTCTTGATAATTACAGGTTAAACAAATTAGACATTACACGAGATGTTTCAAAACAGGTGTTAATCTCTCCAGAGAGCCAGTCTCCAATATAATGCTATTATGTAATCCACTCGTTAAAAATGTTTCTTAAAAAGTGAAAATGTTAATGAGATAATTGAAGATGTGAGAGATCAGTTGTTTTACTATGAATTCATATATTCAGTGTTATTATACCGAAGCTCCCACCCTGTCAGCATCCCTGTGGCTCTCCATCCATCAGGCACAGTAACCTGGCTTTCCACCCCCGCACAGTGTACCGCTTCTGCCTCTTCCAATGAATTACATTTCCTCATAAACAAAGAGTCCCAGCATGGAGGCTGGAAACACCCCGTGAGTGCATAGCAACAGGGGTGAGAGGGGAGACTGATAAATAGCTCACTGAGATCATGTTCAACCACTTCTCTGTAACCCAGGAGGTCATGAGGGTGAGACTCTACTTAAAGCTGTATTTAGAAAAGTACCCGTATGGTGGGCCTTCCTTATGGATGAAAAGGCACGGATACTGATGGAAAGGGGAATAAAGATTTCACACTTAAATCTGGAAGCTGGGAATGTCGGAATACTACACGGTACTAATGCTGATGTGGGAGTAAAAACTTGTCAGCTTCATTCACAGTGATTCAAACACTGATCCTTCTCCAGACTGGTGCTAAAAAGTTACTTGAAGACATCCTGTGGAGTTCTTCGTGCTAAGGAACAATCTTTTCAAGACTGGCTCCTCATTGTGTACACATGCAATATGTTGTTACTGGTTAGATAACAAGGAGCATGCTCTCAGGATGGGGCAATACATGTCACCACCACAACTAACAAGCAATCAGACTGAATGTTACAACCGCGGATATGTCAACTCTCCACTGAAAAATACATAGCTAATCTTAGCAGACCAAATATGTATTAGGAGTTAGAAATGATTTGATATAAGGATGGACATTTGGTATCAGTGCCCCTGCAAAGGCACAGAAGAAGCAAGCATGGCTGTAACCTTTGAGTGATTTAAAAAAATAAAACCCATTCAAAATTCTATTTAACACATCTCTTACATTTCACAGAACTGGAATCTCCAAAATTGTCCATACAAGAAAAATCTGGTTGGTTGAGCAAATTCTCAAACACAGTGTCCCTATATTTAAAAACCACTTGTTTAGTGACCATTGGAATTAGGACCTATGTCTATTCAGAGCAAAGTAGGTTTTCTCAGTATTAAAACGAAAGTGGGCAGAAAGGGGAGGCTGAGATGGCCAACAAAATGTCAAAATGTTTAACACGATAATCTTGCTCAGAGGTTTCTTTCCTGGAGGAAGACATTCCTATGATGATGCTTCCCCTTGACGCATGGCATTAGCCAACAATGGCTTTGGCCACAGGCAGCACACCTGTTCGTGTTAGCACTAGCCTATCCCCATCTGCAGATGTTGCAGATGCTCCATGTTCACCGGTGTGGGAGGGTAAATGTATTGACTCGACACATCCTTTGTCCACGTTAACTGCTCCTTGTGAACAGCTCTCTTTCATCTCTTTAATTGGGTTGCTCATACTTTCAAAATGACACATTCAGAGTGTTTTATATGAATGCATTAATCACTTATGATATCCAACAAATTAATCTACTGAGGAGCAGAAGTTCTTAAAAAAAAATTTAAAATCTTTAAATTCCCTTCTGCAGGAGATGTTATTTCAGAAAATAAAAAAAAAATGCATCAGGACTCCAAAACCTCACCTCTGCAAACCTGCAGTCTGAGTGGAAAGGTCTTCTCAGTGGACATATTTATTCATCTTGCCTGTCAAACAAAAGCGGCAACATGTCCTGCTCTTCTGTCTGAAACGATCTGTCAAATGAAACCACAGACAAAGAAGTAGAGTGATGAAATGCAACACAGCTTGGCGGTTGCTTCAGCTCTAAAAAAAGTTGATGTGCTGTTTGTGACAGTCTGAGCTCCCTTACCAGGGAGGGGGGCGGCTCCTGCTGTCCCTCCTCTTGCTGTTTGAATGACAGCCCATTTCATTCATCTTTCATCTCTGCGGTTGTATCAGAACCACCTCAACCTCTGACCCTGGATTTTACAAGCCTCCGTGACACCAAAGGCCGTGGCCACTGATGTGGAAAATGCTGTCATCCAGCCACGTTTCATGAGGGTTCTGAGAAGCTAAAATGTGAAACAAGATCAGAATATGATTCATTTATGGATGCAGCTTCAATTACTGGCAAACCATGAGAGCTGAGCTGGTGACATCATGAGCTGACTCATCACTTCAAACTCTATATTATTTGCTTCTCTCTTATACAAACAGTCTCATTTAGACTGGCAGGCAGTTTATGGTTAATAATTCAGCAGCAAATAAAAGCCATATTGCAGCGAATTACCTCACGGCAGCATACACCCATTTTGCTGATAATGAAGTCATGGGTTAGATGAGTTTTAAAGAGTGAGACAGTAAAACATCAAACATTACATCAATTAAAGCACTTGTGGTTCATATTATACACACTAAAAAGACTAAAATTGTTTTGTTTGAGTAGCTCCTGGCATAAAAAAAGTACACGCAGTACTTCACAAAAGTTGACTTGTTCAACATGAATTCAAATTTAATTTCTAATAAGGACTCCAAGCATGGAAACTGGAGGTTTTTTTTGTTTTGTTGTTTCCTCCCATCGTCACATAAAGATAGAAATGCAGTATTTTA